>NW_027362761.1:1096644654-1097894654 GCF_046119375.1 Phyllobates terribilis
TGTGTAGCCTTTACTTGTTATTAACCGGTTCAGGACCGCCCACTGTACATAAACGTCGGCGCTGCCCGGGCTCTGTGCAGCGCCGACGTTTAAAAACGGTGGGTGGTCCCGCAGCGCTCAGGACCCCCAGGGTCCTGCTAGCGCTGCGGTACCGGTTCAGAGCGATAGCTCTGACATGTGGCATCATGGGGACCTGAATGGATCAGGTCCCCATGATGTTAACCTGTTCCTATCTTCTAGATGCCGCGATCCATAGCGATCGCGGCATTTAAAAGATAGTAACAGCTGGTGGTCGGCGATCGGGACCCCCCACATACCTCAGGAGCGGCGGGGATCCCGGTGCTGTGACCTCTGACATCATTGAGACCTGATTGGCTCAGGTCTCGATGATGTCAGCGTCACACCAGCCAATCAGAGAGATCACCAGGGAAGTTTGTTTTAGCAACAAACTTTCCCGGGCGATCTGCCTGATAAATACACTGTTTCTCCTCCGATCTCAGAGAGCAGAGGAGAAACAGTGTGACAAGAGCTGTGTCAGCCTTGCCACTGTGAAAGTAAAAAAAAAATAAAATAAAAAAGAAAGTAAGAGTTAGGGTTCGTGAGTCTGTCAGATCAGTCAGTCCTGTCAGATCAGTTCTGTCAGATCTGTCAGTCAGTCAGTCCTGTCAGATCTATCAGTCAGTCAGTCCTGTCAGATCTATCAGTCAGTCAGTCCTGTCAGATCAGTCAGTCAGTCCTGTCAGATCTATCAGTCAGTCCTGTCAGATCAGTCAGTCAGTCCTGTCAGATCAGTCAGTCCTGTCAGATCTGTCAGTCAGTCAGTCCTGTCAGATCTGTCAGTCAGTCAGTCCTGTCAGATCTGTCAGTCAGTCAGTCCTGTCAGATCTGTCAGTCAGTCAGTCCTGTCAGATCTGTCAGTCAGTCAGTCCTGTCAGTCAGTCCTGTCAGATCAGTCCAGTCAGTCAGTCCTGTCAGATCAGTCCAGTCAGTCAGTCCTGTCAGATCTGTCAGTCAGTCAGTCCTGTCAGATCTGTCAGTCAGTCAGTCCTGTCAGATCTGTCAGTCAGTCAGTCCTGTCAGATCAGTCAGTCAGTCCTGTCAGGTCAGTCAGTCCTGTCAGATCAGTCCCGTCCGTTCAGTCCGGTCCGTTCAGTCCAGTCAAAAAATCTAAAAATAAAATGGCCCGTCAGACTTATACCGCAGAGGAGGTGTATGCCCTGCTGTGTTCTGACACTGATGACAGCGCAATCTCAGATGGAGATGTGGATTTTGAAGGCTTTAGTAGCGGCGACACTGAGAGCTCAGAAATGAGCAGTGATTCTGGTCCATCCTCAAGCCCAAGGACCAGTACAGCAATAGGGGCAAATAGCGCTACTGGAGAAACGTCTCCAAATCAGGGAACACTGCCCAGTACAAGCGCTGTCCCTGCTACTAGTGAATTGGCGCACGCCAGTGTACAAGGGGCTTTGCCACATGATCTAGCATTTCCCAGATGGGAGGCTTCGGATTCGGCTGCTCCATTCAGCCCTGATTTCAACGCCACTCCTGGTATAAATGTGGAGGTGGAAGATTTTGGACCAATTCATTTTTTTAATTTGTTTTTTACAGACAGCTTGCTAGAGCATATTGTCGTGCAAACAAATTTATATGCATCCCAATTCATAAGCCAGAATCCCCGATCTTACTATGCTAGGGCAAATTTATGGACACCAACTAATGTCCCGGAAATAAAAAAATTTTTAGGACTTACATTTGCCATGGGGCTTATTAAAAAACCGAGCATTCGATCCTACTGGTCCAACCACCCTGTTCAAGCCACCCCTATGTTTTCAGTCATTCTGCCTAGGACCCGTTATGAAATGCTCATGCGGTTTTGGCATTTTAACGACAATAGTCAATGCCTGCCCAGAAATGCCCCAGAACATGACAGGTTATATAAAATTAGACCCATCATTGAAAATTTGACAGAAAAATTCTTAAGCCTCTACACCCCAACACAAAATATTTCTATAGATGAGTCCCTTGTAAAATTCAAAGGAAGACTGCACCTCAAGCAATTTATCCCATCTAAAAGGGCAAGGTTTGGAATAAAGATCTATAAAATGTGCGAAAGTTCAACCGGATACACATCCGCTTTTCGCATATATGAGGGGAAAGATAGCCAACTAAACCCACCAGGATGCCCTACTTATCTGGGGACATCTGCAAAAATTGTTTGGGAGCTGATAAGTCCATTTTTTCAAAAAGGCTACAATCTATATGTGGACAATTATTACACCAGCATACCCCTATTTAAAAGTCTGGTTGAACACAACATCGGGGCTTGTGGGACCATCCGTAAAAACTGTCAGGGGTTTCCACAACCATTGGTCAACCAAAAGTTCCAAAAGGGGCAGTCAGGGGCTGTACGCAACGGAGAGCTGCTTGCCCTGAAATATAGGGATAAGAGGGATATTTTTGTCCTCAGCTCGATCCACACAGATGCCACAAGGGCCACTGTAGAACTAGGATCCACCACTCCGAAGCAAAAACCTGTGTCAGTCATTGACTACAACAAACACATGGGGGGTGTGGACCTTGCAGACCAGGTTCTACAGCCATACCAGGTATCAAGAAAGTCCTATACCTGGTATAAAAAGTTGGTTATCTATTTGTTTCAGGTGGCCACATACAATTCTTTTGTGTTGTACAAAAAAGCAGGAAATTCAGATCCTTTTCTTGATTATCAAGAAAAGGTCATTGAAAATCTTGTCTTCCAAAGTGTTAGCCCCGCTCATCCATTAGAATCTGAGGATGTGAAAAGACTCACTGAGCGACATTTTATTGCACTTATTCCAGCAACGGAAACAATAAGGAACCCCCAGAAAAGATGTCGTATATGTACTAAGAGAGGAATGAGGCGTGATACCCGCTACTATTGCCCACAATGCCCATCATTGCCAGCCTTATGCGTCACTGACTGCTTTAAAATCTACCACACAGAACCACGTTTTTAAACTGTAAAAATGTATCCCAATTTGTCATTCAAACATTTGGTTCATTTAGTGAATGACATATTCGAGTAGAGCTCACTTAATTTCCAGGGGGGGTTCTCCAGAATCTAAACCTTCCATTGCGTGCTTGTTTCTGGAAATCATCCATCGAGTTAAAATGGTCACTAAACCCATAGATGAATTCCCAGAGGGGTGTCATTTCCAAAATGGGGTCACTTCAGGGGGGATTCTTTAGCTCTGGTACTCTGAAAAGTGCCAGAACAGCATAATCCCCCCTGAAGTGACCCCATTATGGAAATGACACCTCTGTGGGAATTCATCTATGGGTTTAGTGACCATTTACCTACTTATTTTCCCACCACTAGATTAATTTATATAGAGGAGTAGATTGTAAAATTCGGTCACTTGTTGTGGGTTTCCTCTGTTTAGGCACCTCAGGGGCTCTCCAAATGCAACATGGCGTCCGCTATCCATTCCAGTCAAATTTCCATTCCAAAAGTCAAATGGCGCTCCTTACCTTCCGAGCCATGCCGTGCGCCCAAACAGTGGCTTTGCACCACATATGGGGTATCATCGTGCTCAGGAGAAATTGCACAACACATTTTGGGGTCCATTTTTTCTGGCTGCCCTTGTGAAAATTAAAAATTTGAGGCTAAAGTAGCAGTTTTGTGTTAAAAATGTGTTTTTTTATTTTCACCCTTCAACATTATAAAATTGTGTGAAGCCCCTGGGGGTTCAAGGTGCTCACTACACATCTAGATAAGTTCCTTGAGGGGTCTAGTTTCCAAAATGGGGTGACTTGTTGGGGATTTCCTCTGTTTAGGCACCTCAGGGGCTCTCCAAATGCAACATGGCGTCCGCTATCGATTCCAGTCAAATTTCCATTCCAAAAGTCAAATGGCGCTCCTTACCTTCCGAGCCATACCGTGCGCCCAAACAGTGGCTTTGCACCACATATGGGGTATCAGCGTGCTCAGGAGAAATTGCACAACACATTTTGGGGTCCATTTTTTCTGGCTGCCCTTGTGAAAATTAAAAATTTGAGGCTAAAGTAGCAGTTTTGTGTTAAAAATGTGTTTTTTTATTTTCACCCTTCAACATTATAAAATTGTGTGAAGCCCCTGGGAGTTCAAGGTGCTCACCACACATCTAGATAAGTTCCTTGAGGGGTCTAGTTTCCAAAATGGGGTGACTTGTTGGGGGTTTCCTCTGTTTAGGCACCTCAGGGGCTCTCCAAATGCAACATGGCGTCCGCTATCGATTCCAGTCAAATTTCCATTCCAAAAGTCAAATGGCGCTCCTTACCTTCCGAGCCATGCCGTGCGCCCAAACAGTGGCTTTGCACCACATATGGGGTATCAGCGTGCTCAGGAGAAATTGCACAACACATTTTGGGGTCCATTTTTTCTGGCTGCCCTTGTGAAAATTAAAAATTTGAGGCTAAAGTAGCAGTTTTGTGATAAAAATGTGTTTTTTTATTTTCACCCTTCAACATTATAAAATTGTGTGAAGCCCCTGGGGGTTCAAGGTGCTCACCACACATCTAGATAAGTTCCTTGAGGGGTCTAGTTTCCAAAATGGGGTGACTTGTTGGGGGTTTCCTCTGTTTAGGCACCTCAGGGGCTCTCCAAATGCAACATGGCGTCCGCTATCCATTCCAGTCAAATTTCCATTCCAAAAGTCAAATGGCGCTCCTTACCTTCCGAGCCATGCCGTGCGCCCAAAAAGTGGCTTTGCACCACATATGGGGTATCAGCGTGCTCAGGAGAAATTGCGCAACACATTTTGGGGTCCATTTTTTCTGGCTGCCCTTGTGAAAATTAAAAATTTGAGGCTAAAGTAGCAGTTTTGTGATAAAAATGTGTTTTTTTATTTTCACCCTTCAATATTATAAAATTGTGTGAAGCCCCTGGGGGTTCAAGGTGCTCACCACACATCTAGATAAGTTCCTTGAGGGGTCTAGTTTCCAAAATGGGGTGACTTGTTGGGGGTTTCCTCTGTTTAGGCACCTCAGGGGCTCTCCAAATGCAACATGGCGTCCGCTATCGATTCCAGTCAAATTTCCATTCCAAAAGTCAAATGGCGCTCCTTACCTTCCGAGCCATGCCATGCGCCCAAACAGTGGCTTTGCACCACATATGGGGTATCAGCGTGCTCAGGAGAAATTGCACAACACATTTTGGGGTCCATTTTTTCTGGCTGCCCTTGTGAAAATTAAAAATTTGAGGCTAAAGTAGCAGTTTTGTGATAAAAATGTGTTTTTTTATTTTCACCCTTCAACATTATAAAATTGTGTGAAGCCCCTGGGGGTTCAAGGTGCTCACCACACATCTAGATAAGTTCCTTGAGGGGTCTAGTTTCCAAAATGGGGTGACTTGTTGGGGGTTTCCTCTGTTTAGGCACCTCAGGGGCTCTCCAAATGCAACATGGCGTCCGCTATCGATTCCAGTCAAATTTCCATTCCAAAAGTCAAATGGCGCTCCTTACCTTCCGAGCCATGCCGTGCGCCCAAACAGTGGCTTTGCACCACATATGGGGTATCATCGTGCTCAGGAGAAATTGCACAACACATTTTGGGGTCCATTTTTTCTGGCTGCCCTTGTGAAAATTAAACATTTGAGGCTAAAGTAGCAGTTTTGTGAAAAAAAGTTAAATGTTCATTGTTTTCTTCCACATTCCAAAAATTCCTGTGAAGCACCTGAAGGGTTAATAAACTTCTTGAATGTGGTTTTGAGCACCTTGAGGGGTGCAGTTTTTAGAATGGTATCACTTTTGGGTATTTTCTGTCATAAAGGCTCCTCAAAGTCACTTCAAATAAGATGTGGTCCCTAAAAAAATGTTTTTCTAAATTTTGTTGTAAAAATGAGAAATCGCTGGTCAACTTTTAACCCTTATAACTTCCTAACAGAAAAAAATTTTGGTTCCAAAATTGTGCTGATGTGAAGTAGACATGTGGAAAATGTTATTCATTAACTATTTTGTGTGACATATCTCTCTGATTAAAGGGTATGAAAATTCAAAGTTTGAAAATTGCAAAATTTTCAAAATTTTCGCCAAATTTCCGATTTTTTCACAAATAAACGCAAGTGATATCGAAGAAATTTTACCACTATCATGAAGTACAATATGTCACAAAAAAACAATCTCAGAATCAGGTGGATCCGTTGAAGCGTTCCAGAGTAATTACCTCATAAAATGACAGTGGTCAGAATTGAAAAAATTGGCCCGGTCACGAAGGCAAAAACAGGCTCTGGCGCGAAGTGGTTAAAAAGGGGGGACCCCCAAAAAATGATGTGGGGTCCCCCCTATTTTTAATAACCAGCAAAGGCTAAACAGACAACTGCGGGCTGCTATTAATAGGGTGGGAATGGGGCATGAATATTGGCCCCCTCCCAGACTAATAACACCAGTCCTCAGCCACCCCAGAAATGCCGCATTCATTAGATGCGCCTATTCTGGCGCTTAGCCTCGGTTCTTGCCCTGGTGCATTGGCAAGTGGAGTAATGGCTTTGGGGTTGATGTCAGCTTTGTAATGTCTGCTGACATCAAGCCCAGGTTAGTAATGGAGAGGCATCTATAAGACACTCCCCATTACTAACCCCGTAGTCAAAAGTAATAAACATACACACAAAGAAAATTCCTTTAATTGTACAAAACACTCCCTGACCCTTTTTTACCCATTTATTTCCTTTAAAAAATAAAACTATTCAAAGAGGTCCCCTGTAAATCCCACCTCCCACAACGATCCCCAAACTCTGCTACATCCAGATGCAGTGCTGAGCGGTACCATCAATAATGCCAACGTTCAGCACGGCCACAGGAACACACTAACTAACCCCTGGGCTTGATGTCAGAGGACATTACACAGCAGACATCAGCCCAAAATATTATCCCGCTTGCCAACGCACCAGGGCAAGCGGGAAGGGCCGGGCAAAGCACCAGAATTGGCGCATCTAATGGATGTGCCTTATCTGGGGCTGCTGCGGGCTGTTATTTTTAGTCTGTCTGCTTTACCTTGGCTGGTTATCAAAAATAGGGGGGACATAGCTATTGTTTTAATTATTTTTTTTTTTACATATTGCGCCGGCTAATCACAGCCATGCCAATTTTTTGGCATGGCTGTGATGGAGCCGGAAGTGCCCACATTGGAAAAGAGTGTTGATTGGCTGTGCTGCAGCCTTTCAACAAGCTTTGTTCAGGCTGCCGAACCCGAACAGTAACACGGTCTTCCGGGAGAAGTCCTTGTTCGGGGCCCATGCATGGACACTAGGTGTCTGGTATGGACCCCGAACTTTACTATTCGGGTTCGACCATCACTGGAAGGAAGCTATCATTTTTCTCCATGTTGTGAGTTCAGCCAAGAGTTCATGGTTCATTGGACTACGTCATGCTTTGGTTTGCATTTAATACAAGAAAACATATGATCCTACTTCCTCATCATCTTTCTCTTTCCCAATCTACTATATTATTCTTGTATTCACACATGCACACATCCCAGAAAATAGTTGTGGTTCCACTGGAATGGTATCATGTCCTTGTGTCACATGAAGCATTGACATAAAGTGCACATTCCATGCCTCCCGCAGAGATAAGGAGGGTACTCCCTGCCACAAGCTGCTGTGTTTCTCACTCCTTATCTTGCACTTCTGATATCCCAAGTGGGTGTTGATTGACAGGTTCCTATTCTTACAGAATATTTCTATACTGCAAGAAGCTGACTATTGACCCTAAGTATTTACTCCGCAGAAATGGATTTATGAGCTTCACATTTGTATATTAAATTATATGACACCACAATAGAACTTTACGTAGTTGAAATTAATATGACCTATTACATTGCTGGACCAGCCCTTTCTTAAAAATAAAATGATATGGGCCTCAGTGAGCATATAGTACAGAGATCGTGCCACGTCTTGGGCACGTCACAGGGATGTGCGACACGTGCCACGTATGAGGAGGTGATGGAAAATTCAATTAGGAGGATTGTGCCGGCTGAAGCTGGCTACTTCTCCTTCTGTGGTGATAGGCCTCGAGCCATCAAAGCAATTTAGCAATAATTCTGTCATAAATTGCTTTGAAAAGTCAACTTGGAGCTGGTGTGGGACAAGAGCGCAGTGGGGGTATGACGCCACGACTTGTCTAATTGACGAGCTATGTCGTTACTTAAGGGACTGGAGTATGATTTCTGGCGTGGTGCACGGAAGCGCTCACCACTCTTCAGGTGTGCGCCTCTTAATGAATCAGGAGCATCTGACTCCACCTCATCCCCTCCTCAAGATTGTCAATTTTCTCGGAATCGGCGCTATAGTTTACAACACTACTGGGGAAGTTGAGCTCTCCAACCTTGCCACTTCCAGGAATGTCCCAACACTTCTTGGTCACTCCCCGACGCACACTGAAGAACCCATTTTTGGCAGTTTTTTTAAAACCCTTTTAGCCTAGAAGTCTTAGGAAATCCAGGACAGTTGTCGAGTATGGTAGCGTTGTCACCTTTTTCGCCCACAAATAACAGCAATATTTTGTATGTATTTATACATTATGTGCTGTATTTTTCCCCTATGGAGAGTGTTAAGTTGGTGCCACGTGCCATGCAAAGCTCCTCTGGGAATTTAAATATCCCAGTAACCACTTGACAGAGGAAAATAATAGAAACTCTAGTGTCACCTATTGATGAATCAATCCTATAAGTCAATATCGACCTTTTAAAAATTCTTGCTTTGCACTAATCAGAGGCTAACACCTGGAACAAGGCTCGTTAAAGGGTCTATATTGATCTTTCAGATTGCTACTTCCAATAGGTGGCAGGAGAGTTCTTGTCCTCTTCCTCTCTGTAAAGACATGATGAAGGACTGTCTTCATCTTAAAAAAAAAAGTCTATCCTGTTAGAACACTTGGTCCAATAATCTCTATTTCACCCACCATCCACCAATGTGATATCTTTCTTTGTAAAATTTGCCCTTTGATTCTGATAGTAACAACTGCTGTTTTGTTAGAGCATGCATGTATGTTTAATGCGGAACTCTATTCTAGATTTCTCTGACAGCTGTTTATCTCTAGTAAGAAAAAAAAGATTGGGCATTAAAAATAAAAATTCAACATGCCCAATCTTTCTTTTTCCTAACTACAGTTGGGGAATCAGGAGGTGATCTGATGATTTTGGCAAGTTCAGTTGACAATGTGTATTGCACAATGAAACAGGGTCCTCATATACAAACAATAGCTATAGAAGGTTGGGGGCCAGGACCGAGGACATTATTACAGGATGGAGGCCAGGACAGGGGACATTATTACAGGATAGGGACTAGGACTGAGGACATTATTACAGGATGGGGACATGATGAAGGACATCCTTGTCTCCATCCTGTAATAATGTCCTCCATCCTGGCCCCATCCTGTAATAATGTCCTCCATCCTGGCCTCCATCCTGTAATAATGTACTCTATCCTGGCCCCAACCTGTAATAATGTCCTCCATCCTTGTCTCCATCCTGTAATAATGTCCTCCATCCTGGCCCCATCCTGTAATAATGTCCTCCATCCTGGCCTCCATCCTGTAATAATGTACTCTATCCTGGCCCCAACCTGTAATAATGTCCTCCATCCTGGCCTCCATCCTGTAATAGAGCACATTATTACAGGATGGGGCCATGATGGAGTACATTATTACAGGATGGGGGCCACGATGGAGGACATTATTACAGGATGGAGCCATGATGGAGGACATTATTACAGGATGGGGCCATGATTGAGTACATTATTACAGGTAGGTGCCAGGATGGAGGACATTATTACAGGATGGGGGCCATTATGGAGGACATTATTACAGAATGGGGCCATGATGGAGTACATTATTACAGGTAGGTGCCAGGATGGAGAACATTATTACAGGATGGGGCCATTATGGAGGACATTATTACAGGATGGGGCCATGATGGAGGACATTATTACAGGATGGGGCCATGAGTGAGTACATTATTACAGGTAGGTGCCAGGATGGAGAACATTATTACAGGATGGGGCCATTATGGAGGACATTATTATAGGATGGGGCCATGATGGAGGACATTATTACAGGATGGGGCCATGATTGAGTACATTATTACAGGTAGGTGCCAGGATGGAGGACATTATTACAGGATGGGGGCCATTATGGAGGACATTATTACAGAATGGGGCCATGATGGAGTACATTATTACAGGTAGGTGCCAGGATGGAGGACATTATTACAGGATGGGGCCATTATGGAGGACATTATTACAGGATGGGGCCATGATGGAGTACATTATTTCAGGTAGGTGCCAGGATGGAGAACATTATTACAGGATGGGGCCATGATGGAGTACATTATTTCAGGTAGGTGCCAGGATGGAGGACATTATTACAGGATGGGGCCATTATGGAGGACATTATTACTGGATGGGGGTATGATGGAGTACATTATTACAGGTAGGTGCCAGGATGGAGAACATTATTACAGGATGGGGGCCACAATTGAGTACATTATTACAGGATGGGGACATGATGCAGTACATTACTACAGGATGGGGGCCACGATGGAAGACATTATTACAGAATGGGGGCCACAATTGAGTACATTATTACAGGATGGGGACATGATGCAGTACATTACTACAGGATGGGGGCCACGATGGAAGACATTATTACAGAATGGGACCACGATCTAGTACATTATTACAGGATGGGGACATGATGCAGTACATTACTACAGGATGGGGGCCACGATGGAAGACATTATTACAGAATGGGACCACGATCGAGTACATTATTACAGGATGGGGGCCAAGATCGAGGACATTATTACAGGATGGGGGCCAGGATGGAGGACATTATTACATGATGGGGGCCAGGATGGAGGACATTATTACAGGATGGAGCCATGATGGAGGATATTATTACAGGATAGGGGCCAGGACTGAGGACATTATTACAGGATAGGGACCACGATGGAGGACATTATTACAGATAGGAGCTAGGATATAGGACACTATTAATTATGTATATTTGAGCACAACGACGGATACTACTACTGAATATGGGCACAAAGAGCAATTTTAGTATTGAACAGGGACCAAAAAAGGGGACATATGCATTAATACTGTATGGGGGTCATAGAGGGGGTATTTCTAATGTGAAGGGGTGACAAAGGGAGACATCACTACTGTGATATATTTTATTTTTGCAGATACTGTTACTATGGGGGCAACAAAAGGGAGGTAGGGTTACTGTGCAGGGCACCAGGATGGTACTATTGCACTTTTGTTCTTCATCTGGCACAGTAAAAAGTGAGTGAAGAAGTGTGGAGGGTGCAGAAGAAGTGATCAGTCATAGATGTATATGTGTTACTTTCTGCAGAGAACAGAGATCTGTGCTGAGTGATGAAAAAAAGTAAAAATGAATGACTTCAGTCGGGTACGTTACCCGTAAATCACTGGATTTACAATATACATGATTTGATCTGCAGAGCTCCTGTGTACAATGCCACTGCTGGTAATATTTTTGTTAGTACTAATCAGTATGAGATATTATTTGGTTACTATGTAGTGGTAATATGTGTTCCAGTCATAGTGTGGAGGTAATCATCCGTTGTATTTGGTATTATTGGTATACAGTATTACATAGCATTGGTCTTGGTATAGTAGATTTTGTTCAATAACAGGATGGTAGTAATACTCAGACACTATATGGTGATAATATTGTATATGGCCATTGTGTGGCAGCATTTATTCCCTTTATGTGGTTTATTCTTGGTATATTAGTTTTGATATAGCGGACTTGTTCAATAACAGTATAGAGATATTTGGTAACTGTATGACTACTATTTTGAAAAATTGCTTACGAAATAATCTTATTGCCGTGTTTTCTATGACAGCAAACACATACAGTGGCATGTAATAGTTTGGGCACCTGCGTCAAAATGACTGTTATTGTGAATAGTTAAGCAAGGTGAAGATGAAATGATCTCTAAAAAGTCTAAAGTTAAAGATGACACATTTCGTTTCTATTTTAGGCAAAACAATATACACTGCTCAAAAAAATAAAGGGAACACTCAAATAACACATCCTAGATCTGAATGAATGAAATATTCTCATTGAATACTTTGTTCTGTACAAAGTTGAATGTGCTGACAACAAAATCACACAAAAATCATCAATGGAAATCACATTTATTAACCAATGGAGGCCTGGATTTGGAATTACCCCCAAAATTAAAGTGAAAAACACACTACAGGCTGATACAACTTTGATGTAATGTCCTTAAAACAAGTCAAAATGAGGTTCAGTATTGTGTGTGGCCTCCACGTGCCTGTATGACCTCCCTACAACGCCTGGGCATGCTACTGATGAGGTTGTGGATGGTCTCCTGTGGGATCTCCTCCCAGACCTGGACTAAAGCATCCACCAACTCCTGGACAGTCTGTGGTGCAACGTGACGTTGGTGGATGGAGCGAGACATGATGTCCCAGATGTGCTCAATTGGATTCAGGTCTGGGGAACAGGCGGGACAGTTCATAGCTTCAATGCCTTCATCTTGCAGGAACTGCTGACACACTCCAGACACATGAGGTCTGGCATTGTCCTGCATTAGGAGGAACCCAGGGCCAACCGCACCAGCATATGGTCTCACAAGGGGTCTGAGGATCTCATCTCGGTACCTAATGGCAGTCAGGCTACCTCTGGCGAGCACATGGAGGGCTGTGCGGCCCTCCAAAGAAATGCCACCCCACACCATTACTGACCCACTGCCAAACCGGTCATGCTAAAGGATGTTCCAGGCAGCAGATCGCTCTCCACGGCGTCTCCAGACTCTGTCACGTCTGTCACATATGCTCAGTGTGAACCTGCTTTCATCTGTGAAGAGCACAGGGCGGCAGTGGCAACTTTGCCAATCCTGGTGTTCTGTGGCAAATGCCAAGCGTCCTGCACGGTGTTGGGCTGTGAGCACAACCCCTTCTGTGGACGTCGGGCCATCATACCACCCTCATGGAGTCGGTTTCTAACCGTTTGTGCAGACACATGCACATTTGTGGCCTGCTGCAGGTCATTTTGCAGGGCTCTGGCAGTGCTCCTCCTGTTCCTCCTTGCACAAAGGCGGAGGTAGCGGTCCTGTTGCTGGGTTGTTGCCCTCCTACGGCCCCCTCCACATCTCCTGGTGTACTGGTCTGTCTCCTGGTAGCGCCTCCAGCCTCTGGACACTACGCTGACAGACACAGCAAACCTTCTTGCCACAGCTCGCATTGATGTGCCATCATGGATGAGCTGCACTACCTGAGCAACTTCTGTGGGTTGTAGAGTCCGTCTCATGCTACCACGAGTGTGAAAGCACAACCAACATTCAAAAGTGACCAAAACATCAGCCAGAAAGCATTGGTACTGAGATGTGGTCTGTGGTCCCCATCTGCAGAACCACTCCTTTATTGAGGGTGTCTTGATAATTGGCAATAATTTCCATCTATTGTCTATTCCATTTGCACAACAGCATGTGAAATTGATTGTCAATCAGTGTTGCTTCCTAAGTGAACAGTTTGATTTCACAGAAGTTTGATTTACTTGGATTTATATTCTGCTGTTTAAGTGCTCCCTTTATTTTTTTGAGCAGTGTATATATTTTCATATTTTACATTTTAAAAATTACAAAAAGGAAAACAAGCTGATGCAAAAGTTTGGGCACCCTGCATGCTTAGTTCCTAGTAGTGCCCCCTTTTGAAAGTATCACAGCTTGTAAACACTTTTGAAGCCAGAGAAGAGTCTTTCAATTCTTGTTTGAGGGATTTTCATCCATTCTTCCTTGGAAAATTCTTCCAGTTCTGTGAGATTCCTGGGTCGTTTTGCATGCACTGCTATTTTGAGGTCTAGCCACAGATTTTCAATGATGTTCAGATCAGAGGACTGTGAGGGCCATTGCAAAACCTTCAGCTTGCGCCTTTTGAGGTAGTCTATTGTGGATTTTGATGTGTGTTTAAGATCATTATCCATTTGTAGAAGCCATTTTCTTTTCAACTTCAACTTTTTTACAGATGATGTTATGTTTGCATCAAGAATTTGTTGACATTTCTTTGAATCCATTCTTCCCTCTACCCGTGAAATGTTCCCCGTGCCATTGGCTGCAACACAACCAAAGAACATGATTGAGCCACCCCCATGCTTAATGGTTGGTTCAGCTCTCACTGCTTGGTCTTCCAGACCTTATCTTGACCTCCACTGTTCCTGTTAACTACCATTTCTTAATTACATATTGAACTGAGGAAAAGGCAACTTGAAAACACTTTGCTATCTTCTCATAGCCTTCTCCTGCTTTGGGGGCCTCCACCATTTTCATTTTCAGAGTGCTAGGCAGCTGCTTAGAAGAACCTATGGCTGTTGTTTTTTGGCACAAGGTTAGAGGAGGCTGGATTTTTATAAAGCTGGGAAATTTGCATCACCTGGCCTTTCCTAACTATAATAGTGAACAAGCCATAACCCTAACAGGCTAATTAAGGTCTGAAACCTTGGTCAAAGTTATCTGAGCATACAAATCTCCAAGGGTGCCCAAACTTATGCACTTGCACATTTTCCTTTTTCTAATTTTTAAAATGAAAAAAAAAAAAAGACAATATATAAACTTGTTGACTAAAGTACAAAGGAAATGTATCATCTTTAACTTTAGGCCTGTTAGAGATGATTTAATCTTCAACTTTCTTAACTGTTCACAATAACAGTAATTTTGACCAGGGGTGCCCAAACTTTTACATGCCACTGTATTTCTTCAGGGACCATTACATCTCACCAACATGTTGATGGAGCCCAGGACCAAATTTTGCACTGGAGCCCATGTAACTCTAGTTACACCACTGGTTACAAGAATGATAATATGTCATATTCTCATCCGGCCACAGAATGAACCATGTTGTTTGGTTATCGCTGCATGCTTGACCCCTGGAAATACAAGATATGTTACAGATCAATCTAGGATTTCTTAAAGAATGTCAAAACCTTAACCCTAGAAATAAAAAGAAGAGACATAGAGTAAATGGTTTCCTGTCTCATTTCCCGTTTCACATAGCTAAATAGCGTCGTATGTCACTGCTGGGAATAGTGAATGAATGGTCCGGGATTGTTACTAGAATGTATGTATGTCACATGTTATCACCTCTTGTGTTTACATCTTCTGATTTAACTGGAGGCTACAAATCTCACACGAATAGTGTGAAAATGTCACTCAAAATGAGCATATAAGATGCCAAGTATCAGTTGTGATCTCTGGTGATTAATCATCTCATCAGCATGGGAAAAGTCACATTGCGATCTCAATTGTTAAGTTGATTTTTATGACTTTTAGCAACCTGGTAGACTAACTTTTTGTGGGGTTTAAAGGGGTTGTCTTATAATCATAATTGGGTAAAATTTAAAAATGCCCCCTTCCTCCCCACACATACACCTGATGTATCACGTGACATGTCACATGATCCCCTGTGATAGATCATGTGATAGTTCACATGAAATTAATTTGGCACAATATTAATATATTAATTATAATTTTTTTTACATTAATTGCATGACTTAATATTGAGCACAATTAAGTATGCTGACATCCCCTATATACAGTATGTGACCCTACATAAAATATGAGCTGCCACAATCCTCCTATACACAGCAGGAGGCTGCTTTTAGCCATCTATGCACAGCGGGAGGCCGCACGGTGCCATCTATACACAGCAGGAAGCCGCACGTAGCCATCTATACACAGCGAGAGGCAGCACATAGCCATCTATACACAGCAGGAGGCCGCACGTAGCCATCTATACACAGCAGGAGGCCGCACAGTGCCATCTATACACAGCGGGAGGCCGCACGGTGCCATCTATACACAGCGGGAGGCCGCATGGAGCCATCTATACACAGCGGGAGGCCGCACATAGCCATTTATACACAGGGGGAGGCCGCACGTAGCCATCTATACACAGCGGGAGGCCGCACATAGCCATTTATACACAGGGGGAGGCCGCACGTAGCCATTTATACATCGAGAGGCAATACACATAGCCATCTATACACAGCAGGAGGCCGCACATAGCCATCTATACACAGCAGGAGGCCGCACAGTGCCATCTATACACAGCGGGAGGCCGCACGGTGCCATCTATACACAGCAGGAGGCCGCACGTAGCCATCTATACACAGCAGGAGGCTGCACGTAGCCATCTATACACAGGGGGAGGCCGCACGTAGCCATTTATACACCGAGAGGCAATACACATAGCCATCTATACACAGCAGGAGGCCGCACATAGCCATCGATACACAGCGGGAGGCCGCACGTAGCCATCTATACACAGCGGGAGGCCGCACGGTGCCATCTATACACAGCGGGAGGCCGCACGTAGCCATCTATACACAGCGGGAGGCCGCACGTAGCATCTATACACAGCAGGAGGCCGCATGGCGCCATCCATACACAGCGGGAAGCCTCACTCACCATCCCCCGGCTTGGCTCCACTCGTCCAGCTTCTCTCCGGTGCAGCAGTGCAGGGCGCACACTGCGTGACGTCACACTAGCAGACACGGCCGCGCACAGGGCTGTGTCTCCTAGCCGAAGAAGAAACTGCTGGGGGAGCGGTCTGGGGGGCCCCCCGCCTCTGGTTGCAGGCATGTGCCGCATTGGCGCCGCACATATTATGATGAGGGCAATCTGGCCAGATTGCCCTCATAATCCGCCTATGAGTGCAGGAGTTTGTGAAACCAGGCGCCGCAATCTTCTGGCCCCTCTCTGTCATGGTATCCCCGTAACAAGGCCACTGCCATCTATTGGGTGGCTGAGCTGTCACTCTCTGCATCCCTAGGACACAGTGAGCGCCGGATTTGTGAGACTATTACTATTTATTTACTTACTACAGGGTATATGCTCATTTTGTTTCTATTGCAGGTTTTGTCTCTAAAATGACCACAGTTTGAACATGCTTCTACAAGTTAAATGTATACCAACTTAAGCTCCAGCTCATTTCTTTGGCTTTGTCTATCAGTGGTGTCCGGTCTCCTAGGCAAGAAACTCAGTGCTTACAGGCTCTTTTTTTATAGATCTGTCATCACTGCTCTGAAGCTGTCCAGATGACTGGATTCAGCCAGTGTCAGTATCAGTTAGCTCCTCTGACGCTGCAGAGGTAAAGCTGGTTCTGCCTGCAGCACTGGGGAGTGCACAATTCAGCCGCCAGCACTGGGGAGTGCACAATTCAGCCGCAAATATGCCAGTGACCCGAGCTGTTGTGCAATCAGGAACCCAAACTAGTTGGAAGACAGGAGAGCGGTGCGCTCCTGAAGACAACCCCTGTAAGTCAAGCATATTATGTTATATTCATATTAGGGTCAGCCGGTTCCATGACCACCTTTTACCCCACAATTTAGTCAGTGGTTAGGTTGCTAGAGGAAGTAGATGCTGAGTGGGAACCTGGCAGTTTTATTCTTCCCATCCTGTATGATGAAGTTGGAAGGTGGGTGGGGGGCGTGTGCACAAGTTTGCCCTGATATGAGGTTTCAAGTCAGTGCTAAGTGTTACTCCAATTCTGTCTTATTGAGCGTCCCAGTAGGCACAGCCAGGACTCCGACTCCTCCCAGATGACTCTTGAAGAACATCATGCTCTGTATTAAACCTTCTTTTTGTTTGGCGTAGTCCAAGGGGTAACATTTCTCTTTGCGGAGAGTGACATGTCAAGCCTGGCAGGCCAAGGTGGGGAGACTTTTAAGCCTTGCATGCTCCTCTGGGAAATTGAATATGCAAATTGTCTCTTCTGAGAGCAAGAAGGCTAGAACTCTAGTGCCACCTATTGGAAGTAGCAATCCTATAAGTCAATATCGACCTTTTAATGAGCCTTGTCACATGACTTAGGATAAAAGCCAACCAGAATCTCAATTTGCAGACACTGTATTTCGGGGTACTGCCCCTTGTCAGTACAAAGTGTGAGATCTGGTTTGGCTGGATGAGAGGCATCTGACCGGGATCCAAGGGGCAACGCTTGACCTTGCAGAAAGTGACATGTCAAACTTGGCATGCCAAGGTGAAGAGACTTTTAAGTCTGGTGTAGTGAAATTTTTGTTTAGGAATTTCTTACTCCTTCTAAACTATACAGCCATGCTCCTACCCTGACAAGCAGGCAGAAAGTGATTTTTATTGGTTTGGCCTGCAGTAAATGGGTTCATTAAGCAGAGAACTGGCTGTGAGAAGACTAAACATGGTGTCCACCAGCCCCCAGATCAATAAGTAGATGTGTAGTTGTGTACGTTGCTGTACACTTTGAACACCAGGTGGCGCCATAGTATATAAATGTCATAACTCTTTAGTGTACTTTTTTTTTACAGCATGTAGATGGCAAACATTGTGCATTTCTTGCTATCTATACAATGAATATGATTCTCCATTGTCAGATATGGATCGTACACATGCATTAGTAGAAGCTCCTTTTTATGTAGATAATCTGAACTCTGTCTGTTTTGTCTCACTACATGTGAATGAATTTGCAAATGCTGCCACTAATTATGTTTGCAGAAGGTTGTATCTGTTCTCCATCACATTACAAACTGTATACAATGGAATGTACATGTTAATGTGATGTGTCTGCTTCACATATTTCTTCTCAGCTCACAAGGAGGAGATTCTATCTATCTATCTATCTATCTATCTATCTATCTATCTATCTATCTATCTATCTATCTATCTATGTTCCAGATTGTAAGAGAGACCCCAAAATATCTTCTGGATCTCTGGTAGAGATAAAAGTCTGTAGCAAATTCACCTGCCACTAGTGGGAGCTTTCTGTTTATTTATGTTGCTTATGTAGCACCAACGTTTTCAGCAGTGTTGTACAAATATCGTTATCAGTTACAACAGTCCCTGTTCCTTTAGAGCTCACAATCTAATTTTCTATTTATTTGTGCTGCTTATTTTATTGGCATCTCTTATCGGCTCCTGTCCACATTGCTGCTTATTTCCATATCTCAAATACACATTGCTCCAAATATCCACTAGGTCTAATTTCATAGAAAATCAATTCACCCATCAGTATGGTTTTAGTGTTTGGAAGGAAACCGGAGAACCCAGCGGAGACCCAAGCGAACAAGCTGACAACCAGACTTATGAAGATGTTGTCCATGGTGGTATTGGAATCCAAGACCTCAGCAGTGCAGGCCAACAATGCGCAACTGCATTTCTACTGCTTCTGGTGACCTGGCATAGTGGAATTAATATCAGATGCATTCTGCTGGCACAAATCCTAAATAAATATCTATTTTTAAAACCTGGCCACTTTTGAGCTTTATTTGTTAATTCCCTACTGTTCTCCCTATACAGCTAATCCCTATATCAGTTTTCATACTTTGCTTCATGTGATGTTGAGTTCGAGTTCCAGCATTCACTGGGGATTCTCAAATGGGATGTCATCAGGAGGATGGTCTTTCATTCACTTCCCGCAACTTTGATCATCCACCTGAAACAAGACCTCATCGGTCAAATCTTACCCCAGATTCTTTCACCACCGCCCCGCGATGGCATCCTAAATCAATCGCAGCAAAAGAAGCTGGGAGAAATGAATGCAGCATCATCCCATGATGATGAACCTTTTCAGGTGGGTGACAGAAGCTGTTGGGCGGCGCTGTGGCCACTTCTCCCTGCTTCTTTCACTGCAATTGATTGACTCAAGGCAAAAAGTTAAAGCGGACTACTCGTCAACTTCTACTTAATACCTCTAGTCTGCTGCACAAAATTAAAGAACTGCATACTTACCACTCGGACTAGCCCCGCTCCTCCAAATTTCCCTGCAGTGGTCACGACATAACAATGTCAACTCCAATAAGAGGAACGGCGGCGGGCTGATCAAGGAGGTAAGTATGTATTTTTTTTGCCCTTTAAACTTTTACATCAGAACACTTCTTTAATGTAATCCCATTTACATTGGGCCCCATAGTGGACCCATTGCGGGACCGCTGGTTATAGTACAGACCTGCTTTATCTTAATTCACTATATCTAAGATTCAATGTGTTTTAACTGAACTTTCTTTTTGGATTTGCAAAGTGGAGGATTTTGACGAGGAATGTAACCACAAGTCTTCACGTCAGCATAATTACTTACTTTTATATTGTGCAGCTATGTAGGTTTCTTTACACTTGCCAACATTCCCTCTATTAATGTAGAAGTTTGGCATCTTTGAAAGATATTCATCTCCTGTTTATTGGAACAGAGTAGACTGAAATATGTAACCACCATAAAAAGTTAAAGGGGTCGTCCACTTCCCCCAAAAAATTATTCTTTAAATATGTTTGTAATATCAGCATGTTGAAGTTACTAATATACTTCTAATACGAAAGATGTCCAGATCATTAGCTGTGAGCAAGGTCCATCGTCGAGGTAACTCTACTTTCGGCCCTGTGCTCAATACAGGAGAGCTTCATCAGAGCTGTGTACACAGGGAGCTGCCCCCCTTATCTGTCTGTATATCAGCTGGCCACCCCCTTATCTGTCTGTATATCAGCTGGCCACCCCCTTATCTGTCTGTATATCAACGGGCTACCCCCTTATCTGTCTGTATATCAACTGGCTACCCCCTTATCTGTCGGTATATCAGCTGGCCATCCCCTTATCTGTCGGTATATCAGCTGACCACCCCCTTATCTGTCGGTATATCAGCTGGCCACCCCCTTATCTGTCTGTATATCAGCTGGCCACCCCCTTATCTGTGTGTATATCAGCTGACCACCCCCTTTTCTGTCGGTATATCAGCTGGCCACCCCCTTATCTGTCTGTATATCAGCTGGCCATCCCCTTATCGGTCTGTATATCAGCTGACCACCCCCTTATCGGTCTGTATAGCAGCTGACCACCCCCTTATCTGTCGGTATATCAGCTGACCACCCCCTTATCTGTCGGTATATCAGCTGGCCACCCCCTTATCTGTCTGTATATCAGCTGGCCACCCCCTTATCTGTCTGTATATCATCTGGCCACCCCCTTATCTGATTGTATATCAGCTGGCCACCCCCTTATCAGTCTGTATATAGCTGACCACTGGAACTGAGCTGGAACTGTGCTGATAACTGACATTCAGGGCACTTTAAGAAATTACATATATGTACACAATTCAGCATTGAAACACTAAAGAGGGGAAGTCCGGAGACTCTGCAGACCATGGTAGCATGTTTTAGCCACACAGGCTGCTCACAGCAGCACGTGCAACATACGGCCAGGCATTATCCTGCTGGAAAACGGCAACGCTATGATCAGGTCTTTATGAAACAACATCACTTTGGTCCTAGGATTATGGTGTGGGTTGGCATAATGTATAGTTGCTGAACCCTTCTAGTCTTCATTCCAGGTACACTATCAGCTCATTGTTACATAATTAATTTGGTCGTGGAAGCAGTGGTACGGCCATTTTTCCAAATTGTCCCAGTAGCTGCTTGTAAACATGAGGCCACATGTTGTTTGTGCTATTATGAGCAGCCTGCATTGCCTAAATGAGCTACCATGGCCTGAAGCATCTCTGGACTTGTCTCCCATCGCGCACATCTGAGACGTTATTGGTCAACAATTGCAAAGGAAGTTGCCAGCAGCGGATCTTGATGATTTGCTCAAATGCAGTCAGCAGGTCAGAACATTCCTCTGACAACCATTAACCCCTTTACCCCAGAAGGTGGTTTGCACGTTAATGACCAGGCCAGTTTTTACAATGCTGACCATTGTCATTTTATGAGGTAATAACTCTGGAACGCTTCAACGGATCCCACTGATTCTGAGATTGTTTTTTTTGTGACATATTATACTTCATGATAGTGGTAAAATTTATTTGATATGACCGGCGTTTATTTGTGACAAAAATCTGAAATTAGGTGAAAATTTCGCAATTTTGAAAATTTGAATTTTTATGCCCTTAAATTAGAGAGATGTGTCAAACAAAATAGCTAATAAATAACATTTCCCACATGTCTACTTTACATCAGCACAATTTTGGAACCAAAAATTTTTTTTCTTAGGGAGTTATAAGGGTTAAAAGTTGACCAGCGATTTCTCATTTTTCCAACAAAATTTACAAAACCATTTTTTTAGGGACCACATCACATTTGAAGTCACTTTGAGAGGTCTATATGACAGAAAATACCCAAAGGTGACACCATTCTAAAAACTGCACCCCTCAAGGTGCTCAAAACCACATTCAAGAAGTTTATTAACCCTTCACATGCTTCACAGCAATTAATCGAATGTGAAAGGAAAAAATGAATATTTTACTTTTTTTCACTAAAATTCGCTGATACCCCTTATGTGAGGGAACAGCCATTGTTTGGGCACACGGCAGGGCTCAGAATGGAAGGAGCACCCTTTTCAACGCAAAACTGGAATGGAATTGACAGCGGACGCCATGTCGCATTTGGAGACCCCCTGATATGCCGAAACAGTGGAAACCCCCCACAAGTGACCCTATTTTGGAAACTAGACCATAAGGAACTTATTTAGTTGTGTGGTGAGCACTTTGAACCCCCAAGTGTTTCACAAAAGTTTATAACGTAGTGCCGTGAAGAAAAAAATCATTTTTTTTCCACAAAAACGATCTTTTAGCCGCAATGTTTTTATTTTCACGAGGGTAACAGGAGAAATTGGACCCCAAAAATTGTTGTGCAATTTCTCCTGAGTATGCTGATGCCCCATATGTGGAGGAACGCCATTGTTTGGGCGCACGGCAGGGCTCGGAAGGTAAGGATCACCCTTTGATGTTTTCAACGCAAAACTCGCAGGAATTGACAGCGGACGCAATGTCACGTTTGGAGAGCCCCTGATGAGCCTAAACAGTGGAAACCCCCCCCACAAGTGACCCCATTTTGGAAACTAGACCCCTTAAGGAACTTATTTAGATGTGTGGTGAGCACTTTGAACCCCCAAGTGTTTCGCAAAAGTTTATAACGTAGAGCCATGAAAAAAAATATCATTTTTTCACACAAAAACTATTTTTTTAGCCGCAAATTTTTTTATTTTCACAAGGGTAACAGGAGAAATTGGACCCCAAAAGTTGTTAATCAATTTCTCCTGAGTACGCTGATACCCCATATGTTGGAGAAAACTACTTCCATTTGGGCGCACGTCAGGGCTCGGAAGGGAAGGAGTGACGCTTTGGAATGCAGACTTTGAAAACGTGACATGACGCCGTCAGACCATTCCATCAGAGCCCCTGATGTGCCTAAACAGTGGAAATGCCCAACAAGTGCCCCCTTTTTGGAACTGATTCCTGATATGTGAATTTTATAATGTAGTGTCATACTTCAGTTGTGTAGGACAACCTGACAAACACTACTTCAGTTGTATTCTTTCATGGGCAGGCCAGGTTTGTCGGAGTAGGTGCCGCATTGGTAAGTGGTGTCCTTGCGTATTCCCCTTTTGTAACACACTTGGCACCTCTTTTGTGACTTACCTTTTCCTCCTTTTTGAGGGTCCTCCACTGGGAAATGCTGGCCTGATACGATTCGAGGTCCTTCAGTTCCCGAAGTACTGGGGCCTCTCCGTCACCACTGCCAAATATCAGGGCCTTGATCACTACCTTCTGGGACTGAAGGTATGACGTAGAAGTCTGGCCTGCACATCGTGATAGAAGGAAAGCATTGTGCATTGCCATCCGTACAATGTGCACGGCCAGCTTCTTGTACCACACCACACTGTACGGCGGGAGGACTTGGTCAGAGAGATCAGGTCCCACATGTACTTATTGTACCCTACTACACAGTCAGGTTTGACGACCTGTGTAGAGGAACCTCGTACAGTGCTGAGGGTGCTGCCATCACCATGTATGGTGGTCAAGAGAAGGACATCCCTCTTTTCCTTGTACTTGACCACCAATAGGTGGTCGCTAGACTCGCTACATCGGGCTCAGCATTCGCCCAATTAGCGTCTTCAGGAGGCCTCTCTGATTTTTGTGGACAGTACCGCAGGCTGCGGTACCTCGCGCAGAGAGGGACTTGAAGAGTGGGATGCAGATATAAAATTATCAAGGTAAAGGTGATAACCTTTATCCAGCAGAAAAGGGGGTCATTCAGGGGGTTCAAATCCAGGAGTCCTTCCCTTCGTAAACTCTAAACTTGTGAGCAGGGCCGGCTCCAGGTTTTTGTGGGCCCTGGGCGAAAGAGTCTCAGTGGGCCCCTTTAGCACACACCACGATTCATGATGCACAGATACGTCGGAGAAATATAGGTATACGACACAGGGCCCAGCCTGCCACCTCATCCTTCACATATGCAAACATGCACGCACACACAGTACGCAGACATGCATGCACACACAAAGTACGCTGACACGCACGCACACACACTATGCATACACACACTACGCACGCACACACACACACTACGCACACACAGACATGCACGCACACACAATACACAGACACGCACACACAATATGCAGACACGCACACACACAATTCGCAGACACGCACACACACAATACACAGACGTGCACACACAATACGCAGACACACACACACAATTCGCAGACACGCACACGCACACACACAATATGCAGACACGCACACACAATAAGCAGACACAATACGCGGACACGCACACACACACACAATACGCAGACACACACACAATACGCAGACACATGCACACAATACGCAGACACACACACAATACGCAGACACGCACACACAGTGCACAGACATGCGCATGCACACGGTACGCAGGCATGCACACACATACACACATGAACATGGTACACAGATATACACACACAATACGCAGACACGCACAGATACATACACATACATATTTGAACACATTCTTAAAAACACATATAAAACAGACATAAATATATATACACTGTCATACACACTGACATACACAGACATTCACATCATACATGCACACACACATAAGAGATATTTTTATATGGGGATTGGAGAAGCTCGCTCACCTGCCCCCTGGCCTGTGTCCTGTCCAGCTACTCAGTCATGTGGCAGTGCAGGGCTTCAGGCGTGTCACATGGCCCTGGACCATTCAGGGGGGCCCACTCGCCATCAGGGCCCGGGCCGCTTCCCCGGCATCTGTGTAGGACTGCCGGTGCTGTTCAAGCTCTGCTCTGCTACATGCAGCAGCAGCAGTGTGCGGTCAGTGTGCTGCTGCTCCACCAATCAGGACCTGTGCTGTCACTTTCCAGACATGGCTGCTCGCTGTGCACTGTGCGGCTGTGTCTGGTAGTAATGACATGGCAGGTGAGACACACAAGCACAATTAAAGGCACAGTGTCGCCCCTGCTTGTCATTACTGCCAGACACAGCCGCACAGCGCGAGGCCATGTCTTGAAAGTGACAGCACTGGGCCTGATTGGTGGAGCAGCAGCACACTTACCGCACACTGCTGCTGCTGCATGAAGCAGAGCAGGGCTTGAACAGCACCGGCGGCCCTGCACAGATGCCGGGGAAACAGCCCAGGCCCCGATAACGAGTGGGCCCCCTGATGGTCCAGGGCCCCGGCACTTGCCCGGGTACGCCGGGTGCTGACGCCGGCCCTGCTTGTGAGTGTACCCTGAGGTACTCTCACAGAGTTTATACAGCTTAATTCTGTACCTGGCCCTCTTACTGGGCAGGTACTGCCGGAATCCAAACATCCCCTTAAAATTAATTAGGGACTCATCCACGTAGATATTCCTTTGGGGCACGTACACTTCAGCAAACTTGTTGAAGTGCTCGATGAATGGCCGAACTTTGAAAAGATTGGATCATCACATGCAGGACACCTTGCTTTATCGTTGTAATGCAAGAACTTGTGGATGGCCTCAAAATGTGTCCAGATCATGACCATTCAGAACACTGGAGTGTAAAACGTCAACACTCCAGTATTGTCGAACTTCTGGCTTCTTCAGGATCCCCATATGAAGGACCTCCTCCACTTACTAGCGGGTTTGAGATGAGTGGGACATTTTTTTTTATGCACAGTATGAGGTGTGAGTGTGTGTCAGTACTTTATTTAGAGTGTGTGTGTGTGTCAGTGTGCTTGGTGTAAACTTTCTTTTTTTCTGAAAGAAAAAGATTTAAAAAAAAGGAACAACCGTAGCTGGTGCAAACAGCGAGCACGAGTGCGGATCAGTGAACTACGTCACCGATCAACGCTTGGCGGAATGTGCGCATGGATGTGATGGAAAGGAGGGGACAGCAAGCACAAGTGCGGATCTGTGATCTGCGGTCACTGATCAGCGGTTGGCCGTTGCAGGAAGCACAAAAAAAAAACCTGACAAAAGTCGAGAGATCGAGTACTGATCAGCGATCAAGTACTGATCAGCGCTTGGTGGCAGAAAGGTGGATGGGAAGGGTGGGATCAAAAAAATCCTACTTACTGTTGACTTCTGTCTGATGTCTTCTGTCTGATGTCTTCTTTCTTCTGCACAAGCAGCAGCGATTGTGGTGTCACAGGCTTCCGTGGAACTGCAAGGCCCAGCATGGTGCCTGACAGCTCGACCTCCCTCTACAAAAGAAAAAAAGTTAGTGGGAAAAAAAGTATAAAGTAGCGAGCACAAGTGCTGATCGGTGATTTGTGTCACCGATCAACGCTGGATGCAAGCACGAAGGTGGTGCGAAGTGAGGGGGTAAATGGACAGGGACAAAAAAAAGTCCTGGAAAACAGTGAGCCTGGACATTGATCAGTGATGTAGCTGTTGATCAGTGCTCGGCCGCTGCAGGACGCACGAAAAAAAAACAGCGATCAAGTACTAATCAGTGCTTGGTGGCAGAAAGGAGGGGTGGGGAGGAGGGTAAAGAGAGGGGGGGAGAGGGTGATTGGGGTGGATAAGAAGATCAGAGGTGGACTTACCAAAGTATTCTCTGTTCTTCTTTCAGCAGCAGCAGGAGCAACAGACCAGATCAGGAACAGGGGACCGGATCAGGAGCAGCAGGAGCAGACTGGAGCAGACCTGAGCAGCAGCAGACCGAGCAGGAAACTGGAGCAGCGACTGGAGCAGCGACCGGAACAGGTAGGAGAAAGGTCTTGTGGTGTCACAGAGGCTTCTGTAGCACCACAAGGCCCAGCACACCAGCGATCAGAAGTGTGACCGCCTTGTAGAAATCCTCACCAACTGTGAGGAGATGCAGGGTGGTCTCAGGGGGGTGATAGGGTGGTGACAGCCAGGTCGCAGGCCAGTCACTGTTCGGTCACGCTCTCTGATTGGTGCGATCGATGTCATCATCGATCGCTCCAATCAGTGCTGGCTTTGGCCAGGGCTGCCATCACAGGGGGTCATAGGGCAGTGACTGCCAGGTCACAGGCCGGTCACCGCCCCGTCACTGCGCGGTCACACCCTCTGATTGGTGCGATCGATGTCATCGTCGGTCGCATCAATCAGAGCATGCTGGGGCCACGGCTGGCGTTGCCAGGCAATAGCCTAGGATCGGTGCTCTTAGGAGGTAATACCCCTTTAAGGCTAGGGTTGCGTGGTGACGTGTCATGCAACATTGACATTGCGATGAACAGGCTCTGTGCCAGATACCATCAGCATGTAGAAAGAAAGATGGAAGGTGGGCCTGTAATAATGGAATATATGAGTATACAAGACTAATAAAGTGAAAAAATACCTTTATTACATATATAAAGTGCACAGAAAATATCAAAAACACTTAAAACAGCGGAAAACAAAAGGGGGATGATTTATCCGCCTTAAAAAGGTCCATGTTAGAATAAATATGGACACACAAAATCTCCCAAATAGCCTGAAAATGTGGGCTAAGTATAATACAATATTAAAGCTAGTTGCTACCAATGATAGAGAGAAAAAATTATGCAACAAGCGGCAGTAAAAATAACTGCAATGGATGACATCACATGCAATGAGATATAAATAATAAATATTAAAGCAAAGCCTGTCCTGGGAAAGAGAGCACGGAACAAAGGATCATATAGGGCATAAACATAATGCCTCGATCCCGTATGGAATAAGACATGAATGCTGTGACCTACCATGACTATAATTGGTCACTACTTTTACAGCGAAATCACCAATTTAAAATAGTTGCATACAAATTGCACAAGTCATTTTGGTCACACGACTTGTTGGAGCTTTGCTGTCGTACGACACTTTTCTCCTTGTGTGAGAGAGAAAAACTATCTATATATCGGGGGCAGCCATTCTGCTAAGAAGAGACAACTGTCTTGCTAACATTTCTCGGGTACAAGACCCATTGGCCACACAGCTCTAGATGTCTTAAATTGGCGTTGAGTATTTTTGACACATTGTTGAACTCTTGATTGACCCAATTATTTTACCAGATCAGTGATAAAAACAGGTCCGTATATAGGGCTCTAGAACAATGTGTTCTTTTGTAGGTGCACAGATGTCCTCCCTCCTTCTTGACCTACCTTCTTATTACTGGTGCCAACTTCTCCTTGTAGATGAGTCACACAAATTGACACTGATTGCAGCGAGAGGTTACTGCAGAAGCTTTGATGTTACCCTTGGTTCCTTGGAAACTCTTGTAAGCAAGTACATGGGCTATATTTAGTGAGATTGACTTTGGTAGATTGCCAGTGCTCAGACTTTCTTTTTGTAAATAACTTATTGAAGAATGCCCTGATGAACTTCATGTTGCCTTCCAGACAAATGGACACCAACAATATTTTTTCAAATAATCTTAGGCTATGATTGCTTTAAATTATACTGTATAAAACCTAAGGGGCTAAACATTACTAAGGTGAATTCACAGGTGGCAGATTTTGTCTGTGACTAAAACTTGGTTTCATTCCACTGAATAAGGTTGTTCCAGAGGGATGGGACAGTTGCAAAAATGTCTGCAAAAATATCCGCAGTATATGAAGTTTGTGCAAATTGGTCTGAGATTGGACCGCAATACACGGACTGCGTGCGGCTCTCCCGACCCGAGCGGGACAGCCACATAGAAATATACGAAGCTGCCACGCTCGGGTAGGGAGGCCCACGGCCAGTCCGAGCATTGTGGTCCAATCTCGGACTGATGTGCATGGATGTCTGAATGACCCGTAAGACTTGATAGGTGTTGGATTACCTGGTATTCTGGATTAGTACAAAGCAGAAGAAATGTAATTACAGACTTGTAATCCTAGATGGTAGATTTCAAATGAAAGATTCATAGCACCCTACTCCATCATCCACGCCGGTCCCCTATTGCAGCCGGACCAAAATCCTGTGAACTTCGTCGGCCTGCACTTGAATGTTGTATCCTAGTCACCAATGACGTCATAGTGTCACGGGGGCTTTTCTATATGCCAGAGGTGTCAAGTATGCTGGTATTTGAGTGCTGTGAGAGGAAGTTCCCAAGACGCTATTCCAGATGCCACAGAATACAGACATGGACACCGAACCAGGACCATGGAATCTTTTTTGGTCAGATCAACTAAATAATCTTCAGAAATAAATAATTTGCAACAAATAGCAATATATCTATCATATCAGAATTTTTGGGGAGGTTTCATGCACAGAAATCTTTGAGGTAATGAGCCTATTCAATTCTATGGACACATTTGACATGGAAAAAAAAATATTTTTACATATGTTAATGGTTACCTACAATTAATAAAATTGAAGTTCATAAAAATCTTTGCTGCTTCATTTGTAGACCTCCTGAAATGCAGTATAGAGCCTGATCCAAGTTTCAGATTTTTCTCCTGTGGGAGTTTCTCTACCTGTAATAGAGGCTGGATGTGATTTCTGACCATATCCAGGGTGCTGTGGTCTTCAAGTATCAGCACAGACCTAATATTGAACTTTCCTCTCTATTTGCATAGCTGGTTTTTGGTATCCTCCAAGATCCTCTCTTCGTTCTCAACTGCTGACCGATGTACAACCTCTGTCACACTCTCCTGCTATCTCTTTGGCTGGTTTCACACATACGTGCAGCGCGATCCATGGATATAAGAAACCAGCCAAACACTGAAAAATGGGAAGTGGGGATCAAAGTGCCATCAGGAACAGCTCTGATAGATTTGTAACATTTCTGCAAAGCACAGAGCTAGATAATGGACACTCTGCAGCAGCAAAAAGGTTAACTTTTTTTTTTAACAAAGACAATTTAGAAAGTTGCATAACTTTGCACAATTTTTTTTATTGTTCATCTACCTCCTCAAAGGTGTTCATAACCTTAAATTCTGGAAATCATTTATCACCAAAATAAAAAGTTTCACGAATGTAACCTGACATGCAGACCTTACTGCAGATTATGTAAATGCAGTTGTACCTCTAAGGGTATGTGCACACAATGTCTTTTAGATGCCGGCGTACCCGCTGAGTTTTTGAAGTAGAAGACCATTCAGAAAAAAAAGCAGCAATCTTTTTCTTGCAGTGTCGTCTTTGGTGTTTTTGCTGAGCTTTTGAAATGATCCAGTCAGTAAACCCCATTTACCACGTCACTGGTCACACAGACAGCCGAAGATTTCTCCTGCTTCCAATCTGACACGTAACTGGTGATGATAGTCAGGACATTTTTGGTTCTTTTGTTAATGAAAATATGAGTAGGTTAGATATATTTCACTTTCAAACAAAATAAACATTTTTTGGATAAAACTGGACAACCCCTTTAAAGAAGTTGTCCGGTACTTTTTTGAAATTGCCCAATGTATTCAGCATGTAGGCATAAGTATACTTGTAAATACCTTGTGTTGCAGATAATGCCTGTGAGCGGCGCTATCGGTGGCTGCTCACAAACATCATGTGACCCCGCGCTGACGTCACGACAAGTGAGGCGTGACTCAGCGCTGGGGTCCCCGCGGTGGCTGCTGGGTTGTGGACTAGGTTACCCCCCGCGTCACACCCAGCATCCACCTTGCGCTTTCCCAATGAATGGGGAGAGGGAGAGCGCGCGGTGGATGCCGGGTGTGACGCATGGGAATAACCCCACCCACAACCCAGCAGCCACCGGAGGAACGCGGTTGAGGGACCCTTGGCTGCAGCATGGACTTGTCGTGACGTCAGTGGATGTCAGCGCCGGCTGCAGCCGGGGGTCACGTGATGCCTGTGTGCGGCCAGTGATAGTGCCACTCACAGGCATTATTTGCAACATAAGGCATTTACAGAGATACTTATGCCCACATGCTGAATACATTGGGCAACTTAAAAAAAGTACCGGACAACCCCTTTAATAAATGAGACATGTCCTGATACTGATCCTTCACATTACTCTTGCATATAAATCACAATACCTGAGACTAGAACCACAGTTAGACTTTAATCAGTGTTGAATCTTCTGAAGAGTGGCCATCTTACCAAGGTAAGACCAATCAAACTTTCTCATAGTTGCTGAGAAATTAAAGTTCACTCTTCTTTGTAGAACTCCTTAAAGGGAAGGTGTCATCAAAAAAATGACCTATTATTTAAACACAAAAACCTAATTTAAATGTATATTTCTTTATTTTTGACATGGTTTTCTTTCCATATCACAATCTTTATTAATAATAAATTATTATTATTAATCTTGCAATTTTCACACTGGCCACTGGGGCTATATTAGACCCCAACTTCCTGTTTCAGGAAATCCAAAACAGGAAGTTGGAGTCTAATATAGCCTGTAGCGTCAGCGTCCCTGCCTCCTGCTAGGCAGGGACGCTGTTCCCCTCACCTCTCCACTCCGTGCCCGGCGTCCTCCTCCCGCTCTGCCGTCCTAAGGAGTCCCCGGCCAATGGCCGGAGGACCTCACCATATATAAGGCACCTCCTCCAAAATGGAGGTGCCCGAGCAATGTTGTTGCAAAGCCTTCACTCTGCTTCAGCCCTCAGGTCCCGTTACCAGTTACTTGCCAGTCACCTGCCAGATTCCTGCCTGTTACCTGCCAGTCACCTGCCAGATTCCTGCTGGTTACCTGCCAGTCACCTGCCAGATTCCTGCTTGATACCTGCCTGATATCCGTTTACCTGCTTGCAAGCCTGCGGTCCGACGGTCTGCCTTCCGACACCTGTCAGTCTGTCTATGGACCAGCCTGCCCGCTCACCTGGGAGCGCTCATCTGCTACCTGCCTGCTAGCCTACCTGGAGGCTCCGCCGTCACTTGCCGTGACCACCTGCCTGTCCAGAGACTCTTGCCTGCTCACCTGGGAGCGCTCACCTGCTACCTGTCTGCTAGCCTACCTGGAGGCTCTGCCGTCACTTGCCGTGACCACCTGCCTGTCCAGAGACTCTTGCCCGCTCACCTGGGAGCGCTCACCTGCTACCTGCCTGCTAGCCTACCTGGAGGCTCTGCCGTCACTTGCCGTGACCACCTGCCTGTCCAAGGACTCTCGCCCGCTCACCTGGGAGCGCTCACCAGCCACCTGCCTGCTGTCCTTCTACCCAGAGGCTGTCCCTGTCACTTGCCGTGAGTACCCGTCCTTCTATTCAGAGACTGTCCCTGTCACTTGCCGTGACTACCTGCCCTTCTACCCAGAGACTGTCCCTGTCACTTGCCGTGACTACCTGCCCTTCTACCCAGAGACTGTCCCTGTCACTTGCCGTGACTACCTGCCCGTCTTCCCTGGGAGCCACCCGCGTCCTTACAAGGACCGCCCCCTTGTATAGTTGCTCAGAGGTTCCGCCTCCCAGACCCGTTACATAGCCCCAGTGGCCAGAGTGAAAACTGCAAGATTTCTTATTATTATTATTTATTAAGACATTTGCTGCAATGAACAGACTCAGACCTTCTTTTCTATTGAAGCATCTAATGTGCGGGTGAAAGGTAATTGTGAAGGGAGGGGAGCAGGATCAGAAGTGATATCACCTATTGTGATTAGTAAATCCTGTCTTATCAGTTATTGTAATCCTGCCTCTGGTGATAATGAAGCTGCTGTAAATTCTTCCTGAAAAGACTGAGTCTAAAGGCCCCGTCACACTAAGCGACGGGGCCGACAACGATACGACCTGTCAGGGATCGTTGCTGCGTCGCTATGTGGTCACTGGTGAGATGTCAAACAGTCAGATCTTCCCAACGACGCAGCAACGATGCGGCGACCCGTAACGACCTGTATAACGATGCACGCCTATGTGTCTCTGTGTCTGAGTCGTTAACAAGGTCGTTGGTAAGGTGTCAAACACATCGATGCATGCTACCCAGCGGGACCTCAACGATCAAAGAAATGTCCAGACCATTCCGACACGACCAGCGATCTCACAGCAGGGGCCTGGTCGCTGCTAAGTGTCAAACGTAGCGAGATCGCTGCTGAGGTCGCTGTTGCGTCACAAAACTTGTGACTCAGCAGCGATCTCGCTTAGTGTGACGGGGGCTTTAAATAGCCCCAGTGGCCAGTGTGAAAATTGTAAGATTATTAACTTTGTATTTTTTAATACAAGGAACACAAAAAAACTAATTTAAACAATAGATCATTTTCTGGTGACACAATCCCTTTAAGGTCACATTCACACGTTCAGTATTTGGTCAGTATTTTCCATCAGTATTTGTAAGCCAAAACCAGGAGTGGAGCAATCAGAGGAAAAGTATAATAGAAACACGTCACCACTTCTGTATTTATCACCCACTCCTGGTTTTGACTTACAAATACTGATGTAAAATACTGACCAAATACTGAGTGTGTGACCGTGGTCTTAGCGACGAATCCATGTGCAGTTCTTTTGCTGCCCATCTCTAATCCTTGGTGACAAGTTACTTTACTCTTGGAATAATCTAGCAAGCTTTTGTCTAAGTGCCGATTATATTGAACGAGTGCTAGCTGTGGTTTTCACCGATAGCACTTGTACCCATGATATTCTACGGGGGTATGCTCACGTGTGATTTTTTTCCTTGGACCGAGTGGCCAGAGGAAAAAAATTGGAGACATGTCTGATTTCGATCCGAGTTATCAGCAATCAAGTCTACGGGTCTGTGAAAAATATCGGACAACAATTTGATGGAGTCCGATTTTCACGGACTGACAGAATGGAGAAGGTGGAAAAACTATTTTTCTCTCTCCATGTCATAGAAAAAACTGATACCATTCTGATCAAAATAATTGGACCATTTTTTCTCAGATGGAGAGAAAACGGTCCTGTGATCCCCACCCTTATAATGACACTCAGGAGCCCCAGAAGCCCCTCTACCATACGAGAAGGGTATGCCACATGTTAGGTATCAGGTTCTTTTGTAAGCTTTGCCTTTGAAGTTAATCAGTGGGAAAGAGATTAGTTACTTACCGGTAACGGGATTTCTCGGAGACCATGACAGCACCACGAGAGAGGGAATCCGCCCACCAAGGACAGGAAACCTACAGGCTTAAAAGGGGGTGGCCCTCCCTCTCGCCTCAGTTTGGATTACAGAGCATTGAGAGGACCGCCCGGTTAGTAGACATAGCAACATAATCATGAAACAAACAGTATATACATTTTCTTACAACACCAATGTGTGAGAATAAAGAATGAAAACAGATAAGAAGTGCTCCCAAAAAGGGGTGAAGGGAGGGAATATAAGGGTGCTGTCATGGTCTCCGAGAAATCCCGTTACCGGTAAGTAACTAATCTCTTTATCGGTCGACCATGACAGCACCACGAGAGAATTGCAGAGATGAAGATTCTAGGGAGGGACCACCGCTTGGAGCACCCTTCTCCCAAATGTGAGGTCAGACGAAGCACCCAGATCTAGTCTATAGTGCTTATAGAAGGTAGATGGAGAAGACCAGGTAGCTGCCTTACATATATCCTCCATCGAGACGCCAGACCTCTCCGCCCATGAGGTTGCCACCGCCCGGGTAGAGTGAGCTTTCAGGCCACGCGATGCTTCATCTCCGCTGGATACATAGGCTAGCGTAATGGCCTCCCTAATCCATCTAGCTATGGTGGATCTAGAGACCTTAAGCCCCTTCCCAACCCCCTGATAGGAGATAAATAAGGAACTCTCTCTCCTAAAGGGCTGAGTGACAGCAAGGTACCTAACCACACACCTTCTCACATCTAAAGCATGGAAATCTGCTTCTATCTGATTACTAGGGTTCGGACAAAAAGAGGGTAATATTACTTCCTGAAGTCTATGAAACCGGGAAGCTACCTTAGGCAAGTATGCTGGATCTGCTCTAAGAATTATTCTGTCGTCCAGAACCTGGGTGAAGGGAGGGCCAGAGGACAGAGCCTGAATATCACCAATCCTCCTAGCAGATGTTAGGGCTACAAGAAGCGCTGTTTTGAGGGTAATAGATCTCAGGGATACAGAATCTATTGGTTCAAAGGGTGCCCCAGCTAACGCTTTCAGAACCAGGTTTAGGTCCCATGGAACGACATTAGTTTTGGTAACCGGCCTGGACCTACCTACTGCTTTTATAAAGAGGGAAATCCAATAGTTTTCTGCGAGGACACAGTTATAGAGGGCACCTAGTGCCGACACTTGGACCTTCAAGGTGCTCGTTGCTAACCCCAGCTCGAAGCCCCTTTGTAGGAACTCTAAAATCTTCCCAATTGGCGCTCCCTTATCCACTGAAGATTTAGAAAAAGATAAAAACTTGTTCCAAACTTTTGCATAAATTTTGGTAGTGACAGGCTTTCTACTACGTAATAAAGTAGATACTAGACTCTGGGAAAAACCTTTTAGTTCTAGCAGGGGCCTCTCAAATTCCACGCCGTCAAGTGGAGGCCCGGAGCTTGCGGATGGAGCACTGGACCATGGCTGAGGAGATCCGGAACTTCGGCCAGGACCCAAGGGTCCGAGATGGACATGTTCCTCAGGCATGAGAACCAGGGTCTTTTGGGCCAAAAGGGGGTGATCAAGAGGACCCTTGCCTTGTCCTCTCTGATCTTTCTTAGCACCATAGGCAGAAGGTTTAACCGTGGGAAGGCATAGGCCAGACGGAAGTTCCAAGGGATTTGGAGAGCGTCTACTGTCAGGGGCCTTTCTCTCGGATATAGGGAGCAAAAAACCTTTGTCTTCCGGTTTTGATTTGTGGCGAAGAGATCCACCACCGGAAGACCCCATTTCCGGACTTATAGGGAAAAAATGTCCTGTTTTACTTCCCATTCGCCTTGCCTTAAAAAATGACGGCTTAAGAAGTCTGCCTTTGAATTTTCTTTCCCTTTGATGTGGAGGGCTGTTAAAGAGAGGAGATGGTGTTCCGAGATCTGAAAGAGATGATCCGCCACTCTCATTAGCGATCCAGCACGAGTACCCCCCTGATGGTTAATATAAGCTACTGCTATATTATTATCGGACAGGATCCTAATGTTCTTATTGTGAAGGAATGGTAAGAAATGATTAACAGCCCTATCAACTGCCAGTAGTTCCCTAGTATTAGAAGAAAGAGCTCTCTCAGCGTCCGACCAGAACCCCTGGGCAATCATATCCCCCAAGTGAGCTCCCCATCCATGTAGACTTGCGTCAGTTGTAATTATTTCAGATATTCTTACCACCCAGGGAACTCCTCGAGACAAGTTTTCTAAATTCACCCACCACTGTAGAGAGTCAATAGACCGGGGAGATAGGAACATCCGTCTCTCCAAGTGCCCATGTAACGAGACCTCATTCTGTAGGACGTCCCACTGTAAAACTCTGGAGTGGTATTGTGCCCACATTACCCGCGGCAGACAAGATATCAGGGTACCAAGTAAGGACATTGCAGCCCTAAGGGACATGACCGGGTTCGCAAGAGCTCCTTCCACCAGCCTTTTGATCTTCTGTTTTTTGGCTTCTGGAAGGAAACACATCTGGAGGTCTGAGTCTAGCATGATACCTAGGAACTGCTGTACTCTCGAAGGGACTACCCTGGATTTCTCCAGATTTAGGATCCAGCCCAGGCCTTCCAGAATAGAGGAGACCAATTTAAGATGGGAGAGACATTGAGAGGCTGAGTCTCCAATGATCAAAAAATCATCTAAGTAAGGGATAATTAACACATTATGTTCCCGTACATGAGCCATCACCTCCGCTATCACCTTCGTAAATATTCTAGGGGCTATAGCGAGACCGAATGGCAAGGCCGCAAATTGGAAATGTCTGATTTCATCCCCTATGACCAAGGCCACTCTAAGGTATTTTTGGAAGCTTCTGTGTATAGGTATATGGTAATATGCGTCCTTTAGATCCAATACTACCATGTTACAGCCTGAGAACAATAGTTTTATAGTAGACTTAATGGACTCCATTTTAAAGGTGGGAATTAACAAAAATTTATTCAGGGCCTTAAGGTTAACAATACACCTAAAGGATCCGTCAGGTTTAGTGACCAAAAACAACGGTGAGTAGAACCCCAGTCCCTTCTCTGCTATCGGGACCTCCACTAAGATGGCCTTATGGATCAGATTCAGGACCTCCACTTGTAGGGCCATCTGCTCCCGTGTTGAGGACCGGTTTGGGGTCAGGACGAACCTCCCACGAGGGACTCGCTGAAAGTCGAGTCTCAGGCCGGAACCTACCAGACCAAGGATCCAATTATTAGAAGAGATATTTGTCCAGGCAGGTAAGAAGCCCAATAACCTCCCCCCTACCTGGACCGCGAGTCATTGGCTCGGTTTTCGGGGGCCTTGGCTAGCAGAAGAGGATCCGAACAGGAGCCCTTTACCTTTCGGTCTACGGTCTTCCCATTTATCCTGACCCTTCTGGCGCTTATTACGTAGAAACGTTCTTTTCTGAAAAGGACGTTTGTACGTGGGGGCAGATAGGTTAGGAAAGCCCTTTTTTGTGTCACTTGCTCTATCCAGTAGCTCATCCAGAACCGACCCAAAGAGATGTCCCCCTTCACAAGGGATAGCGCAGAGTCTTGTCCTCGCATGAATGTCCCCCGGCCAACATTTTTGCCACAAAGCTCTCCGGGCCGAGTTAGACATGGCGGCCGACCTTGCTGCTAATCTGACGGAATCTGCTGATGCGTCCGCCAGAAAGGCTGCCGCCCCCTGAAGAAGAGACATGTCCGCCAAGATTTCCTTCCTGGGGTTATTGTTTTTAAGATGGGCTTCCAGCTGGTCCAGCCAGATCATTAGGGACCTGGCGGTACAAGTAGCTGCCACCGCGGGTTTTAGGGCTCCCGCCGAAGTCTCCCAGGTCCCTCTAAGGAAAGAATCAGCCTTTCTATCCAGGGGGTCTTTAAGAGCTCCCATATCATCAAACGGAAGGGAGGAACTCTTAGAGGCTTTGGAAATGGCCACATCAATCTTGGGGGCTTTTTCCCAGGAGGAAGAGGCAGGTTCCTCAAAGGGGTACTTCCTTTTGAAGAATGGAGGTAGAGCGCCCTTCCTTTCCGTTTTTTTCCATTCGCTAAGGATTAAGCCCTGGATTTTTTCGTTCAACGGAAAACTCCTTCTCTTCCTTTGACCCAGCCCCCCGAACATAACGTCCTGAACTGACTTCTCCTGCCTGGCCTCTGTGATGCCCATGGTGGACCGAACCATTTTAATCAATCTGTCCACTTCACCAAGGGGGAAGCAATTTTGTCCCACACCACTATCAGAGGAGGAAGCAGAGGAAAAGTCTGCACTATCTGAATCCGACTCATGGGGAGAGGATAGGGGGTCATCCAAGACTAAGGGGATCTCACAGTCCGAGTTCATTTTCTCTTTAACTCTCTTGGAGAGGACCTTGTGAATCTCTGTTTTAACTAAGGTTTTTAAACCAGAAGCTAGAGCAGGACCCTCTTCTGCCAGTGTCTGGTTTATGCACAACTGACATAATTTTTTAGGATATCCGTCAGGAAGAAGAGACTTGCATAGCGCACACTGTATATGCTTTGCCTTGGCGGTACATTTCTTCCCCTGATAAAATATGGAAGGGGAGAAGGGATACCATATTACTAAGTGAACTTACTCGAAGATCACTTACCCAGGCGACTCAGGAAGAAAAAACAGCTGGTACCGGATTGGAGGAAGGACCCTTCTCAGCTGGGGGACCTTCCCTAGAGGCTGCAGATTCGTCCGTTCTACCAGAGGTATGGTGACCAGACCTAGACCCCGAGCTCCGTTTTCCTGAGGACCGGCTACCAGGACCACGTGCGCGATGCGTTTTTTGGGGCTCCCCAGACAGCTGCTGAGATGGTGAAGATGGTGGCTGCTCAACCTGCTGCTGCTGCAACTGGACACCTTCAGACTCCATAATGAAAGAATGAAGGTTTGGGAAGCACTGAGCCATGTTACCTGATAGGTTAAATAGGTACTGGCTCCTCCCCTCTAGCAGCGCCTCAGCACACTCTATTTTTTATTTTTTTATTTTTTTGAATTTCGGGCTCTTTTGCACATGATCGCCGAGTCGCGGTGACGTCATCGGGCCGCGACTTACCGAAACCCGGAAGTACGCGCCGCACGAGCTTTGCGTGAGGACGCATGCTGTCAGCGCTTCCACAGGTAAGCCGCGCTTTCGCGATGTACCGCGCTGCGTTCACCCAGGCAGGGTGAGGGGACACAATCACCTTGGCCCTCGCCCCCCCCCTCCCCATACTTACGGAGGGTGATGGTGGGCTGTCACCCCCACTTGGAATGCAGACCCCACCGCACTTTTGGGGCTCAGCCAGGGCCTACACTCCCACGGGAGGCGCACCTGGCTGAGGCAGAAAAAGGGGATGCCACCCCAGACAGGGGCGCAGCCCCACTGCAACCCAAAAAAAAAAAAAAAAAAGAGAACCGCCAGTGCCTCAGGATGCTGTGCCTCTCCCATATAGGGGCGCACGAGCATCGGCCAACGCTGGAGCTGCCGTCCCCAGACAGGGGCGCAGAATCACAGCCGTCGCCATCCATGTTTTACGCCTGCGACCGGCTTCCTCCATCAAGGACAGGAAACCAAACTGAGGCGAGAGGGAGGGCCGCCCCCTTTTAAGCCTGTAGGTTTCCTGTCCTTGGTGGGCGGATTCCCTCTCTCGTGGTGCTGTCATGGTCGACCGATAAAAATATATATTTTATGCTCTGCAATGTTCTGTAGATTTTTAAGTTGAAAAGTAATGTTTTCAGTGGCTTGCAGGATGTTCTAGTTATGTCCTTGTTCACATCTGTATTTTTTGCCTTTCATACAGTAAGCTACATCACTTTACCCCAGTGATGTACAGTGGTGGCCAAAAGTATTGGCACCCCTGCAATTCTGTCAGATAATACTCAGTTTCTTCCTGAAAATGATTGCAATCACAAATTCTTTGGTATTATTATCTTCATTTAATTTGTCTTCAATGACAAAACACAAAAAGAATTGTCCTAAAGCCAAATTGGATATAATTCCACACCAAACCTAAAAAAGGGGGTGGACAAAAGTATTGGCACTGTTTGAAAAATCATGTGATGCTTCTCTAATTCGTGTAATTAGCAGCACCTGTAACTTACCTGTGGCACCTAACAGGTGTTGGCAATAACTAAATCACACTTGCAGCCAGTTAACATGGATTAAAGTTGACTCAGCCTCTGTCCTGTGTCCTTGTGTGTACCACATTGAGCATGGAGAAAAGAAAGAAGACCAAAGAACTGTCTGAGGACTTAAGAAACCAAATTGTGAGGAAGCATGAGCAATCTCAAGGCTACAAGTCCATCTCCAAAGACCTGAATGTTCCTGTGTCTTCCGTGTGCAGTGTCATCAAGAAGTTTAAAGCCCATGGCACTGTGGCTAACCTCCCTAGATGTGGACGGAAAAGAAAAATTGACGAGAGATTTCAACGCAAGATTGTGCGGATGGTGGATAAAGAACCTCGACTAACATCCAAACAAGTTCAAGTTGTCCTGCAGTCCGAGGGTACAACAGTGTCAACCCGTACTATCCGTCGGCGTCTGAATGAAAAGGGACTGTATGGTAGGATACCCAGGAAGACCCCACTTCTTACCCCGAGACATAAAATAGCTAGGCTGGAGTTTGCCAAAACTTACCTGAGAAAGCCTAAAACGTTTTGGAAGAATGTTCTCTGGTCAGATGAGACAAAAGTAGAGCTTTTTGGGAAAAAGCATCAACATAGAGTGTACAGGAAAAAAAAAGAGGCATTCAAAGAAAAGAACACGGTCCCTACAGTCAAACATAGCGGAGGTTCCCTGATGTTTTGGGGTTGCTTTGCTGCCTCTGGCACTGGACTGCTTGACCGTGTGCATGGCATTATGAAGTCTGAAGACTACCAACAAATTTTGCAGCATAATGTAGGGCACAGTGTGAGAAAGCTGGGTCTCCCTCAGAGGTCATGGGTCTTCCAGCAGGACAATGCCCAAAACACACTTCCAAAAGCACTATAAAATGGTTTGAGAGAAAGCACTGGAGACTTCTAAGGTGGCCAGCAATGAGTCCAGACCTGAATCCCATAGAACACCTGTGGAGAGATCTCAAAATGGCAGTTTGGAGAAGGCACCCTTCAAATATCAGGGACCTGGAGCAGTTTGCCAAAGAAGAATGGTCTACAATTCCAGCAGAGCATTGTAAGAAACTTATTGATGGTTACCAGAAGCGGTTGTTCACAGTTATTTTGGCTAAAGGTTGTGCAACCAAGTATTAGGCTGAGGGTGCCAATACTTTTGTCTGGCCCATTTTTGGAGTTTTGTGTGAAATGATCAATGATTTGATTTTTGCTTCATTCTCTTTTGTGTTTTTTCATTGAAGACAAATTAAATGAAGATAATAATAAAGAATTTGTGATTGCAATCATTTTCAGGAAGAAACTGAGTATTATCTGACAGAATTGCAGGGGTGCCAATACTTTTGGCCACCACTGTATAATGGGGTCCAGCGGTGCCGGAATCTACAACAAAGCCTTCGACATAAATGTGAATATAACCTTGTACCAGTAGGGTAATTTTTAATTCCAGGCATTGAATGTCTTTTTACTTTGACCCAATATTTTCTTTAAAAATATATATATTTTTAATATTATTCAAGTACATTTCACATCATAATAAATGGCATAGACAAATTGTACATTTTTTGTATAGGTAGATAGATACATAGGATGGATACATGGGCTGTTTAGAAAAACAGGTAGAACCTCAAATTGATTCTGATTAAGGCACAGACCGAGAGGATAAACCCGAAAAATAACTGTGCATTACAAACCAAACCAATTACTCAACAAAATTACATATATTTATGTTTTTCATTTTACATTTTTTTGTCTCGTAAAAGTGCACTTTTTTTTTTGCATTCAGGCATCATGGCATACAAAACAAAGAACCGACACAATCCTTACTGTTCCAAGACAGTTTTGTTCTTTTTGTTTTTTTAGGAAATGTATTTAATGATGGACAAAACAAGATAAAATAAAAAAAAGAATAACATTGTAGCACTAATGAATGTGTGAGGAATGTGGCAAGACGAAGCAAACTAGGCATGGTGTTTATAATTAAATATAGGTATAAGTTATCTCATATAGATATATGGCTTGAAAGTACACGTGAAGCAGTAAATTGTCCATTTTCTGTATTTCCTGAGGTGTAATTAGGAGCAGGAAGTTACTGCTTAGCCGCTGTATTACAAGAAAAAAAAAAAAAAGAGAAAACAAAATAAAAAGTTCACATTCTTAGGTCTGACCCGTGGTGAGTATGAGGTTAAAAGAATAAAATCTACTGACTGGAATTGTATAGATTCAGACCAGCTGAATCCAGAATTATGTGTATAAAAAAAAAAATCCAAAAAGACAAAAAAAAAGTTTAAACGAGCATGTGTCTCTTTCTATGGAGGGCAAGGTGATCGGAACGGGAGAAGCTGCGGTCACAGTCTGGACACTGAAATGGTTTGATTCCAGTGTGTTTACGGAAATGCCGAGTCAGTTCGTCAGAGCGGGCAAACTTCCACGTGCATCCTTCCCATGTACACTGATAAGGTTTTTCCCCTGTGGAAGAGAACAGGAAGATCAGTTAAGTGCACAAAGTAGCAGGTTGAGTACAAGCGATATTAGATTTTGTATTTTTTTGCAATATGAACAATGAAAGAGTGGGGGGGGGGGGGGGGGGGGAAGTAATCACTTTCCAAATCAGCAACCATCCTGAAGAAGAAAACAACAGCTGCAAAGAACTGCTGAGGAGGTCAAAATGTTTAGGAACAGATGCGTAAAAAGTAAAAATATACCATTCCTCTGGGAGCTGCGTGTTAACATACAAGTTTCAAGATGGAAGCTGCCCATCTTATTAGGATTATAGGAAAGAGTATCCTACTTCTTCACTTGAGGCTTGAGGTCCATAATCCAAAAATCAGTTACTGGCCCCCATCACATCCCATGTGTAGTTTATAATATTGGTGTCTTTTTACTTTGTCAAAAGGGCTTTTCAGTTCTCTCTACTCTCAAAAAACTGTACATTCCAAACAAATTACTCAACGAAATTTGATATATTTAGGTTTTTCATATTACATTTTTTTTTGTCTCGTAAAAGTGAACTTTTTTGCATTAAGGCATTGTGGCATACAAAGCAAAGGTGTGACTGATACTTCTTCATGCCCTATAGCCACTTATCTGATCCTGAATGTGGATGCACCTACAAAATACCAGACAGAAGTAGAGTTGGTGCAAATAGATTTGTACGATCTGGTCCATAGGCCATGTCAGTAATCTGTGGCCGCTGGATGGGAGCCCTGAAAACTGATGGCATCCTCAACATGCCAGACCGGCTAAACAAAAGAAAAGCCGCAAATACTGTCAGGTAAGAGACGGCTCTCAGGGCTCCTGTTCAGCGGCCACAGATTAGTGATGTGGCTAATGGACTGGGTACTGCAAATCGAATCTAATCAGAAGGCTAGAAAATAACTTGCCCTCCGTCTTTGAGCGCTCTACCAATGAGAGGGATTACATGATTATTCCTATTAGTTACCCCCAAGTCTCTACAAATAGACAATAGCAATATGCGGATCCATATAGTACAGACCACATTGTGGTTACTGTTGATTTATCTTGGATTGGGATATTACCTTGTATGTTACCTGCTCCCTATCAACTAATCAACCATAATCCTTCATGGATTGATTTTCACTAGCAAAATATTCATAAACTGAGTTATTGTATAATTACTGAATTTTAAACCAGGCAAATATTGAGTGGTGCCAACCTGTATGTGTTCTTCTGTGCGCCTTTAAATGGGAACTTTTGGTGTAAACTTTATTGCAGCCGTCATAGTCGCATCTGTGTATTCTTCGTTTCCTCTGGGTTTCTGGAGATTCCACAGGTAATGGCCTCTTCCCTGGGTGTACTATAACTGATGGGTGATGTCTGCGTAAAAATAAAAGGTATGTAAATATTACAATACACATTAAAAGGGATGACTACCTACAAAACCAAATGCAAATTGGAAGCAAAAAGACCCCTGTAAAATTAGAGTAAACTTCATTAATCTTCAAAATGAGACATACATATTAAAATCAGAAAAAAGGAGAGTGAAGACACAGAACTCCAGGACAATCCAAGGAAGAAGCTACACCCCCAGGAAGAAGCATATGTGAAACGTGCGTCAGGGTTCTATTTCAGGCGCCTCCAAGTTACCTCTCTTTGCACTTGCATGATTTCATATATTTTATTGCATTTTGTCTGACTTAACTTGCTTATTAATATGGCACTACTATGGTATTATTGTTCTGGAGTTCTGTTTCTTCACTCTCCTTTTTTCTGATTTTAATGTGTATGTCTCATTTTGAATATTAATAAAGTTTACTCTAATTTTACGTGGGCCTTTTTGTTTCCAATTCGCAAAAAATTATTTGGATATTTTTAAAACAGGAAATAATTGTACTTGCAAATATATTTAAATTTATAAAATTGGCACCAGTGTCCCGATTTCAGACCCCCTCTTATCAATGGAACAGTTCCACTTCCGAATTTTTTCAACATACTCAGAATGCTTCCATAGGTAGCCCCCATACAGACAGATTGGGGGAGTGGAACTCTTTGAGTGGAAGTGGAGCTGTCAGAACAGCAAACGGAGGTCTAAAATCATAATTAATCATAAATTGAATTAAAAAAAAAAAAAAAACAAAACAAAACCCCCCCAGAAATTGTACTATATAAAGTGTCCCCTTCACTTGTGGCTGGTTTAGAAACTTCATTTTTTTGCAATGATTGCAAAAGTGCTTGCCTGCTTACTCCCCATAGGGAATTGCAAGGACATGATGGAGTCACAGTAATCTTACAGCGCCTCACCAGACACCAAGTGAGTGATAGCCAAACCGAAATAGCAGTGCTGTTATCTTTGGAATTGCTTCCATTTGCAGTTGTATAACAAGGATTAGACATTTAGGAGAATTGAAATCTTGTGTGAATATTATTTTTTTTGCAGCCTTGTATCCAATGGTGTACACAAAACAGAAGAGATTCTGTAGATCAAAGCAGGCCACCCATTAGGGTCCTGGCTTTTGCCACCTATGACAAAACGGCCTTTTGTTTTTAACCCACACCGCATTTCTATGACTCTTGGGCCAATTCTCACCCCATTGTTAATTATTCGCTGACAACCTAGTTTGTTTTTCTGGAGAGGGAGGTTCTCCAAATAGGACTTACACCTTTTATCTAAGGAACCAAAAGTAGATGCATGGCCTTTATGCCTTCGGCTGGAGGTTAGCATCACAATGCTCATCCTGCTAATAGCAGGAATCCCAATGAAAGCACCATATAATCTATTTGTGGGCTCTACAATGTATTAAAGTCATGACAAAAACTAACTTGAATTTTATGATTTTATGCATCAGGTCATAAAATAGTCTGGTCCTTAGGATACAACCTCAAATAAACAATAACTCATGACAGTGTAATCTATCAAAAACTGGAACAAAATGCAGAATCCGTGTTTTTAAAAAATGAAATACTATGAGTATTTAGACATTAAGAGGACAGGTAGCAGCCAGATGCTGCTAATCTAATGCTCATAACTAATTGTTCATTAGCAAGTGTGGCCACCAAAAAAGCAGAAATGTTGGCAGTTTGATGGTCTGGAGCATTCAGGTGTGTGTCAAGGAAGAAAGACATCAGTAATAATCAGTAATGAGAAACAATTGTTGCTGCCCTTCAATCTGCAAAAGGTTATAAGGCCATTTCCAAACAATTTGGAATCAGTTATTCTACAGTGAGAAAGATTATTCACAAAGGCAAAACATTCAACACAGTTGACAATCTTCCTAGGAGTGGAAGATCAGACCATGCAATATTCAGAAAAATTGCCAAAAAACTCAAGAGCTAAAGCTCGGACTCTAAAGGCCTAAGTTGGCATGTTAAATGTTCAAGTTCATGGCTACACAAGAATGGCTTCTTTGGAATGGTTGCCAGGAGAAAGCCTCTTCTTTGTAAAAAGAACATGGCAGCAAAACTAAAGTTTTTCATCTGAACAAACCACAAAACCTGTGGAATAATGTCCTTTGGACAGATGAGACCAAAGTGAAGATTGTATGGTCATAATAACTTGCACGACGTTTGACAAAAATCAGACACAGCATATCATCACAAACACCTCAAATGAATTGTCAAATACTGTGGTGTGATGATCTGGGCTTGTTTTTCAGCAACGGGACCTGGGCACATTGCAGAAATTGAATGGACCATGAATTCCTCTATCAAAAAGTATTCTAGAGTCAAATGTGAGGCTATCCATCCAAAAGCTAAAGCTTGGGCGAAACTGGGATTTTCAATAAGACATTGATCCTAAAGTGTATCAGTAAATTTACATCAGAATGGCTGAAAAGAAAAGAATCAAGGTGTTGCAATGGCTGAGTCACAGTCCACACCTCAACCTAACTGAAATTCTGTGGAGGAACCTTAAGAGTGCTGTGCATAAATGAAAACCCACAAACCTCAATGAACTTGAAGAGCACCTATCACCAGTCCGGGGCTACCCCCTTTTTTAAGGAAAGAGTAGGCAGCCTCAGTCTGCTGAATTGTCTAAACACTTACTAACAAAAAAGGTCCTAAGTATATCTAATGTCACCCTAAGGAACTCAACTTTCTAACAAAAGTCAGTTCCAAACTTTTGGGTTGTGAGATCCCACAATCCTTACTGGCCCTTTTAGCGGTGAAAAAGGGAGGTTTTTCTCTTTGCACTAACCCAGTGCTACCGTGTACTGTAGTGAGCTTTTACCGAATACTAACACAATTAGAGCGGTTAGAGTTCGGGATCAGTACGTGGCAGCGCTGGGTTAGTGCAGAGAGCAAGGTCTCGCTCTTTCACAACAAGAGTGGCTGAGGAGCTTTGTGGGATCCCACAACCGAGAAGTTCGGATTCAACTTTTATGGGGACAATAGGGACTCTTGAGACCTCTTTTGTTAATAATTGTTTTCTACAAAAATAGGCACTCTTCAAGCAACACTGTAAAGAAAAGTGGGCCAAAATTGCTCCAGAACAATGTGAGAGACTGATAGTCATATAGAAAACAAGTATGGTAGCTCACGTTATTTTCGGTAAAGGTAGTTCTACAAGTTATTGATGGGGTGTAATTAATTTTTCACACATTGCTATGGTATTTTGCTATACTTTTTGGTAAATAAACAATGACTCGGTGTATTCTGTCATGTGTTGTTGTTCACCTGAGGACTCAGGGGTTGGACTGGCCCACCAGAGAACTGGAGAATCCTCCCGTGGGTCCTGGCTTCTCCTTCAGGAGAGTTCATAGTGCAAACCTTGCAGCTGCTATGGGGCTCTAGAGTAGGGAAGAAAGGTGGACCCTCAGAATCAAATCCTCTGGTGGGCCCAATGTTCTTCAGTCTGACATTGCCTGAGGTTGTATTTACCTAAATTTTAGGACCTTCTAGGGACCAGATGTTTTCTTCATTATTTCCTGATAAGTAAAACCATAGATATCATAGAGGGTGTACTTAGTTTATTTCATTACTCTATACACTTGATGGTAACGTTATAATATCCTTATATCCTAGCAGAAGTGTTCTCGTTATGAGAGCCCTCTTCTGGGTGCCTCAGAGGGGGAGTTTATTATTTTTAATCATTAACAAGGTCATGCTCCCTTTTCCCACGCAAACATCTTCAGTATTGCAAAACCATGTTACGTTTCAGTTTGCTTTCTCTGCGTTTGTTTACATGATCCATTTCCTCCAGAAATAATTCAAAACAGCTTTTTTTTCCTCCTCCCTCCCTGCACAATAAAAAAAACAACATTTTTTTATATATGCCTATATAGTCCTAGTCATCAGAAGAAACATTTGCCATTGTCTCAGTCACTCCTTTTTAGAGCAATTAAGAATTTCCTGTTGTGGTATGCCAAAAGGAGGGTGCGGTCCCTGACGTCAATTCCAAAAGAGGAGATCGGCCCATGTGCCCCACCCACGGGAACTTTTAAAATTGGCTCCTTACATTCAAAACATATTTCCACACCGCAGGTAGAACAATCCAATGACTACATCTGCATTCTTCTTGCCTTGTTTTTCTCCTTACTAACCCAGATTCTTCTACACACGACAAATGTTTTTAATTTTCACTTTAGGTCATGTAAAATATTATTTGACAATCCTTTCTGTGTGTCAGAGAGAACTTTGTTGATATGAAAAGTACAAGTTACTTATTTGCCTGTTCTCTCCGGTGACAGATCCACATATAGAGGCAAGAGAAATCATTGTGGGCCGTGTACGATGGGGCATCCTGCTCAATTTGCAAAAAAAAACTAAGAACTTGTTAAAATTAGAGTCCAAAAAGTTCCACTAAAAAAAAAAAAAAAAAAAAAAGGAGAGACCCAGGTGCATTAACTAATAATCCAGATATATGCAGGCTTGGACTGGCCCATGGAAGAACAGGAGAATCTCCGGTAGGCCCCCACCCTCTTATATGAGCAGCACTTGGCACTATACACTTGAATCACTATGTATAGACAAAAGTGAGTCCCTGGAGCTGGTTACTGGTGGGCCCTTAGCACCCCAGTCCAACACTGGATATATGTAGCACAAGAATGGTGGTAAATTGTAGTCTTTGGCCTGGGGAAGTTTTATTATATGAACAGGTTTAGGCTATGTTCACAACAGTGTATTTTCGAATGTTGTCCGTGAAAAAGACTGAAAGCATTCAGACCAATGTTATTCAATAGTGCTGTCCAGGTGACTTTTTTTTCACAAGGGCCGAAAGTCCGCATGAAAAAAAAAAAAAAAGTCTCAGCATTTACCATTCTCTTCCATATTTTGGATGAAACTTGCCAATTCAAGTCTATGAGTATGAAAAAATAAAAAAACAGAACCCATAAGGATCAACCATATAGCATCTAATCATTACAGATACCTCACATTTCTTTAACATAGAAAACTGACCTAAAGATGAACAATGGTCTGATTTTCATCCAGAAAAAACAGACAATATTTTTATATGCTTCATTAGCAATAGCAATTTAGCTTCCGAGAACTAAGCAGAGATTACATTGAGCTCAATAATTCCATTAGAGCATTTAAATAAAGCCTACTGTCAGAAGGAGATCACTGACGCGTTTGCAGTTTACTCATTCTGCAGTCTGTAAAGTACTGGGATACACAAAGGCAGTAGAAGCCAAACAGTACAACATTTTTAATGAACACTACTTGCCCCCCCCTACCCTATATATCTTTTAAGTGTCTCCAATATGTGACTTACTCATGGAACATTGACTTTGGAGGTGTACTGATACCAGGTGACATTTGTTCTGGGTAAACTTCAGTCATAGATTGATCTGTCACAGGCTCGACTTTTATGTGTTTTAATAGTGGAGATTTTTCGTAACACTCCGGGACTGTCACAGGTACTGTAACACAACAAAGATAGAAAGTTTATTTATTAATGCACATGAACCATTCATAAGTAGTCAGAGAAAAAGGCCCATAGGAAAAATATCTGGAAATTCTAGTAGAAGATGGGCAGAAAAAGGCACAAATGTAAGAGATATTTTCCCCAGGGCTCTTCTTAGGCTTCTTGACAACATATACAGTAAAATACTTGGCTCTCTCGCACAATGGCAGACCAATGGTTATGAATTAATGCGTAGTCTAGTCTATGAACACAAACATCTTTCAACAAAAAGATTACGATTGCATAAGGTAGTTTAGTAAAGCATCCCAAAAGGTGTAAACCCGGCCACACACATTAGATGGCTCTCGGCTCAATAATGCTTCGGCTGGCAGCCATCTCAGCCAACTCTCCCCATACATAAGAGTGCTTGTTTAGCAGAGGATTATCGCCAGGAGAACAATACAATCAGCAATGCAAAATTGGACACGTGCAATTAACCATCAGTTGGCCTGTACCTCCATACGCATTAAACAATGAGTCAAACTCGTTGATATCATCTATACAGTCTAATGTGTATGGGGGTCTTTAAACTGCAGTGGGTCGCCACACTGAATTTTATTAAAAGCTAAACAGCCCTCAGAAATCAATGAGATTTTGGCCTAGATCATTCTTGGTGCTGCAATAAGTGAATAAGCTTGAACCTTAAGCTAACTTCTTTGGTTTTAGCTTACCTTTCTATGGGGTAGTCGGGAGAGATAGGTGTCAGATGAAAAATCGTTTGGCCCACTATCTAATGTGTTTAGAGGCCTTTACTCCAATTAGTAAATACTGGTCAGACTGGTTAAATCATCAGCATATTTATGACCAACTAGTTTTGTCTCAGAGATATCCACCTTCAGAACTCAACTACTGTGGTGATCAGTGGATTTTTGCAAGTCCCATTCCTGGAACATCTGCCAAACAGTGGATTTTGCCAGGATAAGACTTGGCCAACTAGGCAATAATGTACTCAGTTGAATGGCATCCGTGTGATACACATAAGGCTCTACTATATCAGGATGGGATCAGCTTTAATATAGGATGTCCTCTGTGTTGTCCTCAAATTCCAATAGGGAATATGGACAAGGATTGTCCACACAAGAGTCCTCAAGAGAACTGCCCTAAAATGTAAAACTAAGTAAACAAAGTGATAGAGGCTCTTCAGATGGAGGCACAAAAGCTGATCGTTCTACTGGCCATTTATCCAAACTGACAAATTAAAAATATGGTGAGTTCTTAACATTAAAAGTACTTACTGTGTTTACTACTTTGATTGTCCAGTTCATCAGCTATTACCATGATTGGATGCTGAAGATGAGGTGTGTACATGAAAGGAACCGGCTGTACAACCATTGGCTGCAATAAGGGTAAGAGTCCAGGGTTCCTATACCCATGTCTTGGAAATGCAGACAACAATGGGTTAATGGTTAATGGCATTGGGAATGGTGGCACAGTCGGCGGTGATGGAGTTAACTTTTTCAAAGGTGGACTGGATGAGTGCATATATAAAATTGGAGAACTTCTTCTCTTGGGAGGCGATGGGGATCTTCCTGCGGAGGGAGGCGAATTCCTCTTGTTTGTAGTTAGATCCACCGGCTCCATTTGGAATCCAGACAATGTTTCAATGCTGGGGTAAAGTTTACTGTGCGGCATGTTTGGTGTTGGGTAAATGACACTGTATTTATTTGTCTTTAATGGCTCTATGTAACTTGTTTGATATGGCTACAGATGGAAGACAAAAACAAGAAAAAGACACCTTGAAGTACAAAATTCAAACAACTGAAGATTACACAAACTGTCTGAGATAATTATTTAGATTAGGAAATGCCAGCAGACTGGCCAAGCACACTCAGATTTTCCACACGTATTCTGTATAAGTTATAGAAACCAGTTTAAAATCATTATACAACTGTTGTAATAACCAGTTAAAGGGACACCGGTCATTTGAAGACACAAAAGACAACTATCTTTTAGTGCCATTGTAGAGAAGGAAAAGGAAAAAGATATCCTGGTGCATCCACAAACTAGAAATCTCCATTTTCCTCTTTTGGGACAATTCTTAGAACAGTCAAACTACAGGTTCTTGGCTTAAAAAAAAACCCAAAACTAAGCACTATTATATGGGCATCTTGAGAACAATACCTAATGTGAAATAGTGAAACTTTCTGTAATGCAGATGACTGCTCGCTGGGGGGGTCTTAGCATTGGGATGTTTTCTAAGCAGCTTATTGTCAGGGGACCTTGCCAAAGTTGGCCTTACACATTACATAGCTGTCAAGCTGACATCCATCTCTCTAAACTCCCCTATACACAGAAACACTTGGCTCAATCAATCGTTCCTTTGTTCTCTATGAGAAAGCCACTGACAGCCTCCTTGGGCAGCGTCTTATCTTGGTGCCCAGCAAAAGGAAATTTCAATGGCCAGATTCTTTTCTCCCCCCAACATCATCTGTTGGGGGTGGCCAGTAGGTTCCATACACATTAAATTGTTTACCGATCCCATTGAAATTGGCAGGTTTGGACAACCCTTAGCCTAGTGTGTATGAGGGCCTTAACAAACAAGGGGTTGTCTCAAGTAAACATCTCTGTAAAGGCAATGCTCACCCCTGTGTTGTTAAATGGGTTGTCCACTTCAAGGAAAGTGGGCCTCCAACAATGTAAAATTCCTAAAATAAACTCAGCCAAGTACTCACCCTCCCTGGGTCCAGCGTGGCTCCATTCCTGGTGTTTCGGGTGCAGTAGTGACGTCACATCAACATCATCAGCAGCTGTGCCGAGGTTGACAGCATATGTCTAGAGTGGTGACGTCAATGCTGCAGCTAAAACTCCGACACCGGAGCAGTGGCAGGCAACCGATGCTGGACCCAGGAAGGGCGAGTACCTGGTAAGTTTGTTATTTTAGGAATTCTACACAGTTTGGGTCCCACTTTCCTGAAAGAATATTTAACAAGAATAATGGAAATGGTGTCTCCATCCAATGTACGGTGAACCCCACAGACGCTGTCAGATTTCCATCATGGTGTCCATCAACTTACAGCCTAAAATACTTGGTATGTAATGTTAAAACAACTGACTTCATTTCCTAGTAGCTGAATGTTGATTTTCTTCATTGCCAAATGAAGACTTAAAACATTTCCAACTCGTTTTTGTTTTTTTTCACTGACTAAAAAGGGTGGAGACGAGATCTTTTCCAGTAATCGTTCCATTCAGGACAGTGATTCAGAGTAACCTAATCTTCATCATCATCACAGGCTACTTGTCTTTTGAGGACATATATACAACGCAGTCATAAAACTATGGTATGAGCACCCTGACGTATCCACTTTCCTTCAGTCTGTGCTGTCCTAATCCAAGGCGTTGGGGTGATTGGTGTGGTTTAGTTATACAAAGGTACAGACGTAATGTAGAAGTGATAGCAGAAACAGATGGTAGACAAAGCTACAGTAATGTTCTTTCTTTGGCTGGGCAGAGACAGTCTATTCATAATAAATTGAAACACACACAGAAGAATATGTTCTGTACAGCCAAAAGCCTGCCAAAAGCCATGGTGTGGTTCTTGGCACAAACCTTTATATGACTAGATTTCATCCCGTAATAAAACAATTACTGCTACAAACTAACTGTATTGCCATGGAAATATCCATTAGATTATTAAATGTCTCACCTTACTTGGTAAAATTGTAATATGAAGAAAAAAAAAACACCACCCATTTCTAATTTCTGGAATAAAATTTCCTGTATTTGTGTCTAGCGCATGGCTCACGGCGCCATTTGCACATCTTTTTAAAACTTTGGCAGAAGAGGAAGTTGGTGACTTCATGATTGAAAATTTGCAGAGTTTGCTTAAAAAAAAAAAAAAAGAAAAAAAGAAGGACTATAAAATTGAGCTGATCGAAGGGAATTTTCACTTTCAAGCCAAATAAACTTGGAATGAGTCTGTCAGGAGGTATTGGAACATGTCTTTAAACAACAGTACTGACCCCACACCTCTAGGAGCTTTGGCAATACATTCGCTGTGTACACGTCACCTTACCTTGAACCAGCGTGACATACTGAAACGTGTTGACAAAAGCAAAGTGCATAGGTAAGTGTGTGTGTAGGTTATATACGTTTCCAGAAAGAAAGCATATGGGGAGGTGCTAAGATAAATCCAGACCATATCGTCCTAGGATCACCATATCGTAGCCGAACAGGAGGTGTGTTATGACCTCAATGAACTCCCATGCTGATAGATTCAGATACGATTATTTATGGTTTAGCCTTGTTAATCCCATAGTTATAGTACAGAAAATGAATACTTTATAGGTATATAATATTTTCAGACAGCGGTGGTTAGCACTGCAGCCTTGCAGCACTGGGGTCCTGGGTTCAAATCCCACCAAGGACATCATCTGCAAGGAGTTTGTATGTTGTCCCCGTGTTTGTGTGGGTTTCCTCCGGGTTCTCCGGTTTCCTCCCACACTCCAAAGACATACTGATAGGGAATCTAGATTGTGAGCCCCGATGGGGACAGTGATGATGATGTCTGTAAAGCGCTGTGGAATTAATGGCGCTATATAAGTAAGAATAAGCTGAGGAGTCACAGATAGAGACCACTCACATAAAGGGTATACTCATACTGAGTGTTTGACTTGGATTTCGAAGCCGATCCGCTTCAAGATCCACGATGAAAAATTAATTCTGAACATACCCTAAAGAGTGGTTCCCAATTAAGGTTGTTCTTAAAGAAAATGTGTTATCAAAAAATAACCTATTGTTTTAAATCAGTTTTTTTGTATTTTTAAGGCAATGTTTTCTTTTCCAATATCACAATCTTTATATATAAATAAAAAAAAAATAGAAATCTTGCAATTTTCACTTTGGCTTTTCCTGTTCTTTCAGGAAATTTACATAAACATTAGCAGCAATAGGCTGACTGACTGTTCTGTTTTGAAGCATCTAATGAGCATGTGCAGAGGTCATTGTGATGGGAGGGTTAGCGGGGGAGCTGTGACATCACCTATTGTGATTGGTGGATCCTGTGTCATCAGCTGTGTATGGGGGTGTAACCTATTATTGTAATCCCACCTTTGATAAAGAACCTTGCTGAAAACTCTTATTGTAAGGACACGAATTATTATCTCCAGAAATCCCCAGTGGACAGTGTGAGAATTGCAGGGTTAGGGACTTAGGAATTAATGGATTAAAATATGTGGTAAATTTATGGTCTGTCATTTTTCAGATTTTATTCAGTTTAAATAAATGGATAATCATACAAGCCTGGCTCTTACTACTTGTAAAGAAATGTGTCACAGATAGAATACAGCCCGATCTACAGACACCATGGTTTTCAGCAGGAGGAGCAGGGTTTAGGAGTCCAGTAGGCGGTCCTCCTCAGTGATTGACAGTTATCTCTATAAGCACAACTTTTCCAAGGAAGACTGTCACTCTATTCCAGCTCCTCTTGCTCAATAACATGCCGCTTGCATTTTCAATGTCACGGGTTCCCTTTAAACTAAATTGATTGACCATGCATGGCCATTTCTAGCCTCGGGAATTATTGGGTATTCCAGCATCTGTACCTTCTCACAAATTTAGAAAATAAGTACAAAAAAAATGTATAATAGGAAAGCAAAATAATATTTTTGAGTATTGATATAGATCTTTAATCCAGGTCTAGATTAGCCCTATTTTGTAGCCTTTTAATAAATGTAATCTTATGCATTAAGGCATGCTTATGGCAAAGCTCACTCAGTAAATTCTCTTAAACTAGTATGGCTAGACTAAACCACACACACACATTCCCCCCTCCCCCCCCACTGTGGATACCCCTTCCTGTTATGGGTCAGGGTCTTGGTTTGTGAAGTCATAATACCAGCAGTAGTAAAGTGTGTGTGTTTTCACTGTTCCATTTAAGATGTGTGACCTGGAATTTATAGCCTTACATGTAACGTGCCATATAAAAATCCCAGGCTGTGAATACATGCCTTCAGGCTAGAGGGACTTTTAACTCCTATGAGTCAATAATTGAATAGAGGAAGGACTGGCGAGCAACATATAAATAGTGAAAAACCAAGGCATCTAACGTTTACCTTAAAAAAGGACAAATGTTCAAAACCTATTAATTAAAAACTAATAGGTTTATCATAAATCAAAACACTTCACACATGAATCAAAGACGTGAATCAACAGTTCTGAGAATCCACATTTTGTCTTGGACGCGCTAATTAAATGGTCCTCTGTACTCGGAAATTCCTCTCTTTCTCGGAGTCAGACACAATCCCATTTTGAACTATGATTTCCTTTTCGCAAGAATGTTTACAAAAGCAATAAACAGCGGACAGAAGTTATGAATCTGACAGGCGCAGGAAGCGGAGTTAATACAGTTTCTTCTATAGGTGTCTAACAAAAACTAAAATCTGCTTCATGAATACATTTAAACTAATATATATGGTATATATATGTTTTTTAAATTCTAAAATTTAATGGAACACTCAAGGCAAAACTGATACACTTATGCCGGGTGTAAAAGAATTCCTCGAATTCTCTGCACAACCTCAGGTCGTGTACTAGGCATTACACAGAGTATCACAACATGAGTATGTACAGTACTGTTACTTTAAGATCTCATTCACATGTCAGGTTTTTTTGTGTTCGCGTGCTACCCATGTTTTTTTACGGATAGCACTCATAACTATTAGTGAATGAGGCTGTTCAGATTTCCGGCAATTTCTGTGGACCGAGCAGTCTTCGGAAAATCGCAAAGACATGTTCGATATTGATCTGAGTGTCAGATCAAAATCAACAATGTAAGGCTATGGGTCTGTAAAAAAAAGAAATTGGACAACACTCAAATGCCATAAAAGTGCGGTACGATTTTCACAGAGTGTTAGACAGGAGAGGCTGCAGAAACACTTTTTTTCACATACAAAAAAAACTGATGAAATTCGGACCGAACTCCTCAGACTGAACAAAATCACTGATGAAACTTGGTCACTTTTTCACGCAAGTGAAAAAACCTGATATGTGAATGAGCCCTAACAGGGGGTTTGATGCCTTTTTATTAAACGGAGCATAATGTATATGAGGCTCAATTTAGAAAAATACATTAAAAAAAATCCATTGTCATGAGCTCATTGCTAAAACTGTGGCTCCAGGAGGGTAAATGTATTGTGAGAAAGTGATAGGATAAGTGGTCGGGGATTGCTAAATTTTTCTATGGTTCCTCCCATATGCATATTAGGTTTCAAGAAGTATATATCTCACCTATGGAAAGCAGGGCGAGGTATACGGACTCCAGGAAAGCCGGATATTCCTTGCATTTCCTTCCTAGCCTAGCTTTCTCTGTAGACCTTCTCAATCAATGTTGGGCTGATTCATTACTGGGTTTGGAAAGATGTGCAGTGTGTGCACTTTAGGTGGCGCAGAACAGAAGAAGCAGAAAGTTTCTGTCTGTGGAGACTCTCTGACTATTGGACTGTTGGTGTGGGTAACACAAGCTTTTGGTTACTATTTCAGGTGGTTGGCAAGGTTGCAAGCCATCCAAAAAATCCTAGATGGCCATAAAAAAAAAAAGATGCGTTCATGATTTGACGATTTTTTAGACTGTAATTATCATAATTGTATATTTCACAGCAAATGCAGTAAATGTCTTAATATTACAGTTATGAGCAGTAGACATCTATCTCTTAAAATCCTAATGATTTATTAGGATTTTACAATTTGTCTGTAAAAAATGTTGGTGGTCCATTATTTTTTTAAAGCCTACCCAGAAGAAGAGAAAAAAATCAATTTGGCAATTCTGGTGGTTGGTCGTAAGGCACATGTATAGTCATGGTAGCTAAATCTTAGTTAGTGCTTAGGTGGGCAGAGCCACTTATTCTAAGGCCAGTAGTGATCTAACCATACAGCCAACCTGGTTTAGGACCCATTACTCTCCAGGAGCCCAATAAAGCCACATGGTCCACTTCAGTGGTAGGTAGGCCATTAAAACAAATTGTCAGCAACCCCCTCCCGAGAATCTACTGCCCTTGTGTCTGCATTGAGAGACTGGATTATAAAGTACCCTATATTGAAGGTACAGAGGCTAAAATACTAGAGATAGGGTGAGGGGGCTGATATCTTTAGGGCACTTACTTCAAGTAAGTCACTCGAAGCAAGGATCACCAAGCTACGACTTTCCTACTTTGGACACATCATACGAAGAGAGCAATCACTGGAGAAGGACATCATGGTCAGAAGAATAGAAGAAAGAAGGCGAAGAGAAAGACCAACAACCCAATGGCGTAATACTATCAAGATAATGACGGAGAAGACCCTGGTGGACCTATCTAGGCTTGCACAAGCTCGATCTTCCTACAGATCGTTCATCCATCGAGTCGCCATGGCTCGAGCAGAAGGCCGCTACATAATAATAAGGTTATATTAGTGATTTGAAGATACTCATTGCTTATTAATAGTGCCTTTTAGTTTGTAAATCTTTACACTAGGTACATGACCCATTTTAAATATTGGTGAAAAGCTTTCATTCCTTGGAGTACCAGATGAGATGACATAATACAGGCAGATCGCGGTCATTACTTTAACAGAGAAGGCTGGAGAGTGCCCAGAGCTCCTTTAAGCAGCCGTGAGGAAGATGAGGTCATGGTTAGTAACAGGATGGGGTTTGGCGAGGGGGAGAGGTGTGCGGTTTGTGCCAATTTAAAAGCCTGCGTTGCTTTCAGACACAGATAATCTTGTGATCTCGCTCATATATGTTGTAGCTGTTGAGAGCATGTCTGGATAATAATGTCATTAGCAGAAGGGGAAGCATGTGATTTCCTGGTCAATCCCCACCCTAGGTCCGCACACCTCCAGCATCCTGACTCCATGCGGAGTTACAGGCTACATCAAAGCTGTAACCTATCTGCATCACTGCAAAAAAAAGGACTTTCTGGGCAGTACTGGACTTTACTTACAAAAATGTTTCCATGATATTGATGACCTATTTTCATGATAGGTCAATATAAAATCGATGGGGGTCAGACATCCGGCACCCCCACCAATGAACAGTTCTCAGCTTCTGCACCTGCTAGATCTGTATCTAATTTCCCAATCTCAATACATACAAATTAGGGGTAAGAAGTTAAAAAAACCTAACATTATGCTTTTGTGGCGGGGTACCCAGAGAAATCCATGCAAAAAGGAGGAGAATATGGAAACGCCATGCAGGAGCTCGCACTCGCTGGTTGAAGACCCAAGATATTTATTTTACTTCTTTATATATGGCCCCTACATATCCCACAGCGCTTTACAGACATCACCATCACTGCTCCCATTGGGGCTAACAATCAGTATGTGTTTGAAAGCAAACCGGAGAACCCAGAGGAAACCCACACAAACATGGGGAGAACATACAGACTATAAACCATAAATGAATTTGGTGCAGTAAGAGGCCAATACATAGAAACGTATAATGTGTCATCTAATGGTGGCATATATGGGAGATTATATCTGATGTCAAGGATACAATATTAGCAATTTTGGAAGTCGTCTGTGGGTCCAAGTTATCGATGTCATGTCTGCTATTAATAGTGTGCCATGTTTGCCTTGAATATTAGGACCATGTCGGATGCTGTGTATATAATGATGAATAACAGTACTGTGCTGGATACAAGATTATACTAAACGGTATAAATGACCTGATATTCACTCATCAATAAAATGTACAGCACTGTTGATTGTAAAGGGAACCTGTCACGTCTGATATCGCCATTAACCTGCAGATATAGGGACAATCTGCAGGTTAATAGCATTACAAAGGTGCCTGTCCGTAATACTGAAGCTGGGAGTTGCCGGCTTTCAGTCATACAGATGTGCCGGTGGCTGTAACCACGCCCTGGAATTATGGTGGACACTTGATTCTGACTGACTGGCGGCTCAAAAGTGCATCAGTGCCAAGTGTGGTGGCGGGTGTACAGCTGCCAGCCATAGTATAGTGTGCGCTGACTGAACCTGCACTGGCACATCTGTATAACTGAAAGCTGGCGGCTCCCGGTTGAATACAGTTTGTTTTCTCCTGTGTGCCGCACTTTCAGGAAGGCGACTGAGCGCCTTTCTAACGTGATTAATCTGCAGATTGACCCTATATCTGCAGGTTAGAAGCGTTATCCAACACAAGAGGTTCCTTTAATAACCAGTAGAGTGAAATTATACTGCTCATTACACAGTACCGCTCAGACGTTGGTTTTTACAGAATATAACACAATATGGAATTCACTGAGTGAGGAGACGGTAATGTCGGATTCACTAAACCAGTTCAAGCGGGGACTGGATGCTTTTCTAGATACCAGGCAGATTTCAGCATATACTTAACAATAGAATAAAATAGTAGGTTGATACAGGGATTTATTCTGACTGCTGGTTTCAGAGTCGGGAGGGAATTTTTCCTCAGGTGAAGATTGGCTAAATCATTTGGGGTTTTTGCCCTCCTCTGGATCAACTTTAGCAACTACAGAACTAACAGGTCGAACTTGATGGACGCAAGTCTTTATTCGGCTTTACTAACTATGTAACTATGTAACCCTCACAACAATGCAGAAAGCTAAGAGCGTAGTTATATATACAGTACATGTAATATATACCGACTGGAAGAAAGTTACATAACGTCTGGTACTGATGAATTCCAGACAAATGCAACCATAGGGAGCAATGCAAGAAAAATCTAACACAAGGTATTATCACAATTTAATGTAAAGTCCTGAATGAGGCCAAGTGCGTAGCGTCATCTTCAGACCTCGGCCAACGCTCCCTCAGTTTTGGTGTCCTCTTTCAAGTCCGCAGTTGAGTAGTGCAGATTCTGGCGCACAATCCTGGATAGGTATTTCTGGATCACAAACGCTATCATTATACAGAAGCCAGAGACATTTATACAGACATCATGGCTGCTGCTGAGTGAATGGATCAGATCTTGACTAGTCAGCAGTAGAAAACTTCCAACTTTTGACATGTCAGCAGAAACTGCCTCAAATTCATTTTCAAGGATAGTCTCACACGGAACAGCGAATTATTTCCAGGACAACTCAACTTCTTTTCCAAACATTTTGCAAGAGTCGATTTATAGAAATGATCTAATTTTCTAAGCTTGCCTGTCCTCTGATATAAACCAAATGTTCTTTTAAAAGTGTTTTCCTCCTGCACAGAAGCAAAGTGACAAGCAGCTGGCTCCAGTCCCCTTGACTCACAGGTTAACCTCACTCGGAATAATGGAATTATCACATGTGGAAAACTTGCCATCCGTTCCAAGACAAATGCAATTGACAGAGCGGAGTTTACTGGGGTATTGCAGTCTATTTTTCACTTCACTAATGTATACAACACAGCAGCAGCAAACTGTCCCGAAATACAACACGTGTCCGCGCCAGATTTTACTGCTCTCAAAACGGCTGCAGCATTGCAAAACACTCCAATATAAGCTACACAATAAGTCATAGATTTATCACCGCCGACGTTAAGGCCTCACATGGACCGATTATTCTGATCAGACTTTCAGCAGAGTGTGGTACGGGTGTCATCCAATTTTCTCGTACGTGGAGAAATAAAAAAAAAAAAAGATTTCTCCACCTTCTCCATTCTGAGAGTCTGTAAAAGTTGGACTGCACTCGGATGAACCGAGTGTGGTCCGATTTTTTCAAGGACCCATTGACTTGCGTTGTCAACTTTGATCTGACCCTCAGATCAAAATCAGACATATCTCCGATATTTGCTACAGACTACTTGGTCACAGGAAAAAAAATCGGACATGTGAATGGTCCCATAAGAAGATCGAGGGTACGAGTGCTGTACGAGTCCGATAGAATATCATGGGTACTGTGAAAACCATGGATAGCACTCGTACACAAAAATCGGACGTGTGAATGAGGCCTAGGGTTGACTACAGACATTGTTGGCCAACGTTCATCATTGACATTACTGTAAACTATATGGACACCATTTGGTGACATTTTTTTTAAAAGATAAGTATTTTTGGCTAAAAAGCATTCTTGCAATTGAGTTTAAAGGGGTTTTCCCCAAGAACAAAAGTTGAAGACTCAATCTGCAGTCTGCGATAAGCTGTGATACACAAAGACTGTAGAAGCCTAATGTTTACTGAAACCATATTGCAAAAAGGCTTTTTAGTTAAAAACTCATGCATTGAGATATGTGCCGCACAGCTATATCCATTAGGATTGACCACCATGTGGCTGAAGAGTCTTCTATACATGACAGACTGACTAAACCGCCAGATCCAGGATGTGGTATATTCTGGTAAGGCTTTAAACATGGGTGAATAATGGTAAAATAGTAAAGGCAATCATGGTTCTTATTAACACCAATGGTTGACAAGACATTTTTGAATATAAAATAATAATAATTATTTTGCCTGCCCTCAGGTTTCATAGTTTTCGTGAAGTAAGAAAACACAAGTCCGTTAAAGTTCACCCAATAATCTGAACGCGCTGATTCATAGGAAAAACACCATGCGACAGATGCTAATTGCCTCCAATTAGGTGGAAAATACCTTCCCGACTCGAGATACGGCAATCAGACTAGTCTCACCAACCAATCTGTGCCATCTATGGTTTCATTCCCTTATAAGATGGCATGTAGAGTGGACAGAACATCGGAGGCGATTATTTGGAATATTGTATAGATACAAAAGGAAAAACATGATGTCTTCCCAAAACAGCTTCCCAGGGATACGCTGGAATTCCAGCACGGTGGCTCAGTGGTTCGCACTATTGCTTTGCAGCGTTGGGGGTCCTGGGTTCAAATCCCACCAAGGACAACATCTGCAAGGAGTTTGTATGTTCTCTCCGTGCTTGCGTGGATTTCCTCTGGGTTATTCTGTTTCTTCCCACACTCCAAAGACATCCTGATAGGGAATCTAGATTGTGAGCCCCAATGGGGACAACGATGACAATGTATGTAAAGCATTGTGGAATATGTTAGCGCTATATAAAAATAAGCTAAAAATAAAGATTAATTATTATTTATTATTAATTCCAAGGAAATGCTAATTTTTATTCATAGTGCTTTATAAGGACACATTCTTGCTTTATACACTTCCCTGCAGATACTGTATGAAAAGTATCATCATTTGGCCAATGTATGGGCAAACTTAAGAGCCAGATAACTTTTTACAAAGGACAATAGTGTCTCCATGAGATGTTGGTATGATGGAGCAATGGGACAGTCTAAAGCCCCCATCTCACATAGCGAGATCGCTAGCGAGATCGCTGCTGTGTCACCGTTTTGGTGACGCAACAGCGACTTCACCAGCGATGTCGCTATGTGTGACACTTTGCAGCGATCAGGCCCCTGCTGTGAGGTCGCTGATCGCTGCAAAGTGTCCTGGACCATTTTTTGGTCGTTGCCCTCCCGCTGGTCAGCACACATCGCTGTGTGTGACCAGCGGGAGCAGCGATCAGGCTGGTAACTATGGTAAACATCGGGTTACTAGGGGCACACACGCACCTAGTAACCCGTTGTTTATCATGGTTGCGAGCCTGCTAAAGTGAGCGGTAACCTCCCGCTCACCGTAGCAGAGTGGTAACCATGATAAACAACGGGTTACTAGGAGCGCGTGTGCCCCTAGTAACCCGATGTTTACCATAGTTACCAGCCTGCTCCTGCTTCAGCAGGCTGGTAACCAGGAGCAGGACATCGTGGAAAGATTCTTTCCACGATGTCGCTGCTCCCCTGATCGTTGGTGAGCCTGCCTGTTTGACAGCTCACCAGCGACCACATAGCGACGCAGCAACGATCCCTGACAGGTCGTATCGTTGTCAGGATCATTGCAGCGTCGCTAAGTGTGACGGGGCCTTTAGGCCGGGATGTAGTTAGGAAGAGGGGTGGAGGGGGGCTAACATTCTGGCACAGGCAAATGGCAGCAAACTGAATCCATCACCAGGGTGAAGTAAAGCCTAGCAATGACTGTTCTTTTGAGAGCCACACAAAGGGTGAATATACAAAATAATTAAAGATGTATTCTCTTCAAAATTTTAATCATCATATTATACGGCACTGTGTACTTACAATTACTCATTTTGCCTTTCCTACCCAGCTAATTCTTCTCTTTTCCATTAGGTCTATGACATCACGTGATTGAAAACTGACTAGCTGAATCCTTCTAAGCTCTATGTAGAAACAGGAGGTCAATTTTTCCTGTAAAAGTCATAAGTCACTGAAAAAGTCCCTGACATGGAGAGGAGGGAGCAGCTGAGTCAGGAGTTGAAGAGGAGAATGAAATGCAAGGAAAAGAGACTTCCTGTTTATACATGGAGCAGAGAAAAGAGAAGAATTTACTGGGTAGAAAGGCAAAATGATCAATTGTAATTACACAGTGTTAAATAATATGATGAGTGCAATATATTAAGAGGATAAAAACTTTGATGGGAGGAGTGCTTCTTTAAAAATACACGGTGGCTCAGTGGTTAGCACAAGGACAACATCTGCAAGGAGTTTGTATGTTCTTCCCGTGTTTGTGTGGGTTTCCTTCAGGTTCTCCAGTTTCCTACCACACTCCAAAGACATCCTGATAGAGAATAAGATTGTGAACCCCAATGGGGACAGTGATGATGATGTGAGTAAAGCGCTGAAGAATATGATGGCGCTTTATAAGCAAAGTATAATAAATAATAAAAATAATGTAGCATAAAGTGATAAATTCTTCGTTTCATGTAGCAGTTTTTTTTTAACTTGTTCATTCTAGCTTTTTTTTAAATGGTGCAGTCATAAATAGTTCCTTCCACCCACATTTCTTAGAGATCACTAGAAGGATCTTTAAATAAATCAATATATCGAGTTTCAATGTGACAAAACATCCGGGTGAATCAGATAATGGGTAAAACCATTGTGAAATCAAAGGAACAAGACGACACTAAAAACATACATTTAGGCTACTTCTGGGAATAACTTTTTTTCTTATATATACTGTATATATATTCATCTCCTGCAAAAACAATTATCGCTGTCTAAGTATCCACATCCTGCCTTGGGGAGAATTACATCCGCTCTGTGAGGCTCACGTCTGCATACGGGGCAGTGAGAACAGTTGACGAGGTGCTTTCTGTGTTGGGAGCAAAGCCGGCTCTAACTCTTGACTAATTCCTCGTTTTCATCCAAATTGCTAGACAGAAATGTGAGAGAAGGGTCTGCCAGCTCTGGAAGGAGGCACAGGAGGGAGCTAGGAGAATTAACAGCAGATTTATTCACGCGCTGCCACTTAGCTATGTAGAAAAGTAGACTTTGGGTACGCCAGTGTGAGAGCGGATAACTACCCTGGGATACTAAGAAACACATACATCATGGTGCTCTCGCAGCGTTGTGTAATTTAAGAACAGACTCACACACACTGGAGAAAACTGATTTTGTAGCCTGTAGTGGAAAAAAGTCTGTTTCAGCAATACAGAGACCCACAATACAATCCAATATCAACAGTGACATAACTTGAGGCTCCGTAACGCAGCACTTTACAGAGGTCAGTGGGTTTGTATAAAAGCTGAAGAAGTAATATATTACGTATACTCTATACGCGCTGCGTAAATAGTATCCCTCGTATCTAAATATTAGGACGCTGAATATTCACGGGATGCATTCTGGACACAAACACTTGTGTAAATACCATGATCTTCACCATTTCAAACAGTGCAGCCGAAATATTTTCACCATTTTTGGAAAGAAAAAAAAAAAAAAAAAAAAAACCCACGAAGCATTTCTCTAAATTTTCTACACTTACCATTGACAAGGGCTCGGTGGCCTCCGGCTTTATGAGAACTGGGTCAAACATTAGCATTATTGCATCAATGCCCCTTTGCGTGGTCTTGTCTGAAATCAAAAGAAGAAATAAAAGTAAATTAATCACAATGATACCGGAATTTTGAAAAACAAATTTCACTACATGTCCTTAGATCATACATGACAAACTCTGGCCTGTGGGCCAAATCTGATTATATTTGGCCCACGACCCCAGAACCACCACTCCTATGTGGGGCCCATTATACTGCATGGAGGACTATGTGGGGACATTATACTGTACGGAGGACTATGTGGGGCCCATTATTCTGTATGGAGGACTATGTGGGGCCATTATACTATATGGAGGACTATGTGGGGCCCATTATTCTGTATGGAGGACTATGTGGGCCCATTATTCTGCATGGAGGACTATGTGGGGCCCATTATACTGCATGGAGGACTATGTGGGGACATTATACTGTACGGAGGACTATGTGGGGCCCATTATTCTGTATGGAGGGCTATGTGGGGTCCATTATTCTGTATGGAGGACTATGTGGGGCCCATTATTCTGTATGGAGGGCTATGTGGGGTCCATTATTCTGTATGGAGGGCTATGTGGGGTCTATTATTCTGTATGGAGGACTATGTGGGGTCCATTATTCTGTATGGAGGACTGTGAGGGGTCCATTATACTGTATTCTGGTTGGCCCATGACTTTGTCCAAGTTTTTCATTTTGGCCCTCTGTGTTTTGAGTTTGACATCCCTGCCTTAGATAGTTCACTGTACAAAAGCTAGGGAGCAAATAAAGCACAATAGGGTGTTATCGATATAAAAGATCACTTTTTTTTTTTTTACAAAGGTTATGCTATCCTGTAGTACACAACAGTTTGAGGCTTAGATACTTAGCTACTGCAGATCCACAGGTCAGCAGAACAGAGAAACACAGATTTCCGCTCTGCTGAATAAGATGAAGGTCCAGGATACAGAGAACTGTATTGATTGTGGTTTTTATTGTCGAAGCGTTTCAAAGTTGACACACTTCCACAGGACATCAATCATCATGTGATTATGTCCTGAGGAAGAAGTGTGTCAACTGCAAAACGCGTCAACAATAAAAACCGCAATCAATACAGTTCTGTGTGTCCTGGACCTTCATCTTTTATCAGCAGCGCGGAAATCCATGTTTTTCTCCACAATACTTAGATAGTTCACACGCTAAGGTGGCACGATTATTATTCCCTTATTGAACAGGCAGAAACGTGGGGACAAAAAAAGTAGCAACACCAACAATAAATGGAACGCCACATATTATTCACTTCACCCATGCCACTGCTGCAAAGTGTGGCTGCTGCTCCATAGGACTCCGCACTGTAAAGAAATAATACGCTGAAGGAATTGAGGACAGAATCAGCTTCTTCAGACTTCAAGAGCCATACCACTTTATGCCACCATCTCACAGAAAATGTGTAAAGTCCCTTAAAGGCGACATTCCCACTATGAGATTTTTTATGCTGAGTATTTTCAAAAAAATGCAAGTAACCTATTTTACTTAATGGGTGCAAAAAATCTGCAACATCAAAAAACTCACCAAAAGCTCATGGTGGGAACGTAGCGCAAGTCAAGTACAACGCTTAATATTTGAAGGCGTTGATAAAACAGAATGCCCAAGTAAGACAGTTTCACCCTGGTTGATACGTATTAATGTGGGATTTTTTTTTTTTTTTTTTTTGTGTGAACTGTTACTATCGAATTGATGAAGGGAAAACAGTGGAAACTGCGTGTTAAAACCATTTATCGAGCAAACGGCTGTATCTTTTGAAATAGTCTTTGCCCATGTGCCAGGAAGTGTCATAGCTAGAGAAGTTGGCAGTTTAAAATATTTCTTTTGTAGAAGTAAGAACATTGGGTTCCCGTTACATTGACATGAATAGTTCTTCATATCACTGCTCACTTCAATACTGAAAACTATGAGCAATCTACAGCTTTTAAGTTCTGTAGACAAGTTCAACCAGGTGGGCAAAGATGGCATAACCCCAAGATGTACATGTAATCTGAAATGATGTATGACCAACCTCTATTTTTTAACTTTTGAAAATGCAGACATTTCCCTGTATGTGATCAAACATACCAGAACACCGCCAATACAGTAAACACATGGTCGCATAGCTTACTTTCCACATAGCAGTGTTAGTAATCCAATGTGTGGCACTGTGATTAGGTTACTTTATAGATAAAGGGCTGTTGAATAGCTCACGCTACTATTTACTTGTGTGACAGCGCTAGTAATGCACTGTACAGTATATAATTTCTGTAGCGCACAGCACTGATATTTGGACACCTGTGTTTGTGTCAGCACCATACAATGGCTACTTAGAAGGCACCTGTCAGTCCATTCATGCTGCTTAAATGGCAGGCAGCATGAATCAGAGCCTCTCTGCACAACTGCAGCCAGGTACTGTATATTATTTCTTGAAATATTCTGGAATTTGAGAAAATATAATTTGAGATCTGGGGACCATAGCCGGAGAGCAGAGTAGTCCAGCTCTGCCTTGGCCGGCTCTTCCCAGCACCGCTTCTGGTCACTGGTCCCATCCTTGTGTGTACATAGGGTGAGACCTGTAGCAGCACTGGGAAGAGCCGGCTGGGAATGGAGCCGGACTAATCAAATCTTCAAAATTTTTCTCTGAAATGCTGGAGTGTGTCAAGTAATGATATACCTGGCTGCAATCATACAGCCAGGTAGCGATTCATGCAGTCTGTGCTTCGGGCAGCAGGAATCTTCTGACAGGTTTATGCTGTAGTATGCACTATACTATTTGGGTGGAGGGGCACCTGTAGAGAGTTTTGCACAGGACATCAATGTAACGTTGTCCCGGAAGGGCGCCAATGTGCTCCTGTATGTGAGTTTTCATGCACTTAGAGATATACTGTATATATATATATACACACACACAGTACAGACCAAAAGTTTGGACACACCTTCTCATTTAAAGATTTTTCTGTATTTAGGACTATGAAAATTGTACATTCACACTGAAGGCATCAAAACTATGAATTAACACATGTGGAATTATATACTTAACAAAAAAGTGTGAAACAACTGAAAATATGTCTTATATTCTAGGTTCTTCAAAGTAGCCACCTTTTGCTTTGATGACTGCTTTGCACACTCTTAGCATTCTCTTGTTGAGCTTCAAGAGGTAGTCACCGGAAATGGTCTTCCAACAATCTTGAAGGAGTTCCCAGAGATGCTTAGCACTTGTTGGCCCTTTTGCCTTCACTCTGCGGTCCAGCTCACCCCAAACCATCTCGATTGGGTTCAGGTCTGGTGACTGTGGAGGCCAGGTCATCTGGCGTAGCACCCCATCACTCTCCTTCTTGGTCAAATAGCCCTTACACAGCCTGGAGGTGTGTTTGGGGTCATTGTCCTGTTGAATAATAAATGATGGTCCAACTAAACGCAAACCGGATGAAATAGCGTGCCGCTGCAAGATGCTGTGGTAGCCATGCCGGTTCAGTATGCCTTCAATTTTGAATAAATCCCCAACAGTGTCACCAGCAAAGCACCCCCACACCATGAATGTACAATTTTCATAGTCATGAAAAAACAGAAAAATCTTTAAATGAGAAGGTGTGTCCAAACTTTTGGTCTGTACTAATATATATATATCATACACACACACACACACACATTTCCTCATTACGGATTACTTGCTCACTGACTTCATCCAAAGGAGCAGATTTTTTTGTTGTCACAATACACCGATCTTGTTTCCGCTTCTGGAAGGACAATCTATAAATGTTATATGAGAATTTAAAGATACATAGTAACTCTACGTGTCTGAAAATAGATGGGGAAATATTGTTCCTGTGGATTTTCTCTGTTAATATTACAGAAAAATAGGTTTTATTATAATGAAAGGTTTCACTCTTGTTACAATTTGACCAGCCAGTAGGTGACATCTTTTTGATGCATCATAAAAGGCTACTGCATAACTAACTGGTGAGATACAAATACTGTATAGACAGATACAAACTTGTTTATTTTTTATTTCACTTAAAAGGATTTTTACTATTTCAGTAAATGGAGGGTGAACTTGCAGAGGACAAGTTGTGTAATCATTTTGAAGTAAAGACTGAGTTAAGAACTGAAATCCAAACATTGTCACAGTGACAAAGAATATTTTTTTTTAACTTATTACAACTATGATACAAATGGCTTCATGTTGCATAAGAAGTTTTTAGTTGTATTGGCCTGTACCACATAATGGACACAAAATGTTTATTTGCTTCTATATCAGTGCAGCAGGGCTCCAAAAGCTAAGTGATTCAATGTAGCCAGTGGCATAGTGTGATAGGGGTGGGCACAATGACATCACTGCATAGCGCCATGTGTGGCACCCACTGAGCACATAGGGGAGAAAGGACTCGGTTGCTCTCATTATTTCAGCATAAACTTTATGTTTATGTAGAGGAGGAACAAAGGTGGCATTGTTACTTTTGGAGAGGACACTTATTAAATTGGCACTTTTGGAGAGGGCACTCATCATTACTACATTGGTATTTTTGGAGAAGGTACTCTTTACTACTTTTTAAGGGGGCATTTTCTAAAGGCACTGATGGAGCAGTATTTGTTTAAAGGGGGCATTTTTTTACTTGGTAAAGCGGCTCTGGGATTGGCAACCTATGCTCGAGATCACTGTATGCAACTATGGTAGGTAACCATAAAAAGTTACAGTAGTACACAGTGGCACAGTTGCACACCGACAAAGGTAACTTTTCTCCAGATTGTTGGAATGAGAGAAGACAAAAAATCCAAAATTTCCTTAATAGAAACTACCTCTATCAGGACCTACGTGTACATTGCCAAACATTACAAAAGATGCCTGACTTGTGGGCAATACCCTGGAATTCTGATTTTATAAGTTCTTTAAGACAAACAGAACCAAACAGTAGAACTCAAGTTGGGAGATAAAATAAACAGAAAAGCTGTTAAAAGGGCAATGATCATGATTTTCCTGTGTAAACCAGGTGACCTTTAGACAGATTTGCATAGAAGCTGCCGCATTCCTGGCACCCAGCGGCCCATGTCATTGCACTGGGAGGGTCCCATTTGTTGTTCCTTTCCATAAATCATTTTACACTCTCCACTTCCCTCGGTGAAGGAAGGCAGGGCTGGCATTTCTATAACAAACTGTTTTTGCTACTGTTGATAACGGGAGATGGTGGTGAAAGGTCAGATGACATCACAGCGGGTTTTGACTCATGGATCTCTGGTTGCCCTTTCATAGACTGATGAATATGGTTGTTATGTTTAGGATCCAGTTGCACAAAATGTGCCTTGAGATATTTCATAGAAATGGAATCTTGGCCAGTAATAACTACAATGGAAAAAAAGTTGGTTTCTTTATGTATCCTATTCATATATAAAACGTGGCTTCCATTACAGATCACCAAGGCATTGTCACTTAGTTTTCTTTGATGGCTGAAAAGACAAATTTGCAGTTCAGGTCTGTAGAAAAGCTGAAAGCCACTACTGTGTTCATATTGGTCACCTGTTGCCATTTTACATATGTTTAGTATTGGTCACATGCTGATACAGGTCGCGCTCTCCTGTTTCGAGTACTGGGACACTGTAATGCACACGCCCGGACTGACTGGCGTGTGCGGGTGTTGTGGTTCCACTGGACCATGGACCGAAGAGTGCCTGGAGGGGCGTGACTAAGTATCTGGCCGATCCGACCAAGGTGGCACGACGGCATACGACGCCAGTGCACCAGGGAGAAACCGGGCAGAGGGACCAGGTGCTACTCCAGGTCAAACTCCGGACACGGGGGTTGACCCACACAGGGGAATACAGGAACAGACTGGTAGGCTGGCACACAGACTGGTGGGTATAGGCAGGCACGACTGGTATGCAGGCAGGCGGGTATGCAGGCAGGGGGGTACAGGCAAGCACAGCTAGAGTGCAGACAGGGAGGCACTAGCAGGTAGGAACACAGGCGGGATAGGACCCAGTACACACTGGGACTCAGGAACAATACAGGCAGAGGGGTACAGGCAAGCACAGCTAGAGTGCAGACAGGGAGGCACTAGCAGGTAGGGACACTGGCGGGATAGGACCCAGTACACATTGGGACTCAGGAACAGAACCACAGATGTGGCGGACAAATACAGCAGAGTGAGGCCGCCCAGAGAGGTGAGCGAGAACAGGGCAGGACAAGGCCGCCTGGAGCGGTGAGCAAGAGTAGAGCAGGACAAGGCTGCCAGGAGCGGTGAACAAAGGATCAGAGCTGAGCGAGACTGCCGGAGCAGTGAGCAAGAGTAAAGCAGGACGAGGCCGCCTGGAGCGGTGAGCAAGAGTGGAGCAAGACTGCCGGAGCAGCGAGCAAAAGGGTCAGAGCGGAGCAAGGCTGCCGGAGCAGCGAGCAAAGGAGTCAGAGCGGTAAGCAAAGGAGTCAGAGCAGACTAGAACCGCCGGAGCGGTAAGCAAAGGAGTCAGAGCAGACTAGAACCGCCGGAGCGGTAAGCAAAGGAGTCAGAGCAGGCTAGAACCGCCGGAGCAGTGAGCAAAGGAGTCAGAGCAGGCTAGAACCGCCGGAGCAGTGAGCAAAGGAGTCAGAGCAGGCAAGGCTGAGTAGGGGGGACAGGGCTCTGTTCACATGGAACAGACAGGAAGGGAAAGGCAGAGCCAGACACCCACAGGGTACTTGCAGTGAAGTAGCGAGTGGACCACAAACTCACAAACGGGAGTACAGAGACAACAGGCAGGAGTTAGGTACGAGTTCAGACTCTGCAGAAAAAGGAAAGGAACGGACATAGAGAAAAGACAGATGAAAGATAGGAGAGAGTACAGACTGGAACTGAGTGTACGGACGAGACCGACACTGCAGCGGGACACAGGAGCGGGTCTGGGAATACAGCCCCCAGAGAGGCAGGACGAACAGGCAAGGAGCGTGTTCAGACAAGATACAGGAGCAGGTCTGGGTAATCGGCCCCCAGAGAGGCGGGACGAACAGGCAAGGAGCGTGTTCAGACAGGACAGACAAGATACAGGAACGGATCTAGGTAATCGGCCCCTAGAAGGCGGGAGGAACAGGCTAGGAGCGTGTTCAGACAGGCCTGGAAATACAGCCTCCAGGAAAGGCAGCAGGCAAGAGTACACAGACAGGACTCAGTTCAGACACGGGAACTGATACCGCAAGGCAGGAGACAAAGACAGGACTCAGCTCAGACACGGGAACTGATACCGCAAGGCAGGAGACATAGACAGGACACAGTTCAGACACGGGAACTGATACCGCAAGGCAGGAGACATAGACAGGACTCAGTTCAGACACGGGAACTGATACCGCAAGACAGGAGACAAAGAACAGGACCTGGCACCTTCAGAGTGCAAGCACACACTGAATGAAACACTATGCTCAGGCAGGGATAGATGGGAGCAGCTGAGCTATATACCAGGTGACAGACAGCAATAGGCTGAGGACGCACAAGGGGTGTGACCCACAGCAGGTACAAAAAGCAGGAAGTGATCGGGCGCCGCCCTTAAGCAGCAGAAACAGACACAAACAGACAGCATGGAGGGAAGCCAGAGAGACATTCTGGACTGGAGATCAAGTGCGCGCTCTTGCACAGTGGGAGATGGACCACCATGCAAGGACACCGCCAGGTATGTTACAGTACCCCCCCCTTACGCCCCCTCTTCTTCAGGCCTGCCAGAATCTTCCACAGGGAATTCGAGGACCAGTCGTTCACTTCAAGGAGATCACTTCCACTGTCCACAGGAAAAACTGATCTCATCTGGTTAGCTAGGATGCTACCTCCTATCCAGCCATCCTCAGCAACAGACGAAACGGGTGGAGTACCAGGAACAGCACACAAGGAAGTCTCTCTCCACATATTTTCAGGTGGCACCCCAGAGGGTACAGGAGACAACTGGAAGTCCTTCACCGGGTTGGAGGGGGACAGAGACTTGGGGGTAATCTCTGCTTCGAGGTACATCTTGTCAAGCTCACAGGAAGAAATAGACGGGTTATCAGGTACATAATGAGGAAAAGTCACTGTCTCTTTGTTATCTGGTGGTACCCCGGAGGATTCAGGAAACAACTGGAGGTCCTCCGCCGGGTCAGAAGAGTGCAGAGGCTCAGAGAAAACATCTGCTTCAGAGTACACTAGGTCGGACTCACTGGACGAAGCAGGCGAGGTATCGGGTACCGAGTATAGGAAAGTCTCTGTCCATTCACCACCAGGTGGCGCCCCGAAGGGTTCTGGAGACAACTGGCGGTCCTCCGCCTGGTCAGAGGGGTGTAGAGACTCACGGGTAACCTCTGCTTCAGAGTACACTAGGTCGGACTCACTGGACGAAGCAAGCGAGGTATCAGATCTAGGATATAGGAAAGTCTCTGTCCATTCACCACCAGGTGGCACCTAGAAGGGTTCTGGAGACAACTGGAGGTCCTCCGCCTGGTCAGAGGGGTGTAGAGACTCACGGGTAACCTCTGCTTCAGAGTACACTAGGTCGGACTCACTGGACGAAGCAAGCGAGGTATCAGATCTAGGATATAGGAAAGTCTCTGTCCATTCACCACCAGGTGGCACCCAGAAGGGTTCTGGAGACAACTGGCGGTCCTCCGCCTGGTCAGAGGGGTGTAGAGACTCACGGGTAACCTCTGCTTCAGAGTACACTAGGTCGGACTCACTGGACGAAGCAAGCGAGGTATCAGATCTAGGATATAGGAAAGTCTCTGTCCATTCACCACCAGGTGGCACCCAGAAGGGTTCTGGAGACAACTGGAGGTCCTCCGCCTGGTCGGAGGGGTGTAGAGACTCGGGAGTAACCACTGCTTCGGAGTACACTAGGTTGGGCTCAGTGGACGAAGCGAGCGAGGTATCAGGTACAGAGAATAGGAGAGTCTCTGTCCTTTCGCTACCAGGTAGCACCCCGAAGGGTTCAGGAGACAACTGGAGGTCCTCCGCCTGGTCGGAGGGGTGTAGAGACTCGGGGGTAACTACCACTTTGGGGTACCCATTGTCAGGCTCACAGGACGAAGCGGACAAAGTATCGAGTACCGGGTGTAGAGAAGTCTCTCTCCATTTGTCATCGAGTGGTATCCCGGAGGATTCAGGAGGCAACAGGGGGTCCTCCACCAGGTAGTAGAGGTGCACAGACTCTGAGGTAACCACAGCTTTGGAGCATCCTTGGACATGCACACCGGTTAAAGTGGGTGAAGCATCTGATGCCGGGTGCAGGAAGTTCTCCTGTGTGGAGTCTGGATGGGCAGAAGTCTCTTCGGGCAGGAGAACTGGTGCACTACCCACGCACATTACCCGTTGGGGCTTCTCCGGGATACAGGGAGATGAAGCTTCAGTAGGGACTTCAAGGTTGGGGTCAGGAGGTCTCAGGGAGGACAGACCCTGGCGTGACGGCTTGCCTCTACGTCTAGCACGTCTGGACTGCCTCTTGAGGTTGGGAGAAGTATTCCGGAAAGCGTAGTCACCCTGTGAGAATTCTGGGTGGGCAGTAGTCTCATTGGGCTGTAGGACTATTGCGCTACCCACACACATTACCCGTCGGGGCTGATCCGGGATATTGGGAAGTGAAGCTTCAGCAGGGGCTTCAGGGTTAGGGTCCTCGAAGACCATACGAAAGGCCACCAGGAAGGCCTGCAGGTCAAGGACGACAGGATCCCATGCTTCCCATAGGGGGGTGACCCATTTCAAGGCATCACCCGCTAGGTAGTCAATCATAAAGGCCACTTTAGCCCAATCGGAAGGAAAATAGAGAGAGTAGGCCTTAAAGTGTAGCATGCATTGCTCCACAAATGCACGACACTGTCTTGGATCCCCATAGTAACGTGGCGGATCCGCAGGAACGAGAGCTGATAGATCCATCTGGACGGTGCGTAATTCGCCTGGAACTCAGCTAAGGAAAAAAAAAAAATTATTTATTTATTTTAATGCATGTATTCGCTGGAAAACTTCTCAGAGAGCGAAGGCCGTGGGGCTCAACGGGAACCATGGCCTGAGCATGCTGTAATGCACACGCCCGGACTGACTGGCGTGTGCGGGTGTTGTGGTTCCACTGGACCATGGACCGAAGAGTGCCTGGAGGGGCGTGACTAAGTATCTGGCCGATCCGGCCAAGGTGGCACGACGGCATACGACGCCAGTGCACCAGGGAGAAACCGGGCAGAGGGACCAGGTGCTACTCCAGGTCAAACTCCGGACACGGGGGTTGACCCACACAGGGGAATACAGGAACAGACTGGTAGGCTGGCACACAGACTGGTGGGTATAGGCAGGCACGACTGGTATGCAGGCAGGCGGGTATGCAGGCAGGGGGGTACAGGCAAGCACAGCTAGAGTGCAGACAGGGAGGCACTAGCAGGTAGGAACACAGGCGGGATAGGACCCAGTACACACTGGGACTCAGGAACAATACAGGCAGAGGGGTACAGGCAAGCACAGCTAGAGTGCAGACAGGGAGGCACTAGCAGGTAGGGACACTGGCGGGATAGGACCCAGTACACATTGGGACTCAGGAACAGAACCACAGATGTGGCGGACAAACACAGCAGAGTGAGGCCGCCCAGAGAGGTGAGCGAGAACAGGGCAGGACAAGGCCGCCTGGAGCGGTGAGCAAGAGTAGAGCAGGACAAGGCTGCCAGGAGCGGTGAACAAAGGATCAGAGCTGAGCGAGACTGCCGGAGCAGTGAGCAAGAGTAAAGCAGGACGAGGCCGCCTGGAGCGGTGAGCAAGAGTGGAGCAAGACTGCCGGAGCAGCGAGCAAAAGGGTCAGAGCGGAGCAAGGCTGCCGGAGCAGCGAGCAAAGGAGTCAGAGCAGGCTAGAACCGCCGGAGCGGTAAGCAAAGAAGTCAGAGCAGGCTAGAACCGCCGGAGCGGTAAGCAAAGGAGTCAGAGCAGACTAGAACCGCCGGAGCGGTAAGCAAAGGAGTCAGAGCAGGCTAGAACCGCCGGAGCAGTGAGCAAAGGAGTCAGAGCAGGCAAGGCTGAGTAGGGGGGACAGGGCTCTGTTCACATGGAACAGACAGGAAGGGAAAGGCAGAGCCAGACACCCACAGGGTACTTGCAGTGAAGTAGCGAGTGGACCACAAACTCACAAACGGGAGTACAGAGACAACAGGCAGGAGTTAGGTACGAGTTCAGACTCTGCAGAAAAAGGAAAGGAACGGACATAGAGAAAAGACAGATGAAAGATAGGAGAGAGTACAGACTGGAACTGAGTGTATGGACGAGACCGACACTGCAGCGGGACACAGGAGCGGGTCTGGGAATACAGCCCCCAGAGAGGCAGGACGAACAGGCAAGGAGCGTGTTCAGACAAGATACAGGAGCAGGTCTGGGTAATCGGCCCCCAGAGAGGCGGGACGAACAGGCAAGGAGCGTGTTCAGACAGGACAGACAAGATACAGGAACGGATCTAGGTAATCGGCCCCTAGAAGGCGGGAGGAACAGGCTAGGAGCGTGTTCAGACAGGCCTGGAAATACAGCCTCCAGGAAAGGCAGCAGGCAAGAGTACACAGACAGGACTCAGTTCAGACACGGGAACTGATACCGCAAGGCAGGAGACAAAGACAGGACTCAGCTCAGACACGGGAACTGATACCGCAAGGCAGGAGACATAGACAGGACACAGTTCAGACACGGGAACTGATACCGCAAGGCAGGAGACATAGACAGGACTCAGTTCAGACACGGGAACTGATACCGCAAGACAGGAGACAAAGAACAGGACCTGGCACCTTCAGAGTGCAAGCACACACTGAATGAAACACTATGCTCAGGCAGGGATAGATGGGAGCAGCTGAGCTATATACCAGGTGACAGACAGCAATAGGCTGAGGACGCACAAGGGGTGTGACCCACAGCAGGTACAAAAAGCAGGAAGTGATCGGGCGCCGCCCTTAAGCAGCAGAAACAGACACAAACAGACAGCATGGAGGGAAGCCAGAGAGACATTCTGGACTGGAGATCAAGTGCGCGCTCTTGCACAGTGGGAGATGGACCACCATGCAAGGACACCGCCAGGTATGTTACAGACACAAGTGCTTTAGTGGTGGCTCTTTCACGATCAGTCCAAGCTGAACCACTTGTGGTCCTGACACAGGACTTATTGTGTCACATGTGACCAGTACTCGGTGTGTAGGGGGCTGGATGACTGGCTTATTTCAATAACTAAGCCAGTCCCCTTTTTTTGGTCACAGCTAATATATTGGCAGAGAAGGGTTATTTATTAACATGGGATAGTCAGCCAGACCCCTTCATATACGGCACCGACGACGTGCCAACACAATGAACTCTCACCCGTTTTGAAAAAACAGAAGTGAAGGACCAGGGGCCGAGTACGAAGTCAATTTTATTTAATGTCTTGGTATCTTTTTTTTTGCTATGACAGTGGACAGAACTAGGGTTCAGGGCTCAAATTTTACGTAACAAAACATACGGTTGTTTCCAATAAAATTCGTTCTTATTATCATTATATTCTTTACATGGAGGTCAATAGGCATCTAAAAGCTGAAGGACGCCACCTTTGAATGATAAAAGTATACTTTACACTGTTTTTAAAACATAGCAGCCTGTGGGCAATGTATACCCAACAGATGCCATCTGTTGGAGGCATCTTTTACTGATAAACTTTATCATGGGAATTGTTATCTCATGTCACTCAACTCGGGATAGGTATAGCCAGGAGAAACACTAAAGTTATTTCTTGAGCAGCACGCAACTTCCCAGTCTCTTTCCCTTCCTGGTTTCTGGCAGGGCGGGCTCTTCTCCCTGAGTGACAGTTCTAGTGAGCAGCAGAGCTGTAGTTTAGTAGAACTATAAAGCTAAGTAAAAGTTCAACTGTAACACATTCAGTCATCAGTGGTTTGTTCTGGAGTCTACACTGTTATCATTATATTTACATATAGAGATAACAGGCCACTTGAACAAATACACAGCTCCAGACAGTGAGAGTTGTGATGCTGGGTGCCAGGGACTGTGATTCTTCAGGATTGATGATAGCAGCTTGTCAGGAGCTGAGAGGGAGTGGAGCAGATAACTGCTTTATATAAATCAATTGTCTGTAGAGAGAGGACTGGATGTTAGGAGTTAACCCCTCTTCTGGAATGTAACTACTGCGCACCATTGGCCAGGATCTAGGCAAGCACTAATGGTCGAGCTTAATGGAAACCAGCTGTACACTATGTAAGATAAAAGCTGTCATTGTAAGAGAATGCTAGAAAAAATAAGTCTGTTGCAAACTTGCTTATTTTTATGCTGTGTAACTAATTAAAGCAATTTAAAAATTTGAGAATATCCCTTTATGGCAGAACATATGGGAATGTATTAGATTATGAGTTCCACGTGACACAGGTACTGATAAGAGTAATTTCATTGTCTGTACAGCTTTGCAGAATGTTGGCACTATATAAAATACATATATACGGTGGTATTTTCTAAATAAGTTGTGCATTATGTCAAGACAGTGAAAGGATATGCCATGAATTGTGTGGATGCCTTGAATGGTGTCCTGACATTTTATAGTATAGCAATTTGCCCATTGGTCTTGTTTTTCAGTTCCCGAGTAGCTCATGTCAGTACCAGGAATTATAATTACACTCCATGTGTATTTATTTTACAGAAACATTAAGAGAAATTTAAGTGAAATGACTTCCTGAATGTTCGTATGTTCTCCTGAACTTATGAAGAAGAATACAGTGCAAACATTATTCAGAAATGGGATATATTGTGGTCTAATCCTATGTACTGTCGTCGCCCACTCACATAAAGGGATATACAGTCCCTGTGAACACGAACAGCTACAGACATGTTCATAAAATCCAATAACACATCTGTGTTTGCCATCAGACATCTCTGCATAGGATATCCGAAATCTCCTTCATTTCATGTAATTTGCTCTCTTCCTCCACCTTACAAGGCGAGCACTTCTGCTGGGGATTGCCAGATGTTGGTGTGTGGGGGGGCTGTGGTGGGATTGTCTGGTTTAGCACACAGACCTTGGAGATCAACAATGAAAAAGGAAAGGGGGGGGGGGTATAAACCAACACAATCCCAGCGCTGACCTTTCCACAGCACTTCCTATGATGTGTTGTAGACATATTGGGCTTTAACCACCTCAGAGTAAAAGAGGCCTGTAAATCATTAGAAAAGCACTGCAGGCACCACGGGTGCTGGAGGGTTTAAGGCTGACTTGGAACTTAGAGTAGCCCCTATGTAAGAAAAGTAAATTAAAATGCATATAAATAGAACATAAAAATAAATACAAAAACGTTCACTATATTATGGACTTCTTTTTTTTATATATAAAGATATTTAAAGGGACTAATTCCTTTGTAAAAATTGTGGGAAATGGAGATTTATTGACACTGCGAGCAGAATAATTTCCATTTGCAGCAGCCTATATTAGCCACTGTGCCATGGCCCCTTCCATCTGTCCATTGTCAGGAATTCTGGAGGTGGATCACCCACTGATCAAGCATGGATGGACCATCCTAAGGTTTGGATTCCCTTTTAAGAAATTATACTTTATATTGTGCAACTTTTTTTTCATGGTAAATTTACGTGATAACGTTAGGACTCTGCTTCGGACCCCTCTACTAACACAGCTTTAATTGCTTGAGAGCAGTGACTACAACACTTGCACACAATAGACCACATAGACTTTACTTCAGCTTCACCAGTTCTCTCGAATGTGCTACCCTAGATAATCATGTTAATTCCCATTGTCCAGGTATAAAAGGGGTTGTCCACTACTGAACAAACCCTTATTAATGGACCCAGGGAGTAAGAAAAATATAGTTTGGTACCTCATACATTGTCCCACGCATCTCCATAGTCAACACTGCGTTCCTTAATGATCTGCGGTATCTGGCAGGGGCATCACATGAATGCTGCAGCCAATCAGCAGCAGCAGGTCAGCCGCAGTGTGCATGGTTTGTCTGAGGAAACACTGATTGGCTGCAGTGCTTACACAACGCCCCTGCCGGATGTTAACACAATCAGACCAGCGATTGACTTAGAGCTGACTAAGGAGGAGTGGAGAAGGTCCAGGTGAAAAGTATAATTTTTTTCATTTATTTTTACATTTTTCTCACTTTCTTGAGCCAATTAATATAGGGGTTTTGCAATAATGGACAACCCCTTTAAGCATACCCAAAAATTACATCTTTTTAGGCAGACCTATCATATTCACTTATGTAACTTCATTATTTCACTACTTTTGATGCCATTCTAATAATTGTAGATGTTAGACCGCCTGGTATTGTTCATAAAATACCCAATATACTTTGCTAGTTGCTCACATTTCGAATCCTTTTGTAAAAGTTGCGCCTCCAGTTTTACCGATGTCTTCAATTAACAGCTATGGTCTTGTGAATATTCAAGCATCTGACATAATGCCGGTCTCATAAGTCATAGTGAGGAAACAAAAAAAAAAGGATTGAGGCCCCTGGTGAAATATATGGAGAGCAGCTGAACATCAGCAGAAAAGCATGTCTGACTCAGGGACAGCCCTGCCATAAAGAATAATTAGTTACTCTGTAGTAATTATGGGCAGGGAAGTTTGAGGATAATTGTGCAGTATTTTCAGATGATGAACCTCGCCTTCTATGTGCTGTGAGCCCGTGTCTTTTCTTTATGGGCTTCATCATTCGACCATTATTTTCTTATCAGGACCAGAGAAGCTCATCTGCTGTGAAATTCCCTATCCTGATAAAAGTCCGAGGTTCCACATGTGATCGCTGGGATCAGACGTCAATCAATAGTGGTGGGACAGTGTCACACACCCTCAGGGATCTAGGAAAGTTGATTTGTCAGTTTGGATTTTCCAGGTGGCTTTCATTTTTTTCCTCTTGATATGGAGGAGATTACCAGCCACTCACCCTGTACCCACCATCAATGTTGGACTGGGTTGGCCAAGGCCCACCAGTAACATTGATTCTTGGGGCCCACTGTTTAGTTACATGCAATAATAACCTGACCCTAGTACTCAAATTTACTTTAATAGATGATGCACTTGATTCACAAATTTGCAGAAAAAGGTAATGGCACTACTCATCAGCACTTCTGCACAGGGGTGGCCTACTGGAGGATTCTTCTGTTATGCGGTGGGCCAGTCCAAGCCTGTCCTCCATTGACATTTACCAGGAGTGAGAGTGGTTAGGATCTGTCGAGTTAGGACAAACACTCTCACTTTGAAGGGTCCCTGATGATAATCTGAGTGGGACCTGGAGGAAGTGGCTGACAAATCGTCATTTCCCCTAACATGTCTGGCTCTCAATCTGCTTAGTTCTTGTCTACCGGGCTAAAAGATCAGTGATCTGAAATGGGAGCACGGACCCCTTTATTAAAGAGGTTGTCCATTACTTTTACATTGATGGCCTATCCTTAGGATAGGACATCAATGTCTGATCGGCCAGGGTCCGACACCCGGCACCCTGATCAGCTGTTATCTGTGGCGACGGCCACCAGTCAGAAGTACTTACTTGCGGAGCTTGGCCGTCTACTTGTAGTGGTCACTGTGGGATACTACACATCTATTAAATAGAAGGCGGATGTGCCACTACAAGTAGACCGCCAAGCTCCGCAAGTAAGTACTTCCGGCTGGTGGCAACCGCCACCGATAACAGCTGATTGGCAGGAGTGCCAGGTGTCGGACCCTGACCGATCAGACACTGATGCCCTATCCTAAGGATAGGCCATCAATGTAAAAGTAATGGACAACCTCTTTAATAAAGGGGTCCATGCTCCCATTTCAGATCACTGATCTTTTAGCCCGGTAGACAAGAACTAAGTAGATTGAGAGACAGACACGTTAGGGGAAATGACGACTTGTCAGCCACTTCCTCAAGGTGTAAAAGTAGTGGACAACTTCTTTAATCAACTTTTATACTGCCTACGTAATATTTCTGTCTTGGATAGGTTTACATGAGACTCAGCAGGCGGCACAGTCATTTGTAATATAATGCTAATTAACAGAACATTTTTATAATAACATAAAATGCTGTAATTATACAGTAATTCTTACAATATTCAGGATGTTTACATGAATAATGTACAGAGCTGAAGAGGAGTGGGACAGTTGGAGAAAGTTCTGCCACTTCGACCTCATTCACGTGGCTGTTTTTCATGTACACTCTCCATTTATATGATCCTCCTGGTGAATTGTTCTGCAATTTTCAGAGCTCCAATAGAAATACAAATTAATTCATTAGCAGGTTTTCTATTTAAACTGAGAGGAAGCGTAATGTAGGGGCAGAGACCCTGAATCAGGGATGTGTCACTTATTAGGCTGTGTGCTGTAGTTTCAGTATAATCAGTGTTTTATCAGCAGGAGATTATCACTGTTTGTATCACACAATTATGGCATAAGAAACAATAATTGCAGGGTGACAATACAAAGATGATGCTGCTGCCGGATCTTGATCTTGACTCTGCTTTGGATTGTCTCATCTCCAAACTTCATACAGTTTTGTGATCAGGGTCATGCAATGTTTTTTTCTACAGTATATGGACCACAACGATATGAGGTGCCATGATCCAATACAATCAACATCTCATTCTTAAAAAAATAAATGCCTTGGAGCCCACTCCTTAGAAGGATTCCTATGCAAGATCCTGCTGTGCGTAGGAAGCGTCTTCCCCCACAATCAAAACTTCATCACAGATCTCTATTGTTCTAAGTTCCTGAAAGTTTTACGGAAATATTTGTGAATCAGTAACTCTTTTATATAAACTAATGCTTCCAGAGTCGGGGGTTCTTCATATTAATGCAGACCCTGCTCTATATTATGAATGCATGTTCCCATGCTAGTGATGAAAAGAGCAATGGTGAGGAGAGCCCTCAGCCTGACAGACGGCAGCGTTCTGGATAGGAAAGATTGACAGACATTAGATTGGCCAGATAGACTGAACGATCCCCCTGGATACATGACTGCACATTAACAGCTTTCACCACTTGTGCATTAGGTACAGCGCTGTGTTCTCAGCAGCTGGTGACCTCAAGGTACATTCCCAGTTCAGACAATTGCTGAGTAAACTCCGTCAGGTTGATGATATAAGAGGCTGTTGAAAGTTACTTCTTGCATTTGCCACTGTGACAGATAGGAGTTTCATTTACAATCAGCAACTAAAATCTGTGAAGCAATCTGCAATGAAATTTCTTTGCGACCAAAGTTTATCCGACCAATCAGGAAAATAAATAATAATAATACACTTTATTTTAGAAGGCTTTTTTTTTCCCACAATGTTAGACTATTTGGAATTACATAGAAGCATATAGGGCAGCATGGTGGCTCAGTGGTTAGCACTGCTGATTTGCAGCACTGGGATCCTGGGTTCAGATCCCACCAAGGACGACATCTGCAAGGAGTCTGTATGTCCTCTGTGCTTGGGTGGGTTATCTCCAGTTTCCTCCCACACTAAAAAAAGCATACTGATAGGGGATTTACATTGTGAGCCCTAATAGAGAGCTGATAATATCTGTAAAGTGGTGTTGAATTAATGGCGCTATATAAATGAGAGCTATTAATTCAACAGACTGGAGGCAGACGGAGGGGCCCGGAATCATTATTGATCGAGGAAGTGTGGCGCCCCCTGAGGGTTCGGTCGCCACAGAGGTACTGCATCTCACCCAGAGGTGTGGTATCTCACTCTCAGGTAAGGAAGGAGTATGGCCCTAACACCAGCATTCACTACACCACATTTCCGGGGGACAGAGCGAGATTGCTCCTACGGGAGAGCACAGTCCCTGGTCCCTGGCTGGAGTGAGGGGAACCATGTAGTGGATGTAGTGGATGGGGTGGAGGAAGTAGAAAAGGGGAGCACTTGCCAGGAGCAGCAGAAAAGGGGATGGAACCATCTAGAAGCAGACAGTCAGTGGAGGAGAAGTGACAGAGCAGGGGCTCTGCAGGAGCTCTGCTCCGGAGGCAGGCCTAGCCTGTGAGGCCCAGGACTCAAGGAGAAGGAGAGAGGATTAAGGAAGGCTCCAGAAGGATAGAGGGGATCCTAGGGGTACGGGCAGTGCTGGAGGCCACCCGTATGCCCGAATCTGCAGGAACGTGGAAGGATCAAGCCGCAGAGGGGACCGGCCCCTTAACTAGTCAAGATACTGCAAGTCTAACTAGCAACCGGAGGTGGCTGTACTTTCAGGGTGCAGTTGCCCACCACCACAGTTAATACTCGCCGAAAAGGCGGCCACAGAGGGTCCAGGGGACTGCAGGTCGCCCGCCAAGACCCGAGGCCACCGGATTGGGACAGTGACTGTGAGGCGCAGGGCAGGAGGGAGAGAGCCAGCGCAGGAAGACAACTGAGAAAGGCACACAGAATGGGGTCCTGATAAATACTCTGGAAGTACCTGAGGGTGGACTGAACCCCTCCCTGAGTAAGCACGGAACGACGAGGGCCGTTACACGGGTCCCTGTAACTGCAACAACTGTGAGTAAAGACCCTGGGACTGCACTGCACTGACTCTGTGGTTATTACTGACACCCTGCACAACCACCATCATCCACTCACTGCCCTGAAGCCAACTCTTCCTGTGGGGAGTTATACCACCTTTGCTGCCAAACCACCAGCTTCAGAGGACTGTTCCGCAGCGGCGGCCTCCATTAGCCGCATTCCACAGGTGAAGTAGTCAGACATTATAAAACCTATACATATAAATTCCCCTTGGATTGACCGCCCTGGGTCACGGTCCGGATCACCGCCACAGTGACTACAACCCCCAGCATCTACCGGCCCGGCACCGGGTACCCCACGGCCCAGGGGGCGTGTCAGAAGTCCATGCAAAAAAACTAGAAATATCTCTTAAAGGTTATATAATTATTTATATATATTATATAATTTCTAAAATTGATCAAAACCACACAAATAAACATTTTTTGTTTGTTTATTTGTGTGGTTGATAAAATTTTAAAAAAATTATATAAATAAAAGGATATTTTAGGGAGGGATTTTTCTGGTGTTGGTTATTTGAATAGGCCCCTTTATTGATCTACTCTGGATGTGTTCCTAAATCCAATACAACAGTAATACAAAATTAGTCAACTATGTGGCCAAACTGAATATTACAGCCGTAGAAAGGACTGTGCAGAATATGATCACTTCCCTGACTGTGCTCACCATCACCTGGCTGGCGCCTCACAGTAAGGCCACATTCACACAGTCAGTATTTCACATCAGTATTTGTAAGCCAAAAAATACAGAAGTGGTGACGTGTTTCTATTATACTTTTCCTCTGATTGCTCCACTCCTGGTTTTGCCTTACAAATACTGATGAAAAATACTGACCAAATACTGAACGTGTGAATGTGGCTTAACCTCCAGTCTGATTTTTCAGCTGCTGCACTTGTGATACAGTAGAAGAGAACAGATAAATAAGGAGTTTTTTTTCTTCCTGGTTAAAGCTCTTGGAGAAATTCCCCACTGAAAAGGCCATTTACACCTCCCACCATCCGCCTCTGCTGTGTGTTGTAATCCTGATCCTTATCCTGTGCAGCTATGCATACAGCACAATGTCTTGCAGACACTATACCACAACAACCATTATATAATCTTGGTATCCTGGAGAAGGGCCGATGTTACAGAAGTTACATAACATTTCTGTAAGCATTTATTACAACAGCATTTGCAAAGCATGAAGCACTGTACAAAGCAAGAAAATGGGACTTTTGCAAAATCCATATCTAAAAATTACTTCTAAAAAGGACATATGTTTTTTGGTGCAGTTTTGATGTGGTTTTTGCATTTTAAGCATTTTTTCTTATGTGGATGTGAAATAACTGTGTACATACCCCTATGTTGCATTGTTTTTGGGAACCATACCAACACAACTTGATTTTAATAACTAGATGACACGGGCTGAATAATACTGGGGTCCGGTTGCCACCGACAAAGAGAAGGAAATGTATATTGCATTGTATGGGTTATATTTAAAGGATCCAGCAGCAGAAACGATTTGGAGAATTTTCCTTGCGTACTTGATAAGACTATCTGAGCAAAGTGTCTTGTGTATGCCTATACAGTTAGATACATCGCAGACCCTCCTGATATATACTTCCTGCTGCAGCGGTGATGTCCAACTCAGGAATATGTGACCGCTGCAGCCAATCACTGGCCACTGCAGTCAAAGATTAGGAGCAGTAGTTCCATGTCAGGACAATGTTGCCACAGCAGGAAGTAAAGAGGCAGCGTCGAAATGGAAATAATGCTTATTTAATCGTTTTTAAACCTATTTGGAGCCTCAGTTACCAGTTCTGTCATATTTACACTGGGGCTAAATGGCGACTCGGGTCGCGCAGCCAAAGACCATTCATTCACGAAAAAAGAAAATTAAAGAGATACGCTTTGATCAAAAATTACACATACTAGTCTAAAAAAAAAAATCACTTAGTGCACACATTGCTACCCATGTGCTGTCCGTTTTTAATATTCCAATGTACAGGAGAAGCTTTACAAATTTTATCATTTTCCATAAGAGAAAATGACTGATGGGAAAAACTGACACTGATGAAAATTGAAACGTCTTTTTGCTTACGAGAAAAATCACTGAAGTCTCAATGAGACCTTACACTGCGGAATATGGAATGAAAATCAGCAATATGAATACATAGAACTAGGGTTCCACTAAACCCCATACACATGCTGCAGAAAAATCTGCACGGAAAAGGCATCAGGCAGATTCTCAAAGTACATTAAGCTCAAGCAATAGGATTTTGTTATATTCACATCCTGCTGTATACTTGGTGACTCACATATAACCCTTATTAAATAAAAGAAAATGTAAAAAATAATCTATAGAAATGTAACAATTCTGCTAGAACCATATAACGAACTCACAGTAATGACAACAGACGGACCACGAGCATTGCCCCTATACCTGATACATTCATCCTTACCCAGCTGGTGTGCTAACAACTGTACATACTGTATAAAACGATGTGATCTGCCCGATAACCTGCTTCACATAACACATAGGATGGCGCTGTCATTTCATTACTACCTTGCGGTGCAGAATGAAAAAATCCCTATTTGTGTGCTGAGTTTCTGTCCTTTTTATTGCATATTGCATCAGATTGTGCTGCTGTTAATAAGACCTGTGCACTGTACGTAACGTTATCTATCGGGTCGGGTGGTCCAGCTCACTGACATCATAATAGATCAGGAGCCTGAATTTAGAACGACTCATTTAAGTGATTGTGAAATAAACCAATATCCAGCATATTATTTTAGTAAAAGGGACAGCTTTAAAGAAATGATAATCACATATCTGACTTTATATTTCCTCCAACAATTCCATGCACTGCAGCTTTAGTTTGAAACCCTAACCTATCTGACTGGTGCAATTACTTACCATGTCTTCCTAGTTTATGAATGTAATACCAGAACTGCGGTGAAGACTGACACGTTACCAGGCAGATGCAATTTAAACTCCATGTATGTATGTATGTATGTATATATGCATTTATCTGCAAAAACAAAGCCATTAAAAGGGAATCTGTCAGCAGGTTTTTGTTATGTAATCAGAGGACAGCATGAGATAGCAGCTGACACACTGAGTTCAAAGATGTGTCCCATTTTTTGGCTGCATGCTGTTGTTACTTACAATGAAGGTTTTATCACTAGGTGATAAGCACTGCTGGACTACAACAGCATGTACATGCTAGTCCACCCAGACCCCCTCTGATAAGCAGCTCACTGTCAATAGACTGTACATACAGAGCCTGGCGTGGGTGGGCTTAGCTTTCTCAGCTCTGCTGCATTTAAAAACTAGTTTACAGGGTGCAACAGCTGTGACAAAGTGATTGATACATCGCTGGATTCAGGCTCATGTGCCCTATATTATCCTACTCTCAGATTAAGAAATCGTTTTCAGGAGCGTATATATTGTACAAGTGCTATTCAATGTTTTATCGGATAGCACTCGGAGCAACGTTATTCTTTCGGGCAGTGTGGATCAGCATTTTTTTTTTCCTCATACCGATTCGGCATGAGAAGGGAAAAAAAAAAAATCGGACTGAACTCAGATGACTTTTGAGTGCAGTCCGATTTCCGCAGACTTACACAATGCAGAAGATGGAGAGATTTTGTTCTTCATCTTCTCCTTACCCGTGCTACGATTCTCTCATCCTAGCTAAATCTCTCCTCCAAGGGAATTGGATCACACTAAGCGGACTCTCGGATCAAAGTGATCAGAGTCTGATAAGAGTGTCATTACCGTAATCGATCCGATTCTGTCGCACCATCAAGTCAACATCTGCCAGTCTCCATACCTCCGGGAAGAGGAAAGGATTATTTTCAATAAAAGGAGATTTTCTACCAAGTTGCATAACTTCTTGTGTAACACTGAGCTCATTGTTACTTCACCTGACATGACCCAATTTTGCAATATAATCCATATTTCAGATTGGAGATGGGAGATTTAGTATCTTTGTCAGTCACTCCTTTCATTCATATTTAGGATGATGAGAAAACCCCAGTAACATTCTGCTACTTTCTTATTATAGACGTTGTGATATTGAAGACTCCGAGCAATTGAAACGCACGGGGCCATCAGTGCATGACTTTATATTCATCCAATCACTGAAATATTCTTCTGACCTAGTACTGCTCATACAATGGAGGTTGTTAACAAGTGAACTAAGACCATCCGGAAAAAAAAACTTTCATCTTCCGGTTAATCACCAGCCTCTTAAATCGTAACCAGGATTTTAGCTCTCTAGTAATGGCTGAATTACATATAGGTCTTGCTTAGTGTAATGTCAGAACAATGTAACACATCAATAATCTGGAGTTTCAGCTACATTTGCAAGACTTGTATCATATTTTGTGCACATTTCCTTTAACAGAAATCAGATTTGGAGCGGATTTACATAGAGCAAATAGAGGTCAGGCTTGAAGAGTTGGAAATGTTAAGGGGAAGGCAATGGGGCTCTTTTGCACCCAAGTTGTCTTGTGGTATGTTGTGCACAGACAGGGGTGTCATCTCAACCACAAATAGGGGCACTTCTAGTTTCCAATGCAGAACTGGTTAGTCAATGTGGCTCCTGCCTGCTGTCAGAGGAAAGGGAGGGCTGGTTACAAAGAAAATAGCCCTGGTCCCCTCCCTTAGACAATACCATCCCTTATCAGAGCAGACTGCTGTCTGGTTTCCTGTCTCAAGCTTCTGCATTACCGATTTGGACAAGTGAAACAGAGTTTGCTAGTTAGGGGAACAAAGTTGATATCAGATCCCAGTGCAGAAAGTATGCAGACGAGTTCCCTCCTCCAAGGCAAACTATACTGACTTAACGAACAAGGGGCTCTCTTGTCTACAAGGGATAGTGCTGGAAAATGTTCCCAAGCACATCTGAGTACGTGTCCTGAAAAAAAAAGCAAGGTTCATAGTAAGACCGTATAGGAAAATTAAAAAAGTGGCTACTATAGTTCACTGAATGCTCTATGCAATGTGGTAGAATAATTAGGAAGTGCAGAAACTGTATATGCAATATGACGAGAAGACCACAATGACTTTATAGTATGCCAGAAGAACTATATTGGGATAATTAGTATATTTATTTTGGGCCCCAATGCAAAATCTTAAACAGGGTCCCCAATTATCACAGGTTTTTAATAGTTTTGGTCTTCTCATATTAGTCAAAGGGACCTTTTCTGCATCCTTTAGGGCTCATTCACACCACCGTATTTTCCGTCCGAGTGCGATCCGACAAAATATCGGATTTCACTTGGACCAACGTTGTTCTATGAGGCAGTGCACGTCTGATTTTGATCCGATTATCGGATCGCATTCGGCCATGCAAGTCAATGAGTGCATGGAAACCTTCAAACTGCGCTTAGATGACATCTGAGTGCATTCCGATTTCCATGCACTGATACAATGGAGAAGATGGAGAAATTTTGCTCTCCATCTTCTCCTCACAGTGTGCTCTGATACTTTTCATCAGATCAAACCGTGATCCAAGTTTGGTCCAAGTGTCGACCTGATTCTCTCAGATGGGAGAATATATGGCCGTGTGCCGCTGCCCTTAAACGCCAAAGTCCAAATTAAACTGCAATCCCTGCAACGTCAGAGACCATAGCAAGGAGTTATCTTCTTGTGTCCCTGTATTGGATAAAGTTATATAACTCCCAATGTTTCCTATGTGTAGTTTGTACAGGATAATACTTATTCGGTCTCATTCACACACACTACAACTTTTGTTATTGCACAGCAAACAATCAGCATAGCTTTCATTTTACCATTGTAAGAAATGAATAAGATCTGTAATGCGCTTCCCTGCCAGTCACCTGGCTTTATGCAGGGCCAGAGTGTGTCCAAAATATTATATTCTTATTATCTAGGCCTATGTACACACACACAAGCTCATTCATCCAAAAAAACACAACCGATCTGCAGGTTAATTTTTGGACCTTCCCTTTCCAGTAAAAAGCAGAATACATAGTTTGGTTTGGAACTGCCAGAACATAAGATCTATGACTGATGCAAAATAAATAAATATTAAGCCGCTCGTGTTCATTGATGTTTTAGACATCCTGAAATAGATATGAGAAGTCTGAGGAAATCAATGCTAAAAATTATCCCAGCAGGTGCATGTTGGTAGAATATGCTGTGTACTGAAACCGCTTCACATACCCAGTGTAAGGATATAGGTATACACAAGTGTACAAGGGAAACGGGGTCCTATTTTTCATGGCCCACCCTTTAGATTAATGTCCTATTTTGAAGCCCCCCTATAATGGTGAATCTGTTGTTGCTCACAAATGTACTTGTATTTATCATCTTATTAATCAGCGTACTTATCTTTAGCTTAATATTCAGAAGAATTTCGGCTTATTACGGCTACCTTCCTTTATTAGGGGAAGTTGTCTTGATAGATAATAATATCAAAGTGCAGCATAAAGATAACACCATTAACACCAATAACAACTCCGTGTGAGTAATTAAGGAATAAAAGCCGCATTGGCTCAAAGCCATACAGTAGGGTCATTAGCACCTGATCTGACATGTAATTGGTTATTGTGGATTACACCAAATCATGGCACTAAGTGATGTTTGAAGTGTTGTTTTTGTTGCTATAATTATGAGATTAGTATTAAACTAGATTGCAGTGCACTCAATAATCTCAGTGGGCGTGCAAGAGAAATGGGGAGTGTCACCCCTAATCTCATAAAGCCCTGCACACTTTCATATATGATGAAGTTGAATTATTATTATTTTTTTTTAATACAATCCAGTCCAGCGACGATATTAATAAAGACCTGGGAGGATTGAAATGGTTTGATTGTCATTAATGGCATAAATCCTACTGAACTGTGGCACCATCTGTGTATCAAAATAAATGACTATTCAACTTATTGCGTCATGTATGAGAACGTGCAATGATTAGGAGATTAGGCATGGCCATTTTATTCCAGCAACATGAAAAATTTCACTTTAAGACTTTTATGCACATCTTAAAGGGAATCTGTCCGCCGGTTTTTGCTATGCAATACAAGGACAGCATGGTCTAGCAGTCGAGACACTGAATTCAGTGATGTGTCATTTTTTAGGCTGTGTGCTGCTGTTTACATACAATCAAGGTTTTATCACTAGGAGATTATTATTGCTTTGACCACAGTGCATGGGAGCACTGGTCTGACCACAATCCCCCTCTGATAATCAGCATATAGTCAATAGACTATGTACATAGACAACCTGGTATGGAAAGGTTTAACTTTCTAAGCTCTGCTACATCTAAGAACTCTGATTGTGACACAACTGCTGCACCCAGTAAACTAAGGGATACATCGCTGGAATCAGGGTCTCTTTCCCTACATTATGCTTCTCTCAGATGAGGTAGCAAAAACCTGGTGGCAGATTCCGTGTAATTAGGTGTTTGTGTCAGACCCATAATTTGGTGCTAATGGACAGCTCAGGGGGCCTATGGCTTTATATAAAAACACACAGACATTGAACGAAAACTTTGGCCCCGATTCTTCAAGGCCGGAGTTGTTCACTCTGGTTTTGATTACAGGGCGCGTGCTGGAGTCATAAGTGCCTGATTCATTAAGAGGCACACACCTATAAAGCATCTAAACAGTGGTGTGCAGCTCAACACAAATCTTACTCCAGTCGAAGACTGGAGTACGTTTATTGGCATAAGGTATGCCACAACTTGTCATGAATTAAGATGTGGCGTCAGGCCATTGTTCCGCCAAAATATAAAAAATGGCATGAAAACGTCAAAAGTCGCAGCATTTTTGTTCAATGTAGAGTTGAACAAAAATTTGGTAAAATTATCAAAATATTTTACTCCAGAATTCTGGCAAAAAAAACACTTTGATGAACTGGGGCCAAATGGTGCCATGTTGCATCACATGGTATATTATGGAGGTATACAGTGCCTTATGTGCAGCACACAGTGGGTACATTGGTCTGTATAACTATGCCACTATAATGGCCCCACCATAAATACATTACAATCAGAACTAAATATGGATCTGACATGCATATATTATTCCTTAATACCTGACAGGTAAAAACATTTCTCCATTTTTGCTATTGGCTCCTTCTTGCTCTGTTTCTGTTTTTCCAGTCCGCAGCGACGATCTCAGAGCAATCATTACTCAGTAGAGTTCAAAGGTTGAAAAACTCACTTCTGTCTCCATTATACCCAAACCACTTGATTTTGAAGGTCTCAGATTTAGGGTGAGTGAACAGGTGACGGTACAGCAGGTGATCATATTCAGTCAACACGGACATAAAGACTTCCTACTGATGGAAAAACTAGAATACTTGATAATTTGCTCTGAAAATATTCATTTAATTGTTATAATCGCTCCAATTAGGACATTTAGGGCTCACATGGTATAAGCCCTGGGTGCTGAAGGAGGTGCCAACGAGCCCTTCTGCCCTGGAGGGGTATTTAGATACAAGATGGTGCAATCAGTTTGCATCAGAAATCTGGAAAGTTTTTTGCAACTTGTACTTGCGCAAAAATGTTGTGACATTGTTATTTTTACACCCGTTCTGCCATTTTTTTGAAGTGCGGACAAACCCTTAGAAATAGTGGTGGTCAAATTCATCCTAAAGAGCATGAATTGCAACAGAAATGTACTGCAGACCATGACCGGAATAATATTTTTGACACTGGCGCATGGCAGCTGAAAGATGCGCCAAATTCTTTAAGAGGTGCGTGTCTATTAATGCATTTGGCGCATCTTACGTGGTGCACCCTGATCAAGACTGGTATACCAAATACCGGTCTTGTTGAATCGACTCGCAAATCTATTCTATAGTAAAAAAAGAATAGGACAACTTTGATTAAAAAGGTGAATAAGAATAATCTGAGGATCGAATAATTGATTAGTTCCTCTATGTTTTTGGCCACCATATTGTAGAATAATAAATCTTACTTTGTGTAGAGAAAACCCACATGACATACTAATAGATCATATAATATGGCAAATAGAATGGAGACATAACATTTAGACACAATGGGGCAGATTTACCAAACAGGAAAACTGTGTTGCCCACAGCAACCAATCACCGAGAAGCTTTTATTCTGCAAGAGCTGTTTAAATAATGAAAGCTGAGCTCTGATTGGTTGCTATGGACAACAATGACAGTTTTACTTTTAGACAGTTATGATAAATTAGGCCCATAGGGTGCGTTTGTTGGTTCCATCGGGGCATACGTCCGAACCCCCCCGCAAAACGGGGTTCCGACAGGGCCATAGACTGTAATGGTGCCGGCAGAGCGAATGTGCGCCATTTTCGGGAGTGTACGCCTAAAGCAGGCGGACACTCATACACAGTAGACTGCCCCTGAGTGTCCACCTCCTATAGGCGTACACTCCCGAAAATGGTGCACGTCATAACGCGCGTTTGCTCCGCCGTCACCATTACAGTCTATGGCCCTATCATGTATACATCTGAACCACATTAGGCGTGGGGTTGGGACGTAAACTCCGACGGGGCCACTGAATGGGTGCAGAAACACAAAGGGAAAGCCCCCTTAGCTCTTTTAGTAACGAGTAGGATTTTGCCAAATGGCCCATCTTATAAATGTAGTCCACAGGGTCACATCCTATCCATTGTTCCTTCTTCTGCTCTCTGTTTCCCCATTTACAACATGTGTCAAATATGAGACTGTTCCTTTACAAATTCCTACTCGTGCTGCAATGCCTGCAGGATCATTGGGATTACTGCCATGAGAAAACAGCTATGTACTGAAAGAACAACACCCTCCATGTTCCTCTTCCCAGATGTTTAGAGACGGGGCGGCTGTAGTGACACTCACAGAAGCATCAAGTCATGTTGACTAGTGCTGTATCACTGGTTAATATTTCACAGATTTTTTTCACAACTATTGCACAATTCTTAAGTAGTTTAAAAGGTAAAAAAAAAAAACTGTCCGGCAAAAGATTAGCTAATCCTGATCAAAAGGTACAAAGCACATTTAAAAGGAAACATGGCATGTGAAGCAAGGTGTGCCGGTGGATCCGACATAAGCACAGTCATATTTGCTCTCTGAGTAGTTGTACAATATGGCGCATTACAGGAAAACTGTTAAAAGCAACCTCCCATAGCCACGTGTCTGAACAGTCAGGCCTTGGGTCCTGATTTGCCCTTACCTATATTGAGGTCTGCTGACACAGGTTAAGGTTTTAATACCAGAGATAGGACCACCCTTGTCGTGGTGGAATGGCTTTTACACCTTTTTGATTAAAATTACAGTAACTAAGTTCCGTATGTTATTTACATGTACTATTACTATTTACTTATTACAGGTTATATGCTCATTTTGCTTTTTTTTTTTTTGAGTTTTGTCTGTGAAATGGCCACAGCGTGAACATGTTCCTACACATCGCACTTATACCAATGTATGTTCCGGCTCATTTCTTTGGTTATACTGTATGTGCAGCCAACTCAGCTGCAAAGGAGCCCGTGAGCACAGTCAGTTGATGCCTTTATACATGGAATTAATTGTTTGTTTTTTTTGTATCAACTCTATGACAGGACTCAAACTTGAGACCTATGGTGTGGAAGGCAGAAACTCCTAACAGTAAGCCACACACTGCACTGTTGTTCATGAGAGATTTTTCTCTGCCTATAGATTGAAATTTTCTTCTTCTTCTTTATAGGCATATTGTACTGGTAAATAAACAGTGGCAGATATAGCTGTACATAACAGTAATTTATAAGTAAAGGGGAAAAAAAGCTACTTTTTTTTGTAACTAGAGGTGGAAAAAAATCTAAGTAAATAGTGTAAATAAAAATGGCATCATATTTTTTTTCTTCTTACATTTAACCCATAATACATAATACATGTGACCTGGATCCAACGCGCGTTTCACCGGAGCTTTAACGTTAAAGCTCCGGCGAAACGCGCGTTGGATCCAGGTCACACGGGTCAGTACCAGCTCAGTCATTTAGCACATGCTCTACTTTGCACACCATGCTCACCCAGTTTTGTTACCTTAATATATAGTCAGTACTGTGAGAACTGTATTAGCACATTGCATTTTACCACTGTCTCACTTTATTATCTGCAATATACCTATGTAACTCTTTCTGTGGAGAATGGTTTTTATGTACTAATTTCTTGCATGTATTATCTTAATATTGCTGCTACATACCTATGTGACCTTTTTTGTGCTTCCTTTCCCTAATTTTTATTCTAATTACGTATCTTTTAATATATCATCAATAAATCTTACACTTTATATTTCATCTAGTTTATGTGTCATATATATAGGTCTTCTGGTTTAATAGACACATCAACATTTAGTCTTATACGGATTATCTAATTTTATTTAACCCATAATATAGCTTAATATAAATATAACACTTATAGTGTGTCTGTGTAGCAAAATGGCGCCTAAAAGACATACAGCCCATCATGCAAAAAAATTTGACTCATCATTAGAGCCATTTTCAATCAGCTGTATACTAGTAGTACAATATGGTGGGTTACACAAATGAGTGGCGATAAACAAGCACTATAACGGTGCGTAATCAGGAATCCAGCTTCAGAAACCTCGGTTCAAATGGCCTATGCAGTACATGGAAATCTATCCATTTTATCAGCAGCGGACATATCATTGGTGCAACCTGTGTGGCCGCACAGGGGCCCAAGAGGCAAGGTGCAATTTTGCATTTATTTTTTTTAAGAGCTCTTGGCTGCAAAGGGCCCATATATTGTTCTTGCACAGGGGTCCTTTTCTTTCTGTCTCTGCCAGGGCATTATATATCTATATATTTTGTGCTCCAGAACCTACACATGGTAGTTGTGGGGCATGCAATTTTACACAAGTTGATTTGGTTTCACAGTAGGACCAGGTGAAGCCTATAAGAACATGTGCATGACCGGTGTTTGCCAGATGGTTCCAGACTCTTGGGTGGTTAAGTGCTGCACAGCCGAAAATGGCAATATGTCAATCCAGCATGAGTTACTGGAAGGTGAAGCTTCACGTCCTGCCATAAATAAATATGTTGATACTGGTATAATAAAAAGTCACCATTTAAAGAATCGCTTTGGTATGCCATATTCCAAAGAGTGTAAGTGAATCTGTAGGTGTAGGGCTGGAGATAATGTGGGCTGTGTATCTGCACGCCATGCTCTTGTGCCCCTGGCACTGCAGCCTACTTGTGGTTTCAGTGGCTCCACATTGGGCATGCATCTCACCTGCTGTTGTGGGTGAGACATCCGCCCATTTACGATCGGCTTACGTATAGTACATTCCATATTAACCACTCTGCAGTCAATTTATGTAACATCCATCAGGCAGCCATGGCTGAAGCACAAAGCTGCGTCAGCTGTTACAAGGGTTAAAAAGTCAAAAAATATAGTTAGTTGCAAAAAAAAAAAAATAGAACGGTGAACTGCAAAAGTCAGCGCTCCTAAATCTATATTCTTCCTCTTTTTCTAAAGTACTTCCTCATGAACACTGTCTGCACCAGGGGAGGTGAAGGGGCAGCGCTCGAGGAGCCTCGCCCAGGTTAGGAAAACAAATGTGGAGCCTAAACAGCAGGGAGTATGAGACATTTCCTGAGGAATCCAGGCAGGATTTTTCCTTTCCTGCTCAGTTACATGGTTATCTTTTCCTCTCCCACAATGTTGCAGGGTCACATTTTGGAAGAGTTGCTCTGTTTAACCCATTCACCTCTGAGGTGAGAGTAAAACTAATTAAAGACCTTTTAGTTGCTGAATACATTTTACAGTCTATGCATGTGACTGTGTTATGGCTCCCTCAGAAGCCTATGTTGTAGCGTCCTTGTTTACCCCATTGTATATGCTCCGCAGAAACGGCTCTCCAGTGAGGACTTAGTTTTAGCTTGACTAAGTGCACCATGTGTCTGAGCACTTGGCCTACAGAATACGTTGGGTCCGGACATATACTGCAATGTTCCCATAGGCCCCCATTTATCAGACAGAGGTGAAAAGTATGTTCTTTCAGCCTGTGTGAGGGTATCGACACCCTCTCCTGAATGCAACTTTCAAGAGAAAGAAAGATTGGGCATGTTGAATTACAACATGCCTGATCCTTTTTTTTGAAGGGTGAGAAGCAGCCTTTAGTGGTGTGTGACAACGGCTAGCCTCCCCATGGAGAATGCAGCCAAGTGAAGCGTGCATGTGTATCGGGGTTGTTAGGAATACCTGTCAGGCTGCCGAGCATTTGGCTGAAAGTTATCTAAGGTGTTTAAAGAGTAACTGTCATTTTAATTTTATAAATCAATATTATACATGAAAATAAGAAACTTTGTATTATATCTTATCAGAGAAATCTGCTTCTTTCTCCCCCTGGACTGATTTTTTCAAAATTCTCAATTCACAGGTAAAATCTATCGTCATTGAATACAGATTTTGCATTACTGAGATAGGAGATGGCAGTTGGTGCTTATAAAGTTCTATGGAGAACTGTAACAGTTGCTTCAGGTCTCTTGGTGCAGAATGTCTGTGTCTGCCTCTAGCCCCTCCCCTCTTCATAGAACTCTATAATCACCAACTGTCAACTCCTATCTCAGTATTGGAAAGATTTTTTTGAATGCAGATTTTAATCAAATTTAAAAACGATCTACTTAGATTTATTTATTTTTTTCAATTTCCTTATGTTAGATTTTTCTTTAAAGGTGTATTCCCATCTCCAAAATACTATTCCAGTATGTAGTAGGTATTTTAATAATATTAGCAAATACCTCAAATTAGAAATGTAGTATAGTGACAGTTAGTTATTGGTTAGTGATCATAACCGTGGATACCTAAGCTGCTGCAATGCCCTGCACATGAGGTAAGAGACATAGTGAATCAGGAGAACTATACTACATTTCTAATTGGAGTTATTTACTAATATTACACCTGCTATATATTGGGATAGGATCTTGGAGATCGGAAACCCCCTTTAATGCAATCCACTTGAGATCTGCATAATGAATATAGCAGGGAGGTCATCTGGAGTTTTTATAACTTACGAAACTTTCATATCAAGCAAATACAACCTTCTAGCAATTAGGCTTCTATTTTTAGTAAACGTACGATTGATACAAGTGGATTTTTGTGGTGGTTAAAGGCAGGGTTTAAATAGCGTGCGCTGTTGACCCACAAGCAATGTCTTCTTGTATATTTTATGATAAAAGAAAGAGCCGAGAGTTTATTTAGTGCGGCAGGTGATAATGCAGCCACTGATTGAAGAATTACATGACTTGGCACATTGCAGTCTATGGGGAGTGTTGCCATTGAACCTGGCTGCTGGCTGAAAGGTTTGGTCTAAGGGAAAGTAGGAGTCTGGGGATCGGTAATGTGACTGATAAGTTAAGAAATTGTTTTATTCCTAGTTTCATGTATTAAACAAGTTATTCGAGTGTTACATGGCAGCCACTCGGATGCAACTTGCAGTGCTTTTTTAGTGGAAGGTCACAAGCATCTCCCCTCCTCTGGTGCCCTTATACCCTATGGACAACACAGGTTGAAAAATCGTATTTTTGCAAATTGTCTTCATTTATTTCAAAGTGAAGTAATCCACTATTTTCTCCTAGTCTATCTATATAATTGTCTTATCCCGTCTGTCTGTCTTTCTGTCTGTCCTGGAAATCCCGGGTCGCTGATTGGTCCGGTCGCGGCCAATCAGCGACGCGGCATTTCAGAAAAACATGGCGGCCATTAGCGGCTCATGTGTGGCACGGAGGTCAGCGGCGATGAAGCCGGCTGCTCGCAGCATAAGTCCCCCGACCGCAGGCGCCTCTGACCTACATGCGGCTATCGTCGGAAGATCAGCGGCTACGGCCGTTTATCTCCCGAGGACAAGTGTGATGCCCCTCCTCTCCCCTCCCGTCCCTCCCCCCGCTCAGGACCCCGGCACCCGGCGTCATACTTACCCCTCCCCTCCCTCCTCCCGCTCAGGACCCCGGCACCCGGCGTCATACTTACCCCTCCCCGTGCCTGCGCAGCAGCTCTGTGACGTCTCAGGTCAGAGGGCGCGGTGACGTCTTTACACCGCGCTCTCTCCTGACCGGTCACAGCGCACATCGTGAAGATGCCGGCTACGCTGGAGTCCAGAGAAGCAGTGATGTGAGTATTGGATTTTTTTTTTTTGTATGGGGCCATAGGGGACCTGCATGGGGCACTATGAGGGGATGGGACATCCTGCATGGGCCATTATATGGGGGGAGAGGTGACATCCTACATGGGGCATTATATGGGGGAGAGGTGACATCCTGCATGGGGCACTATAGTGGGATGTGACTTCCTGAATGGGGCATTATATAGGGGGGGATGTGACATCCTGCATGGGGTATTATATACGGGGGATGTGACTTCCTGCATGGGGCATTATAAAGGAGGGTCGGGAGACATATGCTACAATACCTGATGCGTTAGAATCGGGCCACCATCTAGTTCAAAATAAACGAGGATAGGGAACAGTAAACTGTACTCCATGCAAAAAAAATGGTTAATTTAGTACCTCTTTATCAAACTTCTTACTATGGAGATTATTAAATCAGTGTCTGAGGCCATTTTCCATGTAAGAAAAGCATTGCATTTTAATAATGCAGAAAGTCTGCTGTTAATGCAAAGTGGATGTGATTTCAGAAAAAGTCATATTCCCTGGGTGTTCAATGACACTGTTGAACGGTGCTTTTTTTCCCCTATAGACTATTGGGGAGCCTGAAAAAAAAAAAAAAAAAAAAAAAAAAAAGCATGCGCTGAATCCCAGCGTTTCTGCACAAAATTTATAACAAAACAAAACCCTGCAGCAAATCTACTCCAAAAATGCATAAAAAGTAGTAAAATGCAAGAAAAAGGGAAAAAATGTATAAAACAACAGCAATAAATGCAATTATCAGAGCAGATTGCTATTGGATATTTTGGTGCAGACACCTGCAGAAAAGGGTCTCCACTAAGGCTATGTTCACACATCATGGTTTTTTTCAGCTTTTTTTTATGCCTTTTTTCATGCAAATTTTCAGCTGCGTTTTACAGTACCAGCAAAGTCTATGAGATTCTAGAAATCTCATGCACACATCATAGTTTTTTTTTGTTCAGGATTTTGTGCTTTGTATGTTTTTTTGCAAAATAGAGCATGTCACTTCTTTCAGCATTTTTTTACTCATTGGAAGTAAGGCTATGTTCACACATCATGTTTTTTTTCAGTGTTTTTTACTGCAGCAAAACCTGATCTCTTGCCAGGAGGTTGTTCCGGACTTTTCTTGCTTTTTTGCTTGTTTTTTGGTGTGCTTTTGTTGCTTTTTTCACTGTCCTTTTGTCTCTTTTATGCATGTACATAAAGTTCAGTGAAAAAAAAAAATAAAAATCTCATTCTGGTTTTGGCACAAAAAATGCTGAAAAACCTGACATCTGCGTTTTTGGTGCGTTTTTTTCAGCGTTTTTTTTTTTTTTTTTCACCACCCATTACTTCCAATGGGTGAAAAAACGCTGAAAGAAGTGACATGCTCTATACTGCAAAAAAAACATGCAAAACACAAAATCCTGAACAAAAAAAACCCAAAGATGTGTGCATGAGAATTCTGGAATCTCATTGACTTTACTGGTACTGTAAAAAGTAGCTGAACTTTGCATAAAAAAAAGCACGCTGAAAAAAAACATGATGTGTGAACATAGCTTTATGGGTGGTGAAAAAAACGCAAGTGTCAGGTTTTTCAGCATTTTTTGTGCCAAAACCAGAATGAGATTTTTTTTTCTCACTGAACTTTATGTACATGCATAAAAGGGACAAAAGGACAGTGAAAAAAAACGCAGCAAAAAAGCAAGAAAAATCCTGAACAACCTTCTGGCGAGAGATCCGGTTTTGCTGCAGAAAAAAAAAAACGCTGAAAAAAACCCATGATGTGTGAACATAGCCTAAATCTCCAATTTCCTTATTGTAATACTTTTCAGTCGGTTTTATCTGATCTGCAGTAAGAACATGGCAGGTCTGCAGAGCACAATAACTAAGGATGTCCTAACTGTGAGCCTGGTGGAAAGGGCTATAGTCAATGGGAAGGGCAGCCAAATACCAATGACCTGGAAATGTGATCAGACGGCGAGAAAGTGAAGATTTCCGGGCTGGTGGAACTTTCTGAATGAGCAATCGTACAGAAGCTGATGGTAGAGCTGGAGACGGAGAAACCTCACATCTACTCTACACCCGGTCGACCGTCCATAGTTTCCAGGGAAAGTCCTGTGTTGTGATGTTGTTTCCACTAAATGTGCAGTTTCTGACAATCTCCTTGATTATTACATGTGTCAATTTCCTTGTTTCATTGCACGTCTCTCAGATGTTTGTTTTTCATGATATTTGTGAGTAATAGGTCATAGTTTCATGCCAAATTCTTATGTCACACTGGAAGCATCTCCCACAATCTATGACATTTATACATGTACCATGGGGGACTTCTGTATAAAGCTAATCAAATACAATCAATATGAACATGCAGTAACGCTAGACTCAAACTGGACACTTTTTAGCCAAAGATACAAGTAGATACTAAAAAAGAGAAGTATGGAACGACTTGGGACCAAGATGGAGTTCATATCCTAAAGAGAGGGGAAGTACTGTGCAAAGCTTTCACAAACTAATCTCTTAAGAACAAGTCTTGGCACACAACGTGTGTGGCAACTGCATAACAAAAACATGTCTTAACCCAGTCTAAGGCTGCGTTCACACACCGTTGTAGCCATTTTGCTTTTTTTCCCCTGCGATTTTGGAAAGTTGCGGAAAAACAATTCATTTTTTGCCATGGTTGCAAAAAATAAAAGAAAAAAAATGCAGCATGCTCTCTACATGTGAATGCATGTCTAAGGGGTCATTTAGATGAGCGAATTATTGAAGCTCATTCACCAATTAAATGTATAAATATGCTGACAATCACTCAACAGCCAAACAAAATGCGCATTAACGGGGTGATTGGATTGTAAGTGCTTGCATTAAAATCATCGTTTTCTGCAGTATATGGTCCCGTGTACACAGGAGATGTGCTGCCGATGACGAGGATATCCTGTTTGCACTGAACGTTCCTATTAGCAATCGTTCTGTGCGCATAGAATTCCAGTCGTTCTGTCCATACGGGCCATAAGGCTAAGAGAAAAAGTTTCCATAACTTTCTAGAGAATGTCTGGCACCGCTGATCTCGAAAGTAATAAAAAATAATCCAATATGTCCAATCCCTGATAGGAGCTGTCAAAGGATCCTTTAATGAAAAGATTGTTGGCAGATCCGTATGCAGTTGAGGTATAGTGTAACACTATATTCTCCTTTATGAACAATGCTCCGAGGTAGGAGAATACCTCTTATAATACACATCCAATGGAACACGCCACCATTCTTTTCTAGACAAGTCAATGAGAACAAAGGTTCTGTATGGGCCAATAGCAGACTATGCCGTATACAGAAAGCATTGTACAAGAGGCCTTAATATCCCCCACTAGACAATTCTTGGTCATCCAATGACATCTATTGTCATCATCATATCCTGCCTACAGATCTGTAAAGGAATATACAGACTGGCTGAGCCGCCTGGTTGCGTCTCACCCCAGTGGTCTTATAATACACTAATTATTGACAGGTACAGTCCATAAAATTTATTTCACCCCTTATTTATTTGGGCATGAAACTAAAACTAATCTAAATTGTTGTCACATCCTAAAAGCTGTTTCGAAGTGGGAATACATTGTGGTAACACAACCAAACCATATCCTTATGACGGCTCAATTACTGTGCTCTACTTGTTAAATGAGGCAATTGTGTAATAAATCACAACATATCACCATATTACTACCAGATTTGTACATACAGCAGCTTTTACAATAACAGGACAGATATCTTCTTTGTTATTATAGTAACTGCTATGGGTAAAGGGGTTATAGGAAGTTTCGCCCCCAGGTACATTTTGCCCCCGCACATTTCGTCCCCGGACCAGGGCGAACTGGGGACGATATGTGTGGGGGCAAAATATCCTGGGGGCAAAACATCCAATTCCCAGGTAAAGGAAGCCGCCCTATAATACCATCATGTATAAGAGAAATGTTTATACGTCAGTTCCCTAATATCTAACGTATCCATCACAGGATCATCAAGAACTGCTTCACCAGTTTCATGTTATTTCGTGGTCCCAGTAAAGACGATGGTCAGCAGATGTGTCTAGGCTTTTCATCTTGGTCCATAATGGGACTGTGAAACACAGATTTGTTAGATTGGCCTAGTAGCCAATTCCTTATATTCCTGTTGGATCCCATCTCAGTTTTAACAAACAATCATAATGAGATAAAACCATGATTTATCATCAGCAAAATTGACTTACAGTCTCCAAAGATACATTTAGACAAGTCGATAATCATCCGAGTGTCCCAGATTGTCGTCTCTTTTAACCATTTTGCTGATCACGATAGGATCAATCAAAACACTCATTCGTTAGGGGGATGAGATCGTTTACATCGGCATTATATTCTTCATTAATTGGCAACATATTATATACAGGGGACGTGCTGCTTATAATACGATGCTGAATGGGGGCGGAAGGACTTGTATATAGTTGATTATCACTGGTTAATGGTCCAAAATCGCCCTGTCTAATTGTATCTTAAAAGGTTAAAATAGTTACATGGCCTGGTAAATGAAACTATGGTGTGGTAATACTGGTCAATGGAAGTGGATCACAACCGTACTCCTGATCAGTGAGCATCACAGGACATAAATAGGCCCTGATTAACATTAGCTCAAAATCGTACGAACTTGTTGATTTCAGCTAGACTAATCTAATGTGAATAGTAGCCTCCAAACTCGCCCGACAGATTATGTATGGGAGAAAAGAAGGATTGAACATGTTGGGCTTTATAGTCCAATCCTTTTGTTGAGCATGCATGTGTATGGGGGTGTCCGCGTGCTGATTGAGAGTTCATCCATCTCTTGAAGGTGTAGAAGGCTCTGTTCACACTACAGTAATGGTATCGACCCTTAGTGGTGTCATAACTGGAATGACAGCAGTGTTCATGATGGATCCTTTTTTCCTGCAGCTCATGTGGCACCAATATAATCCACAATATTGTAAAAATAGCCCAAATATCCGTTACCATCTGACCTTGACCTCCATTAGGACTTACAATCTAATATCGACATCTCAAACTTAAAGGGGTTTTCCTACGAACGAAAGTTCATTTTAATAAATAGATCTTTAAATAATAATAAGTTTCACAATTGGATGTGATTAAATAAAATGTTCCTGTGCTGAGATAATCTTATAAATGTGCCCCTGCTGTGTACTGTGTAATGGCTGTGTCTGACCGTACAGGAACATGGTCTGATCATACCACAGCTCCTGGGCAGAAGGGGGGGGGGGGGGGGGAGAGAGTATACAGACAGGACAGCAGGGGATCACAGCTGATTCTTTTTGTGAGGTAAAACATTTCACTGCCTGTTCTTAAACAATGTTTTACTTCAAAGAAAGAATCAGCTGTGACCCCCTGCTGTAATGTCTGTATACTCTTTTGCTTCCTCCCCTGTCCAGGAGATGTGGTATGATCAGACCATGTTCCTGTATGGTCAGACACAGCCATTACACAGTACACAGCAGGGGCACAGATATAAGATTATCTCAGCACAGGAACATTTTATTTAATCACATCCAATTGTGGAAGTTATTATTATTCCTAGAGCTATTGATTAAAATGAACTTTTGTTCGTGGGAAAACACCTTTAAGCGGCAATTTATTTGTATGTTTCGGAATGTGGGAAAAAAACAATGTAGACACGAGGAGAACATACACACCACATTCAGAAGTTGCATTTGGTCATATTTCCAAAACTTGTGGTTTTGAAGGCCCAAATCTCACTGGGTATAGACAAAGGGTTAAGCAGTGGTGAGCCGAGGTGTTGGATCCCAGGGTGGGGACTGGGAGTTGCTGGGGCAGTGACAGAGGTTTGGTCAGGACCCGTGATCTGAAACAGGAAAGAGCACACATATGCCATTTGGAATGTATGACGCAAACTCCAGCCTTGAAACAAAGAAAAGGAAACAGCTCTTCTGGCTTAGCAGGGGAGAAAGCACAGAGAGACTGCAGTCAGCCCTGGCTGAGCAATATTCATGAGTAGCTGCACTCATCTCATACAGCAGCACCGGGTGGAGGTGTTTGTTCAATGGGTGTGAAGAAAAACAAGGGCTTTATAGGCAGGTCCTGCCCTGTTTACAAATACACGAAAGGTGATCGGCCGCAATCTACATTAAATAGTCCAAATGAGGGAATGACTAATGACCAGATCATACCAGAAGGAGCATCGCCCTGACCTATATTCTATCATCATACTCGGTTTCAGCCGATTCACACTCGAAATGGCTATAAACAGTCTAAAAATCCCATTTATATCATTTTATGATTGTTGTACAAAGCTATATTCACACAGAGTTTTTGGGAGTGGATCATCTCCTCAAAAATGTTTGGAAAACTCTTCCTATTTAGTTCTGTGGGAAATCCACTTTGGGTTTTTTGGCTTTTCTCTGAAAAAGTTTTGGTAAAAAAAAAAAAAAAAAATTAAAAAAATTGAAAATAAAAGTAGATGCCCCTTCTTTGAAGCGGAGTTGGAATCTACTCTGAACTAGGTATTGTAAAATCAAAAGTCTGAAAAAATTGCTCTAGGAAAAATAAAGCTTCTCCAATATCACTTTAGGTCCCCTTCAGATGTCAGTGATGTTTCTCTTATGGTCCAAGTTTAATCAGTATTTTTGATCAGGATAGCACGGTGGCTCAGTGGTTAGCACTGTTACTTTGCAGCGCTGGGGTCCTGGGTTCAACTCCCACCAAGGACAACATCTGTAAGGAGTTTGTATGTTCTCCCTGTGTTTGCGTGGGTTTCCTCTGGGTTCTCCGGTTTCCTCCCACACTCAAAAAGCATACTGATAGGGAATGTAGATTGTGAGCCCCAATGGGGACAGTGATGATAATGTCTGTAAAGCATAATATTATACTGTCATCAGAGTTTGGTCAGTTTAAGTTTTTACCATCAAGAGTTGTATCAGTTTTTCTCATATGAAAAAAAAATTAAAATGGAGGTTTCTCACTCGTTTCCTATCAAATATTGAAATTAAGGAAAGCACATGGATGGCATCAGAGTGCTGTCCTATTTTTTCAGGACCCATAGACTTCCATTGACGAGTTTGATCTGACACGACACCCTGCTTTGTGCCGACCACTCAGTCTGAGTAAAAAAAAAAAGGGGCATGTGAACTACCCCATATAGACTACCATAGGTAAAAGTGGTATGTGTGAAAAACACAGAAAGCATTTGTATGGGAAAAACTAAATGTCTGAATAAGCAATAAGGAAGAGAGAAATTCCTCCAAAAATTCAAAGGTATGTGCATACGACATCTTTTCAAGGCGGATCCTTTTCAAAACCCGCCTGAAAAAGTGCTAACTAAATGCACAAAAGAATGAACATATGCACTTCTAGGTAAAAACGATTTGCTGTTCACACTTTTTAGTGTCTTATCTACTCAGACATTTTCCTCTCAAAAGACGCTCCATACTTTATAATAGAAATCAATTTCAAAACTCAAAAGATGCCCAGGTGTCTTTTTGAACATTTTGCCAGTAGAGGTTGTCCACTCCTTTTACATTGATGGCCTATCCTTAGGACAGGTCATCAATGTCTGATCGGCCGGGGTCCGGCATCTGGCATCCCCGCCAATCAGCTGTTATCATTGGCGGTGGTCGCCGGCCGGAAGTACTCACTTGCGTAGTTGGCAGTCTTCTGGTAGTGGCCGAGGCTTAGTACTACACATCCGCTTCCTATTCTAATCTATAGGAGGTGGATGTGCAGTACCCTGCCGCAGCCACTACAAGTAGACTGCCAGTTCTGCAAGCAAGTACTTCCGGCCGGCGGGGGGTGCCGGGTGCGGGACCCCAGCCAATCAGACACTGATGACCTATCCTAAGGATAGGCCAACAATGTAAAAGTAGTGGACAACCTCTTTAAGGCTACAGTCACACTGTCAGTATTTGGTGAGTTTTTTTTACCTCAGTATTTGTAAGCCAAAACCAGGTGAGGAACAATCAGAGGAAAAGTATAATAGAAACAAGTGCACCAAATATGCATTTTTGGCTGTGAACTAACCGCACTCCATATCAGGATCCATTTGGGGGTCAAAAGTGAAAACGGATTTCCATTTTTGATCATTATCTACAAGCGCATATAGCTCCATCCATCCATCCACTTTGTTGACCGCCATATAATGCTCTAGAATAGTGCCGTGATATGGGGTTAGTCTACCCAAGAAGAACTACTACAGTATGAGAATGCCTCTATATTACTGGATCTGATGGAACAAGCCATACTTTAGTTTTTCTGAAGTTTTTGATCCTCTTTGTGAAATCCGGAGCATCTGGCGGTACAGGAATGACTCATGGAAATGTATGGGTGCTGTATTACTGCTCGTAAAACTCAATTGGAGTATTCTACAACTTTACAATGTAACTATAATAGGGTCATGTCCCGACTTTTTTATTAAAAAAAATACCATTTTATCTGTATATTGTATCATACATCAAAGCAGATGAGAAGCCAATTAGAGACTATTACCTACAGAAGCATTTAGATATTTCAGGTGAACAAAATACACGCACAGGTTGTGTCAGCACAATATATCATTGTGTCAGAAGTCACAGAGCGTCAGATAACACATACCAGCTATATACACATACTGTAATCCATACATTAATGTGTGCAGCGCCAGCAGTCAATATAGCTTGGAAGTTGTCACAGCTACAGCAGTGAAGTAAAGCAGTGTGGCCTTAGCAACTAACGAAACATGAAGAAGACCGGTTGGAAGTAACAAATAAAAAAGGAGATCTATCAAATTAGAAAAGACAATGCTAATCTGTCTCCTTGACATTAATATATTCCTGGTATGCAAGTAGAATTAAGCGCATGGAGAGGACAGTGCCGCAGATCATCCCGGGTAAGGCCGCATTCACACAAGTTAGTTTTCATGCAGTTTTTCTTGTAGTGGACACAGAGCTGCAGAGCTGAGAAGTATCCAATCCATCCATGTTAAAGCAAACAAAAACGCGTCGCCTGTTGGGACAGATTTTCCATTTTGTGCACGTAACATCCATAGCATTTCACAGTTCCAGCAAAGTGGATGATTTCTGAATTAATCACATCCACTGTTGCATTTTTTTTTTTGAAGGGGGGGGGGGTGCTGAAATTGGCTTTTGTTGCGTTCTTTAAAATCAGCAGCACGCCAATTTCTGTTGCAGAAACTCATCTTCTTGGTGCAGATTTAACCTATCCATGGCGGTACAGTAATGTCTGCTCTGGAGATCGTTATGTTCATGTCATTTACCACATTGAATCCTATTTGACGCAATGAAGACCACCTTAACATAAAAAACCCTCAGTTCTAAATTGCAAGACAGGAGTTCAAACTTTCCACAAGTTCTGCCAAAATAATGATCTTGTCTCCAGCTTCTTCTCCTTCCTGTGCTACTGTTTTCTAAGCCATAAAAACTAATTTGGCCCCAATAAAGTAGTTACCCTTCAGCCAATGCCTGGGTATAATAAAGCGGCTTAGAAGTTGGCTACTAACTGTTGGGCTATGGCTTCAACTGTTGGTACCAGCCAGGCACATACACATTGTGCAAAAAGTGGAGGACATGGCAACATCTGTTCCCACCACTGTCCTGCTCATGCAAGAGTGAAGGGCAGGCTGAGGGCAAAGTCTTCTTTTTTTAGTCATTACAACATCTCACAAAGTGGTGCCATGGTAAAGTCATTACCAGCTGGCACACACAGATCCGTGACATTGTGGGGCACCCAGGTGGGCATAACAAAGCAGTTACGACTACTCTATATAATATACATTGAACGGACAGGTCTCATGTATGAACGTACGGAGCTGGGGAAAAAAAAAATGTTCTTCAAAGCTGTGCACACATAATAATCTCCAGTTATCCGGAGCTACATGTTAATAAATGTATACATGATCAGTGCACGCTGATAACATTCCAAGAAAACTTTCTCTATGGCGACATATTTTTTCCCCGGCTATGTACAGATGTAGCAGAGCTGGGATTATCATTTGGCACAGCACCTTTTTTAGATCACAGAGTGCCATCTGTGGCTTATAAAGCAATACTAGGAACGTTCAGCTCCTAAGAGTTACAGTAATTGAAGAATTCAGCTCTCTATATAAAGAACATAGAAGATCCCTGAAGAAAATGAAAAATGGCGCATAAAACCCAAATGGAGAAAAAAAAAAAAAACACAACTTGTTGGAATTGATAAGCCCACCACAGACAATCAGTGTTAAACCTTTCCAGATGACCACCTCTTTGAGAAGACCCTTTACCCAGACCAGATATCCTGTAGCAAAATTTTAGTTCCACCACTTATTATCAACTTTTTTGGAGAAGACCAACCCCTAGAAGTCCATTTCTATTTGGTTGACACAAAGTGGTAATAAATCCGAGAAGTGACTGACTATTTTCCATTGGTTCACAAGTATTTTAGAGACCCCTCCACCAATGGCAAAGAGACAACCGATTTTATACATAGTGGATCGTCTGTGACGACTCACAGCAGAATTATTCAGTCAGATGAATCACGTCTAACGACTCATCCGATTACAAAACACTGTACTAAATAAAAAAAAAAAAAGTTGTAAAAAATAAAAAATACAATTCCTGGAAGTTCGAAGGATTTCAATTGAGCTTAACTTTGTTGGTAGCCTGAACGCAAGTATATCTGGTTCAGTGCTGTCATAGCTTATGCAAAAAAAAAAAAAATAATCACATCCACGACTTTGATGTATATAACAGTAAAAGGCATATATATCGCAGGAAAAGAAACCACAGATCCATAAAGTGTCAAAGATGATTAAAGAGATGTCCGAATTTGGTTAAAATTTTATAAAAACGATTGATCAACCCCACTGTACCCCCCCAAAAAAACAAAGACCCCCAAAATATTGATCTTCTTTCCCCATAATCCCCCAGATTGTCCATATCTTCCACTGTAATATTATTACAGAATAAAGTGCCCTGCGTTAGAAAGTTGGCTTTTTAAGACAACTAATTATCGGCGAATGCCAATCATCTCACAGCCCTCAGTGACAAGGGCTTTCTGTACCTCCTCGCAGAGGGTCCCGGGCCACTGACTGGCACTGTGTGCTCATTTAAAGTCCCCATCAATCAGCCTTTTTGTTAAGACAGCCCGGTGGAAAATGTAGAGACCAATGTGTGGCCAGCGCTCAATCAGCTGACAGTAAGTTTAGCTTGTCCTGGGAATGGTGCCCACCACAGCCAACCAGGTGATGAGTGCCAACACAAACTCAGCTCTTCTTCTGATTATCCCAGAAGGGTCTTCTTCATCCAGAGGCAAAAAAAAAAAAAAAAAGAAGTGCCCGTCATCCAGTTGACAACCCATTCCCCAAAACAAAAAGCAATCACTTGTACCCAAGTCACCCCAAGATTAACCAGGGCACCTGGAAAGTTTCAATAAATAAGACTAAACTAGTGTAGTAGAGCATAAAGAATTGGAGACTTACTGTAATCCAAGGCTGGAGGGGGCACAGGGGATCTGGTATATCACACCTTTGGGTAGTAGTCCCTTTACTCCAGTAATAAGCTTGGTCTACAGCGCTCTCTCAGCTGTGTCTCACATGAGTGTGTGGCTGCTGCAGCCTCAAGGTTAGGGACAAGCCTCTAAGGGATGGGAATTCAGGGAGGGAGGAGGTCTGATCAGCAGCACTCTACACACCAGGGTGGGGCAGGGCAGCTCCTGCCCATAGGGTGGAGGGTGGATTTGGGTGGAGGCTTGGACCAGTCAACATTGACACTTTCATAAATATATATTTACAGAGCACTCAGCCTCTCCCCTGCAGCTGCCTCCTCCTCCTCCTCCTCCTCCTCCTCCCCACACACACACAGGACCTGATCACTCTGTGACCCCACACACTCCTAGTAATGCAAATCAGCCTGCTTAGTCTAGATCCACACCAGGAAAAGAAGCAGAGAACTAAAGGTCGCAAAATAGTCCAGTATTGTGGAAATTCCTACTCTACGAGATATTGAAGCCTGAGAAGAGGAACGCTGACTTCTTGTACCATACACTTCCTCGTAACGATAAGCGTCAAGTCTGGATATAACATTGGGGTAGCAGGGCTGAGTTTTTTCTAAATGAACCATAGTTTGTCATTTGGCACAACTCACCCAGATATCACAATGTTGTGGTTTACTGTAGAACTGCATACTATGGCATTCCCTCAGTGACCTATTAGGACTTTAATATTACTTTTTATGTTGAACTCCTCCTAATTCTAGGGCGACGTACGTATGAAAAAGGTTCAAACAGGCTATAAATACACAACATAATAAGTATGACTACATAAGTAACAAGATCAGAGCAATAAATATGACTAAGGTCTCTTACAAACATCTGCTTCCATCTCGCACATTCTGGCTTTCACCAATGTGCCGAATCCGTTTTTCACCAATTTTCGGTCTGTGATATGTGTTTATCACCAGTGTGGCATCCATTTTTCTCATATGCACAAAAAAAAGCTTCCAAGGTTCTCCTACCCGTTAAACTGTAACAGGACACAAATTAAAAGCAGATGGCATCAGTCAGTGTGTTGTCTATTTTTTTCACCGACCCATAGGCTTGAATTGGTGAGTCTGATCCATGACTCAAATCAAAGATGGATATGTAGAGAGTTCCACAGACTATAATGAGTATGTGATCTAGCCATGAAAAATTCAGATAGAATATGAATTTTGAAAAATGGACGTCTGAATGAAGCCTAAGTAAAGTAAGTGGTCCTCCCTGTGTAGTGTGGGGTCTGTCATTCTCTACCTGTCCTCCCTGTGTAGTGCGGGGTCTGTCACTCTCTACCTGTCCTCCCTGTGTAGTGTGGGGTCTGTCACTCTCTACCTGTCCTCCATGTGTAGTGTGAGGTCTGTCACTCTCTACCTGTCCTCCATGTGTAGTACGGGGTCTGTCACTCTCTACCTGTCCTCCATGTGTAGTGTGGGGTTTGTCACTCTCTACATATCCTCCATGTGCAGTGTGGTGTCTGTCACTCTCTACCTGTCCTCCATGTGTAGTGCGGGGTCTGTCACTCTCTACATATCCTCCATGTGCAGTGTGGAGTCTGTAACTCTCTACCTGTCCTCCATGTGTAGTGCGGGGTCTGTCACTCTCTACCTGTCCTCCATGTGCAGTGTGGAGTCTGTCACTCTCTACCTGTCCTCCATGTGTAGTGCGGGGTCTGTCACTCTCTACCTGTCCTCCCTGTGTAGTGCGGGGTCTGTCACTCTACCTGTCCTCCATGTGTAGTGCGGGGTCTGTCACTCTCTACCTGTCCTCCATGTGTAGTGTGGAGTCTGTAACTCTCTATCTGTCCTCCATGTGTAGTGCGGGGTCTGTCACTCTCTACCTGTCCTCCCTGTGTAGTACGGGGTCTGTCACTCTACCTGTTCTCCATGTGTAGTGCGGGGTCTGTCACTCTCTACCTGTCCTCCATGTGTAGTGTGGTGTCTGTCACTCTCTACCTGTCCTCCATGTGTATTGCGGGGTCTGTCGTTCTCTACATGTCCTCCATGTGTACTATGGGGTCTGACACTCTCTACCTGTCCTCCATGTTTAGTGCGGGGTCTGTCACTCTCTACCTGTCCTCCATGTGCAGTGTGGAGTCTGTCACTCTCTACCTGTCCTCCATGTGTAGTGTGGAGTCTGTCACTCTCTACCTGTCCTCCCTGCTTAGTGTGGAGTCTGTCACTCTCTACCTGTCCTCCATGTGTAGTGTGGGGTCTGTCACTCTCTACCTGTCCTCCATGTGTAGTGCGGGGTCTGTCACTCTCTACCTGTCCTCCCTGTGTAGTGTGGAGTCTGTCACTCTCTACCTATCCTCCCTGTGTAGTGTGGGGTCTGTAACTCTACCTGTCCTTCATGTGTAGTGCGAGGTCTATCACTCTCAGCCTGTCCTCCATGTGTAGTGTGGAGTCTGTCACTCTCTACCTGTCCTCCATGTGTAGTGCGGGGTCTGTCACTCTCTACCTGTCCTCCCTGTGTAGTGCGGGGTCTGTCACTCTACCTGTCCTCCATGTGTAGTGCGGGGTCTGTCACTCTCTACCTGTCCTCCATGTGTAGTGTGGAGTCTGTAACTCTCTATCTGTCCTCCATGTGTAGTGCGGGGTCTGTCACTCTCTACCTGTCCTCCCTGTGTAGTACGGGGTCTGTCACTCTACCTGTTCTCCATGTGTAGTGCGGGGTCTGTCACTCTCTACCTGTCCTCCATGTGTAGTGTGGTGTCTGTCACTCTCTACCTGTCCTCCATGTGTATTGCGGGGTCTGTCGTTCTCTACATGTCCTCCATGTGTACTATGGGGTCTGACACTCTCTACCTGTCCTCCATGTTTAGTACGGGGTCTGTCACTCTCTACCTGTCCTCCATGTGCAGTGTGGAGTCTGTCACTCTCTACCTGTCCTCCATGTGTAGTGTGGAGTCTGTCACTCTCTACCTGTCCTCCCTGCTTAGTGTGGAGTCTGTCACTCTCTACCTGTCCTCCATGTGTAGTGTGGGGTCTGTCACTCTCTACCTGTCCTCCATGTGTAGTGCGGGGTCTGTCACTCTCTACCTGTCCTCCCTGTGTAGTGTGGAGTCTGTCACTCTCTACCTATCCTCCCTGTGTAGTGTGGGGTCTGTAACTCTACCTGTCCTTCATGTGTAGTGCGAGGTCTATCACTCTCAGCCTGTCCTCCATGTGTAGTGTGGAGTCCGTCACTCTCTATCTGTCCTCCATGTGTAGTGCGGGGTCTGTCACTCTCTACCTGTCCTCCCTGTGTAGTGTGGGGTCTGTTACTCTCTGCCTGTCCTCCCTGTGTAGTACGGGGTCTGTCACGCTCTACCTGTCCTCCCTGTGTAGTGTGGGGTCTGTCACTCTCTACCTGTCCTCCATGTGTAGTGCGGGGTCTGTCACTCTCTACCTGTCCTCCATGTGTAGTACGGGGTCTGTCACTCTCTACATATCCTCCATGTGCAGTGTGGTGTCTGTCACTCTCTACCTGTCCTCCATGTGCAGTGTGGAGTCTGTAACTCTCTATCTGTCCTCCATGTGTAGTGCGGGGTCTGTCACTCTCTACCTGTCCTCCCTGTGTAGTGCGGGGTCTGTCACTCTACCTGTCCTCCATGTGTAGTGCGGGGTCTGTCACTCTCTACCTGTCCTCCATGTGTAGTGTGGAGTCTGTAACTCTCTATCTGTCCTCCATGTGTAGTGCGGGGTCTGTCACTCTCTACCTGTCCTCCCTGTGTAGTACGGGGTCTGTCACTCTACCTGTTCTCCATGTGTAGTGCGGGGTCTGTCACTCTCTACCTGTCCTCCATGTGTAGTGTGGTGTCTGTCACTCTCTACCTGTCCTCCATGTGTATTGCGGGGTCTGTCGCTCTCTACATGTCCTCCATGTGTACTATGGGGTCTGACACTCTCTACCTGTCCTCCATGTTTAGTGCGGGGTCTGTCACTCTCTACCTGTCCTCCATGTGCAGTGTGGAGTCTGTCACTCTCTACCTGTCCTCCATGTGTAGTGTGGAGTCTGTCACTCTCTACCTGTCCTCCCTGCTTAGTGTGGAGTCTGTCACTCTCTACCTGTTCTCCATGTGTAGTGTGGGGTCTGTCACTCTCTACCTGTCCTCCATGTGTAGTGCGGGGTCTGTCACTCTCTACCTGTCCTCCCTGTGTAGTGTGGAGTCTGTCACTCTCTACCTATCCTCCCTGTGTAGTGTGGGGTCTGTAACTCTACCTGTCCTCCATGTGTAGTGCGGGGTCTATCACTCTCTACCTGTCCTCCATGTGTAGTGCGGGGTCTATCACTCTCTACCTGTCCTCCATGTGTAGTGTGGAGTCCGTCACTCTCTATCTGTCCTCCATGTGTAGTGCGGGGTCTGTCACTCTCTACCTGTCCTCCCTGTGTAGTGTGGGGTCTGTTACTCTCTGCCTGTCCTCCCTGTGTAGTACGGGGTCTGTCACTCTCTACCTGTCCTCCCTGTGTAGTGTGGGGTCTGTCACTCTCTACCTATCCTCCCTGTGTAGTGTGGGGTCTGTAACTCTACCTGTCCTCCATGTGTAGTGCGGGGTCTATCACTCTCTACCTGTCCTCCGTGTGTAGTGCTTGGTCTATCACTCTCTACCTGTCCTCCATGTGTAGTGCGGGGTCTGTCACTCTCTACCTGTCCTCCATGTGTAGTGTGGGGTCTGTCATTCTCTACCTGTCCTCCATGTGTAGTGCGGGGTCTGTCACTCTCTACCTGTCCTCCATGTGTAGTGCAGGGTCTGTCATTCTCTACCTGTCCTCCATGTGTAGTGCGGGGTCTATCACTCTCTACCTGTCCTCCATGTGTAGTGCAGGGTCTGTCATTCTCTACCTGTCCTCCACATGTGTAGTGCGGGGTCTATCATTCTCTACCTGTCCTCCATGTGTAGTGTGGAGTCTGTCATTCTCTACATGTCCTCCATATGTAGTGTGGAGTCTGTCACTCTACCTGTACTCCATGTGTAGTGTGGAGTCTGTCACTCCCTACCTGTCCTCCATGTGTAGTGTGGAGTCTGTCATTCTCTACCTGTCCTCCATATGTAGTGTGGGGTCCGTCACTACCCGTCTTCCATGTGCATGGATTTATATAGTGTGACCAAGTTGTCAAGTGACGCGCCCCCAGGACTGTGGGGTACTCGGTGCCGGGCTGGTGGACGCTGAGAAAAGGGATATGTCACGGTGGCTGGCCCAGTCCGTGGCCCAGGGTGGTCAACAAAAAGGGGAATGTTATTTATATGGGGTTTGTGGTTTTAGGAAGTGTTCGTGACGCTACCTGTGGTACCTGGTAAGGATAACCAGCGCTGCTGCAGTTCTCCGGGGGTGATGGGATGGCAGCTGGGATGTTTCTGCTCCCCACAGGTGGAGCGGGCCCCCGGGGCAGTGTAGGAGTTTGATGGTGTTGATGCTGGGCGTTGTAGTGCAGAGGGAGAGATGGCGCAGCTGAAATAACTGACAGAGGCAGTGCAGTGCAGTCATCCGAGGTTTTACTCACAGTTCTCATGTAAGTTCCACAGGTACACTGCGCGGGTGCCAGCCTCCCACGTCGCGCTGCGTTCACCAGAACAGGGGTTCAGCTCTTCCTCAGATAGGTCCGGAGCATTTGACGGAACCCCGCTTTCTTATGTTCCTCACTAGACTGACTTCTCACGCTGGGTCTTCTCCCTCCTGCCCTGGGCTTCCCCATACACAGTCCCGATCGGGTGCTCTGAAGTCCCTCTGGGCAACTTGGAGTTCCCGGACCTACTTGACCCTCACGGTGACTAAGATGAGGCTGTGGCAACTGCACCATAAAAGTCAGAAGCCTCCGGTTTTTCCAGCCGAGACCTGGAGTAACACGGCTGGTCCAGGGGCCGGTCCCCTTCTTGCGGCCTGATCCCTCTGACTCCTGGCAGATTCGGGGGGTACGGGTGCCGTCCTGCACTCGCCGTACCCCCTGGGATCCCTTCTATAGAACGGAGCCTTCCTCCTCTGCTCCCCTCCTGGGCCTCTATCACTAGGCCCTACTTGTGGAGCAGAGCTCCTAAAGAGACTCAGCTCCCTGACTGTTCTCACTCACTTCTTCACTGACTACTCTGCCACCCTAAGATGGCTTCCCATTATATACCTCCTACTATGGTGCTCCCCTATTCTACTTCCTCCGCCCACACCCACTACTGGTTCCCCCTACCTTTGGTTCCCCCCACTCCAGCCAGGGACAGGGCTCAGCAGGAAACACAGTGCATCTTGCCCTTCCAGCCGGCCTGGAGCAGTGTAGTGTTGAATGTGGGTGTTGGGGTTCCGGGCAGCACTCCCTCCTTACCTGAGAGGAGATACCACACCTCTGGGTGAGGTGCAGTACCTCTGTGGCGACAGAACCCTCAGGGGCGCCACACTCCCCCCTGGTAAAACACAGCACGTCCGTGGGCTGGAACTGAGCAAAAGCGCGGTATATTAGACATACAAAATTTTTAAGAATGCATTCGCATATAAGATTATAAAACTATCTTCCCTTTATGGGAGGCACATCACTTAAACGTTACAGGTTACCATAACATTATAAAACACTTTTAATAACATTCTGTAACAGGTTACAGCACATTCTGTAACCGGGTGTCCATTTTCTTTAGTAGGGTGCAAAGTTAGCAGCATGAGGGACCCGTCCGCAAACCCTCAACGTAGTCCCTGGGCATGGCTGCAGGGCATTAGGTGATCCTGGTGCTGGACCACGTCTTCCGCCACGCCAAACGGGTTTTTGTTCTGAGGCCTCTTGGTTACAAATATAAAACCAATAGAGAGCACTTTAAGAAGTGCAAAACTATATACACAATCAGTTCTCGGCTGCTCACAGTCCTCAGCCTGAAGTCTGTATACCCTGACGGGTAATTATACACACAAAAAGAAACACATTTTTAAACTCCTATACCCTTACGGGTGACTATTTACAATATTCAGTCCCACTTACTGATGACTAGTAATGGGGTCCCCGCCTGGGGTGCTTTTGATTTTTGCTGGACCCAGCCGGGTCATCAGCCATGTTCTGCGGGGGCGTGTCCTCAATCACGAGGTACACCTGGAGGGCATACCACCCGCGTTCCCCGTGGTGTCGTGTGTAGGTGACACGGTCACCAGGGTACAAATTCCGATCGGGATGGCCCTGCTCCAGATAGGGCTCAACATCCCGCCGGTTTACAAAGATATCCCTGTTGAATTTGGGATCGCGGATGAAGCCCCACCCAGCCTTCAAGTCGAATTTCACGAACAGTCCCTCTTCATGGGGGCTGGGGTGGGCCGATTCCGCCTGCCGGACTTTGGCCTTTGCGGCTTTGTTCGGGCCTCCATCCGCTCGCAGCACGCCCGCTGGGTGCACCGCTCCTTCTCCAGCTGTAGGAGCTCCCGCCTGCAGAACTCCTTTCTCTGCAGGGCTTCGGCTTGGGTCCCCCCCCCCCGGTTGTCCCAACTAAATTCTTCCCCGCTGGGGCAGGCAACCGGGGGCGCTGGTGTTGGGAGTAGCGGGTACGGCTGCTGGTCCTCAAATCTGGCGGACCAATCAAAGGAAGGCGCGCCGTACACCCACTCGGGTGCCGGAGGTGGCGGTGTCGGGAGGGAGTCGAGCAATGGGCCCGTGAAGATAGCGCCCAGGGGTGGAAGTTCCGGGAGGGAGCCGAGCAGGAGGTCTTCGGAGTCAGCGCCCGGGGGTGGAAGTTCCGGTATTAGCAGCTGGTCTAGGGTGCACGCGCCCGGGTACAGGGGCTGCTGCTGCAGGAGGCCCAGGAGCAGGTCAGAGCTTGCAGCGCCCGGGACGGGGGAAGTCTTCCTACATGCTCCTGTGCTGCATATGGCCTCCTGGGGTTCATCTGGCTCCGCCGGGGCTGGGGTGCCGCTGATGGTACCCGGTGCTTGCTGCCGCCGAGCTGCCAACTTCTCCAGCAGCTCGCTCTTCCACCTGGTGACCGCTGCTTGCTGGACCCGTTCCACCTGCTGGCTCAGCTCCAGGATCTCACTTTGAAGGAATTCCGCATCCTCCGGGGAAAGTTGATCTGTAGCTCCCTCCAGGGTGAGGGAAGGCACTTTCTCCTGCAGGCCAGAGGCGGAGGCAGGATCCTTGCTTTCCTTGCAGTCCATTCTGGCTGCCGGGTGCGGTCTGTCTAGACTGTGTAGTGCCGGCGTCCCTGCCCTCTGCTAGGCAGGGACGCTGTTCCCCTCACCGCTCTGCTGCGTGCCCGGCGTCCCTCTCCCGCTCTGCTGGCAGCGCGCGCTCCTTCCCGGCCACTGTGCTCCCTCCCTCCCTCTTAAAGGGGCCGCGCGCGCCGTCCTAAGGAGTCCCCGGCCAATGGCCGGAGGACTTTACCGTATATAAGGCACCTCCTCCAAAATGGAGGTGCCCGAGCAATGTTGTTGCACTGTTCTACTCTGCTTCAGCCCTCAGGTCCTGTTGCCAGTTACCTGCCAGTTACCTGCCTGATTCCTGCCAGAGTCCTGCCAGTTTGCTGTCTGTTTCCTGCCTGTTATTCCTGCTACCTGCTTGCTAGCCTGAGGTCCGACGGTCTGCCTTACAACTCCTGTCAGTCTGTCTAAGGACCAGCTTGCCCGCTCACCTGGGAGCGCACATCAGCTACCTGCCTGCTTGCCTGAGGTCCGACAGTCTGCCTTTCTACTCCTGTCAGTCTGTCTATGGACCAGCTTGCCCGCTCACCTGGGAGCGCTCCTCCGCTACCTGCCTGCTTGCCTGCCCGGAGGCTCCGCCGTCACGTGCTGTGACCACCAGCTATTCCAGAGACTCTTGCCCGCTCACCTGGGAGCGCTTCTCCGCTGCCTGCCTGCTTGCCTGCCCGGAGGCTCCGCCGTCACGTGCCGTGACCACCAGCTATTCCAGAGACTCTTGCCCGCTCACCTGGGAGCGCTTCTCCGCTACCTGCCTGCTTGCCTACCTGGAGGCTTCGCCGTCACGTGCTGTAACCACCTGCTATTCCAGAGACTCTCGCTTGCTCACCTGGGAGCACACATCCTCCATCTGCCTTGCTAGCCTACCTGGAGGTTCAGCCATCACAGGTCGTACCTACCCTTTACCTAGAGACTGCCCCGGTCACTTGCCGTAACCTCCAGCCCGTTCACCCAGAGACTGCTCCGGTCACTTGCCGTGATCTCCAGCCCGTTCTTCCAGAGACTGTCCCGGTCACTTGCCGTGACCTCCTGCCCGTACACCCAGAGACTGTCCCGGTCACCTGCTGTGACTGCCTGCCTGGTCGCCACCCGCTCCCTTACAAGGACCGCCCCCTTGTATAGTAGCTCTGAGGTTCCGCCTCCCAGACCCGTTACAGTTTGCTCGGGCCGAGCCAAAATTGCATTCATCATGTCCCATCTCACCGGGGAGGCCCTGGCCTGGCTAAATCCTCTATGGGAGAGAGGAGACCCCCTGGTGTCCAACTTGCCTGCTTTTCTCACGGCTTTCCCGAAAGTCTTCGACGAACCCGGACGGAAGACCTCATCCGCATCTTCGTTGCTACGCCTTCGTCAGGAAAGTCTCACCGTGGGCCAATATGCCATACGGTTCCGTACCCTTGCCTCGGAGCTGGCCTGGGATAACGACGCTCTGGTTTCCGTCTTCTGGGAGGGTCTGTCCGGCCGTATTAAAGATGAACTTGCCGGTCGGGACATTCCTACCACTCTCGATGACTTAATAACTCTTGCCACCCGGATTGACCTACGGTTCCAGGAGCGTGCCAGAGAGGTCACCCGTGAGAGGAGGTTACCACGTCTAGCTCCTACTTTTCAGAAACCCGTCACTCCTTCTGTCTCTAACCAGGTACACCCTCCTGAGCCTATGCAGGTCGACCAGACCAAGATGGTCAAGACCCGTCAGGACTTACGCCGTGCCGAGGGGACCTGCTTCTACTGTGGCAGTAAGGAGCACCGGATCCGTGCCTGCCCGGAGAGGTCGGGAAACGCCTGTGTCTAGGTTCGCTCAGAGAGGTCCACCTAGACAAGAATAAATCCTCTCCATCCCTGCTGTTGTCAGTTTCAATCGTCTACGGGGAGAACCGTTATTTCGAACTAGCCCAACTGGACTCTGGAGCAGCCGGGAATCTTATTTCACAGTCCCTGGTAGAGAAATAACGCATCCCCACCAAACCTCTGGCTGTACCCTTGTCTGTTGCTGCCGTGGATGGGGGGCTCTTACCACGCCCCATCCAACTCATCACCGAATCCATTACTCTGCAGGTGGGAATGCTGCATTCTGAAAGTATCTCCTTCCATGTTCTGCCTGGACTCTCTCACGCCCTCTTGCTAGGCCTACCTTGGCTCCAGAAACATGCACCCGTTCTTGACTGGCAGACCGGAGAAGTCCTTCGCTGGGGACAGGGCTGCCATAAGACCTGTCTGGTTCCCGTTCATCCCGTCCGTCCTTCTCCTACCCCAGTTAATCTACCTGGACTTCCGATTCCTTATTGGTCTTATGCTGATGTCTTTAATAAAAAGGAGGCAGAGACACTACCCCCTCATAGACCATACGACTGTCCTATCGACCTGTTACCTGGTACTTCTCCTCCCCGTGGGCGTATTTATCCATTATCCGCTGCTGAGACCCGGTCGATGTCCGAATATATTGAGGAAAATCTGGCCAGGGGATTCATTCGGAAATCTACCTCCCCGGCGGGAGCAGGCTTCTTTTTCGTCAAAAAGAAGGACGGCTCTCTCCGTCCCTGTATAGACTATAGAGGCCTTAACCAGATCACGGTGAAGAATAAGTACCCCCTTCCGCTCATTCCGGAGTTATTTGATCGTCTGAGGGGGGCTAGAATCTTCACCAAACTGGACCTCCGTGGGGCGTACAACCTGGTTCGTATCCGTCAGGGGGATGAATGGAAGACGGCATTCAACACCCGGGACGGCCACTATGAATATCTGGTAATGCCTTTTGGCCTCTGTAATGCTCCTGCCGTCTTTCAAGAGTTGGTCAATGACATCTTCCGGGACCTTCTCTACTCCTGCGTAGTGGTGTACCTGGACGACATCTTGGTCTTCTCTCCGGATCTCCAGACTCACCGGAGGGATGTTCGTCAGGTCCTGCTCAGGCTCAGGCAGAACCATCTCTACGCTAAATATGAGAAGTGCCTCTTTGAGCAGACCTCGCTTCCGTTTCTGGGCTACATTATCTCTCAGACCGGCCTACAAATGGATCCTGAGAAACTGTCTGCCATCGAGAAATGGCCCCGACCAGAGGGGTTGAAGGCTATTCAACGGTTCCTGGGCTTCGCCAACTATTACCGCCTCTTCATCCCGCACTTCTCTTCCCGGACTGCCCCAATTTCCGCGCTCACCCGTAAGGGTACTAATCCCAAAGAGTGGCCGCCCGAAGCAGAGGAGGCCTTTCTTTCCCTAAAACAGGCCTTCTCTTCCGCCCCGGTGCTGCATCGCCCGGACGGCAACAAGCAGTTCTTCCTGGAAGTTGACGCCTCCTCCTCTGGAGCCGGAGCGGTACTTACTCAAAAATCATCTTCCGGGAGAATGGTAACTTGTGGCTTCTTCTCCAAACTCTTCTCCTCTTCTGAGCGCAACTATTCCATAGGAGACCGAGAGTTATTGGCCATCAAGCTGGCGTTGGAGGAGTGGCGTTACCTACTTGAGGGGGCTCTTCATCCGGTTATAATTTACACTGACCACAAGAACTTGGCTTACCTCCAGCATGCCCAGAGACTTAACCCGCGCCAAGCCCGGTGGTCCTTGTTTTTTGCTCGCTTTGATTTTGTTCTTCATTTTCGCCCGGCTGACAAAAACGTCAAAGCAGACGCCTTGTCCCGATCCTTTCTGGTGTCCGATCTCGAGGAAGAACCTAAACATATCATCGATCCCGCCAGAGTAATGCAGGTGGCTCCCGTGAGTCTAAATCGTCTCCCTCCCGGTAAGACGTTTGTTTCAGTACCTGATCGGGAGAAGATCCTACACTGGGGCCATTCGTCTAAACTAGCTGGCCACGCCGGTCAGAAAAAGACCCTCCAGCTTATTGCCCGGCACTATTGGTGGCCTACCCTGCACAAGGACATAATAGACTTTGTTTCTGCCTGTGTGTCCTGCGCCCGCAACAAAGTCCCGAGACATCTGCCAGCCGGACGCCTCCTTCCGCTTCCTGTACCTGCTGCCCCCTGGCAGCATATAGCAATGGACTTTATAACTGATCTCCCCGTCTCTGCCGGTTGTACGGTCATTTGGGTGGTCGCTGACCGCTTTTCCAAGATGGCTCACTTTATTCCCCTGCCAGGCCTTCCGTCTGCACCCGAGCTGGCTAAAGACTTTATCCGCCACATCTTCCGTCTTCATGGCCTGCCCCTCCACATCGTGTCGGATCGTGGGGTACAGTTCACCTCACGTTTCTGGAGAGCCACTTGTAAACTGCTAGATGTCACCCTGGACTTCTCTTCCGCTTACCACCCACAGTCCAATGGTCAAGTGGAGCGGATCAATCAGAACCTGACCAGTTACCTCCGGCACTTCGTTAATGCCCACCATTCTGACTGGGTGGATCTCCTACCATGGGCCGAGTTCTCTTATAATAATCACGAGAGCGAATCCTCCTCCAAATCCCCGTTTTTTGTAGTCTTTGGTCAGCATCCTCGGATTCCTTTTCCTGTCTCCACCTCTGTGGACAACCCGGCTGCGGAATCTCTCGTTAGCAAATTTTCCTCCATATGGGAGAGTACCCGGTCCGCACTCCTTCTGTCATCCGAGCGTATGAAAAGACACGCTGACAAAAAACGCCTGGATCCTCCACAATTTCGTCCAGGAGATAAAGTCTGGCTCTCATCTAAATATGTTCGACTCAAGATACCTTCTTACAAGTTAGGGCCTCGGTTCATCGGCCTTCTGGAGGTCATCAGTCAGATCAACCCGGTGGCCTATAAATTGAAACTCCCGGCCAACTTACGGATCCCTAACTCCTTCCATGTATCTCTCCTCAAACCCGTGGTGCTTAACTCTTTTTCCAAGTCTACAGGTACGCCTCCTGCTCCGGTTTCTGCTGAGGACGAGTTTGAGGTAAAGAACATTCTTGCCACCAAAAGGGTAAGAGGAAAGACCTTTTTTCTGGTAGATTGGAAGGGGTTTGGTCCTGAGGAGAGAACGTGGGAGCCCCGGGAGAACATCCATGCCCCTCTCATCCTAGCTAAATTTCTATCTGGCCTAAAAAAGGGGGGGCCTAAAGGGGGGGGTACTGTAGTGCCGGCGTCCCTGCCCTCTGCTAGGCAGGGACGCTGTTCCCCTCACCGCTCTGCTGCGTGCCCGGCGTCCCTCTCCCGCTCTGCTGGCAGCGCGCGCTCCTTCCCGGCCACTGTGCTTAGGGCGCGCGCGCGCGCCCTCCCTCCCTCTTAAAGGGGCCGCGCGCGCCGTCCTAAGGAGTCCCCGGCCAATGGCCGGAGGACTTTACCGTATATAAGGCACCTCCTCCAAAATGGAGGTGCCCGAGCAATGTTGTTGCACTGTTCTACTCTGCTTCAGCCCTCAGGTCCCGTTGCCAGTTACCTGCCAGTTACCTGCCTGATTCCTGCCAGAGTCCTGCCAGTTTGCTGTCTGTTTCCTGCCTGTTATTCCTGCTACCTGCTTGCTAGCCTGAGGTCCGACGGTCTGCCTTACAACTCCTGTCAGTCTGTCTAAGGACCAGCTTGCCCGCTCACCTGGGAGCGCTCCTCCGCTACCTGCCTGCTTGCCTGCCCGGAGGCTCCGCCGTCACGTGCTGTGACCACCAGCTATTCCAGAGACTCTTGCCCGCTCACCTGGGAGCGCTTCTCCGCTGCCTGCCTGCTTGCCTGCCCGGAGGCTCCGCCGTCACGTGCCGTGACCACCAGCTATTCCAGAGACTCTTGCCCGCTCACCTGGGAGAGCTTCTCCGCTACCTGCCTGCTTGCCTACCTGGAGGCTTCGCCGTCATGTGCTGTGACCACCTGCTATTCCAGAGACTCTCGCTTGCTCACCTGGGAGCACACATCCTCCATCTGCCTTGCTAGCCTACCTGGAGGTTCAGCCATCACAGGTCGTACCTACCCTTTACCTAGAGACTGCCCCGGTCACTTGCCGTAACCTCCAGCCCGTTCACCCAGAGACTGCTCCGGTCACTTGCCGTGATCTCCAGCCCGTTCTTCCAGAGACTGTCCCGGTCACTTGCCGTGACCTCCTGCCCGTACACCCAGAGACTGTCCCGGTCACCTGCTGTGACTGCCTGCCTGGTCGCCACCCGCTCCCTTACAAGGACCGCCCCCTTGTATAGTAGCTCTGAGGTTCCGCCTCCCAGACCCGTTACAGACTGGTTAAGACCACACCCTGTCTCCATTCCTTCTCTCCTCCTCCCCTCCCCTTTCGGGTGCGGTCCCATGGCAGCCTGCTGTCGGTCACTCCCTGAGACGTCCTCCCTGCCTTGACGGACACATCTATGCAGACAGTCACAGTTGCAAGGGGCAGGTTGTGCTTTTGGTGCCATTCTGGGACCCGGCCCACGATGGGAGGTTCCATATTGTTGTTTTTGATCACGCACATAATGGCGCCCGTTCTTCTGGGGCGGGCGCCACATTCAAGGTGGAAAAACGGTTCTTTAGGCACACAATACCCGCTGATAACGGGCTGGTCACGTATCCTGTTCGTGATGCCAAAGATGACGCGCCCCGAGGGCCGTGGAGTACTCGGTGCCGGGCCGGTGGACGCTGAGAAAAGCGGTGGCTGGCCCGGTCCGTGGCCCAGGGCGGTCAACAAAAAGGGGAATGTTATTTATATGCGGTTTGTGGTTTTAGGAAGTGTTCGTGACGCCACCTATGGTACCTGGTAAGGATTACCAGCGCTGCTGCAGTCCTCCGGGGGGTGATGGGATGGCAGCTGGGATGTTTCTGCTCCCCACAGGTGGAGCGGGCCCCCGGGGCAGTGTAGGAGTTTGATGGTGGTGATGCTGGGCGTTGTAGTGCAGAGGGAAAGATGGCACAGCTGAAATAACTGACGGAGGCAGTGCAGTGCAGTCATCCGAGTTTTTACTCACAGTTCTCATGTAAGTTCCACAGGTACACTGCGCAGGTGCCAGCCTCCCACGTCGCACTGCGTTCACCAGAACAGGGGTTCAGCTCTTCCTCAGATAGGTCAGGAGCACTTGACGGAACCCCGCTTTCTTATGTTTCTCACTAGACCGACTTCTTACGCTGGGTCTTCTCCCTCCTGCCCTGTGCTTCCCCATACACAGTCCCAATCGGGTGCTCTGAAGTCCCTCTGGGCAACTTGGAGTTCCCGGACCTACTTGACCCTCATGGTGACTAAGATGAGGCTGTGGCAACTGCACCATAAAAGTCACAAGCCTCCGGTTTTTCCAGCCGAGACCTGGAGTAACACGGCTGGTCCAGGGGCCTGATCCCTCTGACTCCTGGCATATTCGGGGCGCACGGGTGCTGTCCTGCACTCGCCGTACCCCCTGGGATCCTTTCTATAGCATGGAGCCTTCCTCCTCTGCTCCCCTCCTGGGCTTCTATCACTAGGCCCTACTTGTGGAGCAGAGCTCCTAAAGAGACTCTGCTCCCTGACTGTTCTCACTCACTTCTTCACTGACTGCTCTGCCACCCTAAGATGGCTTCCCATTATATACCTCCTACTATCGTGCTCCCCTACTCTTCTTCCTCCACCCACACCCACTACTGGTTCCCCCTACCTTTGGTTCCCCCCCACTCCAGCCAGGGACAGGGCTCAGCAGGAAATACAGTGCATCTTGCCCTTCCAGCTGGCCTGGAGCAGTGTAGTGTTGAATGTGGGTGTTGGGGTTCTGGGCAGCATTCCCTCCTTACCTGAGAGAAGGAGATACCACACCTCTGGGTGAGGTGCAGTACCTCTGTGGCGTCACACAAGCACTTTCCAAGTGATGCTAAAATCGCTTGGAAGGCGTTTGTCAACCCGCATGCGGAAATGCATGTGAAGAACGCTTCACTTCCGCGTTTTTTGTGCCAGGGAGATGCACAAACTTTCAAAAAAAATCCGGAGCATTTCTGCATCGGTGGCGCATAGCCTTACATTAATTGTATGGCTTAATATTGAGCACACGTAGCCATCTATACACAGCAGGAGGCCGCATGTAGCCATCTATACACAGCAGGAGGCTGCACGGCGCCATCTATACACAGCAGGAGGCCACACGACGCAATCTATACACAGCAGGAGGCTGCACGGTGCCATCTATACACAGCGGGAGGCCGCACGGTGCCATCTATACACAGCAGGAGGCCACACGACGCAATCTATACACAGTGGGAGGCCGCACGGTGCCATCTATACACAGCGAGAGGCGTCACGCACACACACAAACATATACAGACATATACATACTCGCATAAACACATTTGAAACACAAAAATACATATAAACAGACATCACACAATGATATCTGCACACACACACTCACATACACACACACACACACACACTCACACAGACACACTCACCATCCCCCGGCTCCCGTCGTCCAGCTCCTCTCCGGTGCAGCAGTGCAGACCTTGCGCGCACTGCTTGAAGTCACACTAGCAGACTCCGCCGCGCACAGAGCCTTGTCTCCTAGCTGTGATGCGGCCGGGCCAGCACACAGGGAAGTTAACAGCTGCAGTGCTGACCCGGCCGAAGAAGAAGCATCGGCCGTGCGCCTCTGACAACTGGTATGTGCCGCGGCGCCGCACATATTATAATGAGGGCAATCTGGCCATGGACTCCCCGGAGCCCCGGGCCCCCTGGAGCCCCGGACTTTAGCCCAGATTGCCCTCATTATAATCCGCCTATGAGCCCATCCACAGAAATGGATGTCACTGATGACACTTACTTTCAGGGTTTGGACAGAAGTGTCGGCATTGATCACAGCCTCTGTCCCCGATGACGACTATGCCAGCATGCGATGGGGGTTCTCAAACAAAGGGTCATCAAACAGGAAGTTGGTAAAAAAAAAAATAGAGCACAGAGGAACGAAGGGAACTTTTTAATTAAGTATATTAGAAAAAAGATTAGATTATTATATCAAATAAATCAAGATTTAGGATTAAAGACATGCCCAAAAATCTTCCTCAAAAACTACTTTAAAAATATTTAGAAAATTGTTCCAATTCATTTCCTATGGGAAATCCAAATTGTTGTTCATTTATAGAGTTTTGTGAGCATTTTTTTTTCAACTGAGGTTTTGAAAAGAAAAAAAAAGTAATTCCTGATGGAATCCACTCCAAATTAGCCACTGGCAAATCCAAAGTTTGCAAAACACACTTCAGGAACAAAAAGACTTCAAAACCTATTCAGGAAATGCTTCAGGAAAAGAAAAACTCTTCCAAAAAAGAGAAGTGATTTCAAGTTGAAAAATAAGTGGCTTTTGAACGCTTCAAAAAAACTCTCTGTGAACATAGATTTTAAAATGGGAAGCATGCCGTACTTTTTGCAGAAATGTTGCACATTTCCATTTCAGATTTTTTATTTGCTATGCAGAGTGAAATCTGCACCTATTTCTGCACCAAAACCTTATGTATCATGCAGAATACAGTGTGGATTTTGACACAGATTTTCAGTGTATATTGACATATTGCAGAACTTTCTGCAACTGGTTTTCATCTGGATATGGCTTGCAGAAATCCATGTGCTTCTCACTGAAATAAACCCATCCAGGTAAATGGAACTGATTTTCAGTTACAGAAATTTGTGCAACATATCTTCCGTGTATGAATATACCCTTGATTTACAAGTGGCAAATGGATTAAAAATAGTGCAGATTTGTGCTGTAAATGTACACTGGTCATATTTCGGTAAAAAAACGTGCAGTCAGTTCATAGAAAAATAAAGAAGAAACATAGTACAGTATATGACATGAGCATTATTATTCGGTCAGTATTTTTTCTCAGGAGTTGGAGCCGAAACCAGGAGTGGGTGATAAATGCCGAATTGGTGACTTGTTTCTATTATACCTTTTCTCTGATTGTTCCTCACTTGGTTTTGGCTCCCACTCCGGAGAAAAAATACTGACCGAATACTGATAGTGGGGCTGTGGCCTTAAAGGCACCCTTTGTCTTCCTCTCATCTTCCCCTTCTTTTTTTTGTCTATCGTCTTTCTTCTTTCTCTGATACTGTATCCAAATCTATTTACTCTCTTTCCGCTCTCCTCTTTCTTTCTTTATTTTGTTCTCTCTTTTATTTATTTTTGTATCTATCCATTAGGTTAAGTTCCCATGATGAGTTTTTGACGCTGCATATTTTTCATGTGTGAAAAAAAAGTCCTACAGTTTCAGCAAAGTGGATGGGATTTATAGAAATCTCCTGCCCACTGTGTTTTTTTTTATTTATACGCAGCGTATACGAACCTGCGGGGCGCGTTTGAAATCCGCAACATCTCAATTTTTCTTGGGCGTACGCTGAGTTTTCTGAGCAGATTTTCCGCATAGACTTGCACTAGATGTGGAAAATCCGCAGGTAAAAAAGGAACGTGCGCTTTTAGTGCATTTATGCTTCGGAACAGCACTTAGAAATGCATATAATCTGCGCATGACTGTATCAGTAAAGTTTTTAAAATATAATAAAATTATTTAAAATATTACATATTAAAAAGAGGTGAAAAACTGCAGGGTCAAAAATGTGATCAATACGCATGTAAAAAATGCCTCAAAAATGCAATGAAAAAAACAAAAACAAAAATGCATGTAACCTAATTTACATAATAGGTGTAAAAAATCTGCGCAGCAAAAACTCATTGTGAGAACGTAGTCGTGTTATATAGAGCAGTGCCATGCAAAGGGGAACAAATCCCTGGGGCCTCGATTAAAAAATGAAAAAAAAATTAATATGTACCTGTCTTAAATCTATATTTTTTCAATTAATATTCATCTATTACATGAATGTGAACCCCGCCCTAGGACTGGAGCATCTCACTGGTGACGTAGGAATAGCAGCGAGGATATAGCACAGCATCCGGGTGATGGCTCCCATACATACAGTATCTCACATGCCTGTTCCCCTTTCTCCTGGCTCAGTACACAGCGGGGCAGAGACAGGGCTAACCACAGGAGCGAGGAGGGCCGGGAGGGACCACATACTTGTTTTGGGGTTTCTGGGAGGGAGAGGTGTGCATCTGGCACAGCTGCCTAAACGCACTCCACCTTAAAAATGCAACAAAAACAACAGGCAGTAACACCCAGGGCTGAAGGGGAAGGAAGGGAGGTGCTCAACCCAGCACTGCAAGGCTTCAAATCCATCTCTACACACTGCTATTACTCGCCTCTTAACCCCTTCACTGCACGTGTCCATTATCCTGATCTTTCCGGTTACATGTCCTCGTCCTCTCCCACCACCCTGGTATTACCTTGTCCTAGTACATTGCTATCAGGTCCGGCCATAATTCCGTATAACTCGTCATTCAGGAATGAATGATAAAAGTCTATTAGAGAACCGCTGCGGTAGCTTGTTAACAAAGTACCATATATAGGGGAAATGCTTAAATGACAATTACATGATAACTGTAACAGTCCGACTTTTCCAACAATCAAAATTTCCTGCTGCTCCCCCGATGGTGCATTACTCCCATTCCCAGATTACAGGCTGCTTTTAATAGAAGTCTATGATTTAAGGAAGAATTCTCATTAAACTCAGAAATGCTCATGATTTATCTTTTAAGCATTAGATAGTAAAAGCTTTAGTGGCATTATATTAGGTAATTGCTTAATATGTGAGGTAACTGCGGTGATCTATTCTGACGTCCGTATGTCCGTCAGGACAATCTGCCATCTGCTTCACTTGGTTTTTGAACTTTCTTCTTGTGGACTTTTTGGGTTTTGTATTTTTAGGCTATGGCCCCACCGTCAGTATTTGGTCAGTATTTTACCTCAGTATTAATGTGCCAAAACCAGAAGTGGGTGATAAATACAGAAGTGGTGACGTGTTTCTATTATACTTTTCCTTTGATTGTTCCACTCCTGATTTTGGATTACGAATACTGAGGAAAAATACTGACCGAATACTGACCAAATACTGATAGTGGTCTCATAGTCTTACTATGTAAACTGGAGGCACTCTTTTTTTTAGATGGCATATTGATGACATATCCATGGGATTAATATGTGATCAGTTGTCGTATGACACCCAGCTACTCAACTTATCACCAGAGATGAGCGAACCAGGGTTTGTACCGGACATGTCCGGAGCTAAACACCAAACACGGACTTCTCCCAGAAGTCGTTGCAATGTTCGAAAATTCCGGAACAAGTCTGTTGCAGAGAGAGAGATTATTTCCAGCTCCAAAGTTCAGGTCCCCATTGTTTTCAATGGGGTTCGGGTTCTGGTTCAAGTTTGGATACAGTTCTGATACCCGAAACGAACTTTGGACTAAAGTTCCGGTCATGTACCAGAACCTGAGCTTCCACGGGTCCGCTCATTCCTACTTATCAGCTCATATTTGCTCTGACCTAGTGAGCGGTAGAGACCACTAAACAATGTGCAGGCTTCTGTATATCTCCTCATACATTGCATCTATCTGGATGCTGCTGCAGTGAAGTTTACCTCATTGATGTAGCTGTACGGAGGACTATGTGGGGCCCATTATACTGTACGGAGGACTATGTGGGGACCATTATACTGTACGGAGGACTATGTGGGGCCCATTATACTGTATGGAGGAGGACTATGTGGGGCCCATTATACTGTATGGAGGAGGACTATGTGGGGCCCATTATACTGTACGGAGGACTATGTGGGGCCCATTATACTGTATGGAGGAGGACTATGTGGAGCCATTATTCTGTACGGAGGACTATGTGGGGCCCATTATAAAGTATGGAGGACTATGTGGGGCCCATTATACTGTATGGAGGACTATGTGGAGCCATTATTCTGTACAGAGGACTATGTGGAGTCATTATTCTGTACGGAGGACTATGTGGGGCCCATTATACTGTACGGAGGACTATGTGGGGCCTATTATACTGTACGGAGGACTATGTGGGGCCATTATACTGCACGGAGGACTATGTGGGGCCCATTATACTGTACGGAGGACTATGTGGGGACATTATACTGTACGGAGGACTATGTGGGGACATTATTCTGTATGGAGGACTATGTGGGGCCATTATTCTGTATGGAGGACTATGTGGGGCCATTATTCTGTATGGAGGACTATGTGGGGCCCATTATTCTGTATGGAGGACTATGTGGGGCCCATTATACTGTATGGAGCACTATGTGGGACCCATAATGCTGTATGGAGGACTATGTGGGGTACATTATTCTGTATGGAGGACTATGTGGGGTACATTATTCTGTATGGAGGTCTTTATGGGGCCCATTATACTGTATACTTTGTCCAAGTTTTTCATTATCCCAGGTGTAGAAGAACACCACCGCCAATCATTGGCTACAACAGTTACAGTCACTGCTGTAGCTAGAGATTGGATGCTACAGTCACATGACCTTGCAGGAAGTACAGGTTATCCAATAGAAAAACACTCCCATGACAAAGCTGTTTTTCTATTGGAGGATTTATGGATCGGCCTGATCACATGATCCTTCATCAGCGGCCATGTTCTGAATAGGAGCGCTTTGAGGAATGCTGTACTATCAAGAATAGAAGAACCTATAATACTATAACATATTTATATTAAAGGACAACCCCTTTAAAGGTTTGTATGGGGCAGAAATATACAAGCATTATAATTACCACTCTGAACATTATCCATCCTGTATTGAGTTCACAGATAGTCCAAGTTCTATTCTTGATATGTTGGGAAATACTAATTCTAATTTGCTTTTCATATTCAAGGAGAATTTTTTTTAGATTGGAAACCATTGTCAGCACAGAAGGAAAACAGCACGAGTACAGTCAACTTTAAAATAGTAACAGAGATTCATCGAAACAAGGCGAGTGGGTGTAGGGTGGGGTTGAAAAACATAGGAGAGGACATGGTGAAAAATAGAAAGTTGGGAGGATGCGTCTGGTCACAGAGTAGATTGCCAGGTTATGTCATCACTGGAGATGAAGAGCTGGTTTGGATCAAACAGGGACAGAAGAGTTTTAAGGAAAACATTTCGATATGAACTACATTCATATAACAAACTGGAAATATGAGTAATATTCTCTCAAAAATATAACCCCCAGATAATTCCTCCTATGTGACTCTGAACGGCAGACAGACGGTGACTGACGGCTCGGCACACCTGAGCTGAATCAGAACCCACAGTGTAAAGCGTTGCCATATTCTGACACTTCATGTAATAACCAGGAAATCTAATGTGCAAGATAATACATTTGGTTATTTTAAAGTAAATCTGTCACCATGTTTTTGCTACTTAATCTGAGTGCAGCATGATGTAGGGACAGAGACCTTGATTCCAGTGATATGCCACTTACTGGGCTGCTTAGTTTAGTTTTCATAAAATTACTATTTTATTAGCAGGAGATTATCACTAGAGGGCTTTGAAACCTGCTGCCATATAGTCCTCCATATTCTTCAGCTCTGTATAACCCTGTCCCCACCAATTAGTGGCAGCATTCAGAGAACTGCTAGATCTGTAGCAGAGAAAACAGTGGTTTTATCAAAATGACAGCAGGCAGCTTAGTAAGTGACATATTGCTGGAAACAGGGTCTTCACTTTTACATTATGCTGCTCTCAGATGGGGTAGCAAAAAACTGTTCATAAATTCCCTTTCAAGCTGAAATTTAGGTCAACGGACAGCATTGATGATCATCATGAAAATCTGTCATCGAGTATCAAAAAAAAGGGACATGTGTCTTTAAAGAGTAACCATCCACCCCGTCAGTTTCCAGAGTCCGGAAGTGAGGGAGAATCTGAGGTGACATCACAGGAAGCAGGAGATTCTCAGCCAGAGACCATGTGGCCAGAAGAGCAGCTCAGGGTACAGCAGGCTTTGGCAAAGGAAGGTATTTAGTGAAGAGCTTGTCTATGGCAGTTCACATGAATGGGACATGTAAAGTAGTGGACAACCCCTTTAATTGTCTCCCACTGGTAAAAACCTCTTTTCATTTACAATAAGCTCTGGAGGCAGATTCTCATGCAGATCAGTGTCCGGCCCATAGTCCAGTACAGCTTATTTACATATAAGAAAAATGTGGATTACTCTGGAATAAGACATTGGATCATAGATATCAAGGTATCATTGTATTCAGCTTCCTATGACCTACATGCCCATATAGGAGGCCTGATACTTCTGACAGATCCCCATTGACCCTAGAATGCTGGAATAAATAGACAGTAACATTATGAAAATGCTATTTCGTATTGGCACTGCTTGGCTTTCTGAGAGTGGCCACTTGGTTGATATTATGGTTGACCATTCCATGTCTGACATATATGCTCTGCTTTAGTGACTACATTAAGCATAAAATTAAAAAAAATAATAATAATGAGAAGAAGAACAAAAAAATTGAGGGCCCATGAGAGTTGCAATATAAATTACGTTTACTAGTACTGCAGTAAGTAGAGTGGCCAAACTGGAGTATTGCAGCTCTGGGTTTCTTACCCAAAAAGTTCATGTTACAACAGTTTGTGGTTGTCAAGCAACTTTTACGTAAGTATCAGTGTCTGTCCATAGAAGGGCACAGCATATACAGTACAGACCAAAAGTTTGGACACACCTTCTCATTTAAAGATTTTTCTGTATTTTCATGACTATGAAAATTGTACATTCACACTGAAGGCATAAAAACTATGAATTAACACATGTGGAATTATATACTTAACAAAAAAGTGTGAAACAACTGAAAATATCTTATATTCTAGGTTCTTCAAAGTAGCCACCTTTTGCTTTGATGACTGCTTTGCACACTCTTGGCATTCTCTTGATGAGCTTCAAGAGGTAGTCACCGGAAATGGTCTTCCAACAATCTTGAAGGAGTTCCCAGAGATGCTTAGCACTTGTTGGACCTTTTGCCTTCACGCTGCGGTCCAGCTCACCCCAAACCATCTCGATTGAGTTCAGGTCTGGTGACTGTGGAGGCCAGGTCATCTTAACTTAATCTTGACTTAATGTACGACGAACAGTACTCTTCATCAATCTTGCTCCAACTTTCTCTGATTGCTGTTGCCAGATCAGCTTTGCAGGTTGGAGTCTTGTCATGGACCATTTTCTTCAACTTCCACCAAAGATTTTCAATTGGATTGAGATCCGGACTATTTGCAGGCCATGACATTGACCATATGTGTCTTCTTTCAAGGAATGTTTTCACAGTTTTTGCTCTATGGCAGGATGCATTATCATCTTGAAAAATGATGTCATCATCCCCAAACATCCTTTCAATTGATGGGATAACAAAACTGTTCAAAATATCAATGTAAACTTGGGCATTTATTGAAGATGTAATGACAGCCATCTCCCCAGTGCCTTTACCATGCAGCCCCATATCATCAATGACTGTGGAAATCTGTATGTTCTCTTCATGCAGTCATCTTTATAAATCTCATTGGAACGGCACCAAAGAAAAGTTCCAGCATCATCACCTTGCCCAATGCAGATTCGCGATTCATCACTGAATATGACTTTCATCCAGTCATCCACAGTCCACGATTGCTTTCCCTTAGCCCATTGTAACCTTGTTTTTTTCTGTTTAGGTGTTAATGATGGCTTATGTTTAGCTTTTCTGTCTAAATCCCATTTCCTTTAGGCGGTTTCTTACAGTTCGGTCACAGACATTGACTCCAGTTTCCTCCCATTCGTTCCTCATTTGTTTTGTTGTGCATTTCCTGTTTTGGAGACATATTGCTATAAGTTTCCGGTCTTGACGCTTTGATGTCTTCCTTGGTCTGCCAGTATGTTTGCCTTTAACAACCTTCCCATGTTGTTTGTATTTGGTCCAGATTTTAGACACAGCTGACTGTGAACAACCAACATCTTTTGCAGCATTGCGTGATGATTTCCCTTCTTTTAAGAGTTTGATAATCCTCTCCTTTGTTTCAATTGACATCTCTCCTGTTAGAACCATGATTCATGTCAGTCCACTTGGTGCAACAGCTCTCCAAGGTGTGATCACTCCTTTTTAGATGCAGCCTAACGAGCAGATCTAATTTGATGCAGGTGTTAGTTTTGGAAATGAAAATTTACAGGGTGATTCCATAATTTTTTCCTCAGAATTGAGTGATTCCATATTTTTTTCCCTCTGCTTGGTCTGAAAAAAATTACCCTTACTGAGTACCACATTTTTTATCTTGATTTCTTTTAGTGTTTCTTAAAGCCATAAAGTTGCCATTTGAAATGACTTTAGTTTTGTGCCATGTCTGTGATCTGCTTTTTTTCAACAACATTAAACAACTGAATGAACATCCTCCGAGCCCGGTGATTCCATAATTTTTGCCAGGGGTTGTATTATACCTTTTTCTCTGATTGTTCCTCACCTGGTTTTGGCTCCCACTCCTGAGAAAAAATACTGACCGAATACTGATAGTGGGACCGTGGCCTCAGTGCCAGTCTCCAGTAGTATTCCAGCTTCTTAAATTTGCAAAAGGTTTATTCCATTAAAATAGATTCCATAAAATAGATTATGGAATCTATCTTTAATGGAATAAACCTTTTGCAAATTTAAGAAGCTGGAATCCTTCTTCCCTTTGAATTGTGCTATGAGTGGTCCCTCGAGCCCCCCAAGCTTCAGGACACCTGCGCGTGGGTGAGCTGGTGTTTCTCTTTTTTCAAACATTTACAGTCCCAATATACCTTGGAGAGTCTATACACTCTTTATGTTGCTGCCACGTCATTCTAGTTTTGCTAGTATCTACTATGTTATACAGTAGCTTGGCATTTTTCGTGTTTTGCTACCTCACAACCTGGAATTTCACTGTTTTTTTTCGAGGGTTTGCATCAGTTCATGTAAAGAAAATGCCTACATCTCTGAACATTTTGTTTTCTTTTTATTGTGAAACAAGCAACAAATAGGACAAAATTTGACATCTCGCCCCCTATCTGTCGGTGTCCCCCAAGGTTCAGTTCTAGGACCTCTGCTCTTCTCCATCTACACCTTTTGCCTGGGACAGCTCATAGAGTCTCACGGTTTTCAGTATCACCTCTATGCTGACGACACACAGATCTACCTCTCTGGACCCGATATCTCCCCCCTACTAACCAAAATCCCACAATGTCTGACCGCCATCTAATCCTTCTTCTCTGACAGATTTCTAAAACGCAACATGGATAAAACAGAGTTCATCATCTTTCCACCCTCTCATTCACATCCCTCATCTGACCTAGCCATCAACGTCAATGGCTGTTCACTCTCCCCAGTCCCACAAGCTCGCTGCCTTGGAGTAACCCTGGACTCTGATCTCTCCTTCAAACCACATATCCAAGCCCTTTCCACTTCCTGCCGACTCCAACTCAAAAACATCTCCCGGATCCGTGCATTCCTCAGCAAAGACTCTGCAAAAACACTAGTGCATGCCCTCATCATATCCCGCCTTGACTACTGCAACCTCCTGCTCCGTGGCCTCCCTTCCAACACTCTTGCGCCTCTCCAATCTATCCTAAACTCTGCTGCTCGACTAATCCACCTGTCCCCCCGCTATTCCCCGGCCTCTCCTCTCTGTCAATCTCTTCACTGGCTCCCCATTGCCCAGAGAATTCAGTTCAAAACTCTAACCATGGCATACAAAGCCATCCACAACCTGTCTCCCCCATAAATCTGTGAACTAGTCTCCCGGTACATACCTGCACGCAACCTCCGATCCTCACAAGATCTCCTTCTCTACTCCCCTCTTATCTCCTCCTCCCACAATCGTATACAAGATTTCTCCCGTGCATCACCCCTACTCTGGAACTCTCTACCCCAACACATCAGACTCTCGCCGACCGTGGAAACCTTCAAAAGAAACCTGAAGACCTACCTCTTCCGACAAGCCTACAACCTGCAGTAACCACCGCTGCACGACCAGCTCTACCCTCACCTAATGTATCCTCACCCATCCCTTCTAGAATGTGAGCCCTCGCGGGCAGGGTCCTCGCTCCTCCTGTACCAGTCGCTGACTCGTTTTGTTAAGATTATGTAAATGCTTTTGTTATGTATATCCCTATCACATGTAAAGCGCCATGGAATTAATGGCACTATAATAATAAATAATAATAATAATAATACTAATAATAATATGCAGATCATATAAAAGAACTGTTTAGGACACTGATCTGCATGAGAATCTGACACCAGAGATTATTTGAATTAAAAAGTGGTATTATCAATGTGAGACATGTAACTAACACAGAACAGTAGAACTGAACTTTGTCTCCTTACAAACACGTTAGCAGCTGCAGCTCTCACAGCTCTGCTGTATTGGAACACTGTCTGCCTGTGAGCGGGAAGCTGAGAGGAACGTGCAGATGTGTCCGGTATAATCACACACAGCTCTGCAGTGAGATCAGGAGAGCAGAGAGAGCGGCCATTATACATCACACTAGTAACTCTTTCATTTACAATAATCTCTGGAGGCAGATTGTCATGCAGATCAGTGTCCGGCCCATAGTCCTAAGCAGCTCATTTACATTTCAGAAAAACATGGATTTCTCTAGAATGAGACTTCAGATATAAAGGTATCACTTTATTCAGCTTCCTATGACCTATGTGCCAACATAGATGACTTAGGAGTAGTGTTGAGCGAACATGCTCGACACTGCTCGGTACTCGCCCGAGCATCACGCTACTCGGAATGTTCGGCGAGCACCGAGCATTTCCGGGTTACTCGGGCGGGAGCTCGGGTCTCCGCCCTGCATGTTTGCCGCTCTTTACAGAGCCAATGAACATGCAGGGATTGCCAGCCAGTCACTGTAATGCTGCAGCCATGTTGGTTGTGGGCATTACAGTGATTGGCTGGCCGCACAACGTCACCTCGAGTATTTAAAACGGGGCGCCGCCATTTTGGACACAGTCGCTCCGGATTAGACAGTGTAGGGACAGCACTGCTGATTTAGGGAGAGATATAAACTGCGAAATAGTTAGTGTAGGGTCTGTAAAGGCTGCCAGAACAATCAAACAGTCCTTTTCAGGACTAATATCCATCCCAGATACCAGGCAGGCAGGCTGTATAGGAGACACAGTGGTTATACCAGCAAATGCTGCATTACAGTCCTGTGTGCTCCTGTTGCTGAAATTGCTGGACTTAGCACCAGGTGTCGGGGGCCAGGAAAAATCCTTTTTTTTTCATCTAAATCCTCCTTTTTTTTTCCTCCTTCACACTGTACAAATACCCGTCTTATTAACCTTTTGGTGTGTCCCCCCCCCCCCAAAAAAAAAAGCGTGTCTCTGATTTTTCAGACACAAATATAACTGTTGAAAATAGTCTGGTGTAGGCTAGAGAAACAGAAGTGTTGTTTTGCACTTCCACGGTTCAAACCTCTGTATTATCCATTTTGGGCCATTTGTATCTAAAAAAAAGAACAGTTTGAGTGTGTCGCTCACTGTTCAGCCGCAAATATCTCTATTTTAAAAAGTGTGGTATACCCCAGTAAACAATAACTGTGGTTTTGCCATCCCTCGGTAAAAAATCTCTATTATTCAGGTTTTGGTATTTTTTTCCGTAAAGAAAAACAGTAGTGTCTCCTGACTGTTGTGACACAAAAATATATCTGTTGAAAATAGTCTTGTGTAGGCCCGACATCCCAGTGTGGTTTTGCAGTTCCACGGGTCAAATCGCTGTACTATCCAGTTTTGGGCCTTTGGTATCTAAAAAAAAAGCAGTTTGAGTGTGTCACTCACTGTTCAGCCGCAAATATCTCTATTTAAAAAAGTGTGGTATACCCCAGTAAACAATAACTGTGGTTTTGCCATCCCACGGTAAAAAATCTCTATTATTCAGCTTTTGGTAGTTTTTTCCGTAAAGAAAAACAGTAGTGTCTCCTGACTGTTGTGAGACAAAAATATATCTGTTGAAAATAGTCTTGTGTAGGCCCGACATCCCAGTGTGGTTTCGCAGTTCCACGGGTCAAATCGCTGTACTATCCAGTTTTGGGCCTTTGGTATCTAAAAAAAAAAGCAGTTTGAGTGTGTCGCTCACTGTTCAGCCGCAAATATCTCTATTTAAAAAAGTGTGGTATACCCCAGTAAACAATAACTGTGGTTTTGCCATCCCACGGTAAAAAATCTCTATTATTCAGCTTTTGGTAGTTTTTTCCGTAAAGAAAAACAGAAGTGTCTCCTGACTGTTGTGACACAAAAATATATCTGTTGAAAATAGTCTTGTGTAGGCCCGACATCCCAGTGTGGTTTCGCAGTTCCACGGGTCAAATCGCTGTACTATCCAGTTTTGGGCCTTTGGTATCTAAAAAAAAAGCAGTTTGAGTGTGTCGCTCACTGTTCAGCCGCAAATATCTCTATTTAAAAAAGTGTGGTATACCCCAGTAAACAATAACTGTGGTTTTGCCATCCCACGGTAAAAAATCTCTATTATTCAGCTTTTGGTAGTTTTTTCCGTAAAGAAAAACAGTAGTGTCTCCTGACTGTTGTGAGACAAAAATATATCTGTTGAAAATAGTCTTGTGTAGGCCCGACATCCCAGTGTGGTTTCGCAGTTCCACGGGTCAAATCGCTGTACTATCCAGTTTTGGGCCTTTGGTATCTAAAAAAAAAGCAGTTTGAGTGTGTCGCTCACTGTTCAGCCGCAAATATCTCTATTTAAAAAAGTGTGGTATACCCCAGTAAACAATAACTGTGGTTTTCCTCTTCCACGGTTCTAATCTACTCTTTATTACCCTTTTTCCATTGTTAGTGTAAGTGTAAGCTATTTTACTTCATTTACAATGGGCAAGGCGCGTGGCAAGGGACGTGGAAGTGGACGTTCTGGTGATGGTTCGTGCAGAGGACGGGGCCGTGGCCAAGGTGAAAATGTGCCACAACCAACAGCCACATCTTCTCGCTCCCACTTCTTGACCGAATTACTAGGGAAGCACAGAGCAACACCAGTATTGAGAACTGATCAGTGTGAACAGGTTATTAATTGGATAGCAGATAATACTTCCAGTTACCTGGGCACCACCACCTCCGGTCTGTCTTCCACACGGTCAACTCTTAGTAGCCGTGAGTCTCGACCGCATACTCCTCCTCACCCTGATGCTCCTTCCTCCCACCATGCCGAGTGTCGTCAGACAGCAAGTGATCCCACACTTGGACACTCTGAAGAGCTGTTCACTGGTCCATTTCCATATTTGGGCCCCTCGCCTGATACGCTTGAAGTGGTGGAAGATGAGATCCCATGTTGCGATGCCCAAATATTTGAACAGCCACGGCCACAGGAAGTCGACGTTGGCAATCTGTCACAAGAGGTGGACGATGACGAGACACAATTGCCAGGAAGTGAGGAGGAGGATAGTGGTGCGCAAGTGGAAGAGGAGGAGGTGGTGGATGATCTAGTAACTGACCCAACGTGGAAGGAGGACATGCAGAGTGAGGCCAGCAGCACACAGGGGGAGGGAGGCAGAGTACCCCAACAGGCAGGAAGAAGCAGTGTGGTGGCCGCAGACAGAAGGCAGGCAACCGTTCCCCGTAACACCAACACGAGGGACGTTGCCAGTACAAGCGGTAGGTCTTCCAGAGTCTGGAATTTTTTTAAAGACTCTGCTGATAACCCCAAGAAGGCCATATGTTCCACCTGCCATGCCAGCATCAGCAGGGGTGACAAAACTACCAGCTTGACCACCACCAGCATGATCAGGCACATGGCAGGAAAGCACCCGACTTTGTGGGGCGAAACCCAGGGTCCACGACCAGTGTCAGCGGGTGTCACCACTGCTTCTTCCACTGTTGTGCGTGCAATAGAACCCCCTGTTGTGTGTACAAGGCAATCCCCTGTCCATACTGCATGTAAAGATGCCCCCTCCTCTCAGTCTTCACTTGTTATGGCAGTTTCTCAAGAAACAGCATCAACGTCCACGTCCACGTCCCACCGCAGCGTTCAATTGTCCATATCCCAGACCTTTGAACGAAAGCGGAAATTCGCAGCTAACGCCCACAGGCCACAGGCCTAAATTCGCACATTTCACGACTGCTTGCATTGGAAATGCTGCCTTTTAGGCTGGTGGAGACGGAATCCTTCCGCAATCTTATGGCGGTGGCCGTCCCTCGGTACTCGGTCCCCAGCCGACACTATTTTGCCCGGTGTGCCATCCCCGCACTACACAAGCACGTGTCCCAAAGCATCTGCCGTGCCCTCAACAACGCAGTTACTGGGAGAGTCCACCTGACAACGGACACGTGGACAAGTGCTTGTGGCCAGGGACGGTACATCTCTCTGACGGTACACTGGGTAAACATAGTGGAAGCCGGGACCCAGTCGGACCTTGGGACGGAACACATCCTCCCCACACCGAGGATTGCGGGCCCTATGTCAGTCAGAGTTGCCCCCACAGTGTACAGCTCCTGCGCATTCTCCTCCTCCTCCTCATGTTCAGCCTCCATCTCAGATATCACCACATCAGTTACAAGCTGGAAGCATTGCTGTACTGCCTCCGCCAAGCGGCAACAGGCTGTGCTGAAACTCATAAGCTTAGGTGATAAACCTCACACTGCTTGTGAGTTGTGGACAGCTGTGAAAGAGCAGGCAGATCTGTGGCTGAGACCGCTGAACCTACATCCCGGCATGGTCGTGTGTGACAATGGCCGTAACCTGCTGGCGGCTCTGAGGCGAGGTGAGATCACACACGTACCATGCCTGGCTCATGTGCTTAACCTCGTGGTTCAGCGGTTTCTTAAATTGTACCCCGAGTTGCCTGATCTGCTCGTGAAAGTACGCCGCCTGTCAGCTCATTTTCGCAAGTTGGCTACAGCTTCTGCCGCCCTTGCTGTGTTGCAGCAGCGTTTGCAGCTTCCGGCACACCGACTGGTGTGTGATGTCCCCACACGTTGGAACTCTACCCTCCACATGTTGCAAAGGATTTGTGAGCAAAAGAGAGCAGTTGTGGAGTACCAGCTGCAACAAGGCCGTCGATATTCAGGTCAGACTCCACACATAAGACCTCAGGAGTGGACCTGGATGTCTGACATATGTACCATCCTGACAAACTTTGAGGAGGCCACCAAGATGGTGAGTGGCGATGACGCCATCATTAGTGTCAGCATCCCACTTGTCTGTCTTTTGCAACGCTCTATGCAGAGAATTAAAGAGGAGGCATTGCAGCCAGAGTATGATGAGATGGATCAAGAAGCCGTAGCGGGCGATTACACACAGCCCAGCCTAATCTCATCCCAACGTGCATTGGGGGACAATGAGGGAGAGGAGGAGGAGGAGGAGGAGGAAGAACAGGAGCTGCTATCATGCGTTGTAGACGGTAGTATCTGTACAAGTGTCATACCGTCGGTTCAGCGTGGGTGGCCTGAGGACAGGGGGGAGGAGGAAGAGGAGGAGGAGGAGGAGGAGGAGGAGAGCATGGTCAGTCGTCATCTTGGTGAGGACACGGAAATCTTGCCCGTTACCAGTCTGGCACGCATGGCTGACTTTATGTTACGCTGCCTTAACCGTGACCCTCGCGTTGCCAAAATGTTGGGTGACAGTCATTACTGGTTGGTGACACTTGTAGACTCCTGCTACAAGGAGAACTTTCACTCTCTTATTCCTGAGGTGGAGAGGTCTACAAAAATGGGGCAATGCTAGAAGGCCCTTGCTGCAGAACTCTTAAAAAAATTCCCATCTGAACACGCTAGCGGCAGAGGTCACAGTTCGTTGCCCAACCAAGGCGTACAGGCGAGAGAGATGCAACTCCAATCCAGCAGAGGCAGGGGAACACTGTCAACGTTCTGGGACAGTTTTCTGACACCCGCCCAGCTTACAGGCCCTGAGGCGCGGGGTACTCTCACAAGGAGTGGAAAGTTTCAAAAGATGGTGAGGGAGTACCTTGCCGATCGTACCAACGTCCTCCGTGATTCTTCTGTGCCTTTTAATTATTGGGTATCCAAGCTGGACACTTGGGATGAACTCGCTCTGTACGCCTTGGAGGTCCTGGCCTGCCCTGCCGCTAGCGTGTTATCGGAGCGTGTTTTTAGTGCCGCTGGGGGAATTATAACTGATAAGCGCACTTTCCTGTCAACTGACAATGCTGACAAGCTGACCCTTATCAAAATGAACAAGGGCTGGATTGGGCCAGACTTCTCATCACCACCAAATGACAGCAGAGTAACATAAAGTCAAATCCACTGTGTTATTTCGGGAGGTGTATTCACATGCACCGCTTCACACCCACACATGAGTATACGCTTCCTCGTTTCGGCTGTTTAATCTTCTTCTCCTTATCCTCAGCCTCCACCACCACTATACCACCAGGGTGCCAGCATTGCAAGTTCCTCCGTCCTTATTTTTGGCAGCTTTTGCTTGCAAGGCATAAGCAAATACTATGGGACACCCACTCCCCAATAATGGGACTTATGTTTGTAATATGCTGTACTGCATGGCTCTTGTAAGGGGCATTGCAAGTTGCTCCGTCCTAATTTTTGGCAGCTTTTGCTTGGAAGGCATAAGCAAATACTATGGGACACCCACTCCCCAATAATGGGACTTATGTTTGTAATATGATGTACTGCATGGCTCTTGTAAGGGGCATTGCAAGTAGCTCCGTCCTAATTTTTGGCAGCTTTTGCTGGGAAAGCATAAGCAAATACTATGGGACACCCACTCCCCAATAATGGGACTTATGTTTGCAATATGCTGTACTGCATGGCTCTTGTAAGGGGCATTGCAAGTTGATCCATCCTAATTTTTGGAAGCTTTTGCTGGGAAAGCATAAGCAAATACTATGGGACACCCACTCCCCAATAATGGGACTTATGTTTGTAATATGCTGTACTGCATGGCTCTTGTAAGGGGCATTGCAAGTTGCTCCGTCCTAATTTTTGGCAGCTTTTGCTTGGAAAGCATAAGCAAATACTATGGGACACCCACGCCCCAATAATGAGACTTATGTTTGTAATATGCTGTACTGCATGGCTCTTGTAAGGGGCATTGCAAGTTGCTCCGTCCTAATTTTTGGCAGTTTTTGCTGGGAAAGCATAAGCAAATACTATGGGACACCCACTCCCCAATAATGAGACTTATGTTTGTAATATGCTGTACTGCATGGCTCTTGTAAGGGGCATTGCAAGTTGCTCCGTCCTAATTTTTGGCAGCTTTTGCTGGGAAAGCATAAGCAAATACTATGGGACACCCACTCCCCAATAATGGTACTTATGTTTGTAATATGCTGTACTGCATGGCTCTTGTAAGGGGCATTGCAAGTTGTTCCGTCCTAATTTTTGGCAGCTTTTGCTTGGAAAGCATAAGCAAATACTATGGGACACCCACTCCCCAATAATGGGACTTATGTTTGTAATATGCTGTACTGCATGGCTCTTGTAAGGGGCATTGCAAGTTGCTCCGTCCTAATTTTTGGCAGCTTTTGCTGGGAAAGCATAAGCAAATACTATGGGACACCCACTCCCCAATAATGGGACTTATGTTTGTAATATGCTGTACTGCATGTGACGCGCCCCCTGGGCGGTGTGTACACGTGTGTGGGATACCCGGTGCCAGGTCTCTGGGGTCTGTAGTCTCCGTGGCGGTGACCCGGTCCCGTGGCTCAGGCTGGTCAAACTAGTGGCAGTCTTTCTTAGGTTTTGAGGTTAATTGTCCGACTGCGCCACTCGTGGATTGCGGTCAGGGAGTACCACCGCTGCGAGGCAGACCGCTGAGGCTGGTGTTGTGTGCGCAGCATAGAATGGGATAACTCCCCTCGGGAGGAGTATAGCCTCAGGGCAGTGAGTGTGGATGATGGGGGTAATGGTGCACGAGCGCAGCAGGAATGACTCAGAGTCTTTGCAGTGCATTTCAGGGTCTTTACTGATGATTATAAGGTAGACCCTCCCGGGAGTACTGGCTAGCATAAGAGGCCTGGTCAGTCTGTGAGCAAGCAGGAGTTCCCCTGGCCAGGTGGAGTTGTAGGCCTCCCCGTCTGTCTGCACTCTTCCTGGCTACCTTGCTGTAAGCGGGTAGAAGTAGCCCACGTCCCTGAGTGTACCGTGTAGTGCTCACCCATATGGCTGGTGACTTGGGGCCTTCTGTTAGCCTCCGCTCCACGACGGCGGTGCTGGTCCCTTGCTTGTGACTGAGCCTCCGGGCTTCTATGGCCAGAGGACCTGAAATCCCCTGCCGGCTGGTTTCTGCTGCTGGATATATAAGTCCTCACAGCTTCGGACTCCTGTGTCCGGTTCCTATTGTCTTCTGCCAGGGCGAGCTCTGCTCAGCTTCCAGCCCCTGGTCTTTAGCTCCTAGCTCCTACAGAGCTCCTTGCTGTTACTTTCCCTTGCTCTCACTCTGACTCTGACTGTTCTCTGACTCACTCAACCCCGCCCCAGATCCAGTTTATAAGGGCAGAATTCTCCCCTCCCAGGAATGGGGCAGGAGGATGTTGCATGTTTAAGGGATCCTGACCAGGAAACCTCCCACTTGCTCTCCGACATAATATCTCTATTACTGTGGTGACCAGACCCCTGGGGTGCCACACATGGCTCTTGTAAGGGGCATTGCAGTTCCTCATAATTTTTGGAAAGCCTTCCATTCACTGCTTAGGCCAACAGTGCACGGGAGACCCAGTTGCTATAAATGGAAAAAAAGTTTTAGTTAACGCCCTCTGACCTCCATGTCATTTCCAAGGGGCATTGGAGTGGCTCGAAATTTTTGGTAGGCATTGCACTCACTGTATGCCCTATAACTGTGTAGCCGAACCGCTCCTTTTGTTACAGAAACATATCCTACAAGACATATCTGGTTGACTGGCCTGATATTGATGTGAATGGTCCCTGTTCCTCCTGCTCTTTCTCCTTTGCCACTACCTCATCCATCATTTATCACCTGAAGCTTTGTTTTAACGGGAGTCATAGAACTTGGATAGTAGCAGGAAAACATCCAGCAATCCTCGGAGGAGGTAGGATATGCGCCAAAACGCTGACCACCTCAGGCCTACCTGCTACTACATACATGCGCTTGCATTACAACAAAACAAAGCAGATGCTAACTTCTATCATCCTCATCATGCTCCTCACCTTGGCACTCTCAACTCCCCTGATGGAGAAGCCAGGGCCCACCGGAGGAGTCTGATAGTCCGGTGGGCTCGGCCAATGCTGCCCTAAAGCAGGCCAGGCTAAGAAAAGTGTGGGAAAGGTTACCGGGACAAATAGGGGTGGCTGGGGACCGAGTATGGCCACCCGGCCACCCCCTGGAGGCTGGGGAGCAAGCGGGGACACCCGGCCACCAGGCGGCTGGGGACTGAGTATGGATACCAGGCCGCCGACACAGCCATGGCGTGGTGGCCAGATTCCGCCTCCACATGCCTAAAAGGCCCAATTTAAAGTGCAAGCAAGCAAGCAGTATGGTATTGCAGCCTGGGGGTGGGTGGGTGGCTGGCTGCATACTTGCGCTTGCATTGCAAGGAATGGGAGAGGTACAATTGAACACAGCCCTGGGACAAGGACTTTAATGGGGATAGTTGCAAGTCTGCAGCGACAGGTGCAAGGTGGGAGGCATCTTCGCATGTACCATGAACAGGGGTTTGGCATGCACACACTACAGTGGAATAGGCTCTCCTTCCCACTAAATGCACTGGGGAGGGCACAGGTAATGTTTTGGTATACGCGCTTAATCTTATGTATAAGGCACACCAGTACAAATATGGGCGGCTGGGGACTGAGTATGGATACCTTGCTGCCGAAGCAGCCATGAGGTAGTGGCCTGCTTCGGCCTCCTCCAAATTAAAAGGCCCCATTTCAAGCGCAAGCTAGCAGTATGGAATTGCAGTCTGGGGGTGGGTGGGTGGCAGGCTGCACACTTACACTTGCATTAAAAGAAAACATAGCAGATGCTAACTTCTGTCATCATCATCATGCTCCTCACCTTGGCACTCTCAACTCCACCGATGGAGAAGTCAGGGCCCATCGGAGGAGTCTGGTTCTCTGGTGGGCTCGTCCAATGCTGCCTAAAGCAGGCCGGGCTAAGAAAAGTGTGTGGGGGGATGTTCCAAGGAGAAATAGGGGCGGCTGGGGACCGTTTATGGACACCCGGCTGCCCCCAGGCGGGGGGGACTGAGTATGGATTCCAGGCCGCCAACACAGCCATGACGTGGTGGCCAGATTCCGCCTCCACATGCCTAAAAGGCCCAATTTCAAGTTCAAGCAAGCAAGCAGTATGGTATTGCAGCCTGGGGGTGGGTGGGTGGCAGGCTGCATACTTGAGCTTGTATTGCAAGGAATGGGGGAGGTACAATTGAACACTGCCCTGGGACTAGAACTTGCATGGGGATAGTTGCAAGTCTGCATCTTCTGATGCATGAAAAAAGCCTTGGCACTCGGAATGTTTCCAAATGTGAAAATTTTATTATTGCAGTCCAAAATATTATAAAACGTTTCGGTCTTAGTGACCTTCATCAGTTAACTGCAAAATGTAACATAATGTGAGTACAGAAAATACAATACATATATTAAATACAATAGACATTCAAATTTTATACATGTAAGGGACAGGACCACTGACAAGGAAAGACAACGTGACGATGGTAATTAGGAGGGATAGGGGACAGGGATGCGGATCTATAAGCAGTGCTCAGTAGATTAAGGCAGACTACACATACCGCATGTTAGAATGTGGCTAAGGATACTGATATTCACTCAGTATGGACGATAATGGTAAGGACCACCTAGAAACAATAATATAAGTGAGCATGTATACAGAAGCTAGTATGTTACACAGGGAGTGCTGTGTTAGTGACAGAGGGCATTACCTTATTGCTTCATATGACCTGGATGGCGCCAGAACGCGGTGTCCACCGCTTGTTGTGGTAGCCAGTGTGTGTGAGAAGGTTCTCATTTATGCAGGAGCTAATAGAGCCCTGCGCAGGTGCTGCTGGGGTTAATTAGCGTGCACTTGGGAGGCTGAGCGCGCGGGACCGGAAGTAGCTCGATGACGTCACCTGAAGTGACGTTCCCTAGTGATGATTGCGTTCCACAGTCACTGTGTTTGCGTTCCAGCTAGCAGGAAGCGCTAGTACGTGCTAGTAGAGAAGAGGGGCGCTTTCCTGGACTAGGGTATAACTGAGTAGGGCTTTCAGAGAGGAGGAGGAGGAGAGGACCAAGGGTAGGGAACATCTGAAACAAAAATAATCGCAATTAATATCATGATATACTGAACAAAATCGCACAGCTTGAAAAGGATAATAGTTGAACTATAGTAGATGAATAATATATATACAGTCTATTCACATAAGTGTCTAAAACCAGAAAGCTGTAAATTTATACATAAGGCATTTTGCAATGAGCGGTATGTATACAATACTGCGTTAGTAAATAAGTCTATGTACCTGTGTCTGCATTACATTGTGTGTCTGCATTTCATTGTGTGACACCTGTATGTATACAAATGGTGATCTAGTTTTCCTCGTGTGGATGTTGGATATTCATGTACACAGATACACCTACATATTCCCATTAATGTATATACGTACATGAAAAACGTACAGAGAAAAGTGTATAGAGAAAATATAGACATAAATCCCAGCATATTGTTACATAGGTGCTAGATGACTGTCTGGGCTGTCTAGACAATGGGTGAGTATCCATTAGCTGAAGGATAGTAAGTCGTATTCGCGGTTGAGGCCTTTGGGTGATAGAGACTCTAGAGTGTGTATCCAGAAGGCCTCTCTCTGTTTAAGGAGGCGGATACGATCGCCACCACGTCTTGGTTGTGGAACCTGTTCTAGGACTTGATACTTCAGTTGAGATATATTATGTCCTTTACTGATAAAGTGGTGTGGAATGGGTAGTAATAGGTTTTTGCAGCGGATTGTGGACTTGTGTTTAGAGATCCTGTCCCTAACGGATTGGGTGGTCTCACCTATATATATCTTGCCACAAGGGCATTTGATAAGGTATACCACAAAGGAACTTTCACAGGTGAAGTAGCCTTTGATGTGAAATTTCTTACCCGTATATGGGTGGTGAATGGTATTCCCTCGTAGGACGTTATTGCATTGTCTCCATTGGAGGCATGGGAATGTGCCGGTTTTGGGGTTCTGCAGGAATCGTTGTGTGGGTCCCTGTTTGGTGACGCCTATATCTGCCCGGACTAAAGAATCTCTGAGATTGCGGGCCCGTTTGAAGCAGGGCAAAAAGGGCTTCTGGAAGCTAGGGATAGTAGGATAGCCTGAGCGCAGTATATTCCAGTTTTTTCGGATTGTTTTATGTAAAACATATGCATAGGGGTGAAAAGTGTGGACAAAAGGAATCCGGTCGGAATTATCGCTGCGAGGCCGAGGCTCTGTTTGTTGAATTGTTAGTAAAGATGGAGGGTATCCTCTGGAGATGAACTTAGAGCCCATTTCTTGTAGCCTTTGATGGCGTGTACTGGGATCTGATACTATCTGTTAGAACCTTGCTGTTAGTTTTTTTTTCCTTTGCTGGTCACATGACCTTGTTGGCCTATTTAGTCCTGCTCCGCCCTTCTGGCTTTGCTGGACTTCATTGTATATCTACTTTCTAGCTAGCCTGTGCTCTGTATCTAACTCTGTTAGTTTGCTTGGTCTACGGACCTCTATGTTCTATCTATTTTGTTTGTTCGTCTGTCTGCTACTATTTCTGTTAGGAGGTGTCCCATATTCCTCCCAGTCCTTAGTACTTGTAGGGATTCCCTCCCCACATCTATAGGTCTTCGTACAGACTAGATTAGGACTTTAGCAGGTCTGATCGCAGGATCAGGTTCCCTGTTACATCGTAGGGATTCAGCTGAGTCTCATAGTAGGGACAGATCTCCTCTCTTTCCTTAGCTTTGGTAGCAGAACATAACAGTAAGTCCAGCCAGCAAATTCTCTAAGGAAAGATTTTTCTGTTCCATCATGGTGTCGGTTCAGGATTTGGCTCATCGCCTGCAGGGACTCTCTCTGGAGGTGGCCGAGCTCCGTCAGCACGTGAGTAACTGTCCTGGAGCACATTTCTTGGAGCCTAAGGTATGTTTGCCGGATTTGTTTTTTGGTGAACACCGAGAATTTTTTTTCATTTAAAAATGCTTGCTTATTGTATTTTCGTTTGAGACCTAAGTCCTCTGGGGATGAATCCCAGCGCGTAGGGTTCATAATGTCACTTTTGCGCAAAGAGCCTCAGGAGTGGGCCTTTTCTTTGCAACCTAGTGATTCATGCTTCAGATCAGTGGATAGTTTTTTTTCTGCTTTGGGACTATTATATGATGATACTGACCGTGTCGCATCAGCTGAGACTGAGTTGAGACGTCTAAAACAAGGATCGGGTAATGTGGAAAAATATTGTACACATTTTCGTCGTTGGTCCACTCAAACAGGGTGGAACGATTCTGCTCTGAAAAGTCTATTTCTTGCTGGGCTCAGTGAAAGGGTTAAAGACCTGCTAATTGCTTATCCTACACCTGAAGATTTGCAACAGGCTATGCAATTAGCTATACGGGTGGATAGAAGACTGCGTGCTAGGGTTAATGAGAGCAAATCCTCTGCTATGTCAGTTTCTGGTTATGATAATGTGTGTACTAACAGTGGTGAACCGATGGAGATTGGATCGGTGGCACCTCGCTCTCAAGAAAAAGACCGTCGTTTTTCGCAAGGCTTGTGTTTCTACTGCGGAAAATCTGGTCATTTGATTAAAGGCTGTGAGCTTCGTATGAAGAAAGAAAAAAAAATGGTCAGTCACGCCCGTATTGCCTGTTTAAATTCCAAGGGTATATTTTTAGCTGCTTCCACGATTGCTCAGGAAAAATTAATGGAATTTCGGGTGTTTGTTGATTGCGGGTCTACACTGAATGTAATTGATGGGGGATTCGTGGAAAAACTCAATTTAAAACCTGAACCTTTGTCATCCCCCATTGCTGTGGTTTCTGTGGATGGCTCCCCTTTGAAGAATATTACTCTCAAGGTCAGTGAATTTCCTCTCACTATTAATGGTGTTCACCATGAGAAATTGGATTTGGTAGTGTTGAATAACTTGCCTTCTCCAGTAATATTGGGTTTGCCCTGGTTAAAATTTCACAATCCTGTACTGGATTGGTCTACCAGTGAAATTAAATCCTGGAGCCATAAATGTTATGACAAGTGTTGTAACGGGCGTATTGCAGCTTTGGATAGGGGAGAATTGCCTGTTCCTATTCAGGATTTTTGGAGAGTTTTTTCTGAGAAGGAATCGCAGGTTTTGCATCCCCATAGAGACTATGATTGTTCTATTGAATTTGTCCCTGGAGCGACTCTTCCTAAGAGTCGTTTATTTAACCTTACTATTCCTGAGAGGAAGGCTTTGGAGGAATACATACAGACAAGCTTGGCCGCCGGTCACATTAGGCCTTCCAAGTCTCCTGTGGCGGTTGGATTTTTTTTTGTAAAAAAAAAGGACGGCGGTTTACGTCCTTGTCTGGATTTTCGTGAGATTAACAAAATTACGGTACGCAATCCTTACCCACTGCCATTGATTCCTGATCTGTTTAACCAGTTATTGGGGGCCAAGTGGTTCTCTAAAATTGACCTTAAGGGGGCATACAATCTGTTGCGCATGAAGGAGGGTGATGAATGGAAGACTGCTTTCAACACTCCTGTGGGTCATTTTGAGAATCTGGTTATACCTTTTGGTCTCACTAATGCTCCTGCATTTTTTCAGAATCTGATTAATGACATCCTTAGACCTTTGATCGGTAAAAATGTGGTTGTGTATTTGGATGACATTTTGATTTATTCGCCAGATCTGGAGTCTCATTGGCGGAGCGTGCGTGAGGTATTACAGTTATTAATGGACAATTCGCTTTTTGCTAAGCTGGAGAAATGTGAGTTCGCTGTACAGAGAATTAGTTTTTTGGGCTACATTATCTCCAGCAAAGGTTTTGAGATGGATCCGGTTAAGGTTCAGGCTGTGCAGGAATGGCCTAGGCCTATTGGTTTGAAATCGATACAGAGGTTTTTGGGTTTCGCCAATTACTATAGAAAGTTCATAAAAATTTTTTCTAGTATTGTCAAACCTCTGACTGATCTCACCAGGAAAGGTGCTGATGCGGTTCAGTGGTCTTCTGAGGCCATTGAAGCTTTTGTGTATCTCAAGGAGAGGTTCACCTCTGCTCCCATCCTTATGCAGCCTGATGTTACTAGGCCGTTTTTGGTTGAGGTTGATGCTTCCTCTGTGGGGGTTGGCGCAGTATTGTCTCAGGATAACGGGGATGGATTACATCCCTGTGCCTTTTTTTCAAAAAAATTTTCGGAGACTGAATTGAATTACGATATTGGTAATCGGGAATTATTGGCTATTAAACTCGCATTTGAACACTGGCGCCACTTCTTGGAAGGTGCGGAATTTCCCGTTCAGGTTCTTACAGATCATAAAAATCTGATATATCTTGATGCTGCCAAGCGCCTGAATGCCCGTCAGGCTAAGTGGGCACTGTTTTTCTCGCGGTTTAATTTCTCCGTTACTTACATCCCTGGTACTAAGAATGTTAAGGCGGATGCCTTGTCTCGCAGTTTTTCTCCCATAGTCGGTGCTGAGAAAGAGGAAAACATTTTACAAGAAGGTGTTGTGATAGCTGCTTTAGACTCCGTTTTGGAAGATGAGATTCTTAAAGCTCAGGAGAATGCCCCATCTAACACTCCTCATGGGAGGTTGTTTGTGCCTGAGACCTTTAGGAGAGATTTGTTTGTTGAGTGTCACGAATCTCGGTTGGCAGGTCATCCCGGAATCTCTGAGACCAAGAGACTGGTGGGTCGCAGTTTTTGGTGGCCTGGATGGCAGAAGGAAGTCATTAAGTGGGTGCGCCAATGTACTATATGTGCTAGATCTAAGTCCTCACATCCTCCTGCTGCGGGGTTGCTTTGTCCTTTGGAGGTCCCCAGTGCTCCTTGGACACATTTGGCTATGGACTTTATAACTGACCTTCCCCCCTCTGAGGGTTTTACTGTCATCTGGGTGGTCGTGGACCGCTTTAGCAAGATGTGTCACTTGGTTCCCTTCGTCAAACTGCCCTGCGCTAAAACTCTCGCTAAGGCCTTTGTCAAGGAAATTGTCAGACTTCATGGCGTTCCTACTGACATTGTTTCTGATAGGGGTCCTCAGTTCGTGGCTCGTTTTTGGCGTGCCTTTTGTGACAGGTTGGGAATTCATTTGTCGTTTTCGTCCGGATATCATCCTGAATCTAATGGCCAGACAGAAAGGAAAAACCAGGATGTTGAGCAGTTCTTGCGTTGTTTTGTGGCAGACAATCAAGAGGGGTGGTCTGAGTTTTTGCCACTTGCCGAATTTGCTCTGAACAATCATACATCTTCTTCTGCTGGTTGTTCGCCTTTTTTTTGTTGTTCTGGGAGACATCCGTCGTTTGGGTCGTTCTCCAAGTTGGGATCTGCCGTGCCTGAGGAGGAGAATTTTTCCGGTGATTTGGAAAGAGTTTGGACGGATGTGCGTGGTAATCTTCAGGAGGCCAACAGAAAATCTAAAGACTACTTTGATAGGAAACGACAGGAGGTTTTGTTCGCTGTTGGTGACATGGTTTGGTTGTCCTCTAGGAATCTGCGGTTGAGGATTCCTTCTAAGAAATTGGGTCCCAAGTTTGTAGGGCCCTTTAAGGTGCTTCAGGTTGTCAACCAATCTGCTGTTAGGTTGGAGGTTCCTACCTCCTGGAGAATTAATCCGGTCTTTCATGTCTCTCTGTTAAAAAAAGCTGTTGTGTCGGATGGTGACGCCTCTGCCTCTGTTCCTCCGGTGGTGGAGGACGGGGAATATGAAATTTCTCGCATCCTTGACTCTAGACGGTATAGAGGTAGTTTGCAGTATCTTGTGGCCTGGAAAGGTTTCGGACCCGAGGATAACTCTTGGGTGAGGTCAGATGATGTTTCCGCGTCCAGACTTATCAGAGCGTTTCACAGGAGATTTCCTGATAAGCCTGGTCCTAGGGGATCCGGAGGATCCTCTTAGAAGGGGGGGTACTGTTAGAACCTTGCTGTTAGGTTTTTTTTCCTTTGCTGGTCACATGACCTTGTTGGCCTATTTAGTCCTGCTCCGCCCTTCTGGCTTTGCTGGACTTCATTGTATATCTACTTTCTAGCTAGCCTGTGCTCTGTATCTAACTCTGTTAGTTTGCTTGGTCTACGGACCTCTATGTTCTATCTATTTTGTTTGTTCGTCTGTCTGCTACTATTTCTGTTAGGAGGTGTCCCATATTCCTCCCAGTCCTTAGTACTTGTAGGGATTCCCTCCCCACATCTATAGGTCTTCGTACAGACTAGATTAGGACTTTAGCAGGTCTGATCGCAGGATCAGGTTCCCTGTTACATCGTAGGGATTCAGCTGAGTCTCATAGTAGGGACAGATCTCCTCTCTTTCCTTAGCTTTGGTAGCAGAACATAACACTATCCTCTCTACTCTCTTGAGCTGGGACCTAGGGATAGATCTTTTGATATGTGCCGGATGATTGCTGGAATAGTGGAGTAGTCCGTTGCAGTCCGTCGGTTTAGAATACAGGTCTGTGGAGAGGAAGCCATCGTCATCTTTGATGACGACAGTGTCCAAGAAGCTTACTTTATGCTGGTCATAGGTGACAGTAAAACCTAGATCAGGCCAGGCTGTGTTGAGGAGGTTGAAGAACGTGTTCAGGGTTTCCGGGGTGCCATTCCAGATGCAAAAGATGTCATCAATGTATCTCTTCCAGAGTACGGAATGTGTCTGGAAGAGAGGGTTAGTATAGACTACCTGGGTCTCGAAGGCTGCCATGTAGCAGTTAGCATACGGTGGCGCTACGTTCGAGCCCATAGCCGTCCCTTTGACCTGGAGATAGTACTTATCTTGGAACATGAAGTAGTTTTTGTGAAGTACTATGGTGAGTAGGTCAATTACCAGGTCAGTAAGTCTAGGGTCAGTGTCGGACTCCTTAAGCAGGGACTCCACCGTGTAGATGCCCTGATTATGAGGTATAGAGGTATATAGATTCTTGACGTCAAATGACACTAGAAGAGAAGCGGCGGGAACTTGTTGTAGATCAGATAATGTTTTCAGGAACATACCGGTGTCTAGCAAAAAGGCCGGGGTTTTCTGAATCAGGGGTGTGATGATTTTCTCGAGAAATCTGGACATCGGAGAAAAGATGGAGTCGGTGGAGGCAACTATGGGTCGTCCGGGTGGGTTAGTCAAGTCTTTATGTATCTTGGGTAGTATATAGAAAACTGGAGTGATAGGGTAAGTTTTGTTGAGAAATTCACCTGTCTTACTGTCGATAATACCTGTATGGCCTCACAGGGGCCCAAGAGGTAAGGGGCCCGCTACCATCTCCAAAGCAGGTGGAATCGGGCATTATAATGAGTTATTGGGCTGTAAAGGGCCCATATATTGTCCTTCAGCTTACCACATTTTTTTCTCCCCTTCCTCTCTCGACAGTATATGTGCATCCAGACCTGCCTTTCTGTAAAGGTCTACTCACAGACGTCACCAACTAAAAACAGTCCCTGTATAGCAGTTACAGTAGAGTTATATACAGTATAGCGCCTTTCAGGGGACACTCTTTCTGAATGAGTTGTTCACGTTACTGTTTCCTCCATCTGGCCCAGACCGACATGACAACTTCTTCCAGCCAGGACTCATCTGTGGAGTTTTTAAGAAAGATTTCCAGGACTATTCCCACCTGTTTCCAGCCTAAACAAACACCCCATCATGCTACTCGGTATGTAAACATGCTGGTGATCAGCCGATGAATGATAATGCACTTGTTGATCTGGTGATTGCATTGTTTATGCTAATGTAAAAATAATTGTTATCACCAGCAGGTGTAAACAGGAAGGTGTGCTGCCCATAACAAGAAACTGTATTAAGTACACTGTGTAACAGATCACTTAACCTGCGCATATCAGCCCATCTAAATGGGCCTTAATGTGCATAGGGACTTCACTATTCCTCCCTTACAAGTAGATTTTGGGGGAGATAAAGATCAAACAGTTGGATTTCAACTGCCCAATACTTTTTTTTTGGAAAGATAAGTTGCCAAAAGAAGAATTGGATAACAACTTAATCTCCTGTTTGTTTTGACAACACATGTACGCTCAACTAAATCAATCATACATGTATATGGAATGTCAGCAGAGATAATAATAATATTTTTATTTATATAGCACCAAATATTCTGCAGCGCTTTACAATTCAGACATTATCTTCACTGTCCCCATTGGGGTTCACAATCTAGATTCCCTATCAGGATGTCTTTGGAGTGTGGGATGAAACTGGAGAACCCAGAGGAAACCCATGCAAACACAGGGAAAACATACAAACTCCTTGCAGATGTTGTCCTTGGATTTGGATTTGAACCCAGGACTCCAGCGTTGCAAAGCAACAATGCTAAACACTGAACCACCGTGCTGCCATGATAACTGTCTAATGTGTATGGCCAGATTAAAATAATCTTCCTGAATTAGGCAAACAATGTTTAATGATGTGCCATCTTTATTACTATTGGTCCCCATGGACAGTAGACTAAAGTTGATGGGTTCGGCCCATGGTCTAATATGTATGGTAGGCTTCAGCCGACTGATGGTCGGGACAGATGTTGATCGCACATGTCCGATTTTGGACTGCTCATTGCATTGTTTTCCCTGAGATAAGCTCTCTCGTAGAGAGCACAGAAACTCTCGGCCGAGCGAGTGCTGCTGTATGGGAGTATCGGCTTAGTGGCTGTCTGCTGAACGATCAGCCAAAGTTTCGTTTGGCCGATAGCCATCTAATGTGTATGGTCAGCCTAAGCAGCCTAGCCTAACCTGGCGAGTTATCTTCCTCTGAAGTCAAGAATGAAATGAAGAATGAACTGACAATAGTTTTTTCAGTGTACTGTTCTTTTTAAGCCAATATTCTCAATTTTTTTTCTCTATTTTTTTTTCTTTTCTGATTCATATTTGATGAATACTTTTGGCAGAGACTGTCCCTCCACCCGAAACAAAAACATAGAATTTAGCATAAGATATATGTCTGGCTCCACATAGATCTAAACGGATTTGTATTTGTTCACCTTAACCAGGTCTTTGAGAAGTGGCATATGGTTTCAATTAATTAAGACATATCTAAAGAAATTATACAATGTACCGTTGCACTTTCTGTGTACATTCCTCACAGTTTTCAAGCTCTCTGTGAACTTTGCAGACAGAAGCTAATGTGAACGATTACAATCTCTGTCTGGTGTTGTGGGGTACGTTGGCACAGAGACATGTGCAGTAGCTTGGGATAAAAGGCCAAATCATCTGTCAGCACAATTTTGTAATGTAAAGACCATGTGAAGTTTTCTGCTTATTAGATTTCGGTGCACAGGGGCCGGACTGTGCATGGGGTCTTCTCCTCCCGGTCTGTGATTACCCGGCCCATCCGCCTGCCTACTGTCTTTGCATGACAGGTCACTGCTAAGCTGTCAAACAGAGGAGGAGGGTTATTCACAGACTGGAGGCAGCGGAGGGGTCGGGGAATCACAGACAGGGAGGAGAAGACCCAGTGCACCAATACTGATTAGTAGTGTTGAGTGAGTATGTTCTATTAACCCTTTCGCCGAGTATGCTCGGGCCGAGCTCCGAGTATTTACAGCTGCTCGGTGATATAGTTGAATCGCTCCCATGTGCATGATTTGCAACTGTTTGACAGTTTTAATACATGTGAGGAATGTCTATTTCTTACACATTCCTCACATGTAATAAAACTGTCAAACAGTTGCAAATCATGCGATTCAACCATATCACCGAGCAGCTGTAAATACTCGGAGCTCGGCCCGAGCATACTCGGACAGAACATACTCGCTCAACCCTACTAATTAGCAGAAAACATCAAATGGTGATTAAAGAAAAACATCAAAGTGGATTTCTTCACCCAAGGTATCAATGTAATCAGTATTACAGCGCCATTACAGCCATGTCTTTACTTTACATTACTCAATTGTGCTGACAGGTTCTCTTTAAAAAGTCTCTCCCACTTACCATGTACTATTTATAATACTAATGTCTTCTTTTGTGGTAGAAAAGACTTTGCTCCCGCTGCAAACAAAATTTCTCCAAAGTGTCCCAAGAGCTGCTTTTCAACACGACACCGCAAGATTGCATATTATTTTTAGCTACTGTGTGCAGCCTGCGTGGCTTAACCGTGTTACTATGGCCCGCCACGTTTCCGGAATTGTTTATAGATTATAGATATAGAATAGATTATATCTGGGACATTAATGGATGGTGATTGCAAAGGGAGGTGCCAGCAGCGGATCTTGATAATTTGCTCAAGTGCATTCATAGTGGCAGAGCATTCCTCCGACAACCCTTAATAATAACAAGGAATGTGAGAACACCGGCACTATTTAATACAAGCATACCTTTTACAGTCCAAGGAATCAATGCAGCTGATCTGCTTCACAGATCACAGGTGTGGCTCCTCAAACGAACAGCGTCGTGAAGAATCCAAGTCTAGAGATGAAGAGGTGGCACTCCGAGGTCTTGTAAAAACTCTTCTTTATTAAGGAAGATTAAAACATGGATGTCGGGGAGTGGGTCAAGCGGTGGTCCACTGAATGACCCACTCCCCAGCATCCATGTTTTCATCTTCCTTAATAAAGAAGAGGTTCTACCAGACCTCGGAGTGCCACCTCTTCATCTCTATACTTGGATTCTTCACTACTAGTGTTGAGCGAGTATGTTCTGTCCGAGTATGCTCGGGCCGAGCACAGAGTATTTACAGCTGCTCGGTGATGTGTTTGAATCACTCCCGTGTGCATGATTTGCATCTGTTTGACAGCTTTATTACATGTGAGGAATGTGTAAGAAATAGACATTCCTCCCAAGTAATAAAGCTGTCAAACAGTCGCAAATCATGCACACGGGAGCGATTCAAACACATCACCGAGCATCTGTAACTACTCGGCGCTCGGCCCGAGCATACTCGGCGAAAGGGTTAATAGAACATACTCGCTCAACACTATTCACTACCATTAAGAACATTAATAATAGCAACCAAGGAGTGGAAGTATGTGTATTTTTGTATACATGTTTATACATGATACAGAATAAATTCAGATGTTTGAAAATTGTATTTCTATTTTTACATCATTTGCATATAATTAACATGATCCTGTGATTTCCAGAATTCCACATTTAACTTCTTTGTGTTACAATTTCAATGTTGAGGAGTGCAGATTTATAGAAGTTCTCATAGTACACTGCGTGCATTAGCTGAAATTTGGAAGTTTCTTCCATTCCTAAAGTTTGCAGCCGTCCCTGCCCTGATTTATAACTCGGTCAGATGGTCTCCAGCGTATGGAATATATCTCTGCTGACACATTTAGTAAGAAAACTCTCTGTTTTTGTGTCATGAAGATCAGAAAGTGTGGTTGAGGAATGACATACTTTTTCATCTCAAAGCCTTGTTGGAGCCTCATTTAACCCTTATGAATTGCAAATAAACCTTGGGGCAAATATTGGTAAGAGTTCAAAGCAAAAATAGGCCATGTTTTACTTCAATGCAGTAATAAGGCTTCCCCGAGGATTGGGAGGAGAGTATGACCCAACAATATCTTTATTGCTTGTTTTCCCAGACCAGTATTTCTATTATGGGAAATAAATGTGAGGAACTTTATGGGGGAACATGTTCTCTGTGTCTAAATAATTGTCTGATATCCATAGTTATGTGGTAAGGTTCATTAAAGGGTCAAACATTGACTAACAGGGCAGCTGCCTCCAATAGATGGAACAAGAGAGATCACTTTGTTTCCTTCCAGGAGAGTTAATTTGCATGTTTTTCCCATGGAGCATTGCCAATAATGCTCATTACTCAGCTGGCCTCCATAAGGAGAGAAAGCTTCCCCTAAAGCTGTATGGAAGTGCAAAAATACATTCAACATCGATATAATAACCATCAGTAATAGTGAATTAAGCCAAGTATTTAAAAATGGTGGTGAAGTTACAGCATAAAGTATTTTACATGTAATTAACTCTATCGATACCAATGATGCCCAGCTAGCAGAAGGGCCTACATGTGACCCTATGTGCTAGGTTTGTGGTCTCCGAGGAAAGATAAAGTAATTTGGTGCAACTGTCTCCATAAACAATGGGGGTATGAAATGCCGATCCTAATAAATCTCCCCCACAGTATGTACCCTTTTTATGAAAGATACTTCTAACCAATAAAAACAAGAGGTTTAAAGGGGTTTTCCCACAAAGTACATTACAATAATAGATCTTGGAATAATAATAAGTTCCACAATTGGATGTGATTAAATAAAATGTTCCTGTGCTGAGATAATCTTATAAATGTGCCCCTGCTGTGTGCTGTGTAATGGCTGTGTCTGACTGTGCAGGAACATGGTCTGGTCATACCACAGCTCCTGGGCAGGGTAGGAAGGAAAAGAGTATACAGACATTACATCAGCTGATTCTTTCTGTGAGGTAAAATATGTTTTTAAACAGGTAGGGAAATGTTTTACCTCACAGAAAATATCAGCTGTGATCCCCTGCTGTAATGTCTGTATTCTCTCTTTTGCTTCCTCCCCTGCCCAGGAGCTGTGGTATGATCAGACTATGTTCCTGTATGGTCAGACACAGCCATTACACAGTACACAGCAGGGGCACATTTATAAGATTTTCTCAGCGCAGGAACATTTTTTTAACACATTCAATTGTGGAAGTTATTATTATTCCAAGATCTATTATTGTATTGTTCTTTGTTTGTGGGACAACCTCTTTAAGACCCCCATACATATTCAACTATAGGCGGCTAAGCCTGCTGCTATTGATGGGATCAGCTCACAGCCTAATGTGTATTGGAGCCTCTCTTCACAGGGGAGAGATGTTTCTGGCCTGTTGAGTTTCAATGGCTGATTCTTTTGTTTTTCTTGCAGATTTTCTCATAGTGAACACAGGAGAGCTCAACCAAAACCTCGGCCTATGTATGGAGAAGTCGGAGAGATATCAGCTGAGTGAGCGACTCATTATATAATCAAGCAAAACTATCTTACACATATTATTTATTATTATAGTGCCATTGATTCCATGGCACTTTACATGTGAAGATGCCGACTTCTCTAAACCAAAACCAGTCAAATTTAATATCTTGAGTAGTGATGAGCGAGTATGTTCTATTAACCCTTTCGCTGAGTATGCTCGGGCCGAGCTCCGAGTATTTACAGCTGCTTGGTGATATGGTTGAATCGCTCCCATGTGCATGATTTGCGACTGTTTGACAGCTTTATTACATGTGAGGAATGTTGTCTATTTCTTACACATTCCTCACATGTAATAAAACTGTCAAACAGTTGCAAATCATGCACACGGGAGCGATTTAACCATATCTCCGAGCAGCTGTAAAGACTCGGAGCTCGGCCCAAGCATACTCGGACAGAACACACTCGCTCAACACTAATCTTGAGCTAAAACATAGTAGTTTCACGTTCTACGATAGTTGCTACCTTATTGCCCCATTGACCCAGTAGGAGATTACAATATCTTCATACCCTTTGAGACTGATTCTTTAAGATTGGTATTTTGTATGACATTCTTAATGAGGGTCATGCAGGAATCAGATGCACCAAATTTGGTGCGTCTTCTCAGTGGCCTGCACCTCCGTGTACCTCAACATAAATGTTACTCCAGTCTGTGACTGGAGTAACATTTCTGGCATAAGAAATGTTGCCACTTTGAAGAATTTCATGGGTGAGCGTAGTCGCACTCCATCCTTGCGCCTCCCCAACTTTGCCTATTTTGTTGAAGTTGCTTGAAACTAGCTTGAAAATGCCAAAAGTCACAACATTTTTGCACTACCTTTACATTGTACAAAAATGTTGCGGCTTTTCAAAGTGTTTTACACCCATTCTCTGACGTAAACACTTTGATGTATTGGCTCCTAAGAAATTTATGCCATTGGTAATGTACATATTTTTAAGGTTATATAAAAAATCATCAGAACGTGAGTGATATTGGCCGTTTTATTTATTGATGCGCTTGATTTAAGCTTCTATTTGTGTAAGTGACTATGCGACTAATCTTCTAATGCACAGATACGGATCACATCATATATTAATCATTGGGCTTTCAGGTGACTAAGGGATACTTAGAGCACATAGAAGTACATGGACCAACCCTCTCTCAATGAATGACATAACACAAAAGAGCGATATGTATATATACGTAAGTATCAACAACAAACAGATGATATAATGCAATATAATCTTCAAGGTTTGAGATTTATCCAACGTGGACTTTATCATACCCAAACACTGAAATCGCAAAAATAAAGTTATTATTTCCCTCATTTTTTCCTACTAATTTTCTTTTCCTGAGGTGAAGTAAAGACTAAGGCCCAGATTTATAATTTGCATTTTGTTTTCTTGCTTTGAAGTCACTATTCTTCTTTTGCCGTGTGGTATTCTATGCCTTTTTTAAGCCAATTTTTTTTAAAATGGCACAAACGGTTCATGAATTTTGCGGAAGTCAAAAATAGTTTTTATTTTTGTCTTTAACCTTTTTTTCAACGCTTTAGTTCAAAAAGTTGTACATGACGCAAAAAATGTCACAGAAATTTTCTGATAGACTAGGGATTGACAAAAAGCGCACATTGACCAAATAGCATGTGGTTTTATTGCATTTTTTTGCTCTCATCTTGTGATGCTGTGAAACCACATCACTTGAATAGCCTCAGGTAACAAAACCCCAGTTGCTGCTGCTCCGCTGGTTGGATAAAACCAACGTCAATATATATACCAAAAAGGAGAAATGAGGGTATGCTGTGCAGCACACCTGCATTTCTCCTCTTTGGTACACAGAAATTTTCTAGCATTCATAAACTTACTCCGAGGGGTGGGGGTGGAGGAGTGGGACTGGAATATATTTACCACAATTTTTTAAACTTTACGAAAAATCACAAATTATGAATCAGGCACAAATATTTGTAAACCCTAAACTCTGCCTGCAAAGGTAGACATAAAAAAATAAACAAAAAAAATAGAGGCAAAAATAGACTTTTAAAAAGGCGCAAGAAGAATAAGGTGCAACTAAAAAAAAGCTACAAAAAAAGGTGCAAATGCAATAATGAATGAGGCCCTAGATGTCCAAATAATATTATATATATACTGTTATATATGCGCATCTTCTTAGTAGTGTTCTAGTCTCTATATTTAAAGCACACCTGTCAACTGGATTGTGTTCAGTAAACTACATACACTGTCAGGTGGGCGACATTACACTGTCAGTGAAGGCACAGTGAGCTGTCATAAGAGCATACAGATGAATATGTAAGCAGAGCACCAGATAGAGCGCCCCCCACAGGCCGCCACTGAGCACAAGCATATCATTATCTCCAAACTGAAAGTAAAGATTACATAAGAACCACAGGACGGATTTCATCAACCAAGGTATCATATTAATCAGTGCAATGTCGCCCACCTGACAGTGTATGTAGTTTACTGAGCACAATCCTGCTGACAGGTGCACTTTAAATGACTGAAAAGTCTGACACATTTTTCAGCCACCAAAAGATCTTACTGGGATTGTCCACTTTATTTTTATTTAAGAGATGTATAGGGGGCATGATTTTGTGGCCATTACTAATATATAAATATTACAGGCCACCACTTGTGCACTTGACCCCCATCCCACCTCCTTCCCAACCTCATCACCATGCGTATCCAGGCCCTAACCCATCTCTTAAACCTATCATTAACTTCTGGTACCTTCCCTTCTACTTTCCAACATGCCACAATCACACATATCCTGAAGAAACCATCCCTCGACCTAACCTCTACATCCAACTATCGTCTCATATAGCTGTTCCTCGAACAGGATGTCCATGCTGAACTTTTCTCCCATTTCTTATCTAACTCACTCTTTTGCCATTTATAATCTAGCTTCCATCCCCACCATTACACCAAAACTGCCCTGACCAAAATTACTAACAACTTACTGCCAAAGCTAACAGACAATTCTCTTTATTTCTTCTTCTAGATCTGTCCTCTGCCATCAAAACTGTCGACCACTGCCTCCTACTGCAAATCCTCTCTTCCCTTGGAGTCAAAGACCTTCCCCATTCCTGTATCTCCTCATACCTTTTCTGAACCCATATTTAATGTCTCCCACTCCCACACTACCTCCTCATCCCTCCCTCTCTCTGTCGGTGTCCCTCAAGGCTCTGTCCTGGGACCCCTACCCTGCTCAATCTATACCTTTGGCCTGGGACAACTCATAAAGTCCTATGACTTGTATTACTGTTATGGATCCGGGTGGTGGAACCTCTGTGCTGCGGTGCAAGGAGGGACCAGAGGGGCATAACTAGGTATCAACTCGGACTGACCAAGGTCGCACGGTGGCTCAATCGACTCCGTGAACCAGGGAAGGACTGAGCAGAGGGACCAGGTGCTACTCTGGGCCAGTCCTTGTATGAGAGCAGGTGACTCCCACGGGTCAGAAGGCAGGGACTGACCGGTACAGCAGATGAGCACGGCAGGCAGGCTGACGGGTGATCCGTGTAGACGGACTGGCAGACACCACGGGTAACTGGCAGGAGCCTCCAGGTAGGCTGGCTGGTAGGCACGGCAGGTAACTGGTACGTTCTCCGGGTAGGCAGGCAAGCCTGGCCCATAGACAGACTGGCGGGTTTGGACCATAGGCAGACCGTCGGGCTGAAGAGTGTACTTGGCTGGCAGAGACAGGTAGTCAGGCCGATGGACTGGACTGGTAGTCAGGCTGGCGGACTGGGCTGGTAGTCAGACAAGCAGCGGGACCTGAGGGCTGAAGCAGAGTTTAGAACACAAAGCTACAACCTTGCACGGGCACCTCCATTTTGGAGGAAGTGCCTTTTATATGAGAAGTCCTCCGGCCATTGGCCGGGGACTCCTTAGGAAGGCGCGCGCGGCTCATTTAAGAGGGGGGGGCGTGCGCGCGCCCTAAGCACAGTGCCCGGGAAGCTGCGCGCGCCGGCAGCAGCAGCAGGAGAGCCGGAAGACGCTGGGCCAGGAGCGCGTCGGTAAGTGGGACGGCGTCTCTGCCTGTTAGGGGGCAGAGACGCCGATGCTACAATTACCACCTATATGCTGATGATACTCAGATCTACCTCTCTGTCCCAGACATCACCTCTCTACTAAATCAACAAAATTGGTCCAGAAGTAAACATAGAGTCACTATCAAGACTATAAGCCACCCAAAATATCTTACATTGAGAAGGTAAGGTGAGCAAAGTGAACACCCAAAGGAATATATTCAAAAAGAAGGATTTTTATTAAATAATCAAAACAAAACATGATAACAGTATATATACAGTAAAACAGGTGCCTCCAGTGTGACCTAGTGTGGTGCACTCTGTGCGTCCACACCCCCTGAGGAAGTGTCACGAAACGCGCGTTGGGGCGCAGGGACATGTGACTGCCTTGGCTACAGTGTGCACCTGAGACACTCTTTACCCAAGATAATGTTTTTACCACCTCCTGGTATGATGATACGGCTTTCTCTTTATATATACAGGCATAGATACTCTAAGTATTTTCAACAGTGACATTGAAGGGATTCAGTTTACATGAACTCGCACTTTTATGGGAACTATTGAATCTGTTGCTATATGAGCCTCTGGCATGCTTCTAATAATATCACTGTATGCATTGGTTTATATTTCATTGTCCCTAACACTGGAGGCACATGTTTTACTGCATATTATGTGTTATCATGTGCTGTTTTGATTATGTAATAAAAATCCTTCTTTTCAAATATATTCCTTTGGGTGTTCACTTTGCTCACCTGGCCTGCTTAATGTAGGATATTTTGGGTGGCAATTCTGATTTATAGTCACCTCTCTACTGTCTAGAATCTCAGAGTGTCTGTTATCCATATCTTCCTTCTTCTCCTCTCACTTCCTAAAACTCAATGTGGACAAAACTGAACTCATCATCTTTCCTCCATCTGACCTAACTTCCCTACCCAATATATGTATCACAATTAATGACACCACGCTTTCTGTAGTACCGGAAGTCTTCTGCCTCAGAGTGAGCCCGTCCTTCAAACCGCATATCCAAGCTTTTACCACCTCCTGCCACCTACAACTCAAAAATATTTCCAGAATACGTCCTTTCCTCGACTCTGAATCTACCGCATTGACTACTGCAACATCCTCCTCTGTGGCCTCACTGCTAAGACTCTCGCACATCTCAAGTCCATCCTTAACTCTGCTGCCCAACTAATCCACCTCTCTTTACGCTACTCCCCTGCAAATCCATTCATTGGCTTCCAATTCCCCTCTGTATTCAATTCAAACTACTAACACTGACCTACAAAGCCGTCCATAATCTGTCTCCTCCATTTATCTGTGAAATAATCTTTGGATATCCTCCAACACACAACTTCCGGTCCTCCCAAGACCTCCTTCTCTGCTACATTCCTCACCCAATCAAATTCAAAACTTCTTCAGAGTATCACCCATCCTTGGGAACACATCCGATTATTTGCCACACTCGGAGCTTCAGACCGAAACTGAAAACCCATCTCTTCAAGAAAGCTTACAGCTTGCAATGACCCACATCACCACCACCGAAGCTGCTGCATCCCCAAAACCTATTTTCTTCTTCCCCATTATCCTGTAGAATGTAAGCCCACAAGGGCAGGGCCCTCTCCTTTCTGTATCAGTCTATCCTTGTTAGCTGGTTCACTGTCATTTATATTTGTATTTGTATCTTGTATTTAACCCCTTCATTATGGAGTCAATGGTGCTCGAAAAATAAATAATAATAACAATGGCAGTTAATGGAGGAGCATTTGACCAGTCCTGTCCTACTGCCTCCTCCAATTAAAAAACAGATTTTTCGTGCCCATTTTTTTCTATTGAGGGACAGGTCTGGTCTTCATCAACTGGTATTATAGTTTTGGGTGTCTGACTATTTTCATCCCTACTGTCTGATCAACTGTTTGAAGGGGTCTTTATGCTCCAGCTAGTACTGCAACTTCTTTAAAGAGATGAATGGTTGGGGTGTTACAGTGGAAAAATAAAGGGATGTGGACGGGCACCACCCACCAATATTCAATAGAGTTGAAGCAAAGATACATCACAACATGCATGGATACCAAAAAACTAAAGATATATAAGGATTTGGACTGTCTAATCCTGTTCCTACCCCTGAAGACAACGAACGAGCTATGTTAATACTGTCATGCGGTTTTATATGTAAAAGTGATGTGCGTCTTATGAAATGTATTTTGGTAAGGCACAGCATAGAATAGAGTTCCCTGATGGATATTTCTGCAATGTTTGGAGCCTAGGGCTCGAGCCAGATACTAGGGAGCCTGGTCTTCTGACATCACGAGGTCAGTGGAGGTGGAATTACGTGGGGGGCAGGTGGCCGGTCCCGGATGCACTGCCAAATTGGGCAACGAATCCCTGAGGCTGATGGAGTCAGTGGGCTTGGGGGTAGTCCAGGATGAATGGGTGGCAGGGCAGAAGAGGAGTTGTACTAAGGAGCAAAGAAACATGAATTGATGTGCCCTATATCACCTGTCACCACCTGATGAACTTGAACTGTTCAGCAAACGTTTGTGTCACTGCTTCAACATTGACTGTGGCCAAGGAACGCTGTGAGTGACAGCTCAGCCACCCTATGGGATCTGGAGTGTGCTGGACTGTCAGTTTTGTGGGTGACAGTCCAGTTATCCAATCTGATCCTGGAGTGTGCTGGGTTGTCAACATTTTGATTGACAACCCTGCTGTTCAGTCTGGTTTATTCTGCGGTCGTTTCCTTAATCATTTGCACGGTATTTAGCTGGGCTAGCTGTTAGTAGTCAGTGTCAGTTGTAGCTTTGCTTAACTTAGGTGTGTTTGCTTAGCCCTGTGTCTCTTTCCTCTGACCTTATTGCCGGACCTAGGACTTGTTGTGACTATTCTTGCAGATTATCAGTCCTGCTCTTGACTTTAGGTATCTGACCACAGACATGGCTTCTGACTATTCGTTTGTTTTACTCACATGTCTTGACGTACCCTTCTGGCATTTGACCCTGTACGGTTTCCTGACCAGGCCTTTGACTTACCCATCTGTACTACAAACCCTCCTGGTATCCGACCTCGGACCTCCTGACTACCCTTTCTCACGGCTTGCCCGTGAGTAGTGACTCAACATCACAGTTTCCCTATTGTAAAGAACTTGGTGTCCCCTGAAATGCGTGCGGCGGCTCCTGAGGAAGGAAGTCTGGTAACAGCGGAGGCCTGCGGCCTTCAGCACACTGGGACTGGGGCACTGTTTGTCTGTAAAGGACCAGAGCCAAACCGGACAGCAGCTCGGTCATGACTACCGCTCTGCAGCACTTTACAGATACATCAAACAACAGCCATGCACACAAGCAAATACATAAAGTAACACATCGACTTCAGTTGACAAAAAAATTCAGATACAAGGACAAACATAAAGATGAGAAAAACACTTCAGAACTGATGAATAACATCATTAGTGCAAATAAGTAATGGTGTCCTGTATCCACACTTCCCAAAGATAGGGGGAATGAGTGAAAAATATATATGGGTCCTCCCTTATGCAAACTATGAGATGAAGTAGCAATATTAGGATATACTTTTTTTTACTCAAACACTACTAAAGAACTAGTGTGGGAATAACCACCACAAATACACAAAAACAATTCAACGTGCAAGTGTGAATAAATATACATGCAAAATAGAAATAAACCCTCTGGTAAAGGGCAATATGCCCCAGTAAGATAATTAAAACACTAGACGCAATGAACATAAGGGCACTATGTAAAAGAAGTCATGTAAAAAATATACTAATGTAAAAACGGGGAAGACCAAAAGACCCAGGTGGGGCAGGAGAGACCCCACACGTTACACTGCTGCAATGCAGCTTCCTCATGGGTAAATAGTGTACTGTAAACTTTGTCCCCTATATATACACATATAAAGTAGAACAAAGGAGCAAAAGTCATTAAGGCAGCTATAAACATTGTTCTGTTAGTGGCTATGCGTGCACAGCACCCGGAAGTGCATTAGTATGGCAATCATTGGGATTATTACTCCGGAAACACAAATTGGCCTATTCAAGGATGGCTACTATGTTAGTGCTGGAGGTAAGTGCGCCCTAACCAAAGATAGCAACCACTGTGCAACTAATAATGAATGCCCTCACCAATAATAGCCACCATTGACTAATGATGAAAAATGTTCCCATACGAAGGATGCCTGCCGCTGTGAAACAAATACTGACTACGCATGCCCTTTCCATAGATAGCCAAGCATACACGACTACTGGTACTACATCGAAATTAGAAATCCATGCTAAAAATGAATGCTATACACCTCCCACACAACAGGGTGCATGGCACATGATCATAATGAAAGACACCAGCGTAAAAAAAAAAGTTAATAAAAATAACAAAATATGTGAAATAAGATACAAATAAACACAGGGATCTAAAGATAAGCATTTCAGAGTAAAAAAGAAAATATTTAATTGTGTAATTCAAATAATATACAGTAATTAAATACCTGTTATAAAGAAAATAGATTACACTGCATATCAGGTAAAAGAATAATGGAATAAATGCCTTTAGAATTGCAGCCATAAATGCAGCAAAATATATCTTTATAGAGAATCTGTCAGCAGGTTTTTGTTATGTAGTCTGAGAGCAGCATGAGGTAGGGACAGAGAGCCTGATTCCAGCAACGTATCCCTTACTGGTCTGTGTGTTGTTTCAATAAAATCAGTGTTTTATCAGCAGGAGATTATCACTACAGTACTAGGTGTCTAGTGCAACGTAGTTCTCTTGCTCTATATAACCCCGCCCCCATGGTGATTGACAGCTTTCTGCTTATGCACAGTGTACATAGGAAGATACCAATCAGTGGTGTGGGTGGGGTTATACAGAGCACGCGAAGGGCAAATGGTCAGTGGTTGTTTTTCAGAGCTGGGTTCAAATCCCACAAAGCACAACATCTGCAAGAAGTTTGTATGTTCTCCCCGTGTTTGTGTGGGTTTCCTCCGGGTTCTCCAGTTTCCTCCCACACTCCAAAGAAATCCTGATAGGGAATATGATGGCACTAGATAAGCAAAGCATAATAAATAAATAATAAAAAGAGCTCAGCATTCATAGAACTGGTAGATCTATGGCAGATAAAACAGTGATTTTATCAAAGCTGCACCAAGAAGACCAGTAAGTGACACATCGCTGGAATCAGAGTCTCTGCCCTTACGTGATGGTGCTCTCCGATAACCAAGCTGCTGCTGACAGATTCACTTTAAGAAATGAAGGTGAGCTAGAAAACACCTGAGTTGGGCAAGCACTAATACATAATAAATACAATTTTACATGTTCAAATTATATTAAAAGAAAGTCAAGCTACAGCCAGCATTAGGCACCCACAAAAAAAGTATGGGAATACATTAAGAAAAATCCAACAATGGACAAAACAAACAAATAAACGTGTATAAAGGTATACAAAAAAGAGGGTCAGAATGAAGACTCATCTCTAGGATAGGCTACTCTACCGGTGGAGTCTCAAAACCGAGCACCACAATCGATTAGCCGACCGAATCGCTAAGTGGCCAGATGCAAGCGCATGTACTGGCTCATGTTAACCCAGCCAGCGATTTATTGCTAAAGGAGCATAGAATTAAATGTGTTCTGTGTGCACATGGCAAGTACCTTTATTAAACAAAAATATATTCCAAAAAATACATAGTAAAGTAAATGTAACATCCATATTTTTAAAGTCCCATTTTTAAGTCACAAACCTGATAGTTTCTCTAAAGAATGGTGAGAATAATATCATGCGGAATCGACTGGCCGATCTATTAATCAGGTTAAGTATAGAGGCAAAAAAGACATTTTTTTTGCATTCAGAAGCCCAGATGAATAAGGGAAGGAGTGGGGGTTGTCCTCCTATTCCATTCATTCTGTCTGTTGGCATAGGAGTTGAGAAGGATTATCACTGGAATCTACGAGTGTATAGCAAAAGATAGAAGCTTAAGAGGTAAGTATATTTCCCTCTCAAAGTTTTGAACAGAGGAGGCAGTAAGCCAAAAAAGGCTAAAAAAAACAAGACAGTATTTTTTCTTGGCATCGTTGAGCTTGGGACAGATAACTAAGATAGTGTGGTAAAGCGACAAGCTCGGCTGTATGCAGAGGTAGATAAGGAACACTGTCTCTTTAAATTTCGGGTTAGTTTATTAATCGTCATAAACTAACCTGAAGTCCATAAAGAAAATAACATAGCCCATTCGACATAAAGGCAAAACAAAATACAAATTTGCAGCACAGTCCATATATCAGTTGAGGTCTGGCCACTCCGGGTTAAGCACACATAGTCCAGCACAATACGTGCAAGCTCCTCTCTGGAGCAAGCCTTTCCAGATAATGACCACACCTGAGTGTAAAGGCTGGCTATTTAAACCCCAGACCACTCCCTGGATTGGAGATATGGTGGATGATGTCCCGCCCCGTACTTCGCCATCCACTAAAAAACATGCCTTTGTAAACCTTGGCTGTTAACACTCTCTGCACCTAATGTGCAGGAGAAACTTCCATGTTTCACATGTCTCCCTTCCAACACACTGCCAGTGACTTTGTCACAATAGATATGTATGAACAGCACTCTCATGGCGCTCCAGAGGCTTTGCAGATGGATCCTGGGTAGGCAAGTATATGAAAGTATAACTCCTTGTGACTGGACCATATCCCTGTGTTCAGTGTATCCAAAATGTGGTCAAGAGAATGAACAAACTTGTGTTAGTGACCTGTAGCTAAAAGGGAAAATAAAAAGGAAAAAGTGTAAATCAATTATGCTCAAACACATGAAAGAACATAGCACAAAAATTAAAACTGAGCTACCAACAAATAATGTATGTGTGGTGAGAAACACATGTACAGTGGCTTGCGAAAGTATTTAGCCCCTTGACTTTTTACCTATTTTTTTATATTACAACCTGTGTTTAAATATTTTTGTAATCCGATTTGTGTGTGATGCATCTGCACGAAATAATCTAATTTGGCGAAGTGAGAAAAATATAAGCATAAATTAAATGTATGGGATCAAATAACTAAAAATTGTCATGTACATATGTATTCACATCTTTTGCTATGAAGCCCATAAAAAATTCTGGTGCAAGTAATTACCTTCATAAGTCACATGCTTAGTGAAAGGAAGTCCACCTGTGTGCAATCTAAGTGTCACATGGTCTGTCAGTATATACACATGTTTTCTGAAAGGCCACAGAGGCTGCAACACCATTAAGCAAGAGGCACCACTAACTAAAGAACACCATGAAGACCAAGATGATCTCCAAACAAGTCAGGACTAAGACTGCCTGGACTTTACTCAAATGACTCCCTCAATCCCGGCTGAAGGTAACAATGTCATCCAAGTAGTCTGCTGCATACTTTTTGTGAGGGGTTAGGATCCGGTCCATGGCTCTCTGAAAAGTGGCAAGGGCTCTTTGTAACCCAAAACACATATTAATAATACCCATCTGGCGTTGAGAAGGCTCTCTTTACCTTACCCTCCTTGGGTAGGGGAATCTGCCAGTACCCTGAGATCTAGGGTGGTGATACACCGAGTTGGTCCTAGTCTTTCAATAAGCTCATGAGGTGAACATCAAACTTAGAGATCTCATTAAATTTTCAGTAGTCATTATAGAATCGCCATTCTCCATCTGGCTTTCGCACTAACACTATGGAGCTTGACCATCCACTCTTTGACTCCTCAATTACCCCCAGGTTTAGCATCTGTATAACCTCCTTTGAGATTAGCTCCTGGCAGGCTTCAGGAATCCTATACGACTTTAAATTGGTCTGAACATGAGTCTCATTGAGTATCTCATGCTCGATGACATGAATGAGACCTGGTAACTCTGACAACATGTTCCTATTTTGGTGTAACAATTCCCGACACTGCTTTTTTTGTGATGGCGACCAAGTTTCTGCAACTTTAACATCCTCAAAGTTGGCTTCTGACTGGGCCAACAAGCAATGGGTTTTGAGAGTGTCCCTATCATTCCAGGATTTTATTAGGTTAACATGTAATATGATATATTTGGAAGGGCTTCCTCTTCCCTAGTTGGTGTATTTTATAGTTGACCTCTCCTACCTATACCACCACTTCAAAGGGTCTCTGCTACTTGGCAAGGAACTTGCTCTCCACTCTGGGCATTAGCACAATTACTCGATCCCCATGCTTAAACTGTCTCACTGAAGCCAACCTATTATTTACCCTGGATTGTGCCTCTTGTGCCTTGAGGAGGTGCTCTTTTACAATAGGCATAATGTTGGCAATCCTCTTATACATCTGAGCCACATGCTCTATTATGCTTTTGTAGGGTGTGGTCTCAGTTTTCCACATCTCTTTTGCTACATCAAGGAGTCCCCGGGGTGTCGACCATACATTAGCTCAAACGGGGAAAACCCTGTTGAGGCTTGTGGAACTTCCCTGATAGAGAAAAATAGATAGGATATAAGACCATCCCAATCCCGATCATCCTTCACTACCACATTTTTTAATATGGCTTTCAAGATTTTGTTAAACCTCTGTATCATGCCATCCGTCTGTGGATGGTACACAGAGGTACGTAGCTGTGAAATTTGTAGGATCTTGTACAACTCTAGCATCACTTTTGACATGGTGTCCCCTGATCTGTTAATATCTATTTGGAAAAGGCCAATTGGGGAGACTATATAGATTAACTCTCTAGGAATACACTTAGAAGAGATGTTTCTCAAAGGCACCACCTCTGGGTAGCATAATCTAACACCACTAATGTGTACTGATGTCATCTTGGAGACTTGACCAGGGGTTCTACAAGATACATGGCTATCCATTCAAATTGGACTTCAATAATTGGCAATGGCACCAATGGACTGTGGAAGTGGGCCACCTTGGAGTTCAACTGGCATATGGGGAAAGACCGTCAGTAATACAGTATTTCCCTATACCAACCGGGCCATTAAAACCTTTGCAGGATCTGTTCCTGGATCTTGTCTACTCCCAGATGACCACCCAACACATGGGAATGGACCATGTCTAACACCATATGTCTGTAGGGCCCAGGCACAAGTAGTTTCTCTATTAACTCGCTCCTCCATTTGGTCACTCTGAACAACAGATCATTATTCATGACAAAATACGGGAAGCGATTACTGACCCCGGCTCCTGGGGAACACCATTCAACACCGTTACATTTTCCAGAGCACCTTTCAGCGTTAAGTCCTTGAGCTGGGCAGCCCCAACGTTTTCCTGGGACACCTCAAGGTCACTAATATTGGCTTCAAGGAATGTTTCCTGATGCTCAATTTCAGCCAGTATAGTGAAAGGAAATTCACCAGTTGCATCATGTGACATAGTTACCCTAGTGAATACTGGTGGTATACTGGTCAACTGGGCACTACAGCTTTAGCCCATAAGTCCCAGAACAAAGGAAAATCATGTCCGATAATAACTGTGCAATAAGTGCTTGACAATTCCCACTTTGTGGGACATGGAACCAGTCTGTGGGTATGTTGACCTGGGCTATGAGATAGTTCTTGTTGTCTCCATGTACACACCTCACCCCCAACCTCTTCCTAGGGACTAGCACATATAGAAGTGTGGCAGTTGATAGGGTAACCAAACTGAGTCCAGCACTTCAGTCACAGCAACACCGTTCAGAGTCACCTGGCACAGCTGAGATCCCTCACCAGGGTGAAGTACGACACTACACACGGGATGTGCGCCAGCCTACGGTGCAGTCCATAAACACTGAGGCCATAGGACAATGGGCTGCTATGTGATCCGGGGCATGACATCTCAAGCAGACACTGGTACGAGATCGACCGCTTGAAACTGGCTTTGACTGCTTCTGGGTCTTTGGGCACCCCTCAGGCATGGATTTGGGCTTCCTCTTTTGGGTATCACCTTAGGTTCCCCTGCCTGCTCAGGGAGTTCTCCACAGCCAGGTATCTTTCCACAAGGCTCACAAGGTCATCTGTATTCTGTGGATCTCCTTGGGCAACCCAGCAGTGCACAGATCTGGGAAGTGAGTGGATAAATTTACCATCACCACCCTTTTCATCAACTGTGCTGGACAGCAAGTTTCTGGCTGCAACCATTTTTTCAGCAGGTCAAACATCTAGGACCTGAGAGGCTTGTCCCTGCAGTAATCCCAGAGGTGCACCTGTTGAGTCCTGACTTCCAGGGTTATGTCCAAGCATGCCATGGTAGCGACCTTTCCCACCCAGGCTCTTTGGTCGCTCCTAAATCCCAGACTCCAAATCAAGTCAAAATAAAACCATGTCAGTAACCTATTCTTCATGGCACACCTCTCCCAGGACTTACATCACCGAGGCCAACCACCTCCGTAACACATACAGTGCTGCTCACCATTATTGGCACCCCTTCATTTTTTTGTAGACTGTACAATATCTTCGGAAATAAATAGAAATGTACCAAAGTTATATCCTCAGGATTTTTCAATTAGTGGTCCAAAGTAATACAACAATAAAACATTGTTTTTCAACTTCCCTGTTGCAATTTCAGCTAAGAAACAGAATAGAAAGCATGTGTAGCAATAAAGGTTCCCCTAATTAATACTTGGTTGCACACCCTTTGGCATTGCAAACAGCCTCCAAATGTTTCTTGTAGCCATCTATAAGCTTCTTGCACTTCTCAGCTGGAATTTTCTCCCACTCTTCCTTTGCAGTTTGTTCAAGCTCTTGAATGTTTGCAGGGTTCTTTTTCCCAATGGCAGATTTCAGCTCACCCCAAAGATTTTCAAGGGAATTGAGGTCAGGACTCATTGCTAGCCATTTTAAAACAGTCCATTTTTTCTTTTTAAACCATTCCTATGTACTTTTTGGATGTGTGCTTTGGGTTATTGTCTTGCTGGAGGACCCATGATCTTGGACTCAAACCAAGTTTTTTTACATTGGGTGAGACTTTTTGCTCTAAAATCTCTTGATAATTCTCTGACTTCATGATTCCTGTGATACGGTCAAGGCCTCCAGTATCAGACGCAGCAAAGCAACCCCACAGCATTATGGATCCTTTACCATGCTTAACTGTTGGTAAGGTGTTCTTTTCCTTAAAAGCTTCATTGCGCTGTCTGTAAACAAACTGTTGCTTTGCATTGCCATAAAGCTCTATTTTTGTTTCATCTGTCCACAGAACATTTTCCCAGAAGAATTGTGGTTTGTCAAGGTACTCTTTGGCAAAGATCAGTCATTCCTTTGTATGTCTCTTCAGCAATGGTTTCTTCCTTGGTCTTCGTCCATGAAGCTCTGCTTGGTTTAGTGTGCGGCGTATGGTACTTGTTGAAACCATGACCCCAGACTGTTCCAGGTTGGCCTTCAGGTCTTTGCATGTTTGACGTGGTGTTTTTTCCACTATTCGCACCAACCTTCAAATACATCTTTTGGCAATTTTCCTCTTTTCCCCCATGTGTAGGGAGGTTATTGACGGTTCCATGCTTGGCAAACTTCTTAATAACATTGCGCACTGTTGAAACTGGGATACAAAGGTCTTTGGAAATGGCCTTGTACCCTTTGGAAGTCTTGTGTTTGCTAATAATAGCAGTTCTGATGTCCTTAGACAGCTCCTTTGTCTTCACCATTGTGGCAAAGGAACAGAACCTGCCATGTGGCTTTTTAAAACGCTGAAGTCATAATTCATTGGCTAATTCATGTCACATGGGCACCGACAATTAATCACAGGTGAATCTCTTTTTTACATTTTTCATTTTTTTATAGCAGATACTTGTACAATAGTTTGTAACACCGTAATATTGCCGTGTATTGTAAAACAATGTTCCATTTGAACAACTTTAATTCCCCATTCTCACCCTCTTAAAATGACAGGATCTGAACTGTCGCAATCAGAGCCAGTTCCAATTGCAGCAGTTAGATTAAGGTGCCAGCCAGTGGCATCTAAGTGGTGAAACTCCTGTGATCACAACAGTTAGACTCAGGTGCCGGCTGTACAACACAGCTGGTAGCTTCTGATTCTGCTCCATACATGCAGTGCAAAAAGGGACAAATGGACCCCCTGGGTACAGTTGACCTCAGCACTTGCCCAGGCTCACTGGGTGCTGGTGGAAGCCCTGAAAACTATTGTAAATAATATAATTACAAGGTTGGTTCTTCTTTAAAGAACCACTCTCATCCACTTAATATATTGCAGTCATCATATTATACGGCACTGGGTACTTACAATTGCTCATTTTGCCTTTGTACCCAGTTAATTCTTCTCTTTTCCATTAGGTCTATGACATCATGTGATTAAAAACTGACTAGCTGAATCCTTCTAAGTTCTATGTAGAAAAACAGGAAGTCAGTTTTCCCTGCACAAGTCATGAGTCACTGCAAAAGTCCCTGGCAGAGAGGAGGAGGCAGCAGCTGGGTCAGGAGTTGAAGAAGGGAATGATAAATGCAGGGACAAGAGACTTCCTGTTTATACATAGCGCAAAGAAAAGAAGAGTTTACTGGGTAGAAAGGCAAAATGAGCAATTGTAAGTACACAGTGCTATATAATATGATTATTGCAATATATTAAGAGGATAAAACTGAGTGCTTTATTAAATATTTGCCAGTCATTATTTTAATTTGCTACATTTGGTTGATCTTTGTAGGCTGAAGCTGAAAACCAAGTTATGGAGCTATCTGATCTGGAAAAAAAAAAGAGCAAGTATCACACAATTGTTGGTTAGCACCTTGCGTGTAGAGCTGATGTTTATGGAGATATGCCATTATCCCTCACATTCTCCATGTGCCGTATCATCCTTTTAAGCTGACATCACCGACAGCTAGAAGGAAGTGACAGATCTTCGGGGAATGGCTTGGACATAACCCAGAGCACATAGTATAACTGGCTTGTTGTTTTCCTACATGAATGCTTTATAATTCACATGACGGCACGTTATGTTTTTATTTGCTCCTCAGGACTATGTGATTATATAATATGTTCACGTGAACGCTGACTACACTTCTCTCGAGGTTCACTCACTCAGTGATTTCATAGTGTAGCTATCCCCGTGACAGTAGCCTTCTGCTCCTTAGTGTTGTATGTACACAAAATCGTGACTAGGCACAAGAGAATAATGAAAAATGTTCTCTTAAGACGTGAATCTGTAATTTTCATCAATGCTATACAGTAGAGAAATGAAATTAATACCCTAAAACAGCCGTGCCTACGTAATCTCCCGCCATTGCGATCTCATGACCAGGGCAATCTTAAGGTGCACTTCCACAGCACAATAGTCATAATCTTAGGAATGCTCATTTTATGATAATTGCCTGATTGACAATCACCCGATGAACTAGCAAAATGCTTGTTCGTCAGGTAAAATGATTTTTTGACTTGCATAAAGCTTCATACAGACAGGTTTACGCAGAACTCACACTGCCGAGAGCATTGAACAATATATGGGCAGGTGCAGACGACTATAATATTTAGATGGGTGCTATCTGTCGCACTTCTCCCCATGTTATTCTAAGAGGCCTTGCTCATGCCCGAGTTTGATCCGATATTCGAACTGAACTTGGCCATGCAAGTCAATGAGTCCATGGAAACCATCGGACTGCACTCGGATGACATCTGAGTACCAATTTCCATGGACTGACAGAATGGAGAAGATGGAGAAATTTTTTTCCTCATCCGAGAGAATCAGATCACACTGGCATCACCCTCTGATTATATGATTTTATGACTGTGATTTGCATAATCCACCCAATTCTCTCGGATGAGAGAATAAATGGTCGTCTGCACCTAGCCTTCGACTGATCATTCCACGTGCATCTGAAGGGGAATCTGTCGGGGTACACAGACTTTTAAATCACCAACGACCGATAACGCAGTTCAATTCGAAGTTTAAAAAGGACCCTTAGACTAGACAGTCTTTAAGGCTGTTATGCCACACCACTTTTAGTGAAGTCACATCCTGTTGTTGGTTAAATCACAGGTATCTAAAACACATAATAAATATAGTGCAAGCCATGAAAGACGTTTTTTTCGCCGCTGTCTGCCCCGGGAACGGCAGTCAAGTATGCAATATGCATACTCCCGGCCAGAACCCTTCTAATGGGCATGGCCTAGCGCAATACACTTGTATTGATCAAGGCCACACCCAGTCGAGTGGGTGTGGCTGTCTAGTGGGCATGTGCTTGCGCAATACAAGTGTATGGAGTGAGGCCACGCCCACTAGATGGGTGTTTCCTGGAAGTATGCATATCTCGTACCTGACCACCGTTCCCTGTAGGTCTTTATCTTCTTCTAAATCCTTCTCAGTACTTCTAGGAATTAGGGGGAACTAGAGTCTAGTGCCAATCTGAATCTCAAAGGGAATCTGACAAGTGTGAGACATGTAATGACTGACAGTCTGCTCTGGGGGCAGATTCTTGAGGAATTCTATGTCCAACCCATAGATCTTAAGAGCTCATTTACATATTAAGAAAAATGTGGATTTCTTTGGAATAAGACTGTCACGTTAGGTGTGGGGAAGACTTAGTGCAACACAGAGGGAAAAGGGAAAGAGAGCCCAGACACTAGGGAAAGGGGGAAAGTGGAGACCTCCTAGTCTGGTCTAGCATCACCTTGTCTCAACTATCGTCCCTATATTGCCTCCTCAGCAATCGCCGCACGCGTGTCTCGCCCTACTCTCCCTGGCATATGGCTACGGCTAGGGATGGAATGAGATGAGCAGTAGTCAACCTCCACTAAACTCTATAGACAACAAGGGTGGACAAAACAGGGGAAATGGCTTAGCTTTAGATGAACTCCAAATAAGCACACAGCCTCAAGCTCCAGAGAGGACGAAATACTGCTCCTGCTAAGCTTTACAAGTAGAAATGGATATAGCCGGCAACTCCCTCTCAGACACACCAGGTATATATACAGCCAGGCCAGAGAGCTAATTAGCAAGAGAGAGGTAGCCGCTCGGTACTAAAGACAGCCTCTTATCTAAGAAACTGTCTGCAATGCCAAACGTAGCGATCTCCTGCAACCCACTGCAGTCCGACTGTCTGTCACCTCTGACACACCTGTGACAAAGACATCGGATCGCAGATATCAAGGTATCATTTTATTCAGCTTCCTATGACCTACATGCCCATGTAGACGGCTTAGGAGGGATGATCCTACTGCCAAATTCCCTTTAATGTTAATTACAACTTCAATATTCTTTGCAGGAATTTAATAGTACAGTAATGGCTCCTCATATAACAAGAACTTATCCAGAATAACAAAGCCACCGCCATCATATTTACCACCACCATCATCATGCCTGATTCTTAGCATGTTATCACTGTGGAATGCTGTATCATCTTCTCACCAGATATTATTGAACCTGTATGTTGTGTTATGTCTTGTTGAAAGATCAGAAAAAAATCCAATGTACAATAATAGGGGACATCTGGGAAAAGTGAATACATTTTATCTCCTCTGTAATAATGGGTAAGGAATAGTGTTGAGCGAGCATGCTCGACACTGCTTGGTACACGCCCGAGCATCACGCTACTCGGGATGTTCGGCGAGCACCGAGCATTTCCAGTTTACTCGGGTGGGAGCTCGGGTCTCCGCCCTGCATGTTTGGCGCTCTTTACAGAGCCAATGAACATGCAGGGATTGCCAGCCAGTCACTGTAATGCCGCAGCCATGTTGTTTGTGGGCATTACAGTGATTGGCGGCCGCACAGCGTCACCTCGAGTATTTAAAACCGGGCGCCGCCCTCTTGGACACAGTTGCTCCGGATCAGACAGTGTAGGAACAGCGCTGCTGATTTAGGGAGAGATATATCCTGCAAAATAGTTAGTGTAGGGTCTGTAAAGGCTGCCAGATCAAACAAACAGTCCTTCTCAGGACTAATATCCATCCCAGATACCAGGCAGGCAGGCTGTATAGGAGACGCAGTGGTTATACCAGCAAACGCTGCATTACAGTCCTGTGTGCTCCTGTTGCTGAAATTGCTGGACTTAGCTCCAGGTCTCGGGGGCCAGGAAAAATCCTTTTTTTTTCATCTAAATCTTCTTTTTTTTTTCCTCCTTCACACTGTACAAATACCCGTCTTATTAACCTTTTGGTGTCCCCCCCCCCCAAAAAAAAATAAGTGTGTCTCTGATATTTCAGACACAAATATATCTGTTGAAAATAGTGTGGTGTAGGTCAGAGAAATAGAAGTGTGGTTTTGCAGTTCCATGGGCCATTTGTATCTAAAAAAAAACTGTTTGAGTGTGTCGCTCACTGTTCAGCCGCAAATATATATATTTAAAAAAGTCTGGTATACACCATTAAATTATAACTGTGGTTTTGCTGTTCCACGGTAAAAAATCTCTGTTATCCTGTTTTGGGCATTTTTTGACGTAAAAAAAAAATAATAGTGTCTCCCTGATTTTTCAGACACAAATATATCTGTTGAAAATAGTCTGGTGTAGGCCCGAGAAATACAAGTGTGGTTTTGCTGTTCCACGGTAAAAAATCTCTATTATCCTGTTTTGGGCATTTTTTGACGTAAAAAAAAATAATAGTGTCTCCCTGATTTTTCAGACACAAATATATCTGTTGAAAATAGTCTGGTGTAGACCCGAGAAATACAAGTGTGGTTTTGATGTTCCACGGTAAAAAATCTCTATTATCCTGCTTTTGGCATTTTTTGCCGTAAAAAATAAATAATAGTGTCTCCTGATTGTTCTGACACAAATATATCTGTTGAAAATAGACTAGTGTAGGCCCGAGAAATACAAGTGTGGTTTTGCAGTTCCACGGTTCAAACCTCTGTATTATCCACTTTTGGGCCATTTGTATCTAAAAAAACAGTTTGAGTGTCTCGCTAACTGTTTGGCCGCAAATATATATATTTAAAAAAGTCTGGTATACATCAGTAAATTATAACTGTGGTTTTGCTATTCCACGATAAAAAATCTCTATTATCCTGCTTTTGGCATTTTTTGCCGTAAAAAATAAATAATAGTGTCTCCTGATTGTTCTGACACAAATATATCTGTTGAAAATAGTCTGGTGTAGGCCCGAGAAATACAAGTGTGGCTTTGCAGTTCCACAGGTGAAATCTCTGTAGTATCCTGCTTTTGGCATTTTTTGGCGTAAAAAATAAATTATAGTGTCTCCTGATTGTTCAGACACAAATATATCTGTTGAAAATAGAAAAAATCTCTATTATTCAGCTTTTGGTATTTTTTCCGTAAAGAAAAAGAGTAATAGTTTCTCCCTGATTGTTCAGATTGTTTAAAAGAGTCGGGTGTAGGCCAGAGAAATAGAACTGTGGTTTTCCTCTTCCACGGTTCTAATCTACTTTTCATTACCCTTTTTCCATTGATAGTGCGAGTGTAAGCTATTTTACTTCCTTTACAATGGGCAAGGTGCGTGGCAAGGGACGTGGACGTTCTGGTGATGGTGCGTGCAGAGGACGGGGCCGTGGCCAAGGTGAAAATGTGCCACAACCAACAGCCACATCTTCTCGCTTCCACTTCTTGACCGAATTACTAGGGAAGCACAGAACAACACCAGTATTGTGAACTGATCAGTGTGAACAGGTTATTAATTGGATAGCAGATAATACTTCCAGTTACCTGGGCACCACCACCTCCGGCCTGTCTTCCTCACGGTCGACTCTTAGTAGCCGTGAGTCTCGACCGCATACTCCTCCTCACCCTGATGCTCCTTCCTCCCACCATGCCGAGTGTCGTCAGACAGCAACAGATCCCACACTTGGACACTCTGAAGAGCTGTTCACTGGTCCATTTCCAGATTTGTGCCCCTCGCCTGCTCCGCTTGAAGTGGTGGAAGAGGAGATCCCATGTAGAGATGCCCAAATATTTGAACAGCCACGGCCACAGGAAGTCGACGCTGGCAATTTGTCACAAGAGGTGGACGATGACGAGACACAATTGCCAGGAAGTGAGGAGGAGGATCGTGGTGCGCAAGTGGAAGAGGAGGAGGTGGTGGATGATCTAGTAACTGACCCAACGTGGCAGGAGGACATGCAGAGTGAGGCCAGCAGCACACAGGGGGAGGGAGGCAGAGTACCCCAACAGGCAGGAAGAAGCAGTGTGTTGGCCGCAGACAGAAGGCGGGCAACCGTTCCCCGTAACACCAACACGAGGGACGTTGCCAGTACAACCGGTAGGTCTTCCAGAGTCTGGAATTTTTTTAAAGACTCTGCTGATAACCCCAAAAAGGCCATTTGTACCACCTGCCATGCCAGCATCAGCAGGGGTGACAAAACTACCCGCCTGACCACTACCAGCATGATCAGGCACATGGCAGCAAAGCACCCAACTTTGTGGGGCGAACCCCAGGGTCCACGACCAGTGTCAGAGGGTGTCACCACTGCTTCTTCCGCTGTTGTGCGTGCAATAGAACCCCCTTTTGTGTGTGCAAGGCAATCCCCTGTCCATACTGCATGCAAAGATGCCCCCTCCTCTCAGTCTTCACTTGTTATGGCAGTTTCTCAAGAAACAGCATCAACGTCCACATCCACGTCCCACCGCAGCGTTCAATTGTCCATATCCCAGACCTTTGAACGAAAGCGGAAATTCGCAGCTAACGCCCCACAGGCCACAGTCCTAAATTCGCACATTTCACGACTGCTTGCGTTGGAAATGCTTCCTTTTAGGCTGGTGGAGACGGAATCCTTCCGCAACCTTATGGCGGTGGCCGTCCCTCGGTACTCGGTCCCCAGCCGACACTATTTTGCCTTGTGTGCCATCCCCGCACTACACAAGCATGTGTCCCAAAACATCTGCCGTGCCCTCAACAACGCAGTTACTGGGAGAGTCCACCTGACAACGGACACGTGGACAAGTGCTTGTGGCCAGGGACGGTACATCTCCCTGACGGCACACTGGGTAAACATAGTGGAAGCTGGGACCCAGTCGGACCTTGGGACGGAACACATCCTCCCCACACCGAGGATTGCGGGCCCTATGTCAGTCAGAGTTGCCCCCACAGTGTACAGCTCCTGCGCATCATCCTCCTCCTCCTCATGTTCAGCCTCCATCTCAGATATCACCACATCAGTTACAAGCTGGAAGCACTGCAGTACTGCCTCCGCCAAGCGGCAACAGGCTGTGCTGAAACTCATAAGCTTAGGTGAGAAACCTCACACTGCTTGTGAGTTGTGGACAGCTGTGAAAGAGCAGGCAGATCTGTGGCTGAGACCGCTGAACCTACATCCAGGCATGGTCGTGTGTGACAATGGCCGTAACCTGGTGGCGGCTCTGAGGTGAGGCGAGATCACACACGTACCATGCCTGGCTCATGTGCTTAACATCGTGGTTCAGCGGTTTCTTAAATCGTACCTCGAGTTGCCAGATCTGCTCGTCAAAGTACGCCGCCTGTCAGCTCATTTTCGCCAGTCGGCTACAGCTTCCGCCGCCCTTGCTGTGTTGCAGCAGCATTTGCAGCTTCCGTCACACCGACTGGTGTGTGATGTCCCCACACGTTGGAACTCTACCCTCCACATGTTGCAAAGGATTTGTGAGCAGAAGAGAGCAGTTGTGGAGTACCAGCTGCAACAAGGCCGTCGACATTCAGGTCAGACTCCACACATAAGACCTCAGGAGTGGACCTGGATGTCTGACATCTGTACCATCTTGACAAACTTTGAGGAGTTCACGCAGATGGTGAGTGGCGATGACGCCATCATTAGCATCAGCATTCCACTTGTCTGTCTTTTGCAACGCTCTCTGCAGAGAATTAAAGAGGAGGCATTGCAGCCAGAGTATGATGAGATGGATCAAGAAGCTGTAGCGGTCGATTACACACAGCCCAGCCTCATCTCATCCCAACGTGCATTGTGGGACAATGAGGGAGAGGAGGAGGAGGAAGAACAGGAGCTTGTATCATGCGCTGCAGACGGTAGTACCTGTACAATCGTCATACCGTCGGTTCAGCGTGGGTGGTCTGAGGACAGGGGGAAGGAGGAGGAGGAGGAGAGCATGGTCAGTCGTCATCTTGGTGAGGACACGGAAGTCTTGCCCGTTACCAGTCTGGCACGCATGGCTGACTTTATGTTACGCTGCCTTAACCGTGACCCTCGCGTTGTCAAAATGTTGGGTGACAGTCATTACTGGTTGGTGACACTTTTAGACCCCCGCTACAAGGAGAACTTTCACTCTCTTATTCCTGAGGTGGAGAAGTCTACAAAAATGGGGCAGTACCAGAAGGCCCTTGCTGCAGAACTGTTAAAAAAGTTCCCATCTGAACACGCTAGCGGCAGAGGTCACAGTTCGTTGACCAACCAAGGCGTACAAGCGAGAGAGAGGCAACTCCAATCCAGCAGAGGCAGGGGAACACTGTCAACGTTCTGGGACACTTTTCTGAGACCCGCCCAGCTTACAGGCCCTGAGGCGCGGGGTACTCTCACAAGGAGTGGAAAGTTTCAAAAGTTGGTGAGGGAGTACCTTGCCGACCATACCAGGGTCCTCCGTGATTCCTCTGTGCCTTTTAATTATTGGGTATCCAAGCTGGACCCTTGGAATGAACTCGCTCTGCACGACTTGGAGGTCCTGGCCTGCCCTGCCGCTAGCGTGTTATCGGAGCGTGTTTTTAGTGCCGCTGGGGGAATTATAACTGATAAGTGCACTCGCCTGTCAACTGACAATGCTGACAAGCTGACCCTTATCAAAATGAACAAGGGCTGGATTGGGCCAAACTTCTCATCACCACCAAATGACAGCAGAGTAACATAAAGTCAAATCCACTGTGTTTTTTCGGGAGGTGTATTCACATGCACCGCTTCACACCCACACATGGGTATACGCTTCCTCATTTCGGCTGTTTTATGTTCTTCTCCTTATCCTCAGCCTCGACCACCACTATACCACCAGGGTGACCGTGGTCCGTGTTGCCATTATTGAAAGTTCCTCTGTCCTTATTTTTGGCAGCTTTTGCTTGGAAGGCATAAGCCAAGACTATGGGAGACACACTCCCCAATAATGGGAATAATGTTTGTAATATGCTTTACTGCATGGCTCTTGTAAGGGGCATTGCAAGTTCCTCCATCCTAATTTTTGGCAGCTTTTGCTTGGAAGGCATAAGCAAATACTATGGGAGACCCACTCCCCAATCATGGGAATAATGTTTGTAATATGCTGTACTGCATGGCTCTTGTAAGGGGCATTGCAAGTTCCTCCATTCTAATTTTTGGCAGCTTTAGCTTGGAAGGCATAAGCAAATACTATGGGAGACACACTCCCCAATAATGGGAATAATGTTTTTAAGATGCTGTACTCTATGGCTCTTGTAAGGGGCATTAAAAGCGTCTTGCTAAGCTACTGCGACCTCCACCACTTTTCCGAGGGGCATTAAAAGCGTTTTGTTAAGCTACTGGGACCTCCACATCTCTTCTGAGGGGCATTAAAAGTGTCTTGTTAAGCTACTGGGACCTCCACCACTTTTCCGAGGGGCATTAAAAGCGTCTTGCTAAGCTACTGGGACCTCCACGTCTCTTTTGAGGGGCATTAAAAGCGTCTTGTTAAGCTACTGGAACCTCAACATCTCTTCTGAGGGGCATTAAAAGCATCTTGTTAAACCACTCTTAACTCCACAGCTCTTCCAAGGGGCATTGAAATGTTGTTTTTAATTAACTCTAACCTCCACGACTCTTCGAACGGGCATTGCATTTCCTCCTAATTTTTGGCAGCTTTTGCTTGGAAGGCATAAGCAAAGACTATGGGAGACCCACTCCCCAATAATGGGAATAATGTTTGTAATATGCTGTACTGCATGGCTCTTGTAAGGGGCATTGCAAGTTCCTCCGTCCTAATTTTTGGCTGCTTTTGCTTGGAAGGCATAAGCAAATACTATGGGAGACCCACTCCCCAATCATGGGAATAATGTTTGTAATATGCTGTACTGCATGGCTCTTGTAAGGGGCATTGCAAGTTCCTCCGTCCTAATTTTTGGCAGCTTTTGCTTCGAAGGGATAAGCAAAGACTATGGGAGACACACTCCCCAATAATGGGAATAATGTTTGTAATATGCTGTACTGTATGGCTCTTGTAAGGGGCATTAAAACCGTCTTGTTAAGCTACTGCGACCTCCACCACTTTTCCAAGGGGCATTAAAAGCGTCTTGTTAAGCTATTGTGACCTCCACGTCTCTTTCAAGGAGCATTCAAACCATCTTGTTAAGCTACTGTGACCTCCACGTCTCTTCAAAGGGGCATTAAAAGCGTCTTCATAAGCCACTCTGAACTCCACAGCTCTTCCAAGGGGTATTGAAATGTTGTTTTTAATTACCTCTAACCTCCATGACTCTTCCAACGGGCATTGCATTTCCTCCTAATTTTAGTCAGCTTTTGCTTTTCAATGAAAAGGCGAAAACTAAGGGAGACCCACTCCCCAATAATGGGTAGAAGGTTTTTAGTACGCTGTAATCCACGCCTGTTTCAAGGGGCATTGCAGTTCCTCATAATTTTTGGAAAGCCTTCCATTCATTGCTTAGGCCAACAGTGTACAGGAGACCCAGTTGCTATAAATGGAAAAAAACGGTTTAGTTAACGCCCTCTGACCTCCATGTCATTTCCAAGGGGCATTGTAGTGCCTCAAAATTTTTGGTAGGCATTGCACTCACTGTATGCCCTATAACTGTGTAGCCGAACCGCTCATTTTGTTACAGAAACATATCCTACAAGACATATGTGGTTGACTGGCCTGATATTGATGTGAATGGTCCCTGTTCCTCCTGCTCTTTCTCTTTTGCCACTACCTCATCCATCATTTATCACCTGAAGCCTTGTTTTAACAGGAGTCATAGAACTGGGATAGTAGCAGGAAAACATCCAGCAATCCTCGGAGGAGGTAGGATATGCGCCAAAACGCTGACCACCTCAGGCCTAGCCGCTACTACATACATGCGCTTGCATTCCAAGAAAACAAAGCAGATGCTAACTTCTATCATCATGATCATCATGGTCCTCACCTTGGCACTCTCAACTCCCCTGATGGAGAAGCCAGGGCCCACCGGAGGAGTCTGGTTCTCTGGTGGGCTCGTCCAATGCTGCCCTAAAGCAGGCTGGGCTAAGAAAAGTGTGTGAGGGGATGTTCCAAGGAGAAATAGGGGCGGCTGGGGACCGTTTATGGACACCCGGCTGCCCCCAGGCGGCTGGGGATCGTGTGTGGACACACGGCCGCGGGGTGGCTGGGGACCGAGTATAGACGCCCGGCCACCCCCTGGCGGCTGGGGACCGAGTGTGGACACCCAGCCGCCGGGCAGCTGGGGACTGAGTATGGATACCAGGCCGCCAACGCAGCCATGACGTGGTGGCCAGAGTCCGCCTCCACATGCCTAAAAGGCCCAATTTCAAGTGCAAGCAAGCAGTATGGTATTGCAGCCTGGTTGGGTGGCAGGCTGCATACTTGCGCTTGCATTGCAAGGAATGGGAGAGGTACAATTGAACACTGCCCTGGGACAAGGACTTGAACGGGGATAGTTGCAAGTCTGCAACGACAGGTGCAGGGTGGGAGGCATCTTCGCATGTACCATGAACAGGGGTTTGGCATGCACACACTACAGCGGAATAGGCTGTCCTTCACACTAAATGCGCTGGGGAGGGCACAGGTAATGTTTTGGTATGCGCGCTTAATCTTATGTATAAGGCACACCGGGACAAATAGGGGCGGCTTGGGACTGAGTATGGATACCTCGCTGCCGAAGCAGCCATGAGGTAGTGGCCAGCTTCGGCCTCCTCCAAACTAAAAGGCCCCATTTCAAGTGCAAGCTAGCAGTATGGCATTGCAGCCTAGGGATGGGTGGGTGGCAGGCTGCACACTTACGCTTGCATTCCAAGAAAACAAAGCAGATGCTAACTTCTATCATTATCATCATGGTCCTCACCTTGGCACTCTCAACTCCCCTGATGGAGAAGCCAGGCCCACCGGAGGAGTCTGGTTCTCTCCCAAGAAAAGTGTGTGGGGGGGATGTTCCAAGGAGAAATAGGGGCAGCTGGGGACCGTTTATGGACACCCAGCTGCCCCCAGGCGGCTGGGGACCATGTGTGGACACCCAGCCGCGGGGCGGCTGGGGACCGAGTATGGACACCCGGCCGCCCCCTGGCAGCTGGGGACCGAGTGTGGACACCTGGCCGCCGGGCGGCTGGGGACTGAGTATGGATACCAGGCCGCCAACGCAGCCATGACGTGGTGGCCAGATTCCGCCTCCACATGCCTAAAAGGCCCAATTTCAAGTGCAAGCAAGCAAGCACTATTTTATTGCAGCCTGGGGGTGGGTGGGTGGCAGGCTGCATACTTGCGCTTGCATTGCAAGGAATGGAGGAGGTACAACTGAACACTGCCCTGGGACAAGAACTTGCACGGGGATAGTTGCAAGTCTGCATCTTCTGATGCGGCAAGGATGACTTCTGATGGGCACACTTTTAGGCAGTGACCTGGGTGTCAGAGATGCTTCAAGGGGTCTTCCCCATGCTGTTCCCTTGTCTTTTCAGCACTGTATGCATGTGTCACACAGCGCATGGCCAGATAAGGTTGTAAAATGTTAAAATGACATTTCCCAGTGAATGCATTTGTCACTGTTGAAAGCAATACAAAAGTGCAAAAGTGCATAAAAAATGCTACTTGTGAACATAGCCCTAGGTGTGGAGGAGTATTTTTTTGGGGTTATTTATTTTACCTTATACACAAGTCTTTACCCTGGAAAGGAACTTCCTTAACATATTTCACAGGAAAGCAGTTTCAGTTTAGTTTTTGAACGTTTTATTGTGAGCCCTTAAAAGTGGCTTAATACCTCTGACCATGTTGTTGACAGCAGTGACCTGGGGGGTCAGAAATGCTTCCTAGGGCGATCCCCATGCTGTCCCCATGTCATTTTAGCACTGTCACTATCGTTTTGGGCACTTGTTAGGCTTTTAAAAGACTGCCGAGGGTGCCGCCGACAAAATGCTCGGGTCTCCCCTAGACTAACATTGGGCTCGTTGCTCGGGTCGAGCACCCGAGTATCACGGCGAGTTCGGCCCGAGCTTCGAGCACCCGAGCATTTTAGTGCTCGCTCAACACTAGTAAGGAACTATGAAAAAGTGAAAATAACAATTTGTTGTTTAGTGGATTTGATGTTGATGCATTTCCCATGAATTTATGGATGTCATAATACCCTGAATGTTAAGATTAATACTACTGATCAATATCTTTATCAAAAGAGGCGAAATGACTCTTTTCATGACCTTTTCCATATTGTTGGCTCTTGATGGTTGTGACCTAAAGGGATTATCCAATTTAAAAAGTCCTATTTTGGTGTTTGGGTTTCATAGAGTGATAGTCCTCTACTCATGACCTCCCTCCATAAAAAGCAATGATGACTCTCCAGCGTTCCAGAAATATTGTCACTACGGTTTTCAGCCCATCTTTAGAAAAAGTTTGTCCTAGGCGAACGTCCTGATTAACATTTTTATGGTATCTTTAAAAGTGTTGTCCACTTTGGGGATTTATTTTTTTTACTTAATGGGTACCTATCATAGCCAGAAACACTATTGACACGCAGATATAAAATTAAGCTTGAGGTAATAGCGTTAAAATCATGTTAGGGCTCATGCAGATGTCCGTGGATCTCGGTCTGATCACAGACCACAATGCACGGACTGACTATGGGTTTCCCGACCTGTGCATGACATCTTCATAGAAATACAGTATATGCAGCTGTCCTGTTTGAATTGGGAGACCCTGCAGGTTCAGTCACCACAGAGGTACTGCATGTCACCCAGATGTGTGGTACCCCACTCTCAGGTAAGGAAGGAGTACTACCCGGGACCCACACAAACACATCCAATACACTCCACTTCAGTAGGGAAGGGCGAGATTGCTCCTAAGGGAGAGCACAGTCCCTCGTCCCTAGCTGGAGGGTGGAACTAGCTAGAGGAGGTGGGTGGAGGAATAAGATCAGGGGAGTGACGCGCCCCCTGGGCCGTGGGGTACTCGGTGCCGGGCCGATCGATGCTAGGGGATGTCACAGTGGCGGTGACCCAGTCCGTGACCCAGGGCGGTCAATAAAAGGGGATTATAGTAAAGGGAATATAGTTTTTAAATACAATGTTCGTGACGCCACCTGTGGTATGCGGCTATATGGAGCCGCCGCTGTGGTGAAGATCCTCTGGAGCTGATGATAACGCAGCAGAGTTGGTTCAGATCTCCACAGGTAGAGCTTAGCTCGAGGGCAGGAAATGGTGATGTTATAGATGTTGCTGTGTGGTATAGTGCAGGGGATAGTGCAGTTAACAATCAGTCCACAACTTAATGGCAGTTTCCTCTTCTCTTTACTTGCAGTGGTTAGGCAGAGCGGGGCACGGATACTAGCTGGTAGTAGAGGTCCGGGCGGCCTGGAAGCAAGTTGGGAATAGACCTTGCCAGGTGAAGTTGGAGGCCTTCCCTTTGTGCTAATCTCTTGGGCCCTGCTGCTTATAGTTGTGCTGTGGCCCTCATCCCTGAGTAAAACGTCTTTGTGCTCACCCGTATGGCGCCAGCTCGGGCCTTCCTGGAGTGTCGCTCCCACGTGGCGGTGCTGGACCCTATGTGCTGCAGAGCCTCCTAGCATCTGGTGGGGCCAGGAGACCTGCAGTCTCCTGCCCTCCGGTTTCTGTTGCTGGGCCTTCTTTGCCCCACAACCTTTGACTCCGGTGTCCGGTTCTTCTATGCTCCTCTCTGGGGTGAACTGCCGTGCAGCTCCACTCCCCAGGTCTTTCCTCATCACTGTCCTGACTTCAACTCCTCTCACTAACTCTAACTAACCCCGCCTCCATATTCCAGTTGCTAAGGGGAGGAGCTCCCCTTGCTGGTCTGGAGCCAGGAAAGTGTTGCATGCTAGTTGTAGCATCGGCGTCTCTGCCCCGTTCTAGGCAGAGACGCCGTCCCTCTCACCTCCCCGCTCCTGGCGCGGCGTCCTCCAGCGCTTCTCTCCCCGCTGCTTCCGGCACGCGCTCCTTCCCCGGCAGTGTACTTAGGGCGCGCGCTCCCCCTCTCTTAAAGGGACCGCGCGCGCCGTCCTAAGGAGTCCCCGGCCAATTGCCGGAGGACCTCCCATATAAAAGGCACCTCCTCCAAAATGGAGGTGCCCGAGCAATGTTGTTGCACTGTTCACTACTCTGCTTCAGCCCTCAGGTCCCGTTGCCAGTTACCTGCCTGATTCCTGCCAGAGTCCTGCCAGTTTGCTGTCTGTTTCCTGCCTGATATTCCTGCTACCTGCTTGCTAGCCTGAGGTCCGACGGTCTGCCTTCCTACTCCTGTCAGTCTGTCTATGGACCAGCTTGGCCGCTCACCTGGGAGCGCACATCTGCTACCTGCCTGCTAGCCTTCCTGGAGGCTCTGCCGTCACGTGCTGTGACCACCTGCTATTCCAGAGACTCCTGCCCGCTCACCTGGGAGCGCACATCTGCTACCTGCCTGCTAGCCTTCCTGGAGGCTCCGCCGTCACGTTCTGTGACCACCTGCTATTCCAGAGACTCCTGCCCGCTCACCTGGGAGCGCTCCTCCGCTACCTGCCTGCTTGCCTACCTGGAGGCTCCGCCGTCACGTGCTGTGACCACCTGCTATTCCAGAGACTCTTGCCCGCTCACCTGGGAGCGCTCATCTGCTACCTGTCTGTTGGACTTCCTGGAGGCTCCGCCGTCACATGCTGTGACCACCCGATTATCCAGAGACTCTCGCCTGCTCACCTGGGAGCTCACGTCTATCATCTGCCGCCACAGGTCGTACCAATCCTTTACCCAGAGACTGCCCCGGTCACTTGCCGTGACCTCCTGCCCGTTCATCCAGAGACTGCCCCGGTCACTTGCCGTGACCTCCTGCCCGTTCATCCAGAGACTGCCCCGGTCACTTGCCGTGACCTCCTGCCCGTTCATCCAGAGACTGCCCCGGTCACTTGCCGTGACCTCCTGCCCGTTCATCCAGAGACTGCCCCGGTCACTTGCCGTGACCTCCTGTCCGTTCATTCAGAGACTGTCCCGGTCACCTGCTGTGACTGCCTGCCCATCTACCCTGGTCGCCACCCGCTCCCTTACAAGGACCGCCCCCTTGTATAGTAGCTCAGAGGTTCCGCCTCCCAGACCCGTTACAGTTTGCTCGGGCCATGGAACCCGGTTGCACCCAAGCTCCCTCGCTCTCGGACCTGTGTCATGAACTGTCCCGTCAGAGGTCCCAACAGGAGTCCATCCTGGGTCACCTGCGGAATGTCAATTCTCGCCTGGACACTCTGACTGCTCTGCCTGCAACCACCGCCAGTGCCATGACTCGCAATCCGGCAGCTCCACTGCCCACTAATAACATGGTATCCTACCCCGGACCCCGGCTTTCTGCACCTCCTCGTTTCGGAGGCGACTCCGCCCAGGCTCGGGGCTTCATAAATCAGTGCACCCTGCACTTTGAACTCCTGTCTCACCAGTTTAACTCCGACCGGGCCAAAATTGCCTTCATCATGTCCCATCTCACCGGAGAGGCCCTGGCCTGGCTAAATCCTCTATGGGAGAGAGGAGACCCCCTGGTGTCCGACTTGCCTGCCTTTCTCACGGCTTTCCGGAAAGTCTTCGACGAACCCGGACGGAAGACCTCATCCGCATCATCTCTGCTACGCCTCCGTCAGGGAAGTCTCACCGGGGGCCAATATGCCATACGGTTCCGTACCCTTGCCTCGGAGCTGGCCTGGGATAATGACGCTCTGGTTTCCGTCTTCTGGGAGGGTCTGTCCGGCCGTATTAAAGATGAACTTGCCGGTCGGGACATTCCTACCACTCTCGATGACCTAATAACTCTTGCCACCCGGACTGACCTGCGGTTCCAGGAGCGTGCCAAAGAGGTCACCCGTGAGAGGAGGTTTCCACGTCTAGCTCCTACTTTTCAGAAACCCGTCACTCCCTCCGTCTCTCCTCAGCTACACTCTCCTGAGCCTATGCAGGTCGACCAGACCAAGATGGTCGGTTCTCGCCAAGAATCTCGCCGAGCCGAGGGAAGCTGTTTCTATTGTGGCAGTATGAAGCACTTCATCCGTTCCTGCCCGGAAAAGCCGGGAAACGCCAGTGTCTAGGACCACTCGGAGAGGTCGTCCTAGACAAAAGTAAGCCCTCTCCGTCTCTGACCTTACCGGTCTCTATTGCTTGGGGAGAAAACCGTCTCTTTGAACTCGCCCATCTGGATTCTGGAGCTGCTGGAAACCTCATCTCCCAGTCTCTGGTAGAGAGATACCATATTCCCACCAAGTCCCTGGCTGAACCATTGTCAGTCGCCTCCGTGGATGGAAGACTTCTCTCGGAGACCATCCTGCTCGTCACCGAACCCATAACCCTGCAGGTGGGAATGCTGCACTCTGAGGAGATCTCATTCCATGTGCTGTCCGGACTTTCTCACTCCCTGTTGCTAGGTCTACCTTGGCTCCAGACACATGAACCCGTATTGAACTGGCGGTCCGGTGAAGTACTCCGATGGGGTCCTGACTGCCATAGGACCTGCCTGGTCCCGGTCCGTCCACTTCGCCCTCAGCCTACTCCAGCTAACTTACCTGGTCTCCCGGCTCCCTACTGGCCCTATGCGGACGTCTTCGGTAAGAAGGAAGCTGAGACGTTGCCACCCCACAGGCCATACGATTGCCCGATCGACCTGGTACCTGGCACCACTCCTCCCCGTGGGCGTATCTACCCTTTGTCTGCAGCCGAGACCCGAGCCATGTCTGAGTACATTGAAGAGAATCTGGCTAGGGGATTTATCCGAAAATCTACCTCCCCGGCTGGAGCCGGATTCTTCTTTGTCAAAAAGAAAGACGGCTCGCTACGTCCCTGTATTGACTACAGAGGACTCAATCTCATCACGGTAAAAAACAAATATCCCCTGCCACTCATCTCCGAATTGTTTGACCGTCTCAAGGGCGCCAGGATCTTCTCCAAGCTGGATCTACGAGGAGCGTATAATCTGGTCCGTATCCGTCAAGGAGACGAGTGGAAGACGGCATTCAATACCCGGGACGGTCACTACGAGTACCTTGTGATGCCCTTCGGTCTCTGTAATGCTCCCGCGGTCTTTCAGGAACTAGTCAACGACATCTTCCGTGACCTCCTGTACTCCTGCGTAGTGGTATACCTGGACGATATCTTGGTCTTCTCTCCGGATCTCCCCACACACCGGAGGGATGTTCGTCAGGTCCTGCTTAGGCTTCGGCAGAACCACCTTTACGCCAAATACGAGAAGTGCCTCTTCGATCAGACCTCCCTTCCGTTCTTGGGCTATGTCATCTCCCAAACAGGTCTGCAAATGGATCCCGAGAAGCTCTCTTCCGTTCTAAAATGGCCTCGTCCTGAAGGTTTGAAGGCGATACAGCGATTCCTGGGCTTCGCTAATTATTATCGTCTTTTCATCCCACACTTCTCGTCTCGGACTGCTCCCATATCTGCACTTACCCGTAAGGGGGCTAACCCCAGGACATGGTCGCCTGAAGCTGAGGAGGCCTTCCTTTCCCTAAAGAAAGCCTTCGCCTCTGCTCCCGTCCTGCACCGTCCAGACTGTAATAAACAATTCTACCTGGAGGTTGATGGCTCCTCCTCCGGAGCCGGAGCGGTGCTCACCCAGAAGTCTTCTACCGGGAGAATGGTAACGTGCGGCTTCTTCTCCAAAATCTTCTCCTCGTCGGAGCGCAACTACTCCATTGGAGACCGGGAATTGCTAGCCATCAAATTGGCACTGGGAGAGTGGCGCTATCTGCTTGAAGGGGCTCTCTACCCGGTAATTATCTACACGGATCACAAAAACCTGGCATATCTCCAAAATGCCCAGAGACTCAATCCTCGCCAGGCCCGGTGGTCGTTGTTTTTTGCCCGCTTCGACTTCATTCTTCATTTCCGTCCGGCGGACAAGAACGTCAAAGCTGATGCCTTGTCCCGGTCCTTCCTGTCCTCCGATCAAGAGGAGGAACCTACGCACATCATCGACTCCTCCAAGGTGATGAATGTGGCCCCCTTGGATCTGACTCGTCTTCCACCCGGTAAGACGTTCGTAGCTGTGCCAGATCGGGAGAGGGTTCTTCGCTGGGGACATTCTTCTAAACTAGCTGGCCATGCTGGCCAAAAGAAGACCTTCCAACTTATTACCCGGCATTACTGGTGGCCTACCCTGCGTAAGGACGTGGTAGACTTCGTCGCGGCCTGTTCATCCTGTGCCCGTAACAAAGTTCCCCGACATCTACCTGCCGGCCATCTCCTGCCCCTTCCCGTACCTGCTGCTCCTTGGCAACACATCGCTATGGACTTTATCACCGACCTTCCAGTTTCTGCCGGTTGTACTGTCATTTGGGTTGTCGCTGACCGTTTTTCTAAGATGGCCCACTTCATTCCCCTGCCTGGTCTTCCGTCTGCACCCGAGCTGGCTAAAGACTTTATCCGCCACATCTTCCGTCTCCATGGTCTGCCCCTCCACATCGTGTCGGATCGTGGGGTTCAGTTCACCTCTCGCTTCTGGAGAGCCACATGTAAGCTGCTGGACATTACCCTGGATTTCTCCTCCGCTTACCACCCTCAGTCCAATGGTCAAGTGGAGCGGATCAATCAGATCTTGTCCAGCTACCTCCGGCACTTCGTTGATGCTCACCACTCGGACTGGGTGGATCTCCTACCATGGGCCGAGTTCTCTTATAACAACCATGAGAGCGAGTCCTCTTCCAAATCCCCGTTCTTTATAGTCGGTGGCCAACATCCCCGGATTCCACTTCCTGTCTCCGTTTCTGTGGACAACCCTGCTGCGGAGTCTCTTGTCAGCGAATTTTCTACTATTTGGGAGAGCACCAGGTCCGCTCTTCTTCTCTCCTCTGAGCGGATGAAGAGATATGCTGATAAGAGACGTCTGGATCCGCCCCAATTCCGTCCGGGAGACAAGGTTTGGCTCTCATCCAAACATGTGCGGCTCAAAGTACCCTCCTACAAGTTGGGTCCTCGATTCATCGGCCCCTTCGAAGTCCTCAGGCAAATTAACCCTGTGGCCTACAAATTAAAACTCCCGGCCACCCTACGGATCCCCAACTCCTTCCACGTATCTCTCCTCAAACCCGTTGTCTTTAACTTTTTTTCCAAAAATCCAGGTGCCCCTCCTGCTCCGGTTTCCGCTGATGACATCTTTGAGGTAGAGAGTATTCTGGCCTCCAAGAGGGTAAGAGGAAAAACCTTTTTTCTGGTAGATTGGAAGGGGTTTGGTCCTGAGGAGAGAACTTGGGAACCCAGGGAGAACATCAACGCCCCGCTTCTCCTTGAGAAATTTCTTTCTGACCAAAAAAAGAGGGGGCCTAAAGGGGGGGGTACTGTAGCATCGGCGTCTCTGCCCCGTTCTAGGCAGAGACGCCATCCCTCTCACCTCCCCGCTCCTGGCGCGGCGTCCTCCAGCGCTTCTCTCCCCGCTGCTTCCGGCACGCGCTCCTTCCCCGGCAGTGTACTTAGGGCGCGCGCGCTCCCCCTCTCTTAAAGGGACCGCGCGCGCCGTCCTAAGGAGTCCCCGGCCAATTGCCGGAGGACCTCCCATATAAAAGGCACCTCCTCCAAAATGGAGGTGCCCGAGCAATGTTGTTGCACTGTTCACTACTCTGCTTCAGCCCTCAGGTCCCGTTGCCAGTTACCTGCCTGATTCCTGCCAGAGTCCTGCCAGTTTGCTGTCTGTTTCCTGCCTGATATTCCTGCTACCTGCTTGCTAGCCTGAGGTCCGACGGTCTGCCTTCCTACTCCTGTCAGTCTGTCTATGGACCAGCTTGGCCGCTCACCTGGGAGCGCACATCTGCTACCTGCCTGCTAGCCTTCCTGGAGGCTTTGCCGTCACGTGCTGTGACCACCTGCTATTCCAGAGACTCCTGCCCGCTCACCTGGGAGCGCACATCTGCTACCTGCCTGCTAGCCTTCCTGGAGGCTCCGCCGTCACGTGCTGTGACCACCTGCTATTCCAGAGACTCCTGCCCGCTCACCTGGGAGCGCTCCTCCGCTACCTGCCTGCTTGCCTACCTGGAGGCTCCGCCGTCACGTGCTGTGACCACCTGCTATTCCAGAGACTCTTGCCTGCTCACCTGGGAGCGCTCATCTGCTACCTGTCTGTTGGACTTCCTGGAGGCTCCGCCGTCACATGCTGTGACCACCCGATTATCCAGAGACTCTCGCCTGCTCACCTGGGAGCTCACGTCTATCATCTGCCGCCACAGGTCGTACCAATCCTTTACCCAGAGACTGCCCCGGTCACTTGCCGTGACCTCCTGCCCGTTCATCCAGAGACTGCCCCGGTCACTTGCCGTGACCTCCTGCCCGTTCATCCAGAGACTGCCCCGGTCACTTGCCGTGACCTCCTGCCCGTTCATCCAGAGACTGCCCCGGTCACTTGCCGTGACCTCCTGTCCGTTCATTCAGAGACTGTCCTGGTCACCTGCTGTGACTGCCTGCCCGTCTACCCTGGTCGCCACCCGCTCCCTTACAAGGACCGCCCCCTTGTATAGTAGCTCAGAGGTTCCGCCTCCCAGACCCGTTACACTAGTATACCTGACTAGGGGACCCCTGTTTGCTTCCAGGCATGGCATCACCTCTTGTGAGGGAAGCAATGCCACTGTGGCAACCGGACCCCTCGGGTGCCACAGGAGCACAGAGGGTTGGAGTATAAAAGAGAGGGTGGAAGGTTCTAGAGGGAGTTCGGAGTCAGAGAGTCAGAGTGAGAGTTGGGAACAGGAGCTCAGGAGGAGCTCTGCTCAGGAGGAGTGGAGAAAGGAGCAGGGCCCAGTGAAAGAGGCCCAGGAGAAAAACTGAAGAGAACAGTGAGAAGGGCTCCAGGAGGAACAGAGGGGATCCCAGGGGCACGGTGAGTGCAGAGGTCACCCATGCGCCCGAATTCACGCTGACATGGAGGGATCAGGCCGCTGAGAGGGGACCGGCCCCTAACCTAGTGGAGAACAACCAGGCTCAGCTAGATAACCGGAGGCTGCTGCATTTTCAAGGTGCTGCAGCCGACAGCCACAATTATATCGCCGAAAAGGTGGCCGCATAGGGTCCAGGGGACTGCACGTCGCCCGACAAGGCCCGAGGTCACTGGCTTGGGACACTGATTGTCACAGGGCAAGAGTCAGTGCAGTGAGACGACCGGAAAAGGTACATAGAACGGGGTCCCATCCCAGTGCTCCTGAAATACCTGAGAGTTTGCTGGATCACTACCCCGGAAGACACAGGACGACGTGGGCTGTTATAATCCGGAAAGTGTAACCTGAGGAACTTAACAACTGTGAGTAAAACCTGAAGACTGCACTCCACTGTGTCTGTGAATAATTGCTGCGCCATCACCTGCATTACACAGCATCAGCAACATCTACCTCATAAAATCACCATCTACTGCCCTGGAGCTTAGCTCTACCTGTGGAGAGCTGAACCAACTCTGCTACGTCACCATCAGCTCCAGAGGATCTGCACCGCACAGATTGCGTCACAAACATTATCTCTAAAAACTTTATTCCCTTTTTACTTTCCCTTTAATTGACCGCCCTGGGTCACGGACCGGGTCACTGCCACCGTGACATCCCTCAGCATCGTCCAGCTTGGCTACCGAGTACCCCACCGCAGAGGGGGCGCGTCATACTCATTCGGTGAATTGCAATCCATGATCGGGCTGAGATTCAAGGACGTCTGAATGAGCCCTTAGCAGCGGCTACAGAGAGAAAATTAACTTATATGCTCCTTGCAGCCATTCGCTTCCAATCATACGGGTGGCACAGAAATGTGTTACAGTCACTGCTTTCTATACTGTGAGCACGGCTGTAATCATTCCCCTGCACTATGACTGACAACCTGATCTGTAGTGTGAGTGCACTTTGTAGGCTGTCAATCAAAGTCAATCAAAGTGCCAAGGAGTGATTACAGTGCGCTCACAGTATAGTGAGCTGTGATTCTAATAGCTCCCTGTACTGACCCTATAACTGGAAGTGAATGGCCGCAGGGAGGAAATAAGTTCATTTTCTCCCTGTAGCCGCTGCTCCTATAAAGGTAGCCTAACATGATTTTAATGCTATTTACCTACAGAGTAACCCTATATCAGCATGTAAATAGTTCTTCTGGACATGGTTCCCTTTAGATGCTTGTATTTGCGGTTCAAAATAATTTTGTAATGAGGTTTAAAGGGAACCTGTCACCAGAAAAAACGCTATATAGGGTTAATTAGCAGGCTAATAGCGTTATTAACCAGCCCGGAGCTTGCACGTAGCCAGATTCAGCCGGGAGAAAATTAACTTTATTCCCCCAGCAGCATTCAGCATTTAGTCACGGGGTGGCGCACCTGAGTATACAGAGCGTCGGCAGTAACCACGCCCCCGGCTCTGACTGACAGCAGCTCTGTATTGGGGTTGCTGTCAGTCAAGGCCGGGAGCGCGGTTGCAGCCACCGCTCTGTAAGAAACATGTACAGCACACGGATGGCATCCAGGTGCCATCCAGGTGCCATCTGTGTGCCCTACTTATGCTGTACATATCTAACATTGCAAAGTATAGGAGAAGCTTTTTAATTTAATTCTTTCTTTAGCCATACTGGAAAAACACTGATGGCAAACACGGGCATACTAATTACACACTGATGACACACTGATGGAAAACACCATTTTTTCACGTACATGTTTAAACATGGCTGTGTGAAGGGGGCCTTAAACAGCTGCAGAAGAGACTATACAAGTTTATAATCTGTAAAAAGAAAATGTGTATATTAAAGTGGGTGTGTCACCATACTTCACCATACTAACTGTATACATAAATCATAAAATAAAAATAAAAAAAGCCAAAGAAACAAGTAGCAAGATAAGTTTTGTATTTATATAGTACAGCATTCTTGCGTTGGATTGCACATGTATAGTATATGGCATGCAGTGAACGTGAGATTTTACAAGGCTACAAAGTCTTTCGGCAATTTGCTTCTTCAAGTATGTTGGTGAGTTATCTTTTGACTCACCATATATTATGTCATATACTTAGTAGGTTCACAATAGTAGGAGTGACAGGGATTTGGCAACATAGTTATTTGTCAAGATCAGAAACAACCATGATTGCTGACAAGAAGCTTTTTTAATTTTGTAATTTTTCAATAATAGATGCACAGAATCTTTCATTCCTAAAATTGTACAATGTTACATTCTCTGCCGGGTGTCTGGGCTGGCACCGTCTCAGAGGGCATGCTTTTGTATGTTGTCCTCGAGGATATGTTATAAGAGCAACTCCTGCTTGTATTTCATATGCATTTTAATAACATTGATTTCTTCTAAGGGCAATTATTCTGCAGAATATGTTCATGTCCCCTAAAATAAAGTGTGGAGTAAAATATTTTTTTATTGTTTATTGCCCCTGTTGTTTGTAGGACTTTATGTTTGTCGGTTCATTATAAGACCGGGGTCCCAGTAGCGTATGACATCCGATGCAAGAGCGAGCGGGAGCCGAATGTCAGTGCTTCGTGCTTCGACCCTCTCGCAAAGAGGATTGCAGCACAGCTGCAGAGGGGATGGAGAATAAATCAATATCTCCATATCCTCTGTTGCTGGCATTGGCGGGAATCGCACTGCACTTGGGTGATATCTGAGTGCAGTGTGATGTTCCACATGCACCCATAGGCTTGTATGGTTGTGTGCGATCCGAATCCAGCATGCTGCAATTTTTTTCCAGCCCGATCACAATCCAATCGGAGCTGGAAAAAACCCCGCCACTGAGCACACCTTCATAGGATTAAATTGGGCCAAATGCAATCCGATTTTTTATTGGATTGCATTCATCCGATTTAATCGCAAGTGACAGCGAGCCCTAATGGAGGCATATCATTACTTGCCATGCATTTATTATATAGACATTAAGAATCTGATTCATTGTTTGTAGAGATGAGTGGATCGATTCATGGAGGAAATTCGTAGTTTCATAAAAATTCTACTATTTTGAGATTTGATTCACGGTTCGCAAAAAAAAATTACGCACACTGCTGAAGCATCAGAGAGCAGACTAATGGCATTTTGCATTGCCACATGGGCCTCCCCATAATGCCCTGCAATTTAAGAGGGTCCCTGTGCAAGAACAGTATATGGACTCCTTTATATGTCTGTGACAGGAGCTGCTTGCTGCTTTTGAGGTGGAAGTGGCCCCTTTATCTCTTGGGCCCCTGTGCGGCTGCGCAGTTTGCACCAATGATATGTCTTCGCATGCAATTATGACAACTTATGGATTATCATACCTTATACAGTAGTGGTCAGTACCTGGTCCATTACAGATCTGCAGTTTCCAGCAGAGCTCAGCTTGTACAGCAGAGTTGTTTTTCATCTCCAAAGTCACTGGGTAAGTCTATCTCTTCTGTAAAGTGTAAGCTCTTGTGATCAGCAGGCAGGGGCATAATGATCGCGGTTGCAGAGGGTATGACTGTGACCGGGCCCGAACAAGCGTGGGACCCACCAATACCATTGCCTATTTCACCTGGATGTGCATCCTTGGATGCCCATTAGTTACATAGCTACATGGTTACATAGTTTATAAGGCCGAAAAAAGACAAGCGTCCATCCAGTTCAGCCTATTTCTTGTGCACTGCAGCTATTCCGCTATTCCTATACCATGCGGTATAGGCCAATTTACATCATTGAGGAAAAATTCACTTCCCGACTCCAATCTGGCAGTCAGATTAAATCCCTGGATTAATTAACTATCATTAAGCATAAGATGTAATTTTATTGTTCTCAAGAAAGGCGTCCAGGCCTCTCTTGAACTCATTAAGTTGGACATCACCACTTCCTCTCCCAGAGAGTTCCAGAGTCTCACGGCTCTGACCGTAAAGAATCCCCTTCTATGCTGGTGCAGGAACCTCCTTTCCTCCAGATGCATAGTGTGCCCCCTCGTCTTTGTCACCATCCTTGGTATAAACAGGATGGTGACAGCTGAATAATTCAGCTGAAATGTATTGTGGCGCAGAGACCAGCTAGCTCCCTGTACCACAATATACGCCGCCGGCCAGTCAGAGGCCGGCAGCTGATGTCAGCTTGCCCGTCATGGGTGGTGCATACCATAGACGACGCTGCGCCTTGTGGGAGCGGGGGATGGTAAGAAGAATCATCTGTTTCTTTTCAAAATGTGTGGAGCAGAACGGAAGACATAATTACAGGAAGAGACCAATGATAGGGGACATTGTTATAGGATGGGGGATATTATTAAATATAGGGGCCCAGGATGGGGACAATGATGAAGGAAGGGGCCCAGGACATTATTAAATAAAGGGGTCAGAATGGAGGATATTATTCCAGGATAGGGACATTTTTGCATGTTAAGATCAGCGTGGTTCACTCTCTCTCTCTTTCTCTCTCTCTCTCTCGTGTAGAGTGTAAGCTCTTATGGTCAGTAGGGTTATCTCTTCTTTAACCCACATGTGTTTTCTGAGCAATTTCAAGCTTTCCAGTATTAAAAATCTAAGAATCAAGTGACCTTATTTGCTGCAAATCAAATTCTTAGGGAAAATGTGACTAAGATGGCAAATTTGAATTTTTAAAATATCTGCTCATCTCTAATCAATTGTGTTTATTTCAAAGTCCCTTTCCTTTTTTGTCTTGTCTTAATCCTTGATGTTTTTTGATCAAATTGTTCAAAATGGTGCATGTTGCTTGTTAATTTTACGGAAAATAAAAGCTGTTCTTTCTTTTTGTTTTTACCTTTCTTGCACCTTTTTTGGAGTAAAAAGTCACATATTCTGCAAAAATGTTGCAAAATTTTGCACAAGAAATTCAGACGTACATGAAAACATTCAAAATTGTTGCTACTTTTTAAAAAGTTGCAATTGATGAATCAGCTAGAATCCCCAAACCCCACAGTGAAGAACCTATAAATAAATCAGGTAAGCACATAAAAAATAGATTTTAAGACACAAATTAAAAGAATAAGGAGCAAATGAAAAAAGGCAAGAAACACCTAAAACCATACAAATGCAATAATGAATTGGACCCCAAATTCTGATATGACTTTTTGCGGATTCCCTCATAGCGCTGCTCCATATTTTAGCCCTTTTGATATGTAGATATACCAGGATCACAGTCATAGCAGCTGCCATGGGGCACCGTATGAGAATGTTCATACAGTCTGGAGCTTTAGATACAAAATAGCAGGGGATTTTTGGTATTTCTCATTATTTGCATGAGTCTCTTAGTACACCTCTGTATATTTCTGAGTTAATATGGAGATATAGAATATTTTTTTCATAGTATTGTCGATCAAACTCTTTCCATATGCCATCGGGCACTGGCCAAAACCTGAGCAGCCTCCATGCACTACCAAACAATTTTTTTTCCCATGGCTATGATTATAAGCATGGAGGTCTGCCAGCTATTAAATCTTTCCTTCTCAAAGTATATTTGTCTTTCCTCTTTTTGAAAGTGACATTATTTTAGATGGAGTCCTGGAAAATCATTGACCATTGCATGAGCCCTTTCATCATTTTCCTGTATCTTAAAGAAGCGCTCCCCTTGTTTTTTGTATTTATTTATTTATAACATATTTTTATGCTATTTTCATACTTTTTTTTGCCAATATCAAGTGATATGGATGTGAAAATAAAGGAGGTATGTGTTTATTTTTCACATCGTTTTTATTTTATTAGCACAAATTAGCACAAAGGACCACTTATATAGAATATAAAATTTCTCTTCTTTTCTACAACAATTATGTTTATACATTGGACACATTTGTTTTTTTCTTCGCAGGCACAACTAGTAACAGAGATTTCAATTGGCAGTGACTTTTTTTTATCTATTTTTTTTTCTTGCTTTATATTGATTTTTTTACATCTATTTCACTCATTGTGTCCCCCATACAGTAAAAAAAGACCTTTGGGGGCATTTCAACAATTAAATACTTTTTTTTAAAATTTGATTTCTCCTGTAACTGGGGCTGGTATATTAGCCGTAGTTACAGTGGAAATTTAGCCTCCTTGCTGCATAGCAGAGCTTACTAGGTCTCCTAGGACTCAGCAGATCCCGCTTCTTCCTGATAGCCAGAGATCACATGACCACTGGGTCCAGAGGAGGAAGCAATGTTAGCGCTTCCTATCCTGTATACACAGTAATTGTTTAGAAATGCTATACAGCAATGGAGAAGACAGAGATAGTTAAAGACTCTCACTGCCTTCTCTATGGTGCTTATGTCTGACAGCTGGCTTTTAGCTCCCCCATTTTAGTGATGTCCGGACAATTATATTCCATGAGTGGTCCGTAAGTACAAAATAAGCAACAAAAGTCTCTAGAGATTAAGAACATTTGTAGTATAATTAAATATGACTTAAAGCGCACCTGTCAGCAGGATTGTGCTCAGTAAACTACTTACACTGTCAGGTGGGCGACATTACACTGATTAAAATGATACCTTGGTTGATGAAATCTATCCTGTGGTTCTTGTGTAATCTTTCCTTCAGTTTGGAGATAATGATATGCTTGTGCCCCGGGGTGGCCTTTTGGGGGATGCCTTATCTAGTGCTCTGATTACATATTCCTTTGTATGCTCTTATGACAGCTCACTGTGCCTTCCCTGACCTGCCTCCTATTTTACCTAGCCCCGCACAACTAGATGCATTATGTAAGATAGGAGGCAGGTCAGTGAAGGCACAGTGAGCTGTCATAAGAGCATACAGATGAATATGTAAGCAGAGCACCAGATAGAGCGCCCCCCACAGGCCGCCCCGAAGCACGAGCATATCATTATCTCCAAACTGAAAGTAAAGATTATACAAGAACCACAGGACGGATTTAATCAACCAATGTATCATATTAATCAGTGTAATGTCGCCCACCTGACAGTGTATGTGGTTTACTGATCACAATCCTGCTGACAGGTGCGCTTTAAACGGAACCCGTCAGGTTCCATGATGCCCTGATGCTTTTAAACTGCACCCATTACCTTTTAGAATTTTGCTCAATTAGATCAGTAATGTTTTCATTGTTTTATGGAACAGCACATATTTTAGAAAAATAAAGGTACAACCCTTCGCTTTATGCTGATGAGTCAGAACTAGTCCGGCGAGGCGTTTACTCACTGACACTAGTCCGGGTTCAGTAGCTGTAGCCACGCCCCCTGGACATGATTGACAGTGCCCACACTGCAGACTTCTTTATAGTTTGAGCCGCTCTCTCTTCACTCATGCTCTGCAGTGGCTATTAGAGCTGTAACAGGGGAATAGAGGTGCTGGGAAGAGAGCAAACCGTGAAGATGCCAGCAGTGCAGGGACTGTCAATCACATCCAGGTGGCGTAGCTGCCGCTACTGATCCCAGATTAGTCTCAGTGATTAATTGCTTTTCCGGATTAGTCCAGCAAACAGCGAGGGGCTGTATATAAGTTGAATTTTACAAAACATGTCCAGTTCCATAAAACATTAAAAACATTTTTTTGATAACTCAATAAGGCTGTAAAAGGTCATGGTTGAGTTTAAAAGCGTCAGCGGACCTGACCAGTTCCCTTTAAATAAGGTGTCTATTTTATTGACTTAGAGGAGCTTCTTGTAGTAAACAGTGCATCATACTAGTTATACTCGAGTGGGAATTTGGTATGTACAGTATGATCTCTCTTTTCACTAAAAATGCAGGAGGCGCCCTGTATTCATCTACAGGTCAAAACAAGTGTGTTTTGTGCAATGTACCAATATACTCAGCTTACTGAGAAAGATAACATTTTATCTAAGACTTCTTGGGAGCAAATATTTGCAATTCACTGAATTGTTTCTACAGCAAAATTCATAAACACTTGAGAATAAGTAGAGTCATATTAAACGTATTTATGTTTCGACTTAGTCAATACTTGTCTTGCACAGAAAATAATATTGGCAGAATTTTTTTAAGTCACTCTTCTGTTATTGTTCCCGAATTGTATGAATAAATTAAGAACTAGAGATTATCATTCCTCTTGTCAATAGAGTGAGTTCAGAGACAATCAGTGCTGATTGGATAGCTGTCAGTTTGTAGGTATACGCCCCTAACTAGTAACACCCAGTTGTCAATATTCCTATTTTAGGAGAAGGTAGACGTCCTGAATGCAGAACCCATATCCATGAATTTAAAATTCCTTTAAATGTTTTATGGAAATGTGTTTGTTCTCTTAGCTACAAATCTATATTAAAAAATTTAAATAAATAACATAAAAAAAAAAATGAAAACATTTGCAATATTCACAATGGTATCCAGGCCTAAAATTAGACTTCTAATTTCTGTTCTTCTCAGCAGCAAATCAACAGTAATAGCAATAGACTGATTCAGACCCTATTTGTTCATATAGAAATATTATCTGAGCATGCTCTAATCCAAGGTAAGGTCACTGTGAAGGGAGGGGGAGGAGGTGAGCTGTGACATGGCATATTGTGTTATGAACTGCATATAGAGGTGTTATCAGTCACTGTAATCCTGTCTGTGCAGATAATAAGACTGCTGAATAGTCATCTGTAAGGAACAAGAAGTATGAGTCTAGTATAGTATACTTTAAGGGACAATAAGTATAAGTCTAGTATAGTATACTATAGGGGACAATAAGTATAAGTCTAGTATAGTATACTATCATGGACAATAAGTATAAGTCTAGTATAGTATACTATAAGGGACAATAAGTATAAGTCTAGTATAGTATACTATAAGGGACAATAAGTATAAGTCTAGTATAGTATACTATAAGGGACAATAAGTCTAGTATAGTATACTATAGGGGACAATAAGTATGAGCAGTATAGTATACTATAAGGAACAATAAGTATAAGTCTAGTATAGTATACTATAGGGGACAATAAGTATGAGCAGTATAGTATACTATAAGGAACAATAAGTATAAGTCTAGTATAGTATACTATAAGGGACAATAAGTATAAGTCTAGTATAGTATACTATAAGGGACAATAAGTATAAGTCTAGTATAGTATACTATAAGGGACAATAAGTATAAGTCTAGTATAGTATACTATAAGGGACAATAAGTATAAGTCTAGTATAGTATACTATAAGGGACAATAAGTATAAGTCTAGTATAGTATATTATAAGGGACAATAAGTATAAGTCTAGTATAGTATACTATAAGGGACAATAAGTATAAGTCTAGTATAGTATACTATAAGGGACAATAAGTATAAGTCTAGTATAGTATAATATAAGGGACAATAAGTATAAGTCTAGTATAGTATACTATAAGGGACAATAAGTATAAGTCTAGTATAGTATAATATAAGGGACAATAAGTATGAGTCTAGTATAATTCCTAGTGTCCTATGGGAAAATTGCAAAAAAAATATTTTTTTAAAATAATAATAGATTTTTTTTTAAACAAAACCTAGATTTTGTTCTAGGTTAGGCCTAGATTAGGCCAACGTTATTCCAGCTTTTTTGTGGGGCACACCTACAACCCTTTAAGGCCATTTACAGTTACAGTTATATGAAAAAGTTTGGGCACCCCTATTAATCTTAAGCTTAATGTTTTATAAAAATTGGTGTTTTTGCAACAGCTATTTCAGTTTGATATATGTAATAACTGTTGGACACAGTAATGTTTCTGCCTTGAAATGAGGTTTATTGTACTAACAGAAAATGTGCAATCTGCATTCAAACAAAATTTGACAGGTGCATAAGTATGGGCACCTCACCAGAAAAGTGACATTAATATTTAGTAGATCCTCCTTTTGCAAAAATAACAGCCTCTAGTCGCTTCCTGTAGCTTTTAATGATTTCCTGGATCCTGGATGAAGGTATTTTTGACCATTGCTCTTTACAAAACAATTCCAGTTCAGTTAAGTTTGATGGTCGCCGAGCATGGACAGCCCTCTTCAAATGATCCCACAGATGTTCAATGATATTCAGGTTTGGGGACTGGGATGGCCATTCCAGAACATTGTAATTGTTTCTCTGCATGAATGCCAGAGTAGATTTGGAGCGGTGTTTTGGATCATTGTCTTGCTGAAAGATCCATCCCCTGCGTAACTTCAACTTTGTCACTGTTTCTTGAACATTATTGTCGAGAATCTGCTGATACTGAGTGGAATCCATGCGTCCCTCAACTTTAACAAGATTCCCCGTGCCGGCATTGGCCACACAGCCCCAAAGCATGATGGAACCTCCACCAAATTTTACTGTGGGTAGCAAGTGTTTTTCTTGGAATGCTGTGTTTTTTTACCGCCATGCATAATGCCTTTTTGTATGACCAAACAACTCAATCTTGGTTTCATCAGTCCACAGGACCTTCATCCAAAAAGAAATCTGTTTGTGGCGTGCTTGCAGAAACGGCTTCTTTCGCATCACTCTCCCATACAGCTTCTCCTTGTGCAAAGTGCGTTGTATAGTTGACCGATGCACAGTGACACCATCTGCAGCAAGTTGATGCTGCAGCTCTCTGGAGGTGGAACTGAGGATTGTCCTTGACTGATCTCACCATTCTTTTTCTCTGCCTTTCTGATGTTTTTCTTGGCCTGCCACTTCTGGCCTTAACAAGAACTGTCCCTGTGTTCTTCCATTTCCTTACTATGTTCCTCACAGTGGAAACTGACAGGTTAAATCTCTGAGACAGCTTTTTGTATCCTTCCCCTGAACAACTATGTTGAATAATCTTTGTTTTCAGATCATTTGACAGTTGTTTTGAGGAGCCCATGATGCTACTCTTCAGAGGAGATTCAAACAGGGGAACAACTTGCAAGTGGCCACTTTAAGTAGCTTTTCTCATGATTGCATACACCTGGCTATGAAGTTCAAAGCTCAATGAGGTTACAAACCAAAAAACGTGCTTTAGTAAGGGCAGTAAAAAGTAGGTATGAGTATTTAAAGCAAGAAAATTATAAGGGTGCCCATACTTATGCACCTGTCAAATTTTGTTTGAATGCAGATTGCACATTTTCTGTTAGTACAATAAACCTCATTTCAAGGCAGAAACATTACTGTGTCCAACAGTTATTACATATATCAAACTGAAATAGCTGTTGCATAAACACCAATTTTTATAAAACATTAAGCTTAAGATTAATAGGGGTGCCCAAACTTTTTCATATAACTGTATTCTGCAATCATTGTTGTATTGTTGCTCACTGTGCATTAAATTGTAATGTGAATGCTCCTCATCAGCCTGGTCTAATGCAATATTATGTGATTGTCTGTACATGGACTGATGATGTAAGTAATCAATTGTAACAAGTTCACAAATTTTTATTTGGTTATAAAATAGTAAAAAACAATCACAACTCAGACTACATTGGGCACAAAGTTCTTGTATGTTCAAAACTCTTGTCTTTTCCTGAATCTTTAGCTGAAACATAAAAATGGTGTGATACACCTGTCTTTGAGATATTTCTAAGGGATGCGAATAAATTAAAGTGGAAGTTAATTATACTTGAATTTTACAAAAATTCGCATTTGCGAAAATGAGGATTTTTTTTAATTCACTTCCGTGCGCAACCTCATTGCCTCTTCTGATCGGTGTCGGCAGCGTTGGAATCCTAGGGTGATTTCAGCACTGTTGACTCTGATCTGAAGATGAGAAGATGACCGGACAGGTGGTGGAGTGGAGTAGAGGGGATGACGAAGTGAGCGGGGAGGTGAGTATGACGATTTTTATTATTGTTTTTGACAAATTCTGTTTATTATGCTCTGGGGTCTGCAGAGATTGCGGACATTAAGTTCGCTGAGAATAACTTCCCTACGAACCGAATTTCCTAGGAAAAATGCGCAAACAGCCTAATTCAAATTTTGTCTGTTCATTTCTAATTGCAATCTAAAGAATAGTTTATATTTTTCATATTCTTTCATTATGATTATATTACTTTCCAGGATTATTCCAGGGTTAGAATTCCTAAATTGGCTTAGAAGATTGTGGAGGATGAGAGGCTACAGACCTGCTCTATCAGACTAGCTCAGGGGTGGATTTGACTGGTAAGCTATTTTGCAGACTGCTATGTACTGTGATACACAGAGGGTGTAGAAAACAAGCAGTTCTAAATTTTTAATTAAACCACAATTGCAAAAATGATTTTTAGCCAAAAATGTATGTTTCTAAGTAACAAAAATAAATTAAAAGTGTCTCTGTTAACTTTTGTTCTTATCACTTTCACCTTCTACTCTTATTAGGTCCTTGCTTGTAGTGGTTGACAATGAACATCTCATATGTCATGATGCAACTTAAAAAGTCACATCAGGCAAATGGCAATAAAATATAGGAGATAATGCTGACAACTGTCATATGGCAGCTGTGCACCTTTAAGTGCACTGAACTTTTCATATTAGAATTTACTCAACTTAAATGGGTTGTCCACTACAATGATATTGATCAATAGCAGAAAGGTAGGACTCCAACACCTGACACCCCACGCCGGTATAAATTACATAGTGAGATACAGGCCGGAAGGTTTGTATTATTCAACATAATCATGCAGTATTTAAAAATGTTCTCCTCCACTATATTTTTAAACTTCACAGGGGAAGCTAGCCTGGAGAAGGGAAAAGAAAGACATACCACCAAAATCTGCTCTCCGCTCCAGTTCTTCTGCCCCAGCAGTCTCAACTGGACAAGAATCGAGGATGTCCTAACCACCTGAGCTAATCAGTGGCCTCATTGCAGTGGTCAGATCACTGGTGATCTTGACACTATCGTTTCCAGTCCGCTGACAGCGCCAGCAGTGATGGAGCAGGGAATGGACTCCATTGGTAAGTCTTCTTTTAGCCTTTCTCAAGGTTGACTTCCCACTATAAAGTTTAAAAATAAAGAGGTGAACCCTTTAAGTGACTATTTTATTTAGACTTTTTTGATGTTTCTAAGAAAATGTCTGAAAACATTGCCTTTGTTCGAAATATGTTCACCTCTACTTACATAGTTACATAGGTTGAAAAAAGACTTAGGTCCAACAAGGTCAACATTTCTCCACCAATTACACATTTTGTCACTAAATTAACTATAACCCACAATGATTTATGTTTAACGGGTTGTACACTTTGGATAATCCATTTTTTGTTAGAAAGGTGTCCTGACAATAAGCTAGTCACAGGGTTTTCTGTAGAAATGAGTTGTGGGTGGGCTAGTTATTGAGAAACTATGACATAGCACAGTTGTCAGCTCAAACAAATCCGAGTAAAGCATGGATGTACTGGGTCCTCCAGAGAGAGATACCTTCTTTGTAGCCACTATATGCACATAAATCAATGTGTTGAATTGGGAATATCCATTTATTAGCTTACATTTTAATAATATAATTTTTAAAAAACAACCTCTTTAAAAGTTTTTCAACAATCATGATTTTATAAAAGGTCTCATTTTTTCAATGGCAAACATCTTCTTGCTCCACCCATTAAAAAATTAAACAATGTTGGCATAGACTATGGATGGACTCAGCCTACCTAATATAACGTCAGTATTGGGTAGACTATGTCCTTCTTTAGTTTGACCAATGTCGACATGATTATTCCTTAGTGCCACTGTTTAGACAAGTTCTCAAACGAGAATGATGTCATAAAGCAGAAGACAAATTGTTTTTAGCTGCACCTCTTAAATAATCCCCTCTTCGTTGCAACCAATTCCTTCCAGATGAACTCAAGGCCAGCAATGGAAGGATCTGCATTGATTAATCAATTGACACAATTTATAAAAGAATCACATAGTGAAATCCTGGAGGTTTTAATGTAATTAAATGTGAAATGTTAGCGTGACTTCTGCAAATAAACAGTAGGTGAAATTATCTTTAAGTCTGTCTTTTGTAGTGAAAAATCCTGTTCAAGCAAGCAGTAAGCCGGCAGGTTCACCAAGAGGCTACCGAGCCTCCAGTGGAGCACATTTTACTGGGTGTATGCCTTCTGGACGGCTGCCAGTTTTTCCAGTTTCTTTTATGACAGGCATTTCTTTAGAATTTACATCTGCCTAATCATGGTATTACACTACCTGTCCATTGCACATAGAGAAAACACATCAAGGCTGTCAAACCAATTACACAGAGATTTCAGAAGACAAAGTGCGCTCTATGATAGAGAAAGACAAAGCGTTTTCTGCTAATTATTTAGTTATGGGTGGCAAAGTGATGAAAATAGTGGAGTAAATGTAGTCATAGTTTAGATAAACACAGATTGACTGATAAACTCAAGAACTGCGGGACGGCAGGTAGGGCGTGATACCTACACTATCGCATACCACATCAACTCACAGCGGGTGGAGGAGACAATCTACACACGCACTGCCTGCCACCAACATTCACAGCAAGGCTAGGCACTTGGTACATTGGCTCCACATGGTGGAAACTTTCCTGCAGAATCTATGAGTGTTACAAGAAGGTATTACTGAAGACTGGGCTGTAGATTTACTGCTGTGATGAAAGTGGTGAATCTGCAACAAATTTGCAACTGAATAAGCATGGTGTGAAATGGTGAAAATCACAGAGGATGTGCCATGTCTGAATTCATTCTTGTAGTTTTATGCTGTGCAATAATCATTAAATTACTGTAAATCATCCCTCTACAGCATATATGTCAAAATCTGGCCCTTGGGCCAAATCTGGCCCACAGGGTGATTACATTTGGCCTGCGACACCAGAACCGCCACCCCTATGTGAGGCCATTATTCTGTATGGAGGACTATGTGGGGCTCATTGTACTGCATAGAAGGCATTGTGGGGGCCATAATACTATAAGGAGGACTATGTGGGGCCCATTATACTGTATGGAGGACTATGTGGGGCCCATTATGCTGTACGAAGGACTATGTGGGGCCATTATACTGTATGGAGGACTATGTGGGGCCCATTATACTGTATGGAGGACTATATGGGGCCCATTATTCTGTATGGAGGACTATGTGGAACCCATTATACTGTATGGAGGACTATGTGGGGCCATTATTCTGTATGGAGGACTATGTGGAACCCATTATGCTGTATGGAGGACTATGTGGGGCCCATTATACTGTTAACCGGTTGGCACGCTACTTCGTCCAAGTTTTTCATTTTGGCCCTCTGTGTGTTTGAGTTTGGTATCCCTGCTCTACAGCTATATAGTAACATAGCATTGGGAGGCAAGAAGGGCGATTGTCCTGGGTGCTAAAATTTTGCTCCTTCCCCCACTGTCACATGAACCGGACTGGCAAGCAACACTAGTTCTTGGACTTGTGTAGTGATTACCAGGCCGGCTCAGTCTATGCAGAGTGCAGCAGTCAAGATGAGTTTGTCATCGCTGCTGTGCTCTATATATGATAAAGCTCTTAGTATAATGAAGAGAGCCTATGCAAACTCGTTTCAACTGATGCACTCTGCACAGGCAGCAACTGAGATGGTAGAAGCTCATCAAGTAATGAATGAAGACAGTATTGAATCAAATGCATTGCACTTGATTCAATACTGTCTTTATCCATTATTAAGTGCTGATTTTACATTTTTACACTTTTTATAACTCTGGTAAGGGCTAGGGTTAAGGTTACCATTAGAGCAAGGGTTAGGGTTAAGCTTAGGGCTACTGCTAGGCTTAGAAATAAGATTAACCCCTTTACCCCCGAAGGTGGTTTGCACGTTAATGACCAAGCCAATTTTTACAATTCTGACTACTGTCACTTTATTAGGTAATAACTCTGGAACGCTTCAACGGATTCCACTGATTCTGAGATTATTTTTTCGGGACATTTTGTACTTCATGATTGTGGTAAAATTTCTTCAATATGACTTGTGTTACTTTGTGAAAAAATTGGAAATTTGGTGACAACTTTGAAAATTTGGCAATTTTCAAATTTTGAATTTTCATGCCCTCAAATCAGACAGACATGTCACACAAAATAGTTAGCAAATAACATTTCCCACATGTCTACTTTACATCAGCACAATTTTGGAACAAAATTTTTTTTTGTTAGGAAGTTATAAGGGTTAAAATTTAACCAGCGATTTCTCATTTTTAAAACAAAATTTACAAAACTATTTTTTTAGGGTCCACATCACATTTGAAGTGACTTTGAGGGGTCTTTATGACACAAAAAAACAAAAAGTGACACCATTCTAAAAACGGCACCCCCCTCAAGGTGTTCAAAACCACATTCAAGAAGTTTATGAACCCTTCAGGTGCTTCATAGGAATTTTTGGAATGTGGAAGAAAAAAATGAACATTTATTTTTTTTCGCAAAAATGTTACTTTAGACCCAATTTTTTTTATTTTCGCAGGGGGAACAGGAAAAAATGGACCACAATATTTTTTGTGCAATTTCTCCTGAGCACGCCGATACCCCATATGTGGGGAAAACCACTGTTTGGGAGCACGGCAGGGTTCGGAAGGGAATGAGCCCTATTTGACCTTTGAATGTAAAATTTGCTTGAATAATTAGCGGACACCATGTCACGTTTGGAGAGCCCCTGATGTGCCTAAACAGTGGAAACCCCCCACAAGTGACACTATTTCGGAAACTAGACCCCTCAGGGAACCTATCTAGATGTGTGGTGAGCACCTTGAACCTCCAGGTGCTTCATAGAAGTTCATAACATTGAGACGTAAAAATAAAATTTTCACATTTTTCCCACAAAAATGTTTTTCAGCTCCCAATTTAGCATTTTCATAAGGGTAACAGGATAAATTGCACTATACCATTTGTTGTGCTATTTCTTCTGAGTAAGCCGATACCCCTTATATGGGGGAAAACCACTGTTTGGGCGCACGGCAGGGTTCAGAAGGAAAGGAGCACCATTTGACTTTTTGAATGTAAAATTTGCTTGAATAATTAAACACCATGTCGCATTTGGAGAGGCCCTGATGTACCTAAACAGTGGAAACTGCCCACAACTGATCCCATTTAGAAACTAGAGCCTCAAGGAACTTCTCTATATGTGTGATGAACACTCTGATACCCCAGGTGCTTCACAAAAGTTTATAATGTAGAGCTGTGAAAATAAAAAAATCAAACTTTTTCCACAAAAATGATCTTTTAACCCCAAATTTTTTATTTTCACAAGGGTAAGAGGTGAAAATGGATCCCAAAAACTGTTGTGCAATTTCTTCTGAGTTCGCCGAAACCTAATATGTGGGGAAAATACACTGTTTGGGCGCATGACAGGGTTCAGAAGGGAAGGAGCACTGTGTGACTTTTTGAACACAAAATTGGCTGGAATCGAGAGCAGATGCAATGTCGCATTTGGAGAGCCCCTGAGTCTCCTAAACAGTGGAAACTCCCCACAAGTGACCCCATTTTGGAAACTAGTCTCCTCAAGCATTTTATCAAGGGGTATAGCGAACATTTTGAACCCAGAGGTACGACACAGATTTTGATAACATTAGGTCATCATATTGAATAGGCTGTCATTAGTCTTGAGCGCAAGTGCTCACTACTTGAGTTTGCATCGGGTACTCGGTTATGCACCATGTATCGCGGGTGCTCGAGTGACATGTTTGAGTCCCTGTCCCGCATGTTTCACGGTTGTTAGACACCCAAAAAAAACATGCGGGGATCTCTCGTGCATTGCAGGCAATTCCAGCAAGTTTTTTTTGGCTGTATAACAGCCGCGAAACATATGGGGCAGAGACTCGAGCATGTCACTCGAGCACCCGTTATACTCGGAGCATACCCGAGCACCCGATGCAAACTCAAGTAACGAGCAAGTGGCAGCTATAAGGGCTTGTTTTTTGCGGGACAAGTTGACGTTTTTATTGTTACCATTCTCTGGCACGTGACATTTTTTGATCTCTTTCTATTCCGATTTTTGGGAGGCAGAATAAACAAAAACCAACAATTTAGGAACTGTTTTTTTTTACATTTTATTATGCTGTTCCACGTGTGGTAAAATTGATAAGGCAGCTTTATTCTTTGGGTCAGTACGTTTACAGCGGTACCACATTTATATCTTTTTTTATGTTTTGGTGCTTCTACACAATAAAAACTATTTTATAGAAAAAATAATTTTTTTTGCAACGCTTTATTCTGAGAGCTATAACTTTTTTTTTTTCAGCTGATGGAACTGTGTGGTAACTTGTTTTTTTGCGGGACAAGATGATGTTTTCAGCGGTACCATTTTTATTTACATTCGTCTTTTTGATTGCGTTTTCCATTTTTTGTTTAGTGGTATGATGATAAAGCATCCTTTTTTGCTTCGTTTTATTTTTATTTTTTACCGTGTTCCCTAAACGGGTTAACTAGTGGGACAGTTTTATAGGTCCCGACGCGTCGATACCAAATATGTGTACTTTTTATTGTTTTTTTTTTCAGAATAATATTTATTTATTGGTACAGTATATTTTTATTTTTTTGGATTATTTTTTTCATTTTTTTTTTTTTCACTTTCTAACACTTTATTTCACTTTGATACTTTGTCCCACTATGGGACTTTCATTTTTTGCAGGCTTATCGCTTGCATAGCATAGAGATGCAGTAGCATCCTTATGCTATGCAGACTTTCAGCTCTGCACTGGTACAAGTTAGAATAGATCCTGCGCAGTGAACGATCTATCTAACTTCCTGATGCCTGGTGACCCGGATGTCGTCATGTCCGCGGTCAGTCCGAGCATTGCATTCCGATCTCGGTCCGATATAAATGGCCGTCTGACTGCTCCCTAACTCTGAATGCCTTATATATTGTATAAAAGCACACAAAGGTTTTTCTCATGGATTCAAATGGATTCTACAACTAGAGGTTGTAGAAGTTGCAGTTTGTTTCGGATTCTTACTGTCACAGGGATACCGCGACAGAGAGGGGCCGGAAGATCGCGGCATTTGGTTACACAAACTCCTGCACTTGTCGCAGCTGTTCTGTGTTGGTCACTCCACTCTGGAATATATGCTCGCCACTGGCACTTGGGAGTTGCCAGTGATAGTTCTACTTCCTGGTTTAGTGGTGAAGGAGAAAGTTCAATGTTTGTAGTTGGTGCTTGGAGTTTTTCTGGAGATTGCTGCATGGAATTGGTTTGCGTGTTTTTCCTTATCCTCTCACATTTGGTTTCCCCTTCCTATTGCTCCTCTGTTTCCCACTCTGTTGTTTTGTGAGTGTATTTGAATGATTGCTGTTTTCTTTTATTTCTGTATGTTAACCCTGTCTGTCTGGTTAGTGTTTTCCTATACACTTCAGCCCCTTTCCTCCCTGGGTGGGGGAGGGATCAGATAATAGTTAAGTTAGGAGCATAGACAGGTACAAGAATCCGGCGTCTCCACCTTCAGGAGTAATCCGGGGCACAGGGATAGACAAGGGCGTCCCTAGTTCGAGGGATTAAATAGGTGCCCACAGTCCCTTGTCACTATGTAACACTTACATTTTGACACATTCCACCACATGTTGTATTACGGAGGTATCCTTTCAATACTTGAAGTTGAAGGGGAAATTATGGTACTGTGCAATAGTAAATGTACTACTACAGGATACAGAACCAAATCACATCCTGTGTCTCCTCGTGTTACACTATAATTAGTGAAATTATACTGTTATAGTTTTTGAAATATTTTGTTCATCACCTTTTAGGGACTTCATAACCTAATTTCATTTTGCATTCAGTGACAGCTATAGAGGCAATGTAGTGAAGTTGCTCTTACAACCAGTCACTTAGCAAATAGTCTTTCTCATCGTTCTGTCCAGGGTCAGGTCTTTGTAAGGAATTAACCTGCTGTTTTTCTGTTTATTGTCCCAAACTAGAGGTTGGCTGAATGCATACACCACTCCTGTTGGTCCCCCCCGAATCCTTTCTGATGTGTCACACTGTTCCATAACGGGGTGCTATACATCAAAGATTTCCTGCTGAAAACCAAGGCAAAGGATTAAAGCATCAAAAGAAGCAGGCAATCATTTCACAGCATTCCATGAAATACATCTGGCGTGTTTTTCGGCTGAACACAGGGTTGCTGCAACCAGTCAGTATTTGCCATGGAGCCCACACAATCTCTGCAGTTTGCCGACTGTCACAACAAACATGTCACATTCTGTTCCTGAACTTTGTAGTAATGCAAACCTTAGCAATGTTACCAACCTCCAACCTGCTGAGGGAAAAACACTGGATACACAAGTGCATGTAATTACTAGCTGCATGTATGAAGCATGCGGGGTCTGTACTCTCCCAGAAGTGAATATTTCTGTGTATTCTGATTATTTCTTCATTTTTCCTATTGATAAGGAGCGAAACTGATTTCATGGAGATACGTATCATGTACTAGCATTTCTCTTTAACAGGAAAAGATTTCCTTTAAATAGAAATACTATTATATTATTATTTATATATTTTTATATTTTCCTAAGTAAAAATATATAACTTCAATATGTATTATCTTATTCAGTTGTAAATTAGACAGTTAGCAATTACAGTCCTTACATTGAACGTTGGGCTGTGAGACCACTTTCCACAGACCCTGAATGGCATATAAATCTGCATTTTATAGACAATAGGGGGAATTTCACCAAAGAGTTTAAGCCATAGAAAAAATGTGCAACTTTTGCATTTTTAAAGAGGACCTTTCACCAAATTTTTCATGTTGAACTGGAAACATAATGTAATAATGGCTGCAGAGTGGAATAAAACTTTTTTGTTTTTATATTATTTCACCTATCCATTACGGAGATATTAGCAATCAAATATGTGGCACCTAGTGGGTTATTTTTAGTTAAGTCCAAGTAGGTGTTATTAGTTTTCACTGAGGGCATGCACTTCTGCCTCCTATGTGACACTGACCAGATTTTACTCCTTGCATATTAGAGTTAGGCTGGAGACACATTAGCGTATGGCATCTGATGCGAGAGCATCAAGTGCAATATGCTAATGATACTCGGCTCCAACTCTGCTGCGAGCGGGAGCCGAGTGTCAGTGCTCCGTGCTCTGATCCTCTCGCATGACAGGATCGCAGCACAGCTGCGGAGTAGACGAAGAAATAAATTTCTCCATCTCCTCCGTTGCCGGCGTCTGCGGGAATCGCACTGCACTCGGGTGATATCCGAGTGCAGTACGATGTTTCACAAGCACCCAAAGACTTATATGGGTGCGTGCGATCCGATTCACAGATGCCGTTGCAGCATGCTGCGATTTTTTTTGCATTTCAAATCGACGTGAGAAAATAATCGCAGATGTGAGCTGCAGCATAGAGTAACATTCGGCCGAGTGCAATCTGATTTTTTTATTGGATTGGACTCTCCCAAGTCCCCTCGTTTAATGAAAAAAAAACCACAATGGTCACAGAAATAACTTGAATCTGACAAAAGTAATAATAAATTAAAAATCTATGAAAATGAACAAATGAAAGTCAGACATTGCTTTTCTGCTTCCACAGACCTTTAAAAAAAATTAAACTGATGAAATAGGCCTGGACAGAAATTATGGTACTCTTAACTTAATATTTTGTTGAACAACCTTTTGAGGCAATCACTGCAATCAAACGATTCCTGTAACTGTCAATGAGACTTCTGCACCTCTCGACAGGTATTTTGGCCGACTCCTCATGAGCAAACTGCTCCAGTTGTCTCGTGTTTGAAGGTTGCCTTTTCCAGATGGCATGTTTCAGCTCTTTCCAAAGATGCTCAATAGGATTTAGGTCAGGGCTCATAGAAGGCCACTTCAGAATAGTCCAATGTTTTCCTCTTAGCCATTCTTGCGTGTTTTTAGCTGTGTGTTTTGGGTCATTATCCTGTTGCAAGACCTATGACCTGCAACTGAGACCAAGTTTTCTGACACTGGGCAGCACATTTCTCTCTAGAATCCCTGATAGTCTTGAGATTTCATTGTACCCTGCACAGATTCAAGACACCCTGTGCTAGATGCAGCAAAGCAGGCCCAGAACATAACAGAGCCTCCTCCATGTTTCACAGTAGGGACAGTGTTCTTTTCTTGATATGCTTCATTTCTCCGTCTGTGAACATAGAGCTGATGTGCCTTGCCTAAAACTTCCATTTTGTCTCATCTGTCCGTAGGACATTCTCCCAGAAGTTTTGTGGCTTGTCACCATGTAGTTTGGCAAATTCAAGTCTGACTTTTTTATGATTTTTTTTCAACAATGGTGTTCTCCTTGGTTGTCTCCCATGAATTCCACTTTGAATCAAACAGCGACGGATGGTGCGATCTGACACTGATGTTCCTTGAGCTTGAAGTTCACCTTTAATCTCTTTAGAAGTTATCCTGGGCTCTTTTGTTACCTTTCGTATTATCCGTATCTTTGATTTGTCATCAATTTTCCTCCTGTGGCCACATCCAGGGAGGTTGGCTACAGTCCCATGGATCTTAAATTTCTGAATAATATGTGCAACTGTAGTCACAGGAACATCAAGCTGCTTGGAGATGATCTTATAACCTTTACCTTTAACAAGCTCGTCTAAAATGTTCTTTCAAATCTCCTTAGACAACTCTTTCCTTTGCTTCCTCTGGTCCATGTTGAGTGTGGTACACACCATGTCACCAAACAGCACAGTGAGTATCTGTAGCCCTATATACAGGCCCACTGACTGATTACAAGATTGTAGATACCTGTGATGCTAATTAGTGGACACAACTTGATTTAACATGTCCCCTTTGTCACATTATTTTCAGGGATACCATCATTTCTGTCCAGGTCTATTTGATGAGTTTAATTTTTTAAAACAATCTGTGAATGCAGGGTTGAAAAGCAATGTCTGACTTTCATTTGTTCATATTCATAGATTTTTAATTTATTATTACTTTTGTCAGATTTAAGTTATTTCTGTGACCATTGTGGGTTTTTCTTTCATTAAATGAGGGGCCGAACATAATTGTTGTTGACACCCTCAACTTAATATTTGGTTGCACACCCTTTGGAATAAATAACTGCAATCAATCGCTTCCTATAGCCATCAACAAGGTTCTTGCGTCTCTCAACTCAAATTTTGGACAACTCTTCTTTTGCAAACTGCTCCAACACTTTTGGCCATGACTGTAGATACTGGACCGTGATGCAGAACAGAAAACACAACAACCAAAGAGTGAAGCAAAAAAACTAGGAAAAAGTAAATAGTAGCATGATGTAAAAAAGGTAATATAGTTTATTGACTATTTGTAATGGTGTGCAGTGGACATACTATAAGATAAAAGAGGAGGCGCATATCCAAGTATAAAATAGTAATGCAGCAGGGTATAAAACTGGTAATACAAAATTATAAATGTGTACAAAGGGAAGAAATGGTAAATCTAATAGGTCATATTGTCCAGCCAGAGGAATAGCCCATAATGTACAGAGAAAAGACAAAGTATATACGTGTATATGTTGTACCAAACAGGTACAGTGCTGTGAAAAAGTGTTTGCCCCCTTCCTGATTTCTTATTCTTTTGCATGTTTGTCACACTTAAATGTTTCAGATCACAAAACAAATTTAAATATTAGACAAAGGTAACACAAGTTAGCAGAAAATGCAGTTTTTAAATGAAGGTCTTTATTATTAAAGGGAAGGTGAGGTGCCGCATTTTTACATTATGTAAAATAAATTACAATGTTAAATTCCTTAATGTTATAACTAGTGTTGAGCATTCCGATACTGAAATATCGGGTATCGGCCGATATTCGCGGTATCAGAATTCCGATACTTAATTCCGATACTTTTACAATATCGAATACCGGAATCGGAAGTTCCCATAATGCCTGCGCTCTGCAGTGTCTCTGAAGTATGACAAGCTGGATGGCAGCGCTCAGCTGAGATCCAGCCTGTCATCAGAATGCCATCCCAGCGTGGGAGAATTCTCCTGATTGTTTAAAAGCCGGCGGGCGGTAAAAAGCCGCCGGCTTTTAAACAATCACACAGCCCCATACTGCTTCCCCGCAGCCTCCCACCCCGATCCTCCGCTCCCCTCGCCACCTCCCATCCCGATCGTAAGTTAGGACCGGGCGGGGAGCGCAGCACCAAGGAGCGGGGAGCGAAGGACCTGGGCGGGGAAGCCGGCAGTGAAAAGACTTCACCGCCGGCTTTCCCGTTCTGTGCTGCGCTTTCCCGCCGGTTATTTCAAATGAACAGCTGAGGTATCAGGTGATGCTGATCAGCTGTTCATTTGAAGTAGCCGCGGTGCCCTCAGAGGGTTCATGTGAGTTCATGCTTGACTGCATGAACTCACATGAACTTTCCCACAGCCGCACAGGTCAGCCTCACCTCCCAGACCGGTCATGATTGGTGTGTGTGGGTGTCTGTGCGGGTGTGTGTGCGGTGTCTGCGGGTGTGTGCGTGCAGGCAGACATAGGCCGATGTGACACTACTACTCCCATCGGCCTATGTCTGTCCCCCGTCCACTCGTGCCAGCAGGATCAGCTCGATGGGAGCAGTAGTTCCCATCAGCCTGATCCTGCTATTTAAATTGCCCTACTGTCTCCCCAATAAATTTTAAATACATGTCATTGGTGGCCAGTGGTTGCCTACAATAAATTAGTTCATACATTACCTGTCCCCGCCGATCGCCACCTAAAGTAAAGTAAAAAATAAAAAACTACACCTATACTCACCTAGACACCTAATTCCCCGAAGCCATCGATCTCCTGTAATAAAATATAAAATAATAAACCACAACCTTATCCTTACCCCTCCGTAGTAGTCCACGAGTGTCCCACGAAGATCTCCAGTTTAGAGCAGCCACATAGAATGTGACCGCTCTGAACCGCTGCCGCCGCTAGAATGATGGGGCCGTAAAGCAGCCCAGTCATTGCATAAGCGGGTTCGCCGGAGTTCAGGCAGCGCTGCTCCGGTTAGCTGCTTTACGGCCCCGCTGTACCGTGAGAAATTCCCACGGTACAGCAGAGCCGTAAAGGAGGTCTCCGGAGCTGCGCTGCCTGAATGCACTCCGGTGACCTCAGTCAGGGGCTCCCGGCAGTGTGAGCTTACAGCAGCAATGACAGCTGTCACATCTCCAGATGTGACAGCTGTGCATGGGAGATCAGCGCAGGAACGTGGACAGGTAACTATTTTTTTTTAGTAAACTAAGAATTAAATAAAATGGTGTGTTTTATTTCAAATAAATTATTTTTTTCTGGGTGTAGTGTGTTTTTTCTTTTTAACACTTTGTAGGTTAGTAATGGGGGTGTCTTATAGACGCCCATCATTACTAACCTGGGCTTCATGGCAGCTGGCGCTGACATGAACCCCAGCCCTATTACCTCACTGCCACCGCACCAGGGCAGCGTGGAAGAGCGAGGCTAAGTGCCAGAGTTGGCGCATCCTATGGATGCGCCATTTCTGGTGCGGCTGACGGCTGGTGTTTCTAGCCTGGGAGGGGGCCAATATTCATGGCACCCTTCCTGGGCTATTAATATCAGCCCTCAGCTCTCTGCCTAGCCTTTGCTAGCTATTAAATAGGGGGACCTATTTTTTGGGGGGGTCCCCCATTTTAATAGCTAGTAAAGGCTAGGTATTCAGCTGGGGGCTGATATTAGTAGTCTGGGAAGCTCCGTGGGTATTACCCCCTTCCCAGGCTTCAAACATCTGCCCCAGCCGTCTGCTTAACCTCCGCTAGGGCCTAAAATTATGGGGGATCCCACGCCAATTTTTTTTTAAATAAATCCTTTATTTTAACACTAAATGACATTTGAGGAGTTAATAAAGATGCAGTCCCTAAATTATTATTTATTTTTTAATTAATTTTTCCCAAAAATTTTGACGTGGGCTTTGCCATATTTTTGTATGCCAGCCAGGTACAGCATCCAGCTTCTATGAACGCGCCATTTTCCGGGGTGGCTGCGGACTGCAATTTGCACCGGGGGGGGGGGCAGAAAGCTTGGGCCTCCCTGCGCTGCAGATTCCATCCCCCAGCTGCCTAGTTGTACCTGGCTGGACACACAAATAGGGCGAAGCCCCACGTATTTTTTTTTTAAATCATTTCATGAAATTCATGAAATAATAAAGAAAAAAAGGGCTTCCCTATATTGTTGTGTCCGGCCAGGTACAAATAGGCAGCTGGTGGTTGGGGGCAGCCCGTTCCTGCCTGCTGTACCTGGCTGGACACAAATATAGTGCGAAGCCCCACGTCAATTTTTTTTTAATTATTTCAGGAAATTCATGAAATAATTTAAAAAAAATTGATGTGGGGCTTCGCCCTATATTTGTGTCCAGCCAGGTACAGCAGGCAGGAACGGGCTGCGCCCATCCACCAGCTGCCTATTTGTACCTGGCCGGACACAACAATATAGGGAAGCCCTTTTTTTAAAAAATTATTTCATGAAATAATTTAAAAAAAATTGACGTGGGGCTTCGAACTATATTTGTGTCCAGCCAAGTACAGCAGGCAGGAACGGGCTGCCCCCAACCACCAGCTGCCTATTTGTACCTGGTTAGACACAACAATATAGGGAAGCCCTTTTTTTCTTAATTATTTCATGAATTTCATGAAATAATTAAAAAAAAAAATACGTGGGGCTTTGCCCTATTTTTGTGTCCAGCCAGGTACATCTAGGCAGCTGGGGGCTGGAATCCGCAGCGCAGGGAGGCCCAAGCTTTCTGGGCCCCACCCGCTGCAAATTGCAGTCCGCAGCCACCCCGGAAAATGGCGCGTTCATAGAAGCGCCATCTTCTGGCGCTGTACCCAACTCATCCAGGGCCCTGGTGCGGTGGCTCACTGGGTAATAAAGGGGTTAAGGCCAGCTTGGCATTATCAGCTGGCCCTAACCCCGAAATTCATGGGGTCACGCCAATATTAGACATGACCACCATGAATTTCTAGTAAAGTATTTAAAAAAAACACAGCACCCAGAAAAAAGTCCTTTAATTGAAGTAAACACACAATTCTTTATTGTTCTAAATTAAACTATACTTACCATCACGCCCATTCCAGCTGAAGCCAACGATCTCCTGCAATAAATGAAAAATAATAAAGCAACCTCATCCTTACCTTTCCATGGTTCCCACGACAGCTTCAGCTCTGCTACATCGAGATGACAGGCTGGACCGCAGCAGAACGCTTCCATCCAGCCTGTCATCCCGCAGGCACTGAGAAGCGCAGGCATGCTTGCGCTCCTCAGTGTCTCTCTGTGACGGCATAAAGATGAGCCGAGGTCATGTCCAATGAACTCGGCTCACCTCATGCACGTCACTGACAGCGTGGGAAAATTCTCCGTCACTCAGCGCTTCAGCGTGAGAATTTTCCCACGCTGTCAGTGACGTGAATGAGTTGAGGTCATGTCCAATGAACTCAGCTCACCTCATGCACGTCACTGACAGCGTGGGAAAATTCTCACGCTGAAGCGCTGAGTGCAGGAGAATTCTCCCACGCTGTCAGTGACGTGCATGAGGTGAGCTGAGTTCATTGGACAAGAACTCGGCTCATCTGGATGCCGTCACAGAGAGACACTGAGGAGCGCAAGCATGCCTGCGCTTCTCAGTGTCTGCGGGATGACAGGCTGGATGGCAGCGTTCTGCTGCGGTCCAGCCTGTCATCTCGATGTAGCAGAGCTGAAGCTGTCCTGGGAACCATGGAAAGGTAAGGATGAGGTTGGTTTATTATTTTTCTTTTATTGCAGGAGATCGTTGGCTTCAGCTGGAATGGGCGTGATGGTAAGTAGAGTTTAATTTAGAACAATAAAGAATTGTGTGTTTATTTCAATTAAAGGACTTTATTCTGGGTGTTTTTTTTTTTAACTTTGACTATGGGGTTAGTAATGGGGGTGTCTTATAGACGCCTCTCCATTACTAACCTGGGCTTGATGTCAGCTGGCATTATAAGCTGACATCAACCCCAACCCTATTACGCCACTGCCACCGCTACAGGGCAGTGGGAAGAGCGAGGCTAAGTGCCAGAATTGGCGCATCCTATGGATGCGCCATTTCTGGGGCGGCTGACGGCTGGTGTTTCTAGCCTGGGAGGGGGCCAATATTCATGGCACCCTTCCTGGGCTATTAATATCAGCCCCCAGCTGTCTGCCTAGCCTTTGCTAGCTATTAAATTAGGGGGGACCCCACGTCATTTTTTTGAGGGGGTCCCCCATTTTAATAGCTAGTAAAGGCTAGGTATTCAGCTGGGGGCTCATATTAGTAGCCTGGGAAGCTCCGTGGGTATTACCCCCTTCCCAGGCTTCAAACATCTGCCCCAGCCGTCTGCTTAACCTCCGCTAGAGACTAAAATTAAGGGGAACCCCACGCCAATTTTTTTTTAAATAAATCCTTTATTTTAACACTAAATGACAAGTACAGTAATCAACACTGTCACTGTACTTCATATATATGTGACTGACATGTTTCTATCTATCTAATCTATGTGTGAAGCTCTATTCTGTCTGTTATAAATTGTCGGGTACCGCTGCTGAATTGCCGGCCGGCTTTTTTAAAGAGACGGTGCATGAAAACACAATTATTTTTTTAAATAAATCCTTTACACTAAATGACAAGTACAGTAAGCAACACTGTCACTGTACTTCATATATATGTGACTGACATGTTTCTATCTATCTAATCTATGTGTGAAGCTCTATTCTTTCTGTTGTAAATTGTCAGGTACCGGTGTATGCCGCTGATGAATTGCCGGCTTTTCGTGTAATACATTCTACATTATTCTTAGTTGTTTTACTTCATGTAGAATTAACCTACAAGGAAAGAAAGGGTTTATTTTCATTCCGATATTTGTGTCCCATTGACTTGCATTGGTTTCCGGTATCGGAATCGGCGATATCCGATACTTTTTGGGTATCGGTCCGATCCAATCCTATACGATATTTCCTGATATCGGAAGGTATCGCTCAACACTAGTTATAACATATTTTCAAGTGCCCAGTATTTATAGTTTATTTTTTATTAATTTGTTTTGCAGCTACTGGGGGCTGCCATCTTGCTTTTCAGGAGTGTAAGAGTTACGACACTACACTCACACTACTTCAAATACGGCAGCCCTGGACATAGGCTTCAGCGGTTGGATGCCGACCCTATCTGTAACATTGTAGCCACATTAGCTGTGAACTAGGTGCCATTTCATTGTGGCCCAGAGCTTCCACACTGAGGACATGTAATTGGAAGCTTTTTACACACACACACAAGCTCCCCCAGCTCTGCTCTCATATTCTCCCATCCTCCACTGCCTGTGCAGTAAACCTATGGACCCTCACCGCTGCACTGTTTAGTCTCCTCGGTCCTGGCCTCGCAGCTGCTCTCTTCTCCACTGCGTGCAGCTCTGCTCCTCAGGTCCACGTTGCTCCACAGTCCGTTGTCTTCCTTCTGCTTGCTCTTCTGTAAATATACTGAGATCCACTTCCTGTTTAGCAGCTGGTTGAGATTAGATCATAGTGCAGTCACCAAGAAAATGGTGGTGCATTGTCTCTAGTCTTTATTCTGCCTCCCCAACTTTTGGGTGTAGTATAACACCTAAAAGGGGAGGGAAACATTGATGTCACAAGGACACTGCCCCAATTTTGCAGCTACAAGGCCCTGTGTGAAAAAATTATCCACCCCTTAAAACATAAATAAACTGTGGTTTATCACATTTTTGGGAAGCTGAATTCAAATTCCTTAGCCACATACAGGTCTGATTACTTCCACACCTGTCCTCAATCAAGAAATCACTTAAATAGGACATGCCAGACAAAGTGAAGAAAACCTAAAGATCCTCAAAAGTTAGACATCATGCTGCGATCCAATGAAATTCAGGAACAAATGAGAAACAAAGTAATTGAGATCTATCAGTCTGGAAAAGGTTATAAAGCCATTTCTAAAGCTTTGGAACTCCAGCGAACCACAGTGAGAGCCATTATCTACAAATGGCGAAAACATGGAATAGTAGTGAACCTTTCCAGGAGTGGCCGGCCTACCAAAATTACCCCAAGAGTGCAGCAACAGCTCATCGAAGAGGTCACAAAAGACCCCACAACAACATCTAAACAACTGCAGTCCTCACTTGCCTCAGTTAAGGTCAGTGTTCATGAGTCGACCATAAGTAATAGACTGGGCAAAAATGGCATGCATGGCAGAGTTCCAAGACAAAAACCACTGCTGAGGAAAAAGAACATAAAGGCTCGCCTCAGTTTTGCCAGAAAACATCTTGATGATCACCAAGACTTTTGGGAGAATACTCTGTGGACTGATGAGACAAAAGTTGAACTTTTTGGAAGGTGTATGTCCCACTACATCTGTCATAGAAGTAACACAGCATTTCAGAAAAGGAACATCATACCAACAGTAAAATATGGTGGTAGTAGTGTGATGGTCTGGGGCTTTTTTGCAGATTGAGGACCTGGAAGACTTGCTGTGGTAAATGGAACTATGAATTCTGCTGTCTACCAAAAAATCCTGAAGGAGAATGTCTGGCCATCTGTCGTGACCTCAAGCTGAAGTGTACTTGGGTTAAGCAGCAGGACAATGATCCAAAATACACCTCCTCTGAATGGCTTAATAAAAACAAAATTAAGACTTTGGAGTGGCCTAGTCAAAGTCCCGACCTTAATCCAATTGAAATACTGTGGCATGACCTTAAAAAGGCAGTTCATGTTCGGAAACCCTCCAACGTGGCTGAATTACAACAATTTTTCAAAGACGAGTGGGCCAAAATTCCTCCAGAGCATTGTAAAAGACTCATTGCCAGTTATTGTAAAACTATGATTGTAGTTGTTGCTGCTAAGGGCGGCCCAACCAGTTATTAGGTTTAGGGAGTTTGACAGAGTCACTGGTATTGTATGTGAGGGGAGGTATGTGTCACTACGGCTGCTATCCTGTGTGAACTGAACATACAACTTTTCCCCAGCATGTTATGTTTTGGGGGTGTAATCACCATTGTGAAGGGAGTGGTTTTGTGTGAATGGCATAGAGATCGGGTGGGAAGTCTTTCACCCTACCTCCCCTCAGGGTGTGGCTGAGCAAGGTTAAATGCTCAGTCACTATTTCTTTTTCTCTAGTCTGGTCTGGAGAGTGAAGTCTCCAGGCTGTGTGTAGTGAAGCAAGAGAGCAACACTGAAGGACTGGTGTTTGGTGGGACTGTGCTACCCGAAGGTTTCGAAGCCTCGCTTGCTTATGGATTCTACTATACTTTATCTTTTGTTTCCTGTTATCCTGGAGAGGACTTGTTTATTTTTGTGGAATGCTGGTGGAGTTTATGCCATATAATAGCAGGGAGTTAACCCGAGATGTGTGTCCTGTGTCTGCCTTGGTGAGAGCCGAGCAAGCCGCTTTACCACAGTTGGTGTGAGAGTGCTGGCAAGATTCCAGGTACACGTGTACCTGCCATAGAGAACGGTGGATGTCCTGGGTGAAGGCCGTCAGCCAGCCAGAGATGTCCGGCAACATGGAGGAGCTTATTAAGCATTTAGTCCAGAGCCAAGCGCAGCAACACCAGCAGCACCTGCAGCAATTACAGCAGCACCGGGAGCTACAGCTGCAGCAGATCCTGCAGCAGCAGCAAGCTCAACAGGAAACGACCAAACTGTTGGTGCAACAGATCCAGTTGCAGCAGAATACGCATCAGCAACACCAGCAGGAGAAGAAGAATCAGCTTCTGGTGGTAGCCATCCAGGGAAGAGCGACCGCCCCACCCACAGGGCCGACTGAGGACTCACGCGTCAGGAAGGCGGTAAGATGGGCCATGCAGAATATGACCCCGGGGGATGATATAGAAGCCTTTCTGACAATCTTTGAGACGGTGGCTGATCGGGAGAGACTTCCACCAGAACAGTGGACAGAGGTTCTGGCACCATATTTGTTGGGTGAACCCCAAAAGGCATATTATGACTTAGCACTGCAGGATGCCAATGACTATGCCAAACTTAAGACTTATCTTGGCCTGTCTGGGAGTGAATATGACGATGAGAGCTCAATGAGTCCACCATTGGGCGTGTGCTGACGACAAACCCCCTCACTCGCAGATGTTTGACCTACTGCATCTCGTTCAGAAGTGGCTGCAGCCAGAGTGCTCCACTCCTGCCCATATGGGCGAGTGGGTGGTGATTGATAGATTCATACACTCCCTTCCCAGGTCGGTACAGACTTGGGTTGCCCAGGGCGACCCCCAGAACCTCGTCGGCCTATTGGAGTGGTACCAGGTGGTTGAGAAATCCCTGGGGAAACCAGATATAGTCACTTCCCCATACTAGAATTCCCAAAGGGGGGTGGGTTCACCACAGAAGAGATTTAGAGCAACAACTGGGGGGCGTCCCACTTCCACTGAAGGTGCCACAAAGACTGTCGTTAAGGATGTGGTTTGTTGGCGGTGTCGCAACCCTGGACATGTAGCCGCCTGGTGTCATATGTCCCCTGAGCCAATGGACTGCAGCCTAGGCAGACGGTGTTCCTATTATGCTTATGCAGCCTGCAATGTGGACTGTCAACCCGGCGAGGGGCTGCAGGCGTGTGGCGTGTCCATTAATGGAGTAAAGGTACTTGAACTGTTAGACTTTGGGAGTCTGGTGACCCTAATCAGAGCCACCCTTCCCCACCAGGTGGTCCCTACCAAAACTGTGGGAAAAGAGGAGAAAAGCGCACTATGTGAAGGATCAGATGGACCAATGTGGATTAAAAACGGCCGGAAGGCCACTCACCTACTAGAGTTGTGCACCCCTGCACAACCCCGGTGACTGCCAGAAGGTGGAGAGAGTGTGAGTCTCACTATGTGGTGCAGGCCGGTGGGCTCACCATGTGCTGTGTGCTGCGGACCGCTGGCTGTGCTCGCCGCTTCCGGGTTCCTGGTCGCGGACCACGTGACCGGCCGCAGACCACGTGACTCGGGACCGGATGCGTGTCACCGCAGGTCGTGTGAGTTAGAATGGCGGCTCCCTTGCCGCAGGTCCTCAATTAACGAGTGGGGAAGGAATTGCAGGGATGATTAAATAATGGATCCACAAAGCTGCTCCTGCCGTGGCCCTCAGAGAGGGACTAGGAAACTACGTATAAAAGAAAAGCTGTCTATGGAGCTCTAAAGTGATCACTAGAGAAAACAGATTTGGGGCTAAAAACATTTAATAAGCCCTTTCCACAACGCGTTTTGATAGTGAACTATCTTCATCAGGTAAGGGCTTATTAAATGTTTTTAGCCCCAAATCTGCTTTCTCTAGTGATCACTTTAGCACTCCATAGACCGCTTTTCTTTTATACAAAGTTTCCTACCAAAACTGTGAGCATTTGGTGCATCCATGGGAATGCCAAGGACTACCCCGTGGCAACAGTAACAGTGGGAACAAACTGTGGTGCCCAGTCCCACAAGGTCTGGGTGGTCAAGGACCTGATACATCCCATCATATTGGGCGGTGATTTTTCTTTATTTTGGGACTTGTGGGGGAAGGGAACTGGGCTAAGTAGTGTGGACAAAAACCACATCCCTAAGGAAGAACCCCCGTCGAAATCTCAAAGGGATGAGTTTCCACTATGTGTCCTTGCCGGCGATGAGAGTCACAGATGAGGCCGACCTTATTTAGTTAAATGTGTCCGGAGAGAACTTTGGGACTGCTCAAGTTCAGGATCTGACCTTAAAGGGGGCATTTGACCAGTGTAACATCCCTGGCGGCGTGCTTGCATGGTGCACCACCTCCCACCATGCAAGACTGCAATCTTACCTGTCAGTCCTTGCTGCACTCTTTGCTCCTGTACCTGCTCTGTCCATGTCTCTTGTCTGATTACTTAGGGCGTCGGTGCGGCTTTCTGCTTGTTTCTTATAGCTAGTGTGTACACAGTCCTAATGCGTCCCCAACCTATTGCTGTGAGTCACTGGATACTTTAACCCCCTCCACCCCACCCAGTAGGATATGCCTGAGCAACATTTTCACTCAGTTTGTCTTTGGCAACTGAGTTGCCGGGTCCTGTCCTGTATCTAGTCTGTTCTGCCACCCTGGGGGCAGAGTACCCAGGGCCGCTACCTGTATCTCTGACTTCTAGTCTGTTTCCGCCACCCTGGGGGCTGAGTTCACAGGCTTGTTCCTGTATCTTGTTCCCGGTTCAGTTCCTGTCTGAACAGTGTCCTAGCCCGTTACTTGTTTCTCTCTATGTCCGTACATTCCCTTTTCCTGCAGTGTCTAAACCTGCACCTAACTCCAACTCGTTGTCTCTGTACTTCTGTTTGTGAGTTTTGTGTCCACTCGCTACTTCATTGTAAGTACCTTGTGTGTATCTGGTTCTGCTTGTCCCCTTCCCCTGCCTCCGTATCTACCTCCTGTGTTTTAACCATCTTCCTGTATTTTCCAGTCTGTTCCATGTGAACAGAGCCCTATCCTGTCTGCCTTCACCTTCTGCTCTGTTCTGCTGTGCTTGTTCACCGCTCCGGCGGTTCCGCTCTGCTCCGCTTGTTTACCGCACCTGCGGTTCTGTTATGCTCTGCTTGTTCACCGCTCTGTCGGTTCCGCTCTGCTCCGCTTGTTTACCGCACCTGCGGTTCTATTCTGCTCTGCTTGTACACCGCTCCGGCGGTTCAGCTCTGCTCCACTTGTTTACCGCACCTGCTGTTCTGTTCTGCTCTGCTTGTTCACCGCTCCGGCGGTTCTGCTCTGCTCCGCTTGTTTACCGCACCTGCGGTTTTGCTCCACTCTGCTGCTCACCGCACCCGCGGTTTTGCTCCACTCTGCTTGTTCACCGCACCTGCGGTTTTGCTCCGCTCTGCTTGTTCACCGCACCTGCGGTTTTGCTCTGCTTGTTCACCGCACCTGCGGTTTTGCTCCGCTCTGCTTGCTCACCGCACCTGCGGTTTTGCTCCGCTCTGCTTGTTCACCGCACCTGCGGTTTTGTTCCGCTCTGCTTGCTCACCGCACCTGCGGTTTTGCTCCGCTCTGCTTGTTCACCGCTCCTGCTGTTTTGCTCCCCTCTGCTTGTTCACTGCACCTGCGGTTTTGCTCTGCTCTGCTTGTTCACTGCTCCTGCGGTTTTGCTCTGCTAGTCCACCGCACCTGTGGCTCTGTTCCTGTATCCCAGTCTGTACTGCTCCCTATCCAGCCTGCATTCACACCTGCCAGTATCTGCCTGTCTGAATTCCAGCCGTGCCTGCCAGTACCCACCTGCCTTCATACCAGCCGTGCCTGCTAAGTACCCATCTGCTGTCATACCAGCCGTGCCTGCCAGTACCCACCTGTCTGCATACCAGCTAACCTGCCTGTTCCTGCATTCCCCGGTGTGGGTCAACAGCTGTGACCGGGGTCTGACCTGGAGTAGCACCTGGTCCCTCTGCTCGGTTCCTCCCTGGTTCACGGAGTCGACTGAGCCGCCGTGCGACCTTGGTCGGATCGGGTTGATACTTAGTTACGCCCCTCCAGGCACTCCTCGGTTCATGGTACAGTGGGATCACTAATCACACTCACGCCAGTCAGTCCGGGCGTGATCGTAACAACCAGGTTACTGTATGTAATGAGGTTGCTCAAGAGCCGGGAGCCGACACCAGATTCCCCCACTTTGCAGTTCAGGGGGTGTTGTTATATCGGGTGACTAATCTAAGGGGCGGTGAGATAGTGGAACAGCTTTTAGTTCTGGGGCCATATCGATGGAGGGTATTAGATATGGTCCATTCACCTGTTCTGGGGGGACATCTGGGGGTTGAGAAAACTCAGGAGAGGATATTGAGGAAGTTTTATTGCCTAGGGTGTTACTGGAAGATCCTAAACTATTGTAGATCCTGCCCCACCTGCCTCCCTCTTCCCACTTCTATAGTCCACTAATCCAACTACCGGTGATAGAAGTCCCCTTTGAGAGGATTGCTATGGACCTAGTGGGGCCCCTAGTTAAATCACCACAGGGCCACCAATACATTCTGGTGGTCATGGACTATGCGACTCGGTATCCAGAAGTGGTATCGCTAAGGACCTCTTCGAGTAAGAGCATAGCCTGGGAACTTGGCCATATATTTGCCAGGAACGGTCTGCCAAAGGAGATGCTAACCAATCAAGGGACCCTGTTCATGAGCAAGTTAATGAAGGAGCTATGTAAGGTTCTCCAGATTTCCCAACTTTGAACCTCCGTTTACCATCCGCAGACAGACGGCCTAGTAGAGCACTTTAATAAAACCTTAAAAGCGATGCTCAAGAAAGTCGTAGAGAATTATGGATGTTACTGGGACTACCTACTACTGTTCCTGCTCTGCTCAGTAAGGGAGGTTCCACAAGCCTCTACTTTACTCTCCCCGTTTGAGCAACTATATGGACGACATCTGCGAGAGCTCCTGGATATTGCTAAGGAAACCTTGGAAGCCGAGGTTACGCCACACCGGAGCATCATTGAACATGTCGCCCCGATGCAGAAGAGAATGGCGAAAGTGATGCTTATCATGAAGGCGCATCTCCTCCAGATGTAGGAGGCCCAGGCAAGGGTCTATAACCGATAGGCGAGGCTGAATCAGTCCCAGACGGGGGACCGTGTTCTGGTGCTCATCCCCACAGTCAAGAGCAAGTTCCTGGCCAAATGGCAAGGCCCGTATGAGGTGGTGGAGAAAATCAGTGAAGTTAATTATAAAGTCCACCAGCCCAGCCGAACAAAGCCGCATCAGATATATCATGTAAACTTACTCAAGCCTTGGTGTAATCAGGAACACATGGAAGCTCCTTGTTTGGGAGCCGCTCGCGAAGGCAAGGTGGAACATTTCACGATAGCAGAGACTCTATCGCCGGCCCAGAAGCAACAGTGTTGAGAACTGCTACAGCAGAATCGTGACCTGTTCTCAGAGTTGCCGGGGCATACACAGATGGTAGAGCATGATGTGCTAACAGAGCCGCATTTAAGGGTGAACCTAAAGCCCTACAGGATTCCTGAAGCACGCCGGGAGGTGATCTCAACCGAGGTGAAAAGGATGTTAGACCTCGGTGTGATAGAACAGTCAAAGAGTGGAAGGTTGAGTCCCATAGTCCTCGTGCCAAAACCCAATGAGGAGTGGAGGTTTTGTAATGACTACCGCCGGCTGAATGAGGTGTCCAAGTGTGACGTATACCTGACGCCCCGCGTCAACGAACTCATCGCGAGGCCTGGACCGGCGAGGTATATTACCACCCTCGACTTGACAAAGGGCTACTGGCAGATCCCCATGTCCCAGACGGCCAAGGAGAAGACGGCTTTCTCGACACCTGATGGGTGTTTCCAATACACTCAGATGCCGTTCGGACTGCAGGGGGCCCCAGCCACCTTCCTGAGGGCTATGGATCGGATCCTAGCCCCACATAAAAGGTATGCCGCAGCCTACCTTGACGACAATGTGGTCTTTAGCCCAGACTGGTCTAGTCATCTACCTAAGGTACAGGCGATTCTGGATGCTCTGAGGAAGGCGAGATTTACTATAAATCCGAGAAAATGTGCCTTTGGAAAGGAGGAGGCCAAGTGCTTGGGCTATGTCATCGGGAGGGGCGAAATAAAGCCACAAGTCAATAAATTGGAGGCAATACAGAACTGGCCGCATCCGCTTTCCAAGAAGCAAGTGAGAGCGTTCCTCGGAATTGTGGGATATTACTGGCGGTTTATCCAAAATTTTGCCATGATGGCCGTGCCACTTACGGATCTTTTAAAAGCCACCAGATCAACGATGGTGAAATGGACAGAGGAAACAGAGACAGCGTCCAACAGTTGAAGCTAGCACTGTGTAAGCAGCCGGTCCTGGTCGCACCAGACTTTAAGAAAGAATTCATGGTCCAGACAGATGGCCTGGATGCCGTACTCTCTCAAGAGATAAATGGGGAAGAACATTCCATTCTCTTTCTGAGAAAAACTACGCTATAGTAGAAAAAGTGTGCGTAGCCATAAAATGGGCTGTAGATACACTGAGATACTACCTACTAGGCGTGAAGTTTAAACTGGTGTCAGATCATGCCCATTTGAGGTGGTTGAGGGAAAAGAGGGGTAAAAAGTAACGCCCGGGTAACTAGATGGTTCTTAGGTCTCCAGGACTTTAATTTTCACGTGGAGCATAGGCCTGGGAAGTTACACAGGAACGCTGATGCCCTCTCTAGAATTCCCTGTCTGGTATCCAAAAGTGCCTAAACCCCTGGCTTTGGGCAGAGGTGGGGGGATATGTGATAGAGTCACTGGTATTGTATGTGAGGGGGAGGTATGTGTCATTACGGCTGCTAGCCTGTGTGAACTGAACATACAACTTTTCCCCAGCATGTTATGTGTTGGGGGTGTAATCACCATTGTGAAGGGAGTGGTTTTGTGTGAATGGCATAGAGATTGGGTGGGAAGTCATTCACCCTACCTCCCCTCAGGGTGTGGCTGAGCAAGGTTAAATGCTTAGTCACTATTTTTTTTTCTCTAGTCTGGTCTGGAGAGTGAAGTCTCCAGGCTGTGTGTAGTGAAGCCAGAGAGCAACACTGAAGGACTGGTGTTTGGTGGGACTTCACTGTGTTACCCGGAGTGGGCGAAGCTTATGAACTCTGCTATACTTAATCTTTTGTTTCCTGTTATCCTCGAGAGGACTTGTTTATTTTTATGGAACGCTGCTGGAGTTTATGCCATATAATAAACCAAAATATGACTGAAAGAGCACCACAGCAACAAAATGTAGTACATTGATAGACAGTATTATAATTATATATATGTTGCTGCTCAAAAGAGGGGACTGATAATACACCAGTTGTCATACATATTGAATGGGGGGGAGTGGACGACAAAGATGGTGGTGTTGTCACTTTAAAAATGCTTTATTTCACATGCATCGTATAAACAGGACATAATACAAAAATAGGATGCATATTAAAAAACACTATCAACGGCCATCAAGAGCGGTGGCACATAGTATTTCAGTTATTGTGCTCTACATATATATTGGGAATAGATGCAAAAAATTAATTAAGTCTAAGTATAGCTCATATATAAACATATATCACCATGTATCAAATAAACCTATTACATACCTCCCAGAGCATTATATACCAGATCACCACGCTGAGGCCGTCCCCCAATGCACGTTTCGGCGCTTTGCCTTTCTCAAGGGGTAATGACACCTGTCACACACCTGCTATATATATGGGTCTAGTGCCTCTTAATTGCCTCCCATGTGCCCACTTAAGCATATCCACACTAGAGATGAGCGTTGTTCGACACGAACTGTTCGCCAATCTCAAATTCGAGCTGTTTTGGGCGGTGTTCGAGCCGTTCGGCGAACACAAACGATTTGAGAAAAATTCGGCTGTTCGAGGTTATGTTCGATAACTGTTCGTGCACCAAAATCATAACTGGATTTTTTCTCAGTAATGATGAAAATTAATGTTACTACGCAGTTTGAGTGTACAGCGGGGCGGGGGGAGGGGCAGGGGATGGATCTCTGCAGGAATAATGAAGATCTCCATTTTTTTTTCTCTTTCCTGCATTTACAGTGGGGAGGTGCAATCTGTCAGCGTATCAGCAGCGCACACACGGAGCGAAGTGCTTTTTTTCACACAAGCAAGGGCATGTGTCATTGGCAGTGTATGTCACATGTCCTTGCCCTATAAGACCAAGCCATTTTCCCCGTCGCCACCATTTTCTCACTGCTGCAGCTGCGTGTTAGACGGCACCGCTGTTGCTGTGTGCGCTATACCTTGTTAATTTCAAGCCAATTTTCGCACAAATCTACAGATAGCTTGGGAGTAGGGAATAGTTGTGATTGCAGTCCTTTTAAGGACTAGGTTACAGCATTTCCTACGACTTTTATCAGGCAGGTCTGTGCTCTTAAATAGATAGGTTGTGGGAGTAAAGACTAATTGTAATTGCAGTCCTTTTCAGGACTAGGTTACATCAGCTCCTATCAGTTTTTGCCAGGCAGGTCTGTGCCAGTGCTGTGCAAGTTTTTTTCACAGCATTTGGCTGAATCTAGCAAAGCTAATCCTTTTTGGCCTATTGCAGAGTGTGTTAGTCAGTGGAGTAGCCTATCTGTGTTGCAAGATATACCACCTGTGTATAGAATACCAATTTTTTTACTGCACCTAGTGAAGTAAAATCTTTTGGGCATAGCATCATTCTATTAGTCCATCTATACTGACCTCCATCAGGTTGCAAATTGAATATAATTTTTTTCTGCATCTAGCTCTGAAAAAATATTTGGGCTTCTAGCAGTGTGTGGGACTTGTTCTATTAGTCCATCTATACTGACCTCCATCAGGTTGCAAACTGAATATAATTTTTTTCTGCATCTAGCTCTGAAAAAATATTTGGCCTTCTAGCAGTGTGTGGGACTTTCTCTATTAGTCCATCTATACTGACCTCCATCAGGTTGCAAATTAAAAATTACTTTTTGTCTGCATCTAGCTCTGAAAAAATATTTGGCCTTCTAGCAGTGTGTGGGACTTTCTCTATTAGTCCATCTATACTGACCTCCATCAGGTTGCAAACTGAATATATTTTTTTTCTGCATCTACCTCTGAAAAAATATTTGGGCTTCTAGCTGTGTGTGGGACTTGTTCTATTAGTCCATCTATACTGACCTCCATCAGGTTGCAAACTGAATATAATTTTTTTCTGCATCTAGCTCTGAAAAAATATTTGGCCTTCTAGCAGTGTGTAGGACTTGTTCTATTAGTCCATCTATACTGTCCTCCATCAGGTTGCAAATTCAAAATAATTTTTTGTCTGCATCTAGCTCTGAAAAAATATTTGGCCTTCAAGCAGTGTGTGGGACTTTCTGTATTAGTCCATCTATACTGACCTCCATCAGGTTGCAAATTGAATATAATTTTTGTCTGCATCTAGCTCTGAAAAAATATTTGGGCTTCTAGCAGTGTGTGGGACTTGTTCTATTAGTCCATCTATACTGACCTCCATCAGGTTGCAAACTGAATATAATTTTTTGTCTGCATCTAGCTCTGAAAAAATATTTGGCCTTCTAGCAGTGTGTGGGACTTGTTCTATTAGTCCATCTATACTGACCTCCATCACGTTGCAAATTCAAAATAATTTTTTGTCTGCATCTAGCTCTGAAAAAATATTTGGCCTTCTAGCAGTGTGTGGGACTTTCTCTATTAGTCCATCTATACTGACCTCCATCAGGTTGCCAATTAAAAATAATTTGTATCTGCATCTACCTCAGAAAAAATATTTGGGCTTCTAGCAGTGTGTGGGACTTGTTCTATTAGTCCATCTATACTGACCTTCATCAGGTTGCAAACTGAATATAATTTTTTTCTGCATCTAGCTCTGAAAAAATATTTGGCCTTCTAGCAGTGTGTGGGACTTTCTCTATTAGTCCATCTATACTGACCTCCATCAGGTTGCAAATGAAAAATAATTTTTATCTGCATCTAGCTCTGAAAAAATATTTGGCCTTCTAGCAGTGTGTGGGACTTTCTCTATTAGTCCATCTATACTGACCTCCATCAGGTTGCAAATTAAAAATAATTTTTATCTGCATCTAGCTCTGAAAAAATATTTGGCCTTCTAGCAGTGTGTGGGACTTTCTCTATTAGTCCATCTATACTGACCTCCATCAGGTTGCAAATTAAAAATAATTTTTTGTCTGCATCTAGCTCTGAAAAAATATTTGGCCTTCTAGCAGTGTGTGGGACTTTCTCTATTAGTCCATCTATACTGACCTCCATCAGGTTGCAAACTGAATATATTTTTTTTCTGCATCTACCTCTGAAAAAATATTTGGGCTTCTAGCTGTGTGTGGGACTTGTTCTATTAGTCCATCTATACTGACCTCCATCAGGTTGCAAACTGAATATAATTTTTTTCTGCATCTACCTCTGAAAAAATATTTGGGCTTCTAGCTGTGTGTGGGACTTGTTCTATTAGTCCATCTATACTGACCTCCATCAGGTTGCAAACTGAATATAATTTTTTTCTGCATCTAGCTCTGAAAAAATATTTGGGCTTCTAGCAGTGTGTGGGACTTGTTCTATTAGTCCATCTATACTGACCTCCATCAGGTTGCAAACTGAATATAATTTTTTTCTGCATCTAGCTCTGAAAAAATATTTGGCCTTCTAGCTGTGTGTGGGACTTTCTCTATTAGTCCATCTATACTGACCTCCATCAGGTTGCAAATTGAATATAATTTTTTTCTACATCTAGCTCTGAAAAAATATTTGGGCTTCTAGCAGTGTGTGGGACTTGTTCTATTAGTCCATCTATACTGACCTCCATCAGGTTGCAAACTGAATATAATTTTTTTCTGCATCTAGCTCTGAAAAAATATTTGGCCTTCTAGCAGTGTGTGGGACTTGTTCTATTAGTCCATCTATACTGACCTCCATCACGTTGCAAATTCAAAATAATTTTTTGTCTGCATCTAGCTCTGAAAAAATATTTGGCCTTCTAGCAGTGTGTGGGACTTTCTCTATTAGTCCATCTATACTGACCTCCATCAGGTTGCAAATTAAAAATAATTTTTATCTGCATCTACCTCTGAAAAAATATTTGGGCTTCTAGCAGTGTGTGGGACTTGTTCTATTAGTCCATCTATACTGACCTCCATCAGGTTGCAAACTGAATATAATTTTTTTCTGCATCTAGCTCTGAAAAAATATTTGGCCTTCTAGCTGTGTGTGGGACTTTCTCTATTAGTCCATCTATACTGACCTCCATCAGGTTGCAAATTGAATATAATTTTTTTCTACATCTAGCTCTGAAAAAATATTTGGGCTTCTAGCAGTGTGTGGGACTTGTTCTATTAGTCCATCTATACTGACCTCCATCAGGTTGCAAACTGAATATAATTTTTTTCTGCATCTAGCTCTGAAAAAATATTTGGCCTTCTAGCAGTGTGTGGGACTTGTTCTATTAGTCCATCTATACTGACCTCCATCACGTTGCAAATTCAAAATAATTTTTTGTCTGCATCTAGCTCTGAAAAAATATTTGGCCTTCTAGCAGTGTGTGGGACTTTCTCTATTAGTCCATCTATACTGACCTCCATCAGGTTGCAAATTAAAAATAATTTTTATCTGCATCTACCTCTGAAAAAATATTTGGGCTTCTAGCAGTGTGTGGGACTTGTTCTATTAGTCCATCTATACTGACCTCCATCAGGTTGCAAACTGAATATAATTTTTTTCTGCATCTAGCTCTGAAAAAATATTTGGCCTTCTAGCAGTGTGTGGGACTTTCTCTATTAGTCCATCTATACTGACCTCCATCAGGTTGCAAATTAAAAATATTTTTTATCTGCATCTAGCTCTGAAAAAATATTTCGCCTTCTAGCAGTGTGTGGGACTTTCTCTATTAGTCCATCTATACTGACCTCCATCAGGTTGCAAATTAAAAATAATTTTTATCTGCATCTAGCTCTGAAAAAAATATTTGGCCTTCTAGCAGTGTGTGGGACTTTCTCTATTAGTCCATCTATACTGACCTCCATCAGGTTGCAAATTAAAAATATTTTTTATCTGCATCTAGCTCTGAAAAAATATTTGGCCTTCTAGCAGTGTGTGGGACTTTCTCTATTAGTCCATCTATACTGACCTCCATCAGGTTGCAAATTAAAAATAATGTTTTGTCTGCATCTAGCTCTGAATAAATATTTGGCCTTCTAGCAGTGTGTGGGACTTTCTCTATTAGTCCATCTATACTGACCTCCATCAGGTTGCAAACTGAATATATTTTTTTTCTGCATCTACCTCTGAAAAAATATTTGGGCTTCTAGCTGTGTGTGCGACTTGTTCTATTAGTCCATCTATACTGACCTCCATCAGGTTGCAAATTGAATATAATTTTTTTCTGCATCTAACCCAGCCAATAGTTTTGGCCTAATATCACAGTTTGGCCACTCAGCTCTGCTCGGTTCCCATCCATTGTTTTTTTGTGCAATCAACTCCAGAGTTGTGAATTAGTTAACCACCAAAATGAGTGGAAAAAGGCTTGCTGCTGGTGGAAAGGGGAATAGGCGTGTTGGGAAGGGGAAAAAAGGTTGTGTCCGTGGGGTAAGTGTTAAAGCAACAGTAACATCTGCAGAAGAAAGACCATCTTCCAGCCAAACTAAAATGTCTACTTCTTTTAGCGGACAATGTGATAAGATCCCTTTCTTACGGCCACGCCAATCGCTACAAATTCCAGATGAGGCACAAAAACAGCAGGTGCTTCAACGGATATCAAGTGTTCCTTTAAGTGGGCTCTCCTCCACATCAACTTCAACATCACAAATACTCCAGTCCTCAAAGGTGTCACCCCAATCGCACTTGCTTCCTCACAGCTCCCAAATCTCCAGCTGCCCGTCTGAGTATGAGGTAGAACAGATGGTTGAGTCTGCAGAGCTGTTTACTCATACTATAGCCTGGGAATCAGAGGTCGACTCCAGCGCTTCTGTGAATCCAGACGAGGAAATTATCTGCACTGATGCCCAGAATATTTATGAGTCGGATCCAGGACCAGACGCAGAAGGTTCTGACCATAATGTAGACCCTCATTACCAAACTGTAACTCCTGTTGGTGGAGACAATGAGGAAGACGATGATGAGACTCAAATACCTGATTGGAGCGACAACTTTAGTTTTTTGTCAGGGCAGGAACAGGTTGGCTCTGAGGACGACGGGTGTGATAACGCACAGGGTGATGATGATGAGGCTGGAGATCCCACTTACTGTCAACCCACAGTCAGCCAAGAGATGAGGTCAGCAGAGGAGGTGGAGGAGGATGCTAGTGACGACGAGGTCAGGTTGCGCCTTTCTGGACAGAGACGTAGTACTGGAAGCACGTCAACAACTGCATCCTCAAACACAACTCTGCCTCTCACCACAAGTCGTGGTGGCTCTTCAGGTCGCATGGGTTCTAAGCCTTGCATAGCCTGGGTATTTTTTCAGATCGATAAAGATGACCCAACTCGTGTTATCTGTAACATTTGTCAGCAAAAGCTAAGTAGAGGCCAAAAAATACATAGTTTGAGTACTTCATGCATGAACCGGCACATGGACATGAAGCATAAGTTGCAGTGGGAAGCTCACTGTGCTACAATGCGGCCTAGCCGGCCGGGCCAACCACCGTCTGCCATATCTTGTGCATCCGCGGTCTCTTCATCCTCTGTGACTGGGGGGACAGCAGTCACACCTGTTTTGGGGCACAGACCTGCCACCTCTTTACCCGCAACAGCCAGCGTGATTGGCAGGTCATCATTTTCTTTGGAGGTGGTAACACCAGCTGGTGTTGAGCGCTGTCCGACATCGATAGCACCACCTTTGGATCAAGGCAACCTAACATGTCCGCCTGCATCTTCCTCACAGACCGGCAGTTTGCCGGGGACACCCTTATCAACCCCGTCTAAGCACAATAGCCAGCCCTCGGTCCCTCAGATGTGGACAAGTAAAAGACCATTTCCTCCTAGCCATGAGAAAGCTAAGAGGTTGAATTTCACCATCTGCAAGCTCTTGGCTACAGAAATGCTGCCTTTCCGCCTGGTGGACAAAGAGGATATTCGAGACCTTATGTCCGTCGCAGTGCCCCAGTACCAGATGCCCAGTCGGCACTACTTCTCAAAGAAAGGTGTGCCTGCGCTCCACCAGCATGTCGCACACAACATCACTGCTTCTTTGAGAAACTCTGTGTATGACAGGGTGCATTTCACCACAGACACTTGGACGAGTAGGCATGGACAGGGGCGTTACATGTCGCTGACTGGGCACTGGGTAACTATGGTGACAGCAGGACAAGGGGCTGCTGTCCAAGTCTTGCCGTCCCCACGAGTTGTGCGTCAATCCTCTTTATCTCAAAGTTCCTCCACTGCTTCTGCCTTCTCAACCTCCTCTCGGTCCTCCACCTGCACCCAAAGCCTGTCTGGTCATGCCACAAGCTTTCTAACTGCGCAGAAGGGATCCTGCACACCTCCTTACTATGCTGGCAGTAGGGCTCAACGTCATCAGGCGGTTTTTACTTTGAAATGTCTGGGAAATGTGAGTCACACAGCTGAGGAGTTGTGGTCAGCTCTGGAGAACCAATTTCATGAATGGTTGTCTCCACTGGACCTGAAACCAGGGAAGGCCGTGTGCAACAATGCTGCAAACCTGGGTGCGGCCCTTCGCCGGGGCAATGTCACACACGTGTCTTGTATGGCTCACGTGTTGAACCTGGTTGTCCAGCAATTTTTAGCCCACTATCCCGGACTAGATGGCCTTCTGCAAAGGGCACGGTCGCTGTGTGCTCACTTCCGCCGTTCGCATCCCGCAGCTCAGCGACTTACATCTCTACAGAAGTCGTTGGGCTTGCCACTTCACCGGCTAAAATGCGATGTGCCTACCCGGTGGAATTCAACTCTGCACATGTTGCAGCGACTGTGGCAGCACCGACAAGCCCTGGTGCAATACGTTCTGACGTATAGCCTGGGCCAACGAGATCCAGAGGTGGGGCAAATCACGCTGGAGGAGTGGTCTCAGATCAGGGACCTATGCACCCTTCTGCACAGTTTTGAAATGGCGACGAAGATGTTTAGTGCTGACGATGCCATTATCAGCATGACTATTCTGGTGATTTACATGCTGGATCACATGTTAAACAGAATTCGGAGTCAGGTGGTGGCACAAGAGGAGGTGGAGGAAGTAGAGGAGGAGGAGTTGTATGCGGAAGGGCTAACATCTGCAAGGTCCAGACGGTCGGCAGCACCAAGGCGGCAGGCATGTGAGGGTGGGGGAGATGGTTTTACCAGGGCGCATGGTAGCAGCCAAACTAGTGAGGAAGGTGCAGGAGCCCAGGAAGAAGTGGAGGACGAACTGATGGAAGACTCATCAGATGCGGGAGACCTTGATCACATTTCTGTTGTGCGAGGTTGGGGGGAGAGGACAGAGGAAGGAAGCATGATTGTTACCTCGCCACCAACACAACAGGGACTTGGTGCTCCTGGATGCGCAACACACATGAGTGCCTTCTTGCTGCACTACCTGCAACATGACCCTCGAATTGTGAGAATTAGAAATAATCCTGACTACTGGGTTGCCACACTGTTAGATCCCCGGTACAAAAGTAAATTTGCAGAAATTATTCCTGCCATAGAAAGGGATGCACGCATGCAGGAGTATCAGCAGAGACTGTTGCAGAATCTTACATGTGCTTTTCCACAAAACACCAGTGGTGCACGTAGTGAATCTCACAGTTCCAACTTGCCAACCGTGGGACCGTCGAGTGTTCAGCACTCAAACCGTAACAGAACCACAGTATCTGCTGGTAACATCAATTTTGCGGAATCATTTCACCACTTTTTTAGCCCATCCTTTGCAAGGCCACAGGAGACAAGAAGTCTGACACATAGTCAACGCCTAGAGACGATGGTACAGGAGTATCTCCAAGTAAACATTGAAGCCATGACTGTGTCACTGGACCCTTGCTCTTTTTGGGCTTCCAATCTGGATAAATGGCCGGAGCTAGCCACTTACGCCTTGGAGATCTTGTCATGCCCCGCAGCCAGCGTTCTGTCTGAACGTGTGTTCAGCGCTGCTGGTGGTGTGCTGACAGATAATCGCACGCGGCTCTCCACTGATAATGTAGACAGACTCACATTCATAAAGATGAACAAATCATGGATCCGAAACGACTTTTCTACCCCTGTGTCATCCTGGGGAGAGTAAAAGCTTGATGATTGGTTAAAATCACCTCACCAACCGTTTTAAGCTTTCAAATTACTAATCATGTTTATCTGTATCTTGGCTGGAAAATAATTTGGGCTTTGTAGCAGTGTGCAGCACTGATTCTATTAGGCCATCTATAATAAGCTCCACCAGATTTAAAATTACTAATCATGTTTATCTGTATCTTGGCTGGAAAATAATTTGGGCTTTGTAGCAGTGTGCAGTACTGATTCTATTAGGCCATCTATACTAAGCTCCACCAGATTTAAAATTACTAATCATGTTTATCTATACCTTGGCTGCAAAATAATTTGGGCTTTGTAGCAGTGTGCAGCACTGATTCTATTAGGCCATCTATACTAAGCTCCACCAGATTTAAAATTAATAATAATTTTTAGCTGCATCTAGCCCGGAAAATAATTTTGGGGCTCCGAGATGCGCAAGACACATAAGTGCCTTCTTGCTGCACTACCTGCAACATGACCCTCATATTGTCAGAATTCGAAGTAATCCTGACTACTGGGTTGCCACACTCTTAGATCCCCCAAACTTTTCGATCAACCTTTTCATTTTAATAAAGACCAAAAAAATGGTCATTTTTGAAATTATAAGCATTAGCAGGTTATTCGAAACTGAAATCAAACAGTTTTCAACTCAAAACTTTATTCTAGGTGATGTTACATTTTCACATAAGACCCCTTGTTCGAAAGGAGCTTATGAACTCTCTCGTCCATTGAATTTGTCAGGTTTTGGATGGTTTCTGCTTCAGTTGTTTTGCATGAGGACAGAATACCCTCCCAGAGCTGTTGCTTAGATGTAAACTGCCTCCCGCCATCATAGACACTCCTTTTGATGATGCTCCAGAGGTTCTGAATGGGGTAGAGGTCAGGGGAGCATTGGGGTCACACCATAAGTTTGTCCCCTTTTATGCCCATATCAGCCAGAGATGCAGATGTTTTATGTGCAGCATGAGATGGTGCACTATCATGCATAAAAATGATCCTGCTGTGGAATACACGGTTCTTCTTCTTGAACCATGGCAGGAAGTGCTGTTTGAGAAACTCCACATACATTATGGAGTTCATCTTTACCCCTTCAGGGATCCTAAAGGGGCCGACAATCTCTCTCCCCATGATTCCAGCCCAAAACATTACTCCACCTCCTCTTTGTTGGCGCTGTAGCCGTGTTTGCGTGGGGTGTCCATCAACCAGCCATCCTCCACTTCATCCATCTGGACCATCGAGCGTTGCATGGCACTCATCCGTGAACAAAACAGTTTTGAAATCAGTCTTCATGTAATGTTTGGCCCACTGGAGCCGTTTCTGCTTGTGTGAAGTGGATAGAGGAGGTCGACAGGATGGCGTATGCACAGCTGAAAACCTCTGAAGGACCCTGCATCTTGTTGTTCGGGGGACGTTGGAGGCACCAGCAGCTTCAAAAACTTGTCTGCTGCTATGACAAGGCTTTTTTGCCGCTGCTCTTTTAACCTGACGTAATTGCCTGTAGGAAAGAGTCCTCAATTTGCCCTTATCAGCACGCACACGTGTGTACTGTGAATCAGCTACATACTTCTTGATTGCCAAGACACTTCATCCTGATCATCGCACAATGTTGATTGTAGTCATGCCTTGACCTAAACACTCCACAATTTGTTGCTTCTCAGCAGCCGACACATCCTTTTTCTTTCCCATTTTGTCAGAAAATGTAGGCTGCTTAATAATGTGGGACAGCCTTCTTAAGTAGTCTTGCCTTTCATTGGACACACCTGCCAAACTAATTAGCACAGGTGTCTGCAATTGCTTACAGTGATATAAAGAGCCCTGACACACATCACCATCAATGAGTTTAACTGACAAACAAACAAATTCTTCCCTTATCACTCCTAAACACTTTTTGCATAATAATTTGGAACACAGTGTACATGTGCTTTTCCACAAAACACCAGTGGTTCACGTAGTGAATCTTACAGTTCTAACTTGCCAACCGTGGTCTGTATGGAGTTGTTCAATAAAGGGCCCAAAATTAAGATAACATAGATGGGAGAGGTCTCTATGAATAGGAATTCCTAAGTATTTGATACCCTGTGAGGGCCAGGCAAAGGGAAAGTTGGACTGGATGGAATCCTGTATGGATTTGGGGAGGGAGACATCGAGGGCCTCAGACTTCGCTGCATTGATTTTAAAATTTGACCATGTAACAAAGTGATCTATTTCAGCCATAACAGCATGGATGGATATATGTGATTGAGTGATATATACTAGGACATCATCAGCAAATAGAGAGCACTTGTACTCGGTGCCTCCCACCTCAATCCACCTAATATTGGGGTTATGGCGAATTGATGAGAGCAGGTGCTCCATCACTAGGATGTATAAGAGAGGGGACAGAGGACATCCCTGCCTTGTCCCATTTGTGATTGTGAAAGGTGATGAAAATGTTCTGATGCACCCCCTGGGCCTTGGAACACCCAGAGCCGGACCCTTTTTGGTGGATGCTGGTGGTTGTAGTCTCCGTGGCGGTGACCCGGTTCAGTGGCTCAGGGCGGTCAAACCAGTGGCGGAACTATTTATGTGGTTTTGATGTTTAAATGTCCGACTACGCCACCCGTGGATTGCGGTCAGAGTGAACCGCCGCTGCAGGGCAGACCGCTGAGGCTGGTGTTGTGGGTGCAGCAGAGCGTAGCATAACTCCCCACGGGAGGAGTATAGCCTCATGGCAGTGTATGCGGAGGATGGGGGTGATGGTGCAGGGCAGCAGCAGTAACGACATGGAGTCAGTAATGCAGTCCAGGGCCTTTACTCACAGTTCTTATTATCCAGACCACGTCTGCAGGTAACGGCTGCCCACGTCGTACTGTGCTCACCAGGTGAGGGGCTCAGACAACTCCCAGATAACTTTGGAGCGCTTCACAGGACCCCCTTTGTGTGTCCTTTGTCTGGCCTTTCTTACCAACCCTTCTGTCCGGCTGCCTCGGGCCTCCTCTTGGTAAACTTGGCGCCAGTTTCCCTGACCCTATGTGGTGCCTTCCTAGCGGGTGTAGCGAGGGGCTGCGCCACATAAAATGTCACAGCCTTCGGTTTCTAGCTGAGGGTCATTTCCTGCCTCCACTAGTTTCGGGGACTGGTCTCCCCCTTTGGCCTGACCCCTCCACGCAGGTGGATTCGGGCGTGCGGTGGCGACTCGCCCGTCCGCACCCCTGGGATCCCTTCGTTCCTCGTTCCTGGAGCCTTCTCCGCTCCTCTTCCTTCCTTCTCCCTCTTCCAGGCCTGGGCCTCTGTTACTAGGCCCGCCTCCGGAGCAGAGCTCATGCAGAGCCCCTGCTCCCTGTCACTTCTGCTCAGACTTCTCTGCACTGAACTAAGATGGTGCCCACCTTTTATACTCCCTTCTCAATGCACCCAGGAACTGCTTCCTCCCTGCTCCTGCACTACAGGGTTCCCCTTCCTCAGTGTTCCCTCCCCCCACTCCAGCCAGGGACAGGGACTGTCGTGCCCATCTCAGGGGCATATTGGTCGCCCTGCCCCACGGCAATGTGGTGTAATGCATGCAGGTGTCGGGTCCTGATCCACACTCCATCCTTACCTGAGAGTGAGATATCACACCTCTGGGTGAGGTGCAATACCTCTGTAGCAACCGAGCCCTCAGGGTGCTACAGTTCCATTTATCTTCAGCCTAGGTGACGTATTGCGATACAGGGCCGTGATTTTGGCTATAAAAGGGTCCCCTAGACCCCTACCCCAAGCTTTTTAAGAGAATCATATATGGCGTGCCAGGAGACTCTATGGAATGCTTTCTCAGCATCCAACGAGAGTATCTGATTACAAATTTTTAACTGCATCTAGCCCAGGAAATACTTTGTGCCTAGTAGCAGTGTCTGCTAGTCAGCGGATTATCCCGGCTGTTAAGCAAGCTACACCACCTGTAGTTTGGAAACTTAATTTTTTCAAAGGAAATGCTTCGGGACCACGGGATACTCAGTGAAGAGCATCAGGAGGCACCCCAAGGCATAGGGGCTGGGACTGGCAGTAGGATGCCTTGCGGTGGACAGCCGAGCTCGATCCTTATAAAAGCTTTTTAACTGCAGCAGCTTTAGTGGACGCTACTGGAGCTGGAATTACGCGGCTGCTGGCATGAGACTTGCCCTCCAATAGATCCTTGTAAATGGATTTAAAGTGTATTCATTCAAATTAGAGAGACAATTTAAATTAAAAAGCTTGGAGCTGCCTCCACCACAGGGGGGCTCGCTCGACCCACCAGCGGACAGGCACCAGTATTGGGAGAGGGGGGCTGGCCGTCAGGGTTCACCGCGGCTCTGGCACAAACCCGGCGACACGGAGGTGGCATGGGCAGGAGCGGACTGGCCGTGTCGGCTTCTCACTTTTTGGATCTTAGAAGGGCATGACATGCCTATATCTGTGTCTCCCCCTCCTTTTACTCCTCCACCTCTTTTCTTTTCACATGACTATATGTACTTGTCACTTTTCCATGTGTTAGTTCTGTCTTCTGAGCAGTTTGTCAGCTTTTGGACACCTTTGAAGGTGTTTTCTATGTGTTTCTATGTGTTTTTGTTTGCCTGCCATTGGTTTTAACGGTGTTCGAAGGTGTTCGACGAACAGTTCGACGAACAGTTCGGCGAACACATGGGTGTTCGACGAACCGAACCGAACTCGAACACTACGGGGGTGGCTCAACACTAATCCACACCTCCTTACGATCATATAGTAGCGATGTCATCTATTGCCGCCAAACATTCAAACAAATGTGATGTTCCACGTATCGCCAAATGGGGCGGGGATGGCCACAAGCGTGTCACCAGTGTGGCGAAAGTGACGTTAATCGCATCGTCAGGTTGGGCAGGTCTTACATCAGACGCATCATTGATTAGGGCGAAAGTGCACCAAGGCAAGTTCAGCATGCCCATACATGACGCAGAGGGTGTCATCGTTATCAGGATACACTGCCGCGTCCTGATGTTGTGTTAAAACCGGCAGACAAGGGGGGAAATGTGGTAATTTGGCCAAAAGTAATGTATGAACGTGAGGCTTTCTGCCAGTTAAATAATAAAATATACTACAAAAAACTTACATTTAACCCCTTGTCCGTCTACAGAGAAGAATTACGTATAATATTACATCATGCTGCAAGTAATGGAATTATTGACACCGAATTGGCTACTGCTTTGATAGTAGTGGAACCAACTATCCCTGCTATGTATTTACTTCCAAAGTTACACAAGAATTTGAGTAAACCTCCCGGCCGTCCCACTATATCGGGGAGGGGGAATTTCTTGGAGCTCATCAATAGATGGATTGATTCGAAGCTCTAGCCCCTAGTAGAATGTCTGCCATCCTATCTGAAGGACACAGGTGATTTATTGAGGAGGGTCGACGGACTATACTTGGAACCGGATACGATGTTGGATACAGAGGACGTCGAGTCCCTGTATACCAACATCAAGCATATAGATGGACTTTGGGGACACTAAGTATTTTCTTGGAAGTTCCAATCTATCCATTGAAATGCAGTTGTTGGTTCTGGAATTGCTGGAGTTCACACTGACGCATCATTTTTTCTTGTTTAAGGGGTCCTTTTTCCTGCAGCTCCAGGGAACAGTTATGGGGGTGGCATTCATGCCGTCCTATGCCAATCTGTTCCTGGGGCTGTGGGAAAGGGACCTCTCCCTGCCTGATTGGCGGTCGTCGATGTGCCGCGTCCTTTCGTGGACGCGGTACATCGATGACATTTTGCTAATCTGGCAGGGGACGCAACCTCAGTTGGAGGTATTTATGACCAATTTAAATAACAATGATATTAATGTTCATATTACATATCAGTGTGATCCCAGCAAGGCCAAATTCCTCAATGTTACCATATCCAGAGACAACGAAAATGCTATCCAAACAAACATCTTTCGGAAACCCACCTCAACAAACACATTATTGCATGCTACCTCTTCCCATCCTAGACATATGGTGCGATCAGTGCCAGTGGGGCAATTTTTGCGCCTACGGCGATTATGTTCCACTGATTGCAAATTCGAAATACAGGCTCATGATCTTAAGAAGCGTTTTTACGAATGTGGATATAGTCGTAGGATGGTGAAGAGGGCATTTCACAGAGCCAAGTTAACATCAAGATACAACCTTCTATATGGTAAAAAGGAGAATACTAACAATGAAATTGTGAGATTCATCACCCAATTCCATACACAAGTTCCAGCAATGAAGAGAGCATTGATGAAGGCATGGCCGGTTCTTAAAGCCGATCCTATCATCTCAAGATACATTCCCGATAAACTGGCGTTTACATTCTGTCGGGCTAAAATATTGCGCGACCATCTTGTGCATAGTGATTATAAGGAGACACCTAGGTCTACCTTCCTTGATGCTGCGACGGTTCGGCATGGATGCAGTCCATGTGGTCACTGTGTAGCCTGCCCCAACATTGATCACTGTAACAATTTTTCTAATGCAGATGGCTCTATTGTATATAATATCAAGCAATATATATCTTGCTATACGTGTAATGTCATCTACTATGCGTCGTGTCCATGTGGTTTAATCTATATAGGTTTAACCGCTAGACAACTAAAAGTAAGAGTTCAGGAGCATGTGTTGGGGATTGTGGCTTCAGCTGATCACGTGGACGCATCCACGCTGAAAACCATTCCACGACACTTTAAATTATATCATCAGAGTAATCCAAGTTTGTTTAGGGTTCGTGGTATTGACGTTATTGAGGTGGGGATACGCGGCGGTCCGATTTCCCAACGGTTGGCCCAATTAGAGTTTAGGTGGATATGGACTTTAAATACTCTACATCCCACTGGACTTAATGAAAATATTAGTTTCGCCCCATTTTTGTAGTCTGTTGTCCTCTATGTGAACCAACAATTTAATTTTTGGGTACTTTTTAGGTTTGGATATTTAATTTTTGTTTTAATTTACAGGTTTTCATCTATTATCTGTTACTTACCTGCTACTGATAATTGGGGTGACATACATCTGCCCATTGATACGAGATGAATGCTCTATCTGCATCATATTATGAACATCGCAGTAGAAAAATGAATAGCAGAGTATGGGTCTTCTTGGCTTCTCCGACTTCTGTGGAAGCAGCTCCTTTAAATCAACTTGCCTTGACTGCACTATATATAGTGGAGAAAATACCCGTTATCCACCAGCTGTATCAGTGGTATCTCTGTACTTATATATCGACTCTGTCATGATATTGCTATTGTAGTGTTATTAATTAAAAATTTCTGATGATCATATGATAAATGTACTGTAATAACCTTTTCAAATATATTGTTGGTACCATGGAGATGCGGCATGGGGATATGTATGGGGTTATTGGTCATATAATGTGGTATATGGTATCTAATCTTCATTGTACTCATATGAAATTTTATCTTATGCCAATTGGTCATATTTAATCTTCCTTATGTGAGTTTTTAAAAAAAAAAAAAAAAAAGTCAAAAAGGACACAAATTTACATACTACTGCTTGATGACCATTATGTTATAAAGTTGGATAAGGAATTTTCTATTCCACTCTCTTATATGTGATCGCAATGTGATATATAGTGAGCTCTTGTCTCTATATGTGATGCCTGCACGCAGTGGGGCCATGGTCCTAGTATACATGCCGGCTTTCGGCGTCCTTAGCATCTCCGTAATGTGGACGCCAATGCGGCCGTGTATCCTGGTAACGATGACACCCTCTGCATCATGCATGGGCATGCTGAACTTGCCTTGGTGCACTTCTGTCCTAATCGATGACGCGTCTGATGTAAGTCCTGCCCAACCTGACAATGCGATTAACGTCACTTCCGCCACACTGGTGACGCGCTTGCAGCCATCCTTTCCCATTTGGCGATACGTGGTACGTCACCTTTGTTTGAATGTTTGGCGGCAATAGATGACACCGCTACTATATGTTCGTAAGGAGGTGTGGATATACTTAAGTGGGCACATGGTAGGCAATTAAGAGGCACTAGGCCCATATATATAGCAGGTGTGTGATAGGTATCATTACCCCTTGAGAAAGGCAAAGCGCTGAAACGCGCGTTGCGGAACGACCTCAGCGTGGTGGTCTGGTATATAACGCTCTGGGAGGTATGTAATAGGTTTATTTGCTACATGGTGATATATGTTTATATATGAGCTAAACTTAGACTTAATTAATTTTTTGCATCTATTCCCAATATATACACTACCATTCAAAAGTTTTGGGTCATTTAGAAACTTCATTATTTTTGAAAGAAAAGCACATTTTTCAATGAAGCTAACATTAAATGAATCAGAAATACATTCTATACATTGTTAATGTGGTAAATAACTATTCTAGCTGCAAACGTCTTGTTTTTATTGCAATATCTACATAGATGTATAGAGGCCCATTTCCAACAACCACCACTCCAGTGTTTTAATGGTACATTGTTTTTGCTAACTGTGCAAGAAGGCTAATGGATGTTTAGAAAACCCTAGAAAACCCTTGCACAAGTATGTTAGCCCAGCTGAAAACGGTTTGGCTGATTTGAGAAGCTATAAAATTGACCTTCCTTTGAGCTAGTTGAGAATCTGGAGAATTACATTTGTTTGTTCTATGAAACTCTCAAAATGGCCAGAAAAAGAGAACTTTCATGTGAAACTCGACAGTCTATTCTTGTTCTTAGAAATGAAGGCTATTCCATGCGAGAAAATGCCAAGAAACTGAAGATTTCCTACAACGGTGTGTACTACTCCCTTCGGAGGAGAGGCTCTAACCAGAGTAGAAAGAGAAGTGGGAGGCCCCACTGCACAACTAAGCAACAAGACAAGTACATTAGAGTCTCTAGTTTGAGAAATCGACACCTCACAGCTCCTCAACTGGCAGCTTCATTAAATAGTACACGCAAAACGCCAGTGTCAACGTCTACAGTGAAGAGGCGACTCCGGGATGCTGGCCTTCAGGGCAAAGTGGCAAAGAAAAAGCCATATCTGAGACTGGCTAACAAAAGGAAAATATTAATATGGGCAAAAGAACACAGACATTGGACAGAGGAAGATTGGAAAAAAGTTTTATGGACAGACGAATCAAAGTTTGAGGTGTTTAGATCACACAGAAGAACTGTGACGCGAGTCACTACAGAAATAACTGTCTCAGAAGAGGAGAGAAGAGACTAATATTACTGAAAGAAATATTATGTAAGTGCTACTTACTGGATAAATAAAGGGAGGTCAAACAATCCAAAGTCAAGTCCAGGAAAATGGCGCAGTACAAAGGGAGCAGACAAAAGAGTAGTCAGATAACAAGCAAATGGTGAAAATCCAGGTAAGGGAAAATAGTCAGGCTGGGTCAGGCACAGAGCACAGAGAGATCAGTCCTACACAGGCAACAGCAAGTGTACAATGGACACTGGGTGAAGGAGCTAGCATGCTTAAGTAGACGACTAATCAAGGGAAGTGAACACAGATGATTGCAGAAAGGACCCAGCAAAACCAAAACAGACTGACAGCCGCCACACAATAGTAACATAGCAGACAATTAAAGTGTGGAGACCGTGACAAGAACATTTGTGAGACGCAGAACAACTGAAAAGATGCTGGAAGAGTACCTGACGCCATCTGTCAATCATGGTGGAGGTAATGTGATGGTCTTGGGTTGCTTTGGTGCTGGTAAAGTGGAAGATTTGTACACGGTAAATGGGATTTTGAATAAGGAAGGCTATCACTCCATTTTGCAACGCCATGCCATACCCTGTGGACAGCGCTTGATTGGAGCCAATTTCATCCTACAACAGGACAATGACCCAAAGCACACCTCCAAATTATGCATGACTTTTTAGGGAAGAAGCAGGCAGCTGGTATTCTATCTGTAATGGAGTGGCCAGTGCAGTCACTAGATCTCAACCCCATTGAGCTGTTGTGGGAGCAGCTTGACCGTATGGTACGCAAAAAGTGACCATCAAGCCAATCCAACTTGTGGGAGGGGCTTCAGGAAGCATGGGGTTAAATTTCTCAAGATTACCTCAGCAAATTAACAGCTAGAATGCCAAAGGTCTGCAATGCTGTAATTGCTGCAAAGGGAGCATTCTTTGACGAAAGCAAAGTTTGAAGGATAAAATTATTCTTTCAAATAAAAATCATTATTTCTAACCTTGTCAATGTCTGGACTATATTTTCGATTCATTTTGCAACTCATTTGATAAATAAAAGTATGAGTTTTCATGGAAAACTCAAAATTGTCTGGGTGACCCCAAAGTTTTGAACGCTAGTGTATGTAGAGTGCAATAACTGAAATACTATGTGCCACCACTCTTGATGGCCGTTGATAGTGTTTTTTAATATGTATCCTATTTTTGTATTATGTCCTGTTTATACGATGCATGTGTAATAAAGCATTTTTAAAGTGACAACACCACCATCTTTGTCGTCCATTTTGGCTTTGGCCACTCCCCCCCATTCCATATAATAAACCAGCAGGGAGTTAACCCGAGACGTGTGTCCTGTGTCTGCCTCTGTGATAGCTGAGCAAGCCTCAGTAGGTTTGGATTTCTTTTTCCTTTAATAATAAAAATGTAAAAACTGCATTTTGTTCTTACTTGTCAAATATGTTCATTTTTTTTGTGATCTGAAACATTTAAGTTTGACAAACATGCAAAAGAATAAGAAATCAGGAAGGGGCCACACACGTTTTCACACCAATGTAAGTAGCAGGTGTAAGGGTCAATGGGACATAGACATGTTACAGTACAGTAGTATATGAACATAGAAAATGTTAAATGCAAAGTCACAAACAGCTGGTCAGATGGTATACCGGCTGCATAATAGGCAGAAAAGGTTGTATCAAAGGCATAATACCTGGGCGGATGCCAGTAGAGACTCCCAAGAGATGTGCCCACCCCAACGAGCTTTTCGGCCTTGCCTTCATCAGGGGGTTTGCATATTAGACAAGTTTTGAATTGCCATGTGTGGCACCCCTGAGGGTTCGGTCGCCACAGAGGTACTGCATCTCACCCAGAGGTGTGGTATCTCACTCTCAGGTAAGGAAGGAGTACAGCTCGGGACCCTAACACCTGCGTCCAACACATACCAGCAGTGGGGGCAGGGCGAGATTGCTCCTAAGGTAGAGCACAGTCCCGGGTCCCTAGCTGATGGGAGGAGCTATGTAGTGGGTGTGGGTGGAGGAAGTATCTTAGGGGAGCACATGAAGAAAGGTATAAATAGAGAAGCCATCTTGTTAGAACAATCAGAGAGTTCAGTGAGTGAGGAGTGGAGTTGGAGGAGGAAAGTGAGGGGAGCAGAGGCTCTGCAAGAGCTCTTCTCCAGAGCGGGCCTGAGGAGAGGCCCAGGACTGAAGGAAGAGGAGAGGGAGCAGGAGAAGGGCTCCAGGAACGAGGAAGGGACCCCAGGGGTACGGGCAGTGCTGGAGGCCACCCGTACACCCGAATCTACCAGGAGGTGGAGGGGTCAGGCCACACAAAGGGGACCGGTCCCTCAACTAGCAGAGCACTTTATGTCTCAACTAGAAACCGGAGGCTGCAGTATTTCAAGTCCTGTAGTCAACAGTCCATATCAGTCTCACCAAGAAGGTAGCTATAGAGGACCCAGGGGACAGAACAGACGTCGCCCGACAAGGCCCGCAGGTACCGGATTGGGACACTTGGTATGAGGTGCAGGGAAACGGCCAGAGAGAGAACACACAGAAGGGGGTCCCGCTAAGTACTCCGGAGATATCTGAGGGTGGACTGAACCCCTCCCTGAGTAAGGGCCGCACGATGAGGGAAGTTACACCGATACCTGTAACTTGGACTGCAACAACCGTGAGTAAAGACCCTGAGGACTGCACTTCACCGTCTCTGTGATTATTATCTGCGCCATCACCCCTGCACTACAACGCCCAGCATCACCTATAACATCTACACTGCCCTGGAGCTAAGCTCTACCTGTGGAGAGCCATACCAGCTTTGCTGCACTAACATCAGCTCCAGAGGACTGCTCCGCAGCGCGGCTCCACTTAGCCGCATACCACAGGTGGCGTCACGAACTGTACATAAAAACTTTATTAAATTCCCCTGTAAATAATCCTCTTTTAAATGACCGCCCTGGGTCACAGACCGGGTCACCGCCACTGTGACATCTCCCCTAGCAACGACCGGCCCGGCACCAAGTACCCCACGGCCCAGGGGGCGCGTCACATGCTATTGGCTTTATCAGAATATTTATATTGATAATCCATAACAGTAAAATCCCCTGCCTATTATTGTGCAAAACAGCTTCAACTTGCTGAAGCATGGATTAACAAATCCTCTGATGTGTCCTCTGACTTCTGGCACTAAACTGTTAACAGCAAATCTTTTAAAGGGCACCTGTAAGTTGATTCATGTTGCCCAAACCACAGACAGCATGAATTACAGTCTGGCTACACGATTGCAGCCAAGTATATTTTTCCCTGCGGAATTTTAGATAAAACATAGACAAAAGATCTTCTCCCCACACCACCCTAATTATTGACTGGTCTCTCACGATGTACACACATAAAAGAGACCTGTCAATCAACTAGAGTCATTCCGGGAGAAGCTGACCAGGGGCTGTGCTTGACTAATCTCATCTCTGCCTATGGTTTTAAATTATGTTTTCTCTGAAACAACGAAGCATTTCAGAGAAAAACAAACCTGGCTACAATCGTGTAGACAGTCTCATGGTATGGGCAGCATAAATTGCCTGATAAGTTAAGTTCTGTAGGTAGCGAGGTGGGGAATCCATATATTAAATTCACACCAACGAGCCTTGGGTGCCCATGTCTCTGGTGACAGCTCACCAATTCTCCTTTCTTCACAGTTTAGCTCATATTAAAGTTGCTCAGATTCTAACACTTGCACCAATTTGCTGCTTCAAACACATAAGACTCAATAACTGACTGTAAACTTGCTGCCTAATATATTTCAACCCCTTAACAGGTGCCATTACCACAAGTTTTTCAATGCAATAATGTATCAATATGCCAATTAGAAATATCATAATTCAAATCAGTAAGGGTCTGATAACGACAATCAGGGTCTATGAACTCATATTGAAAGGAAGCAGCCAAGTACATTACTCAGCTACCTCCAGCAATCTTATAGACATTGAACAGAGAGGTGATACAGTTGAAACCTGAAGTTTACATACACTATATAAAAAGACACATATGCATGTTTTTCTCAATATCTGACATGAAATCAGAATAAACCTTTCCCGTTTTAGGTCAATTAAGATATCCAGAATTTTTAACATTTGTTAAATGCCAGAATAATGAGAGAGAGAGAGAATGTTTTAAGGCATTTTTATTACTTACTGCAAAGTCAAAAGTTTACATACATTGAGATTACTATGCCTTTAAACAATTCTGGATTGCCCATATGACGAAGTCATGTGTTTGGAAGCTTCTGATTGTTTTTTTGGCAACATCTGAGTTAATTAGAGACACACCTGTGGATGTACTTTAATGCACACCTGAAACACACTGCTTCTTTGTGTAGCATCAAGGGGAAGTCTCAAGAAATCAGCCAAGAATTATGGACTTGCACAAGTCTGTCTCATCCTTGCATACAATTTCAAGATATCTGAAGGTGCCTCATTCATCTGTACAAACAATTATTCGCAAGTACAAACAAGATGGGAATGTCCAGCCATCATACCGCTCAGGAAGGAGATGGGTTCTGTGTGCCAGAGATGAACGTGCTTTGGTCCGACATGTGCATATCAACCCATGGACAAAAGCAAAAGCAAAAGAACTTGTGAAGATGATGGCGGAAGCTGGTAAGATTGTGTCAATATCCATAGTGAAACGAGTACTGTATCAACATGGGCTGAAAGGTCATTCTGCCAGGAAGAAGCCATTACTCCAAAAGAAACATAAAAAAGCCAGATTAATGTTTGCAAATGTACACAGGACGAAAGACCTTAATTTTTGGATACATGTCCTGTGGTCTGATGAAACTAAAGCTGAACATTTTTGGGTATAATGACCATCGTTATGTTTGGAGCAAAAAGGGAGAAGCTTGGAAGCCTGAGAACACCATCCCAATTTGCTGCAGGAGGGACTGGTGCACTTCACAAAATAGATGGCATAATGAGAGAATAAGATTATGTGGCAATACTGAAGCAACAGCTCAAGACATCAGCCAGGGAGTTATAGCTTGGGCAGCAATGGGTCTTCCAAATGGACAATGACCCAAAGCATACTGCCAAAATGGTAACAAAGTGGCTTAAGGATAAAAGTCAATGTTTTGGAGTGGCAATCACAAAGTCCTGATTCTCAATCATATTGAAAATGTATGGGCAAAGCTGAAAAGGCAGGTGCGAGCTACAAACCTGGATCAGTTAAACCAGTTTTGTCTGGAGGAATGGGCCCAAATTCTGACCAACTATTGTGAGAAGCTTGTGAAAGGATATCCCAAACGTTTGACCCAAGTCATTCAGTTTAAGGGCAATGGTGCCAAATACTAAGGAAATGTATGTAACTTTTGACTTTGCAAGAAGAAATAAAAATGCCTTAAACATTCTCTCATTATTCTGGCATTTGGCAAATATTAAAAATGATGGTAATCCTAATTGACCTAAAACGGGAAAGGTTTATTCTGATTTCATGTCAGATATTGAGAAAAACATGCATATGTGTCTTTTTATACAGTGTATGTAAACTTCTGGTTTCAACTGTATGCATGTTCAACGGCTGCTTTATTAAGACAGGTCTCTGCAAAAACCCATGCTCGGGATCGTTGGAGGTCCACTGGAGAGTTGACAATTTTAACAGAGATCTTCTGTATTATTGGGGTCTCAGTTAATGTGACTCTCCTACTATATCTGATCAACCTTTAGAAAAATCTTTTAACTAGAAAGTAATTGGGGGACAGTGTACAACTTGAAGTGATGAAGCCATTTTTTTTTTGGACTCCTCAGTTACATCCAGCGATTCATTCAAAACATCTTTCTGTTTTCACATAAAACATAATTGTCCGCGCAGAACTTAGATCTCCCATAAACACACAGTTATGGAAATGCTGTGTTTAACTAACTCTGATTATGGTCTGAAAATTGGCTTTCTTCAATTCATTTTTGTTATGTACTTGGCTTCTTCCCAGAGCCTGATCTTCCATCTGCAGCCTGCACCTGCATGTTACAAGACATGACCGAGAAAAGTGTCTTAAAAAAAAAGTTGTTATTTTGAAGAGGTGACTCCGTGCCAAGACTACAGCGTGAGCTTAAAGATGAAAAAAAAAAAAAGAACAGAGAAGTGCACACATCGGGAAGACTTTTGCAGATAGAATTTTACTTTGCAACTGAGTAAATGGTGGTTTTGTTAGCAAAAGCCAGATCACTGCTGGCACGTAGCCACATGTCTGAAGCAGACAAGCAGTCAAGGATCCAAAGGCCATTCTCTGTTTCTGGATTCCTAAGCCGAGCTGCCAAGTCTTGCTTACTTAACATTTCATTATAGTTTCCAACTTTAAGATGGATTTGGGTATATATATACTTCATTATCCTGTGATTACTTAGCTTTATATGTCGCAATAAAATGTATTAGGTCCTTTAATTATAGTAAATGGTTTGTATCAGTCTTCACTTTACTATTTATTTGCTACATTTTCCCAAAGTTTTGAGATACAACAGCAAGGGAAGAGTTTAAAGAGTATTTACCACTGAAATAAAGAAATACCTTTGTAAATATATTATCGTATGCAGTGTATATCGTATTTATAGTTCTATCAACATAACACAAATGCTTAGTAACAAAAAATGACAATTAAGGTTGTCACTAAAGGCCCCGTCACACTAAGCGATGCAGCAGCGATCCCGACAACGATATGACCTGTCAGGGATCGTTGCTGCGTCGCTAATACATCGCTGGTGAGCTGTCAAACAGGCAGGCTCACCAGCGATCAGGGGAGCAGCGACATCGTGGAAAGAATCGTTCCACGATGTCCTGCTCCCGGTTACCAGCCTGCTGCTGAAGCAGGAGCAGGCTCGTAACCATGATAAACATCGGGTTACTAAGTGCGCGCGTGCCCCTAGTAACCCGCTGTTTACCATGGATACCACTCTGCTATCGTGCACGGGAGGTTACCGTTCACCTTAGCAGAGTCGTATCCATGATAAACATCGGGTTACTAGGGGCACGCGCGCACTTAGTAACCCGATGTTTATCATGGATACGACTCTGCTAAGGTGAGCGGTAACCTCCCGCGCACCGTAGCAGAGTGATATCCATGGTAAACAGCGGGTTACTAAGTGCGCGCGTGCCCCTAGTAACCCGATGTTTACCATGGATACCAGCCTGATCGTTGGTCCCGCTGGTCACACACAGCGATGGGTGCCGGCCAGCAGGAGGCCAACGACCAAAAAATGGTCCAGGACACTTTGCAGCGATCAGCGACCTCACAGCAGGGGCCTGATTGTTGCAAAGTGTCACACATAGCGACATCGCTGGCGAGGTCGCTGTTACGTCACCAAAACCTTGACTCAGCAGCGATCTCGCTAGCGATATCGCTATGTGAGACGGGGGCTTAAGTTTTTTACAGACCCTGAAAGAAAAATACACATATATATTCACACAGTACAGTGGAAAACCTTTACGCGAGTGTGGAAAAACTGTTGCCATGTAAGAATGCTTTCAAAAAGAGAAGTATTAGTAGTTATTTTTATGAATTAACAAAAAAAAAATGCAAAGTGAATGAACAAAAGAGAAATCGTTGCCTTGAAAACATCATCAAAGCATCTTCTAAGTACACTTGCAAACAATTTTAGAAGGAACTCGGCAGGAAGGTTGTTCCAAACATCTTGGAGAACCAATGACAGATCTTCTGTGGATGTATACTTGATCAAATCCTTCTGTCTCTTCATGCAATCCCACACGGACTTGATGATATTGAGATCAGGGTTCTGTGGGGCCATACCATCACTTCCAAGACTCCTTGTTTTTCTTTACACAATACAGATTTTAATTACATTGGCTGTATGTTTGGTGTCATTGTACTGTTGCAGAATAAATTTGGAATTAATTTGGAATTAATCAGACGCCTCCCTTATGGTATTCAATGATGAATAAGTATTTCTGTATTTCTCTGCAGAGGGCTCCAATAATTCAGACTAAATCCCCAACTCTATTTGCTGAAATGTAGAGTCAAGTTGCAAAGAGCCTCCCCGTGCTTCACTATTTCCTGCAGACACTCATTATTATTCCACTCTCCAGGCCTTTGGTAAATAAATTTTGACTCATCAGTCTAGAGCATCTGCTGCCATTTTTCTGCACCCCATTTTCTATGTTTTCATGCATAGTTGAGTCGCCTTGTTTCCTTGTCGAAGGTATGACTTTTTTTACCACAATTTTCCTACGAAGATCACTTTTGGCCAGTCTTTTCTTAACAGCAAAAAAGGATATTGGTTGCTACCTGTTCTGAGATGATGGCACTGCTGGACATCTTCTAATTTCAAAGTGAAGTAAACATGATGTGTTTTTCATCTGCTGCACTATGGTCAACCACTACGTCTACCGTCTGCAACATTGCCCATTTCTCTGAGATTCTTCAAAAGAGTTTGAACAGTGTATCTTGAAACTCCTGTCTGCTATGATATCTTTGGCTAGGAGAGACATTCCTGATGCAGTATAGCTACCTTGTCCTGTTGTTGTTTTCAGTCTTGCAGTGAAATTGCAAAAAAAATGCAATTCCACAATTATATGGTATGATTGATCTGACAATATGATTCTCCAGGTAAGTATGAGTACACAGATACCAAACATGTAGAGTTTATTGGTGAAAAAAAAATCTGAAATTTGTAGGAAAAAACATTTTTGCGTTTGTTCCCATTTTCAGAGACTCATAGCATCTCCATTTTTCGGGGTCTGGGGCTGTGTGAGAACTTACTTTTTGCGCCCTGAGCTGACGTTTTTATTGATACTATTTTGTGGTAGTTGAGATGTTTTTATCGCCTGTTATTCTAATTTTATTGCAATGTTGCAGCGGCCAAAAAAACTTAATTCTGGACTTTCAGTCTTTTGTCTCGTTATGCCGTTTACTGTTCTGAAGAGTGTTTTTCATATTTTGATTGATCGGACACTTCTGAACGTGGCGATACCATGTGTATTTTATTTTAAACTTTTATTTTCAGTGGGTCAAAAGTGCAATGATTTGAAGTTTTGTCTTTTTTTATGTTTTGTCCTATTTTTAAAAACTTTTTCTTCTCATTTATTACAGTATTTAATAGTTGCCTTAGAAAACTTGAAGCTGCGATCGTTCGATCACTTGTGCTATACATAGCAGTGCTTCTGCAGACCCCCGGGTGAAATGACGACCCATCGGTGCCCCACGATCACGGGACAGGGGCGCCGATGGATGGCCGGAATGACGCGCTGCCGGAGTGTGTTAAATCCCGCTGTCTAAGATTGACAGCGGGATTTTACTGGTTAATGACTATGTTTCAACCTACGTATGTTTTAATCTATATAATGATGATCATTATCACCTGTTTGGTAATAACTGATTACTTACACACCTTTGCACTTTGCTAACTGATAAATATAAAATATCAACATTTCTATTTTTGAAAGCATTCTTATTTTGCAGCTTTTTTTTTTTAGAACACAAGCCTAAAACTACAGTATATACAGTTTTTCACTTAGACACTAAGAGTGTGTATATATATACAGTATATCACAAAAATGAGTACACTTCACATTTTTGTAAATATTTAATAATATCTTTTTGTGGGACAACACTGAAGATATTACACTTTGATACAATGTAAACTAGTCAGTGTACAGCTTGTATAACAGTGTAAATTTGGTGTGCCCTCTAAATAACTAAACACACAGCCATTAAAGTCTAAACCAATGATCAAATTGTGCCCAAAGTGTCAATATTTTGCGTGGGCACCATTATTTTCAAGCACTGCCTTAACTCTCTTGGGCATGGAGGTCACTAGACCTTCACCGGTTGCCACTGGAATCCTCTTCCACTCCTCCGTAAGGACATCACGTTGCTGGTGGATATTAGAGACCTTGCGCTCCTCCACCTTCATGTTTGAGGATGCCCCACAAATGCTCAATAGAGTGTAGGTCTGGAGACATGCTTGGCCAGTCCAGCACCTTTACCCTCCGTTTCTTTAGCAAGGCAGTGTTATCATGCAATTTGTTGGTAGCCCTATTTTGGCTTAAAAAAAACAGACATAAAGATGTGTAATTTAGACCTACTCTATGACATGGAGTAAACCATGTGGTCACTTGTAAATTTCTTTCTTCTGTCCTAAACGTAAAGAATCAGTAATCATGATCAAATCAAGGATGGGAGCCGTGGTAGAAGGATTCAATCTGAATTGTCCTCATTTACGAAAAATTTAACATTAGTAAGACAATAAGAGAGCACCAGGTTGCATCATGTAGCGAGAGAACTATGCATATGCAGCTGATTTATCAGTCTGATTACTCATTCTTAAGGCGCAAAAGCATTAAAAATGTGATGATCGGCCTGACTGCCATATTTCTGAATCTCCTATATCACTTTTTTCAGTCTATATGAGGCACTATTTGTACTGTAGATTAAGATTAGCAGCAAATGTAACTATTTCATGAATATTTTTTTTTTTTAAACTCGTTTTATTGAAGATTGTGTAAAGAAAAAACTAAATTAACACAAATCAATAAAAGGATTACATACGATGTTGAAAAATATGGGTACATTGATCAAATAATTTACAGGATATATTAGCAGGTCAACTAATTACAAGTAGTAACCACCTTTAACAGTAAATTAATTTGCGAGGTAAGATAATATCTAATTTAGTAAAGAATAATGACCTCCATACGTCCTCTTACAAAACTAATACAACACTGTCAGTTGTCACTGACACTGTCCCTAGAATGTATTTCTCAGTGAGAAGGTCACCTACTTAGACATGTTGTATCACCTAAGCCCTTGACTATGGTGAGGACAGAGTGCTCCTCTTCTTTCCTTGGAATGGATTGTATCATAGGCAAATCGTAACCCACCTTCCATACATTATCAAACTTTTGAGGGTAGTGTCCAGTTTTTTTAGACTATTTTAGAGATTGCAACAGCCAAATGGTTCAAACTTTTTACATTTTTTACACCACTGATGACTAAGTAATTAGTGCCTTCCAATGGGAGAAAATACAGCGGGTGTTAGCTATATTTTTTAGCTGACACCCTGCTAAATTGACCATGATTAGTTTTAGGACTGATCACAGCCATTTAACCCCACAGATGCGAATATGAATTGTGATGGTTGACAGAGGGACATGGCTCCCTCTTTAACCCTACCAAGACCCCATGATTGCGGTTCTATTGGTTCCTATGGACTAGCTGAAACCAAATGACGGTCTTAGTGTATGATGGCCTCTTATACAGGGTCTAACAAGCTGTGTCAGTGTAAAATTGACAGGTCTCATACCCTAAAATATAGGGTATGAAAAAAATTATCAAAAAATAAAATTCAAAATAATTCAAGTTCTATCGTGTAACTAAGGAAAAATGTGAAAAAAATCCTCAAAAAGCACAGAAAAAAGAAAATAGGAAAAATGCAGCTTTTTCATAAAAAAACAAAAATAAACAAAATGACTCAAACTATAAAACTGACCCATTATTTATCCTGTACGATGCAAATCGTAAAAAAAAACATGCCAAAGATAGCAGAATTCTTTTCTGTAAAAAAGTGTTGTAGTGTAGCTATATATGAGGTATCACTGAGATCATACTGACCTGAAGAACAATGCTGTCTTATCAATTGTACTGCACAGTGAACGATGTAGAAAAATAAGTAAAAACAACTGCTGTTTTTTTCGTACTGAATAAATAAAAAGTGATAAAAAAATACTATGTACCCCAAAAAATTCAACTCATCCTGCAAAAAAAAACCGAAACCATTGCAATGGTCTATTTGCCAAAAGTCTAAAAGTTATAATTCTCAGAATTTGGCACTGAATAAAACATTTTTTCCTAACAATTTGTTTTAAATGTGCAAAAGAAGCATGGCAAAAAAAAACCCTGTATAAATCTGCTATCACTTTAATCGCGCTGACCGCAAAAATAAAGTTGTGTTCTCACTTATACCGTACGGTGAATGCATAAAAAATAGTGAAAACAATTTTTGAACTGCTGTTTATTTTATGTTCTGCCTCCAAAAGATTCAGTTCACATTTATCCTGTGCTCTATGCTGAGCACTTACATTGAGGTTTCTGTCTAAATACTCCAAAACAGTGTTTCATATGAAAACCGCACAGAACTGTTCACTATAATGAGGCAAACGGAGACATTGGGCGTTTGTCTGACCTCTGTTCCAGCGGTGTCCTTCTTTTTTGACTTCTTTATAGCATGGTGGACCACAGTTGTGTGCATGCCTAAAAATACAGGTTACCTTCGAAATTGAGGCCAGAGTCCAAAGTGTCTTAATCTGCTCTTTACATTCAGCGTTTCAAGGGAATTTTCATCTCAATCTATTGTTTTAGGGGAGTTAGATGGAAACCTTGATATAAGTGCTAAGTGTGGAGCACCTAATCTTTGAAGCAAACAAAAAATATTATGTACCCCTAACAGTACCAATAAAACTTCAATTTATCACACACAAAAAGGTTCTCACTCAGGTCTTTCATTTGTCAATGGAAAAATATGGGGTTTCTGCTAGTAATGATTGCGCACTAAAATGCTTGAGTGCTTATCACTCGAATTGAGCAGGTCAGACGCTCGGGCCTGCTTGACTCAAGTAAAGAGTATAATGGAAGTCAATTGGAAACTCAAGGATTTAATAATTTGAAAAAATGACATGGGGTCCCCCCCCCATTTTTGATAACCAACCAAGGTAAAGCAGATAGCTGGGGCTGATATTATCAGGCTTGGAAGGTCCATGGATATGGGGTTTCTGCTAGTGATGATTAAGCACTAAAATGCTCGAGTGCTCATTACTCGAATTAAGCGGGTCAGACGCTCGGGCCTGCTCGACTCAAGTAAAGAGTATAATGGAAGTCAATGGGAAACTCAAGCATTTAATAATTTAAAAAAATGACATGCGGTCCTCCCTATTTTTGATAACCAGCCAAGTTAAAGCAGACATCTGGGGCTGATATTATCAGGCTTGGAAGGTCCATGGATATTGGCCCCTTCCCAGACTTAAAAATACCAGCCTGCAGCTGCCCCAGAATTGGCGCATCCATTAGATGCCTCAATCCTGTTGTTTTGCCTGGCTCTTACCGACTCTTGCCCTGGGGCGTTGGCAATCGCTGTAATATTTTTGGGGGTTGATGTCAGCTGTGTAATGTCATCTGGCATCAAGCCCATGGGTTAGTAATGGAGAGGTGTCTATCACACACCCTCATTACTTATCCAGTAGTAATAAGAAATAAATGCACACACACAGAAATATTTGACTCTTTTTCTGGTTCAACAATTTATTAAAGAAAAATAAAAAAACTCCCACGCAGGTCCGACGTAGTCCATGGATTCCCACGAGGTCACATGTTGTCCCAAACCTATGGTTTAGCAGCAGGCACTGCCGGTTCTCACACTGCACTCCGCGAGACCCTGCAGCTGTGATGAGTGGTGACATCAGTAAGATTACTGCAGTTCACAGCCACTGGATCACACAGAATGATGTTACCGCTCATCATTCTGGCTCTCGCGTTGCCCTTGGTATGACATGGCAGCTGTGAAAAGCAGTAAAGTGCTGCTTTTCAGTGGCGCTGGGTAGTGACAACTCTCATCAGAGCCGCTGGCTTCCATTTAGTGAAGCATTGAGCCAGCGGCTATGACAACAGCTGTCCTCACTAGCCGGCACCTTTGAAAATCAGCACTTTACTGCTATTCACAGATGCCGGAGACAGAATGGGGGTGTCTGATAAATGCATCTCCATTACTAACCCCTCAGGGGTTGATTCCAACTGACATTGCACAGCTGACATCAACCCCAAGAAATATTACCCCAATTGCCACCAAACCAGGGCAAGAGTCGGGAAGAGCCGGGCAAAGCGTCAGAATTGGCGCATCTAATGTGATGCGCCAATTCTGGGGTGGCTGCAGGCTGGTATTTTTAGGCTGGGAAGGCCCAATAACCAGGGACCTTCCCAGCCTGTCTGCTTTACCTTGGCTGGTTACCAAAAATAAGGAAGACCCCACGTTATTTCTTTAAATTATTTATTTATTAAACCTACGCTCTCCCTCTTATAACAACTGCTTACTGAGGACCTGATAAGACCCGATGACGTGATGCGATCGGCCATTCACAATAATGCCAGTAGTCAACATAACTACGACATTATCGTGTATGGCGGCAATCCCCGCATGTTTATTGGCTGTCTAACAACCGCGAAACATGTGGGTCAGGGACTCGAGTATTGCACTCGAACACCCACGATATTCGAACGAGTAACAAGTGTGCCGGAGTATCCTAATGCTCAATCGAGTATCGAGCAGTGCTGAGCACCCTTGTTCATCACTAGTTTCCGCATAACTATTAGCTCAATGACTCTGAAAAAGCCACAGGGCTACCTTCTACCCCTCCCCACCCCAAAAAATGCAGTGAATTTTGTGCACCCAAATCCAAATGGCCCCATCACTTCTGAACCTGCAGTTCGTGTCCATATATATGCCATTATTTTAGCAGGAAGAGTCAACTTAACAATTTACAAAGTATGTGTCTCCTGAAGCACAAGCTGGGCTCAATGTATTGGGTATCAAGCTGACACATTTGCAATTTTTACTCTGAAACATCCACTGAGTCCTTTTTTTCTGGAAAACACCCGTGGGACCAAATTAGTCACTGTACCTGAAGATGAATTCACCTAAGGGACTAATGTACAAAATAGGGTCACTTTGGGGGTTTTACTGCTAAACTGGCACTGAAAATGGTGTTCTCAATCTATTCCAGCAAAATCTGTGCTCCAAAAGTTAAACGGTGCTCCTTCCTTCTGAGTTACTGCAACACTATGTGATATCACTGTGTTCTTGAAAAACTGTGTAACAAATTGTGGGGTCCTTTTTTATCCTCTACCCCTAAAATGTAATCTAATGGAAAAATGAAACATTTGCAGCTAATCTAACATTACAGTGGTAAAAATGTATTTTTATTATATTTATGGTCCAATGTTATAAAATTTTGTGAGGTACCTGTGAATTTAAAATACCACACACCTAGATGAACTTCTTGAGCAGTGCTCTTTCCAAAATGGGGTCATTTGTGTGGGTCTTTTTTGTTGCTGATTTGGCACCTCAGGGGCACTGCAAATAGCACCCATGATCAAATGAAACAAAATCTGCATTCCAAAAGTCAAATGGTGCTCATTCCCTTCTGAGCCCAGCCTCCTGCTCTAACAGTAGTGTCAAACCACATATTGGGTATTGCCAAGTTTGGTAGAAATTGCAGAACAAATTGTGGTGTTCATTTTCTACTATTACTCCTTGTGAGTATGAAAAATTTGAGGTTAAATGAACATTTTAGAGGAAAAATGAAAAAAACTTCATTTTTTGTTTTCACGACCCAATCTTAAAAACGTCTGTAAAGCACCTGTGGGATAAAAATGTTCATTACACCCCCATATGAATGTTTTGAATGATGTGGTTTCCAAAATGGGGCTATTTGTGGGGGAGTAAGTCAGGCATAGCCCTGCTTTGCTTCCAAACATTAATTTTCAACCATGTGTGTGGTATGACTGCATTCGAGAGAATTGTGGGATTCATCACTGTTATAATTAGCACAAGAACAACCTTTTAAATGAATTCATCTTGCCACCAATGTCTTAATATAATTTGTCATTATTTTCAAGATCTTTCCCAGCAAATTGATCTTACATGTTCAACTAAATACAGCAGCAGCACAAATATTTCTCCTGTTCTTACTTTATATGGAGATCTAATGCCTGCACTGATTTGGTTTAACTTGGAAATTGCTGAGGAATAACACAAAGTTCATGATAAAGTATCATCTTACTAATATGGGATCTAGACAATCTACGTCCAAATACCATGCCTTGTAGCAGAGCCAAAGCTATTCTTTTTTTTCCACAAGATTAGTTTTGTGCCTCAGCCCTATATCCAAATACTGTGGCAAAAGCAAGATGGATTGTTAGCATCCTCGAGACTAAGCACCCGTGACACATGAGCCAGCTATCCACCTCAACTATGCCAGTGCCATGTACAGTCCTGCTTATCATTATTGGCATCCATGAAGTTTAAGTGCATAATGTGGAATATCTCCTGAAAAAAACGAATCAAGTGAAACAGTTTTTTTGTATACATTGCTCGTGTTAAATACAAAAGAGCAAATGATAAACAATCATTTAAAAAAAAAACAATGGGAGGGAAAAATAGAAAAACCTAAAGCATGCTTTGTCATTGGGATTTGCACCCATTACATTAACTTAGTAAGGAAACACATATTGACTCGCCTGTGGTAAATCACAAAAGAGATTAACCTGTGATTAGTTGTCGGTGCCATGTGACATGAATTATGACTTCAGTATTTTAAAAAGCCACATGGTAGGCCCTGTTTCTTTGTCACAATGGTGAAGACAAAGGAGCTGTCTGAGGACATCAGACTGCTATTATTAGCAAACACAAGACTTCCAAAGGGGATAAGGCCATCTTCAAAGACCTTGGTATCAAAGTTTCAACAGTGCGCAAATTATTAAAAAGTTTACCAAGCATGGAACCATCAAGAACCTCCCTGGATGTGGGGGAAAGAGGAAAATTGACAAGAGATGTCTTCGAAGGTTGATTCGAATGGTGGAAAAAAATACCACGTCAAACATCCAAAGACCTGAAGGCCAACCTGGAACAGTCTGGGGTCATGGTTTCAACAAGTACTATATAGTACATTGCACACTAAGCCAAGCAGAGCTTTATGGTTTAGGGTGAAGGCCAAAGAAGAAACCATTGCTGAAGAAAAGACATAAAAAGGAAAGGAACAACTGATTTTTGCCAAAGAGTACCTTGACAAACCACAATCATTCTGGGAAAATGTTCAATGGACAGATGAAACAAAATTAGAGCTTTTTGGCAATGCAAAGCAACAGTTTGTTTACAGATGGCGCAATGAAGTTTATAAGTAAAAGAACACCTTACCAACAGTTAAGCATGGTGGAGGATCCATAATGCTGTGGGGTTGCTTTGCTGCATGTGGTACTGGAGGCCTTGACCGTATCACAGGAATCATGAAATCAGAGAATTATTAAGAGATTTTAGTGCGAAATGTCCACCCAGTGTAAGAAAACTTATTTTGAGTCAAAGATCATGGGTCCTCTAGCAAGACAATGACATAAAGCACACATCCAAAAGTACACAGGAATGGTTGAAAAAGAAAAAATGGACTGTTTTAAAATAGCCAGCAATAAGTTCTGACCTCAATCCCATTGAAAATCTTTGGGGTGAGCTGAAATCTCCAGTGGGAAAAAGAACCCTGCAAACATCCAAGAGCTTGAACAAATTGCAAAGGAAGAGTGGGAGAAACTGTACTTCCACTGTACTCCCACTGTAGCAATACAACAAACTGTCTTATGAAGCTTTCCTAGACAGCTTTGGTTTGGGCTAACCTGGAGAGTTGGATTTTTAAAGCTAAAAGCCAGGTGAGCCAGGAGCCATGATGTGGCAGAAAAGACCTTGCTGGATATCAGTAAGGACCATCACAGCAAAATAGGCAGAACGGCAGATGGGCAAGCAGCGCTGGAAATAGTAGTTGCTTCTGGAGTGCAGATACTGAGAGAAGTAAATACTTCCAACTATCTTGCAACATAAATATGGTTAACAACTGGAATAGCAAAGGCATATGTGCAATCAGGTATCTTGCAGCAGGGATAAGGTTGACCACAGGAATAGCAAAGACTTAGGGAGGTATATTAGTAGCAGAAATGAGTTGTAACTTGTAGCTGGCCTCAAAAGAACAGGATTCACTGCAAAATAAAAGTAGCAGTTGGAAACTGTAAAGAAGCCAGGAGTTATAGTTGGGATAATTAGCAACATGGCTGGAGCCGAGTCTGCCACTACCTCTGGATCAACATATTAGGCTATAGGTTGAACTTGATGGACTTAAGTCTACTTTCAACCTTAAAACTATGAACCTATGATAAAAAAAGATTAACTCCTTAAAAGGCACATCATAGAAATATGCCATCCTTCCTGCAACTCATGGCTTCCTGAGCCGGCCTTCAAAGGCCTTGGGTGATGACATCAGAGATGCGTGACGGGTTACTAGAGTAACCTGGTGTGGATAGTACAGAAGGAGTTGGCTATTGGAGAAAGGAGCAAGGACTGGCACTAGAGCAGGGACAGATGAGCAAAAAAATCAATAGATCAATGATTATTAGTCAAGCTAGACCCTATAGTCATCAACTGGTCAACAGGGAAACTTAATATTGAAATTGAATGGACCAATTTGGACATTGTTTAGTATGGACCCTTTGAATTGCACAAACAGCCCCTTCTCTTGAGTTACTACCAGATGTTCCATACCCTCAAACTCTCATGGTTTGAATCTCTGCCTAGTTGATTGACCAGAATATAATAATAGTCTTCTTAAAAGAGCAAATACCTCAATTCTACTTTTGTATCCAAAATATTTAAGCCGTGCCTAGGGACTAACTATTTGTGCTCAGTTGCTTTACTGTATATCTTTTTTTCTTTTTACAGCAGGATAAATGCGCCAGATTGTTGTTAGTGGTCAACAATAAACTCCTCTGCTGAGAAAATAAGCAAGGATTTTGGCATGAAGGGGAGAAGGTCAATAAAACATTGTCAAACTTGTATCTGACTCCTGCATCGATATGTCAAAGTTGTTCATTATTACACCCATCCAATGTGTCGCAAGATGTGAAAATTGTAATTTTTATGTTTGAATGTGCACTTGGCGAAACATTTAATTTCATCATTTTACTTTAAGTTTCTCACAGCTGCAGCAGTTAGAAGGACAGTCACATTAATATAATACATTTACGGCTGCACAAATGTTCTTGGCGTATGCTCAAAAATGTAGCTTTCAAAGGGTACAAATAAAACAGCAGGACGAATTGTACAAAGCATGACCAGGTCTCTGTCCAGACGTGCATAAATGGTCACTTTGATGTAAAACACATCAGCCTTTTATGGAAGAATTCATAACTCCGTTATTAATTTATCAGTTCTTAGGTGATGAGATTTAGAACATTGTTTCCTGTAGTTTTCTTCTGGTCTTTGGTTTCCAAATGGTCTGTTAGCTGAGAAAGTTTTTGTGCTGGAGGAAACAGATACTAATGTTGGCCTCCATTTCTGCTTTCAAACTCTGCCTGCTGCTGCTCCTCAACATTTCTGCTAGTTAATTTTCATGCAAACTTTTCTAGTTTCCATTGCAAAATTGTTTGATTTACTCTCCAAAAAATTTATTTTCCCGCAATAAATTCTAAAACGTTTAAGGGTGAATTCAGATGGGGTGTAAAGAAGATCTCCTTAATATGCTGCCCTTTTCAAGTGCAACAGGACCAAATTGGCAGAGTCATAATCACTACTGAGAGGGAAGAGTGAAGTGTTTCCCTAATAATTGTAATGCACACGCCCGGACTGACTGGCGTGTGCGAGCATAGTGGTTCCACTGTGCCATGAACCGGAGAGTGCCTGGAGGGGCGTAACTAAGTATCTGCTCGATCCGACCAAGGTCGCACGACGGCATACGAAGCCAGTGCACCAGGGAGGAACCGAGCAGAGGGACCAGGGTCTACTCCAGGTCAGACTCCGGACACGGCTGTTGACCCACACCAGGGAATACAGGAACAGGCAGACTAGAGCGCAGGCTGGGTAGGGTCCAGTACAGACTGGGAGACGAGTTCAGAGCCGCAGATGTGGTAGACAAACAGAGTAAAGCGAAACCGCAGACGCGGTAGACAAGGCTGAGCAGAGCGAAACCGCAGACGCGGTGGACAAGGCTGAGCAGAGCGAAACCGCAGACGCGGTGGACAAGGCTGAGCAGAGTGAAACCGCAGACGCGGTGGACAAGGCTGAGATAAATCGCCGAAGAGGTAAAGACAAAGCAAAAGGGATAGGGCTCTGTTCACATGGAACAGACTGGAAAAGAAAAGCAGAACCAGATACACACAAGGTACTTGCAAAGAAGTAGCGAAAGGACTCCAACTCACAAACGGAAGTACAATGACAACGAGTAGAAGTTAGGTGCAGGTTCAGACTCTACAGAAAAAGGGAGCAAACGGACATAAAGACAAAACGGGTAAGAAGCTAGGAGACAGTTCAGACAAGAACAGTTACTGCAACAAAATGCAGGAACGAGCCTAGGAAAAGCTAAGCGCTGGTTCAGACACTGCAGAAAACGGGAACAAACGGACATAAAGACAAAACAGGTAGGAAGCTAGGAGACAGTTCAGACAGGAACTGTACTGCAACAAATACAGGAGCGAGTCTGGGTATGCGGCCCCCAGAGGGCGAGACAAACAGGCTAGGAGCGTGTTCAGACAGGCCTGGAAATACAGCTTCCAGGAAGGCAGAGAGACAGCTGGCTAGAGTGCACAGACAGGACACAGTTCAGACATGGGAACTGATACCGTAAGGCAGGAAACATAGACAGGACCTGGCATGTCAGCGACCAGAAGCCAACTGACAGAACAAGATGCTCAGGCATGGATTCCAGGGAGGAGCTGGGTTAAATACCAGGTGACAGACAGCAATAGGCTGAGGACGCATTAGGGGTGTGTCTGCAGCAGCTACAAGAATCAGGAAGTTCGGCGGGCGTCGCCCTAAACAGCAAGAGCAAAGCAAAGCAGACAACATGGAAAGAAGCCAGAGTGGCAGTCTGGACTGGAGATCAAGTGTGCGCTCTTGCACAGTGGGAGATGGACCACTATGCAAGGACGCCACCAGGTATGTTACAATAATTACAGTGCATTTATAACCATCTGGGCCAAAAGGAACGAAGAACTCTTCAAATAAATGTACAAAATATACCACCTTTAGTATTTTTTCCGCTAAACTTACCACCACTATCTGCTTTCTAAAGATGTCCTCATGTGTAAAATTAAGAGCAATAATTTGTAAAATAAGCTGTTTATTGGCCGCATGTGCTATAACTAAATTATCTTGCTGGAGTCATGGAGGTGGAGACACTATGCAGAAGGTCAAAGTGGCAAAAAAACACCAAATATGGCTTCATTAACATTCCTGAGGACAAAGTAGGTCATCCCATGTCCATCGATGTTTCTCTTTTTTCAGTCCATGTACAATAAGGCAGGGAAGCCGAGACAAAATACATCCAGTTTCACTGGAAGAAATTAAGAAAACTAAGCATGTACAACCTTTGATACCTTACGATAACATTGTCCGTTTAGCCATATTTAAGGAGTTTAGGCCATAATTACCCTAACATTTGTGTCAAGGAGTTTTACCTCCTTCATTCCACACTTTAACATTTCCTCCAGAGCTTTAAATGTTTAAAGGGGTTTTCCAAGTTATTTAAAAATGTGCCCAAAGCCATAAATACAGCTAAAATATGTAAAAAAAATGTATACTTGTCCATTTAATCTCAGTTATTCCAACGTTTTATCCCGGATTCTTACAGCTGGTCTTCTATTTACCTTTGCTGCATATACCCCACATGAGTGGTGCAGCCAATCATTGAGTTTAGCTGTGAGACCGATGAGGCCAGTTATTGGCTGCAGTAATCACACGGGGTATACAGGACATCACTGGTGCCGCCAGTAAAGCAGGAGATCTGCGGGCAATGGCAGAGATTAAATGGGTGTGCATACATTTTTGTACTCATTTTATCTTTATTTGTGTGTGTGATCAGACCCTTTGTTAGGTTCACCTGGTGAGGCGGATTCATGAAGCCACAGCGTGGACACATGGACCCAGAACATTGGCATAGCAGGCTGGAAAGCATATGGAACTGCAAGGATTTGGAAAACAGGCTATGCTGGATGACAAACAAACAAGTGTGGCAGGACACAATGGAAGCCACAGAACCAGAAGAGCAGATAAAGAGGAAAATGGCATATATAAAGGTTTGTAGTAACATGAGTTTGCTAAGATGAATGCTGCATAGCATGTACAGTTTCTAAGTATCAGTTTCAATAACTTATAGCAATCGAGTGGTTAACCATCAGGCTTTGAGGAGCATTAGGTGCAGATTGTAGATGGTGGCAAACATCAAATAGCAACTAAACACATTACAGAGTCAATACTCAGACACAAGGATGTGTCTAATTGGGCCTTAAAAGTCCTTGGGACGTGATGTCACTGAGGCCACATGTAAGACCTGACGTGGAGCACAGCAAAGGGTGGCAGCCATAGGAGAAGGGAGCAGAGCCTGGCCCTGAAGATGAAATAGGTGCATAACATTACAAAGAGATAGTAACTGTAGATAGAGGGTGCTTAGAATGAAATCTCTGGCTCAAGACTTAGGTTAAGTGCACACAGTGCTTTTTTGGTGTGTTTTTTCAGCACGGAAATGGGCCAAAAACACATTGCATACCTTATCCCATGACTTCCTATGACATTTTGCAAGTTCTGTGCACATGATCAGGAGCTTTCCTGACCGGATTTCATGTGCGGAAAAAAAAAGCAACATGTCCACTCTTTGCACGTTTCTGCATGCGTTTTTGCCTATACAATGCATTGGAAAAATGCATGGCAAATCCGCAGGCAAAAATGCACAAAAAACGCATAAAAAATGCATCAAAAACATTTTGCTGCCAAGAGGTGCAGAAATGCTGCAGAAATTTCTGCAAGCAATTCTTGAACATGCGCACATAACCTTAGGCTTATCGTCCTTTTTGGACACACAGCATCTCATTTTTATATAAAAGGAGATTCCCATGAACCTTCAGAATCTGGTTAATGTTATACTCCATGTCTCGGGTCTGAATCTGATGCAGAAGCAGCAACTTTCTTGACTGTAGAAGAGAATTTGTTGAGCACCAGAGGACATAGTAGGGAGATATGAAAAGCATTAGGCATTTTTAATGTGGAAAGTAGATTCAGGGGAAAATTGGTTAATTTGCTTCACAATCTGAAATGGGCCATTGAATTTAGGAGACTACTCTTTCCAAAGAGTCTTCAAATAAATGTTTTTGGTAGAAAGCCAAACTTTATGTCCGGGAGAGATGTTGGGAACAGGTTGATGGTGTCTATCAGCACTCCACTTTAGCTGCAGCTGCAGACAAATTGGATTGCACTTCAGTCCAGATGTTATATCCTAGCCCTGATAGACTTCACAATAGAAGATAGAATATCTGAAAAAAAAATAGCAGAGGAACAAGGATGCTCTCTTGAGTTTTAAAGTAAAATAAAAATGTGCAAAACTAAGGATGTTTTACTATACTTACATTGTTAACCTCTTCTCTGGATCACGTTCAGAGCCTGTGGTGAATACAGGTAAGAAATACAAAGTCTGGAGTGTTTTTTGGTTCTGTCTGATTGCTTAACAAATCCCCATTCCCAAGAATGTCTATAACTTCATGAGAATCCTAGTCCTCAATTGAAAACATGTTTGTTCCAATAGATCTTTTGTACTGTTTTATCCATTTTATTTTATTTCACATAAGAAAACAAAGTTAACCCACATTCTTGGGAGTGAAGATCCATTTAGCAATCAGACAGTGTTTGAACTCCTACAGTAGGAAGTAGACCGTTTGGTAAAGATGAGGTTCTCCACCATACATTGTAACATATGGAGATTCCACAGAAGAGTCTTAAACTGAATTGTTGTGGGTGAATCTGTCCCAAGGAAGCAAATTCGGCCAAATTTTTTCTTGGAAAGTTTAGAAAATTTGTAAATATTACTCCGCAGACTGATTAATTTTCTTAGTTGGCTCCTTTCTTTGGGATGATTGGCTGAGGAGAAGACTAATGAGATTTTTAAATTCTTGCAGAGCCTATTCAGTACCTGGAAACAAACTGCATGTCACTGTTAGAGATACTGTGAGTTTGGAGACCATGAAAATGAAAATTATCTTTGAAAAAAACTGTGGAGCAGATGGATGTGCTGATAATGGAATAATATGACACATCTTGGAGAAACAATCCATGTAGCAGTGAACCCTTATGCCTCAGGAAGTTCGGTAACAAAGTTAATTCAAATCTCAGCCCAAGGCTCTTGCAGTATGGGATTAGGTTTAAGGGGAATGAGAGGTGCTTGACATGAGGATTTGAACTGCACAGACTGAGGGCAAGATGCTACAATTTTGTTGTCTTGTCTCCATTTGAGATAACAGTAGAAATGAGAAAGTAGTTCAGCAGTTCATTTAGGAAAGTAGAAACAAATGTGACCAAGATAAGTCTTTCCAGCGGAGGAGTGCCTTTGAAACCAGAGAATAAACTTTAAGTGGAGAATTGGTAGAAGAGATGGTATCAAGAGATACCTGTTCAGGTTCAATTACGGACACATATTCAGAGGCATCATAATTTTCAAAGGATCTGGAGCGAGCATCAGCCCTGAATTTTTCTTGGCTGGATGATAAGTGAGGATGAAGTCAAACCAGGAGAAGAGTGAATTTTGAACTTGTCGGGAATTTAACATATGAGCTAATTAAAGATAGACCCAGATAGTCTCCTGGAACTTAGTTCCTTCAAGAAGATATCACCATTCCTCAAGAGCTAATTTTATGGCAAAAAGCTCATGGTCAACAATGGAATAAATTCATTCTGCTGGAGAAAACTTCTTGCAGAAGAATCCACAGGCATGATTTCTTGCTCAATAGGAATTCTGTGAGAATACTGCTTCTACAGTGGCTTGCAAAAGTATTCACCCCCGTGGCATTTTTCGTGTTTTGCTACCTCACAACTTGGAATTTCACTGGTTTTTTTTGAGGGTTTACATCAGTTCATGTAAAGAACTGAACATGTTTCCCCTTAAAACACTCAAATGTTGATTTAGCACTATGCTTTGAGCCATTGTCTTGTTGGAAGGTGAACCTCCGTTCCTGTCTCAAATCCATTTTCCCTGTCCCTGCTGCTGTAAAGCATCCCAGAAATGCATGATGCTGCCACCACCATGTTTCACTGTGGGGATTGTGTTCTTGGGGTGATGAGCTGTGTTTGTTTGGCGCCAGACATAGCGTTTACCTTGGTTGGCCAAAAAGTTCAATTTTGGTCTCATCTGACCACAGCACTTTCTTCCGTACATTTTGGAGTCTCCCACATGTCTTTTGCAAGCTCGATTCGAGTTTTTCAATTTTTGTGTGTAAGTAAAGGCTTTTTTTCTGCCCAGTCTTCCATAAAGGCCACCTCAAAAGAGTATATGACTTATTGTGGTCGTATGGGCAGATACTCCAGTCTCTAATTGGGAACTCTGCAGCTCCTTTAGGGTTACCTTTGGTCTCTGTGCTACCTCTCTGATTAATGCCCTTCTTGCCCGGGCTGAGAGTTTTCGTGGGTGGTCCTCTCTTGGCCGGTTTGTTGTGGTACCATGTTCTTCCATTGGATGATAATGGATTTGATGGTGCTCTAGGGGATCATCAGAGATTGGGATATTTTTTTTAGAACCCAACCCTGACTTGTACTTTTCAACAACTTTGCCCCTGACTTGTTTGAAAATCTCCTTGGTCTTCATGGTGTTGCTTGGTTAGTGGTGCCTCTGGCTTAATGGTGTTGCAACAGGGAGGGCTGGGGGGGCATAGACATCATTGGGGTGAGCTGGGTGGCATAGGCATCACTAGGGAGGGCTGGGGGGCATAGATATCACTGGGGACAATGGGCGGCCATTGCCTTTTTTAATCTGTGGGATGAGAGCGCATTGCGTGCTGACTCTGCCCACAAAGTACATCCTTACACTGGTACAGGCCAGCGTGAGGGCATAATCCTTCAATACATGCGACATGCATATGCTGTGTTCAGTAGTGAACTCAGTGCAAGTGGAGGTCCTCGCAGTGCAAATGGAGGTATAAAGGGCTGGCAGCCGGCAAAACGCGGCTGCCGGCCCAAGCACTGTGTTCCCCAGGAATCTGCCCGGGGGCGTGGGTTTGGCGCAGAAAAGGACATTGTGTGCCGCATGTGGCCCATGGCTGAAGGTTCCCCACCTCTGGTCTAAATGGACGTTTAGACTGCAAGATAATTGTGAACGTGCATTGTTAAAAAAAGCTCATTTCACAATTATTGGCATCCGTGTAAACAGGATGCTGATCACTCGATGAACATGCAAAATGCTCGTTCATCAGGTGAAATTATCTTTTATGCAGCATAAAGATAATCCTTCTTAGTGGTGCATTGTCCTATGTAAACAGAACTCACACTGCCAAGAACAATGGCAGTTTATGTACACCCTGCAATCTAGTATAGACTGCTCAGTGTGCATAGATAATTTGATCTGCTTGTGTAAACCGGCATTCAAATGACCGCTGATTGGTAAAAGTATACCAATTAGAGGTCATATTGTGCCACCAGTCTGGAGAAGATTAGGATACAGTGTAATCCAGATAGACTAGGACATACTTGTACATGATATCACAAAAGATCTAATTCACACAGTTGTGGGACACTGTTTAGGCATTGCACAATCTGAAAGGCATAACTAAATATTAATAATGACCATCATGGGTATTGAACCCAGTTTTCCATCCATCACACTCTTTAATTTGTATTAGGCTATAAACTCCACATAGGATTAATCTGGTGATGGTGGTCGCACCTTTAATCCTGTCAAACAACTCAGAGATGAGGGGCAATGGATAAAGGTCTTTTTTTGTGGTTTTAGTCAGACCCTGAAGGTTTATACATGATATCAGAGACCTATCTTTCTTTTTTACGAAGAAGAAGCATGTACTGGCCAGAGATGAAGATTTTTGGATGAACCCCCTTTTCAGATTCTTTTCAATGTAGGCGGATATTGCCTAAATCTCTGGGACAGATGAAGGATAAACTCTCCCTCTGGGTGGTTCAGTACCTGAAAGAAGGGAATGGCACTGTCAAATGGCCGATGAGATGTCTCATCTCTCTGCTTAAATAAGTCATTTGTGAAGTCCTGGTAGAGAGCAGGCAAATGAAAACAAAATGACTGAAGCATGTAGCCATAGTCAACGGAAGTCGCAAAAGGACGGATGTGTCAGAAAGTGGCAAAATTAAAAAATACATTTTTTTCACCATGTAGTGCTGCCCCAATTGGAAAAGTCACCTTCTACATCCTGAATTGAATATGACCACCAGGAATTATGAAGCCAGAGATTAGCTTCTTAGGTGCCTGCAAAACAAATACATTTTCAGCATTTTTGACAAGTTCATAAAATTCTCTGCAGTTTTGTAATCAATGAACACTTGTCCTATGAACAGAGAGGAACCAAAGAAACAGACATAGCCACAAGCAGTTTGTTTCTAGTGGAGGATAGTTAACCCCAAGGGGATTCTTCCTTCCTTGCCTAAAATCTAAACTTTCTCTGTTTGGTCTTCAGTTTGAAACCATTTATATGAGAGTTATCCTGTTCCCCATAATATATACAAAGTAATTCAATAAGGCAATGGGATCTTTTGGCTGATGATAATTTCTTACGACCAATTTGCATGGTTTCTTGTACGGCTGCTCTGGAAGGAGATTATGAAAGAGGATCTGGAATGTGGGACATGGGAATCAACAGCTTTTCCTGTGACTGTTCTTTAAAACATATGTCCACTCAGATGGCAAGAGAAATCAAGTCAACAAGGGAGGAAGGCAAATCTGTACCAGCAAGTTTGCTTTTGATGCGGCTGGATGGGTTGACGTAGAAGATAGCCAGGAGAGCCTCATCCCTCCGGGTCAATTCAGCAGACGGATACGGAACTGGTTGACATAGCACCCCCACAATTAGTCCCTTTTCTAAGCTGCAGTATCTAATCAGCTGCTGAGTGGAAACAACCTAGTTTGTCAAACACTCTACGGACTGCAGTCAAGATGGATGATAGAGAATTGAACATACGATAGTCCCATTCCCAAAATGGTGCAGCCAAAGCATCTCCAGATAACAAAGAAAAAATATATGCCGCTTTTAACTGATCGAAAAAATGCTGGAAACAAAGCTCACAGTGTATGGTGAATTGGTCCACAAAGCCTTGGCCGTCCTTAGGATGTCCATCAAAATGGGTAGGAGTACGTAAATGTGGCAATGCGGAGGTGTTCTCCCAGCAGAATATTCTGGGTAATAATTAGGTTGTGGCAGGTGTTTAGGAGTCGGTGGTGAAAACATAGCTGTCTGAGGCGGTACGTCCATATGGGCTGAGAGGTCTTGCACAGCCCAGTTAAGTTCTCGATGGCTGTGACTATCAATGACAATAGTGTTGTTGCTGCTGCACCTTTGGAATCTAAGGTGTGAGTATTTCGTGAAGCTCATTTGGTGAGTTGGATTTACAAAGCCACAAGTCAGAGTGGCCACAAAGACCCAAGGCGTTGGTGCAGGACACTGGATAGCACAGAACTTGGACAACAGGCTATGCTGGATGGCAGGCAAACAGGCGAGGCAGGACAAACTGGATGTCACAAAATCGTGAGGTTAGTTTTAAAGGAAAACGGCAGATCTGAATGTTTGTGAAATCTCAGGAGTTTGTAGAATTGAATACTGCATATTATGAACAATCTCTAAGTATCAATCAGAGAAACTTACTGCAAATGATGGGTTAACAAGCAGGTCTCGAGGATAATTAGGTGCAGATTTTAGAAATCACAGGACTGTGAGGTGTTGAAGTAACAGAAGACACTGAATGGTAACAAACTCTAAAAAGTAACTGAATACATTAGAGGGTCAATATTTAGACACAGAGCAATGTCTAATTGCAATGTCTTAAAAATCCTTAGGAAATGATGTCACTGAGGAATGGAAGGCCACTGATAGGACCTAACATCAGCCTGGCGCTGGAGATGAGACAGGTGCATAAAACACCTTTTAAGTTATGTTCAGACAGATTTTTTTCCAGGTGGTCAAAAGCTATGATTTTTTCAAGTGGAAACCCCTTCAGGAAAATCCCCTTATTTCAGGAGTTTTCAGAATTTTTTATTTCCTGAATAGTTTTTGTAGTGTTTGGAAGATTATTTTTCTTGAATGCTTTTTTTTGCAACCTTTTGACATGATAGTGTCTAATTTAGATTGGTTCCATCAGGAATGGCACTCACTATTTTACCACCTGGGGTTTTTCAAAATCTAAAGAAGAAAAAAACTTTCAAAACACTGAACATAGGAATAGCAAAGGGAATTTACAATCTACTATATAATTGGCTTATCCCATCTGTCTGTCCAGGAAATCCCGCGTCGCTGATTGGTCAGGCCGCGGCCAATCAGCGACGCGGGATTTCAGAACAAGATGGCGGCCGTTAGCGGCTCATCTGCTGCACGGAGGTCACCGGCGATGCAGCCGGGAGATGACCGGCGCTAGACGATCATCTCCTGGCTGCTCGCAGCAGAAGTACCCCGACCGGCGGCCTAGGCGGCGCCGCTCCCCGGTCCTCCCTTCACACTTGCCATCGGGAGATCAGTGGCCCTAGCCGCTGATCTCCCGACGGTAGCCGCATGGAGGTCAGCGGCGATGCAGCCGGGAGATGACCGGCGCTAGCCGGTCATCTCCCGGCTGCTCGCAGCGGAAGTACCCGCACAGGCAGCGCCGCTCCCCGGTCCTCACTAACACGGTTCGCTGATTGGTCGCGGCCGCTGGCCGCAACCAATCAGCGATATTGGCGCGAAATTTAAAACACCGCTGTCCTGATTGGTCGCGGCCGGCGGCCGCCACCAGTCAGCAACGAGCGCAGTCCGGCCGCGAATTGGTGCCGGATTTGAAACACGCTTTGCTGATTGGTCGCACCCGCCCGGCCGCGACCAATCAGCGATATTGGCGCGAAATCTAAAACACTGCTTCTCTGATTGGTCGCGGCCAGCCGGCCGCGACCAGTCAGTGACTGGCGCAGGCCGGCCGCGAATTGGCACCGGATTTGAAACACGCAGGCCACCGTCAGGAGATCAGCGGCGACGCAGCCGGGAGATGACCGGTGCTGGGAGATGACCCTGGCTGCAGCCGCAAATAGTCGTGATGTAAGCGGAAGGAAGAGCTGGCTGCAGTCGGGGGAATTACGTGCTGGCTGTGCGTGGTCAGCGATGTTGTCACAAGCAGTATTGACAACATGACGTAATTACAAAATTCATTTGGGGCCCCGGGGGGATACATTGCGGGGTTAATTTAAAGTAGTACACAACCCATTTAAACACTGCTTGGCTGATTAGTTGCTCCCGGTTGGCCGCATACATATTCTAGAATACCCGATGCGTTAGAATCGGGCCACCATCTAGTAGAAAATAATAAGAAGAGTCTTTCAAACTGTTTTTAACTAGAACACAGACAGGTAATTTTCCTCCGTACCTAACCAGGCACATTTTTGGGTTTTATCATATATGTATTTTAATAGCTCTAAACATTTTTCTCGTTTGGATAATTTTTTCTTCTTTTTTTGCGATACATAAGGCTTCATTTTTATGTAATTTTTAAATTCCTTGTTTTTGCTGATATTGGGGGAAAATGTAAAGAAGAATTTGAAATGCATATTTATTTTTCACATTTTTTAATTTCCAATTTCTTTGTTAAGACCACATTTTAAAAAGAAATCCTCTTTCCATAGAAATTATTTTTATATATTGGAAATTTTTTTCAATCGAGGCGGGGTAGAAACAATGATTTTGACTGACAGTAGCTAGGTTTTTTTTTAGTTCTGTTTCACTTATTTATTTTTCTTGCTTTTTATATTTATTTATTTTTTCACCTAGAACACAGTAATTCCTATAATCAGTGATTGCATGATTACTGGGTCCAGAGAAGAAAGCAATGTCAGTGCTTCCTAATATTCCAAAGATCGTGTGCAAATTGTTTACTCTATATTGACATATTAGCACATAAGTTCAAAGCAAAATGTGAACTGCTTGGACGTTTATAGTCAATGGGCAGTACAGGAGTAGTTAAGCAAGTTTTCAGGCATTTTTTTTTTTAGCAGACCATCTCCAATAACTCCTCAAACACTTTGGCGCACATAGCTTTACATTAGGAAGAGAAAGACGACACACTTTGCTACACATAAAAATTCTGGAACAGAGTGAAACTTTCATGTTTGGCTATAGCGATACTTTAAAACATGGGAAAGTTTTGCTTTCTGTGTTTGTTAAAACTCAATTCTACCTGGAAGCCTAGAACAGACATACATGTTGATTGACAGCGTCACTTGTATTTCCTGGTATATCAGCATGGGTGCTCCCTGAAGACTGCAGCTGGGAGAGAAACAAGCCCTTCAGTGAACTTTTTTTTTCTCTAAGGTTAGGCTCACACCAGTGTATTTTTTCTCATCCGAGAGAATCGACCTGATTATGCTAATATCACTCCGATCAAACTTTATTCAGAGTTTGATCAGAGTGTGATCATAGTATGATCTGATTTTGTTGGATGAGAAGAAGATGGAAAAAAAAAATTCTCCATCTTCTCCATTCTGCCAGTCTGTGAAAATTGGACTGTGCTCAGATGTCATCCGGTCTCATTGTCTTACATGGCCCAGTGTGATCTGATAATCGGATCAGACTCTTGCATTCTGCGATTTTTTTTCTTGGGACTGGCTCAGTTCGAAGAAGAAATCGGACATGTGCGCGGCCTCATAGAATATTAGTTTTACTGCAATCTGATGTTTTTTTGGATCGCACTCAGTCCAAAGATATGGTCATGTGCATGAGCCCTAATTCTATGCATATGTGTAAAGCGGTGATATCATTCAGAAGGAGCAGAATGGCACCGAATACCAGATAAGATGGCAGTAGGTGAGTATATTGACACACTGACGCTACAGTACATACACATGTATGCCCCCCTCACCTACAGGCCCAACCGCTGTGGTCCCCAACACTGTGACTGCAGTTGTTACGCCCCTGGTTAAGAGTCTGGTCAAGTTTGTTATGTTGCTCAGATCACTTAACAGAAGAGACAATCATTAGACTAAAATTTTTGAATCAGAAACCTTTGGCACATACTCAGGACTTTGTTAGTTGACTTTAAAACCTAAATATGCTGGGAAAAATGTCCATTATGCACAAAACCCCCTCAACTATAGTTGTCTTTGTGGGAAAAAGACCAAATAATGAAGTAGGAGTTGGTGCAGCAGTTTACATTAAAAGGGACCCCACCTTTAGGGACATTTTTTTATTTAAATGCATGTATTTAGGGCTAAAAATATTTTTTGATTTTGAATTTAATTTAAAATGTTGCATTGCTTGGCTTTTATAGGCTCCTGGCTTCCCTGCAAATTAACCTTTGATGTCACCTGTGGTCATAAATCAGCTGAGAGCAGCTCAGAAAAAGACAAATAAAAGAGTTGCAAACTCCCTGTCAGACCGTCAAAGAGAGCTCACTGATGGATTCTCAGTTAACTTGTTCTGGAGCCAGAAATAGATATTGCAATATTAAAGGTAAGCAAAGAAATTGGTTCAAAATTTTTTAAGAAACCCAATTGCAAACATGTTTTAAAGCCACCACGAATCGTGAAAGCTTTGATGAATCCGGCACATGTTTTCTTTTGTTTCAGGAAGCAACACATGTACATAGCCAAAATGGTCAGATCCCAAGACTGTCATTTGTCTTGAAGTGTCTAATGAGTGTGTGAAATGTTGTTGGAGAGGGAACAGGGTCAGCTGTGACATCAACTATTGTGAATGATGGATTCTGTGTTATCAGCTGTGTCAGGCCTGGCGTCAGCACCAGGGCAAGTGCCTAAGCAAGCAGGGGGGCCAACTCGCCGTCGGGGACACTGGCGCGGTATGGGGCTTGTGAGTCGGGGGGCCCAATGCCAGCGCCCACAAGTGGGCTCTCCTGCTTGCTCAGGGCCCCGGCACTTGCAATACTTACCTCTCCCAGTTCCACCGCAGCTCTGGTGTCTCCCGTGTCTTCTGACTTGTGACGTCTCAGGTCTGAGGGTGTGATGATGTCACTACAGCACATCCTCTGTGCTGAGCAGTCACAGTGCAGAGAGCCAGAGGATGCTGTGGAGTCTGGAGCAGCAGCTAGCGAGGAGCAATATACGGCGCTCATTATATATGGAGCGTTATATGGAGCCCATTATATATGGAGCGTTATATTGGGGCCCATTATGTATGGAGCATCATATTGGGCCCATTATGTATGGAGCATTATATGGGGCCAATTATGTATGGAGCATTATATGGGGGCCATTATGTATGGAGCATTATATGGGGCTCATTATGTATGGAGCATTATATGGGGCCCATTATTCTGAATGGAGCATCATATTGGGCCCATTATGTATGGAGCATTATATTGGGCCAATTATGTATGGAGCATTATATGGGACCTATTATGTATGGAGCCTTATATGGGGCCCATTATGTATGGAGCATTATATGGGGCCCATTATGTATGGATAATTATATGGGGCCCATTATGTATGGAGCATTATATGGGACCTATTATGTATGGAGCATTATATGGGGCCCATTATGTATGGAGCATTATATGGGGCCCGTTATTCTGAATGGAGCATCATATTGGGCCCATTATGTATGGAGCATTATATGGGGCCCATTATGTATGGCGCACTATATGGGAACCATTATATATGGAGCTCTATATGGGGCCCATTATTCTGTATGGAGCATTATATGGGGCCCATTATTCTGTATGGAGCATTATATCAGGTTCATTATTCTGTATGGAGCAATATATGGGGTCCATTATTCTGTAATGAGCAAGATATGTGGTCCATTATTCTGTATGGAGCAATATATGGGGTCCATTATTCTGTATGAAGCATTATATGGTGTCCATTATTCTGCATGGAGCAATATATGGGGCCCATAATACTGTGTGGAGGACTGTACTGTCCGGTCTGCACTGTGCGTTGAAAGAATTCGCCGGTTTCTGAGCTGTTGTAGAATTTACAATAGATATCACTCATGTAGTCACTCACTCAGGCGGATTCCACCTTTCCCACACCCCCCGCCCCAACGGCAAACATGGCGGAGGCGTAGGTTTTCTCCTGTCAGATACCTGCGCTTTCTCCCAAATATCACTGCCACCCTCTGTTACACTCCCTTCTTTTGAGGTGCACCGTGTGTGCATCTTTTCCCCCTCTGACCTCCAACTGGCCGTCATTTACCGACCCCCAGGGCTAGCCACCACTTTCTTAGACCACTTCACCACCTGGCTGCTTCACTTCCTTTCCACTGACATCCCCACTATCAAAATGGGTGACTTCAACATCTCCATTGACACTTCCCACTCATCTGTCTCTAAGCTCCTATTGTTATGATCTGCTACAAGCACTAAGGTAAGACAGGAGATCTGTCCCTACAATAGAACTAAACTGGATCCCTACGATGTAACGGGGAACCTGATCCTGCGATCAGACCCGCTAAAGTCCTCAGCTAGTCTGTACGAAGACCTATAGATGCAAGGGAGGGATCCCTACAAGAACTAGGGACTGGGATAAAGTTGGACACCTCCTAGCAGAAATTGTAGCAGTCAAAGACAAACACACAACAAAGAACATAGAGGTCCGAAGACCTAGCACAACTAACAGAGAACGGTAACAAAGCACCAAGCTAGCTCAAGAGTAGTAAATACAATGAAGTCCAGCAAGGCCAGGAGGGTGGAGCCAGATTAAATAGGCAAAAATGGTCATGTGACCAGCAAACTAGAAAAAACCTAACAGGAGAGTTCTAACAGTACCCCCTCTTCTAAGAGGATCCTCCGGATCCCCTAGGACCGGGCTTATCAGGAAACCTCCTGTGAAACGCTCTGACAAGTCTGGAAGCAGAAATATCATCCGCCCTCACCCATGAGTTATCCTCGGGTCCGAAACCCTTCCAAGCGACGAGATACTGCAAACTCCCTCTATACCGTCTAGAATTTAGGATGCGGGAAATTTCATATTCCCCGTCCTCCACCACCGGAGGAACAGTGGCAGAGGCGTCACCAACCGACACATCAGCTTTTTTCAACAGAGAAGCATGAAACACCGGATTAATCTTCCAGGAGGTAGGAACCTCCAACCTAACAGCAGATTGGTTAACTATCTGAAGCACCTTAAAGGGCCCTACAAACTTGGGACCCAATTTTTTCGAAGGAATCCTCAATCGCAGATTCTTAGAGGACAACCAAACCATGTCACCAATAGCAAACGAAACCTCTTGCCGTTTCCTATCAAAGTACCTCTTAGATTTTTTGTTAGCCTCCTGAAGATTATCACGCACATCTGTCCAAACTCTCTATAAATCACCGGAAAAACTCTCCTCCTCCGGCACAGCCGATACCAATTTGGAGAATGACCCAAAAGACGGATGTCTCCCAGTACAACAAAAAAAAGGCGAACACCCAGCAGACGAGGATGTATGGTTGTTAAGAGCAAATTCAGCAAGTGGCAGAAACTCAGACCACCCCTCTTGATTGTCTGCCACAAAGCAACGCAAGAACTGCTCAACATCCTGGTTCTTTCTTTCTGTCTGGCCATTAGACTCAGGATGATATCCGGATGAAAACGACAAATGAACTCCCAACCTGTCACAAAAGGCACGCCAAAAACGAGCCACGAACTGAGGTCCCCTATCAGAAACAATGTCAGTAGGAACGCCATGTAGTCTGACAATTTCCTTGACAAAGGCCTTAGCGAGTGTCTTAGCGCAAGGCAGTTTGATGAAGGGAACCAAGTGACACATCTTGCTAAAACGGTCCACGACCACCCAGGTGACCGTGAAACCTTCAGAGGGGGGAAGGTCAGTAATAAAGTCCATAGCCAGATGTGTCCAAGGTGCACTAGGAACCTCCAGAGGGCAAAGCAACCCCGCAGCAGGAGCATGCAAAGACTTAGATCTAGCACACACAGTACATTGACGCACCCACTTAATGACTTCCTTCTGCCATCCAGGCCACCAAAAACTGCGACCCACAAGTCTCTTGGTCTCATAAATTCCTGGATGACCGGCCAACCAAGACTCATGACACTCAACAAACAAATCTCTCCTAAAGGTCCTAGGCACAAACAACCTCCCATGGGGAGTGTTAGATGGGGCATTCTCCTGAGCTTTAAGAATCTCATCCTCCAAAACGGAGTCCAAAGCAGCAATCACAACACCTTCTTGTAAAATGCTCTCCTCCTCCTCCTCAGCACTAACCATGGGAGAAAAGCTGCGAGACAAAGCATCCTCTTTAACATTCTTGGTACCTGGGATGTAAGTAACGGAAAAATTAAACCGCGAGAAAAAAAGTGCCCACCTAGCCTGACGGGCATTCAAGCGCTTGGCAGCATCAAGATAGATCAGATTTTTATGATCAGTGAAAACCTGAATGGGAAATTCAGCACCTTCCAAGAGATGACGCCAGTGTTCAAATGCAAGTTTAATAGCCAGCAATTCCTGATTACCAATATCGTAATTAAGTTCAGTCTCAGAAAATTTTTTTGAAAAAAGGCACAGGGATGTACTCCATCCTTGTTTTCCTGAGACAACACCGCACCGACCCCCACAGAAGAAGCATCAACCTCAACCAAAAACGGCTTAGTCACATCAGGCTGCATAAGGATGGGAGCAGAGCTGAACCTCTCCTTTAGAAACACAAAAGCTTCAATGGCCTCAGAAGTCCACTGAACCGCATTAGCACCTTTCCTGGTGAGATCGGTCAGCGGTTTGACAATAATAGAATTTTTTTTTATGAATTTTCTGTAATAATTGGCGAAACCCAAAAACCTCTGTATCGATTTCAAACCAATAGGCCTAGGCCATTCCTGCACAGCTTGAACTTTAACCGGGTCCATCTCAAAACCTTCACTGGAGATAATGTAACCCAAAAAACTAATTCTCTGTACAGCGAACTCACATTTCTCCAGCTTAGCAAAAAGCGAATTGTCCATTAATAACTGTAGAACCTCACGTACGCTCCGCCAATGAGACTCCAGATCAGGCGAATAAATCAGAATGTCATCCAAATACACAACCACATTCTTACCGATCAAAGGTCTCAGGATGTCATTAATAAGATTCTGAAAAAATTCTGGTGCGTTGGTAAGACCAAAAGGCATAACCAGATTCTCAAAATGACCCACAGGAGTGTTAAAAGCAGTCTTCCATTCATCATCCTCCTTCATGCGCAACAAATTGTATGCCCCCCGGAGATCAATTTTAGAGAACCACTTGGCCCCCACTAACTGGTTAAACAAATCAGGAATCAATGGCAGTGGGTAAGGATTGCGTACAGTAATTTTATTAATCTCACGAAAGTCCAGACAAGGACGTAAACCACCATCTTTTTTTTTAACAAAAAAAAATCCAACAGCCACAGGAGACTTAGAGGGCCTAATGTGACCGGCGGCCAAGCTTGTCTGTATGTATTCCTCCAAAGCCTTTCTCTCAGGAATAGTAAGATTAAATAAACGACTTTTAGGAAGAGTCGCTCCAGGGACAAATTCAATGGTACAATCATAGTCTCTATGGGGAGGCAAAATTTGTGACTCCTCCTCAGAAAAAACTCTCCAAAAATCCTGAATAGGTACAGGTAATTCCCCTTTTTCCACCGCAGCAATACGTCCGTTACAACACTTGTCATAACACTTAGGGCTCCAGAACTTAATTTCATTGGTAGACCAATCCAGTACAGGATTATGCAATTTTAACCAGGGCAACCCCAATATTACTGGAGAAAGCAAATTATTCAATACTACCAAATCCAAATTCTTTTGATGAACACCATTAATAGTGAGGGGAAACTCACAGACCTTGTGAGTAACACTCTTCAAGGGAGAGCCATCAACAGAAACCACAGCAATAGGGGATGACAAAGGTTTAGGTTTTAATGTAAGTTTTTCCAAGAATCCCCCATCAATCACATTCAGAGTAGAACCACAATCCACAAATACCCGAAATTCAATTAATTCTTCCTGAGCAGCGGTAGTAGCAGATAGGAATACTCCCTTAGTATTTAAACAGGCAATACGGGCATAACTGACCATTTTTTTTTCTTTGTTCATACGAAGCACACAGTTCTTAATAAAATGACCAGAATTTCCGCAATAGAAGCACAAACCTTCAGAAAGCCTGCGGTCTTTTTCCTGAGAGCGGGGTGTCATCGCCCCAATCTCCATCGGCTCTCCTTTGTCAGCACAGACCCTCTCAAGACTCGGAGCTGACATAGCAGAGGATTTGCTCTCATTAACCCTTGCACGCAGTCTCCTGTCCAGCCGTATAGCTAATTGCATAGCCTCCTGCAAGTTTCCAGGTGTGGGATAAGCAATCAGCAATTCTTTAACCCTTTCACCTAGCCCCGCAAGAAACAAACTTTTCAAAGCTGAATCGTTCCACCCCACCTGGGCAGACCACCGACGGAAGTGAGAACAATACTTTTCCACATTACCTGATCCCTGCCTCAAACGTCTCAATTCAGACTCAGCAGATGAGAAACGATCAGGATCATCGTACAACAAACCCAAAGCAGAAAAAAAACTATCCACTGATCTAAAGCACGGATCACTAGGTTGGAGAGAAAAAGCCCATCCCTGAGGATCCTTGCGCAAAAGTGACATTATGAACCCTATGCGCTGTGATTCATCACCAGAGGATCCGGGTCTTAAACGAAAATACAATAAACAAGCATTTTTAAAAGAAAAAAAATCTTGTTGTTCACCAAAAAATAGATCAGGCAGACGTACCTTTGGCTCTACCAAATGTGCTCCAGAACAGCTACTCACGTGTTGTTGAAGCTCGGCCACCTCCAGAGAGAGTCCCTGCAAGCGTTGAGCCAAATCTTGAACCGACACCATGATGGAAACTGGAGGTCTTTCCTTAGAGAATTTTTTTGGGCTGGACTTACTGTTGTGATCTGCTACAAGCACTAAGGAAAGACAGGAGATCTGTCCCTACAATAGAACTAAACTGGATCCCTACGATGTAACGGGGAACCTGATCCTGCGATCAGACCCGCTAAAGTCCTCAGCTAGTCTGTACGAAGACCTATAGATGCAAGGGAGGGATCCCTACAAGAACTAGGGACTGGGATAAAGTTGGACACCTCCTAGCAGAAATTGTAGCAGTCAAAGACAAACACACAACAAAGAACATAGAGGTCCGAAGACCTAGCACAACTAACAGAGAACGGTAACAAAGCACCAAGCTAGCTCAAGAGTAGTAAATACAATGAAGTCCAGCAAGGCTAGGAGGGCGGAGCCGGATTAAGTAGGCAAAAATGGTCATGTGACCAGCAAACTAGAAAAAACCTAACAGGAGAGTTCTAACACCTATCCCTCACTTCCTCCTTCGGCCTTGCTCAATGGTCTTCGACAGCTACTCATAAAGATGGCCACACACTGGACCTCATCTTCACCCGCCTCTGTTCCCTATCTAACCTCTCTATCTCACCCCTCCCTCTCTCTGACCATAACCTCCTCACATTCGCTACCCTCTCCTCTCCAAGTGCACAATCCCCACTCCACAAACTTACATACGCTCGCAGAAACCTCAAACACCTTGACCTACACTCACTCTCTGAATCCCTTCTCCCTCTTACAGACATAAATTCCTTACACAATGCAGATGTTGCTGCCGCTTCATATAACACCACAATAGTTGCAGCTCTCGACTCGATCGCCCCTCTCACACATACCAAATCTCGCACAATCAACAGGCAATCCTGGCACACCTAACTTACTAAAGAACTGCGACGGGCCTCCAGGGTTGCGGAGAGGAGATGGATAAGGTCTCACTCCATCGAGCACTTCATCGCATTCAAACAATCCCTCACTATCTTCAAGTCCGCGCTCACTACAGCAAAACAAACCTACATCTCATCTCTCATATCCTCCCTCTCACAACCCTAAACAGCTATTTAACACTTTCAATTCTCTCCTTCATCCCCCAGCACCTCCTCCCTCTTCTCTCATCTCAGCCGAAGACTTTGCCTCATTCTTCAAGCAGAAGATTGACACCTTCAGACAAAGCTTTTGCCTAAAGCCCACACAACCCCTCCTCATATCTACTCAACCTTCCTCCTCCAAACCCCACTTCTCCTCCATTACAGAAGGTCAAGTCTCCTCTTTACTCTCCAAATCACACCTCACCACCTGCGAACTTGACCCAATCCCATCCCACCTCATCCATAACCTTACCACAGTCTTCATCCCAACCCTAACCCACCTCTTCAACCTGTCACTAACAACCGGTGTCTTCCCCTCATGTTTCAAACATGCCGCAATCACACCCATCCTCAAAAAGCCCTCCCTTGACCCATCCTCTCTGACTAGCTACCGCCCCATATCACTTCTCTCCTTTGCCTCAAAACTACTAGAACAACATGTCCACCTTGAACTGTCCTCCCACCTCTCCTCCTGTTCCCTCTTCGACCGCCTGCCATCTGGCTTCTGACCGCATCACTCGACTGAAACTGCCCTGACCAAAGTCACCAACGACCTACTAACTGTCAAATCCAAGCGACACTACTCCATCCTCCTCCTTCTGGACCTGTCACCTGCCTTCGACACAGTGGACCATTCCCTCTTACAACAGATTCTCTCATCTCTTGGCATCATGGACTTGGCCCTATCCTGGATCTCCTCATACTTAACAGACAGAACATTCAGTGTCTCCCACTCACGCACCACCTCCTCATCTCGCCCCTTATCTGTCGGTGTCCCCCAAGGTTCAGTTCTAGGACCTCTGCTCTTCTACATCTACACCTTTGGCCTGGGACAGCTCATAGCGTCTCACGGCTTCCAGTATCACCTCTATGCTGTTGACACACAGATCTACCTCTCTGGACCCGATATCTCCTCCCTACTAACCAAAATCCCACAATGTCTGTCCGCCATCTCATCCTTCTTCTCTGCCAGATTTCTAAAACTCAACATGGACAAAACAGAGTTCATCATCTTTCCACCCTCTCATTCATATCCCCCATCTGACCTATCCATCAACGTCAATGGCTGTTCACTCTCCCCAGTCCCAAAAGCTCGCTGCCTTGTGGTAACCCTGGACTCTGATCTCTCCTTCAAACCACATATCCAAGCCCTTTCCACCTCCTGCCGACTCCAACTCAAAAATATCTCCCGGATCCGTGCATTCCTCAGCAAAGACTCTGCAAAAACACTAGTGCATGCCCTCATCATCTCCCGCCTCGACTACTGCAACCTCATGCTCTGTGGCCTCCCTTCCAACACTCTTGCACCCCTCCAATCTATTCTAAACTCTGCTGCTCGACTAATCCACCTGTCCCCCCGCTATTCCCCAGCCTCCCCCCTCTGTCAATCGCTTCACTGGCTCCCCATTGCCCAGAGAATCCAGTTCAAAACCCTAACCATGGCATACAAAGCCATCCACAACCTGTCTCCTCCATACATCTGTGACCTAGTCTCCCGGTACTTACCTGCACGCAACCTCCGATCATCACAAGATCTCCTTCTCTACTCCCCTCTTATCTCCTCTTCCCACAGTCGCATACAAGATTTCTCCCGTGTATCGCCCCTACTCTGGAACTCTGTACCCCAACACATCAGACTTTCGCCTACCATGGAAGCCATCAAAAGAAACCTGAAGACCTACCTCTTCCGACAAGCCTACAACCTGCAGTAACCACCGCTCCACCACATTACTGCATGACCTCCTCTACCCTCACCTACTGTATCCTCACCCATCCCTTGTAGACTGTGAGCCCTCGCGGGCAGGGTCCTCGCTCCTCCTGTACAAGTCGCTGACTTATTTTGTTAAGATTATGTAAATGTTTTTGCTATGTATATCCCTATCACATGTAAAGCGCCATGGAATAAATGGCGCTATAATAATAAATAATAATAATAATGTAATGTAAGAAGTGAAATCTTTGGCGCTGTACTATATCTATATTTCTCTGAGGTATCTGTGCATCATGAATCGTGGTATGTGTTAAAGGGGCCCACGGAGGCTCTTTCGCCCGGTGCCCATGAAATCCTGGAGCCAGCACTGAGTTGTGTATAGAGGTGTTACATGTCATTGTAATCCTGCATCTACTGATAAAAACTTGTAAATTATTCCTGAAAATAAGTGAGAGTAAAACTCTAAAAAAGTTCCAGTGGCCAGTGTGAAAATTGCAAGATTACTAATATTATTTTAGTAATATTTATTAATAACAATCATGATATGGAAAAAAATTGTCAAAAAAATGTATTTTAAAAGCAAGTAAGGCTGTGTGCCCACTATGCGTTTTTTAAGCGTTTCCGCAGCGGCAATTCCGCTGCAGAAACGCTTAAAAAACGCTTGGTAGAAGGCCTGCCATGTTCCCCAATGATAATCCGCATGTGCTGTGCACATGCTGCGGAAATTTCCGCTGCGGATTATCATTGCGGAAAAAAACGCAGCACTGCCAATTATTTTGCGAAAGAGCTGTGTTTTCGCCGCCATAGACTTGCATTGGAACGCATGGAATCTGCATCACTGCATCTGTACATGCGGTATCCAAGCGTTTCAATGCGCGGATGGTACCCGGGTGTGGACAGGAGACTCTCCTCCGGACCCAGGTACCATAGAACCTGTAAAAAAAAGAATAAAATAAAAAATAAAATATATACTTACCTTCTGGCGGCCCCCGCTGCACTCCTTCTCGCATGCCGGCAGATCGCGATGGACTGAAGGACCTGCGCTGACGTCATTTAGTTATGTGACGTCAGGTCCTTCAGTGCACCGCGTGCTGCCGGCAAGCCAGGACAGAGCGAATAAAGACTCCGCGGGCCATCAGAAGGTAAGTATAGATTTATTTTTTTATTTTTTACCATTCTTTCGGTCACACTATATAAATCCATGCCGTTTGCATGGATTTATATAGTGTGACCAAGTTGTCAAGCACTTTTTCAAGTGATGCTAAAATCGCTTGGAAAGCGCTTGACAACCCGCATGCGGAAATGCATGTGAAGAACGCTTCACATCCGCATGTCCCTGGCAGGAAAAACGAATGTACAATCCGCATGTACAATCCGCATGCGTTTTTTTTCTGCCAGGGAGATGCAGAGATGCTCAGGAAAAAATCCTGAGCATTTCTGCATCGTGGGCACATAGCCTAACACAAAAGCCTGATTTAAAGAATAGGTATTTTCTGATTATAGTTTCCCTTCCAGCTTTGTAAAGTCAGATTTTTATTACAGTGCCAAATAAACCAACAAAATAGTTAACAGAGATTTGTTTTCCTGGTGACAATACAAATCTTGCATTTTCTTTATCGAACTTATGATGTTTAAGACATGCAAACATACTTTGCTTAAAAAAGGGTGGGGAACATCCTATATATCACACAGAACACAAATAAAAAGTGTACTCCTCCCAAACTGCATGATAATAAGACAAGTGCAAACCAAAGGAGGGGTAGCACTATTTTACTTTAAGACAAATAACATGTAGAAAAATGGAAACTGAGAAAAGTTAGATTACCTGCCTTAAAAGATATGTATTTAGGGCAGACTTAAAGGTAATCTGTCAGCAGGATTTTGCTATGTAATCTGAAGGCAGCATGAGGTAGGGGTTAAAGCACTGATTTCAGTGATGTCTCTCTTATCAAGCTCAGTTGTTTTGTTTGCTTGCAATGATTGTTTTAGCACCAGGAACTTGTCATTGCTGGGATACAGCAGGGCTGTGGATGCTAGTCCCACTCCGCCCCCTCCTGTGATAGGCAGCTCACTGTCTATGGAAATTGTATATACAGAGCCTGGTGTGGGCGGGGTTAGCTTCCTCAGCTCTGCTGTATTGCTAAATCAAAAACCTCTCATTTTTGGCTTCACCCAGTAATCTAAGTGATACATCGTTAGATTCAGCTTCTCTTTGCCTACATCAGGCTGCTCTCAGATAAGGTAGCAAAAACCTGCTGACAGATTCAATTTAAAGCACCACTCCAGCATTTTTTAATTTTACTCCTGGATTGGTGTCACTATTGTAGTTTCCCTTCCCCTAGTGTCATACTTACTTCTTCATCTGTTATTGCCGCCGCTTTCGTCATCCTCTGCAGGTTCTTACATGCTGGATCGCTCCAGTGTTTTCTGGCCGATACGGAAGTCACAACACAATGTAAGTCTATGAGAGCCACAACAAGGCCAGAACAAGGCTCACACAGACTTACATTGAGAGCTTGTGACCGTTACCTCTCACTTCCATTAAGTCAGAAGTTGCGGTCTCAATATGGCAGCACAGAACCGGAGTGACAGCGGCACCAGCTGAAGGCAGTGGCTGGTGAGTATAATACTGGGGTCAGGGAACTCAGATTAGTGGCAGCACTCCAGCGCTGAAATAAAAACAAAAACACTGGGGTGGTGCTTTAAAACTGTGGATGTTGGGAATTGATTTGATTGTCTGGAGAAGAGAATTCCAGAGACCCGATACAGCATGGGTAAAGTCTTGGAGCTGGGAGTGGGATGATCAACTTATAGAGGATGTTAATCTGATATCATTGACAAAATGGAGAACACGGGTAGGATGATAGACAGAGTTGATAGAGGGCAATGGAGCTTTTTGTGTGAGGACAATAAGTTCACATTGTATTACTGATCATCTGCACATCAATCTACTCAGCCCCAATAAGCATTTTTTTTTACTCATCATGAAACCGTTTTTCGCTACTAAGTTGCTATTGCACTTGTTGGATTGGCTTCACTGGCTGTTTTATAGGATTCATTTTTATGCGTCTTTGATACTTTTTATGTGATAGTTGATTGCATTAATTGTACTTTATCTACTGTATACACTATATATCATCTACCACATTTACCTTTCTATTGGCCTTTCTATACCAAGCACTATTTTACCATTTGCTGTCGTTTAATACCTTTTTCTGCAATTTATGTGGAATCTTTTGTAATATTTCCTTTTGGTGATTGCCCACTTTTTGAGCGGTGTTTTGACTTTATTTTTGTTACCTACTTGTTTTATGTGGAATATTTGTAAATATTTATTCCATGGCAAAACATTCTTTATGTCTTTGTACCACTTATATAGGTAGTGGGTTTTGCTCTAGGTTACAGAAATATACTCTATTATAATTTTTGCTTATATTTTGCTGTAGTTTCCTGCTATGTTTATTTCTCTCCCCAAAAAATCCAAAACCCAATAGTACTTTATTTCAAAAATAAAGTGTGAACACAACACATTTTTTTCCAACTATATGCTAATATTAGAAAAACATCAGTGGCCTACCGCCAATGGCGGCAGGCCACACGACTGCTATGGGGCCGTGAGTCGGGGAGGCCCGATTTCAGGGCCCGCATCGGGGCCCCACTGGATCGGGCTTCCCCCGCATCGGGCTCCCCCCCGCCCCCCGACCCGCATTCAATTGAAGGCAATGTTCGAGGTGGGAGCGTCATGTGACACTCTCTCTCCCATCATTCCCCCCCTGCGTCTGACGCAGCGGAGCAATGACGTCACTTCATCGCACCATGCTGGGTCAGACAGAGGAGCTGATGAGAGAGACGCGCTACAGAGACTGAAGAAGCAAGGGAACGAGGAGCGAGTAGTAAGTGTGGATTAATTTTTTTTAAATCTTTGAGTATGTGGTGCCCATATTACTGGGGGACTGTGGCCGCACTATGCCCTATGGGGGCTGCATTATACCCTATGGGGGCTGCACTATGCCCTATGGGGGCCACACTATGCCCTATGGAGGCCGCACTATGCCCTATGGGGGCCGCACTATGCCCTATGGGGGCCGCACTATGCCCTATGGGGGTCACACTTTGCCCTGTGGAGGCAGCACTTTGCCTTATGGGGGCTGCAATATTCTGTATGGAGGACCATGAGGGCCACATTATATTGTGTGGAAGACCATGGGGGGTGCATTATATTGAATGGAGGACCATGGGGGTGCATTATATTGCATGGAGGCCCATGGGGGGTGCATTATATTGCATAGAGGACCATGGGGGGGTGCATTATACTATATGGAAGACTATGTGGGCCATTATTATATTTGGAGGGTTATGTGGGGCCATTATACTGTATGAAAGCAATTATACAATGTGAAGGTTTGTGTGAGGTCTATCTTATTGTTTGGAGGGCTAGTGTGGGCTATTATACTGTATGTAGGCCCATTATACTGCATGGAGGGCTGTGTGGAGATCACAGTTAGGGGATCATACTGTGTTGGGGTAATCATACTTGCGTTGGGAGTTGAGATGGGATACAGTAGGGTCATTATACTATGCATGTGGAGACTAATGTGGATAAATTCACCATGGGGGTATTATACTGTGTTTGGGGGGCACTTTTGTTTATAAGGCAGCACGGTGGCTCAGTGGTTAGCACTGCAGCCTTGTAGTGCTGGGGTCCTGGGTTGAAATCCCACCAAGGACAACATCTGCAAGGAGTCTGTATGTTCTCCCCGTGTTTGTGTGGGTCAAGTTTCCTCCCACACTCCAAAGACATCCTGATAGAGAATATAGATTTTGAGCCCCAATGGGGACAGCAATGATGATGTATGTAAAGCACTGCAAAATATTTTGGCGCTATATAAAAATAAAAATTATTATTATTATCATACTTTATGGGGGCAATGAAAGAGGAATCTAAGACTTCAGCAGGAGGAAAGTTACTATGTAAAGGCTGGAAAGTTGCGAGACATGCTCTTCTGTGACCCCTACAATAATTTAAGTTTTGTTTTTCTTTTTTTCTTTTTTTTTAGGTGGGGGAGGAGGGCCCAATTAGAACTTCTGCTATGGGGTCCCATGATTTCTATGTACGCCCCTTAAAAACATGTCCACTTACTTCCAAAAAAACAGCATTAAATTTGTCTCCAGGTTGTGTGCAATACTGAAGCAGAGCCCCTTCTACTTCAATACAACCAAGCTGCAATACCTGGCCTAACCTATGAGACACAGAAGTAATGCTGGATTTGGTTGGACTTTTATCACTGTTTGAAATACAGTATATCCAACAAATGTCAATAACAAAGATTTGTTTTCCTGGTGACAATACAAATTATGCATGTTCTTTATCAAACCTGTGATGCTTAAAACATGCAAACATGCTTTGTTTATAAAAGGGTGGGGGACATCCTATTTTTCACACAGAGCACAGCTAAAAAGTGTACTCCTCCCAAATTGCAAGATAATAAGACAAGTGCAAACCAAAGGAGGAGTAGCACTATTTTACACTAAGGCAAATAACATTAGATTTACCATGTTCACTATACAGTGGCATGTAAAAGTTTGGGCACCCCTGGTCAAAATTACTGTTATTGTGAACAGTTAAGCAAGTTGAAGATTAAATGATCTCAAAAAGACCTAAAGGTAAAGATAACACATTTACTTTGTATTTTAGGCAAAAAAAGAATAAAATATATTGTCATTTTTTACATTTTAAAATTACAAAAAGGAAAATGGACCCATGCACAAGTTTGGGCACCCTGCATGGTTAGTACATAGTAGCACCCCCTTTTGAAAGTATCACAGCTTGTAAACGCTTTTTGTAGCCAGCCAAGAGTCTTTCAATTTTTGTTTGAGGGATTTTCATCCTTTCTTCCTTTTAAAATTCTTCCAGTTCTGTGAGATTCCTGGGTCGTCTTGCATGCATTGCTATTTTGACATCTAGGCACAGATTTTCAATGATGTTCAGATCAGGCGACTCTGAGGGCCATTGTAAAACCTTCAACTTGCTCCTTTTGAGGTAGTCTATTGTGGATTTTGACATGTGTTTAGGATCATTATCCATTTGTAGAAGCCATTCTCTTTTCAACTTCAGCTTTTTTACAGATGATGTTCTGTTTGCATCAAAAATGTGTTGAAATTTCATTGAATCCATTCTTCCCTCTACCCGTGAGATGTTCCCCGTGCCATTGGCTGCAACACAACCCCAAAGCATGATTGATCTACCCCCATAGTTAATGGTTGGCAAGATGTTCTTTTCCTGCAATTCTGTGCCCTTTTTTCTCCACACATACCTTTGATCATTGTGGCCAAAGAATTCTAGTTTAAGCTCATTAGTCCACAGGACTTGTTTCCAAAATGCATCAGGCTTGTTTAGATGTTCTTTTGCATACTTCTGACACTGAATTTTATGGTGAGGACACAGGAGAGGTTTTCTTCTGATGATTCTTCCATGAATGCCATATTTGTGCAGGTATCTCTGAACAGTAGAACAATGTTCCACAAATCCAGAGTCTGCTAAATCTTTCTGAAGGTCTTTTGCAGTCAAGCGGGGGTTCTGATTTGCCTCTCTAGCAATCCTATGAGCAGCTCTTACTAAAATTTTGCTTGGTCTTCCAGACCTTATCTTGACCTCCACTGTTCCTGTTAACTGCAATTTCTTAATTACATTTCTAACTGAGGAGTGGGCAACTTAAAAATGCTTTGCTATCTACTTATAGCCTTCTCCTGCTTTATGGGCCTCCACCATTTTAATTTTCAGAGTGCCAGGAAGCTGCTGAGAAGAACCCATGGCTGCTTCTTTTGGCACAAGGTTAGAGGTGGCTGGGTTTTTATAAAGCAGGGAAATTTGCATCACCTGGCCTTTCCTAATGATGATAGTGAAAAAGCCATAACCCTAAGAGGCTAATTAAGATCTGAAACCTTGGTCAACCTTTGGCTCCCACTCCTGAGAAAAAATACTGACCAAATACTGATAGTGGGGTCGTGGCCTTATGCTGACAGTGCCGGGTTTCCTGCCCTTTGGTGCCAAGCCACTCGCTTAGGGCTCTTTCACACGTCCGGATATTTCTGGTATTGGAAAATCCGTGTCCGTGTGTCTGTGTGGCATTGGTGTGCCGCCCGCATGCCGCATCAATATCAGCGACTGGGAATCAGCAGTACAGTTATCACTCTCATCATTGTCTGATCAGCGCCAGCAGGGGACAATGTTGAGAGTATTATTCTGCTCCCGCTGTCTCCAAAACCTGTAAAAATAAGAATAAAATAATCCTTATAATCACCTGTCCTAAGAGTCCCACACTGTAATCCATCTGACCGCACATGCTGAGGAGCAGAGGAGAATGACTTGCTCCAGCTAGCGGGCCCCTGACCTGCGCTGAGCTCACCGAGCAGTGTCCTGTCACTCAGTGAGCTTAGCACAGGTCAGGGGCCCGCTTGCTGCAGCAAGTCCACTCTCCTCTGCTCCTCAGCGTGTGAATTACAGCGTGGGACACTTAGGACAGGTGAGTATAAGGATTTTTTTATTTTATTCTTATTTTTACAGGTTTTGGACACAACTCTCAACATTGTCCCTTGCTCACGTTGATCTCAGTGCTGGCACGGGACAATGATGAGAGATGCCTGCAGCACCCAGTGCTTGGGAACAACGTGAACTATACTGCTGATTCCCAGGTGCCGGTACGTGTCACATTGATAACACACGGATGTCACCCATGTGTCATGAGTGTGCATGTGTGCGTGACGTTTTTGAGCGGCCTGTGCTGTGGGTAGAAAAATGGATATGTCAGCGTGTTTTGCCCACGGACACACAGATGAGCACAGACCCATTCATTAGAATAGGTGTACGTGTGTCAGTGTCTCCAGTACATGTGGAAACGGACACCACACGTATTCGAAACACGGACGTGTGAAAGACCCCTTATGTTCATTCTTCTAAACCCTATCAGTTTCATAGTGCAGCACTTTGGGGCCACAATGCATATGCTCACATCATTGTTAGGATCCTCCTAGGTTCATCCTGACACGGGAACCTTATCTTGTTTGCTGACAAGTGGGAAAACATTTCTATTGTCAGCTACATGGACAGGATATAGCAGTCCCAATGCGTACCAAAGCCAGTAAGTGCCTGCAACTTTGGATCCTATGGCTAGAGCTACACATCGACTATGGCCATGACACTTGTCTTGCAGACAAAGATCGCTATGTGTCACTGCTACATTCATGTGCAATGCATATGAATGGGGTACCATTGCGACCCCTAAAGTGCCGCAACCACAACAAACAAGTCCCAAAAAAATCCAATGTGTCAGATTTTTTGCTACTTGTCACAATCGTGGTACCCTAGCAGGAGCTATGCAACCCCGTTCACTTGTATTCCACTGCAATGGAATACAATCTTGTGGTATTTGCTAATGTGTTTTGCACCAGATTCTTCAAATTAACTTTTTGACTTTAACCTTTTTTTGTGACCTTTTAGCTTGAAAAGTTGCAAATACGTTAAAATGTTGCATGCTAGTCTTCAACTGCGACAAAAATAAAACTCCCCCAGAAACTTTACTCCAAAAATGCAACATTTGGAAAAAAATTGCATTTCATCAATCTGTCTAAAACATCTGGATTAGCAAAGTTGTAGAAGAAAGATGAAAAAAGACTTAAAAAAGAAAGGTGACTTAGAAAATAGCACAAAACTTATGAAGAATAATTTGCAAATACTGATGCAAATTGCTCCAGAAAACTGGAGAAATAATAGTGATGAATCAGGGTCACAGCCTTTGTTGTGAGAAAGCACAACACTTAAAGGGGTTGTCCATTACTTGGACAACCCCTTCTCTATCCGTATGTTTTCCTCTTATAAAATAATAACATTTATGCTCCCCCGGGGCTCACGTGACATTGTTATGTCACTCAATCTCTGCGGCCGAACAACGCTGGATTCACTCTCGCCACCTTCAGACATATCACATACTGTACATCCTGAAGAAGTGAGAATGCACCAGCTCTTAATTCCTCCAGATGTATGTGAGTAGTGGACAACCCCTTTAAGAGTATAAATCCACATACTGTTGCTCCGCAGGTTGGAGAATCCAACATAGAAATCAGACATAAGAGATGCCGCTACTGGTTTGTATTAAATAAGGATATCCAGAGAGTCCAGAGTATTGTAGAGTAAATTATTCTCAACGCGTTTCAAAGTATCAATAACTTCTTCATCAGGAGAAACCTGTCACGCAAGGTGTGGGAAAGACTTAGTGCAACACAATGGGAAGAGGGAAAGGAGCCCAGACTCTAGGGAAAGGGGGGAGTGGAGACCACCTAGGCCTATCTGATATCACCCTGTCTCCACTAACGTCCCTATATTGGTTCTTCACCAATCGCCGCACGCAAACTTCGCCCTGGCTTTCCCTGCCGTTTGGCAGGGAGGGGATGAGCGCTAGTCGATCCCCACTGACAACTACAGACAACAATGGGGAACAAAAAAGGGAAGATAGCTTAGCTTTTAGTCGACTTTGGAGAGATGAACACCAGTCCTCATAGCAACAGAGAGGAAGAAGGAATTCACTTGCTCCAAGCCTTCACAAGGGGTCAATGTGAGTACCGCCAGCACCTCCCTCTAGCACACAGCAGGTATTTATACACCCAGGCCAGGGTGTTAATTAGCCAGAGAAAGGTAGCCGCTGGGTCCTAGAGAGACAGCTTCTGTGAAGGTGTCTGTAATGCTAAACAAAGAGATCTCCTTCAACCAACTGCAGGGCGACTGTCTGTCACTTCTGATACACCCGTGACAAAACCACAGACTTTCTGTAGTTTTTCCTGATGAAGAAGCTATAGATACTTTGAAACTCGTTGAGGATTTCTGTGGTTTCTCTAGATGAGGAAGTTCTAGATACTTTGAAACGCCTTTAGAATAAAACCACAATTATTCTACAATACTCTGGACTCTCTGGATATCCTTATTTAATACCGATCAGCAGCGCAGCATACCTGCATCTCCTATATCTGAATCTTGACATCTTTACAGGATTCATCTGTGGTCAGGAATTAGGCAGCTTTCTTCTTATCTTCTTATGCTTTCAAATTTTACCAAATGACAACATTTCCAATAAGTATATCAAATAAAAACAAATGTACAACTTCCTGAGCCACTAGTGTAAATTATACTTTTGAGAAAGGAAGTCTTATTTATTTCACACATTTAACTTTGTGTTATTAATGTTTAAGTATGTAACAGTATTCCTAGTACAATATTAGCAAAAAGATAACCCTTATACTATGACCGAGAACCACCTCGTCATAGTGCGCAGAAATGACATGAGATCCAAGTGGACTTTACACTGCGTTGTGTTGGGAAATACAGAACATATCGCAAGTGAAAGCAACAAAAGCGTTTTCCAGAGCTAAAGACTGACTAAGTGGATTCACATTGTGCATATAGTCTTTTCATTTTGCCAAATATTGTTTATAAAAAGTATACCCAATTGTCAGCATTTCCAGTTAGTGTGTGTGAATTTAACATTGACTCATATCCGGTTTAATGAGCAATGAACCAATTACCCAACAGATCTTTCGGGTAAACTAGTTACATTTTTTTGGCTGAGGTTACATACAATGTACTCAGGAGCATCTAAGGTTGGGGTGTGCCGAAGCTGGAGCTGATTCCATGAGGCAGCTTATGAACATATCACATAAACATTTCATAACAGCATAAGTCAGTCAAGACATTTATATAATACATATTTTTAGATATCATTGATCCAGCCTTGGCCTTATAGATTGTATGCATATTCCTCGTCACTGAAAATGCAACACCTAAAAGGAAAAATTATAGAATTATGGAAATCGCAAGATCGAAAGACATCTTAATGTATGCAAACAACATTTTTAAACCATCTTGATTTATTCAGTATCGAGTATGAGCACCACGTGCAGAAAGACATGCACTTACACACCTTAGCTGCTATCAATTAGATAATTAATGGTTATCTAACGAATGTTCTGCCACACTGCATGCACTTGGACAAATCATCAAGATTTGCTGCTGGCAGCTCCCTTTGCAATTTTTGACCAATAACGTCCCAAATCTGCCTTATGGGAGACAAGTCAGGAGACCCTGGCCATGGTAGCATGTTTAGGCTGCTCACAGTAGCACGAGCAACAAGTGGCCTGACATTGTCGTGTGGAAAAACAACTCCTGAGACACTTTGGAGAAATTTGGACATTCCACTGGTTCCACGATTGAGACTTTCTGTACTGAAGTGAAATTTGATATCACATATCAAGTCTAAGGCATCAAACAATGTTTACACAGATCATCAGAAGGCATTTGCATGACATTGATTACGAGCCTAAAATACAGCTACAGGTGTCCCATTAACCTTATGCCATAGTTCTCAAAGGCCATCATGGTACAGAGCAAGATGACAATGGAGGCTGAAATAGAGGTCTATCCTATTCTTCGATGAGTCCCGTTTTGTTTTGGATGCAATGATAGCTGGAGATTGGTTTGGAGACCTTCATGAGGGAACGTCACACCGGTCCTACTCCTGGGATTATGCTGTGGGGTGGTATAAAGTACGGTAGCTGAACTCTCCTAGTCTTGCTGAAGTCTTCTAGTCTTACTAACAGCCGGGCGTTACATTGATTTGGTTGTGGAACCATGGTGCGACCGTTTCTACAAAGTGTCCCAGGAACTGTTTTTCAACAAAACAATACTGAGTTGCATGCATGGCCTAAATGTGCTACTATGGCCTGCAGCGCTTCCAGATATGTTTCCCATTGTCATTGGCCACCAATTGCAAAAGCAGCGCATCTTGATGATTTCCGTGGCCTAGTGCATTCAGTGAGGAAGAACATTCCTCAGACAACCGTTAATAACCTCATTGACAGCAGCCAGTGTGTGTAAGTGCGTGCATTACTTTATGTGGTGCTCATACACAATAATAAATAAATCATGATGTTTTGAAAATTTTGTTTCCATTTTTCATCACTTGCATATCATTAACATGTCTTTCCCTTTTTAGTGTTGCAATTTTAATGTTGAGGCGTGTGGATCACTATTTACTCAACACATTTCCAGGTGCATATCCATTTTCTGATAATCATAGATTATCTGCAAAAGATTTTAGTTTAAGTGAAAAATATAAAAGTGCTGTCTGCAAACATCGAAACACTGTGGCTCTGAACCACTCTCATGCCTACTTTTTATCTATTATCAGCAATGAGATGTTTATTGCTTGTGGAATAAATAACTAAATAGGTAAAATAAATAGTTGTAATTAATTGCAGAATAGTTATGCTATAAAGTTAACACAACAAGTGAAGGACTTGGGTATACTGGTTGGTTGCAGGAAACTTCAGCAGCAGTACTCAATGCCAAGCAGCTGCTGGGAAAGCAAATTTGATTTTAAGGTGTTTAAAAGAACTTCTCTAATAATCATTGTTAGACCACATCCCAAATGTGGACTTCAGTTTTGTGTTCTATGTTGCAAAAAAGATATAGGAGAGTTGAAGAGGGCACAAAGAAAGGCAATTGATTTAATATATGTCTCTATTACAATGAAAAAATTTATAAAATTGGCAGTGGACGTGATGTTCGTGACATGTATAAATATGTGTGTGGTCAATACAAAGAAGTGGCAGATGATTTTTCATGGGACTTTACAAAGGGACTGGGGTGGTGGTAGTGGGTGTATGGTTTCCTTATGTGTGCAGGGAGATAGATGATATAGGAAAGGATTCTTTACAGTTAGAGCAGGCAACCTATGTTGATAGTAATGGTCGGTACACAGGCGGGATTCAACCAATAGCCAGATGTTGGATGATCTACAAATATTCGTTAGAAGATTAGTGTTTTGCTTTCTTTTAAGGTTCCTTTTTGTGTTTTTTTTCAAGCTCTGTGACTATGTGGATGCTATTAAAAACTTTTTTGATAAATAGGGGAATTACTAAAAATATCTGGAACAATTGCAACTTTGGCTGTAAGCAATTGCTTAATTTAACTAGAATGACAAAAAATGTGTCCAAATGCATTCATTTGAAAAATTGGACAGTCGAGCCTCTTAGGCGGAGATACGCTTGTCAAAATCTAATCAAATAAACAAGCATGGATTTATAAGCATTCAGGAATGAATGTGCCTTCAGAAATAAACATTCCTCTCAGAGTCCCAATGACTTGAAAGGCTCAGAATTTAATATGTTGACGATCTCTAAAGACTTGAGAATGAGAAATGTATACGGTTTTCAGCACACAGCTGACACTTCACAGCAGGAACACATCCTAAAATTCAATAGCCAATTACTTCTGGACAAATTTGTTTTTAGACATGATTTGCTGTGTTATTCCCATGCATCATTTATGTTTCTTCTGTACGCAAAATTGCAAAATTATCTTTAAGGGGTTTGACATGGTAAAGGGACCAAAGTTATAAAAAAAGAGTCTTAAAAACTATGAATTTAGTAATTGTGGTAGCACTCTCACGTTCGATGGCCATCTCTGGTGGCTGCAAAGCTTATGTGGGACACCCTCTACCACCTTCATTGTCCCTTCTGGCATCCTCACTGTCCCCTCTAGAACATTCTCTGTCCCCTCTGGCACCTTTACTGTCTCCTATGGAACATTCACTATCCCCTCTAGTGCATTCACTCTTTAGGATACTTTAGCATTGTCACTGCATACTGTGCTACTCTCTTCCATTAACGCCTTAAAGAGAGGCTATTTTTAATTTTTGCTCTTTTGTATTTTCCTCGCCTTCTTAGAAATATGGTCTTGTTCTTTGCGTGACGAGTTGTACGTTGTACTTATGATTTTACCAAGTCATGTACTGTAAAATGTGCAAAAAATAAAAAATTGTATATTTTGATAGATCAGAGTTTTATGGACACTGTGATATCAAACATGTTTATTTTTTTAAATAGATGTGAATTTTAATTTTTATGTTTTTTCATTTTTTTTAAAATACTTTTTGCAATATTTTTGTTACTTTCAAACAATATTGCTTGTGATCGCGTCATGGAGGACGGACCGGAGTCCCGTGAATTGATTTGCTCATCTCTACTGGTGAATCATTGGATGAAGGTATTCACATGACTCACTAATAAAGGGATAACCTTGATGTGCTGCATTTGTCAGTACTGGTCGTAGTGCTGGATCTTGCTGAACGCTCACCCTCACAATTTTATTGTTAATTTCTATTGTACAACACAGCCTCTTGGAAGTATTGGTAAGTCACTCGTAATACAGGAGTGGATATACAAATGATATATGTTGGTCATCTCAGGTTTTGGCTAAACTAATTATTTATTTGAGACCTAAGATAGAAACAAAATTAGCTATTACCTTGATGTAAGTAAGACGTAATAGTGCATGAAAATAATATAGGGTACTTAGTAAACACTGTTTTTTATCAAAAAAAGAATTAAAAAGTCATCCCACCACGACAAGGTGTACCCAAATCTGGACGGTCCTATTCTGTCTCTAATATTAAAACCTTACCATGTGTAAATAAACAACCGCAATGTGAATAAAGGAAGAGCAGGACCGGGGCTCAACTGTGGCTGGATGCCATGGGAAGCTATATAAATGTATCTTAGGCTTTGTCCGTTTAACCCCTTCACGACATATGACGTATATATACGTCATATGTCGTGTCCCTGACTTTTATGTGGGCTCCGACACTGATCCCGCATCTTTCCCTGCACATGGCAGCTGATTTTATCAGCTGTCATGTGCCTTTAACATGCACCAGCCGGAAGCTCGAGGCCAGCGTTCATCGGAGATCGTGATTTCTGCTATACACAGCAGTGCTGAAGTACTGTTATGTATAGCACAGGCGATCGGACGATCACAGGTTCAAGTATCCTTAGGGAACTAACAAATACAGTAAAAAGTGAAAAAAAAGTTTTTTTTTTCCCATTTTCCAGGACACTATGTGGTCAAGTCAATGGTGCCATTCAAAAGTAAAACTCGTCCCACAAAAACAAAGCCTTCACACGGCCATATTGACAGAAATATAAAATTTATGGTTCTTAGAAGAAGGGGAGGAAAAAAACGAAGAAACAGAAAATGGCCCAGGGCTGAAGGGGTTAATGTCTAGTGAGAACATGCTTCTATACGTTGCATGCATACCAACTTATACTCTGGCTCATTTTTCTTGTTTTTAAGTATATACATTTGTTTATACTGGTGATATCTGTAAAGTGTCATGATTGACTATTAATAATCATTAATAAAGAAGGCCGAATACCTCCATTTAAGATCTTTGTCTATAGGTTTTTAATTATTATTTATAGCTTGGGTGGTTTTAGTTAGGACAAATATATCTTATAATCCCATGTAATTTTCAAAACTGAATTCTTGCGATTAAAAAAATCAAACTTGACTTTTTAGGGTAAATTTGCACATAATCTTATATAATTAGATGGTAAGTAAAAAGAGAAGAAAACAAAGAATACAAGCTGAACTACTTATAGGGCTGTCAGCAGGGGCGTACATAGAAATCATAGGGTTTTAGCAGAAGTTCTAATTGCCTCCCCTTGTCCCTCCCAAAAAAAAAAAATATACTGTATATATTTGTCAGGGTCAAAGAAGAGCAAAACTTTCCAGCCTTTACATAGTAATTTTCCTCCTGCTGAAGTCTTAGATTCCTCTTTCATTGCCCTCATAAAGTATGATGCCAACAAAAGTGCCCGCCAAACACTGTATAATACCCCCATGGTGAATTTCTCCGCATGAACAGTATAATGACCCTCTGTACCCCACCTAAACTCCCAAGGCAAAGTATGGTGACCTCAACACAGTATGATCCCCTAACTGTGACCGCTACACAGCCTTCCATGCAGTATAATGGGCCTACATACAGTATAATGGTCCCCGCACTAGCCCTCCACACAGTATAATTGCTTGCATACAGAATAATGGCCCCACATAGCCTTCCATATAGTAAAATGCACTCCGCATGGTCCTCCACTGAATATAATGCACTCCCCATGGTCCTCCACTGAGTATAATGCACTCCCCATGGTCCTCCACAGAGTATAATGCACTCCCCATGGTCCTCCACAGAGTATAATGCACTCCCCATGGTCCTCCATACAATATAATGCACTCCCCATGGTCCTCCACAGAGTATAATGCACTTCCCATGGTCCTCCTTACAATATAATGCACTCCCCATGGTCTTCCATACAATATAATGCACTCCCCATGGTCCTTCATATAATATAATGCATCTCCCATGATCCTCCACAGAGAATAATGCACTCCCCATGGTCCTCCATATAGTAAAATGCACTCCCCATGGTCCTCCATGCAGTATAATACACTCCCCATGGTCCTCCATACAATATAATCTACCCCCCATGGTCCTCCATACAGTATAATGCACTCCACATGGTCCTCCACAGAGTATAATGCACTCCCCATGGTCCTCCATGCAGTATAATACACTTCACATGGTCCTTCACACAGTATAATATACTCTCATGACCCTCCACGCAATATAATATGCTCCACATGGTCCTCCATGCAGTATAATACACTCCTCATAGGGTAAAGTGCAGCTCCCATAGGATAAAATGTAGCCCCCATGGGGTATAATGCAGTCCCCATATTGTAAAATACAGCCCCCATAGGGTATAATGCAGTCCCCATATTGTAAAATGCAGCCCCCATAGGGTAAAATGCAGCCCCCACAGGGTATAATGCAGCCCCCCACAGGGTGTAATGCAGCCCCCATAGGGTAACATGCACAACCCAGTCCTCCAGCATTATGGGCACCACATACTCACTGATTAAAAAAAATATATACATACTCACCGCTCCTCGTTCCCCCGCTGCTTCAGTCTCTGCAGCGCATCTCCTCACCTCAACAGCTCCACTGTCTGACTGTTAGAATCTATGTTGTTTTACTATGGGCCATCTTGTTGTGGTTTGCCAGCTTCTAGTCTTTTCCTCTGGTGCTGGGTGTCTTGGTCACGTGATCTCTTTACTCTTTATTACTCAGCACCTGTCTCCCATTCCCCGCTGGACATCAGTGTTGTTACGCTTGTGCTCTGGCTAAGTTACCTTGTTAAGTTCTTTGTGCTTTGGACAATTGATATCCTGGGACTTCTTGTTCCACCAGTTTTGTTCCCTTTAATCTTCATTTCTGCAACTAACTTTTCTGTTAGGAGGTCTCCTGTTTTTGCTCCCAGTCCTTAGATCTTTTAAGGACCCCTTTCCCCTTCCTTCAGGTCTTTGTTTGAATTCAGTGCAGGAGTTTCGGTGGGGCTATTCACAAGGAATAGGGCACCCACCCCAGTGTAGGGTTAAGCTGAGTCTCAGTGCAGGGACAGCTTTTCCCTCATATTCCTTAGTTCTAAGTTGCAGAACATAACAGTATGTCCAGCCCCATTTAAAAAAAAAAAAAAGGGGTTTTATTTATTTATTTTTTTTATCTCCTCTCCTCTTCCTGGGTTTTCTTCAGTATAAGTACCATCCAGGAGCTTGCTTAATGCTTGCAAGGGTTGACTCTGGAGGTTGCCGGTCTTCAGCAGTACGTGAGTACCCTGCAGAACTCTATGAAGAACCTAATGTAGGATTACCTGAGTGTTTCTCGAGGAAACAACAGGATTTTTTTTCATTTAAAAATGCTTGTTTGTTGTATTTTCGGCTCAGACCTAGATCTTCTGGAAGTGAACTACAGCGTGTAGGGATTATTATGTCTCTATTGTGTAAAGAACCTCAAATCTGGGCATTTTCCTTGTCTCCTGATGATCATTGTTTGAGGTCTGTGGAGGCATTTTTTGATGCCATGGGTTTGCTGTATGATGATCCTGATCGGGTTACATCAGCTGAGGCAGAGCTCAGAAGTCTCAAACAGGGTTCTCTTGATGCTGAAAGTTATTGTACCCTGTTCAGACGATGGTCTGTAGAGGTCAGATGGAACGACCCTGCACTCAAGTTTCATTTTCTGGCAGGCTTGAGTTAAAGCCTGGGTTAAAGATTTGCTCATGGCATTCCCTGCACCTGATACTCTGCAAGTTGCCATGCAGTTAGCTATCCATGTGAATAGAAGGTTGAGGGCCAGACAGAATGAGGAGAAGTTTCCTGTATTGCTGGATTCTGTTTCTCACGATATTCCTACCGACACTGGGGAACCTATGCAGGTGGGGGCAATGTCATCCCATTCCAAGGAGAGGGACAGGAGGCTCTCTGAGGGACTTTGCTTGTATTGCGGTAAGGCTGATAATTTTTTAAAGCAATGCGAGGTTCGCTTAAGGAAAGAAAAAAAAATGGTGAGTAGAAATAACACTCCCGTTCGCATTGCATTTTTACATTCTGCTGGGGTGTTTTTTCCTGGTAATACCAGCTGTCAGGGTCGTTCGATTGAGTTTCAGGTTATGGTGGATTGTGGTTCTGCACTTAATTTGATTGATCAACAATTTCTTGAAAAGTATAAGTTTGGTTCTGAACCTTTGTCGTCTCCTTTTCCTGTGGTAGCGATTGATAATACTCCCCTGGAGCATGGGAGCATTCTTCGAAAGGTCACTGGGTTTCCGCTTACTATGAATATGGAACATCAGGAGCAGATTGACTTATTTGTACTTGCTAAGTTGCCTTCCCCAGTCATCCTGGGGTTGCCCTGGTTAAAAGTGCATAATCCTTTGCTGGACTGGTCGTCTGGTTCCATAAGATCCTAGGGTCAGGGGTGTTATGGTAAGTGTTGTAATGTTCACATTGTGGCTGTTGTAAAGGGGGGAGTTACCTGAACCCATTCAGGATTTTTGGAGGGTTTTTTCGGAGGTGGAGTTGAAAGCTTTACCACCTCATAGAGATTATGATTGCGCTATTGACTTCGTCCCTGATGCTAAGCTCCCTAAGAGTCGATTGTTTAATCTGACAATTCCCGAGAGGGAGGCTTTGAAAGAATACCTTCAGACTAGTTTAGCTGAAGGTTACATAAGACCCTCTAAGTCTCCTGTGGTGGTTGGGTTCTTTTTTGTCAAAAAGAAGGATGGGTGTCTTAGGCCATGTCTGGATTTTCGGGAGATTAAAAAGATCACTGTGTGCAATCCTTACCCCTTACCACTTATTCCGGATTTGTTTAACCAATTGACCGGAGCTAAATGGTTTTCTAAGATTGACCTTCGTGGGGCATATAATTTGCTGCGGGTGAAGGACGGAGATGAATGGAAGACAGCTTTTAACTCACCGGAAGGTCATTTTGAGTGTTTGGTGATGCCTTTTGGGCTTACTAACGCCCCTGCATTTTTTCAAAATTTCATCAATGACATTCTGAGACCCTTGATCGGTAGGAGTGTTATTGTTTATCTGTACGACATTTTGATTTATTCATCGGATCTTGAGTCTCATTGACAGACAGTCCGCAAAGTTCTTCAGATTCTGAGAGATAACACACTCTTTGCTAAATTGGAGAAGTGTCAGTTTGCTGTCCAGAAAATTAGTTTTTTGGGTTACTTTGTCTCTTGTGATGGTTTTGAGATGGACCTGGTGAAAGTTCAGGCTGTGCTGGAGTGGCTGAGGCCTGAGGGTTTGAAGTCCGTACAGAGGTTTTTGGGGTTTGCCAATTATGACAGGAAATTCATAAAGAATTTCTCTGTCATCGCTAAACCCATTACTGATCTCACCAAGAAGGGTGCTAATACAGTCCAATGGTCCACTGAGGCTATTGAAGCTTTTGAGTATCTCAAGGAGAAGTTCAGCTCTGCTCCTGTTCTTATCCAGACGGATGAGACCAAGCCATTTTTGGTTGAGGTGGATGCCTCATCTATAGGCGTAGGGGCAGTTCTGTCCTAGGAGGGTAAGGATGGCGTGCATCCCTGTGCTTTCTTTTCAAAAAAATTTTCTGAGACAGAGCTCAACTATGATGTTGGGAATCGTGAGTTGTTGGCTATTAAACTCGCGTTCGAGCATTGGCGACATTTTTTGGAGGGGGCTCGACATCCTATACAGATTTTCACTGATCATAAGAATTTGATTTATCTGGACGCAGCTAAACGTTTGAATGCCCGTCAGGCTAGGTGTGCACTGTTTTTTGCCCGGTTCAATTTTTCCGTAACCTTTCTCCCGGGGACAAAGAATGTTAAGGCTGACGCTTTGTCTCCTAGTTTCTCTCCAGCGGTGAATGCTGAGAGGGAGGAGTGTATTTTGCAGAGAGTGGTGGTGGTGGCCGCATTGGATTCTAAGTTGGAGATTAGCATCCTAGGAGCTCAGAGTGCGGCACCAAATAACACTCCGTGTGGTAAATTGTTTGTGCCTAGAGCCTTGAGGAGAGCGTTGTTTGTTGAATGTCATGAGTCTCCGTTGGCTGGTCACCCAGGGATTTCGGAAACTAGGAAGTCTATCGGTTGGAGTTTCTGGTGGCCAGGGTGGCAAAGGGAAGTCATCAAGTGGGTGCGTCATTGTTCTGTGTGCGCTAGGTCGAAGGCTTCTCACGCTCCGGCTGCGGGGTTGGTGTGCCCCTTGGAAGTTCCTAGTTCGCCATGGACGCACCTTGCCATGGATTTTATCAACGATCTGCCTATATCGGAGGGTTTTTCTGTCATCTGGGTTGTTGTGGACCGGTTTAGTAAAATGTGTCATCTGGTTCCGTTCAACAAGTTACCTTGCGCCAAGACTCTTGCTAAGGCTTTTGTGAAGGAGATTGTCAGGCTCCATGGTGTTCCCACAGACATTGTTTCCGATAGAGGACCACAGTTTGTGGCTCGCTTTTGGCGTACTTTTTGTGACAGATTGAAAATTCATTTGTCATTCTAGTTGGGGGTCTTATCATCCAGAGTCCAATGGACAGACTGAAAGGAAGAACCAGGATTTCGAGCAGTTTTTGAGATGTTTTGTGGCAGACAATCAGGAAATGTGGTCAGAATTTCTACCACTTGCGGAGTTTGCCCTTAATAATCATACTTCTTCCTTGGCTGGTTGTTCTCCTTTTTTTGTTGTATTGGCAGGTATCCATCTTTTGGTCCATTTTCCAAAGTTGGGGCTGCTGTACCGGAGGAGGACAATTTTTCTGGTGATTTGGAGAGGGTTTGGACCAGTGTATGCCTGAACCTTAAAGAGGCTAACAGGAGATCAAAAAGGTATTTTGACAAAAAATGAAATGAGTCCTTGTTTGCTGTTGGGGATATGGTTTGGTTGTCCTTCAGGAATCTTCAATTGAAAATTCCTTCTAAAAAGCTGGGGCCTAAATTTGTGGGTCCTTTCAAAGTGGTTCAGATTGTCAACTCGGCAGCGGTGAGGTTGGGCATTCCCTCATCCTGGAGGATTAATTCTGTGTTTCATGTGTCGTTACTTAAGAAGGCGGACACGCATGATAAGCAGGCGAAGCCTACTGTTCTTCCGGTTGATGAGGACGGTGAATTTGAGATTTCTTGCATTTTGGATTCCAGGTGGCATAGAGGGAGATTACAGTATCTTGTGTCCTGGAGAGGTTTCGGCCCCGAGGATAATTCCTGGGTCAAGGCCGAGGACGTCTCGGCCTCAAGGCTAGTTAAGGCTTTTCACAGGAGATTTCCTGGTAAGGCTCGGCCTACAGGATCCGGAGGATCCTCGTAAAAGGGAGGTACTGTTAGAATCTATGTTGTTTTACTATCGGCCATCTTGTTGTGGATTGCTGGCTTCCAGTCTTTCCCTCATGTGCTGGGTGTCTTGGTCACGTGATCTCTTCACTCTTTATTACTCAGCACTAGTGTTGAGCGAGTATGTTCTATTAACCCTTTCGCCGAGTATGCTCGGGCCGAGCTCCGAGTATTTACAGCTGCTCGGTGATATGTTTGAATCGCTCCCATGTGCATGATTTGCGACTGTTTGACAGTTTTAATACATGGCCGGAATGTCTATTTCTTACACATTCCTCACATGTAATAAAGCTGTCAAACAGTTGCAAATCATGCACACGGGAGCGATTCAAACACATCACCGAGCAGCTGTAAATACTTGGAGCTCGGCCCGAGCATACTCGGAACAGAACATACTCGCTCAACACTACTCAGCACCTGTCTCCCATTCCCCGCTGTACATCAGTGTTGTTACGCTTGTGCTCTGGCTAAGTTGCCTTGTTAAGTTCTTTGTGCTTTGGACAATTGATATCCTGGGACTTCTTGTTCCACCAGTTTTGTTCCCTTTAATCTTCATTTCTGCAACTAACTTTTCTGTTTTTGCCCCCAGTCCTTAGATCTTTTAGGGACCCCTTTCCCCTTCCTTCAGGTCTTCGTTTGAGTTCAGTGCAGGAGTTTCGGTGGGGCTATTCACAAGGAATAGGGCACCCACCCCAGCGTAGGGTTAAGCTGAGTCTCAGTGCAGGGACAGCTTTTCCCTCCTATTCCTTAGTTCTAAGTTGCAGAACATAACACTGACACAGCGTGGAGCGCGATGAAGTGGCACCATCGCATCGCTATGTCAGAGGGGGAATGATGGGAGGGTCACTTGACGCTCCCTTCTCCATCATTGCTTTTAACTGTATCTGCATCTGCCATTATAGTTGAATGCGGGGCGGGGGGGCAGCACTGGCTGACAGGAGGGGCGACCCGGTGCGAGCGCTGACACCAGTCCTCCGCGGCTCACAGGCCCCATAGCAGTCGCATGGCCTGACGCCATTGGTGGTATGCCACTGGCTGTCAGTGTTAGCGATATTGTATAGTTCCTATATTTTTGGTACATGAGAATACAATTGCCATCTTGACTGAGTAGTTGCTCTGAGCTGTGAATGGTTTACATAGGCAACAGAATATAAGATGTCTGAGTCAGAAAACAAATTTACTTTAAGGCTATGTTCACACATCTTGGTTTTTTCAGCATTTTTTGATGCATTTTTTTTAATGCAAATTTTCAGCTGCATTTTACAGTACCAGCAAAGTCTATGAAATTCCAGAAATCTCATGCACACATCTTGGGTTTTTTTTGGTCAGTATTTTGTGCTTTGCATGTTTTTTTTTGTAAAATAGAGCATGTAACTTCTTTCAGCATTTTTTCAACGTTTTTTCACCCATTGGAAGTAATGCGTGGTGAAAAAAAACTCTGAAAAAACGCACAAAAAACACTGTTGTCAGGTTTTTCAGCGTTTTTTGTGCCAAAACCAGAAAGAGATTTTTTTTTTCACTGAAGTTTATGTACATGCACAGAGTGACGAAAGGACAGTGAAAAAATGCACCACAAAACAAGCAAAAAAGCAAGAAAAATCCTGAACAACCTCCTGGCAAGTGATCAAGTTTTGTTGCAGAAAAAAACGCAGCCCACGCAATGTGTGAACTTAGCCTCATAGGAAAGGGGCATGCTCTGTAATCTGTGAAGGAATCATTGTGCAGGAAGGAAGAGAAGGTGAGCTATGTCCACTTCATATGGTGGATCCTGTGTTCTCAATACATAGGTGTTACCTTTCATTGTAATCCTGCCTATGATGATAATGAGACTGCTGAGAAGTCATCTCTACAGAACAGGAAGTAAGACGTGAGCAAATCAATTTTGTGAAGAAATTTTAGGAATTTGTTTAACTCTGTGAATTTGAATAATTTGTGATTCCATTCATATGAACCAGCTAAAGTAAAGTAGCCCCCACCAATTGCAGAAGATTGCATCAACCAGGATCACATGACCTTGGACAGGCTTCACCATAATGCCTTTCAGCTATCACATCACGCGGTATAGCACAGCCGATCAGGAGCGATTATCACAACCTACAGTACAGACCAAAAGTTTGGACACACCTTCTTGTTTAAAGATTTTTCTGTATTTTCATGACTATGAAAATTGTACATTCACACTGAAGGCATCAAAACTATGAATTAACACATGTGGAATTATATACTAACAAAAAAGTGTGAAACAACTGAAAATATGTCTTATATTCTAAGTTCTTCAAAGTAGCCACCTTTTGCTTTGATGACTGCTTTGCACACTCTTGGCATTCTCTTGATGAGTTTCAAGAGGTAGTCACCGGAAATGGTCTTCCAACAATCTTGAAGAAGTTCCCAGAGATGCTTAGCACTTGTTGGCCCTTTTGCCTTCACTCTGCGGTCCTGCTCACCCCAAACCATCTCGATTGGATTCAGGTCTGGTGACTGTGGAGGCCAGGTTGTAGCGTTGGCGTCCCTGCCTCCTGCTAGGCAGGGACGCTGTTCCCCTCACCTCTCCGCTCCGTGCCCGGCGTCTTCCTCCCGCTCTGCTAGCAGCGCGCGCTCCTTCCCGGCCACGGCGCGCTCCCCCTCTCTTAAAGGGGCCGTGCGCGCCGTCCTAAGGAGTCCCCGGCCAATGGCCGGAGGACTTCACCATATATAAGGCACCTCCTCCAAAATGGAGGTGCCCGAGCAATGTTGTAGCACAGTTCATCACTCTGCTTCAGCCCTCAGGTCCCGTTTCCAGTTACCTGCCAGTTACCTGCCAGTTTCCTGCCAGTTTCCTGTCTGATACCTGCCTGTCTCGTGTCAACCTGCTACTATTCCTGCGGTCCGACAGTCTGCCTACCAGCCCTGCCAGTCTGTCTATGGATCCGTCTGCCCGCTCACCTGGGAGCGCACATCTGCTACCTGTCTGCTAGCCTACCTGGAGGCTCCGCCGTCACGTGCTGTGACCACCAGCCTGTCCAGAGACTCTTGCCCGCTCACCTGGGAGCGCTCACCTTCTACCTGTCTGCTAGCCTACCTGGAGGCTCCGCCGTCACGTGCTGTGACCACCAGCCTGTCCAGAGACTCTTGCCCGCTCACCTGGGAGCACTCACCTTCTACCTGTCTGCTAGCCTACCTGGAGGCTCCGCCGTCACGTGCTGTGACCACCTGCCTGTCCAGAGACTCTTGCCCGCTCACCTGGGAGCGTCCACCTGCTACCAGCCTGCTTGCCTACCTGGAGGCTCTGCCGTCACTTGCCGTGACCACCCGCCTGTCAAGAGACTGTCCCGGTCACTTGCCGTGACCACCTGCCCGTTTACCCAGAGACTGTCCCGGTCACTTGCCGTGACCACCTGCCCGTTTACCCAGAGACTGTCCCGGTCACTTGCCGTGACCACCTGCCCGTTTACCCACAGACTGTCCCGGTCACTTGCCGTGACCACCTGCCCGTTTTCCCAGAGACTGTCCCTGTCACTTGCTGTGACTACTAGAGATGAGCGTTGTTCTACTCGAACTGTTCACCAATCTCAAATTCGAGCTGTTTTGGGCGGTGTTCGAGCCGTTCGGCGAACACGAACAATTTGAGAAAAATTCGGCTGTTCGAGGTTATGTTCGATAACTGTTCGTGCACCAAAATCATAACTGGATTTTTTCTCAGTAATGATGAAAATTAATGTTAATACGCAGTTTGAGTGTACAGCGGGGTGGGGGGAGGGGCAGGGGATGGATCTCTGCAGGAACAATGAAGATCTCCATTTTTTTTTCTCTTTCCCGCATTTACAGTGGGGAGGTGCAATCTGTCAGCCTATCAGCAGCGCACACACGGAGCGAAGTGCTTTTTTTCACACAAGCAAGGGCATGTGTCATTGGCAGTGTATGTCACATGTCCTTGCCCTATAAGACCAAGCCATTTTCCCCGTCGCCACCATTTTCTCACTGCTGCAGCTGCGTGTTAGACGGCACCGCTGTTGCTGTGTGCGCTATACCTTGTTAATTTCAAGCCAATTTTCGCACAAATATACAGATAGCTTGGGAGTAGGGAATAGTTGTGATTGCAGTCCTTTTAAGGACTAGGTTACAGCATTTCCTACGACTTTTATCAGGCAGGTCTGTGCTCTTAAATAGATAGGTTGTAGGAGTAAAGACTAATTGTAATTGGAGTCCTTTTCAGGACTAGGTTACATCAGTTCCTATCAGTTTTTGCCAGGCAGGTCTGTGCCAGTGCTGTGCAAGTTTTTTTCACAGCATTTGGCTGAATCTAGCAAAGCTAATCCTTTTTGGCCTATTGCAGAGTGTGTTAGTCAGTGGAGTAGCCTATCTGTGTTGCAAGATATACCACCTGTGTATAGAATACCAATTTTTTTACTGCACCTAGTGAAGTAAAATCTTTTGGGCATAGCATCATTCTATTAGTCCATCTATACTGACCTCCATCAGGTTGCAAACTGAATCTAATTTTTTTCTGCATCTAGCTCTGGAAAAATATTTGGCCTTCTAGCAGTGTGTCGGACTTTCTCTATTAGTCCATCTATACTGACCTCCATCAGGTTGCAAATTCAAAATAATTTTTATCTGCATCTACAGTACCTCTGAAAAAATATTTGGGCTTCTAGCTGTGTGTGGGACTTGTTGTATTAGTCCATCTATACTGACCTCCATCAGGTTGCAAACTGAATATATTTTTTTCTGCATCTACCTCTGAAAAAATATTGGGCTTCTAGCTGTGTGTGGGACTTGTTGTATTAGTCCATCTATACTGACCTCCATCAGGTTGCAAACTGAATATAATTTTTTTCTGCATCTAGCTCTGAAAAAATATTTGGCCTTCTAGTAGTGTGTCGGACTTTCTCTATTAGTCCATCTATACTGACCTCCATCAGGTTGCAAATTAAAAATAATTTTTATCTGCATCTACAGTACCTCTGAAAAAATATTTGGCCTTCTAGCAGTGTATCGGACTTTCTCTATTAGTCCATCTATACTGACCTCCATCAGGTTGCAAATTCAAAATAATTTTTATCTGCATCTACAGTACCTCTGAAAAAATATTTGGGCTTCTAGCTGTGTGTGGGACTTGTTGTATTAGTCCATCTATACTGACCTCCATCAGGTTGCAAACTGAATATATTTTTTTCTGCATCTACCTCTGAAAAAATATTGGGCTTCTAGCTGTGTGTGGGTCTTGTTCTATTAATCCATCTATACAGACCTCCATCAGGTTGCAAACTGAATATAATTTTTTTCTGCATCTAGCTCTGAAAAAATATTTGGCCTTCTAGCAGTGTGTGGGACTTTCTCTATTAGTCCATCTATACTGACCTCCATCAGGTTGCAAACTGAATATATTTTTTTCTGCATCTACCTCTGAAAAAATATTGGGCTTCTAGCTGTGTGTGGGACTTGTTGTATTAGTCCATCTATACTGACCTCCATCAGGTTGCAAACTGAATATATTTTTTTCTGCATCTACCTCTGAAAAAATATTGGGCTTCTAGCTGTGTGTGGGACTTGTTGTATTAGTCCATCTATACTGACCTCCATCAGGTTGCAAATTGAATATAATTTTTTTCTGCATCTAACCCAGCCAATAGTTTTGGCCTAATACCACAGTTTGGCCACTCAGCTCTGCTCGGTTACCATCCATTGTTTTTTTGTGCAAACAACTCCAGAGTTGTGAATTAGTTAACCACCAAAATGAGTGGAAAAAGGCCTGCTGCTGGTGGAAAGGGAAATAGGCGTGTTGGGAAGGGGAAAAAAGGTTGTGTCCGTGGGGTAGGTGTTAAAGCAACAGTAACATCTGCAGAAGAAAGACCATCTTCCAGCCAAACTAAAATGTCTACTTCTTTTAGCGGACAATGTGATAAGATCCCTTTCTTATGGCCACGCCAATTGCTACAAATTCCAGATGAGGCACAAAAACAGCAGGTGCTTCAACGGATATCAAGTGCTCCTTTAAGTGGGCTCTCCTCCACATCAACTTCAACATCACAAATACTCCAGTCCTCAAAGGTGTCACCCAAATCGCACTTGCTTCCTCACAGCTCCCAAATCTCCAGCTGCCCGTCTGAGTATGAGGTAGAACAGATGGTTGAGTCTGCAGAGCTGTTTACTCATACTATAGCCTGGGAATCAGAGGTCGACTCCAGCGCTTCTGTGAATCCAGACGAGGAAATGATCTGCACTGATGCCCAGAATCTTTATGAGTCGGATCCAGGACCAGACGCAGAAGGTTCTGACCATAATGTAGACCCTCATTCCCAAACTGTAACTCCTGTTGGAGTGACAACTTTAGTTTTTTGTCAGGGCAGGAACAGGTTGGCTCTGAGAACGACGGGTGTGATAACACACAGGGTGATGATGATGAGGTTGGAGATCCCACTTACTGTCAACCCACAGTCAGCCAAGAGATGAGGTCAGCAGAGGAGGTGGAGGAAGATGCTAGTGACGACGAGGTCAGGTTGCGCCTTCCTGGATAGAGACGTAGTACTGGAAGCACGTCAACAACTGCATCCTCAAACACAACTCTGTCTCTCACCACAAGTCGTGGTGGCTCTTCAGGTCGCATGGGTGCTAAGCCTTGCATAGCCTGGGCATTTTTTCAGATCGATAAAGATGACCCAACTCGTGTTATCTGTAACATTTGTCAGCAAAAGCTAAGTAGAGGCCAAAAAATGCATAGTTTGAGTACTTCATGCATGAACCGGCACATGGACATGAAGCATAAGTTGCAGTGGGAAGCTCAGTGTGCTACAATGCGGCCTAGCCGGCCGGGCCAACCACCGTCTGCCATATCTTGTGCATCCGCGGCCTCTTCATCCTCTGTGACTGGGGGGACAGCAGTCACACCTGTTTTGGGGCGCAGACCTGCCACCTCTTTACCCGCAACAGCCAGCGTGATTGGCAGGTCATCATTTTCTTTGGAGGTGGTAACACCAGCTGGTGTTGAGCGCTGTCCGACATCGATAGCACCACCTTTGGATCAAGGCAACCTAACATGTCCGCCTGCATCTTCCTCACAGACCGGCAGTTTGCCGGGGACACCCTTATCAACCCTGTCTAAGCACAATAGCCAGCCCTCGGTCCCTCAGATGTGGACAAGTAAAAGACCATTTCCTCCTAGCCTTGAGAAAGCTAAGAGGTTGAATTTCACCATCTGCAAGCTCTTGGCTACAGAAATGCTGCCTTTCCGCCTGGTGGACACAGAGGATTTTCGAGACCTTATGTCCGTCGCAGTGCCCCAGTACCAGATGCCCAGTCGGCACTACTTCTCAAAGAAAGGTGTGCCTGCGCTCCACCAGCATGTCGCACACAACATCACCGCTTCTTTGAGAAACTCTGTGTGTGACAGGGTGCATTTCACCACAGACACTTGGACGAGTAGGCATGGACAGGGGCGTTACATGTCGCTGACTGGGCACTGGGTAACTATGGTGACAGCAGGACAAGGGGCTGCTGTCCAAGTCTTGCCGTCCCCACGAGTTGTGCGTCAATCCTCTTTATGTCAAAGTTCCTCCACTGCTTCTGCCTCCTCAACCTCCTCTCGGTCTTCCACCTGCACCCAAAGCCTGTCTGGTCATGCCACAAGCTTTCTAACTGCGCAGAAGGGATCCTGCACACCTCCTTACTATGCTGGCAGTAGGGCTCAACGTCATCAGGCGGTTTTTACTTTGAAATGTCTGGGAAATGTGAGTCACACAGCTGAGGAGTTGTGGTCAGCTCTGGAGAACCAATTTCATGAATGGTTGTCTCCACTGGACCTGAAACCAGGGAAGGCCGTGTGCGACAATGCTGCAAACCTGGATGCGGCCCTTCGCCGGGGCAATGTCACTCACGTGCCTTGTATGGCTCACGTGTTGAACCTGGTTGTCCAGCAATTTTTAGCCCACTATCCCAGACTAGATGGCCTTCTGCAGAGGGCACGGTCGCTGTGTGCTCACTTCCGCCGTTCGCATCCCGCAGCTCAGCGACTTACATCTCTACAGAAGTCGTTGGGCCTGCCACTTCACCGGCTAAAATGCGATGTGCCTACCCGGTGGAATTCAACTCTGCACATGTTGCAGCGACTGTGGCAGCACCGACAAGCCCTGGTGCAATACGTTCTGACGTATAGCCTGGGCCAACGAGATTCGGAGGTGGGGCAAATCACGCTGGAGGAGTGGTCTCAGATCAGGGACCTATGCACCCTTCTGCACAGTTTTGAAATGGCGACGAAGATGTTTAGTGCTGACGATGCCATTATCAGCATGACTATTCCGGTGATTTACATGCTGGAGCACATGTTAAACAGAATTCGGAGTCAGGTGGTGGCACAAGAGGAGGTGGAGGAAGTAGAGGAGGAGGAGTTGTATGCGGAAGGGCTAACATCTGCAAGGTCCAGACGGTCGGCAGCACCAAGGCGGCAGGCATGTGAGGGTGGGGGAGATGGTTTTACCAGGGCGCATGGTAGCAGCCAAACTAGTGAGGAAGGTGCAGGAGCCCAGGAAGAAGTGGAGGACGAACTGATGGAAGACTCATCAGATGAGGGAGACCTTGATCACATTTCTGTTGTGCGAGGTTGGGGGGAGAGGACAGAGGAAGGAAGCATGATTGTTACCTCACCACCAACACAACAGGGACTTGGTGCTCCTGGATGCGCAACACACATGAGTGCCTTCTTGCTGCACTACCTGCAACATGACCCTCGAATTGTGAGAATTAGAAATAATCCTGACTACTGGGTTGCCACACTGTTAGATCCCCGGTACAAAAGTAAATTTGCAGAAATTATTCCTGCCATAGAAAGGGATGCACGCATGCAGGAGTATCAGCAGAGACTGTTGCAGAATCTTACATGTGCTTTTCCACAAAATACCAGTGGTGCACGTAGTGAATCTCACAGTTCCAACTTGCCAACCGTGGGACCGTCAAGTGTTCAGCACTCAAACCGTAACAGAACCACAGTATCTGCTGGTAACATCAATTTTGCGGAATCATTTCACCACTTTTTTAGCCCATCCTTTGCAAGGCCACAGGAGACAAGAAGTCTGACACATAGTCAACGCCTAGAGACGATGGTACAGGAGTATCTCCAAGTAAACATTGAAGCCACGACTGTGTCACTGGACCCTTGCTCTTTTTGGGCTTCCAATCTGGATAAATGGCCTGAGCTAGCCACTTACACCTTGGAGATCTTGTCATGCCCCGCAGCCAGCGTTCTGTCTGAACGTGTGTTCAGCGCTGCTGGTGGTGTGCTGACAGATAAGCGCACGCGGCTCTCCACTGATAATGTAGACAGACTCACGTTCATAAAGATGAACAAATCATGGATCCGAAACGAATTTTCTACCCCTGTGTCATCCTGGGGAGAGTAAAAGCTTGATGATTGGTTAAAATCACCCTACCAACCGTTTTAAGCTTTCAAATTACTAATCATGTTTATCTGTATCTTGACTGGAAAATAATTTGGGCTTTGTAGCAGTGTGCAGCACTGATCCTATTAGGCCATCTATAATAAGCTCCACCAGATTTAAAATTAAAAATAATTTTTAGCTGCATCTAGCCCGGAAAATAATTTTGGGGCTCCGAGATGCGCAAGACACATAAGTGCCTTCTTGCTGCACTACCTGCAGCATGACCCTCATATTGTCAGAATTCGAAGTAATCATGACTACTGGGTTGCCACACTCTTAGATCCCCCAAACTTTTCGATCAACCTTTTCATTTTAATAAAGACCAAAAAAATGGTCATTTTTGAAATTATAAGCATTAGCAGGTTGTTAGAAACTGAAATCAAACAGTTTTCAACTCAAAACTTTATTGTAGGTGATGTTACATTTTCACATAGGACCCCTTGTTCGAAAGGAGCTTCTGAACTCTCTCGTCCATTGAATTTGTCAGGTTTTGGATGGTTTCTGCTTCAATTGTTTTGCATGAGGACAGAATACCCTCCCAGAGCTGTTGCTTAGATGTGAACTGCCTCCCGCCATCATAGACACTCCTTTTAATGATGCTCCAAAGGTTCTGAATGGGGTAGAGGTCAGGGGAGCATGGGGGTCACACCATAAGTTTGTCCCCTTTTATGCCCATATCAGCCAGAGATGCAGATGTTTTATGTGCAGCATGAGATGGTGCATTATCATGCAGAAAAATGATCTTGCTGTGAAATACACGGTTCTTCTTCTTGAACCATGGCAGGAAGTGCTGTTTGAGAAAATCCACATACATTATGGAGTTCATCTTTAGCGCCTTCAGGGATCCTAAAGGGGCCGACAATCTCTCTCCCCATGATTCCAGCCCAAAACATTACTCCACCTCCTCCTTGTTGGCGCTGTAGCCGTGTTTGTGTGGGGTGTCCATCAACCAGCCATCCTCCACTCCATCCATCTGGACCATCGAGCGCTGCACGGCACTCATCCGTGAACAAAACAGTTTTGAAATCAGTCTTCATGTAATGTTTGGCCCACTGGAGCCGTTTCTGCTTGTGTGAAGTGGATAGAGGAGGTCGACAGGATGGCGTATGCACAGCTGCAAACCTCTGAAGGACCCTGCATCTTGTTGTTCGGGGGACGTTGGAGGCACCAGTTGCTTCAAAAACTTGTCTGCTGCTATGACAAGGCTTTCTTGCCGCTGCTCTTTTAACCTGACGTAATTGCCTGTAGGAAAGAGTCCTCAATTTGCCCTTATCAGCACGCACACGTGTGTACTGTGAATCAGCTACATACTTCTTGATTGCCAAGACACTTCATCCTGATCATCGCACAATGTTGATTGTAGTCATGCCTTGACCTAAACACTCCACAATTTGTTGCTTCTCAGCAGCCGACACATCCTTTTTCTTTCCCATTTTGGCAGAAAATGTAGGCTGCTTAATAATGTGAGAGAGCCTTCTTAAGTAGTCTTGCCTTTCATTGGACACACCTGCCAAACTAATTAGCACAGGTGTCTGCAATTGCTTACAGTGATATAAAGAGCCCTGACACACATCACCATCAATGAGTTTAACTGACAAACAAACAAATTCTTCCCTTATCACTCCTAAACACTTTTTGCATAATAATTTGGAACACAGTGTACATGTGCTTTTCCACAAAACACCAGTGGTTCACGTAGTGAATCTTACAGTTCTAACTTGCCAACCGTGGTCTGTATGGAATTGTTCAATAAAGGGCCCAAAATTAAGATAACATAGATGGGAGAGGTCTCTATGAATAGGAATTCCTAAGTATTTGATACCCTGTGAGGGCCAGGCAAAGGGAAAGTTGTACTGGATGCAATCCTATATGGATTTGGGGAGGGAGACATCGAGGGCCTCAGACTTCGCTGCATTGATTTTAAAATTTTACCATGTAACAAAGTGATCTATTTCAGCCATAACAGCAGGGATGGATATATGTGATTGAGTGATATATACTAGGACATCATCAGCAAATAGAGAGCACTTGTACTCGGTGCCTCCCACCTCAATCCACCTAATATTGGGGTTATGGCGAATTGATGAGAGCAGGTGCTCCGTCACTAGGATGTATAAGAGAGGGGACAGAGGACATCCCTGCCTTGTCCCATTGGTGATTGTGAAAGGTGATGAAAATGTTCTGACGCACCCCCTGGGCCTTGGGACACCCGGAGCCGGACCCTTTTTGGTGGATGCTGGTGGTTGTAGTCTTTGTGGCGGCGACCCGGTTCCGTGGCTCAGGGCGGTCAAACCAGTGGCGGAACTATTTATGTGGTTTTGATGTTTAAATGTCCGACTACGCCACCCGTGGATTGCGGTCAGAGTGAACCGCCGCTACAGGGCAGACCGCTGAGGCTGGTGTTGTGGGTGCAGCAGAGCGTAGCATAACTCCCCACGGGAGGAGTATAGCCTCAGGGCAGTGTATGCGGAGGATGGGGGTGATGGTGCAGGGCAGCAGCAGTAACGACACGGAGTCAGTGATGCAGTCCAGGGCCTTTACTCACAGTTCTTATTATCCAGACCAAGTCTGCAGGTAACGGCTGCCCACGTCGTACTGTGCTCACCAGGTGAGGGGCTCAGACAACTCCCAGATTACTTTGGAGCACTTCACAGGACCCCCTTTGTGTGTCCTTTGTCTGGCCTTTCTTACCAACACTTCTGTCCGGCTGCCTCGGGCCTCCTCTTGGTAAACTTGGCGCCAGTTTCCCTGACCCTATGTGGTGCCTTCCTAGCGGGTGTAGCGAGGGGCTGCGCCACATAAAATGTCAGAGCCTCCGGTTTCTAGCTGAGGGTCGTTTCCTGCCTCCACTAGTTCGGGGACCGGTCTCCCCCTTTGGCCTGACCCCTCCACGCAGGTGGATTCGGGCGTGCGGTGGCGACTCGCCCGTCCGCACCCCTGGGATCCCTTCATTCCTCGTTCCTGGAGCCTTCTCCGCTCCTCTTCCTTCCTTCTCACTCTTCCAGGCCTGGGCCTCTGTTACTAGGCCCGCCTCCGGAGCAGAGCTCATGCAGAGCCCCTGCTCCCTGCCACTTCTGCTCAGACTTCTCTGCACTGAACTAAGATGGTGCCCACCTTTTATACTCCCTTCTCAATGCACCCAGGAACTGCTTCCTCCCTGCTCCTGCACTACAGGGTTCCCCTTCCTCAGTGTTCCCTCCCCCCACTCCAGCCAGGGACAGGGACTGTCGTGCCCATCTCAGGGGCATATTGGTCGCCCTGCCCCACGGCAATGTGGTGTAATGCATGCAGGTGTCGGGTCCTGATCCACACTCCATCCTTACCTGAGAGTGAGATATCACACCTCTGGGTGAGGTGCAATACGTCTGTAGCAACCGAGCCCTCAGGGTGCTACAGTTCCATTTATCTTCAGCCTAGGTGACGTATTGCGATACAGGGCCGTGATTTTGGCTATAAAAGGGTCCCCTAGACCCCTACCCCAAGCTTTTTAAGAGAATCATATATGGCGTGCCAGGAGACTCTATGGAATGCTTTCTCAGCATCCAACGAGAGTATCTAATTACAAATTTTTAACTGCATCTAGCCCAGGAAATACTTTGTGCCTAGTAGCAGTGTCTGCTAGTGAGCGGATTATCCCGGCTGTTAAGCAAGCTGCACCACCTGTAGTTTAGACACTTAATTTTTTCAAAGGAAATGCTTCGGGACCATGGGATACTTAGTGAAGAGCATCAGAAGGCACCCCAAGGCATAGGGGCTGGGACTGGCAGTAGGATGCCTTGCGGTGGACAGCCGAGCTCGATCCTTATAAAAGCTTTTTAACTGCAGCAGCTTTAGTGGACGCTACTGGAGCTGGAATTACCGCGGCTGCTGGCATGAGACTTGCCCTCCAATAGATCCTTGTAAATGGATTTAAAGTGTATTCATTCAAATTAGAGAGACAATTTAAATTAAAAAGCTTAGAGCTGCCTCCACCACAGGGGGGCTCGCTCGACCCACCAGCGGACAGGCACCAGTATTGGGAGAGGGGGGCTGGCCGTCAGGGTTCACCGCGGCTCTGGCACAAACCCGGCGACACGGAGGTGGCACGGGCAGGAGCGGACTGGCCGTGTCGGCTTCTCACTTTTTGGATTTTAGAAGGGCATGACATGCCTATATCTGTGTCTCCCCCTCCTTTTACTCCTCCACCTCTTTTATTTTCGCATGACTATATGTACTTGTCACTTTTCCATGTGTTAGTTATGTCTTCTGAGCAGTTTGTCAGCTTTTGGACACCTTTGAAGGTGTTTTCTATGTGTTTCTATGTGTTTTTGTTTGCCTGCCATTGGTTTTAATGGTGTTCGAAGGTGTTCGACGAACAGTTCGACGAACAGTTCGGCGAACACACGGGTGTTCGACGAACCGAACCGAACTCGAACACTACGGGGGTGGCTCAACACTAGTGACTACCTGCCCGTCTTCCCTGGGCGCCACCCGCTTCCTTACAAGGGCCGCCCCCTTGTATAGTTGCTCAGAGGTTCCGCCTCCCAGACCTATTACAGTTTGCTCGGGCCATGGAACCCGGTGGCACTCAAGCTCCCTCGCTCTCGGACCTATGTCATGAACTGTCCCGTCAGAGGTCCCAACAGGAGTCCATCCTGGGTCACCTGCGGAATGTCAACTCTCGCCTGGACACTCTGACTGCTCCACCAGCAACCACCGCTAGCATCATGACCCGCAACCCGGCAGCGCCGCTGCCCACCAATACCTTGGTATCCTGCCCCGGACCCTGGCTTTCTGCACCTCCTCGCTTCGGAGGCGACCCCGCTCAAGCTCGGGGCTTCATAAACCAGTGCACCCTGCTCTTTGAACTCCTGTCCCACCAGTTTATCTCCGACCGGGCCAAAGTTGCCTTCATCATGTCTCATCTCACGGGGTAGGCACTGGCTTGGCTAAATCCTCTATGGGAGAGAGGAGACCTCCTGGTGTCCGACCTGCCAGCCTTTCTCACGGCTTTCCGGAAAGTCTTCGATGAACCCGGACGGAAGACCTCATCCGCATCGTCTCTGCTACGCCTCCGTCAAGGAGATCTCACCGTGGGCCAATATGCCATACGGTTCCGTACCCTTGCTTCGGAGCTGGCCTGGGATAACGACGCTCTGGTGTCTGTCTTCTGGGAGGGTCTGTCCGGCCGTATTAAAGATGAACTCGCCGGTCGGGACATTCCTACCACTCTCGACGACTTGATAACGCTTGCCACCCGGATTGACATCCGGTTCCAGGAGCGCACCAAAGAGGTCACCCGTGAGAGGAGGTTTCCACGTCTAGCCCCTACTTTCCAGAAACCCGTCACTCCCTCCGTTAGTCCCCAGGCACACTCACCTGAGCCTATGCAGGTCGACCAGACCAAGATGGTCAAAACCCATCAAGACTCACGCCGTGCCGAGGGGAGCTGCTTCTACTGTGGCAGTAAGGAGCAACGGATCCGTTCCTGCCCTGAGAGATCGGGAAACGCCTGTGTCTAGGGTCGCTCAGAGAGGTTGCCCTAGACAAAAGTAAACCCTCTCCATCCCTGATGCTGTCAGTCTCTAACACCTGCGGAGAGAACAGCTATTTCGAACTGGCTCAACTTGACTCAGGAGCTGCTGGTAATCTCATCTCTCAATCCCTGGTAGAGAGGTACCGCATTCCTACCAAACCTCTGGCCGTACCTTTATCTGTCGCCGCCGTGGATGGGGGCCTCTTACCACATCCTATCCAACTCATCACAGAATCCATAACTCTGCAGGTGGGAATGCTGCATTCTGAGAGCATCTCCTTTCATGTTCTACCTGGACTCTCTCAGGCACTCTTGCTGGGTCTACCTTGGCTCCAGAAACATGCACCCGTGCTTGACTGGCAGACCGGAGAGGTCCTTCGCTGGGGACAGGACTGCCATAAGACTTGTCTAGTTCCCTTTCATCCTGCTCGTCCTTCTCCTACCCCAGTCAATCTACCCGGTCTACCGGCTCCCTATTGGTCTTATGCGGATGTCTTCAATAAAAAAGAAGCAGAGACATTACCCCCTCATAGACCATATGACTGTCCAATCGACCTGATACCCGGCTCTACTCCTCCCCGTGGGCGTATCTACCCTTTGTCCGCAGCAGAGACCCGGTCCATGTCTGAATATATTGAGGAGAATCTGGCCCGGGGATTTATCCGGAAATCTACCTCCCCGGCGGTAGCAGGCTTCTTCTTCGTCAAAAAGAAGGACGGCTCACTCCGTCCATGTATAGATTATAGAGGCCTTAACCAGATTACAGTGAAGAATAAATACCCCCTCCCGCTCATTCCTGAATTATTTGACCGCCTGAGGGGGGCTAGAATCTTCACCAAACTGGACCTCCGTGGGGCGTATAACCTGGTCCGTATCCGTCAGGGGGATGAATGGAAGACGGCATTCAACACCCGGGACGGCCACTATGAATATCTGGTAATGCCCTTTGGTCTCTGTAACGCTCCCGCCGTCTTTCAAGAGTTGGTCAATGACATCTTCCAGGACCTTCTCTACTCCTGCGTAGTGGTGTACCTGGACGACATCTTGGTCTTCTCTCCGGATCTCCAGACTCACCGGAGGGATGTTCGTCAGGTCCTGCTCAGGCTTAGGCAAAACCACCTCTACGCTAAATATGAGAAGTGCCTCTTTGAGCAGACCTCGCTTCCGTTTTTGGGCTACATAATTTCTCAGACCGGCCTACGAATGGATCCTGAGAAACTGTCTGCCATCGAGAAGTGGCCTCGACCAGAGGGGTTGAAGGCTATTCAGCGGTTCCTGGGCTTCGCCAACTATTACCGCCTCTTTATACCACACTTCTCTTCCCGGACTGCCCCAATTTCCGCGCTCACCCGTAAGGGCACTAATCCCAGAGAATGGCCGCCCGCAGCTGAGGAAGCCTTTCTTTCCTTAAAACAGGCTTTCTCTTCCGCCCCGGTGCTGCATCGCCCGGACGGCAACAAGCAGTTCTTCCTGGAAGTTGACGCCTCCTCCTCTGGAGCCGGAGCGGTACTTAGCCAAAAATCGTCTTCCGGGAGAATGGTAACTTGCGGCTTTTTCTCCAAACTCTTCTCCTCTTCTGAGCGCAACTATTCTATTGGAGACCGAGAGTTATTGGCCATTAAGCTGGCTTTGGAGGAGTGGCGTTACCTGCTCGAGGGGGCTCTTCACCCGGTAATAATTTACACTGACCACAAGAACTTGGCTTACCTCCAGAGTGCCCAGAGACTTAACCCGCGCCAAGCCCGGTGGTCCTTGTTTTTTGCTCGCTTTGATTTTGTTCTTCATTTTCGCCCGGCTGACAAAAACATCAAAGCGGACGCCTTGTCCCGATCCTTTCTGGTGTCTGATCTCGAGGAGGAACCTAAACATATCATCGATCCCGCCAGAGTAATGCAGGTGGCTCCCGTGAGTCTAAATCGTCTCCCTCCCGGTAAGACGTTCGTCACTGTACCTGATCGGGAGAAGATCCTACACTGGGGTCACTCGTCTAAACTTGCTGGCCACGCCGGTCAGAAAAAGACCCTCCAGCTTATTACCCGGCACTACTGGTGGCCTACCCTGCACAAGGACGTAATAGACTTTGTTTCTGCCTGTGTGTCCTGCGCCCGCAACAAGGTTCCGAGACACCTGCCAGCCGGTCGCCTCCTTCCGCTTCCTGTACCTGCTGCCCCCTGGCAGCATATAGCTATGGACTTCATAACAGATCTCCCTGTCTCTGCCGGTTGTACAGTCATTTGGGTGGTCGCTGACCGCTTTTCCAAAATGGCCCATTTCATTCCCCTGCCAGGCCTCCCGTCTGCACCCGAGCTGGCTAAAGACTTTATCCGCCACATCTTCTGTCTTCATGGCCTGCCTCTCCACATCGTGTCGGATCGTGGGGTTCAGTTCACCTCACACTTCTGGAGAGCCACATGTAAACTGCTAGACGTCACCTTGGACTTCTCCTCCGCTTACCATCCACAGTCCAACGGTCAAGTGGAGCGGATCAATCAGATACTGACCAGTTACCTCCGGCACTTCGTTAATGCCCACCATTCAGACTGGGTGGATCTCCTGCCATGGGCCGAATTCTCTTACAACAATCACGAGAGCGAATCTTCCTCCAAATCCCCGTTTTTTGTAGTCTTCGGTCAGCATCCTCGGATCCCATTTCCCGTCTCCACCTCGGTGGATAATCCGGCTGCGGAATCTCTCGTTAGCGAATTTTCCTCCATTTGGGAGAGTACCCGATCCGCACTCCTTCAGTCGTCCGAGCGGATGAAAAAACACGCTGACAAAAAACGCCTGGATCCTCCACAATTCCGTCCTGGAGATAAAGTCTGGCTCTCGTCCAAGTATGTCCGGCTCAAGATTCCCTCCTACAAGTTAGGGCCTCGGTTCATCGGCCCACTGGAGGTTATCAAACAGATCAACCCGGTGGCCTATAAATTGAAACTCCCGGCCAACTTGCGGATCCCTAACTCCTTCCATGTATCTCTCCTCAAACCCGTGGTACTTAACTCTTTTCCAAGTCTACAGGTACGCCTCCTGCTCCGGTTTCTGCTGAAGACGAGTTTGAGGTAGAGAACATTCTGGCCACCAAAAGGGTAAGAGGAAAGACCTTTTTTCTGGTAGATTGGAAGGGGTTTGGTCCTGAGGAGAGAACGTGGGAGCCCCGGGAGAACATCCATGCCCCTCTCATCCTTGCTAAATTTCTGTCTGGCCTAAAAAAGGGGGGGCCTAAAGGGGTGGGTACTGTAGCGTCGGCGTCCCTGCCTCCTGCTAGGCAGGGACGCTGTTCCCCTCACCTCTCCGCTCCGTGCCCGGTGTCTTCCTCCCGCTCTGCTAGCAGCGCGCGCTCCTTCCCGGCCACGGTGCTTAGGGCGCGCACTCCCCCTCTCTTAAAGGGGCCGCGCGCGCCGTCCTAAGGAGTCCCCGGCCAATGGCCGGAGGACTTCACCATATATAAGGCACCTCCTCCAAAATGGAGGTGCCCGAGCAATATTGTAGCACAGTTCATCACTCTGCTTCAGCCCTCAGGTCCCGTTTCCAGTTACATGCCAGTTACCTGCCAGTTTCCTGCCAGTTTCCTGTCTGATACCTGCCTGTCTCGTGTCAACCTGCTACTATTCCTGCGGTCCGACAGTCTGCCTACCAGCCCTGCCAGTCTGTCTATGGATCCGTCTGCCCGCTCACCTGGGAGCGCACATCTGCTACCTGCCTGCTAGCCTACCTGGAGGCTCCGCCGTCACGTGCTGTGACCACCAGCCTGTCCAGAGACTCTTGCCCGCTCACCTGGGAGCGCTCACCTTCTACCTGTCTGCTAGCCTACCTGGAGGCTCCGCCGTCACGTGCTGTGACCACCAGCCTGTCCAGAGACTCTTGCCCGCTCACCTGGGAGCGTCCACCTGCTACCAGCCTGCTTACCTACCTGGAGGCTCTGCCGTCACTTGCCGTGACCACCCGCCTGTCAAGAGACTGTCCCGGTCACTTGCCGTGACCACCTGCCCGTTTACCCAGAGACTGTCCCGGTCACTTGCCGTGACCACCTGCCCGTTTACCCAGAGACTGTCCCGGTCACTTGCCGTGACCACCTGCCCGTTTACCCAGAGACTGTCCCGGTCACTTGCCGTGACCACCTGCCCATTTTCCCAGAGACTGTCCCTGTCACTTGCTGTGACCACCTGCCCGTCTTCCCTGGGCGCCACCCGCTTCCTTACAAGGGCCGCCCCCTTGTATAGTTGCTCAGAGGTTCCGCCTCCCAGACCCGTTACACAGGTCATCTGGCGTAGCAACCCATCACTCTCCTTCTTGGTCAAATAGCCCTTACACAGCCTGGAGGTGTGTTTGGGGTCATTGTCCTGTTGAAAAATAAATGATGGTCCAACTAAACGCAAACCGGATGGAATAGCATGCCGCTGCAAGATGCTGTGGTAGCCATGCTGGTTCAGCATGCCTTCAATTTTGAATAAATCCCCAACATTGTGTCACCAGCAAAGCACCCCCACACCATCACACCTCCTCCTCCATGCTTCACGGTGGGAACCAGGCATGTAGAGTCCATCCGTTCACCTTTTCTGCGTCGCACAAAGACGGTGGTTGGAACCAAAGATCTCAAATTTGGACTCATCAGACCAAAGCACAGATTTCCACTGGTCTAATGTCCGTTCCTTGTGTTCTTTAGCCCAAACAAGTCTCTTCTGCTTGTTGCCTGTCCTTAGCAGTGGTTTCCTAGCAGCTATTTTACCATGAAGGCCTGCTGCACAAAGTCTCCTCTTAACAGTTGTTGAAGAGATGTGTCTGCTGCTAGAACTCTGTGTGGCATTGACCTGGTCTCTAATCTGAGCTGCTGTTAACCTGCAAGTTCTGAGGCTGGTGACTCGGATAAACTTATCCTCAGAAGCAGATGTGACTCTTGGTCTTCCTTTCCTGGGGCGGTCCTCATGTGAGACAGTTTCTTTGTAGCGCTTGATGGTTTTTGCAACTGCACTTGGGGACACTTGGGGACACTTTCAAAGTTTACCCAATTTTTCGGACTGACTGACCTTCATTTCTTAAAGTAATGATGGCCACTCGTTTTTCTTTACTTAGCTGCTTTTTTCTTGCCAAAATACAAATTCTAACAGTCTATTCAGTAGGACTATCAGCTGTGTATCCACCAGACTTCTGCACAACACAACTGATGGTCCCAACCCCATTTATAAGGCAAGAAATCCCACTTATAAAACCTGACAGGGCACACCTGTGAAGTGAAAACCATTTCCGGTGACTACCTCTTGAAGCTCATCAAGAGAATGCCAAGAGTGTGCAAAGCAGTCATCAAAGCAAAAGGTGGCTACTTTGAAGAACCTAGAATATAAGACATATTTTCAGTTGTTTCATACTTTTTTGTTAAGTATATAATTCCACATGTGTTAATTCATAGTTTTGATGCCTTCAGTGTGAATGTACTATTTTCATAGTCATGGAAATACAGAAAAATCTTTAAATGAGAAGGTGTGTCCAAACTTTTGCTCTGTACTGTATATAAAGGTAAAAGCAGCAAAAACAGCAGCCATTTTGTGGTGAATCTGGATAATGAGGGGACGTCACAGGTCACAGCTAGTGATGAGCGAGCGTGTTCTGTTAACCCTTTTGATGAGCATGCTCAGGGGCTGGCTGAGTATCTTTGGCATACTCGAATGTTATGTTTGAGTCACTCCGTGTGCATGATTTGCGACTGTTTGACAGCTGTAATACATGTGAGGAATGTCTAACAAACAGGCATTCCTCACATGTATTAAAGCTGTCAAACAGTCGCAAATCATGCACAAACACAAACATAACATTCGAGTATGCCGCAAATGCTCGGAAAACACCCGAGCATGCTCGTAAATCTCAAGTAACGAGCATGCTCGCTCATCACTAGTCACAGCTAAGCAATAGAGATACAAAAAGTGGGGAAAGAAAGCCATAAAACATTGAAAAAACAGTAAAGATGGCGTGTGTAATAGCACAGCAGTGAAAACCATTATTGTGTGAGGTAAAGAGAATAGTGTCCAACTTCTATTTCAGGGCAGTTGAAGGCTTCAGAGTATTCTCTGCAACACGAATTTTTAGTAAATATGGCAAATTGAAATTTCAAAAGATTAATTCACCTCTAATTAGAGATGAGCAGATCATGCAAAATTTGAATTTGCCTGTTTAAGCGTTTTTTTCTGGGAAATTCAATTTGCAAAGAAGTTATTCTCCAAGAATTTTATGCCCCTAAATATGCTCTGGAGTCTGTAGATAAAAATAATAAAAATCCTTATACTCACCTCTCTGGCCCATTTGCTCTTCACCTCCACCCATCCTTTTCTTGTAACATCTTTGGATTGGCGTCAACAGTGGTTAAATCCCTGTGCTTCGGTCACTAGTCCAAGGCTTCCAAGTGTCCAGGGCCCTGGAGGGTTCTACGCATGCACCTGTAAAAGTCACAGTGCACATTGTACTGTCATAACTCTCACCGTGAGCCACAACCTTTGTGGGCGCATACGCAAAACCCTCCCAAGCCTAGTAAACCTGGAAGCCTCAGCATAGCGACCAAGGCTCGGGGATCTCACCGCACCCGATGCCAATTCAAAAATGCGATGAGGACCAGACGGGTGGAGGTGAGGAGTGGAAGGGCTGGAGAGGTAAGTATAAGGTTATTTTTTTAATATTTTGATGGCCTTTTATGGATCAAATAAATGGCAGCCACCATTTTCCTGAAACTGCACAGAAGCAAATTACATTTTGGCAAATTCAGATTTTTTTGTAAAATCCGAGTAGGGTGCTATTCCACTCGGATTTATTTGCTCATCTCTATCTCTAATACCAACATGGAGAACTTGTTAAATAAGTTATAATTTTCAAATGATAGATTACCTTTAAATTAATATAAAGTGGTAATTAAAGTGTAAAGTACAGGTAAAATACTGTTTTGTGAATTTATTTTGACCTAAATTTTGACCGATCAGAATATGTAATAACTAATAAGAAGAAAAACAAAGCGTTGGGGTCAAATTGTCTAACAATAAAACTGCCAGCGGCGAACACATCGCTCCTTTCAGTTTTAAAGATGCTTTGAAAAATTGAAACATTTAACCCCTGTCCACTATGGCCAATTTTCACTTTTGCACTTTTCTTTTTTCCTCCCCTTCCTCCAAGAGCCATAACTTTTATATTTTTTTGTTAATATCACCATTTGAGTGCTTGTTTTTTGCCAGGTGAGTTGTATTTTTGAATGACACTGTAGCAAATTTTTTACAAATTATTAACCCTGTTTTATGGGCAGATGTACGATGATAACTATATGTTGTTTTGTGTTATAACTTGTAGCCTACTGTACAGCTTTGTGAAATATACTGAATTTTAGCACTGTGGTTTGATTAAATGTTACATAATACCTAAAACTGAGGTTTAGAGCTACTGAGACTTTGCTTCCTCTATCTTTGATAAATTTGGACTAATCTGTTTTTATTCTTGTTCTAGTCTTGTTGTGGTTTCGGCAGTATATCAAAGGCAAGCGTAAGGTGTTAATCCACTTTCCCACGACATAAAATAATCATGTATTCAATTCATCAATCCAGTCATGCTAAAATATTATAACACTAAGTAAATCTAAAATCCATTATCTGTGCTTCTCACTTTAGAGTAGATAGTTGGCCTACGCTGTGCCAGAAAAGTGCACCAAAATTGTGGTGCATTTTTTGTGGCATGATGTCACATGTTGGATCATGTCCCTTTTCCAATAAATCAGCAAATCCGAAAACTCACTGAAAAGGAACCTTTAACAGCATGTGCGCAATAAAGTACAGGGTGGGTCATTTATATGGCTACAACTAAATTAAATGGGAATGGTTGGTGATATCAACTTCCTGTTTGTGGCACATTAGTATATGGGAGGGGGAAAACTTTTCCAGATGGGTGGTGACCATGGCGGCCATTTTGAAGTCGGCCATTTTGGATCCAATTTTATTTTTTTCAATGGGAAGAGAGTCATGTGACACATCAAACTTATTGAGAATTTCATAAGAAAAACAATGGTGTGCTTGGTTTTTAACGTAACTTTATTCTTTCATGAGTTTTTTACAAGTTTATGACCACTTATAAAATGTGCTCAAAGTGCTGCCCATTGTGTTGGATTGTCAATGCAACCCTCTTCTCCCACTCTTGACACACTGATAGCAACACCGCAGAAGAAATGCTAGCACAGGCTTCCAGTATCCGTTGTTTCAGATGCTGCACATCTCGTATCTTCACAGCATAGACAATTGTCTTCAGATGACCCCAAAGATAAAAGTCTAAGGGAGTCAGATCGGGAGACCTTGGTGGCCATTCAACTGGCCCACGATGACCAATCCACTTTCCAAGAAACTGTTCATGTAGGAATGCTCGGACCTGACACCCATGATGTGGTGGAGCACCATCTTGTTGGAAAAACTCAGGGAACGTGCCATCTTCAGTGCATAAAGAGGGCAACACATCATCATGTAGCAATTTCAGATATCCAGTGGCATTGAGGTTTCTATTGATGAAGAATGGCCCCACTATCTTTGTACCCCATATACTACACCATCAATTTTTATGTTCCAACAGTCTTGGAGGGATCTATCCATTGTGGGTTAGTGTCAGATCAATAGTGGTGGTTTTGTTTGTTAACTTCATCATTCACAAAAAAGTTTGCCTCATCACTGAACATAATGTTCTGTGTAAACTGCGGGTCCTGTTCCAATTTTTCTTTTGCCCATTCTGCAAATTCAGTGCGCCGATCTGGGTCATCCTCGTTGAGATGCTGCAGCAGCTGAATTTTGTAAGGGTGCCATTTGTGAGTAGCTAATATCCGCCGAAGGGATGTTCGACTGATGCCACTCTCCAGTGACATGCGGCGAGTGAGTGCTACGCTGTGGGCTCTTGCTGAATGAAGCTAGGACAGCCACTGATGTTTCTTCATTAGTGACAGTTTTCTTGCGTCCACATTTTGGTAAATCCAACACTGAAACTGTTTCACAAAATTTGGCAAGCAGTTTGCTAACTGTAGCATGGGAGATGGGTGGTCTCGTAGGGTATCTTGCATTGAAATCTGCTGTAATGACCCGGGTACTGCGTTCACCAGACATCAACACAATTTCTATCCGCTCCTCACGTGTTAACCTCTGCGACATGTCAATGGCTGTAAACAAAGAGAAACTTGTAAAAAACTTATGAAAAAATAAAGTTACATTAAAACCAAGCACACCATTGTTTTTCTTATGAAATTCTCAATAAGTTTGATGTCACATGACCCTCTTCCCATTGAAAAAAAATAAAGTTGGCCGACTTCAAAATGGCCGCCATGGTCATCACCCATCTGGAAAAGTTTTCCCCCTCCCATAAACTAATGTGCCACAAACAGGAAGATGATATCACCAATCATTCCCATTTATTTAGTTTCATCCATATAAATGGCCCACCCTGTATAGATTCGAGTGACTTAGGCTAGGTGCACATGAGCGTATATTTTGTCATCCGAGAAAATTGGATCAATTATGCACATGACACTCTCACGAGAGTTTGATTAGAGAGTCAGCATAGTGCAATTTGATTATCTCGAATGAGAGGATGGAGAAAAAAAATGTCTCCAACTTCTTCACTGTGTCAGTGGGCGGAAATTGGACTGCACTCAGATGACATCTGAGTGCAGTCCGATTTTTTTCCATGCACTCATTGACTTGCATGGCCGAGTGTGATTCGAATATTGGATTAAACTCAGGCATGCATCGATTTTTTTCTTCGGATAGTCTCTGTCCAAGGAAAAAAATCAGATATATGCACGGCCTCATAGAATAACAATGATCCGAGTAAGATCCAATGTTTTGTTGGATTTCACTTGAACAGCAAATACGCTTGTGTGCACCTAGCCTAATAGTAAAGTATATATTAAGACCCTGAACATGAGGCAAACCAACAACAAATAGCATACCAAAAATATAAAGAAATGATGTTAAGCCTTGTAGAGTAAGGAAAGCGTTTTATTGCTAAAAAATTACAGTACATGCAGGTTGAATAGATGGTAAAAGCAGGTAAAAGGGGACATGCACTGCAGGAGAGGGTCTTATCAATATGTGCATAACATAGTAAAGGCAAAGTATTAAAGTACATATGGTAATGAACAACATGGCGGTGCAAAACAGCAAAATCTGTACATGTGCAGAGCAAAAGAAATATGTCACAAATAATATTTCACATACCCAGAAATGACCTTTCCTGCAGGAAGGCATCGTGCCCGACGCACGTTTCTGTTTGATGCCTTCGTCTGTGGGTCAATGTTGTGCCAGAAAAGTGCGCCAATATTTTATTGCGTTTTTTGGGGGCATGATGACACATGTTGGATCATGTCCCTTTCCATTGAACCATGCCCCTTAATAGAGAGGTCCATCTCCCGTTTCAAACAAGGTACAAAAAGTAACTAAAACGCACAATAAATGTGGCTCAAGTCATGAAAGGCCAGTTGTTGTTTTTTAGCACACTATATCAGAATGTTGGCGCATTTAGATTGATAAACAAGCCTCAATGTATGATACACAATATTGTGGAAAAGTTTTAGGCAGATGTGGAAATAATGCTACAAAGTAAGAATGCTTTAGAAAATAAAAGCGTTAATAGTTTATTTTCATCAATTAAAGGTGTTGTTCTGGTCTGTCTAGAAAGTTTGCAGTCACTCGATGAGACTGCAGACTTCTGAATCTTCACATCGTGAACAGTGTTTGTTGTGAGGATTCTTCAGTGCCGGCGTGAAGACCGAGTGGTCATGTGACCGTAAGTATGTGATATGCATACTTCTGGCCACATTCCAACTAGACGTGCGCGGCCTCGCTCAATTCACTTGTCTGTGTACTACTACTGCCCTGTAATGACAGGTGTCTCCCTATATAAGCACACAGGGAAGAGACCTGTCTCTCCAGGGAAACAGGTGCGGAGAAAACGCCTGGGACCCATTAGCATATAACACAAACAAATCAGCATTTCCGGAGCTCCCATAAAAATTAATGGAAAGAGCTCTACATACGTCGCCTTTTTTCTGCCAATGGTGCAAAACAATACAGGGTGTGGCCTAAAGATATCAATGCCCTTTATCAAGATGTGCAGAATTATTAGGCAGCTTGTTTTCCTCAAGTAAAAAGGGACAAAAAGAGATTTAACTGACTCTAAAAAGTCTAAAATTGTTACTAGTCTTACATACGGATGCAGCACTCTTGAAATTACTAAGATATTGGGGTGTGATCACAGAACCATCAAAAGATTTGTTGCAAATATTCAACAAGGTCACAAAAAATGTGTTGAGAAAAAAAGACGCACATTAAAGGGAATCCGTCAGCAAGTTTTTGCTATGTCATTTGAGGGTAGGATGAGATAGCGGCTGAGAGACAGATTTCAGCAATGTGTCACTTATTCGGCTGTGTGCTGTTGTTTCTATACAATGAATGTTTTATCACCAGGAGATTATCACTGCCTAGACTGCAGCACACATGAGCCCTGGTCCGACCACACCCCCTCTTCTAATAAGCAGCTCACTGTCAATAGATAATGTACACAGAAATCTTTGGTGTGGGTGGAGTCAGCTTTATAAATATATGTATATATATGTATATTATATATATAAATACATACAGTATCACACCGCAAAAAAATTTAAACTGACACCTAACTTAAGGTCAGTCAGTGTCTATTGCAAGTTAACTTAGCGTAATTCACTTTTGTAAGAAAAGTTATCAAGATGGCACGTTATTTGTATATAGATATACCGTATACAATTATATATACAGTACAGACCAAAAGTTTGGACACACTTTCTCATTTAAAGATTTTTCTATATTTTCATGACTTTGAAAATTGTACATTCACACTGAAGGCATCAAAACTATGAATTAACACATGTGGAATTATATACTTAACAAAAAAGTGTGAAACAACTGAAAATATGTCTTATATTCTAGGTTCTTCAAAGTAGCCACCTTTTGCTTTGATGACTGCTTTGCACACTCTTGCCATTCTCTTGATGAGCTTCAAGAGGTAGTCACCGGAAATGGTTTTCACTTCACAGGTGTGCCCTGTCAGGTTTAATAAGTGGGATTTCTTGCCTTATAAATGGGGTTTGGGACCATCAGTTGTGTTGTGCAGAAGTCTGGTGGATACACAGCTGATAGTCCTACTGAATAGACTGTTAGAATTTGTATTATGGCTAGAAAAAAGCAGCTAAGTAAAGAAAAACGAGTGGCCATCATTACTTTAAGAAATGAAGGTCAATCAGTCCGAAAAATTGGGCAAACTTTGAAAGTGTCCCCAAGTGCAGTTGCAAAAACCATCAAGCGCTACAAAGAAACTGGCTCACATGAGGACCGCCCCAGGAAAGGAAGACCAAGAGTCACCTCTGCTTCTGAGGATAAGTTTATCCGAGTCACCAGCCTCAGAAATCGCAGGTTAACAGCAGCTCAGATTAGAGACCAGGTCAATGCCACACAGAGTTCTAGCAGCAGACACATCTCTACAACTACTGTTAAGAGGAGACTTTGTGCAGCAGGCCTTCATGGTAAAATAGCTGCTAGGAAACCACTGCTAAGGACAGGCAACAAGCAGAAGAGACTTGTTTGGCTAAAGAACACAAGGAACGGACATTAGACCAGTGGAAATCTGTGCTTTGGTCTGATGAGTCCAAATTTGAGATCTTTGGTTCCAACCACCGTGTCTTTGTGCGACGCAGAAAAGGTGAACGGATGGACTCTACATGCCTGGTTCCCACCGTGAAGCATGGAAGAGGAGGTGTGATGGTGTGGGGGTGCTTTGCTGGTGACACTGTTGGGGATTTATTCAAAATTGAAGGCATACTGAACCAGCATGGCTACCGCAGCATCTTGCAGCGGCATGCTATTCCATCCGGTTTGCGTTTAGTTTTTACCATCATTTATTTTACAACAGGACAATGACCCCAAACACACCTCCAGGCTGTGTAAGGGCTATTTGACCAAGAAGGTGTAGCGCCGGCGTCCCTGCCCTCTGCTAGGCAGGGACGCTGTTCCCCTCACCCTTCTGCTCCGAGCCTGGCGTCCTCCTCCCGCTCTGCTGGCAGCGCGCGCTCCTTCCCGGCCACTGTGCTTAGGGCGCGCGTGCGCTCCCTCCCTCTTAAAGGGGCCGCGCGCGCCGTCCTAAGGAGTCCCCGGCCAATGGCCGGAGGACTTCACCATATATAAGGCACCTCCTCCAAAATGGAGGTGCCCGAGCAATGTTGTTGCACTGTTCACTACTCTGCTTCAGCCCTCAGGTCCCGTTGCCAGTTACCTGCCAGTTACCTGCCAGAAACCTGCCAGTTTGCTGTCTGTTTCCTGCCTGACATTCCTCCTACCTGCTTGCTAGCCTGAGGTCCGACGGTCTGCCTTCCTACCCCTGTCAGTCTGTCTATGGACCAGCTTGCCCGCTCACCTGGGAGCGCTCATCTGCTACCTGCCTGTTTGCCTACCTGGAGGCTCCGCCGTCACATGCTGTGACCACCTGCTTATCCAGAGACTCTCGCCTGCTCACCTGGGAGCACTCATCTGCATCCGCCTGTTAGCCTACCTGGAGGCTCCGCCGTCACATGCTGTGACCACCTGCTTTTCCAGAGACTCTCGCCTGCTCACCTGGGAGCACTCATCTGTCATCCGCCTGCTAGCCTACCTGGAGGCTCAGCCGTCACAGGTCGTACCTACCCTATACCCAGAGACTGTCCCGGTCACTTGCTGTGACCTCCTGCCCGTTCACCCAGAGACTGCCCCGGTCACTTGCTGTGACCTCCTGCCCGTTTACCCAGAGACTGTCCCGGTCACTTGCCGTGACCACCTGCCCGTTTACCCAGAGACTGTCCCGGTCACCTGCTGTGACTACCTGCCCGTCTTCCCTGGTCACCACCCGCTTCATTACAAGGACCGCCCCCTTGTATAGTAGCTCAGAGGTTCCGCCTCCCAGACCCGTTACAGAAGGAGAGTGATGGGGTGCTACGCCAGATGACCTGGCCTCCACAGTCACCAGACCTGAACCCAATCGAGATGGTTTGGGGTGAGCAGGACCGCAGAGTGAAGGCAAAAGGGCCAACAAGTGCTAAGCATCTCTGGGAACTCCTTCAAGATTGTTGGAAGACCATTTCCAGTGACTACCTCTTGAAGCTCATCAAGAGAATGCCAATAGTGTGCAAAGCAGTCATCAAAGCAAAAGGTGGCTACTTTGAAGAACCTAGAATATAAGACATATTTTCAGTTGTTTCACACTTTTTTGTTAAGTATATAATTCCACATGTGTTAATTCATAGTTTTGATGCCTTCAGTGTGAATGTACAATTTTCATAGTCATGAAAATAAAGAAAAATCTTTAAATGAGAAGGTGTGTCCAAACTTTTGGTCTGTACTGTATACAAACATATATTGTAAGGGATCACTCACTCTGGCAAAGCTTGAGGAAGGCATGGGCATCAGGTTCTTAATCAAGCAGGAAAATTTATTTTAGTTCATAAGTTTCCCAGAAAAAAAAACAAAGAAAAAAACAGCCTTTCCCCTCTGGCATAAAAAGGATGTGACGAACAAAAGATAAAAGCAATGATTCTCCCAGCAAAATAGAACCACACTTGGTCAGTTTCTGGCAGACTGACCAAAGTGGCAGAGGTGTTTCCACCTCTGCACTCAGACCCTGAATGAAGCAGCTGGACTGCCTTAAATAGGCCCTTCCAAGGCCTAGAGCTGGAGGTATGGGAACGGCCTGTCCCACCCAGCTCTAATGACCGTTCCTAAAACCCGGACCCAAAATCGGGGCCATTAAAAAGTCTCTCAGCACTATCCATACTGGAGTCTGCTCTCTGAGTTCCACATCACCAAGTCTAGGCACCTTGGAATGGCTGAGAGGTTTTTTACGGTATACAGTACAGACCAAAAGTTTGGACACACCTTCTCATTTAAAGATTTTTCTGTATTTTCATGACCTTGAAAATTGTACATTCACACTGAAAGCATCAAAACTATGAATTAACACATGTGGAATTATATACTTAACAAAAAAGTGTGAAACAACTGAAAATATGTCTTATATTTTAGGTTCTTCAAAGTAGCCACCTTTTGCTTTGATGACTGCTTTGCACACTCTTGGCATTCTCTTGATGAGCTTCAAGAGGTAGTCACCGGAAATGGTTTTCACTTCACAGGTGTGCCCTGTCAGGTTTTATAAGTGGGATTTCTTGCCTTATAAATGGGGTTGGGACCATCGGTTGTGTTGTGCAGAAGTCTGGTGGATACACAGCTGATAGTCCTACTGAATAGACTGTTAGAATTTGTATTATGGCAAGAAAAAAGCAGCTAAGTAAAGAAAAACGAGTGGCCATCATTACTTTAAGAAATGAAGGTCAGTCAGTCTGAAAAATTGGGCAAACTTTGAAAGTGTCCCCAAGTGCAGTTGCAAAAACCATCAAGCGCTACAAAGAAACTGGCTCACATGAGGACCGCCCCAGGAAAGGAAGACCAAGAGTCACCTCTGCTTCTGAGGATAAGTTTATCCGAGTCACCAGCCTCAGAAATCACAGGTTAACAGCAGCTCAGATTAGAGACCAGGTCAATGCCACACAGAGTTCTAGCAGCAGACACATCTCTACAACAACTGTTAAGAGGAGACTTTGTGCAGCAGGCCTTCATGGTAAAATAGCTGCTAGGAAACCACTGCTAAGGACAGGCAACAAGCAGAAGAGACTTGTTTGGCTAAAGAACACAAGGAACGGACATTAGACCAGTGGAAATCTGTGCTTTGGTCTGATGAGTCCAAATTTTAGATCTTTGGTTCCAACCACCGTGTCTTTGTGCGACGCAGAAAAGGTGAACGGATGGACTCTACATGCCTGGTTCCCACCGTGAAACATGGAGGAGGAGGTGTGATGGTGTGGGGGTGCTTTGCTGGTGACACTGTTGGGGATTTATTCAAAATTGAAGGCATACTGAATCAGCATGGCTACCACAGCATCTTGCAGCGGCATGCTATTCCATCCGGTTTGCGTTTAGTTGGACCATCATTTATTTTACAACAGGACAATGACCCCAAACACACCTCCAGGCTGTGTAAGGGCTATTTGACCAAGAAGGAGAGTGATGTGGTGCTACGCCAGATGACCTGGCCTCCACAGTCACCAGACCTGAACCCAATCGAGATTGTTTGGGGTGAGCTGGACCGCAGGGTGAAGGCAAAAGGGCCAACAAGTGCTAAGCATCTCTGGGAACTCCTTCAAGATTGTTGGAAGACCATTTCCAGTGACTACCTCTTGAAGCTCATCAAGAGAATGCCAATAGTGTGCAAAGCAGTCATCAAAGCAAAAGGTGGCTACTTTGAAGAACCTAGAATATAAGACATATTTTTAGTTGTTTCACACTTTTTTGTTAAGTATATAATTCCACATGTGTTAATTCATAGTTTTGATGCCTTCAGTGTGAATGTACAATTTTCATAGTCATGAAAATAAAGAAAAATCTTTAAATGAGAAGGTGTGTCCAAACTTTTGGTCTGTACTGTATACAAACATATATTGTAAGGGATCACTCACTCTGGCAAAGCTTGAGGAAGGCATGGGCATCAGGTTCTTAATCAAGCAGGAAAATTTATTTTAGTTCATAAGTTTCCCAGAAAAAAAAACAAAGGAAAAAACAGCCTTTCCCCTCTGGCATAAAAAGGATGTGACGAACAAAAGATAAAGCAATGATTCTCCCAGCAAAATAGAACCACACTTGGTCAGTTTCTGGCAGACTGACCAAAGTGGCAGAGGTGTTTCCACCTCTGCACTCAGACCCTGAATGAAGCAGCTGGACTGCCTTAAATAGGCCCTTCCAAGGCCTAGAGCTGGAGGTATGGGAACGGCCTGTCCCACCCAGCTCTAATGACCGTTCCTAAAACCCGGACCCAAAATCGGGGCCATTAAAAAGTCTCTCAGCACTATCCATACTGGAGTCTGCTCTCTGAGTTCCACATCACCAAGTCTAGGCACCTTGGAATGGCTGAGAGGTTTTTTACGGTATACAGTACAGACCAAAAGTTTGGACACACCTTCTCATTTAAAGATTTTTCTGTATTTTCATGACTATGAAAATTGTACATTCACACTGAAGGCATCAAAACTATGAATTAACACATGTGGAATTATATACTTAACAAAAAAGTGTAAAACAACTGAAAATATGTCTTATATTCTAGGTTCTTCAAAGTAGCCACCTTTTGCATTGATGGCTGATTTGCACACTCTTGGCATTCTCTTGATGAGCTTCGGTAGTCACCGGAAATGGTTTTCACTTCACTGGTGTGCCCTGTCAGGTTTAATAAGTGGGATTTCTTGCCTTATAAATGGTGTTGGGACCATCACATGTGTTTTGCAGAAGTCTGGTGGATACACAGCTGATAGTCCTACTGAATAGACTGTTAGAATTTGTATTATGGCAAGAAAAAAGCAGCTAAGTAAAGAAAAACGAGTGGCCATCATTACTTTAAGAAATGAAGGTCAGTCAGTGCGAAAAATTGGGAAAACTTTGAAAATGTCCCCAAGTGCAGTTGCAAAAACCATCAAGCGCTACAAAGAAACTGGCTCACATGAGGACCGTCCCAGGAAAGGAAGACCAAGAGTCACCTCTGCTTCTGAGGATAAGTTTATCCGAGTCACCAGTAGTGTTGAGCATTCCGATACTGAAATATCGGGTATCGGCCGATATTCACGGTATCGGAATTCCGATACTTAATTCCGATACTTTTGCAATATCGTATACCGGAATCGGAAGTTCCCATAATGCAATGAGCCATTTTCATTTTATTCAGCCAATGAGGATCCTAAGAAGTGTGGGCACATCCTGTTAGGCATGTAGGCATCTTAACTAATGGCATGGCTGTGATTGGCTGCTGAAATGATGTCATGATGCACTATAAAAGCCGCCGCCGCCATTTTGAGCTCACTCTGCTGTGAATTCAGTTAGGGATAGGATGCTGTTGTTCTGAGGGACAGTTTTAGCTACCTATTTGGTCTATTCTGCTTTACCCAAGCTACTTTATAAATCGCTGTGCCTTGCAGTGCTAGTGCACAGTTCTCTGTGCTGTTCACCGCTTTCTGCAAGGTCTGTGTGTGTGAGTGCAGCTCACCCTGTAGTGTGTGCTTCAGCCACGTCTGGTTATAGTGCACTCAGTGTGTGTCACTGCCTCATACATTGTCCTTTTTTGCCAATTCATAATTTTTCCTGATATCTCCTATTAGTGTGGTGGTTCCATCCGTATTCAGCTAAATTTGTTCCAAACACACTATATAGGAGTAGATAGAGAAATTTTTTTGGTCTTGCAGCGCTAGTGCACAGTGCTCTGCATCTGTACTGTTCACCGCTGTCTGCAAGGTCTGGTGTGTGAGTGCAGCTCACCCTGTAGTGTGTGCTTCAACCACGTCTGGTTGTAGTGCACTCAGTGTGTGTCACTGCCTCATACATTGTCCTTTTTTGCCAATTCATAATTTTTCCTGATTTCTCCTATTAGTGTGGTGGTTCCATCCGTATTCAGCTAAATTGGTTCCAAACACACTATATAGGAGTAGTTAGAGGAGCCTTTCTGCAGCATTGGGCCCTGCAGCCCCAGCCAGATTAGTATTAGCCTATTTTTTGCAGCCTCATCTATTGCATTGTAGGTTACCTTCCTACATTGTAATAGCTACAAAAAGTTTGTGATACTATCGTTATTACATCTTTAGGCACATCCAGTGTCTTTTTGTGACAAAAAAAACCTAAATAAAGTTCACCAAACACTCCACTTTACAGTTGTGTAGGCCACATTAGCTCATATTAAAGTCTAGTCCACACTTTATAAAATTAGTGTTTCTTATACCTGTTAGCAGCTGTTCAGGAATAAGAACACTAAGCCCTTAGTACTTTTCTGCCTATCTTTATCAGTCTACCAAGATGAAGAAGGCAGGGAGTAAGGCATGTGGTCGTGGGCGTGGAGTTTCTGCAGGGAGAGGACGTGAGGATTCTGTGCCTGCAGGGAGAGGACGTGGGGATTCTGTGCCTGCTGCGGGCACCAGTGACTCAGCATCCCCCAGTTTTACCAGGGAACAGTCCTTTATGCGCAGCTTTGTAGGAGCTAGCCGTACCCCACTGCTGCGGGAGGACCAAATTGAAGCCGTTGTCGGATGGATGGCAGCTAACGCATCGACTTCAATTAGTTCCAGATCCTCTCAGGTCCTGAGCACTGAAGAGCACCCATCTGTCTCTTCACCACCTGCCAAATTGCCCAGGCAGTCAGAGAGCCCTGTACAGGAGCCATCTCTACTTCTGTTCTCTGAATCTCTTGGCTTGGAAAGAGGGGGCCAGCCAAGCAGAATTCGAGAATTTGAAGAAGAGGTAGTATGCAGTGATGCGCAACCATTTTGTCTCTCTGAATCTGAAGAGGCGGGTGGGCCAGTGCCTATGGTCAGCAGCACACCTCAGTACGCATCTGATGATGAGACTCAGGTGCCACTTTCTGGTGCGTACTGTGCTGTCGAGACTACCCAGGAGAAGCAGTTGTTTGAAGAGGGTGGTGTAGATAATGAGGTCCATGACCCATCATGGCGTGAGGGACAGGAAGGTGGTGGGAGCAGCTCTGAGGAAGAGATTCCCCGAACAGCCCAAAAAGAAGGGAGAGGGAGGGGGCAGACTTGGTTGCCTGTAGCCTCCACTTTGGCACCCATTAGGAGCATGGCTCTTCCAAAATCCAAAGCGGGCGCTCCCAAGACTTGCAGTGCCTGGTCCTTTTTTGACACAGTTGCAGATGACATTTGATTTGTCAAATGCAAGCTGTGTAATCAGAAGGTGAAAAGAGGGAAAAGTGTCAGCAACCTCAATACCACAAATATGTGGAAACATGTGCGGACCAAGCACGTGGTGGAGTTACAAAAACACACTGAAGACCTAGGCCAACCTACAGCGCCACCTACCACCTCTTCAGCTCGTGTTGTAGCCTCTTCCTCCAGCTCACACACAGCTGGTTCGGCTTCCTCACAGGATCGCCATGGAAGAATCTCTGGCACTGTTGTACAGAGACACAGTGTAATTCCACCCACAGCACCACTTTCCCAGTCATCCTCACACTCCCAGGCCAGTCTACAGCCATCGTTAGCACAGGCATGGGAGAAAAGGCGCCCATACTCGGCAAACCACCCCCGAGCACAGGCTCTGAATGCTGGCATTGCTAAACTACTGGCCCTTGAAATGTTATCATTCAGGCTGGTGGAGACTGACACATTCCGTAACTTTATGGCATTGGCAGTCCCACAATACAACGTGCCCAGCCGATTTTATTTCAGCAGGCAAGCCGTCCCTGCCCTGCAACATCATGTGGAGGGAAAAATTAAACATGCGCTACAAAACGCCGTCAGTAGCAAGGTCCACCTGACCACCGATGCGTGGACCAGTAAGCATGGACAGGGACGATACCTTTCCCTCACTGCCCATTGGGTAAATGTTGTGGAGCCGGGTACAGATCTTGAGAGTGGCACTGTACGTGTTCTGCCAACTCCAAGGATTGCAGGAATCCAGTCTGTACACATTGACTCCTCCTCATACTCCAGTTCCTCTGAATCAGCGCTGCAGGAGCCGTCACGGTCTACCTCCACATCGACCCGTGAAGGGTTACCTGTTATGGTGACCAATATGAGCACAGCCGTGGTCAAACGTCAACAGGCCATATTAAAATTAATTTCTTTGGGGAATCGAAGCCACACAGCGCAGGAGCTCTGGAATGCCATCAAGCAGCAGAGCGACATGTGGTTTGTGCCAGCGAATCTCCAGCCAGGCATGGTAGTGTGTGACAATGGCCGAAATCTGGTGGCAGCTCTGGGCCTAGGCAACCTCACTCACATCCCATGTCTGGCACATGTGCTCAACTTGGTCGTGCAGAGTTTTTTGAGGGACTATCCGGATCTTGATGCACTGCTTCACAAGGTCCGCATAGAGTGCGCTCACTTGCGGCGTTCCAGCAATGCAAGATCACGCATTGCAGCTCTGCAGCGCCGATTACGTCTTCCGGAACATCGCATCATATGTGACCTACCCACCAGGTGGAATTCAACGTTACATATGTTGGAGAGGTTGTGTGAGCAGCAGGCAGCAGTAATGGAGTACCAGCTGCAGCAGGCGCAAAGAAGTCGCAGTGCACGCCGTTCACACTTCACCACCACTGAGTGGGCCTCTATGAAGGACATTTGCCACGTTTTGCGTGCCTTCGATTATTCCACGCGGATGGCGAGTGCAGATGATGCACTAGTCAGCATGACTATCCCCCTTATCTGTCTGCTTGAAAAAACACTGCAAGCACTAAGGGACGAGGTTTTGGAAGAGGTGGAGGATGAGGAGTCACAAATGCCATCTGCTTCTCTACAGTGTGCGCAACGTGGTTCCTCACAAAGGCCTAGGCAGGGGACACTTTGTGAGGAGGATGAGGAGGAGTCAATGGATGAGGAAGACATCTGTCCAGAGGAGGGAGGTACACAATGCTCTAGTAGTCAGTATCTAGAGCGAGGGTGGGGTGATGCAGAGCAGGCAGAGATCACGCCTCAAGCAGGGGACAGCGTTTCTTGGCCAGTTGGCAGTCTGCAGCACATGGTTGATTTCATGCTGCAGTGCCTGAGAAACGACCGCCGCATCGCCCACATTCTCAACACGGCTGATTATTTGGTGTCCACCCTCCTAGATCCTCGCTACCGGGACAACTTACAAAGCCTCATAACACCGTTGAACCGGGAGCGTAAAATGCGGGAGTACCAAGACGCACTGGTGCATTCCATCATGTTCTCCATTCCAACCGAGAGCAGTGCTGCTAGTGCTTTACAAAGCAGCTCAGTGCGTCGAGGCAGTGGAGGAAGCTCTGCACAAAGAGGGAGCAGAAGCAGCGCCTCAGCACAAGGCAAGACCAGTATGGCCGAAATGTGGCAAAGTTTTGTGTCCCCGCCGCCACAAATGTCTACACCATCACAGACGGCTCCAGTCAGCAGGAGGCAACGTTTCCGTCAGATGGTGGCAGACTACATGTCTTGCCCTCTTAGTGTACTCCCAGACGGCTCTTCTCCCTTCAAGTTTTGGGTCTGTAAGCTAGATACATGGCCAGAGCTAAGTCAGTATGCATTGGAGGTGCTAGCTTGCCCTGCTGCTAGTGTATTATCGGAACGCGTCTTTAGTGCCGCAGGTGGTGTACTAACAGACCGTCGCATGCGACTATCCTCCGATAACGTTGACCGGCTTACTTTTCTCAAAATGAACAAGGCCTGGATCTCTCATGAATTTGCCAGTCCTCTTCCAGAATAAATAATTGTTGGCAAAAGTATCCAGGTCTCCTGTTCTGTTCATGTTTCTACCACCTGAACTGTAATCCCTGAGCTCCAACACCGCCAGTTGGCGCTCGGAAGTGCCGTCTGCACAGTCAACACTTGCTGCCGTGTCATTGGGGTTCAGTAACGTCAGCTGTTCCCCGGCTGTGCGGACGGCAATTTCTCCTGCTCTGTCCACATTCTCACTACTACAGATTTTAAAGTTGCTCCAATTACACCTCTGGCTCCTCTGTTTTCAGTATTATCCCTGAGCTCCAACACCGCCAGTTGGCGCTCGGAAGTGCCGTCTGCACAGTCAACACTTGCTGCCATGTCATTGGGGTTCAGTAACGTCAGCTGTTCCCCTGCTGTGCGGATGGCAATTTCTCCTGCTCTGTCCACATTCTCACTACTACAGATTTTAAAGTTGCTCCAATTACACCTCTGGCTCCTCTGTTTTCAGTATTATCCCTGAGCTCCAACACCGCCAGTTGGTGTTCGGAAGTGCCGTCTGCACAGTCAACACTTGCTGCCGTGTTATTGGGGTTCAGTAACGTCAGCTGTTCCCCTGCTGTGCGGACGGCAATTTCTCCTGCTCTGTCCACATTCTCACTACTACTGATTTTAAAGTTGCTCCAATTACACCTCTGGCTCCTTTGTTTTCAGTATTATCCCTGAGCTCCAACACCGCCAGTTGGCGCTCGGAAGTGCCGTCTGCACAGTCAACACTTGCTGCCGTGTTATTGGGGTTCAGTAACGTCAGCTGTTCCCCTGCTGTGCGGACGGCAATTTCTCCTGCTCTGTCCACATCCACTGTACTGCTGATTTAAAACCTCCTCCAAATACACCTTTGGCTCCTCTGTTTTCAGTATTATCCCTGAGCTCCAACACCGCCAGTTGGCGCTCGGAAGTGCCGTCTGCACAGTCAACACTTGCTGCCATGTCATTGGGGTTCAGTAACGTCAGCTGTTCCCCTGCTGTGCGGATGGCAATTTCTCCTGCTCTGTCCACATTCTCACTACTACAGATTTTAAAGTTGCTCCAATTACACCTCTGGCTCCTCTGTTTTCAGTATTATCCCTGAGCTCCAACACCGCCAGTTGGCGCTCGGAAGTGCCGTCTGCACAGTCAACACTTGCTGCCATGTTATTGGGGTTCAGTAACGTCAGCTGTTCCCCTGCTGTGCGGACGGCAATTTCTCCTGCTCTGTCCACATTCTCACTACTACAGATTTTAAAGTTGCTCCAATTACACCTCTGGCTCCTCTGTTTTCAGTATTATCCCTGAGGTCCAACGCCGCCAGTTGGCGCTCGGAAGTGCCGTCTGCACAGTCAACACTTGCTGCCATGTTATTGGGGTTCAGTAACGTCAGCTGTTCCCCTGCTGTGCGGACGGCAATTTCTCCTGCTCTGTCCACATTCTCACTACTACAGATTTTAAAGTTGCTCCAATTACACCTCTGGCTCCTCTGTTTTCAGTATTATCCCTAAGCTCCAACACCGCCAGTTGGCGCTCGGAAGTGCCGTCTGCACAGTCAACACTTGCTGCCGTGTCATTGGGGTTCAGTAACATCAGCTGTTCCCCTGCTGTGCGGACGGCAATTTCTCCTGCTCTGTCCACATCCACTGTACTACTGATTTAAAACCTCCTCCAAATACACTTCTGGCTCCTCTGTTTTCAGTATTATCCCTGAGCTCCAACACCGCCAGTTGGCGCTCGGAAGTGCCGTCTGCACAGTCAACACTTGCTGCCATGTCATTGGGGTTCAGTAACGTCAGCTGTTCCCCTGCTGTGCGGACGGCAATTTCTCCTGCTCTGTCCACATTCTCACTACTACAGATTTTAAAGTTGCTCCAATTACACCTCTGGCTCCTCTGTTTTCAGTATTATCCCTGAGCTCCAACACCGCCAGTTGGCGCTCGGAAGTGCCGTCTGCACAGTCAACACTTGCTGCCGTGTCATTGGGGTTCAGTAACGTCAGCTGTTCCCCTGCTGTGCGGACGGCAATTTCTCCTGCTCTGTCCACATTCTCACTACTACAGATTTTAAAGTTGCTCCAATTACACCTCTGGCTCCTCTGTTTTCAGTATTATCCCTGAGCTCCAACACCGCCAGTTGGCGCTCGGAAGTGCCGTCTGCACAGTCAACACTTGCTGCCGTGTCATTGGAGTTCAGCAACGTCAGCTGTTCCCCTGCTGTGCGGACGGCAATTTCTCCTGCTCTGTCCACATTCTCACTACTACAGATTTTAAAGTTGCTCCAATTACACCTCTGGCTCCTCTGTTTTCAGTATTATCCCTGAGCTCCAACACCGCCAGTTGGCACTCGGAAGTGCCGTCTGCACAGTCAACACTTGCTGCCATGTTATTGGGTTTCAGTAACGTCAGCTGTTCCCCTGCTGTGCGGACGGCAATTTCTCCTGCTCTGTCCACATCCACTGTACTACTGATTTAAAACCTCCTCCAAATACACCTCTGGCTCCTCTGTTTTCAGTATTATCCCTGAGCTCCAACACCGCCAGTTGGCGCTCGGAAGTGCCGTCTGCACAGTCAACACTTGCTGCCATGTTATTGCGGTTCAGTAACGTCAGCTGTTCCCCTGCTGTGCGGACGGCAATTTCTCCTGCTCTGTCCACATTCTCACTACTACAGATTTTAAAGTTGCTCCAATTACACCTCTGGCTCCTCTGTTTTCAGTATTATCCCTGAGCTCCAACACCGCCAGTTGGCGCTCGGAAGTGCCGTCTGCACAGTCAACACTTGCTGCCGTGTCATTGGGGTTCAGTAACGTCAGCTGTTCCCCTGCTGTGCGGACGGCAATTTCTCCTGCTCTGTCCACATTCTCACTACTACAGATTTTAAAGTTGCTCCAATTACACCTCTGGCTCCTCTGTTTTCAGTATTATCCCTGAGCTCCAACACCGCCAGTTGGCGCTCGGAAGTGCCGTCTGCACAGTCAACACTTGCTGCCGTGTCATTGGAGTTCAGCAACGTCAGCTGTTCCCCTGCTGTGCGGACGGCAATTTCTCCTGCTCTGTCCACATTCTCACTACTACAGATTTTAAAGTTGCTCCAATTACACCTCTGGCTCCTCTGTTTTCAGTATTATCCCTGAGCTCCAACACCGCCAGTTGGCGCTCGGAAGTGCCGTCTGCACAGTCAACACTTGCTGCCATGTTATTGGGTTTCAGTAACGTCAGCTGTTCCCCTGCTGTGCGGACGGCAATTTCTCCTGCTCTGTCCACATCCACTGTACTACTGATTTAAAACCTCCTCCAAATACACCTCTGGCTCCTCTGTTTTCAGTATTATCCCTGAGCTCCAACACCGCCAGTTGGCGCTCGGAAGTGCCGTCTGCACAGTCAACACTTGCTGCCATGTTATTGCGGTTCGGTAACGTCAGCTGTTCCCCTGCTGTGCGGACGGCAATTTCTCCTGCTCTGTCCACATTCTCACTACTACAGATTTTAAAGTTGCTCCAATTACACCTCTGGCTCCTCTGTTTTCAGTATTATCCCTGAGCTCCAACACCGCCAGTTGGCGCTTGGAAGTGCCGTCTGCACAGTCAACACTTGCTGCCGTGTTATTGGGGTTCAGTAACGTCAGCTGTTCCCCTGCTGTGCGGACGGCAATTTCTCCTGCTCTGTCCACATCCACTGTTCTACTGATTTAAAACCTCCTCCAAATACACCTCTGGCTCCTCTGTTTTCAGTATTATCCCTGAGCTCCAACACCGCCAGTTGGCGCTCGGAAGTGCCGTCTGCACAGTCAACACTTGCTGCCGTGTTATTGGGGTTCGGTAACGTCAGCTGTTCCCCTGCTGTGCGGACGGCAATTTCTCCTGCTTTGTCCACATCCACTGTACTACTGATTTAAAACCTCCTCCAAATACACCTCTGGCTCCTCTGTTTTTAGTATTTACCCTGGGCTCCAATACCGCTAGTTGCTGCTCAGAAGTGCCGTCTGCACAGTCAACGCTTGCTCCAGTGTTATTGGGGTTCAGTAACGTAAGCTGTTCCCCTGCTGTGTGTCCGGCAAATTCTCCTGCTTTGTCCACATCCACTGTACTACTGATTTAAAACTTGCTCCAATTACACCTCTGGCTCCACTCTGTTTTTAGTATTTACCCTGGGTTCCAGCACCGCCAGCTGGTTCTCGGTAGTTCCATTTGCTCTTGCACCTTCTACTACCCATCCGGGTTCCCGTACCGTCAGCTGGTTCTCGGCAGTGCCTTTGGATTAGGTGCCTCCTTCTCGGTATCCAAGTTCCACCAACGTCTGCTGGTCCTTGGTAGTGCTTTCTGGCACAGGTACCTCCTGCTTAGTAACAGAGTTCCAGTACCGTCAGCTGGTCTTCGGCAGTTCCATTGGCTCTTGTACCTTCTACTACCCATCCGGGTTCCAGTACCGTCAGCTGGTTCTCGGCAGTGTCTTTGGCACGGGTACTCCCTCCTGCCCAGCCTGGTTCCAGCACGCCAGCTATTTCCGGGTAGTGTCAACGTCACTTTGCCTCCAATGCGTTGTCCTGTCGTGTTGCGGTCGGGTTAGCCGACTCTATGGTGCCTGCAGTTTAGGTGACTCCTATGTGGGCTGCGGGATCTGGCAATGAAGGCTGGTTCCATAGTGCCAATAGGACAAGCACCCCCTGTAGGACTGTGGGTTTTGGTAACTGCGGCCGGCTCGCGGCCTTGAACTTTTTTTTACATGGGTACCTTCTGCTACTCATCCGGGTTCCAGTACCGTCAGCTGGTTCTCGGCAGTGCCTTTGGATTAGGTGCCTCCTTCTCGGTATCCAAGTTCCACCAACGTCTGCTGGTCCTTGGTAGTGCTTTCTGGCACAGGTACCTCCTGCTTAGTAACCGAGTTCCAGTACCGTCAGCTGGTCTTCGGCAGTTCCATTGGCTCTTGTACCTTCTGCTACCCATCCAGGTTCCAGTACCGTCAGCTGGTCCTCGGTAGTTCCATTTGCTCTTGTACCTTCTACTACCCATCCGGGTTCCAGTACCGTCAGCTGGTTCTCGGCAGTGACTTTGGCACGAGTACTCCCTCCTGCCCAGCCTGGTTCCAGCACGCCAGCTGTTTCCGGGTAGTGTCAACCTCACTTTGCCTCCAATGCGTTGTCCTGTCGTGTTGCGGTCGGGTTAGCCGACTCTATGGTGCCTGCAGTTTAGGTGACTCCTATGTGGGCTGCGGGATCTGGCAATGAAGACTGGTTCCATAGTGCCAATAGGACAAGCACCCCCTGTAGGACTGTTGGTTTTGGAAACTGCGACCGGCTCGCGGCCTTGAACTTTTTTTTACATGGGTACCTTCTGCTACCCATCCGGGTTCCAGTACCGTCAGCTCGTTCTCGGCAGTGCCTTTGGATTAGGTGCCTCCTTCTTGGTATCCAAGTTCCACCAACGTCTGCTGGTCCTTGGTAGTGCTTTCTGGCACAGGTACCTCCTGCTTAGTAACCGAGTTCCAGTACCGTCAGCTGGTCTTCGGCAGTTCCATTGGCTCTTGTACCTTCTACTACCCATCCGGGTTCCAGTACCGTCAGCTGGTTCTCGGCAGTGTCTTTGGCATGGGTACTCCCTCCTGCCCAGCCTGGTTCCAGCACTCCAGCTGTTTCCAGGTAGTGTCAACGTCACTCTGCCTCCAATGCATTGTCCTGTCGTGTTGCGGTCGGGTTAGCCGACTCTATGGTGCCTGCAGCTTAGGTGACTCCTATGTGGGCTGCGGGATCTGGCAATGAAGGCTGGTTCCATAGTGCCTATAGGACAAGCACCCCCTGTAGGACTGTGGGTTTTGGTAACTGCGGCCAGCTCGCGGCCTTGAACTTTTTTTTACATGGGTACCTTCTGCTACCCATCCGGGTTCCAGTACCGTCAGCTGGTTCTCGGCAGTGCCTTTGGATTAGGTGCCTCCTTCTCAGTATCCAAGTTCCACCAACGTCTGCTGGTCCTTGGTAGTGCTTTCTGGCACAGGTACCTCCTGCTTAGTAACCGAGTTCCAGTACCGTCAGCTGGTCTTCGGCAGTTCCATTGGCTCTTGTATCTTCTGCTACCCATCCGGGTTCCAGTACCGTCAGCTGGTCCTCGTTAGTTCCATTTGCTCTTGTACCTTCTACTACCCATCCGGGTTCCAGTACCGTCAGCTGGTTCTCGGCAGTGACTTTGGCACGGGTACTCCCTCCTGCCCAGCCTGGTTCCAGCACGCCAGCTGTTTTCGGGTAGTGTCAACGTCACTTTGCCTCCAATGCGTTGTCCTGTCGTGTTGCGGTCGGGTTAGCCGACTCTATGGTGCCTGCAGTTTAGGTGACTCCTATGTGGGCTGCGGGATCAGGCAATGAAGGCTGGTTCCATAGTGCCAATAGGACAAGCACCCCCTGTAGGACTGTGGGTTTTGGTAACTGCGGCCGGCTCGCGGCCTTGAACTTTTTTTTACATGGGTACCTTCTGCTACCCATCCGGGTTCCAGTACCGTCAGCTGTTCTCAGCAGTGCCTTTGGATTAGGTGCCTCCTTCTCGTTATCCAAGTTCCACCAACGTCTGCTGGTCCTTGGTAGTGCTTTCTGGCACAGGTACCTCCTGCTTAGTAACCGAGTTCCAGTACCGTCAGCTGGTCTTCGGCAGTTCCATTGGCTCTTGTACCTTCTGCTACCCATCCGGGTTCCAGTACCGTCAGCTGGTTCTCGGTAGTTCCTCAGCTTTCTTGTACCTTCTGCTACATTTCCAAGTTCAAGCTTTTTGAAATGGTTCTTGGTAATCACTCTGGATCTCCCTGACGAGGACCCTGAAGACGAGGACCCTGAAGACCAACCCTAAGAAGACGAGGACCCTGAAGACAACGACCCTGAAGACGAGGACCCTGAAGACCACCCCGAAGAAGACAAGGACCCTGAAGACCACCCCGAAGAAGACGAGGACCCTGAAGACCACCCCGAAGAAGACGAGGACCCTGAAGACCACCCCGAAGAAGACGAGGACCCCGAAGACGAGGACCCAGAAGACCAAGCCGAAGAAGACGAGGACCCCGAAACGAGGACCCCCGAAGACGACGACCCTGAAGACCACCCCGAAGAAGACCAAGAAGATGACCCTGAAAAAGTTGACCAAGAGGACAAAGAAGAGAAGACAAGCACCAAGATACATAAGAACAAGAGACAGAAAACCAAGAAGCAGAAATACAAGAAGCTGCAGAACAAAAATCGGAAGAACATTAAGCATAAGACTAAAAATCAGAGCAAAAGATAATATCTAAATTATAAGCAGAAGATGACTAAGCAGTGTATGGGGGTGAGTCCGTTCCTCCTCGTGGTGCCCCTGGAAAAGACCTGCTGCTGCAGGCCAAACTGAACGCGGACAAATCCTGTTGTAAATCTTTTGTGACGGGCAGAACGAAAGGTGTAATGTCCAACCTTTTATAGATAACAACTACAGGAATGCCTGTCACAAATAAGAATATGATGAAGAAGAAGAATATGAAGAAGATGAAGAAGTAGAATATGAAGAATGTAAAAAAAAAGAATAATACGAAGAAGGTGAAGAAGAAGAAGATGAAGAAGGTGAAGAAGAAGAGGATGAAAAAGATGCTGAGGATGATGAAGGAGAAAGTGTGGGAGAAGTAAAAAAGAAGGTGAAGAGCATGGAAGTAGTGAAACATAAATATCTGACAAAATATAAAAATACTTAACATAGTCAATATTTCCGTAATTCAGAACGTCTTAAAAAAAAAATTAATTCCTGCTATTCCATTTGATTGGGCTAAACCTCTATGCCTTTATTGTCTCCCCCACCTCCCCCAATACATTCTACATTATTCCTAGTTGTTTTCCTTCATGTAGAATTAACCTACAAGGAAAGAAAGGGTTTATTTTCATTCCGATATTTCTGTCCCATTGACTTGCATTGGTTTCCCGTATCGGAATCGGCGATATCCGATACTTTTTCGGTATCGGTCCGATCCAATCCGATCCGATATTTCCCGATATCGGAAGGTATCGCTCAACACTAGTCACCAGCCTCAGAAATCGCAGGTTAACAGCAGCTCAGATTAGAGACCAGGTCAATGCCACACAGAGTTCTAGCAGCAGACACATCTCTTCAACAACTGTTAAGTGGAGACTTTGTGCAGCAGGCCTTCATGGTAAAATAGCTGCTAGGAAACCACTGCTAAGGACAGGCAACAAGCAGAAGAGACTTGTTTGGGCTAAAGAACACAAGGAATGGAAATTAGACCAGTGGAAATCTGTGCTTTGGTCTGATGAGTCCAAATTTGAGATCTTTGGTTCCAACCACCATGTCTTTGTGCGACGCAGAAAAGGTGAACGGATGGACTCTACATGCCTGGTTCCCACAATGACGCATGAAGGAGGAGGTGTGATGGTGTGGGGGTGCTTTGCTGGTGACACTGTTGGGGATTTATTCAAAATTGAAGGCATACTGAACCAGCATGGCTACCACAGCATCTTGCTGCGGCATGCTATTCCATCCGGTTTGCGTTTAGTTGGACCATCATTTATTTTTCAACAGGACAATGACCCCAAACACACCTCCAGGCTGTGTAAGGGCTATTTGACCAAGAAGGAGAGTTATGGGGTGCTACGCCAGATGACCTGGCCTTCACAGTCACCAGACCTGAACCCAATCGAGATGGTTTGGGGTGTGCAGGACCGTAGAGTGAAGGCAAAAGGGCCAACAAGTGCTAAGCATCTCTGGGAACTCTTTCAAGATTGTTGGAAGACCATTTCCGGTGACTACCTCTTGAAGCTCATCAAGAGAATGCCAAGAGTGTGCAAAGCAGTCATCAAAGCAAAAGGTGGCTACTTTGAAGAACCTAGAATGTAAGACATAATTTCAGTTGTTTCACACTTTTTTGTTAAGTATATAATTCCACATGTGTTAATTCATAGTTTTGATGCCTTCAGTGTGAATGTACAATTTTCATAGTCAAGAAAATACAGAAAAATCTTTAAATGAGAAGGTGTGTCCAAACTTTTGGTCTGTACTGTATATATAAATATTTAAATATACATTTTTGTTCATTTTTGGAATTAATTAAACTTCTTTTCTTTTTTGTCATATATTGTGTAATGCTTACAATGTAGCCATTTATTATTTTTTAAGTATTTTTCAGACTTGTGGGTGTAGTCTGACTAATAAATAACAGCAAGGATTTTGGAAAACATCTGAACATTTTGAGACACTCCTTTAAGAGAATGCTGCTTGAGGCAATACACGGGCGTGATGGCTATTTACATATAAATCAGATCCTTGTTGAATTACTCTGAAATTATTTGAAATTCTAATCATGTTTCTTTTATGTCGTGATCATATTAAATGAATGTATTGTTCATCTTTCAACTCATCCTACAGGACTTGTTTGGATTGACAATCTCTATTTCAATATTTAACTTTCTGGTTAAAGAAAATATACATTTTTCAATTTAAAATCAAAATAAATTATAACTAAATTGATGCCTTAGAAAAACAAAATGTAAGAAAAAAATATTACTAATCAATAGACAGGATGTGTAGAAATAAATCTTGCCAATCATTGAGCTAAGCGGTCATGCCAGGGTAGATGGCATGTCCGATTGTTGAACCCAGTGATTGGCTGCAGTGATCATGTGCATCATCATGCATGCATCATTGTGCATCATCATCATCATCATATGAATCTTGCAGGTGCAGGGTAGAATATTTTTTGTTAACTAAATACCCTTTATTATTTATCATTATTTTTGCACTGTGCGATTTATCCATTTACTTCCAGTTATTTGGGTATTTTGCTTGTCTTTGGTTTTTCTCTGTCTAGTGGCCTTATGTGAACATGCATTTACATTTTGTATGCACATCAAATTACGTTTCAGTTCAGACTCCCAGTTTTTTTCTTTGCAGTTTAGTGTGCTTTAGTGCATATAAAGGGTGTGGCTGCCCTTTGTCTGAGCTGAAAGGTTCATTCTGCCTCTCAAGTCTATGTTTCTACTAGGGGTTCAGTCTCTCTGCCCTTGTCCATATGTATGTCACTTGACAAATGGTAAGGTTTTAATATTAGAGTTAGGACTGTCCCATAAGGGTTACCGTGACGTGGTGGGATGGCTTTTACATTATTTTGATCAAAATTATGTTAACTAAATACCTTTTATTATTTATCATTATTTTTTCACTGTGCAATTTATCCATTTACTTCCAGTTATTTGGGTATTTTGCTTGTCTTTGGTTTTTCATTGTTTTTAGCTTGTTGGCTCTGAAGAATGGCTGAAAAAGTGCTCAGAAAACACTTAAAAGATTCTTCCAATTCATTTCTATTGGAAAGCAACTTTATTGCTTATATGTTTAAGCTTTTGATTCTTTTTTTCCAACCACTTTAGATTTCTAAAAATGCCAGGCAGTTAAGGAGTAAACAGACCATTTTTAAGTCTTTTTTCTCTATGAAGCCGGTTCATATTTTATAATAGAAGTCAAGGGGAAGGTGAAAAGACACCTGTAAGACTCCTGGGCATTTTTTTTTTAGCATTTTGTAAGTGTCTTCTCCTAAAGATATATTGTATGAATGGCAAATCAAATTTTAAAAAATTTGAGAAAATCGCAAAAACACTGTAAAAAAATGCTAAAAAATGCTCAAACAAGCTCACCGACAATGCCGGAGAAAAACATTAAGAGAGTGTTTCAGGAAACGTTAACAAAACATTAACTAAAAAGGCTTCTGGTTAAAAAAAAAGTCAGTTTTACCCTTTCTTGAAAAAACTTATCAGTTTTGACCACATGAAAAAAACATAGTGTGGATATACCCTAAAGAATCAGAGCAGCATCAGATTAGCCTTAGTAGGCAACAGTGCTTAGATAATGGCAGACTCCTAAATTAAGAGCAAAAATAAGGCTGGAAACGACCAGGTATCAGAACAATAGGTCAATAGGATTCCAACCAGAGAATGTATCAAAGGAACAAATTACCAACTGATTAGAAAAAAAGCCTAAACACCCCTGTTATTATATCAGGGGTCTTGTCCTAATAAAAATGCATGTTAATTTACACATTTGTAGGCATTTTATCCTCAGTGACTATTTTATTCTTAAAAGGACTATGTCAACAGGATTTAACACTCTTAACTATTTATATGCGCTCCTTTTCCTGAAGTAACAAAGCAAGAGTGTCGGTGACCTGTCAGTTAAACAAGAGGAGGCGGTGCTGGGCGGGGAACAGAGCTGGAATGACAGAGACTTCAGATCTACAGCCACATTTGTATATTAATTCAGATGCTGATTTTTCAGTAATGGAGTGAAGGACTGGATATGTAAAGGTAATCCTGGATTTGTTTTTGGAAGAACTACATGCGCATATAGTTTTGGGGGTGAAATCCTGCTGACAGATTCCCTTTAATTCCCTTTAATTCTACTCATTACAATGGAATCTGTATAATTTCTATTTACCCTTATGATCCATTTTATTTCCTAGCTGGCCGTGACCCGGCTATTGTTTTATGAAAGAATTATCCAAACTTAACATTGCAGACAGTGAAAATCTGGCAGAATAGATTAGGTTATGAAAAGTAAAACAAAGGATGAGGGCGCTTACACAGGCACATTACTAACCTAGAAAACTGAACCTAAAAATTTGACATATAGAAGTTTCACAGACCCAAGTATTTTGTTTTTTTCAAAGGCTGGAGGCCTCATCACATATTTTACGTGTTAAGGTGAGGTGTAAAATATCCCTTCTATCCTCTATGACAAATATTGTCTCAAACCTTTGGTTATTTAGCTTTTTCTTTATTATTCGTTTATCTTTGTGTTGATACACTCCTTTATCAAATGTTCCTCAACGTGTTTATATACACTTTTTGTGTTCTTATGTACTGATGTACTATATTGCCATCATACAGTTGAAGGATTACAGTATTGTGCAGTTTTTTCCAATATTTATGCCTACTTATGGATAGGAAAGCTCAAAAATAGGATTCATTTTATTAATAACCAAATGGATATAACAATTCTGATTTAAAGCACCACTCCAGCGTTTATTGCAGCGCTGAAGTGGTGCTACTAACATAAGATCCCTGCATCTAGTCTTATAATTACCAGCCATCATCTTCATCTTTTTTCGCCAACACTCCAGTCGTCTTCTGCAGGTTGTGATCTGCCAGATCGCTCCAGTGTTTGCTGGTCGATCCCGAAGTCACAACTCAATGTAAGTCTATGAGAGGCAGAACGAGGCCAGAAGGAGGCTCTCATAGACTTACACTGAGAGCTTGTGACCATTACTTGTGACTTCCGGATGGTGGAAGTCAGAGGTCAGGATTGTGGTACAATTAAGTTTATAACTACCTGGGTCATTCATCCGTGAACATTCTCAACCATATCTGGGTTTCTATAGGAATGGATGTGTAATGGATAGCTACACCAATAGTGGGTCTGTCTGAACTATCCAGTCTCCAGTCCCAGTTGCTTAGCTGAATACTTATCCCTTTAGAGAATACAATAGTGGCTATTCTAGGGCTACTTTTGGTCCAAGTGCAATCTGACAAAAAACATTGGATTGCACTTGAGCCAATGTTATTCTATGGGGCTGTGTACATGTCTGATTTTTTACCTCGGACTGACTTGGCCCAAGAAAGAATCGCAGCTTGTTCGAATTCATCCGATTTTTAGATCGCACTCTGCCATTTATATCTATGCTCTGTGGAAAACATCAGGCTGCACTCGGATGACATTTTCATCGGATCACACTATGATCACGCTCTGATTAGAGTATGATTAAAATAATCGGACCACTTTTCTCGGATGAGAGAAAATATACTCGTGTGACCCTATCCTTAGGATAATGCAGAATTTTAATATTAGAATCTTTTATCACAGTGTGTTTGAAATAATAACTCAGCAATTTGTTGAAATACTGGCCATCTGCATTTCGTGCGCAGCAGGCTCTTGTGCTAAGCACGGCCAAGTCTTCCAGTAATTCTCATGAATGAACTGATAAAGCAGCAAACACCTGTGATCTAACAGCTCAGGCTGAATGTGAGGACAGAAATGACATCCAGACATAGGACGTGCTCTAGAGGCTTTTCAGCTGTCACCACCATTTTCCGCATTATCACAGCATTAGGGACAGGAATCTGAATGACCATTCATCCGGTTATTACACTCACCCTTGGCTTAAAGGACTTACACTTTCTAGAGTTCACTCTGGGGGAATCTTAACATTTTGTTAAACAGCCAAAATCACAACGTATGGGATAAACAAAAGTAACATGTACAAAGTATTAAGTCGTCATATTTATCATATTCAGAAAAAACGAATAAAGAATAGAGGATTAATTTGTGAAAAGTGTAGTGTAGGACAGAGACAAGAAGCTCCTGGACCAGCACGCTGATCTCCTGGGACCACTGAAATCACCAATAATTCTGGAAACTAGCAATTCTAGAAGATTCCTTGTTCCTCACAGTCCAATCTCATATTTGTAGAAGTGGAGAACAAGGTGGAAAATATGTGTGCACAGAGCTGTGGAGGACACAGACAGAAGAGGGGCCCTGTGTAACAACCGTATAAGGGCCCTTTTGAGTCTAATAGCTCATCATAATGAACAACTCTACCTGTTTTGGATGTGGGAATGGGCTCCCTTATCTCTCGGGCCCCTGTGCTGCACCATTGATATGCCCACCCCTGGCACAGTGTGTGTGGCCTCTGAAAAGGGAGCATTATGCCCCTTGATGACAACTTGGTAAAGTAGGCACGTGTGGTTGTAACATGTGTTTTAAACTATTTATACACAGAACACATACATATAGACATAAGATATTCATATATCTTCATTCAAGGCTGTAGAGCCCATAGCATTCATGAAGGGCCCCCTGTCTATTTCAACCTCTCAGGTACACAGTCACTCTAATGCTGTGACTGTCTTCTTTCCTGACCAAGGACGGTCTGTTGAGTTTAGAGAGGTTGTTGATCTTTGTGGACAATTTATTTTTCTAATTTAACCCTTTCACCCCTGGGCGATCTTCCGTTTTTCATTTTCATTTTTCCTCCCCTTCTTCCAAGGTCCATAACTTTTCTATTTTTCCATCAATATGGCCATATGAGGGCTTGTTTTTTTTCCGCGACGAGTTGTACATTTAAATGACACCATTCATTTCACCATACAATCTACTGGAAAGCAGGAAAAAAAATCTAAGTGCGATGAAATTGCAAAAAAAGTGCAATTCCACAATTGTTTTTTCCTTTTTTTATTTACCCTGTTCACTATACAGTGCCATGTAAAAGTTTTGGCATGCCTGGTCAAAATTACTGTTATTGTGAATAGTTAAGCAAGTTGAAGATGAAATGATCTCTAAAAGGCCTAAAGTTAAAGATGATACATATACTTTATATTTTAGCCAAAAAAAAATAAAATATATTGTGATGGTGCATTGCAATGCATTAGAACTGAGATCAAACTGAAGAAAATGAAAGTCCCATAGAGGGACTAAGTATAAAAGTAAAACAAAAGTAAAAAAAAATTGTAAAAATATATTTTTTTAAAATCACAAAATAGAAAATAAGGTAAAAAATATATTGTACCCATAAATAAGTATTTTTTATGAAAAAAAAAATAAGCAAAAAAAGTGCACATATTTGGTATCGCTGTGTCCGGAACGACCCAACCTATAAAATTGTCCCACCAGTTAACCCCTTCAATGAGATCAAAAAGACGAATGTAAATAAAAATCATATTGCTGAAAACATCATCCTATCCTGCAAAAAAACAAGCCTCCATACAGCTCCTTGAGACAAAAAATGAAAAAGTTATAGCTCTCAGAATAAAATGATGCAAAAATATATATTTTTCTATGAAATAGTTTTTATTGCGTAAAAGTCACGTGACTTTGTTGGCAGAAGTATGGAAAAATGATAGCTCTCAAAATATAGCTAAAATATGCTAATGCTAGTTTTTGCAAAAAAAACATCTTTTAGTGTGTGACAGCAGCCAAACAGAAAAAAACTATATAAATCTGAAATCACTGTAATTGTACCGACCCAAAGAATAAAGTCATTTAATCACTTATACCACACAAGGAACGGCGTAAAAAATAAATAAAACCAATTCTTCACCTGCTGTTGATTTGTTTATTCTGCCTCCTGAAGATCGAAGTAAGGCTACGCGCATATTTGTCTTGCGCTTTACGCTGAGCGCTTACACTGGGGTTTCCATGTATATCTCTGAAACATGTGATTCAAACTGAACCCCAGGTGGAAGATTCCCTATAATGAGACAGACAGAGGCACTGTGGACACCGTCTGGCCTATGGTCTGGCGATGTCCGTCTTTTTAGGTGTGCATAAAAGTGCCGTCGGCCACAGTTTTGTGCACCTGTGGAAAAAAAAGGATACCGTTGAATAGAGGCCAGATGGAGTCCAGAGTAACTCTGCTGCCTCATTATAGTGAATGGATTCATCGGGGGTTTCATCTGAATCATGTCACTCGGAGATTTAGATGGAAACACCTATGTAAGTGCTCAGCACAGAGCACAGGATAAATGTGATTCAAAATGTTATGTAAAATATTCTCAATAAAAGCTTCAAATCAATCCACAAAAAAAGCCCCCACTCAGGTCCATCATCTGTCAATGGAAATATAGGAGGCTTCCAAGTTACTGGTAGTACAAAGGCTACAGAAAAGCGAAATGGCTCTTTGCCCCCCCAAAAAATCCTGCAAATTCTGCTCTCCTAAATCCAAATGTCCCTCTCCCTTCTGAGCCTCAGTGTGCCTAGACCACATTTAGCATCCACATGTTTGGCATTTCTGTAGCGATGAGAGTCGCCTAATATACAGGTGCATGTCTCCAGATGCACTAGCTGGATATAGTGTAGGGGCACTACAACGTACCGGTCACTACAACGGCAGTTTGCAATTTTCACTCAACAACATCTACTTCTGCTTGTTTATGGAAAACATCCATGGAGTAAAAATTGTCACTTGAAGGGGTATTCTGCTATTCTAGCACTTAGGGGATCTATATATGGGGTCCACAAACAAATAGCGCTCCGTTCCTCCTGAGTCTCACCGTATGGCTAAGCAGTACTCTACAGCCACATATGGGGCATTTCTACAGTCAGCAGAAATTGTGGGAAATTATCTCCTGTTACCATTGTGAAAATGCTAAATTTTGGCTAAAAGAACATTCTGTGGGAAAATTTTCATTTTTTTCATTGTTACAGATGTACGTTATAAACTTCTGTGAAGCACCTGCGGGATTCAAGGTGCTCACCCCACATCTAGATACATTCCATGGTGCAATTTTTCCTATTACCCTTGTGAAAATGCAAAATTTGGGGCTAAAAAACATTTTTGTGGGAAAAAAAGTGATTTTTTTATTTTTACGGCTCAATGTTATAAACTTATGTGAAGCACCTTGGGGTTAAAGGTGCTCACCACACATCTAAGTAAGTTCCCTGAGTGTTCTAGTTTCCAAAATGGTGTCACTTTTGGGTGGTTTCCACTGTTTAGGCACATCAGGAGCTCTAAAAACACAACATGGCGTCTGCTAATGCCCTGCAGATATGACATCTAGTGGATTATCACGTCATGCACATTTATGGTCAGTGCATTGGCCATTACAGATTAGCAGTTCCCAGTGAAGCACAGTTTGTATGGCAGAATCGTTTTCTATCTCCAGAGTCACAGGGTAAGTCTCTCTTTCCTGTAGTGTGCAAGCTCTTATGGTCAACTCTCTCTTTCTCTCTCTTCTGTAGAGTGTAAGCTCTTATGGTCCACAAGGTCCTCTCTCTCTTCTGTAGAGTGTAAGTGTGACACCCAGCTGCGCTTGGTATCACAAATCCTAGAAGGATGTATTGAAGGATTCCTCCACAAGAGGCCCCCATAACCATTCACACATCTCCACCTTCCACCTCAGACCACCAGAGGGAGCCCGTTAGGGATATATAAGGGAAGATGGAGCCAGGCAGCAGTTAGTTGCAGTTGCAGTCAGAGTCTAGTCCAGTCTGGTTTAGCAGTGAGTCCAGTGCAGTCTGAGAAGAGTTACCTCAGAGGACAAAAGCCTGTTCCAGCTCCTGCAATTGCTATCCTGCAGTGTAGCTTCCAGATCAAGACTCGGTGTAGCTCAGAGAGGTGAGCTTTAGGTGTGCCGGCGCCATAAGATCGGTGAAGCGCGGCAAGCTGCCGTTAGTGTGTATAGCCTAGTGAGGGCCCGAGTAGGCCGAAGGCGAGTGGAGAGTTAGTACATAGGGGGCAAAGGAGCTTAACTAGCTCACCCCGAAGAAGCAGTTACCGGACACTGGGTCCGAAGTTTACCGGGATCTCCATGACCCAGTAAGATATAACCGGAATCCCTGGAGAACTAGAAGTTCCAGGATCGCTAAAGTGCTGATACGTATCAGATCCAGGAGACAGATAGGCCCCGTAAGTCGGGAGCGTGTAATCCAAGAAAAGTCCCTACGACAAGGTCAGCCAGCGCAGGACAGAGACAAAGTTAGGCCTAGCTCCAGGCAGGTCAGAAACTTATTTCGCAGAAGCAAGAAACAGGAGGCCCAAAAACCCGCTCATTGGGGAGGATCCTGACACCCTACAATGCTCCGGGACGTGCCTGAATTACCATCAGTAAAAGGTACTGAAGTGACTGTCGTGTCCGTCCCCATTCTTGCTCTGACCAGGCCAAATCTCTCCGTCCTGCATTCCCCATTCATACCCTGCCCTGAGGCCTAGCTCCACCTGTGGGGAGCCATACCATCTAGCTGTCTTATCATCGGCCTCAGTGGACTGCGCAGCGCTGGTGAATCTGACCAGAAACCACAGGTGGCGTCACGAACTCTTTAATAAAACTTAACATCTATCAACGCCTTCTTTAAGAGGGACCCCAGGGTACGGGCCCGGGAGCCGACCACCGCGACCTCCTTAAGGCTAAAGGCCCGGGTAACCGAGTAATTCCCATTTCCCCTGGGCGAGTCATAAGCTCTCATGGTCTGCGAGGTCCGCACTCTCTTCTGTAGATTGTAAGCTCTTATGGTCTACGAGGTCCTCTCTCTCTTCTGTTGAGTGTAAGCTCTGATGGTCTGCGAGGTTCGCACTCTCTTCTGTAGATTGTAAGCTCTTATGGTCTACGAGGTCCTCTCTCTCTCCTGTAGAGTGTAAGCTCTTATGGTCCACAAGGTCCTCTCTCTCTCTTATGTACAGTGTAAGCTCTTATGGTCAGCGGGGGTCTCACTCTTTTCTTTATATTTAAGCTTTTATGGTCTGCGAGGTCCTCTCTTTTATGTAGAGTATAAGCTCTTTTGATCAGTGGGGTTCTTCCTTGCTCCTCTCCCCCAAGTGTATTTTCTGAGCAATTACAACTTTCTAGCATTGGGATTTGCACAAATTTATTCTCCACAAATCTAATTTTTCTAGAAAATTTGGTGATGTTGGTGAATTTGAATTTCAAAAGATCCTCTCATCTCTGGAAAATATTAATATATCTCCCACAATGTTTTACAAACTATTAAAGAATTGAAACCGATCCGTTCAGCTCTCTTCACTGATTACATCCAGTCGCCAGTGGAGTCTAATAACAGTTTATCAGTGGGGGAAACTCCTGATCAGGTATTGATGTATCCTTATGATAGGTCATCAATATTAGATGCTCAGGCTACCCTTTAGGTTGCCTGTAGTAGTCAATCAGATTCCACCTATCAATGCTTAACCTGTTCTGGAAGACTGCCATCTCCAATATGATGGACTCCTACAGACAATGCACTATTTATGTGCCCTAGTAATTAATAGTAGATTGATTAAAAATATATACGTGTCTGTGTATAATGAATTATATCATAATGTCAATATTACTGGTAGGCTGACTTTCAGAATTAGTAGTGGCTTTTATCTTTCTTCTTGTTTAATCTACGACAACTGGCACCACCCTTCATATGCGTAATCTGTCCAATAACTGATAATGGCTTAAAAGAACATTGAATGTGTGAAAGTGTAAGTTCAACGATTGCCTTCTGCCATCTACGAAGGCCATACATGACTACATTAATCCCAAGATAAGCCTGCAATTCTTCCAGTTTATCAAACATTGCGCAACTTGCTGTAAGTTATCTGATAGCAAAGACCTTTGCCAAATACCTGAACCCACATTTACAAGCAGAGAGGCAGTAGGAGCAGTTGTCTTATTTCAATAAATTACTTTATAAGAAGTTCCTCCCAAATAACAACATTAGTTGTAGAAGCCGAAATTCTTGTCTAGCACCAGTAAACTGTAAGAACAAGAACCTAGAGCCATTCCTGATGTGGATGGGTGACAAACAATCACTCAGAGTCTACGTTTAACCTGCTATTAGGGAAATATGCAACGAGAATACATCAAGCTTGACATTAATGACTGCTCACCACCGGCGTAATGCCTATGCCATGCCAAATACAGCACTTTCCTCTTGTCATTTCCAACCTGCACATGAAAGAGAGCAGCAGAAAATGATGTCAAATGCAAGACTGTGCAAAACAAAGACTTAAGGAGAACATCACCTTCTCAGTGGATGGCAGAGTTTCTAATACTTTAATGGTCACCTGGCACATCAATGTAGATTCCAATCCAGGAAAGTTCTAATAAATATCTACTCAATGACAACTCATGTTTTAAACATTTGCAGCTTTGTGATAATCCAGCTAACACCTTAATGTAGAAGCACAAGTAGCACTTTAGTCGGTTCTCACCATGTGCACGTCATCCCTTTCACCGTGTAGCTGTCAGCAGCTCCTACCTATGAGGCTTCTGTAGTTTTCGAGGAATTATATACCTGTTTAGTAGTTTTCCAGCAGTTTCTGTATCTGAATGGTTGATAATAAAACTATACACATACTGGCCAGTAGAGATAGTAAGCAATTTTTGATTGGGATGCATTTGATGAATTGTTTACAGGTGTTAAAGGAGTTGTCCAGATTTTTAAGGGCATGCTTTTTTTTTAAAGACAGCTCCACTCCCTAGGTCTATTGTCAGTGGGTTGTATCTGGAATTTTATCCAGTTCCTATTAAAGTGTATGTGGCTGAGAGTTAATACCAGACATAATCCATTTTTTGTCATGTAAGACTTTAAAGGGAACCTATCATATAAAATAACGCTATTAAGCTGCAGATATGGGGTTATCCTGCAGATTGATAGTGCTCTGAAACTTGTGTGGATGCCGCACTCAGAGCCCCGCTGCCAGGAGGCAATGAACTCCAGCATTCGGCACTGATTGACAGCAGGCTCACATAAGGTTTGGCTGTCAGTCAGTGCCGGAGATACACAGAGCGGTGGCTGAAACCAGCTCAGAGCCAACCCTATGACTGGAAGACGAACAGGGAATTAAAGTTAATTTCCTCCCAGCAGCGGGGCTTCAGTGCCGCACATTGTCAGAATGCTATTAACCTGCAGATTAACCCCATATTTGCAGGTTGAGAGCGTTGTTTTAAATGACAGATTTCTTTTAACTATATTAGTAAAATATGCTTTTTCCTATCTGTACAGAACATTCTATGCAATGCATATATTTATTTAGTGTGTCTAATACTCATTTGGCATCCTACGCTATTTGTGTAATGCACGTAATATATACCGTATGTAAGGAAAGCAATGCAAATAGTACATGCGCACAACATCACAGCTTAGAGTAATGCTGGAACTTACTATATATTTCCGTGTCTGAATGCTCACCAGATGAGGCCACCATGTCGCAGAAATTATTAATTTTCATTGTATTGATAAGTAATGTATAGTACCTTTATTTTGATTGTGCCAGAAATTGCTATGTGCAGGGTTACCAATGTAAATGACTTCATGTTAGGTGGTTTTTCACCTTCGTACATTCAGCATCTCAACCATTTTTGTTTTTTGACATGGCGTAACCTTTGTTACAACTGCTTACTTGTCCCTCTATTTCAAGGTGTAAGGTAGTGCTGTAATCACTCCCAGTTTTCACAGACAGCACAAATCTGCTGAGAAAAGGTTCTGCTGTTCAATGGACACAGCATAATCTGCTGACCAGCATGAGAAACACAATCTGTTCTGAAACATAGTAGGAGGGGGAGGGAGAGACAGACAGCAGCAAAAAAAGAAAGAATGCCAGGGGCTAACATATCTTTGGTGCAACCTGTGCGACCGTACAGGGACCTAAGAGGTAAAGGGGCCAATTTTCACATCTAAAGCAAAGAGATTTGTGCATGTTGATGATCTCTTGGGCTGCAAAGGTCCCAAATATTGTCCTTGCACTGGGACCTTTTTCTTTCTGTGTCCATAAGTGAAGTATGTGACGCGCCCCTGGGCCTGTGCTGCGCTGCGTTGCGCACGCGGGAGCTTACCCGGAGCCGGATCTGTTGAGGGTTGTAGTCTCGTGGCGGTGATCCGGTCCGTGCCCAGGGAGTCAGACTAAGTGGCGCTGTTTTAGCGCTAGATGTTGGACGACTACGCCACCCGTTGAGTGCAGCCAGGGAGCTGCTGCTGCAGGGCAGACCGCTGAGGCCGGTGGTAGGATTGTGCAGCGTGATAGTATAACCCCCAACGGGAGGGGTATGGCCTCAGGGCAGCCGACGTGGATGATGGGGGTAGCAGGAACCACTCGGAGACGGTACTGTGTAGTTCAGGGTCTTTACTGGTGACAAAGATAGACCCTCCCAGAGTACTGGCTAGCGATTGGGGCCTGGTCAGTCCTTGAGCAGATGGGATCTCCCCTGGCCAGGCGGAGTTGTAGGCCTCCCAAACTAATGATACTCTTCTGGCTACCTTGCTAGAGGCGGGTATAAGTAGCCCACGTCCCTGAGTGTACCGTGTGGTGCTCAACCGTATGGCCGGTGACTCGGGGCCTTCGGGTTTCTGGGCCAGAGGACCTGCAATCCCCTGCCGGTCGGTTTCTGCTGCTGGATAGGAGTTAGTCCCCACAGCCTCGGACTCCGGGTCCGGTGATAACTTCTCAGTCAGGGCGAGCTCTGCAGCTGCCAGCCCCTGACTCCTTGTAACACTGCTCCCACAGAGCTCCTGTTGTTTCTTCCTATATTTGCTTCTTTTCTCTGCTTCTTCTCTACTCACTAACCCTGCCTCAGCCCTAGGTTTATATAGGGGAAGTTCTTCCCCTCCCAGGACTGGGCAGGAGGTGTGGCATGCATAGGATCCCTGACCAAGAGACCTCCCGCCTGCTCTCAGACATAACATGGCTGTTACTGTGGAAACCAGACCCCTGGGGTGCCACATTCCCCCCTAGTGAAATTTAGTACTCCGGGACTAAACATATTTTAGAAAAACATAACAAGATATAACAATAACAATACAATAAAGAAACACATAAAGGTGGTCACGGCATGTCCGTAACCGGGTGCAGTCTTTGAAGAAAGCAAGGTGTCCATTTCACCAAAACAGGGAGACGTAACCAGGTAGGGGTCTGTCCTGCCCCGAGTCCTTAACAGTCTTTAGTCCGTCCTGGGTTACGCTCCAACTATGTACACAGGATTCCCGGTAAATCCACCAAAGACTCCTATAAACAACTAGAAACACATAATTATACACAAGCAACAAGAAAAACAGGTAACCATAAATAAAACAATTTATACACTTCAAATCCTCCAACGTGCGGGTAACTGGCCCCTAGTGGCCCTAGTGGACCTACGGAGCTGACTGCCTAGCCCTGAACTACAGGGTGTAGGAGCTGTCAAGGGTAAACTGGGCAGCTGTCTACCGGCTCTTTGACTCACTAGGGGTACGGCAGGCTCACTATAAGCAGTGGGTTGATCCTCCTGTTCTGCTTGTGTGGAGTCTTCTGCCTCCTGGACCGGCTGTTCTTCCAGCTCTACCTGTTGCTCCGTAGGTACTTGGGATGCTGGTTGGAGGAAGGTGAGTACGGGTACCACAACTGCGCCATTGACTTGAGTCCAAGACCGAGGGAAGTCTCCGAGCACAGTACTAACCATGTCTTCCCTTTCCTCTACGGGTCGAGGGTCTTCTTGTTCCTCTTCAGGGTTCCGTAGCTGTTCAGGACACTTCTTCAGGTGATCCCGGGATACAATGGTTGTGGTTTCCCCTCCGTCTTTACTGATGGTACAGACCTTTGGGTTGTCGTGGCTTGAGGGCAGTACGGTGTACGGGTCCTTCTCCCACTGGTCGTCCAACTTGTGGAGCCGTCTTTTTCTCTTCAAGACCTGCTCTCCGGGTACCAGGGGAACAGCGGGAGCATACTGGTTGTAAGTTTTCTCTTGTCTTTCCCTAGCCTGACAGAGACTTCGCTCCACGCTCTCCTGTACTCTCCGTTACTGCTGCTGCCTCTCTGTGTCCCAGTCTGCTTCTGGTGAAGTGTCCTCGGGTGTCAGGACTCCCATTTCCAGGTCAACAGGTAACTTACCAGGTCTCGCCCTCATTAGGTAAGCCGGGGTACAGTTGGTGGAACCTGCCGGGATGTGGTTGTATAGGTCCACCAGATCGGGCAGCTTCTCAGGCCACAGACCGCGTTTTTCCAGGGGCAACGTTTTCAGAAGATCCATTACCACCTGGTTCATTTTCTCACAAAGTCAATTAGTTTGCGGATGATAGGGTGTCGTCCTTATCTTCCGGCAGCCATACAGAGTGCAGAATTCTTGGAAGACCTCCGCTTCAAAGGCAGGTCCCTGGTCTGTCAACACTTGGTCCGGGTACCCGTGTGGACGGCAGAAATGCTGCTGGAAGGCTCTCGCTGCTGTTCGAGCTGTTAGGTCCTTGACGGGGACGACAACCAAGAACCGGGAGTAGTGATCCACGATGGTTAGTGCGTAGACGTAGCCACTTCTGCTTGGGGTCAGTTTTACATGATCCAAGGCTACCAGTTCCAACGGCTGCCGGGTGACGATGGACTGCAGGGGAGTCTTCTGGCTGGCACGGTCCTTCCTTCTTAGGTTGCACGGGCCACAGTCTCTGCACCACCTCTCGATGGTTCCCCTCATGCCTACCCAGTGGAACCGCTCGCGCAGCAGGAACTCCAGCTTCTTCCATCCGAAGTGTCCAGCCCCGTCGTGGTATGCCTCCATCACCATGGCTGCGTCTCTTCGTGGCACCACTACTTGCCAGATTAGTTCATGCGTCCGGGAGTTAACCATTCTGCGGCACAACTTCCCCTTGTAAAGGAACAGTCGACTCTTCTCAGCCCACAGTTGCTTGGCTTCCTCCGGAGCGTCTGGGTCAAGGCGAGCCTCTGGCCGAGTCGGCATCTCCTTCACCAGCCGGACGGCAGGGTCACTGTCTTGCGTTTCCGCCCAGTTGTAGTGAGGTAAGGGGTTAAGCGTAGCGCCTTGCTCACTCCTTACCCGATGGGAATACTGGATAGTCCCATGACGGTGAAACGCGGGGAGTTCGACTTCTTCCAGTCCCTCTGGATCTTCTCCTACGTCCGGTAGGTTTGGCATCCTGGACAGGGCAACCGCGTTGGTATTGGAGCGTCCTGCCCGGTATTTGATGGTGAACTCGTAGTTGGACAGGCGGGCCATCCATCTCTGCTCTAGGGCACCGAGTCTTGCCGTGTCCAGGTGTGTCAACGGGTTGTTATCCGTGTACACGACGAACCGGGAAGAAGCGAGGTAGTGCTTAAAGCGTTCGGAGACTGCCCACACCACTGCCAGGAACTCTAGCTTAAATGAGCTGTAATTCTCAGGGTTTCTCTCGGTGGGTCGCAGTTTTCGGCTGGCGTAAGCGATTACTCGTTCTTTCCCCTGCTGGATCTGGGACAGCACGGCTCCTAGCCCGATGTTACTTGCGTCGGTGTAGAGGATAAAGGGCTGGCTGTAATCCGGGTACGCCAGGATTTCATCCCCCGTGAGGGCCATCTTCAGCTGGCGGAAGGACTCCTCTTCCAACTTCTCCCATCTGAAGGGCGGCTTCTGGTTCTTGGCCTTCCGGGACTGGCCTATCAGGAGGTCCTGCATAGGAGCTGCCTTTTTGGTGAAACCGGGGATGAACCTGCGGTAGTAGCCTACCAACCCGAGGAACTGCCGCACTTCCTTTACACTGGAGGGACTTGGCCATTCCTTAATTGCGGTGATCTTATCAGGGTCGGGAGCCACTCCGTCAGCGCTCACCACGTGTCCCAGGTACTGCACCTTTGGTTTCAGGAGGTGACACTTGGAGGGTTTCACCTTTAGGCCGTAGCTTGCCAGAGCTTCGAACACTTCCGCCAGGTGTTTCAGGTGGTCCTCATAAGTCTTAGAATATACAATGACATCGTCCAGGTACAACAGGACCGTCTCGAAGTTTCTATGGCCCAGACAACACTCCATTAATCGTTGGAAGGTTCCTGGTGCGTTGCAGAGTCCGAACGGCATGCAGGTAAACTCGCTAAGTCCCATCGGGGTGGTGAATGCGGTCATCTCCCGGTCCGCCTCTGCGAAAGGAACCTGCCAGTACCCACTAGTGAGATCCAAGGTAGAGAAGAAGTTAGCAGATCTTAAAGCAGCCAAAGACTCCTCTATCCTTGGTAAGGGGTACGCATCCTTGTGTGTGATACGGTTGATTTTCCGGTAATCTACACACATCCTCATGGTGTTGTCTTTCTTTTTGACTAAGACTAGTGGAGCTGCCCAGGGGCTACAGCTATCCCTGATCACCCCAGCCTCCTTCATGTCTCTAAGCATCCCCTTGGCGTGTTGGTAGTGTGCAGGGGGTACGGGTCGATACCTCTCTTTTATGGGAGGATGGTCTCCCGTGGGGATGTGGTGTTCTACCCCCTTGACTCGCCCGAAGTCTAACGGGTGTTTACTAAACACTCTCTCGTACTCTTGAACCACCCGATAGACTCCCTGTTTCTGATGTGAGGGAGTGGAGTCAGTACCCAAATGTAGTTGCTGACACCAGTCCTCCATTGTTTTCTTAGAGCCGTTACCTTCCTCCGGGTGAGATGGAGGCAAGGGTTCCACAGATTGTATAGCATTTTGGTTAATGGTATATAATTTGGCTAGCGTGGCACACCGGGGCAGGTACACTTCCCTCTTCCCGATATTGATTATGCGAACGGGCACCCTCCCATGGCGTACATTAACCACCCCCCGTGCTGTCAAGATGGTGGGCCTACTGTCTGAGTAAACTGGTTCTACCATTGCCTGGTAATCTCTACCTCTCAGACCAATAGCTGCCCGGCACCAAATCATCATTTCACTTTTTGGGGGCATGGCAATAGGGAAAGGGTCACACATTCTCACGCTACCAATCTCACCGCCGGAGAGTTCCACCTGTTGCCGTCGCATCAGTGCCCGGATCTCTTTTTGGAGCACTCGCTGCTCACCAGAGCTGGCGTTCTTGGCAACCTGCTGTAAAAGGAAAATCACCTCTGCAAGACAATTTTCAATTACATTAGTTCCTAGAGTTATCTTTGGGTGACTCTCGTGTTTGTCAATGTCTACAATGATCAGTCCCTGTGCTGCCAGTTCAACTCTACCAATTTTAATGGTCACCTCTTTAAATCCGATCTGTGGCACGGGCTGACCATTGCTGGCGATGATACTCAAGTCGTCGTCAGGGTAGCGGGTAATATCCGAGTCATTCCAGTACTGCTTGAAGAGCACGTACGGGATGGTGGTGACCTGTGACCCGGTGTCCAGTAGGGCACTCATAGGAATGCCATCCAGTACCACAGGCAAGACTGGACGTCCTCCCACATATTTGTCGCGCCAGTTCGATGGGCCTGATGATCTTTTTCCTAGGGGTTGGCCCTCTACCCTAGGTTGTGCCAGTTTAAAGGACAGTACCTTGCCATATGTCCGGGTTGATTACAGCGGCGGCAGATGGGTCATCCGTCCTCGTTGTATCGGTCGCTGGGTCTTCCTCTGGCCGGTGGGGTCCTCCTTGGTCGACGCCACGGGATGTCCTCCGGTCCGGATGCCAGCTGGATCTTCCTTGGAGTGGAAACCTGTAAAGACTGCACAGTTCGGGTTAGCGCAGCAACGCTTTTAGCTAGCTCTTGGACCTGATGGTGCAGGTCTGGAGCCGAGTCATTATTCAAAGCCTGCGCATCAGCTCCCACAGGCCCTGCCGACAAGGGCGCCGCCTCCTGGTGGTAGGTGGTAGTGGGGCGTCTGTGGGTCACAACGCCACCTGGTGCCGGTTCTCGGAGCACCCGGATGGCTCTGTCCTTGAACTGTGCAAATCCCAGATGAGGGTCCTGTAAGGCCATTGCCTGCAACTGGGTTTGGTGGGCATTGCAATATAAACCCTCTATAAATTGTTCAGTTAACAGCCTGTCCTCGTCTCCCACGCCGTCAGGGTCGGTCTGCTTAATGGCTCTCAGGGCCTCTTGTAGGTTCAGGGCATAGTCCCTTATACTCTCATGTGCCCGCTGTTTGCACCCGTAGAATCTAAGCTTGATCTCGGCTGAGGTGCGGGTATCAAAGGTGTCCCTCAGCCGGGTTAGTATCCCTGCGACAGTCCTCCCCCCAGGTGGCCAGGACTTTACCTCCCTTTGGGCTGCCCCGGTTAGTTGGGCCACCAGGATGCTCACTTTTTGCTCTTCTGTGAGGGGGTACACCTGGAAGAGGCTATCCAGTTTTTCTCTAAAGTCCTGCAGGGTATGTGACTCCCCTGAGTACTGGGGTAGCCAGGCTGCCCCCGGGATATAGGGCATGGTGAAAGGCATGACCGCAACAGCGGTGGCGCTGGCGGGGGTTGGAGCGGTGAAGCTCTCCTCCGTATCCGACATCCTTCTCCCCCCTAGTGGACCGTGGCCTACCTTGCGATGATCCTGTTCCGTAGGCCGCGGCTCCGCAGTGGATCGTCAGGGTTGAGGACCTTCCGTCGCGCTCCTGTGACGTCGGCGTCTGCTGGGCTCCTTCCAGGACCTTACGCAACGTCCGGACGTGAGGCGGGGCTTCAGTTCTCGCGCGTTTTCGGAGTCCACGCCCCTCTTCTTCCCGCGCGGCGTCCCCAAGATGGCGTCCAACGGCGGGAAAACTCCACGGATGGCGGGAAGAAGGCTGAAGATGGCGCCGGATGGCGGGAAAACTTTACGGATGGCGGGAAGAAGGCTGAAGATGGCGCCGGATGGCGGGAATCTTCACCGATGGCGGGAAGAAGGCTGAAGATGGCGCCGGATGGCGAGAATCTTCACCACAGGTAAGTTTTAAAAGTCTCTTTTTCAGGCACGCAGTACCCGGTGGTTGCGGGCACGAAATCCTGCCGACTACGCCAAAAGTTGACACGCCCCTGGGCCTGTGTTGCGCTGCGTTGCGCACGCGGGAGCTTACCCGGAGCCGGATCTGTTGAGGGTTGTAGTCTCGTGGCGGTGATCCGGTCCGTGCCCAGGGAGTCAGACTAAGTGGCGCTGTTTTAGCGCTAGATGTTGGACAACTACGCCACCCGTTGAGTGCAGCCAGGGAGCTGCTGCTGCAGGGCAGACCGCTGAGGCCGGTGGTAGGATTGTGCAGCGTGATAGTATAACCCCCAACGGGAGGGGTATGGCCTCAGGGCAGCCGACGTGGATGATGGGGGTAGCAGGAACCACTCGGAGACGGTACTGTGTAGTTCAGGGTCTTTACTGGTGACAAAGATAGACCCTCCCGGAGTACTGGCTAGCGATTGGGGCCTGGTCAGTCCTTGAGCAGATGGGATCTCCCCTGGCCAGGCGGAGTTGTAGGCCTCCCAAACTAACGATACTCTTCTGGCTACCTTGCTAGAGGCGGGTATAAGTAGCCCACGTCCCTGAGTGTACCGTGTGGTGCTCACCCGTATGGCCGGTGACTCAGGGCCTTCGGGTTTCTGGGCCAGAGGACCTGCAATCCCGTGCCGGTCGGTTTCTGCTGCTGGATAGGAGTTAGTCCCCACAGCCTCGGACTCCGGGTCCGGTGATAACTTCTCAGTCAGGGCGAGCTCTGCAGCTGCCAGCCCCTGACTCCTTGTAACACTGCTCCCACAGAGCTCCTGTTGTTTCTTCCTATATTTGCTTCTTTTCTCTGCTTCTTCTCTACTCACTAACCCTGCCTCAGCCCTAGGTTTATATAGGGGAAGTTCTTCCCCTCCCAGGACTGGGCAGGAGGTGTGGCATGCATAGGATCCCTGACCAAGAGACCTCCCACCTGCTCTCAGACATAACATGGCTGTTACTGTGGAAACCAGACCCCTGGGGTGCCACATATGTAATTTATGTCCCTTATAGTGATGAGTGAGTATGCCTCTAACACTTTTGGTGAGCACACTCGGGTGCTCACCGAGTATTTTGGCGTGCTTGGCGTATCATTCATTGTCGCCACGCCTACAAGTGTCACGGCTGTTTAACAGCTGTGATACATGCAGAGATAGCCTGTTCGCCAGACTATCGGCCATGACACTTGCAGGTGCGGCGACAATGAATGATACCCCGAGTACACCAAAATACTCGGCGAGCACCCGAGCGTGCGCATCGGAAAGGGTTAATGAAACATACTCGCTCATCACTAGTCCCTTACAACATGAGAGGGAGAAGTAAGACAGCCACCTGTCAGTGTTTTGAACATCATACAAAAAGGAGATGAACCCCTGGAGAATGTTCGTATGACTGCATATTTGACTGGCTTATTGATGCATTTCGGCTATGGATAGTACGGACTAATTTGATTACAGTTAAACCATTTTCACACAAACTTTAAACATCAGTAAACCCTTTAAATCATTTTGCATCTCTAGTATTAGTCTTTATGTTGTGAGTCCATAAGACTGCTAGAAAAATTAACATAACCTCACATGCTTAGGTAATAAATCTTTCCATACAAGACCCAATTGTGTCCAATAGACAATATCTCACTTTTCTTTTGTAATAACATCAGTTGTAAGAACAAGTAATGAAAAGGTTGGGAAATGATCACAGCTAAATTGACTGCTGACAAGCCCTCATTATCACTATTATGCAGTCAAATGTAATGTGAAAAGCTGTTCTTTACTATGTTAATGATACTTACATTATATTTTTCAATGTAGAGTCTGTGAATATTATGATTTGAGGAATACCTGTTAAAAATACCCGTTCAACACATCAAACCATAAGAAATAAGTATGCAATAGGGAAAAACAGATTCTTCCTATCTAAAGGTACAAATTGACTTTTGTCCAAAAGTTTATGCTATACAATTACTTAATGTATCTTGTATGGTCAGCGCTCTATGTATAGGTTATCAATTTTTAAGTTTATTGCATGCATGATAGTAAAGAGGCAATATAAAGGTTTACTCCTTTTTTATGACTTTTAAGTTGCAAATTTTGGTACTTCCTGTTAGAACCCTCCTGTTAGTTTTTTCTATCTTGTGTTTTGCGGTCACGTGACCATCCGCCTATATATTCCAGCTCCGCCCTTCTGGCTTTGCTGGACTTCAGTGTTGTTTGACTGTCTCTCTAGCCAGGTGCTTCGGTGCCTATCTCTGTCTAGTTCGCTTGGTCCTCTGGGACCTCTAGTACTTTTTGTCAGTTTGTCTTTTGTGCTCTGCAACAACTTCTGTTTAGGAGGTGTCCCATTTTTGTCCCTGTCCTTAGTTCATTTAGGGACCCCTCCCTTAATTCTATAGGTCTTCGTTCAGACTAGCTGAGTACTAAGGCGGGTCTGTTCACAGACCGCTACATCGTAGGGATTCAGCTTAGTCTTACTGTTGGGACAGCTTTCCCATATCTCTCCTTAGTTTATGTTGCAGATCATAACTGTAAGTCCAGCCCAAAAAAACTAAAAGGAAAGAAATTCGGGGATCAGTATGGTTTCCGTCCAGGAGTTGGCTCAACGCCTGCAGGGATTGTCTCTGGAGGTGGCCGAGCTTCAGCAACACGTGAGTAGCTGTCCTGGAGCGCATTTTGTCAAACCCAAGGTAGGACTGCCTGATGTTTTTTATGGTAAACAGCAAGACTTTTTTTTTCCTTTAAAAATGCTTGTTTGTTATATTTTCATTTGAGACCAAGATCCTCTGGGAATGAATCACAGCGCATTGGTTTTATTATGTCACTTTTGCGCAAAGAACCACAGGGTTGGGCCTTTTCTCTCCAGCCTAATGATCCGTGTTTAAGTTCTGTTGAAGAATTATTTTTCTGCTATGGGGCTATTATATGATGATCCTGATCGAATCTCATCTGCTGAATCAGAACTTAGACGTTTGAATCAGGGGTCTGATGATGTTGAAAATTATTGCACACACTTCAGAAGATGGGCTTCAGAAGTTAAATGGAATGATTCTGTGCTGAGATGTTTATTTCTTGCTTGTCTGAGTGAAAGGGTTAAGGATTTGCTAATTGCATTCCCTGCACCTGAGACTCTGCAGGAAGCTATGCAGTTAGCTGTTCGTGTGGACAGGAGACTGAGGTCCAGGGTGAATGATGTAAAAACTCCTGTAACGTCAGGTCCTAGTTCCCAGAAAATCTGCTCTGACAGCGGAGAACCAATGCAGGTGGGGGCAATGTCACTCCGCTCTCAGGAAAGAGACCCGAGATTTTCCTAGGGTTTATGTCTTTATTGTGGCAAAGCTGATCATTTGATTAAGTATTGTGAGTGTCGTTTAAGTAAAGAAAAAAAAAAGGTCAGTTACGCCCGTATAGCTTGTTTACGATCTGCAGGAGTATTTCTTTCTGGGAGTACTACTCTGCAGGGAGATTTGATTGAATTTCAGGTATTTGTGGATTGTGGTTCAACACTTAATGTGGTTGATAAGGGTTTTTGGAAAACCTTAAATTGAAATCCAAACCTTTGTCATCACCTATTTCTGTGGTTGCAATTGATAACACTACTTTGAAATGTATTACTCACAAGACTGCTGCATTTTCCCTCACTATCAATGGAGTTCACAAAGAAATTTTGGACTTGGTTGTTTTGGATAATTTGCCCTCTCCAGTTGTTCTAGGATTGCCTTGGTTAAAACTGCACAATCCTTTATTGGACGGCTCTACTAATGTGATTAAGTCTTGGAGTCCGAAGTGCTATGATAAATGTTGTAATTGTCGCATTGCGGCTGTGGAAAAAGTGGAATTACCTGTACCTATTCGAGGTTTTTTTCGGAGGAGGAGTCGCAAGTTTTACCTCCTCATAGAGATTATGATTACGCCATTGAATTTGTTCCGGGTGCTACTCTTCCCAAAAGTCGCTTGTTTAATCTGACTATTCCTGAAAGAAAGGCTTTGGAGGAGTACATACAGACTAGCCTGGCTGCTGGTCACATTAGACCTTCTAAGTCGCCTGTGGCAGTTGGATTCTTCTTTGTTAATAAAAAGGACGGCGGTTTACGTCCATGTCTGCATTTTCGTGAAATTAATAAGATTACCGTACGCAATTCCTACCCATTGCCATTAATTCCTGACTTGTTTAACCAGTTAGTGGGAGCCAAGTGGTTCTCCAAAATTGATCTCCGGGGGGCATACAATTTGTTACGTGTGAAGGAGGGTGATGAATGGAAAACTGCTTTTAACACTCCGGTAGGTCATTTTGAGAATCTGGAGATGCCTTTTGGTCTTACCAATGCACCTGCATTTTTTCAGAACCTTATTAATGACATCCTGAGACCTTTGATTGGTAAGAATGCGGTTGTGTATTTGGATGACATTTTGATTTATTCACCAGATCTGGAGTCCCATTGGCAGAGTGTATGTGAAGTTTTGCAGTTATTGAGTGATAATTCACTCTTTGCTAAGCTGGAGAAATGTGAGTTCGCTGTGCAGAAAATTAGTTTTTTGGGCTACATTGTCTCCAGTGAGGGCTTTGAGATGGACCCGGTGAAGGTTCAAGCTGTGCAGGAATGGCCTAGGCCTATTGGTTTGAAATATATACAGAGATTTTTTAGTTTTGCCAATTATTACAGGAAATTCATTAAGAATTTTTCTGTAATTGTTAAGCCTCTAACCGATCTCACCAGGAAAGGTGCGAATACGGCCCAGTGGACTACTGAGTCCATTTAAGCATTTGAGTATCTCAAAGAGATGTTCAGTTCTGCCCCTATCCTTATGCAGCCTGATGAGACCAAGCCTTTTTTGGTCGAGGTCGATGCTTCATCGGTGGGGGTCGGAGCAGTTTTGTCTCAGGAGAACAAGGGTGGAGTACATCCTTGTGCCTTCTTTTCGAAAAATTTTTCGGAAACCGAACTGAATTATGATGTTGGAAATCGGGAGTTGCTGGCTATTAAACTCGCGTTTGAACATTGGCGTCATTTTTTGGAAGGCGCTAGATTTCCTATTCAGGTTTTCACAGATCATAAGAATTTGATCTATCTGGATGCTGCCAAGCGCTTGAATGCCCGTCAAGCTAGGTGGGCACTTTTTTTTTCTCGGTTTCATTTTTCTGTTACCTATATCCCTGGTACTAAGAATGTTAAAGCCGATGCTTTATCTCGCAGCTTCTCTCCTACAGTTGGTGCCGAGGAGGAGGAGAGCATTTTACAGAAAGGAGTTGTGATGGCGGCTTTGGACTCCGTTTTGGAGAATGGGATTCTGAAAGCTCAAGATGATGCTCCATCTAACACTCCCCATGGGAGGTTGTTCGTGCCTAGAGCCTTTAGGAGAGATTTGTTTGTGGAGTGTCATGAGTCTCTGTTGGCAGGTCATCCAGGAATTTCGGAGACTAAGAGACTGATCAGTCGCAGTTTTTGGTGGCCTGGATGGCAGAAGGAAGTCATCAAGTGGGTGCGTCAGTGTACTGTGTGCGCTAGGTCAAAGGCTTCACATACTCCTGCTGCGGGGTTGCTTTGCCCTCTGGAGGTTCCTAGTGCACCTTGGACGCATCTCACTATGGATTTTATTACTGATCTTCCTGTGTCCGAGGGTTTTACTGTCATCTGGGTGGTCGTGGACCATTTTAGTAAGATGTGTCATTTGGCTCCATTCATTAAGTTGGCCTGCGCCAAGACACTCGCTAAGGCGTTTGTTAAGTAGATTGTCAAGCTCCATGGCGTTCCCACGGATATTGTTTCTGATAGAGGACCTCAGTTTGTGGCTCGCTTTTGGCGTGCTTTTTGTGACAGGTTGGGAGTCCATTTGTCATTTTCGTCTGGTTATCATCCTGAGTCTAATGGACAGACTGAAAGAAAGAACCAGGATGTTGAACAGTTTTTGCATTGTTTTGTGGCGGACAATCAAGAGGTGTGGTCGGAGTTTCTGCCTCTCGCAGAATTTGCTCTTAACAATCATACATCGTCCTCTGCTGGGTGTTCTCCTTTTTTTTGTTGTACTGGGAGACATCCGTCTTTTGGTTCGTTCTCCAAATTGGGGTCGGCGGTGCCGGAGGAGGAGAATTTTTCCGGTGATTTGGAGAGAGTTTAGACTAATGTACGTTGTAACCTTCAAGAGGCTAACAAAAAGTCCAAGAAGTATTTTGACAGGAAAAGTAAAGAGGTTTTGTTTACTGTGGGTGACATGGTTTGGTTGTCCTCGAAGAACCTGTGGTTGAGGATTCCCTCTAAAAAACTGGGTCCTAAGTTTGTGGGTCCATTTAAAGTGCTTCAGGTTGTTAACCAGTCTGCTGTTAGGTTGGATGTCCCTACTTCCTGGAAGATTAATCCTGTGTTTCATGTTTCCTTGTTGAAAAAGGCAGACGTATCTGATAGGGACGTTACTGTCACAGTTCCTCCTGTGGTGGAAGACGGCGAATATGAAATTTTGCGTATCTTGAATTCTAGATGGCATAGAGGGAGATTACAGTATCTTGTCTCCTGGAAGGGTTTCGGTCCCGAAGACAACTCCTGGGTAAGGACGGATGATGTCTCTGCTCCTAGGCTTGTTAAAGCTTTCCACAGGAGGTTTCCGGATAGGCCTGGGCCTGGAGGATCCGGAGGATCCTCATAAAAGAGGGGGTACTGTTAGAACCCTCCTGTTAGTTTTTTCCATCTTGTGTTTTGCGGTCATGTGACAATCTGCCTATATATTCCTGCTCCGCCCTTCTGGCTTTGCTGGACTTCAGTGTTGTTTGACTGTCTCTCTAGCCAGGTGCTTCGGTGCCTATCTCTGTCTAGTTCGCTTGGTCCTCTGGGACCTCTAGTACTTTTTGTCAGTTTGTCTTTTGTGGTCTGCAACAACTTCTGTTTAGGAGGTGTCCCATTTTTGTCCCAGTCCTTAGTTCATTTAGGGACCCCTCCCTTAATTCTATAGGTCTTCGTTCAGACTAGCTGAGGACTAAGGCGGGTCTGTTCACAAGGAACAGGCAGCCCGCTACATCGTAGGGATTCAGCTTAGTCTTACTGTAGGGACAGCTTTCCCCTATCTCTCCTTATTTTATGTTGCAGATCATAACACTTCCCACATTTAAACTAAGATTTGCAACATTTTGCTATTTTTCACTTCTCTTGATAGTGATTAGAAAAGTGGAAGGGGTATATTGTCAGAGCACCTTATTTTTACCCTGACATGCACCATCTGTCACGGGTGTGTCAGGTGTGACAGGCAGTCGCTCTGAATCCGGCTGTAGAAGGTCACTGCACTTGGCATTGCAGACACCTTCTTGATCCTCTCATCTCTGTAGTATAGTTATATAGAACCCAGCAGCGACCTCCACCTTCTGCTGCTGATTGACACACCCTTGCTTGGTAGTTAAAAACTCTCAGTTTCCCCAGAGAGTCGCCAGTGATAGTTCTATGTACCTCTGTGCAGGCTTGGAGCTCTAGCAGTTGTCTAGTTTCTTCTTTGGTGCCCTTGGAGGACAGTTGGTGTTATCGCTCTGGTGTCTGCTCAAGCTAAGTGTATCCCCTTTGTTTGTTTACCTTGTAGTCCTTAGTTTGTAGTGGGGCCTGACTAGTGCTCACCCTGTCCCCTTCCTATCTGGGCCAAGCTCTAGGGACATTCAAGGATTAGGTTTCTGCTCGGCGATAGGTATGGAACCTATATAGGGACAATAGGGAAGACAGGGTGATATTAGATCTAGCTATGGGTCTCCACTCTCCCTTTTTCCTAGTTGTTGGGCTCCCTTCCCCTCTTCCCATCGTTGTGCACTTAGTCTTTCGCTCACCTTGGGTGACATTATTACCGGCCGTGCAAAAAAAAACAACTTGACACGTGGTTTGTTTTGTGTGTTTGTTTTTTTGGGTGTGGTTTTTTTTCATGGATCCCATTTCAATGCTGGCAGAGCGGCTGCACAAGCTGTCTCTGGAGGTGACTGACCTCAACTGCAGCAACGACGGTGGCTGCAGACTCCTAATGTTATTTTGTGTTCAAGGAAGCTTGTAAGTTATCTTTTGCAGTTTTTGGGGTACCTGTTGTCATCTTCGGGTTTTCGGATGGATCCGGAGACAATCCGTGCTGTCCTTGATTGGGACCATCCCGAGAACCTGAAGGCTTTACAGTGTTTTCTGGGCTTTACAAATTTTTACCGGAAATTCATCTAAAATTACTCAGTAATTGTGAAATCCCTCACTGACATGACAAGGAAGAGGTCTGATTCTTCTAAATGGTCTGATGCAGCCCTGCAGGCTTTTTCCTCAGTAAAGAGTTGTTTTGCCACTGGACCTATACTCAGTGAACCCCATGTTTCTCAATCTTTTATTGTGGAAGTTGATGCGTCGGAGGTGGGGGTTGCGGCTGTGTTATCTCAGGGTCTGTCCCCTGGTAAATGGCATCCATGCGTTTTCTTTTCCAAGACATTATCTTCGGCTGAGAGAAGTTATGACATGGGTAATAGGGAGCATTTGGTGATTAAATTGGCGTTCGAAGAATGGTGACATTTGTTGGAGGGGGCTGTCCATCATATTACTGTTATTACTGACCATAAGAACTTGTCATATCACCAATCGACTAAACATCTCAACCCTAGGCAAGCTAGATGGTCCCTGTTTTTTACTAGGTTCAATTTTGTTGTCACTTTCCATCCAGGGGTCAAAAACGTCAAGGCTGATGCTTTGTCCCAGAGCTTCCCTGGTGGCTGTGACCATGAGAACCCTACCCCGATTTTGCAGAAGGGGGTAGTCATTTCAGCATTGTACCCTGAACTGGAGGGTGAGATGTTGGAGGCTCAGGGGGATGCCCCTGCCTCCTGCCCTTCGGGGAGGTTATTTGTAACATCTAATCTGGGCCGCAAAGTAATTAGGGAACATCACAACTCTGTGCTTGCTGGTCATCCAGGTGGTAAGGGAAATGCGGACCTCCTTTCTCGTAGTTTTTGGTGGCTGGGGTTGCATCAGGATGTGGTTGAACATGTGTCTGCTTGTAGTATTTGCGCGCGTTCTACACTGTGTTCCAAATTATTATGCAAATAATATTTTCTCAGATTTTCCCAAATTACCTATATGAATTGCAGTCAATGCAATTTTCCAGTCAAATAACTATTAGAGTACAATTGAAAGGTTTTTGTACAAACTGCCTATGATAACAGTATATTTTTAAAAAAATAAAAACTCAAACTGCACTCAAAATGCATGTTCCAAATTATTATGCACAGCAGAGTTTTCAACCTTTTCATTTTACTAAAGAACAAAAAAATTGTCATTTTTGAAATTGTAAGCATTAGCAGGTTATTACAAACTGAAATCAAACAGTTTTCAACTCAAAACTTTATTCTAGGTGATGTTACATTTGCACATAGAACCACTTGTTCGAAAGGAGCTTCTGAACTCTCTCGTCCATTGAATTTGTCAGGTTTTGGATGGTTTCTGCTTCAATTGTTTTGCATGAGGACAGAATACCCTCCCAGAGCTGTTGCTTAGATGTGAACTGCCTCCCGCCATCATAGACACTCCTTTTGATGATGCTCCAGAGGTTCTCAATGGGGTTGAGGTCAGGGGAGCATGAGTGCCACACCATAAGTTTGTCCCCTTTTATGCCCATAGCAGCCAGAGGTGCAGATGTGTTATGTGCAGCATGAGATGGGGCATTATCATGCATGAAAATGATCTTGCTGCGGAATGCACGGTTCTTCTTCTTGAACCATGGAAGGAAGTGCTGTTTGAGAAACTCAACATACATTATGGAGTTCATCTTTACCCCTTCAGGGATCCTAAAAGGGCCGACAATCTCTCTCACCATGATTCCAGCCCAAAACATTACTCCACCTCCTCCTTGTTAGCGCCGTAGCCATGTTTGCATGGGGTGTCCATCAACCAGCCATCCTCCACTCCATTCATCTGGACCATCGAGATCATTTCATGCATGATAATGCCCCATCTCATGCTGCACATAACACATCTGCATCTCTGGCTGCTATGGGCATAAAAGGGGACAAACTTATGGTGTGGCACCCATGCTCCCCTGACCTCAACCCCATTGAGAACCTCTGGAGCATCATCAAAAGGAGTGTCTATGATGGCGGGAGGCAGTTCACATCTAAGCAACAGCTCTGGGAGGGTATTCTGTCCTCATGCAACACAATTAAAGCAGAAACCATCCAAAACCTGACAAATTCAATGGACGAGAGAGTTCAGAAGCTCCTTTCGAACAAGGGGTACTATGTGCAAATGTAACATCACCTAGAATAAAGTTTTGAGTTGAAATCTGTTTGATTTCAGTTTGTAATAACCTGCTAATGCTTATAATTTCAAAAATGACCATTTTTTTGTTCTTTATTAAAATGAAAAGGTTGAAAACTCTGCTGTGCATAATAATTTGGAACATGCATTTTGAGTGCAGTTTGAGTTTTTTATTTTTTTAAAAATATACTGTTATCATAGGCAGTTTGTACAAAAACCTTTCAATTGTACTCTAATAGTTAATTGACTGGAAAATTACAATGACTGCAATTCATATAGGTAATTTGGGAAAATCTGAGAAAATATTATTTGCATAATAATTTGGAACACAGTGTAAGGTATAGCATACCCGTCCGTCTGGTACTCTTTTTCCATTACCTATTCCTAGCAGGCGATAGACACACTTGTCCATGGATTTTATTACTGACCTACCTGTATCTGCAGGCAAAACTGGTTTTGGTGGTTATAGGTTCAGTAAAATGGTTCACTTCGTCGCATTACCGGCAGTTCCGAGTGCCAAGACTCTTGCTCGGGTATTTATAAATGAGATCGTGAAGCTTCACGGGGTTCCCTCTGATGTGGTGTCAGATCAGGGGACCCAGTTTGTTTCTAAGTTCTGGAAAGCTTTCTATACTCGACTGGGGGTGCAGCTGTCCTTTTCCTCTGCCTTCCATCCTCAGTCGAATGGACAGACCGAGCACATTAATCGGAATTTAGAGACTTACCTCAGGTGTTTTGTCTCCGAAAGCCAGGAGGATTGGGCATCTTACCTACCATTGGCAGAATTTGCTATTAATAATCATCGCCAAGAATCTACCGGCAGGTAACTGTTCTTTGGTGCATACGGTTTCCATCCACAGTTTGGTACTTTTAGTGGGGGAGGGGCTTTGGGAGTTCCTGATAAGGAACGTTTTGCTTGCTTGTTTGCTCTCCTCGGTGTGGCGGGGGGTTCAGAGTAATTTGAAGTTCATGGGAGACAGGTACAAACGTATGGCTGACAGGAAACGCTTGCCAGGTCCACACCTACGTGTGAATGTCTTTGTGTGGTTGTCTACCAAGAATATCAAGTTGAAGGTTCCTTCCTGGAAGCTGGAACCTACATTTATTGGTCCCTATAAAATAACTGCCGTCATTAACTCAGCATCGTTTCATCTTGAGCTACCTCAGGCCCTTAAGATCCACAATGTTTTTCACAGGTCTCAGCTCAAGTAATATGTAGTCCTCTCCCCTGCCGCCACCCCCAATAATGATTGATGGTAATTTGGAGTTTCAGATTTTGAGGATTGTAGATTCTTGCCTCCAGCGTCATTCCCTACAGTACTTGGTGCACTGGAAGGGTTATGGTCCAGAGGAAAGGATGTGGGTTTCGGCATCAGAGGTGAATGCCCCCAGGCTGGTTCGTTCGTTCCACACCTGTTTGTTTAAAGGCATAGTAATCTTAGTGTATGTAAACTTTTGCCTTTGCAGTAAGTAATAAAAATGACTGAAAACATTCTTTCTCTCTCATTATTCTGGCATTTGGCAAATATTAAAAATGATGGTAATCCTAATTGACCTAAAACGGGAAAGGTTTATTCTGATTTCATGTCAGATATTGAGAAAAACATGCATATGTTTCTTTTTATATAGTGTATGTAAACTTCTGGTTTCAACTGTATATTGGGATGATAGAGAAGACAGGATGATATTACATCTGCCTAGGTCTCCACTCCCCCTTTTCCCTAGTTGTTGGGCTCCCTTCCCCTCTTCCCATCGTTATGCACTTAGTCTTTCCCTCACCTTACGTGGCACCATCTTAATGAGTCACTACACCATCATACTGTATGTATCACTTCGTTGTCAAATTCAGTCAACGTTCATCTGTGGTCGGTTTGAAAGAGAACATTGAGCACAGACCTTACTTAAGAATATCCGCATAATAGTAGGGAACAGAATAATTATGAACTTGAAGTTAAAACCGCACTTTAAAGCACCACATCAGTGTTTTTTTTTATTTAATCGAAAGAGTGGTATCACTAATGTCTGTTCCCTGCCCTTAGAAATATACTTTCCAGCCTCCATCTTCTGATGTTATCGGGGCCGCTCCAGTCCTGTTCTGCTTTGATCCATTTTATTTCCTAGCAGGCCGTGACCCGGCTATTGTTTTATGAAAGAATTATCCAAACTCAACATCACTGACAGTGAAAATCCGGCAGAATAGATTAGGTTATGAAAAGTAAAACAAAGGATGAGGGCGCTTACACAGGCACATTACGAACCTAGAAAACTGAACCTAAAAATGAGACAAATAGAAGTTTCACAGACCCAAGTATTTTGTTTTTTTCAAAGGCTGGAGGCCTCATCACATCTTTTACATGTTAAGGTGAGGTGTAAAATATCTATTCTCTCCTCTATGACAAATATTGCCACAAACCGTTGATTATTTTGCTTGTTCTTTATTATTTGTTTATCTTTGTGTTGATACAGTACTTTGTCAAATATTTCTCAACGTGTTTATGTACTCTTTATGTATTTTTATGTACTAATGTACTATGTTGCCATCATAAAGTTTAAGGATTACAGTATTTTGCAGATTTTTATAATATTTATGCCTATTTATGGATAGCAAAGCTCAAAAATAGGAAAGCGTATCAATGCATTTAATTAATAATTAAATGGATGAAGCAATTCTGATTTAAAGCGCCACTCCAGCGTTTATTGCAGCGCTGAAGTGGTGCTACTAACATAAGGTCCCTGCATCTAGTCTTATATTTACCAGCCATCATCTTCATCTTTTATAGGTGCTGCTCCAGTCGTCTTTTGTAGGTTGTGATCTGCCAGATCGCTCCAGTGTTTTCTGGGGGAGCCAGAGTTCACGTCTCAACAGAGCACTCAAAGAACAGAGCACTCAAAGAACAGAGCACTCAAGGAACAGAGCACTCATAGAACAGAGCACTCAAAGAACAGAGCACTCAAAGAGCAGAGCACTCAAAGAACAGAACATTCATAGAACAGAGCACTCATAGAACAGAGCTCTCAAAGAACAGAGCACTCAAAGAACAGAACATTCATAGAACAGAGCACTCATAGAACAAGGCACTCAGAACAGAGGACTCATAGAACAGTGGACTCATAGAACAGTGGACTCATAGAACAGTGGACTCATAGAACTGAGGACTCATAGAACAGAGTACTTATAGAAAGGAGGATTTTTAGAACAGAGCACTCATAGAACAGAGCACTCATAGAACAGAGCACTCAAAGAACAGAACATTCATAGAAAAGAGCACTCATAGAACAGAGCACTCATAGAACAAGGCACTCATAGAACAGAGCACTCATAGAACAAGGCACTCAGAACAGAGGACTCATAGAACAGTGTACTCAAAGAACAGAGGACTCATAGAACAGAGGACTCATAGTACAGAGTACTTATAGAACAGAGGACTCATAGAACAGAGTACTTATAGAACAGAGTACTTATAGAAAGGAGTAGTGATGAGTGAACGTGCTCTATTAACCCCTTTGGCGAGCACGCTCGGGTGCTCACCTAGTATTTTGGCGTACTCGGCATTTCTTTTAATGTCACGGCTGTTTGATATCTGTCACACACGTAGAGATAGACTGTCAGACAGGCTATCTCTACATGTGTGACAGCTGTCAAACAACCGTGACACTTGCAGGCGTGGCAACATTAAAAGAAATGCCGAGCATGCCAAAATATTCGGTGAGCACCCAAGCCGAAGGGATTAATAGAACACACTCACTCATCACTAGAAAGGATTATTCATAGAACAGAACACTCATAGAACAGAGGACTCAAAAACAGAGCACTCATAAAGCAGAGAAATCATAAAACAGAGCACTCATAGAACAGAGCACTCATAAAGTAGAGAAATCATAAAACAGAGCACTCAGAACAAAGCACTCATAGAACAGAGCACTCAGAACAGAGTACTTATAGAAAGGAGGATTCATAGAACAGAGCACTCACAGAACAGAGTACTCATAGAACAGTGCACTCACATAACAGAGCACTCATAAAGCAGAGCTCTCATAAAGCAGAGGACTCATAAAGCAGAGGACTCATAAAACAGAGAACTCAGAACAGTGCATTCATATAACAGAGCACACATAGAACAGAGCACTCATTGAACAGAGCACTCATAAAACAGAGCAGTCATAGAACAGAGCACTCATAGAACAGAGCATTCATAAGCAGAGGACTCATAAAACAGAGCATGCTTGTTACTCGAGATTTACGAGCTAATTTGGGTGGTTTCCGAGTATCTTCGAAGTGCTCGAATGTTATGTTTAAATCACTCTGTGTGCATGATTTGAGACTGTTTGACAGCTTTAATACATAATACTACTGTTTGTTAGGCATTCCTCACATGTATTAAAGCTATCAAACAGTCGCAAATCATGCACATGGAGTGACTCAAACATAACATTCGAGCACACCGCAAATACTCGCCGAGCACCCGAGCATACTCGTCGAAAGGGTTAACAGAACATGCTCACTCATCACTACAGAGCACTCATAGAACAGAGCACTCAGAACAGAGTACTCATAGAACAGAGTACTCATAGAGCAGAGTACTTACAGAAGAGAGGACTCATAGAACAGAGTGATCATAGAACAGAGTACTTATAGAAAGGAAGATTCATAGAACAGAGCACTCATAGAACAGAGTACTCATAGAACAGAGCACTCATAGAACAGTGCACTCATATAACAGAGCACACATAGAACAGAGCACTCATAGAACAGAGCACTCTTAAAGCAGAGGACTCATGAAACAGATTATTTATTTATGTTTATTAGGCATTCCTCACATGTATTAAAGCTATCAAACAGTCGTAAATCATGCACATGGAGTGACTCAAACATAACATTCGAGCACGCCGCAAATACTCGGCGAGCACCCGAGCATACTCGTCGAAAGGGTTAATAGAACACGCTCACTCATCACTACAGAGCACTCATAGAACAGAGCACTCATAGAAAAGAGCACTCATAGAACTGAGCACTCAGAGAACAGAGGACTCATAAAAAAGAGCACTCATTGAACAGAATACTTATAGAACAGAGTACTCATAGAACAGAGCACTCATACACTTATTGAGAGCTTGTAATTTCTGGTCAGTCAGGAGCTGCAGTCACAAGATGGCGGAATAAGTCTGGAGCGGCGCTGGGAAGAGGAGAATATGGTGGCTGGTAAGTATTTTTCTACAGGCAGGGAACAGACATTAGTGATACAATTCCAGCAGAGGAATAAAAAAACAAACCCCGGAGTGGTGCTTTAAAAATGTTTTAGGGTTTATGAATTCTATTTACTGTAATAAATTAGCATGTCTTGTACCAGTCTCTGATTTCAGACGTCATTGCTTCTTTCCTCTAGGTGACACCTCACTCTCACATGATCAAGTCAGATGACCAATCACTGAGTGATTTTGGCAGCCAAAGGGTGCTAAATTGGAAACCTCTCTCTCTATTAGTGATGAGTGAGTATGCCTCATAAACCCTTTCGGTGAGCATGCTCGGGTGCTCGCCAAGAATTTTGGCGTGCTCGGCATTTCATTCACTGTTGCCGCGCCTGCAAGTGTCACAGCTGTTTGATAGCTGTGACACATGCAGAGATAGCCTTGGATGTCCAGTTATTGTTGTATATTTTTGCTTTACTCATTCCAACAGTCAAAAACTACTCTGTGTACATAGCCCACAGGCTGCGAGTGCCAAATCTCTGTATAGGGGTCAAAGTATGAAAACCATGGAGTTTCTGGAATCTGCTAAGTGATGTGCCTAGTGGCAAGTGTCTGTAGACTTGCATTAAAGGGAACTTGTCAGCTGATTCTTGCTGCCCAAACCGTGGGCAGCATGTATCAGCCACTGGCTGTACAATCACAGTCATGCATTGGGGAAAAAAAGTATTTAGTCAGTCACCAATTGTGTAAGTTCTCCCACTTAAAAAGATGAGAGAGGCCTGTAATTGACATCATAGGTAGACCTCAACTATGAGAGGCAAAACGAAAAAACAAATCCTGAAAATCACATTGTCTGATTTGGAAAGAATTTTTTTTCAAATTTTGGTGGAAAATAAGTATTTGGTCAATTACAAACAAGCAAGATTTTTATCTTTTTTATCTCTCAGGATGTGTGCCCACGTAGCGTTTTTCAAGCGTTTTTGATGCGGAATTTCCGCAGCGGAAACACTTGTAAAACGCTTGGTAACCCGCACCCCATGGTCCCCAATGGGATTCCGCAAGTTCTATGCACATGCTGCGGATTTTTCCGCAGCGTTTATGCTGCGTTCAAAAATCCGCAGCATGTCATTTAATTTTGCGTTTCCGCAAGCAGAATTGCCTTTGTCCAATGCATAAAAAACGCAAGGCAATTCCGCATGTGGAAAACGCGTGATAAACGCGCGAAAAATGCACGATAAACGCATGCGGAATTCCGCATGCGTTTTTCCGGGAGAGGACTTGCAGAAATGAAGCAGAAATTTTCTGCTTCATAAATGCAACGTGGGCACATAGCCTCACAGACCTGTAACTTCTTCTTTAATCCTCTGGCCTCCACTCATTACCTGTAGCACCTGTTTGAACTTGTTATCAGTATAAAAGACAACTGTCCTCAACCTCAAACAGTCACACTCCAAACTCCACTATAGTGAAGACCAAAGAGCTGTTGAAGGACACCAGAAATAAAATTGTAGCCCTGCACCAGGCCGGGAGGGGGGGGGGACTGAATCTGCAATAGGCAAGCAGCTTGGTGTGAAGAAATCAACTGTGGGAGCAATAATTATAAAATGGAAGACATACAAGACCACTGATAATCTCCCTCGATATGGGGCTCCACACGAGATCTCAACCGGTGGGGTCAAAATGATCTCAAGAATGGTGAGAAAAAATCCCAGAGCCACTCGGGGAGACCTAGTGATTGACCTGCAGAGAGCTGGGACCAACGTTACACAAGCTACCATCAGTAACACACTACGCCGCCAGGGACTCAGATTCTGCAGTGCCAGACGTGTCCCCCTGCTTAAGCCATTACATGTCCGGGCCCATCTGAAGTTTGCTAGAGAGCATTTGGATGATCCAGAAGAGTATTGGGAGAATGTCATATGGTCAGATGAAACCAAAATAGAACTGTTTGGTAGAAACAAAACTCGTTTGGAGGAGAAAGAATGCTGAGTTTCATCCAAAGAACACCATACCTACTGTGAAGCATGGGGGTGGCAACATCATGTTTTGGGGCTGTTTCTCTGCCAAGGGACCAGGATGACTGATCCTTGTACATGAAAGAATGAATGGGGCCATGTATCGTGAGATTTTGAGTGCAAACCTCCTTCCATCAGCAAGGGCATTGAAGATGAAACGTGGCTGGGTCTTTCAGCAGGACAATGATCCCAAGCACACTGCCAGGGCAATGAAGGAGTGGTTTCGTAAGAAGCATTTCAAGGCCCCGGAGTGGCCTAGCCAGTCTCCAGATCTAAACCCTATAGAAAACCTTTGAAGGGAGTTGAAAGTCCGTGTTGCCCAGCGACAGCCTCAAAACATCACTGCTCTAGAGGAGATCTGCATGGAGGAATGGGCCAACATACCAGCAACAGTGTGTGCCAACCTTGTGAAGACTTACAGAAAACGTTTGACCTCTCTCATTGCCAACAAAGGATATATAACAAAGTATTGAGATGAACTTTTGTAATTGGCCAAATACTTATTTTCCACCAAAATTTGAAAAAAAATTCTTTCCAAATCAGACAATGTGATTTTCAGGATTTGTTTTCTCATTTTGTCTCTCATAGTTGAGGTCTACCTATGATGTCAATTACAGGCCTCTCTCATCTTTTTAAGTGGGAGAACTTGCACAATTAGTGGCTGACTAAATACTTTTTTTCCCCACTGTATATGTTTGTCTCTGAAATGCTGCTGCGTTTCAGAGAAAAACATACTTTTAAACAGCTGCCGGGGACCAAGCTGCACTATGCACTAGTCATATAGGTGGTCCCCGTTGGCTTCTCCCTGCCCACTGACAGTGACTGACAAGTCTCTTCTTGCATGCGGGTATAGGCTGAGACTTGTCACTCACTGTCAGTGGGCAGGGGGAAGCCGACGGGGACCTATACGACTAGTACATAGTGCAGCTCAGTCCCCAGCAACTATTAAAAGTATGTTTTTCTCTGAAACGCCGCATTTCAGAGACAAACATGCATGGCTGTGATTGTACAGCCAGTGGCCGACACATGCTGCTCACGGTTTGCGCAGCATGTATCACCCGTCAGGCTCCCTTTAATAATCAATGGATTCATTTAAATTTACTAAAAAGTAGACAGTGACGACAAGGCTAAGTCGTTGCATTGAAAGTTTTGGTACGACAGCATATTGCATCGATAGTGCATTGAATAAAGCAGGAAATTGAAAACTTAAGGTTTCCTCACTGACAATTGCTGATTAATGGTGATCCAAGCCATGAAATACCCTGTGGTCAGTTTATCATCTAGAGACTTCCGTAACAAAATCGGATTCTCCAAAGTGGTAGACGTTGTATAATCACCTAGTAGCCACGTTCACACATTCAGTATTTGGTCAGTATTTTACATTATTATTTGTAAGCCATAACCAGGAGTGGAACAATCAGAGGAAAAGTATAATAGCAACACAATGGTTGTGGCATTACCGTGATTGGCTGGCCGCATAGCGTCATTGGGTCTAGAGAAGACCTGGTGCTGCTATGCTCGTCACAGTCTAACCCGGAAACAGGCAGAGTAGGGAGAGCTGCTGCTGAGCTATGGACAGAATTGGTGGTGTAATAGTTAGATATTGGTATTCTACAGCAAGATATATATCCATCTGAACTAACAGTCCTTCTGAGGACTAATCCAGCTGCATATATTCAGTGGTGAAGGTGATAGCAGGAGTTAGGCAGGCAGGCAGGGTTTGTGGCAGTGTATATAGCACAGGAGGGTCCATTGCACGTTCTGTCTGCTGCTGTTACAGATATCTGTAGACATAACCCCATATATCAGGGGCAAGGGCTAATTTTTTTTTTTTTCTTAATTCTGATTATTTGCTTAAAAAGCAATCCAGAGTACACCATTTTTTCTGCTCTATATGCTTGTTAGTAGAATACAGCCAAATTTTTTTGATTTTATTCGCATGACTGTATTGTGGAAGCAGAGAAACTTTTTTTCAATGATCAGACGTGATCTCATATGACTTCCGTAATAATGCAGAAATTTTGTGGCGCGTGCCAAATATTCCACTGAATTTAAAGTCAGCCACCTGTGTTTTGTTGAACCAATTGACACTTAGTCACTGACAAATACCATACTATTATGTAACTGCCTGAAACCGTTGCCATCAGACGTGATCTCATATGACTGCTATAATAATACAGAAATTTTGTGGAGCGTGCCAAATATTCCACTGAATTTAAAGTCCGCCAGCTGTGTTTTGTTGAACCAATTGACACTTGGTTCCTGACAAATACCATACTATTAGGTGACTGCCTGAAACCAAGGCCATCAGATGTGATCTCATATGACTGCCATAATAACACCGAAATTTTGTGGAGCGAGCCAAATATTCCACTGAATTTAAAGTCAGCTAGCTGTGTTTTGTTGAACCAATTGACACTTGGTTGCTGACAAATACCATACTATTAGGTGACTGCCTGAAACCATGGCCATCAGACGTGATCTCATATGACTGCTGTAATAATACAGAAATTTTGTGGAGCGTGTCAAATATTCCACTGAATTTAAAGTCAGCCAGCTGTGTTTTGTTGAGCCAATTGACACTTTGTCGCTGGAAAATCCTATATTATTAGGTGACTGCCTGAAACCGTGGCCATCAGACGTGATCCCATATGACTGCCGTAATAATACAGAAATTTTATGGAGTGTGTCAAATATTACACTCCATTTAAAGTATTGCAGTTGTGGGTTCAAACCTATTCACAGTTGGTCACTGACAAATAGCATATCTGATTATCTGGGAACAATGTTGTCAGAGTATTACGCCACTTTTATGAACTGACAAAAAAACATACAAAAAACAAGCTAAAATGGAAAAAAACTTTGAGAAACATTCTTTCCAGGGTAACGACTTGTATATAAGGCAAAAGAAATACTAAAAAAAAAAAGTTATGAGCTGTAGAAGATATGACCAGAATGAACACTCATCTGGAGCTGATGATACCACCTAGCAGCACCTGTCCCTATTGTAAATGCATCTAACAGAATTATCAATAGGGAATAGAATAGATTTTAAATTTTTTTGGGCAGCAGCAGGCAGTATAAGGCAATAATACCTGGCTGGATGGGTGTAATACTGTATCAATAATGTGATACCTCACCCATAAAAGAATTTCAGATAAGACAGTTAATATTCTAGAATATAGAATCTATTTGAATTGTCCTTCCCATTATTAAGGAGTGGGTCTCCTATACTGTTATTTCATATGCAGCAATTTCAAGGGCTGCCAAAAATTAGGACACACGCCAAAACAGATTTGAAGACACGTAAAAAACCAAATAAATAAAAACATAGTAGGATCTTTCTTTAGTATAAAAACCAGACTCGCCAATGTAACCTCAATGTAATCACATTGTTCAGCTCCTGCACCTCCTCCTCATCCTTCTGTTTGGCCTCCATCTCCAAAATGACCACATCAGTCACAAGCTGGAAGCACTGCAGCACTGCCTTGGCCAAGTGGCTACAGGCTGTGCTGAAGATAATATGCTTAATGCTTAGGTGACAAACCTCACACCACAGCACAGTTGTTGAAAGCTGTAACACACCAGGCAGATCTGTGGCTCTCACCACTGAACATACAGCCAGGCACAGTCGTGTGTGACAATGGCCGGAATCTGGTGGCGGTGAAATGACAGCCAGAGTAGATATGGTTTCCCTGTATGCCAGTCCTTTCATCCGACCTAAAGAATATGGCTGTGGTGAAATACAACTCTCTCTGAGAAGCAGCCCTGGCTAAGAAAAGTCTGTGTGAAGGTTCCGGACACTCTATGGCTGCTTTTTTACTGTGGATTGGACAGGCTTATGCACGTTATTTCTCAAACAGCATTGCAGATCAAGCCATTGCCCAACTCTGTAGTCATGAAATTCAAGGCGCAAAGAAACATCTTTGTGTGTCGAAGCACCACTGAAAAGTGTGAGCTGATGTTGGACGGGCTGCCATTGTTATGTTCTGCAACTTAGAACTAAGGAAGGAAAAGCTGTCCCTGCACTGAGACTCAGCTTAACCCTACACTGGGGTGGGTGCCCTATTGCTTATGAATAGCCCCACCAAAACTCCTGCACTGAACTCAAACGAAGACCTGTAGGACGGTGAAAGGGGTCCCTAAGAGATCTAAGGACTGGGAGCAAAAGCAGGAGACCTCCTAACAGAAAAGTTAGTTGCAGAAATGAAAATTAAAGGAAACAAAACTGGTGGAACAAGAAGTCCCAGGATAACAATAGTCCAAAGCAAGAAGAACTAAACAAGGCTACTTAGCCAGAGCACGAGCGTTACAACACTGATGTCCAGCGGGAAATGGGAGCCAGGTGCTGAGTAATAAAGAGTGCAGAGATCACGTGACCAAGAAACCCAGCACCAGAGGAAAAGACTAGAAGCAAGCAAACCACAACAAGATGGCCGATAGTAAAACAAAATAGATTCTAACAGTACCGCCCCTTTTACGAGGATCCTCCGGATCCTCTAGGCTGAGCCTTACCAGGAAATCTCCTATGAAAAGCCTTAATTAGCCTTGAGGCCGAGACGTCCTCGGCCTTCACCCAGGAACTATCCTCGGGGCCGAAACCTCTCCAGGACACAAGATACTTTAATCTTCCTCTATGCCACCTGGAATCCAAAATGCGAGAAATCTCAAATTCACCGTCCTCATCAACAGGAGGAACAGTAGGCTTCGCCTGCTTATCAGGCGTGTACGCCTTCTTAAGTAATGACACATGAAACACAGAATTAATCCTCCAGGACGAGGGAATGCCCAACCTCACCGCTGCCGAGTTGACAATCTGAACCACTTTGAAAGGACCCACAAATTTAGGCCCCAGTTTTTTAGAAGGAATCTTCAAGCTAAGATTCCTAGAGGACAACCAAACCATATCCCCAACAGCAAACAAGGACTCCTTTCTTTTTGATCTCCTGTTAGCCTCTTTAAGGTTCAGACGTGCACTGGTCCAAACCCTCTCCAAATCACCAGAAAAATTGTCCTCCTCCGGTACAGCAGCCCCAACTTTGGAAAATGGACCAAAAGATGGATACCTGTCAGTACAACAAAAAAAAGGAGAACAACCAGCCGAGGAAGAAGTATGATTATTAAGGGCAAACTCCGCAAGTGGTAGAAATTCTGACCACATTTCCTGATTATCTGCCACAAAACATCTCAAAAACTGCTCGACATCCTCGTTCTTCCTTTCAGCCTGTCCATTGGACTCTGGATGATAACCCGACGAGAATGACAAATGAATTTTCAATCTGTCACAAAAAGCATGCCAAAAGGGAGCCTCAAACTGTGGTCCTTTATCGGAAACAATGTCCATGGGAACACCATGGAGCCTAACAATCTCCTTCACGAAAGCCTTAGCAAGAGTCTTGGCGCAAGGTAACTTGTTGAACGGAACCAGATGACACATTTTACTAAAACAGTCCACAACAACCCAGATGACAGAAAAACCCTCCGATAAAGGCAGATTGGTGATAAAATCCATGGCAAGGTGCGTCCATGGCGAACTAGGAACTTCCAAGGGGCATTGCAACTAGAGATGAGCGTTGTTCTACTCGAACTGTTTGCCAATCTCAAATTCGAGCTGTTTTGGGCGGTGTTCGAGCCGTTCGGCGAACACGAACAATTTGAGAAAAATTTGGCTGTTCGAGGTTATGTTCGATAACTGTTCGTGCACCAAAATCATAACTGGATTTTTTCTCAGTAATGATGAAAATTAATATTAATACGCAGTTTGAGTGTACAGCGGGGTGGGGGGAGGGGCAGGGGATGGATCTCTTCAGGAACAATGAAGATCTCCATTTTTTTTTCTCTTTCCCGCATTTGCAGTGGGGAGGTGTAATCTGTCAGCCTATCAGCAGCGCACATACGGAGCGAAGTGCTTTTTTTCACACAAGCAAGGGCATGTGTCATTGGCAGTGTATGTCACATGTCCTTGCCCTATAAGACCAAGCCATTTTCCCCGTCGCCACCATTTTCTCACTGCTGCAGCTGCGTGTTAGACGGCACCGCTGTTGCTGTGTGCGCTATACCTTGTTAATTTCAAGCCAATTTTCGCACAAATCTACAGATAGCTTGGGAGTAGGGAATAGTTGTGATTGCAGTCCTTTTAAGGACTAGGTTACAGCATTTCCTACGACTTTTATCAGGCAGGTCTGTGCTCTTAAATAGATAGATTGTGGGAGTAAAGACTAATTGTAATTGGAGTCCTTTTCAGGACTAGGTTACATCAGTTCCTATCAGTTTTTGCCAGGCAGGTCTGTGCCAGTGCTGTGCAAGTTTTTTTCACAGCATTTGGCTGAATCTAGCAAAGCTAATCCTTTTTGGCCTATTGCAGAGTGTGTTAGTCAGTGGAGTAGCCTATCTGTGTTGCAAGATATACCACCTGTGTATAGAATACCAATTTTTTTACTGCACCTAGTGAAGTAAAATCTTTTGGGCATAGCATCATTCTATTAGTCCATCTATACTGACCTCCATCAGGTTGCAAATTGAATATAATTTTTTTCTGCATCTAGCTCTGAAAAAATATTGGGCTTCTAGCTGTGTGTGGGACTTGTTGTACTAGTCCATCTATACTGACCTCCATCAGGTTGCAAACTGCATATATTTTTTTCTTCATCTACCTCTGAAAAAATATTGGGCTTCTAGCTGTGTGTGGGACTTGTTCTATTAATCCATCTATACAGACCTCCATCAGGTTGCAAACTGAATATATTTTTTTCTGCATCTACCTCTGAAAAAATATTTGGCCTTCTAGCTGTGTGTGGGACTTGTTATATTAGTCCATCTATACTGACCTCCATAAGGTTGCAAACTGAATATAATTTTTTTCTGCATCTACCTCTGAAAAAATATTTGGCCTTCTAGCTGTGTGTGGGACTTGTTATATTAGTCCATCTATACTGACCTCCATAAGGTTGCAAACTGAACATAATTTTTTTCTGCATCTACCTCTGAAAAAAATATTTGGCCTTCTAGCTGTGTGTGGGACTTGTTCTATTAGTCCATCTATACTGACCTCCATAAGGTTGCAAACTGAATATAATTTTTTTCTGCATCTACCTCTGAAAAAATATTTGGCCTTCTAGCTGTGTGTGGGACTTGTTCTATTAGTCCATCTATACTGACCTCCATCAGGTTGCAAATTGAATATAATTTTTTTCTGCATCTAGCTCTGAAAAAATATTGGGCTTCTAGCTGTGTGTGGGACTTGTTGTACTAGTCCATCTATACTGACCTCCATCAGGTTGCAAACTGCATATATTTTTTTCTTCATCTACCTCTGAAAAAATATTGGGCTTCTAGCTGTGTGTGGGACTTGTTCTATTAATCCATCTATACAGACCTCCATCAGGTTGCAAACTGAATATATTTTTTTCTGCATCTACCTCTGAAAAAATATTGGGCTTCTAACTGTGTGTGGGACTTGTTCTATTAATCCATCTATACAGACCTCCATCAGGTTGCAAACTGAATATATTTTTTTCTGCATCTACCTCTGAAAAAATATTGGGCTTCTAGCTGTGTGTGGGACTTGTTGTACTAGTCCATCTATACTGACCTCCATCAGGTTGCAAACTGCATATATTTTTTTATTCATCTACCTCTGAAAAAATATTGGGCTTCTAGCTGTGTGTGGGACTTGTTCTATTAATCCATGTATGCAGACCTCCATCAGGTTGCAAACTGAATATATTTTTTTCTGCATCTACCTCTGAAAAAATATTGGGCTTCTAGCTGTGTGTGGGACTTGTTGTACTAGTCCATCTATACTGACCTCCATCAGGTTGCAAACTGCATATATTTTTTTCTTCTTCTACTTCTGAAAAAATATTGGGCTTCTAACTGTGTGTGGGACTTGTTCTATTAATCCATCTATACAGACCTCCATCAGGTTGCAATCTGAATATATTTTTTTCTGCATCTACCTCTGAAAAAATATTTGGCCTTCTAGCTGTGTGTGGGACTTGTTCTATTAGTCCATCTAAACTGACCTCCATAAGGTTGCAAACTGAATATAATTTTTTTCTGCATCTACCTCTGAAAAAATATTTGGCCTTCTAGCTGTGTGTGGGACTTGTTCTATTAGTCCATCTATACTGACCTCCATAAGGTTGCAAACTGAATATAATTTTTTTCTGCATCTACCTCTGAAAAAATATTTGGCCTTCTAGCTGTGTGTGGGACTTGTTCTATTAGTCCATCTATACTGACCTCCATAAGGTTGCAAACTGAATATAATTTTTTTCTGCATTTACCTCTGAAAAAATATTTGGCCTTCTAGCTGTGTGTGGGACTTGTTCTATTAGTCCATCTATACTGACCTCCATCAGGTTGCAAATTGAATATAATTTTTTTCTGCATCTAGCTCTGAAAAAATATTGGGCTTCTAGCTGTGTGTGGGACTTGTTGTACTAGTCCATCTATACTGACCTCCATCAGGTTGCAAACTGCATATATTTTTTTCTTCATCTACCTCTGAAAAAATATTGGGCTTCTAGCTGTGTGTGGGACTTGTTCTATTAATCCATCTATACAGACCTCCATCAGGTTGCAAACTGAATATATTTTTTTCTGCATCTACCTCTGAAAAAATATTTGGCCTTCTAGCTGTGTGTGGGACTTGTTCTATTAGTCCATCTATACTGACCTCCATAAGGTTGCAAACTGAATATAATTTTTTTCTGCATCTACCTCTGAAAAAATATTTGGCCTTCTAGCTGTGTGTGGGACTTGTTCTATTAGTACATCTATACTGACCTCCATAAGGTTGCAAACTGAATATAATTTTTTTCTGCATCTACCTCTGAAAAAATATTTGGCCTTCTAGCTGTGTGTGGGACTTGTTCTATTAGTCCATCTATACTGACCTCCATAAGGTTGCAAACTGAATATAATTTTTTTCTGCATCTACCTCTGAAAAAATATTTGGCCTTCTAGCTGTGTGTGGGACTTGTTCTATTAGTCCATCTATACTGACCTCCATCAGGTTGCAAATTGAATATAATTTTTTTCTGCATCTAGCTCTGAAAAAATATTGGGCTTCTAGCTGTGTGTGGGACTTGTTGTACTAGTCCATCTATACTGACCTCCATCAGGTTGCAAACTGCATATATTTTTTTCTTCATCTACCTCTGAAAAAATATTGGGCTTCTAGCTGTGTGTGGGACTTGTTCTATTAATCCATCTATACAGACCTCCATCAGGTTGCAAACTGAATATATTTTTTTCTGCATCTACCTCTGATAAAATATTGGGCTTCTAGCTGTGTGTGGGACTTGTTCTATTAATCCATCTATACAGACCTCCATCAGGTTGCAAACTGAATATATTTTTTTCTGCATCTACCTCTGAAAAAATATTGGGCTTCTAGCTGTGTGTGGGACTTGTTGTATTAGTCCATCTATACTGACCTCCATAAGGTTGCAAACTGAATATAATTTTTTTCTGCATCTACCTCTGACAAAATATTTGGCCTTCTAGCTGTGTGTGGGACTTGTTCTATTAGTCCATCTATACTGACCTCCATAAGGTTGCAAACTGAATATAATTTTTTTCTGCATCTACCTCTGAAAAAATATTTGGCCTTCTAGCTGTGTGTGGGACTTGTTCTATTAGTCCATCTATACTGACCTCCATAAGGTTGCAAACTGAATATCATTTTTTTCTGCATCTACCTCTGAAAAAATATTTGGCCTTCTAGCTGTGTGTGGGACTTGTTCTATTAGTCCATCTATACTGACCTCCATAAGGTTGCAAACTGAATATAATTTTTTTCTGCATCTACCTCTGAAAAAATATTGGGCTTCTAGCTGTGTGTGGGACTTGTTCTATTAATCCATCTATACAGACCTCCATCAGGTTGCAAACTGAATATATTTTTTTCTGCATCTACCTCTGAAAAAATATTGGGCTTCTAGCTGTGTGTGGGACTTGTTCTATTAATCCATCTATACAGACCTCCATCAGGTTGCAAACTGAATATATTTTTTTCTGCATCTACCTCTGAAAAAATATTGGGCTTCTAGCTGTGTGTGGGACTTGTTGTATTAGTCCATCTATACTGACCTCCATAAGGTTGCAAACTGAATATAATTTTTTTCTGCATCTACCTCTGAAAAAATATTTGGCCTTCTAGCTGTGTGTGGGACTTGTTCTATTAGTCCATCTATACAGACCTCCATCAGGTTGCAAATTGAATATAATTTTTTTCTGCATCTAACCCAGCCAATAGTTTTGGCCTAATACCACAGTTTGGCCACTCAGCTCTGCTCGGTTCCCATCCATTGTTTTTTTGTGCAAACAACTCCAGAGTTGTGAATTAGTTAACCACCAAAATGAGTGGAAAAAGGCCTGCTGCTGGTGGAAAGGGGAATAGGCGTGTTGGGAAGGGGAAAAAAGGTTGTGTCCGTGGGGTAGGTGTTAAAGCAACAGTAACATCTGCAGAAGAAAGACCATCTTCCAGCCAAACTAAAATGTCTACTTCTTTTAGCGGACAATGTGATAAGATACCTTTCTTACGGCCACGCCAATCGCTACAAATTCCAGATGAGGCACAAAAACAGCAGGTGCTTCAATGGATATCAAGTGCTCCTTTAAGTGGGCTCTCCTCCACATCAACTTCAACATCACAAATACTCCAGTCCTCAAAGGTGTCACCCCAATCGCACTTGCTTCCTCACAGCTCCCAAATCTCCAGCTGCCCGTCTGAGTATGAGGTAGAACAGATGGTTGAGTCTGCAGAGCTGTTTACTCATACTATAGCCTGGGAATCAGAGGTCGACTCCAGCACTTCTGTGAATCCAGACGAGGAAATGATCTGCACTGATGCCCAGAATCTTTATGAGTCGGATCCAGGACCAGACGCAGAAGGTTCTGACCATAATGTAGACCCTCATTCCCAAACTGTAACTCCTGTTGGTGGAGACAATGAGGAAGACGATGATAAGACTCAAATACCTGATTGGAGCGACAACTTTAGTTTTTTGTCAGGGCAGGAACAGGTTGGCTCTGAGGACGACGGGTGTGATAACGCACAGGGTGATGATGATGAGGTTGGAGATCCCACTTACTGTCAACCCACAGTCAGCCAAGAGATGAGGTCAGCAGAGGAGGTGGAGGAAGATGCTAGTGACGACGAGGTCAGGTTGCGCCTTCCTGGACAGAGACGTAGTACTGGAAGCACGTCAACAACTGCATCCTCAAACACAACTCTGCCTCTCACCACAAGTCGTGGTGGCTCTTCAGGTCGCATGGGTGCTAAGCCTTGCATAGCCTGGGCATTTTTTCAGATCGATAAAGATGACCCAACTCGTGTTATCTGTAACATTTGTCAGCAAAAGCTAAGTAGAGGCCAAAAAATACATAGTTTGAGTACTTCATGCATGAACCGGCACATGGACATGAAGCATAAGTTGCAGTGGGAAGCTCAGTGTGCTACAATGCGGCCTAGCCGGCCGGGCCAACCACCGTCTGCCATGTCTTGTGCATCCGCGGCCTCTTCATCCTCTGTGACTGGGGGGACAGCAGTCACACCTGTTTTGGGGCACAGACCTGCCACCTCTTTACCCGCAACAGCCAGCGTGATTGGCAGGTCATCATTTTCTTTGGAGGTGGTAACACCAGCTGGTGTTGAGCGCTGTCCGACATCGATAGCACCACCTTTGGATCAAGGCAACCTAACATGTCCGCCTGCATCTTCCTCACAGACCGGCAGTTTGTCGGGGACACCCTTATCAACCCCGTCTAAGCACAATAGCCAGCCCTCGGTCCCTCAGATGTGGACAAGTAAAAGACCATTTCCTCCTAGCCATGAGAAAGCTAAGAGGTTGAATTTCACCATCTGCAAGCTCTTGGCTACAGAAATGCTGCCTTTCCGCCTGGTGGACACAGAGGATTTTCGAGACCTTATGTCCGTCGCAGTGCCCCAGTACCAGATGCCCAGTCGGCACTACTTCTCAAAGAAAGGTGTGCCTGCGCTCCACCAGCATGTCGCACACAACATCACCGCTTCTTTGAGAAACTCTGTGTGTGACAGGGTGCATTTCACCACAGACACTTGGATGAGTAGGCATGGACAGGGGCGTTACATGTCGCTGACTGGGCACTGGGTAACTATGGTGACAGCAGGACAAGGGGCTGCTGTCCAAGTCTTGCCGTCCCCACGAGTTGTGCGTCAATCCTCTTTATGTCAAAGTTCCTCCACTGCTTCTGCCTCCTCAACCTCCTCTCGGTCCTCCACCTGCACCCAAAGCCTGTCTGGTCATGCCACAAGCTTTCTAACTGCGCAGAAGGGATCCTGCACACCTCCTTACTATGCTGGCAGTAGGGCTCAACGTCATCAGGCGGTTTTTACATTGAAATGTCTGGGAAATGTGAGTCACACAGCTGAGGAGTTGTGGTCAGCTCTGGAGAACCAATTTCATGAATGGTTGTCTCCACTGGACCTGAAACCAGGGAAGGCCGTGTGCGACAATGCTGCAAACCTGGGTGCGGCCCTTCGCCGGGGCAATGTCACACACGTGCCTTGTATGGCTCACGTGTTGAACTTGGTTGTCCAGCAATCTTTAGCCCACTATCCCAGACTAGATGGCCTTCTGCAGAGGGCACGGTCGCTGTGTGCTCACTTCCGCCGTTCGCATCCCGCAGCTCAGCGACTTACATCTCTACAGAAGTCGTTGGGCCTGCCACTTCACCGGCTAAAATGCGATGTGCCTACCCGGTGGAATTCAACTCTGCACATGTTGCAGCGACTGTGGCAGCACCGACAAGCCCTGGTGCAATACGTTCTGACGTATAGCCTGGGCCAACGAGATTCAGAGGTGGGGCAAATCACGCTGGAGGAGTGGTCTCAGATCAGGGACCTATGCACCCTTCTGCACAGTTTTGAAATGGCGACGAAGATGTTTAGTGCTGACGATGCCATTATCAGCATGACTATTCCGGTGATTTACATGCTGGAGCACATGTTAAACAGAATTCGGAGTCAGGTGGTGGCACAAGAGGAGGTGGAGGAAGTAGAGGAGGAGGAGTTGTATGCGGAAGGGCTAACATCTGCAAGGTCCAGACGGTCGGCAGCACCAAGGCGGCAGGCATGTGAGGGTGGGGGAGATGGTTTTACCAGGGCGCATGGTAGCAGCCAAACTAGTGAGGAAGGTGCAGGAGCCCAGGAAGAAGTGGAGGACGAACTGATGGAAGACTCATCAGATGAGGGAGACCTTGATCACATTTCTGTTGTGCGAGGTTGGGGGCAGAGGACAGAGGAAGGAAGCATGATTGTTACCTCGCCACCAACACAACAGGGACTTGGTGCTCCTGGATGCGCAACACACATGAGTGCCTTCTTGCTGCACTACCTGCAACATGACCCTCGAATTGTGAGAATTAGAAATAATCCTGACTACTGGGTTGCCACACTGTTAGATCCCCGGAACAAAAGTAAATTTGCAGAAATTATTCCTGCCATAGAAAGGGATGCACGCATGCAGGAGTATCAGCAGAGACTGTTGCAGAATCTTACATGTGCTTTTCCACAAAATACCAGTGGTGCACGTAGTGAATCTCACAGTTCCAACTTGCCAACCGTGGGACCGTCAAGTGTTCAGCACTCAAACCGTAACAGAACCACAGTATCTGCTGGTAACATCAATTTTGCAGAATCATTTCACCACTTTTTTAGCCCATCCTTTGCAAGGCCACAGGAGACAAGAAGTCTGACACATAGTCAACGCCTAGAGACGATGGTACAGGAGTATCTCCAAGTAAACAATGAAGCCACGACTGTGTCACTGGACCCTTGCTCTTTTTGGGCTTCCAATCTGGATAAATGGCCGGAGCTAGCCACTTACGCCTTGGAGATCTTGTCATGCCCCGCAGCCAGCGTTCTGTCTGAACGTGTGTTCAGCGCTGCTGGTGGTGTGCTGACAGATAAGCGCACGCGGCTCTCCACTGATAATGTAGACAGACTCACGTTCATAAAGATGAACAAATCATGGATCCGAAACGACTTTTCTGCCCCTGTGTCATCCTGGGGAGAGTAAAAGCTTGATGATTGGTTAAAATCACCCTACCAACCGTTTTAAGCTTTCAAATTACTAATCATGTTTATCTGTATCTTGGCTGGAAAATAATTTGGGCTTTGTAGCAGTGTGCAGCACTGATTCTATTAGGCCATCTATAATAAGCTCCACCAGATTTAAAATTACTAATCATGTTTATGTGTATCTTGACTGGAAAATAATTTGGGCTTTGTAGCAGTGTGCAGCACTGATCCTATTAGGCCATCTATACTAAAGCTTCACCAGATTTAAAATTAATAATAATTTTTAGCTGCATCTAGCCCGGAAAATAATTTTGGGGCTCCGAGATGCGCAAGACACATAAGTGCCTTCTTGCTGCACTACCTGCAGCATGACCCTCATATTGTCAGAATTCTAAGTAATCATGACTACTGGGTTGCCAGACTCTTAGATCCCCCAAACTTTTCGATCAACCTTTTCATTTTAATAAAGACCAAAAAAATGGTCATTTTTGAAATTATAAGCATTAGCAGGTTGTTAGAAACTGAAATCAAACAGTTTTCAACTCAAAACTTTATTCTAGGTGATGTTACATTTTCACATAGGACCCCTTGTTCGAAAGGAGCTTCTGAACTCTCTCGTCCATTGAATTTGTCAGGTTTTGGATGGTTTCTGCTTCAATTGTTTTGCATGAGGACAGAATACCCTCCCAGAGCTGTTGCTTAGATGTGAACTGCCTCCCGCCATCATAGACACTCCTTTTAATGATGCTCCAAAGGTTCTGAATGGGGTTGAGGTCAGGGGAGCATGGGGGTCACACCATAAGTTTGTCCCCTTTTATGCCCATATCAGCCAGAGATGCAGATGTTTTATGTGCAGCATGAGATGGTGCATTATCATGCAGAAAAATGCTCTTGCTGTGAAATACACGGTTCTTCTTCTTGAACCATGGCAGGAAGTGCTGTTTGAGAAAATCCACATACATTATGGAGTTCATCTTTAGCGCCTTCAGGGATCCTAAAGGGGCCGACAATCTCTCTCCCCATGATTCCAGCCCAAAACATTACTCCACCTCCTCCTTGTTGGCGCTGTAGCCGTGTTTGCGTGGGGTGTCCATCAACCAGCCATCCTCCACTCCATCCATCTGGACCATCGAGCGCTGCACGGCACTCATCCGTGAACAAAACAGTTTTGAAATCAGTCTTCATGTAATGTTTGGCCCACTGGAGCCGTTTCTGCTTGTGTGAAGTGGATAGAGGAGGTCGACAGGATGGCGTATGCACAGCTGCAAACCTCTGAAGGACCCTGCATCTTGTTGTTCGGGGGACGTTGGAGGCACAAGCAGCTTCAAAAACTTGTCTGCTGCTATGACAAGGCTTTTTTGCCGCTGCTCTTTCAACCTGACGTAATTGCCTGTAGGAAAGAGTCCTCAATTTGCCCTTATCAGCACGCACACGTGTGTACTGTGAATCAGCTACATACTTCTTGATTGCCAAGACACTTCATCCTGATCATCGCACAATGTTGATTGTAGTCATGCCTTGACCTAAACACTCCACAATTTGTTGCTTCTCAGCAGCCGACACATCCTTTTTCTTTCCCATTTTGGCAGAAAATGTAGGCTGCTTAATAATGTGAGAGAGCCTTCTTAAGTAGTCTTGCCTTTCATTGGACACACCTGCCAAACTAATTAGCACAGGTGTCTGCAATTGCTTACAGTGATATAAAGAGCCCTGACACACATCACCATCAATGAGTTTAACTGACAAACAAACAAATTCTTCCCTTATCACTCCTAAACACTTTTTGCATAATAATTTGGAACGCAGTGTACATGTGCTTTTCCACAAAACACCAGTGGTTCACGTAGTGAATCTTACAGTTCTAACTTGCCAACCGTGGTCTGTATGGAGTTGTTCAATAAAGGGCCCAAAATTAAGATAACATAGATGGGAGAGGTCTCTATGAATAGGAATTCCTAAGTATTTGATACCCTGTGAGGGCCAGGCAAAGGGAAAGTTGGACTGGATGGAATCCTATATGGATTTGGGGAGGGAGACATCGAGGGCCTCAGACTTCGCTGCATTGATTTTAAAATTTGACCATGTAACAAAGTGATCTATTTCAGCCATAACAGCATGGATCGATATATGTGATTGAGTGATATATACTAGGACATCATCAGCAAATAGAGAGCACTTGTACTCGGTGCCTCCCACCTCAATCCACCTAATATTGGGGTTATGGCGAATTGATGAGAGCAGGTGCTCCGTCACTAGGATGTATAAGAGAGGGGACAGAGGACATCCCTGCCTTGTCCCATTGGTGATTGTGAAAGGTGATGAAAATGTTCTGACGCACCCCCTGGGCCTTGGGACACCCGGAGCCGGACCCTTTTTGGTGGATGCTGGTGGTTGTAGTCTTCGTGGCGGCGACCCGGTTCCGTGGCTCAGGGTGGTCAAACCAGTGGCGGAACTATTTATGTGGTTTTGATGTTTAAATGTCCGACTACGCCACCCGTGGATTGCGGTCAGAGTGAACCGCCGCTACAGGGCAGACCGCTGAGGCTGGTGTTGTGGGTGCAGCAGAGCGTAGCATAACTCCCCACGGGAGGAGTATAGCCTCAGGGCAGTGTATGCGGAGGATGGGGGTGATGGTGCAGGGCAGCAGCAGTAACGACACGGAGTCAGTGATGCAGTTCAGGGCCTTTACTCACAGTTCTTATTATCCAGACCACGTCTGCAGGTAACGGCTGCCCACGTCGTACTGTGCTCACCAGGTGAGGGGCTCAGACAACTCCCAGATAACTTTGGAGCGCTTCACAGGACCCCCTTTGTGTGTCCTTTGTCTGGCCTTTCTTACCAACACTTCTGTCCGGCTGCCTCGGGCCTCCTCTTGGTAATCTTGGCGCCAGTTTCCCTGACCCTATGTGGTGCCTTCCTAGCGGGTGTAGCGAGGGGCTGCGCCACATAAAATGTCAGAGCCTCCGGTTTCTAGCTGAGGGTCGTTTCCTGCCTCCACTAGTTCGGGGACCGGTCTCCCCCTTTGGCCTGACCCCTCCACGCAGGTGGATTCGGGCGTGCGGTGGCGACTTGCCCGTCCGCACCCCTGGGATCCCTTCATTCCTCGTTCCTGGAGCCTTCTCCGCTCCTCTTCCTTCCTTCTCCCTCTTGCAGGCCTGGGCCTCTGTTACTAGGCCTGCCTCCGGAGCAGAGCTCATGCAGAGCCCCTGCTCCCTGCCACTTCTGCTCAGACTTCTCTGCACTGAACTAAGATGGTGCCCACCTTTTATACTCCCTTCTCAATGCACCCAGGAACTGCTTCCTCCCTGCTCCTGCACTACAGGGTTCCCCTTCCTCAGTGTTCCCTCCCCCCTCTCCAGCCATGGACAGGGACTGTCGTGCCCATCTCAGGGGCATATTGGTCGCCCTGCCCCACGGCAATGTGGTGTAATGCATGCAGGTGTCGGGTCCTGATCCACAATCCATCCTTACCTGAGAGTGAGATATCACACCTCTGGGTGAGGTGCAATACGTCTGTAGCAACCGAGCCCTCAGGGTGCTACAGTTCCATTTATCTTCAGCCTAGGTGACGTATTGTGATACAGGGCCGTGATTTTGGCTATAAAAGGGTCCCCTAGACCCCTACCCCAAGCTTTTTAAGAGAATCATATATGGCGTGCCAGGAGACTCTATGGAATGCTTTCTCAGCATCCAACGAGAGTATCTACTTACAAATTTTTAACTGCATCTAGCCCAGGAAATACTTTGTGCCTAGTAGCAGTGTCTGCTAGTCAGCGGATTATCCCGGCTGTTAAGCAAGCTACACCACCTGTAGTTTGGACACTTAATTTTTTCAAAGGTAATGCTTCGGGACCACGGGATACTCAGTGAAGAGCATCAGGAGGCACCCCAAGGCATAGGGGCTGGGACTGGCAGTAGGATGCCTTGCGGTGGACAGCCGAGCTCGATCCTTATAAAAGCTTTTTAACTGCAGCAGCTTTAGTGGACGCTACTGGAGCTGGAATTACGCGGCTGCTGGCATGAGACTTGCCCTCCAATAGATCCTTGTAAATGGATTTAAAGTGTATTCATTCAAATTAGAGAGACAATTTAAATTAAAAAACTTAGAGCTGCCTCCACCACAGGGGGGCTCGCTCGACCCACCAGCGGACAGGCACCAGTATTGGGAGAGGGGGGCTGGCCGTCAGGGTTCACCGCGGCTCTGGCACAAACCCGGCGACACGGAGGTGGCACGGGCAGGAGCGGACTGAACGTGTCGGCTTCTCACTTTTTGGATTTTAGAAGGGCATGACATGCCTATATCTGTGTCTCCCCCTCCTTTTACTCCTCCACCTCTTTTCTTTTCTCATGACTATATGTACTTGTCACTTTTCCATGTGTTAGTTGTGTCTTCTGAGCAGTTTGTCAGCTTTTGGACACCTTTGAAGGTGTTTTCTATGTGTTTCTATGTGTTTTTGTTTGCCTGCCATTGGTTTTAACGGTGTTCGAAGGTGTTCGACGAACAGTTCGACGAACAGTTCGGCGAACACACGGGTGTTCGACGAACCGAACTAACTCGAACACTACGGGGGTGGCTCAACACTAATTGCAACCCCACAGCCGGAGCGTGAGAGGCCTTCGACCTAGCGTAGACAGAACACTGACGCACCCACTTGATGACTTCCCTTTGCCACCCTGGCCACCAGAAACTCCAACCGATAGACTTCCTAGTTTCCAAAATCCCTGGGTGACCCGCCAACCAAGACTCATGACATTCAACAGACAACGCTCTCCTCAAGGCTCTAGGCACAAACAATTTACCACACGGAGTGTTAGTTGGTGCCACACTCTAAGCTCCTAGGATGCTATTCTCCAACTCAGAATCCAATGCGGCCACCAACACCCCTCTCTGCAAAATATACTCCTCCCTCTCAGCATTCACTGCTGGAGAGAAATTAGGAGACAAAGCGTCAGCCTTAACATTCTTTGTCCCCGGGACAAAGGTTACGGAAAAATTGAACTGGGCAAAAAACAGTGCCCACCTAGCCTGACGGGCATTCAAACGTTTAGCTGCGTCCAGATAAATCAAATTCTTATGATCAGTGAAAACCTGTATAGGATGTCGAGCCCCCTGCAAAAAATGTCGCCAATGCTCGAACACGAGTTTAATAGCAAACAACTCACGATTCCCAACATCATAGTGGAGCTCTGTCTCAGAAAATTTTTTTTGAAAAGAAAGCACAGGGATGCACCCCATCCTCACCCTCCTAGGACAGAACTGCCCCTACGCATATAGATGAGGCATCCACCTCAACCAAAAATGGCTTGGTCTCATCCGTCTGGATAAGAACAGGAGCAGAGCTGAACCTCTCCTTGAGATACTCAAAAGCTTCAATAGCCTCAGTGGACCATTGGACAGTATTAGCGCCCTTCTTGGTGAGATCAGTAATGGGTTTAGCGATGACAGAGAAATTCTTTACGAATCTTCTGTAATAATTGGTAAACCCCAAAAACCTCTGTACGGACTTCAAACCCTCAGGCCTCGGCCACTCCAGCACAGCCTGAACTTTCATCGGGTCCATCTCAAAACCATCACAAGAGACAAAGTAACCCAAAAAACTAATTTTCTGGACAGCAAACTGATACTTCTCCAATTTAGCAAAAAGTGTGTTATCTCTCAGAATCTGAAGAACTTCGCGGACTCTCTGCCAATGAGACTCAAGATCCGATGAATAAATCAAAATGTCATCCAGATAAACAATAACACTCCTACTGATCAAGGGTCTCAGAATGTCATTGATGAAATTTTGAAACAATGCAGGGGCGTTAGTGAGCCAAAAAGGCTTCACCAAACACTCAAAATGTCTTTCCGGGGTGTTAAAAGCTGTCTTCCATTCATCTCCGTCCTTCACCCGCAGCAAATTATATGCCCCACGAAGGTCAATCTTAGAATACCATTTAGCTCCGGTCAATTGGTTAAACAAATCCGGAATAAGTGGTAAGGGGTAAGGATTGCGCACAGTGATTTTATTAATCTCCCGAAAATCCAGACATGGCCTAAGACCCCCATCCTTCTTTTTGACAAAAAAGAACCCAACCGCCACAGGAGACTTAGAGGGTCTTATGTGACCTGAAGCTAAACTAGTCTGAAGCTACTCCTTCAAAGCCTCCCTCTTGGGAATTGTCAGATTAAACAACCGACTCTTAGGGAGCTTAGCATCAGGGACGAAATCAATAGCGCAATCGTAATCTCTATGAGGTGGTAAAGCTTTCGACTCCACCTCAGAAAAAACCCTCCAAAAATCCTGAATGGGTTCAGGTAACTCCCCCTTCACAACAGCCGCAACGTGAACATTACAACACTTACCATAACACCCCTGACCTCAGGATCTTATGGAACCAGACGACTAGTTCAGCAAAGGATTATGCACTTTTAACCAGGGCAACCCTAGGACGACCGGGGAAGTCAACTTAGCAAGTACAAATAAGTCAATCTGCTCCTGATGTTCCATATTCATAGTAAGCAGAAACCCAGTGACCTTACGAAGAATGCTCCCATGCTCCAGGGGGGTATTATCAATCGCCACCACAGGAAAAGGAGACGACAAAGGTTCAGAATCAAGCTTATACTTTTCAAGAAATTGTTGATCAATCAAATTAAGTGCAGAACCACAATCCACTATAACCTGAAACTCAATCAAACGACCCTGACAGGTGGTATTACCGGAAAAAACACCCCAGCAGAACGTAAAAACGCAATGACTACTGACCATTTTTTTTTTCTTTCCTTAAGCAAACTTCACACTGCTTTAAAAAATGATCAGCCTTACCGCAATACAAGCAAAGTCCCTCAGAGAACCTCCTGTCCCTCTCCTTCGATGACATTGGATGACATTCCCTCTCCGGGATGACATTGCCTCGACCTGCATAGGTTCCCCAGTGTCGGCAGGAATACCGTGAGAAACAGAATCCAGCAATATAGGAAACTTCTCCTCATTCTGTCTAGCCCTCAGCCTTCTATCCACACGGATAGCTAACTGCATGGCAACTTGCAGAGTATCAGGTGCAGGGAATGCAATGAGCAAATCTTTAACCCTTTCACTCAAGCCTGCCAGAAACTGAAACTTGAGTGCAGGGTCGTTCCACCAGACCGCTGCAGACCATTGTCTGAACAGGGTGCAATAACTCTCAGCATCAAGAGAACCCTGTTTGAGACTTCTGAGCTCTGCCTCAGCTGATGTAACCCGATGAGGATCATCATATAGCAAACCCATGGCATCAAAAAATGCCTCCACAGAACTCAAACAATGATCATCAGGAGACAAGGAAAACGCCCAGATTTGAGGTTCTTTACGCAATAGAGACATAATAATTCCTACACGCTGTAGTTCACTACCAGGAGACCTAGGTCTGAGCCGAAAATACAACAAACAAGCATTTTTAAATGAAAAAACATCCTGTCGTTTCCCTGAGAAACACCCAGGTAATCCTACCTTAGGTTCTTCATAGCGTTCTGCAGGGTATTTACTCACGTACTGCTGAAGATCGGCAACCTCCAGAGTTAACCCTTGCAAGCGTTGAGCAAGCTCCTGGATGGTAACCATACTGAAGAAAATCCAGGAAGAGGAGAGAAGAAAAAAAAACAAAACTTTTTTTTTTTTAAACGCGGCTGGACATACTGTTATGTTCTGCAACTTAGAACTAAGGAATAGGATGGAAAAGCTGTCCCTGCACTGAGAATCAGCTTAACCCTATGCTGGGGTGGGTGCCCTATTCCTATGAATAGCCCCACCAAAACTCCTGCACTGAACTCAAATGAAGACCTGTAGGACGGGGAAAGGGGTCCCTAAAAGATCTAAGGACTGGGAGCAAAAGCAGGAGACCTCCTAACAGAAAAGTTAGTTGCAGAAATGAAAATTAAAGGAAGCAAAACTGGTGGAACAAGAAGTCCCAGGATAACAATAGTCCAAAGCAAGAAGAACTAAACAAGGCTACTTAGCCAGAGCACAAGCGTTACAACACTGATGTCCAGCAGGAAATGGGAGCCAGGTGCTGAGTAATAAAGAGTGCAGAGATCACGTGACCAAGAAACCCAGCACCAGAGAAAAAGACTAGAAGCAAGCAAACCACAACAAGATGGCCGATAGTAAAACAAAATAGATTCTAACAGCCATTGCTTATGCAACAAGCTGCATTAGAGGACTTTCTAGGAGAAATGACAGCCGGAGTAGATATTGTTTCCCTCTATGCCAGACCTTTCACCGAGCTAAAGAATATGACTGTGGTGAAATACAACTCTCACTGTTAGACTGTAGAACATTTGGCCCACCAGAGGATTTGATTCTGAGGGCCGACCTTTCTCCCCCCGCTCAAGAGCCCCATAGCAGCTGCAAAGTTTGCGCTATGATTGAACTCTCCTGATGGAGAAGCCAGGGCCCCCCGGAGGATTCTCTGGTGGGCCTGTTCAACCCTGCCGAGAAGCAACCCTTGCTAAGAAAAGTCTGTATGAAGGTTCCTGGACACTGTATGGTTGCTTTTTTACTGATGGGGAAACCCACGCAAACACGGGGAGAACATGCAAAATCCTTTCAGATGTTGTCCTTGGTGGGATTTGAATCCAGGACCCCAGCGCTGCAAGGCTTCAGTGCTAAGTTAACTACTGAGCCACTGTGCTGCCCTCTCTGTTCTCCCTCTGATATCTAACATGCTGGAGAAACTTGCACCTACTGCCACTCAGTATCTTCAGCTCCTTTGTGAGAAACTAATGAATTTGGGCAGCCACTCAGTCTACTAAATAAAATTCCCGAGAAGGAAATTGTGTATGGCTTTGCTACTGGTACTGGGGGCACTGCTAATACCATGGCGTCGTGCCATAGTTCACTGTAAATTTTCCAGGCTGGTAGGTGCCAAGCTGATTCCCACAGAAAAGTACCAGCAGCAAGCTAAGGAGATGGTGGCCTTTATCATCATGATCTGCAAGGTTTGCACTATGAACTCTCCTGAAGGAAAAGCCAGGGCCCACAGGAGGAGTATCCGGTTCTCTGGTGGGCCTGTCCAACCCTGCCAAGAAGCAGCCCTGCCTAAGAAAAGTCTGTGGGAAGGTTCCCGGACACTCTATAACTGCTTTTTTACTGTGGACTGCCTCCAGCAATCTATAAGATTGCAATCTATAAGATCTCTTCACTGGCTCCCCATTGCCTAGAGACTCCAGTTCAAAACCCTAACCATGACATGCAAAGCCATCCTAAACCTATCTTTGACCTAGTATCCCGGTACATACCTGCAAGCAACCTCCGATCCTCACAAGATCTCCTTCTCTACTCCCGTCTTATCTCCTCTTCCCACAATCGCTTACAAGATTTCTCCCGTGCATCCCTCCTACTTTTGAACTCTATACCCCAACATATCAGACTCTCACCTACTGTTGAAATCTTTAAAAGGAAGCGGAAGACACACCTCTTCCGACAAGCCTACAACCTGCAGTAACCCTCGCTCGCACGACCAGCTGTACCCTCACCTACTGTATCATCACCCATCCCTTATAGCCTGATTGTGCACCCTCACGGGCAGGGTCTTCTCTCCTCTTGTACCAGTTGGTGACCTCTTTTCACAAGTAAAGCACAATGGAATAAATGTCGCTATAATAATAAATAATAATTATACTACTTATACTCTTGGTCAATTGATGGCACTTTCCTGGTGTCTGCCCCTAAATTGATGTGTTTTTGCAGCTTTTGGTCCCATTTGAAGGTGTTGTGTATGCGTTTGGTTTTGGCCCCCATTGAATCCAATGGCGTTCGGCAATGTTCAGCGAATATTCGACAATTACATTGGTGAATTTTGCAAAAACGGCGATGGTAATCCAAAACGAATATTGAAATATTCGATCGTCTCTAATCAGAAACACTCTTAAAAAAATTATGTGGGCATGGCATGATTGTTTGTTACCATTGTTAAGGAGTGGGTCTCCTATACTGAGTGCACTATACACTAAGTGCATGGGCTGAAAAACATTTATATTTACCCATGGGGGGTATACATGAACATACTGTATAACATACAGAATGTTAGATGTAGGCCTCTAAAAATAATTCCTACAGGTATTATAAACACCCTTACAAAAAAATTATGAGTGTGTTGCATCACGGTCACCCTGGTGATATTGTGGAGGATGAGGAGAAGAAGGAGGGTGACATAAAATAAGAACAATTCCTGAAGCGTATACCCCTATCTGGGTGTGAAGGGGTGCATGGGAATAGACCACAAAAAAATAACCACTGGATTTGAGTTTATGTTTGATGCTATCTGGTGGTGTTGAGAAGTCTGGCCCAATCCAGTCCTTGTTCATTTTGATAAGACAGCCTGTCAGCATTTTCAGCTGACAGGCGGATGCGCCTATCAGTTTTATCAGTTATAATGCTCCTGGTGGCACTAAAAACCATCTTTGACAAAACGCTAGTGGCCAGGACCTCCTAGGCGTAGAGAGACAGTTCATGCCATGTGTCCAGCTTGGATACCCAACAGTTGTAAGGCACAGAGAGGAATCATGGAGGACGCCGGTATGGTTGCCAAGGTAGTCCTTCAGCATCTTCCAAAACTTTTCCCTGCTTAGAGTACCCCATGTGTCAGGGCCTGGGCACTGGGAGGATCTGAGAAAACTGTCTTAGGCCTTTGACAGCGTTCCCCTGCCTCTGCCGCATCTGGTTTGTGTCTCCCTCGCTTGTACTCCTTGGTTGTCCAATGAACTGTCTGTTAGTTGTGACCTCTGCCGCCAGTGTTGTCAGATTGGAATTTTTTTCCTGTTAGAATTCTATCTTCAACAAGAGCCTGAACTTAACCACTCCGCGCAAGAGCCTGTTTTCGCCTTCGTGACCAGGCCAATTTTTTCAATTCTGACCATTGTCACTTTATGAGGTAATAGCTCTGGAACGCTTCAACGGATCCTCCTGATTCTGAGATTGTTTTTTTGGGACATCTTGTACTTCATGATAGTGGTAAAATTTCCTCGATATCACTTGCGTTTATTTGTGAAAAATTGGAAATTTGGCGAAAATTTAGAAAATTTTGCAATTTTCAAACTTTGAATTTTCATGCCCTTAAATCAGAGAAATATGTCACAGAAAATAGTTAATAAATAAAATTTCCCACATGTGTACTTTACATCAGCACAATTTTGGAGCCAACATTTTTTTTGTTAGGAAGCTATAAGGGTTAAAAGTTGACCAGCGATTTCTCATTTTTCCAACAAAATTTACCTCAAGGTGCTCAAAACCACATTCAAGAAGTTTATTAACCCTTCAGGTGCTTCACGGGAATTTTGGAATGTGGAAGAAAACAATGAACATTTAACTTTTTTTCACAAAAATGTTACTTTAGACCCCATTTTTTTATTTTCACAAGGGTAACAGGAAAAAATGGACTACAAAATTTGCACCATGAAATTTGTTGTGCAATTTCTCCTGAGTATGCCGATACCCCATATGTGGGGGAAAAACACTGTTTGGGCGCACTGCAGGGTTCGGAAGGGAAGGAGCGCCATTTGACTTTTTGAATGTAAAATTTGCTTGAATAATTAGCGGATGCCATGTCGCATTTGGGGAGCCCCTGATGTGCCTAAACAGTGGAAACCCCCCACAAGTGACACCATTTTGGAAACTAGACCCCTTAGGGAACTTATCTAGATGTGTGGTGAGCACCTTGCACCCACAGGTGCTTCACAGAAGTTTATAATATTGAGCCGTAAAAATAAAATTTTCACATTTTTCCCACAAAAATGTTTTTCATTCCCTAATTTTGCATTATCATAAGGGTAACAGGAGAAATTGCACCATGAAATTTGTTGTGCAATTTCTCCTGAGTACACTGATACCCCATGTGGGGGAAAACCACTGCTTTGGTGTACGGCAGGGTTCAGAAGAGAAAGGAGCTCTATGTTGGCTGGGATAGGTTGAAGACACATTTGAAGAGTCGGTGACATGCCGAAACAGCAGAAACCCCCACAAGTGACCCCATTTTGTAAACTACACCTCTCAAGGAATTCATCTAGGGAAGTAGTGAGTATTTTTAAATTTGTAAATTTATACCATTGGGCAGTGAAGAAAACATAATTATATTTTTACCACAAAAAAATGTTTTACCCTCAGATTTTACATTTTCACACAGGTCAATGGGTAAAAATGGTGCCGAAATGTGTCACGCAATGTCTTCTAAATGTGGAAATACCCCATATGTGGCTGTACCGTACCGCTTAGCCATACGGCGAGATCCGGGAGGGACGGAGCGCTATTTGACTCTCAGAGAACTAATTATTGTAGAATAGTTTGCGGACTTCATATACACAGCCCCTAAGTGCTAGAAGAGCAGAATCCCCCCTCAAGTGACCCCATTTTGGAAATTATACCCCTTTGGGAATTTACCTACAGGTGTAGTGACGATTTTGACTCAATGGGTCTTTTCCAGAAACAAGCAGCAGTGGATGTTGCTGAGTGAAAATTTCAAACTGCTGTTGAAGTGACCAGTACGGTGTAGTGACAAGTACGTTGTGCCCAGATCGTGCTTCTGGAGACATGCACCTGTAAATTAGGCAAGCTCTGATCGCTACAGGAATGCCAAATATATGTACCCTAAATGTAGTTTAGGCACATTGTGGGGCTCAGAAGGGAGGGAGGCATTTGGATTTGGGAGCACAAAATTTTCTGAATTTCTTTTGTGGGGCAAGGGCCATTTCGCTTTTCCAGAGCCTTTCTGCTACCAGTAACTTGGAAGTCTCTTATATTTTTAACAGATAATGGACCTGAGTGGGGACTAGCTTTTTTGAGGACTGAGTTGAAGCTTTTATTGGGAACATTTTACATAACATTTACATTGGGGTTTCCATCTAAATTTCCAAGTGATGTAATTCAGATGAAACCCCTGCGGGATCCATTCAATATAATGAGGCAGCAGAGTTACCCTGGACTCCGTCTGGCCTGTTTAGTGGTGCCCTTTTTTTCAGAAGTGCACAAAATTGTGGCCAACCGCACTTTTATGCACGCCTAAAAAAGCTGACACTGTGGGATCACAGGCCAGATGGCATCCACAGTGTCTATATCTGCCTCATTACAGGGAATCTTCGGTCATGGGTTCCGTCTGAATCACGTATTTCAGAGATTTACTCGGAAACCCCGGTGTAAGTGCTCAGCGCAGAGCACAGGATAAATGTGAGCAGAGCCTTACTGCGATCTTTGGGAGACATAATAAACAAATCAGCAGCAGGTGAAGAATTGGTTTTATTTATTTTTTACGCCGTTCCTCGTGTGGTATAAGTGATTAGATTACTTTATTCTTCGGGTCGGTGCGATTACAGCTATACCAGATTCATATCGGGTTTACATGATTGACAGCTGTCACACACTAAAAACGCTTTCTTTTTGGAAAATCTAGTTTTTGCATCGCCATATTTTGAGAGCTATAATTTTTCTATATTTCGGCCGACAGAGTCATGTGACGGCTTTTTTTTTGCGGGATGAGTTGACATTTTTATTGGTACCATTTTTGGGCACGTGACATTTTTTGATCGCTTTCTATTCCGTTTTTTGGGAGGTAAAGTGAACAAAAACCAACAATTCAGGAATTGTTTTTTGAGGTTTTTTTCATGCCATTCTGCGTGTGGTAAAAGTGATCAGGCAGCATTATTCTTTGGGACAGTACGTTTACAGCGATACTACACATATCTTTTTTTTATGTTTTGGCACTTTTACACAATAAAACTATTTTATAGAAAAAATAATTTTTTTGCATCGCTTTATTCTGAGAGCTATAACTTTTTTATTTTTCGGCTGATGGAGCTGTATGGCAGCTTTTTTTTTGCGGAACAAGATGACGTTTTCAGTGGTACCATTTTTATTTCCATTTGGCTTTTTGATCGCATTTTATTCCACTTTTTGTTTGGCGATATGATGAAAAAGCATAGTCTTTTGCTCCGTTTTTTTTTTTTTACGGTGTGCACAGAAGGAGTTAATTAGTGTGACAGTTTTATAGATCGGGTTGTTTCGGACGCGGTGATACCAAATATGTTTAATTTTTTTGTCTTTGCATAAATATACTGATTTATTGGTTTAATATTTTATTTATTTTTATTTATTTTGTGATTTTTTTTAACAGTTTGAAAACATTTTTTAGCCTTTTTTTTTTACATTTTTACTTAGTCTCTGTATGGGACATTAATTTTTATTTTTCTAATCACTGTTCTCATGCAATGCAATAGACATGTATTGCGTTGCATGAGAGCTCTGCTGACAGTGTAAAACTGTCATTATCTCCGGCTAGACTCAGCTGCAGGCTGAGCCTAGCAGGACACCTTACATGGCAGACCCGGAGGCGGTCATGTGACCTCCGGCTGCCATGACAACGCCAGATCCTCTCAGACATCAGGGGGGCCGTCGAAGAGGTAAGTGGACGACCCCCTCTCCTTTCACTATCTTCTAAATGCCACGATTGCTATAGATCGCAGCATCTAGAAGACAGCAAAGGGTTAACATCATTGGGACCTGATCCAATCAGGTCACGATGATGTCCCCTGTCAGAGCTGTCGCTCTGTACTGCACCCGCACCGCTTGCAGGACCCTGGTGGTCCTGAGCGCTGCGGGACCACCGACCTTTTATAAACGTCGGCGCTGCACAGAGCCCAGGCAGCGGCAACGTTTATATACAGTGGGCGGTCGGGAAGCGGTTAATATCTCCAAAAATGAACTCTTTCGGTTTCCTCCTTCTACTAACCTACCTATACCTGAGTTTTACTAACCTACCTATACCTGACTTTGCAATTTCTTTTAGGTGGTGCCACCATAACTCCCACTCGGCACACCTGCTCTCTTGGAGTCATATTTAACACACAACTTTCCTTTATTAAATGTGGAATATCACTCACTCACTCATGTCACCTGCACCTTAAAAACTTCTCCAGAATTCAACCTTTTCTCATCTTTGATACTGCAAAAACTCTTACTGTCGCTCTTATTCATTACTGCAACTCTCTTCTAATCGGTCTTCCACTACAAACTGTCTCCTCTCCAATCACTTCTGAATGCAGCAGCCAGGGTCATATTTCTATCAAGCAACTTCACCAACGCATCTACCCTGTGGCAGTCATTGCACTGGTTAGGTTAAACAATCACTACAGAATACAATACAAACTCATCTCTCTCACCCACCAAGCTGTCCACAGTTCTGAACCGCCCTATATCTCATCCCTCATTTCTGTGTATCACCCCTCCTGTGCCCTCCATTCTGCAACTGATCTAAGACTGACATCCTCCTTAATCAGAACCTCACACCTCCGTCTCCAAGAATTCTCTCGTGCCGTGCCAGTTTTCTGTAATGCCCAAAATGCGTACAACAGATGTCAGACATCCATGCCCACTCATCAGCTCTTATGTGCGGAGGCTGACATGAATGCCGATGGGCGTATTGAAGCTGGTACTCAACAACTGCTCTCTGCTGCTCAAAATCATTCCAAACATCTGCAACGTTCATTTCCAACATGTGGTCACATCGCACACCAGTCGATGAGCTGGAAGCTGCAAACACTGCTGAAGCCCTGCCAGGGCGGCGGAAGCTGTAGCTGACTTTCTGAAATGGGCACACACGCGGCGTACTTTCACAAGCCGCTGTGGCAGATCCGGGTAGGTTTTGAGAAAACGCTGAACCACTAAGTTGAGCACATGGGCAAGGCATGGTACTTGTGTGAGCTTGCCTAGCTTCAGAACCGCCACCAGGTTCTCTGATACAGCTTTCAACAACTCTGCAATGGTGTGCGGTTTGTCGTCTAAGCATACAGTCCTGCTTATTGTTATTGGCACCCACGAAATTTAAGTACATAATCTGGAATATCTCCTGAAAAAATGAATCAAGTGATGGAGATGGAGGCTGAAGAGGAGGAGGAGGTGGTGTAGGAGCTGTAGAATGTGAGGGCAACCCTGATTGACCCAGGACCCGCAATCCTCTGCGTCGGGAGTACGTGTTCCGTCCCAGGGTCCCACTGGGTCCCAGCTTCCACAATATTAACCCAGTGGAATGCGTCAGTGAGATGTACTATCCCTGGCCACATTCACTTGTCCACGTGTTTGTGATTAGGCAGTCCTTAACACTAAGTGCGTTGGGGAGGGCACGGATAATGTTCTGTGACCCATGCTCGTGGAAGGTGGAGATGACACTGGGAGAAATAGTGGCGGCTGGGGACTGAGTATGGAGACCTGGCTGACACAATGAGGTTGTGGAAAGCTTCCACCTCCACAAGCCTAAAAGGCAACATTTCAAGTGCAAGCAGCAGTTCACAAATGTGGCAGTTTAGAGACCACTTCCATTGTACTACAATACATGTGAGTTTTTCTGTCCTCCTGCTATTCTTATTGTAAGGTTTGGCTGTTTGGACTTTTTTGGATTCATGACCAGTAATGCTGGTCTTTTAATAATTTTTGCTGAATACGGTTTGCCTTTTTAGTAGTTTATATTAAAAGTTATATTTTATCTAACCCACAGCTTTCTCAAGTTCGAATAATAAGTGGTTGATTTCCCTAAATACTGATGTAAAATAGTGACCAAATACTGACCGTGTGAATGTGGCCTTACACTGATTTTCCACAATATAGATTATTATCATATCACAGTCTGGATACACATGTATGCAAACACATATTTTCTACTTATTTGGCACACACTAGTTTGTGCATATTTATAAAGACTTATTAGTCTGATCTGACACTTGTTTCTAATCTGCTGTATTAAACAAAACATCCTTATTTTGACTCATTTCTTATTGTTATGTGTCAGAATGATGAGGAAAGTAAGCCAGCAGATGAAGACTAGCACTGAAGTGGACCCACCCTACAGGAAGTCTGCACCCATCACTTAGCTATTTCTAGTGGAAACAATAACAAACACCCATGTATCTGCTGAATGAAAGCAATTACAGAGATTGGCATTCTGCTTTCCAAAAATTATGATTTATAGTCCTTTTGATTGTTTATGATTTAATGAATTGATGGTTGCTCTCTAAGGGACAGAACTGGGTGTTGGCTTTGCCAGCGTGGATGCTGTAGCTATGAGGAGATTGGAAATCTCTTACATGCTGGAAGTTATTGTTAAGTAGTACATAAGATGTTTCTTCTCACCACACACTTGAGAATTGTATGGTCATTAATTGTTGTGTTCAATATTATATATCTAAATATCAGTTGTACCAAGATAGAAAGTTATCACCTGACCACACAGGTGGACACATCATTGGTGCTACCACCTCCAAATCAGGTGGAATTGTGCATCATGATCTGCTATTGGAAGGCAAAGAGCACATATACTGTTGCACAGGGGCCCTGTGTCCACCACTGTGACCACTGAATGGATGATGACTTGCTGATCGCTGGAGCACCCACTGTTTGGTCGCCCACCAAACCCAAGTAGGGGATTTTGACTCGGATTTGTTGCAGGAAAAATATGTCTGTCACGGGTGTGTCAGATGTAACAGACAGTCGTTCTGCAGGTGGTTGCAGAAGGTCACTTCGTTTGGCATTACAGACGCCTTCTTAAATCTGTCTTAGTTTATGACCCAGCGGCTACCTCCCTCCTGCTCTGATTGACATCCTGGCCTGGGTACTTAAATACTTTCAGTTTGCTGCAGGGAGGTGCCGGTGATATTCACATGTTCCCTTGTGAAGGCTTGGAGCTATTGCAGTCGGCTTACTTCCTCTCTGGTGCTTTGGAGGACATTTGATGTAATCTCTCTGAAGTCTGCTCAAGCTAAATTTCTCCCCCCTGTGTTTGTCTCCCTTGTTGACTTTAGTTTATAGTGGGGACGGACCAGTGCTCACCCCTCCCTTTCCTATCCAGGGCCTAGCTCTAGAGATTTACAGGGCTTAGGTTTCCTGTTCGGTGATTGGTGAGGAACCAATATAGGGACAGTAGGAGAGACAAGGTGATATTAGAACAGCCTAGGGGTCTCCACTCCCCCTTTCCCTGGTATCTGGACTCACCTTCCCCTCATCCCTTTGTGTTGCACTTAGTCTATCCTACACTGTGCGTGATATTATCTATGTACCGTGTTAGCCAGTAGAAAAATATTAAAATTTGAGAGTCCTCAGTGGTTGATACATTTTAATGGCTAACTGAAAAGATGGTAACAAATAGCAGCTTCTGAGACTACTCTGGTCTGTTCATCAGGCACAGAATAACACAAAATCTGAAAAGTCATATTTTTAAACACAACAGGACACAGGAATAGTGGAGTAATGAGACAAGTGACATGAAGAAGAATTATCAATATGGGACAGGGAGAAAACAGTTGTGGCAGTAAATAGTGGAGCAGTTCATAGATAAGAAGTGTGAAAATTTTATTGTCCTGAGGTCTGATCCAGGGTTGTGAAGCTCGCACGACATCTGAGGAGCACATTCATTAATTGATGTTATAAGACATAAATCCATGCGACACATTCATTCCTGCTCTGAATGTGTCAAAGGTCATCATAAGTTTGTATTCCCAGATTCTTCTGTTTCTCTGGGATATGAAGTTACCTTTCAATGCCGGCAATTTTATGTTCTGTTCATGATGCTGTGATCAGGGCTACAAAAATGTTTGGCCACAGGTAGATCTATTCTTTTTTCTTTTATTGTGGCAATGACAATTCATCCTTGTTCTAAGTTTTTGTCATGTCTCACCCACATACAGATCCCCAGTTGGACATTTGGTGTATATAATTAAGTACACTAGTTGTGATGTGGCTCTTTATTTTCAATCAAATTCTTCATGCTAATAAGAACTATGTCAGTCGGAAGGGTCTGCTGACAATTGCATCATTGCTTTCATTTATAGTGCGAAACACCGTGTCTGCAAATTGAGATTCTGATTTGTCTTTTATCCTAAGTCATATTTCATGACTCGTTAAAGGGTTGATTGTGACTTGTAGGATTGCTGATTCCAATAGGTGGCGCCATAGAGTTCAAGTCCTCTTTTTTGCAATTTGCATATTAAATTTCCCAGAGGAGCATTGCACGGCGAATAAGCCTCCTTACATTACCCCTTAGACTTAATTTATAGTAGCATCCATAGTTCTCTGTAAGGATAACTGTACATGAAAGCATGGTACCTCTTAATATGTTTCCATGAACAAACTTTGCTCAAGCCACTCTACTAAGCAGGTCCCAGAGGATCCCTGGACTTCATACTTTAACTGCTGTACAGGGACATATGATTACAATAGGGCCCTCCTGGCTTTGTGGACAGAGTAGCTGGCGGCCAATGGAGCAAGCTGGCAAAGGTGAAACAACATGCAGGATTAAAAATGGTGAGGGCAAATTTGGGATAAATTCAGAAGGCAGGGATGAATTCAGGAGATAGCTGAGGTCAGAACCAGGAGAACAGAGTCAGAGGCAGAATCAACAGGAAAATGGTGGGTCGAATCAGGGTCATGAACTGGTATCAAGTAAGCAGGGTATCTCAAGAAAACAGGCCAGGAAAATACTTATAACTGACAACTCCCAGCAAACTGCTGGGAGTTTCAATAGGGTGTGGCACCATCCAAAGCTTGAAGCAGGGAGCTATTATGTTACGGATCCGGGTGGTGGAACCTCTGTGCTGTGAAACAAGGAGGGACCAGTGGGGTGTAACTAAGTGCCTTCCCAGACCGACCCTGGCCACACGGTGGCTTAGTCGACTCCATGAACCAAGGAGGGACCGGGAAGGTGAACCAGGTGCCACTCTGGGACCGACCTTGTGTGAGAGCAGGCGACTCCCACGGGACTGATGGCTGAGGCCGACAGGCACAGCAGATGAGCACGGCTGGTAGACATGCAGGTGATGTGTGTAGACAGGCAAGGCCGATAGGCAGGCAGGCGGGCACGGTAGATAGACAGGCAGGCGGGCACAGCTGATAGACAGGCTTGCAGGCACGACTGATAGACAGGCCGGCGGGCACAGGAACCTGAAGCCTGAGGAGAGTGTTAGCAGACAAACAACAATCTTGCACAGGCACCTCCATTTTGGAGGAGGTGCCTTACATAAGGGCAGTCCTCCGGCCATTGGTCGGGGACTCTTTAAGACGGGCACTGTGCTTAGGGCGCGAGTGCGCTCCCTCCCTCTTAAAGGGGCTGCGCGCCTTAAGCACAGTGCCCGGGGAACTGCGCGCACCCCGGGCTGACGCAGGAGGGGAGCCGGAGGACGCCGAAACGGGACCGCCACGGTGAGGGGATCGGCATCTCTGCCCCGCAGGAGGCAGAGACGCCGACGCTACAGTACCCCCCTTTATGCCCCCTCTTCTTTAGGCCTGCAAGAAATTTTTCTAGAAGACGAAGGGCATGAATGTTCTCCCTGGGCTCCCAAGACTAGAGATGAGCGTTGTTCTACTCGAACTGTTCGCCAATCTCAAATTCGAGCTGTTTTGGGCGGTGTTCGAGCCGGACGGCGAACACGAACAATTTGAGAAAAATTCGGCTGTTCGAGGTTATGTTCGATAACTGTTCGTGCACCAAAATCATAACTGGATTTTTTCTCAGTAATGATGAAAATTAATGTTAATACGCAGTTTGAGTGTACAGCGGGGTGGGGGGAGGGGCAGGGGATGGATCTCTGCAGGAACAATGAAGATCTCCATTTTTTTTTCTCTTTCCCGCATTTGCAGTGGGGAGGTGCAATCTGTCAGCCTATCAGCAGCGCACACACGGAGCGAAGTGCTTTTTTTCACACAAGCAAGGGCATGTGTCATTGGCAGTGTATGTCACATGTCCTTGCCCTATAAGACCAAGCCATTTTCCCCGTCGCCACCATTTTCTCACTGCTGCAGCTGCGTGTTAGACGGCACCGCTGTTGCTGTGTGCGCTATACCTTGTTAATTTCAAGCCAATTTTCGCACAAATATACAGATAGCTTTGGGAGTAGGGAATAGTTGTGATTGCAGTCCTTTTAAGGACTAGGTTACAGCATTTCCTACGACTTTTATCAGGGAGGTCTGTGCTCTTAAATAGATAGGTTGTGGGAGTAAAGACTAATTGTAATTGGAGTCCTTTTCAGGACTAGGTTACATGAGTTCCTATCAGTTTTTGCCAGGCAGGTCTGTGCCAGTGCTGTGCAAGTTTTTTTCACAGCATTTGGCTGAATCTAGCAAAGCTAATCCTTTTTGGCCTATTGCAGAGTGTGTTAGTCAGTGGAGTAGCCTATCTGTGTTGCAAGATATAACACCTGTGTATAGAATACCAATTTTTTTACTGCACCTAGTGAAGTAAAATCTTTTGGGCATAGCATCATTCTATTAGTCCATCTATACTGACCTCCATCAGGTTGCAAACTGAATATAATTTTTTTCTGCATTTAGCTCTGAAAAAATATTTGGGCTTCTAGCAGTGTGTGGGACTTGGTCTATTAGTCCATCTATACTGACCTCCATCAGGTTGCAAATTAAAAATAATTTTTTTCTTCATTTAGCTCTGAAAAAATATTTGGGCTTCTAGCAGTGTGTGGGACTTGTTCTATTAGTCCTTCTATACTGACCTCCAGCAGGTTGCAAATTGAATATAATTTTTTTCTGCATCTAGCTCTGAAAAAATAGTTGGGCTTCTAGCGGTGTGTGGGACTTGGTCTATTAGTCCATCTATACTGACCTCCATCAGGTTGCAAATTAAAAATAATTTTTTTCTGCATCTAGCTCTGAAAAAATATTTGGGCTTCTAGCAGTGTGTGGGACTTGGTCTATTAGTCCATCTATACTGACCTCCATCAGGTTGCAAATTAAAAATAATTTTTTTCTGCATCTAGCTCTGAAAAAATATTTGGGCTTCTAGCGGTGTGTGGGACTTGGTCTATTAGTCCATCTATACTGACCTCCATCAGGTTGCAAATTAAAAATAATTTTTTTCTGCATCTAGCTCTGAAAAAATATTTGGGCTTCTAGCAGTGTGTGGGACTTGGTCTATTAGTCCATCTATACTGACCTCCATCAGGTTGCAAATTAAAAATATTTTTTTTCTGCATCTAGCTCTGAAAAAATATTTGGGCTTCTAGCAGTGTGTGGGACTTGGTCTATTAGTCCATCTATACTGACCTCCATCAGGTTGCAAATTAAAAATATTTTTTTTCTGCATCTAGCTCTGAAAAAATATTTGGGCTTCTAGCAGTGTGTGGGACTTGGTCTATTAGTCCATCTATACTGACCTCCATCAGGTTGCAAATTAAAAATAATTTTTTTCTGCATCTAGCTCTGAAAAAATATTTGGGCTTCTAGCAGTGTGTGGGACTTGGTCTATTAGTCCATCTATACTGACCTCCATCAGGTTGCAAATTAAAAATAATTTTTATCTGCATCTACAGTACCTCTGAAAAAATATTTGGGCTTCTAGCTGTGTGTGGGACTATTTGTATTAGTCCATCTATACTGACCTCCATCAGGTTGCAAACTGAATATATTTTTTTCTGCATCTACCTCTGAAAAAATATTTGGCCTTCTAGTAGTGTGTCGGACTTTCTCTATTAGTCCATCTATACTGACCTCCATCAGGTTGCAAATTAAAACTAATTTTTATCTGCATCTACAGTACCTCTGAAAAAATATTTGGGCTTCTAGCTGTGTGTGGGACTATTTGTATTAGTCTATCTATACTGACCTCCATCAGGTTGCAAATTCAAAATAATTTTTTTCTGCATCTAGCTCTGAAAAAATATTTGGGCTTCTAGCAGTGTGTGGGACTTGGTCTATTAGTCCATCTATACTGACCTTCATCAGGTTGCAAATTAAAAATAATTTTTTTCTGCATCTAGCTCTGAAAAAATATTTGGGCTTCTAGCAGTGTGTGGGACTTGGTCTATTAGTCCATCTATACTGACCTCCATCAGGTTGCAAATTAAAAATAATTTTTTTCTGCATCTAGCTCTGAAAAAATATTTGGGCTTCTAGCAGTGTGTGGGACTTGGTCTATTAGTCCATCTATACTGACCTCCATCAGGTTGCAAATTAAAAATAATTTTTTTCTGCATCTAGCTCTGAAAAAATATTTGGGCTTCTAGTAGTGTGTGGGACTTGGTCTATTAGTCCATCTATACTGACCTCCATCAGGTTGCAAATTAAAAATAATTTTTTTCTGCATCTAGCTCTGAAAAAATATTTGGGCTTCTAGCAGTGTGTGGGACTTGGTCTATTAGTCCATCTATACTGACCTCCATCAGGTTGCAAATTAAAAATAATTTTTTTCTGCATCTAGCTCTGAAAAAATATTTGGGCTTCTAGCAGTGTGTGGGACTTGGTCTATTAGTCCATCTATACTGACCTCCATCAGGTTGCAAATTAAAAATAATTTTTATCTGCATCTACAGCACCTCTGAAAAAATATTTGGGCTTCTAGCTGTGTGTGGGACTATTTGTATTAGTCCATCTATACTGACCTCCATCAGGTTGCAAACTGAATATATTTTTTTCTGCATCTACCTCTGAAAAAATATTTGGCCTTCTAGTAGTGTGTCGGACTTTCTCTATTAGTCTATCTATACTGACCTCCATCAGGTTGCAAATTAAAACTAATTTTTATCTGCATCTACAGTACCTCTGAAAAAATATTTGGGCTTCTAGCTGTGTGTGGGACTATTTGTATTAGTCCATCTATACTGACCTCCATCAGGTTGCAAATTCAAAATAATTTTTTTCTGCATCTAACCCAGCCAATAGTTTTGGCCTAATACCACAGTTTGGCCACTCAGCTCTGCTCGGTTACCATCCATTGTTTTTTTGTGCAAACAACTCCAGAGTTGTGAATTAGTTAACCACCAAAATGAGTGGAAAAAGGCCTGCTGCTGGTGGAAAGGGGAATAGGCGTGTTGGGAAGGGGAAAAAAGGTTGTGTCCGTGGGGTAGGTGTTAAAGCAACAGTAACATCTGCAGAAGAAAGACCATCTTCCAGCCAAACTAAAATGTCTACTTCTTTTAGCGGACAATGTGATAAGATCCCTTTCTTACGGCCACGCCAATCGCTACAAATTCCAGATGAGGCACAAAAACAGCAGGTGCTTCAACGGATATCAAGTGCTCCTTTAAGTGGGCTCTCCTCCACATCAACTTCAACATCACAAATACTCCAGTCCTCAAAGGTGTCACCCAAATCGCACTTGCTTCCTCACAGCTCCCAAATCTCCAGCTGCCCGTCTGAGTATGAGGTAGAACAGATGGTTGAGTCTGCAGAGCTGTTTACTCATACTATAGCCTGGGAATCAGAGGTCGACTCCAGCGCTTCTGTGAATCCAGACGAGGAAATGATCTGCACTGATGCCCAGAATCTTTATGAGTCGGATCCAGGACCAGACGCAGAAGGTTCTGACCATAATGTAGACCCTCATTCCCAAACTGTAACTCCTGTTGGTGGAGACAATGAGGAAGACGATGATAAGACTCAAATACCTGATTGGAGCGACAACTTTAGTTTTTTGTCAGGGCAGGAACAGGTTGGCTCTGAGGACGACGGGTGTGATAACGCACAGGGTGATGATGATGAGGTCGGAGATCCCACTTACTGTCAACCCACAGTCAGCCAAGAGATGAGGTCAGCAGAGGAGGTGGAGGAAGATGCTAGTGACGACGAGGTCAGGTTGCGCCTTCCTGGACAGAGACGTAGTACTGGAAGCACGTCAACAACTGCATCCTCAAACACAACTCTGCCTCTCACCACAAGTCGTGGTGGCTCTTCAGGTCGCATGGGTGCTAAGCCTTGCATAGCCTGGGCATTTTTTCAGATCGATAAAGATGACCCAACTCGTGTTATCTGTAACATTTGTCAGCAAAAGCTAAGTAGAGGCCAAAAAATACATAGTTTGAGTACTTCATGCATGAACCGGCACATGGACATGAAGCATAAGTTGCAGTGGGAAGCTCAGTGTGCTACAATGCGGTCTAGCCGGCCGGGCCAACCACCGTCTGCCATATCTTGTGCATCCGCGGCCTCTTCATCCTCTGTGACTGGGGGGACAGCAGTCACACCTGTTTTGGGGCGCAGACCTGCCACCTCTTTACCCGCAACAGCCAGCGTGATTGGCAGGTCATCATTTTCTTTGGAGGTGGTAACACCTGCTGGTCTTGAGCGCTGTCCGACATCGATAGCACCACCTTTGGATCAAGGCAACCTAACATGTCCGCCTGCATCTTCCTCACAGACCGGCAGTTTGCCGGGGACACCCTTATCAACCCTGTCTAAGCACAATAGCCAGCCCTCGGTCCCTCAGATGTGGACAAGTAAAAGACCATTTCCTCCTAGCCATGAGAAAGCTAAGAGGTTGAATTTCACCATCTGCAAGCTCTTGGCTACAGAAATGCTGCCTTTCCGCCTGGTGGACACAGAGGATTTTCGAGACCTTATGTCCGTCGCAGTGCCCCAGTACCAGATGCCCAGTCGGCACTACTTCTCAAAGAAAGGTGTGCCTGCGCTCCACCAGCATGTCGCACACAACATCACCGCTTCTTTGAGAAACTCTGTGTGTGACAGGGTGCATTTCACCACAGACACTTGGACGAGTAGGCATGGACAGGGGCGTTACATGTCGCTGACTGGGCACTGGGTAACTATGGTGACAGCAGGACAAGGGGCTGCTGTCCAAGTCTTGCCGTCCCCACGAGTTGTGCGTCAATCCTCTTTATGTCATTTTTCCTCCACTGCTTCTGCCTCCTCAACCTCCTCTCGGTCTTCCACCTGCACCCAAAGCCTGTCTGGTCATGCCACAAGCTTTCTAACTGCGCAGAAGGGATCCTGCACACCTCCTTACTATGCTGGCAGTAGGGCTCAACGTCATCAGGCGGTTTTTACATTGAAATGTCTGGGAAATGTGAGTCACACAGCTGAGGAGTTGTGGTCAGCTCTGGAGAACCAATTTCATGAATGGTTGTCTCCACTGGACCTGAAACCAGGGAAGGCCGTGTGCGACAATGCTGCAAACCTGGGTGCGGCCCTTCGCCGGGGCAATGTCACACAAGTGCCTTGTATAGCTCACGTGTTGAACCTGGTTGTCCAGCAATTTTTAGCCCACTATCCCAGACTAGATGGCCTTCTGCAGAGGGCACGGTCGCTGTGTGCTCACTTCCGCCGTTCGCATCCCGCAGCTCAGCGACTTACATCTCTACAGAAGTCGTTGGGCCTGCCACTTCACCGGCTAAAATGCGATGTGCCTACCCGGTGGAATTCAACTCTGCACATGTTGCAGCGACTGTGGCAGCACCGACAAGCCCTGGTGCAATACGTTCTGACGTATAGCCTGGGCCAACGAGATTCAGAGGTGGGGCAAATCACGCTGGAGGAGTGGTCTCAGATCAGGGACCTATGCACCCTTCTGCACAGTTTTGAAATGGCGACGAAGATGTTTAGTGCTGACGATGCCATTATCAGCATGACTATTCCGGTGATTTACATGCTGGAGCACATGTTAAACAGAATTCGGAGTCAGGTGGTGGCACAAGAGGAGGTGGAGGAAGTAGAGGAGGAGGAGTTGTATGCGGAAGGGCTAACATCTGCAAGGTCCAGACGGTCGGCAGCACCAAGGCGGCAGGCATGTGAGGGTGGGGGAGATGATTTTACCAGGGCGCATGGTAGCAGCCAAACTAGTGAGGAAGGTGCAGGAGCCCAGGAAGAAGTGGAGGACGAACTGATGGAAGACTCATCAGATGAGGGAGACCTTGATCACATTTCTGTTGTGCGAGGTTGGGGGGAGAGGACAGAGGAAGGAAGCATGATTGCTACCTCGCCACCAACACAACAGGGACTTGGTGCTCCTGGATGCGCAACACACATGAGTGCCTTCTTGCTGCACTACCTGCAACATGACCCTCGAATTGTGAGAATTAGAAATAATCCTGACTACTGGGTTGCCACACTGTTAGATCCCCGGTACAAAAGTAAATTTGCAGAAATTATTCCTGCCATAGAAAGGGATGCACGCATGCAGGAGTATCAGCAGAGACTGTTGCAGAATCTTATATGTGCTTTTCCACAAAATACCAGTGGTGCACGTAGTGAATCTCACAGTTCCAACTTGCCAACCGTGGGACCGTCAAGTGTTCAGCACTCAAACCGTAACAGAACCACAGTATCTGCTGGTAACATCAATTTTGCGGAATCATTTCACCACTTTTTTAGCCCATCCTTTGCAAGGCCACAGGAGACAAGAAGTCTGACACATAGTCAACGCCTAGAGACGATGGTACAGGAGTATCTCCAAGTAAACATTGAAGCCACGACTGTGTCACTGGACCCTTGCTCTTTTTGGGCTTCCAATCTGGATAAATGGCCGGAGCTAGCCACTTACGCCTTGGAGATCTTGTCATGCCCCGCAGCCAGCGTTCTGTCTGAACGTGTGTTCAGCGCTGCTGGTGGTGTGCTGACAGATAAGCGCACGCGGCTCTCCACTGATAATGTAGACAGACTCACGTTCATAAAGATGAACAAATCATGGATCCGAAACGACTTTTCTACCCCTGTGTCATCCTGGGGAGAGTAAAAGCTTGATGATTGGTTAAAATCACCCTACCAACCGTTTTAAGCTTTCAAATTACTAATCATGTTTATCTGTATCTTGACTGGAAAATAATTTGGGCTTTGTAGCAGTGTGCAGCACTGATCCTATTAGGCCATCTATAATAAGCTTCACCAGATTTAAAATTAAAAATAATTTTTAGCTGCATCTAGCCCGGAAAATAATTTTGGGGCTCCGAGATGCGCAAGACACATAAGTGCTTTCTTGCTGCACTACCTGCAGCATGACCCTCATATTGTCAGAATTCGAAGTAATCATGACTACTGGGTTGCCACACTCTTAGATCCCCCAAACTTTTCGATCAACCTTTTCATTTTAATAAAGACCAAAAAAATGGTCATTTTTGAAATTATAAGCATTAGCAGGTTGTTAGAAACTGAAATCAAACAGTTTTCAACTCAAAACTTTATTCTAGGTGATGTTACATTTTCACATAGGACCCCTTGTTCGAAAGGAGCTTCTGAACTCTCTCGTCCATTGAATTTGTCAGGTTTTGGATGGTTTCTGCTTCAATTGTTTTGCATGAGGACAGAATACCCTCCCAGAGCTGTTGCTTAGATGTGAACTGCCTCCCGCCATCATAGACACTCCTTTTAATGATGCTCCAAAGGTTCTGAATGGGGTAGAGGTCAGGGGAGCATGGGGGTCACACCATAAGTTTGTCCCCTTTTATGCCCATATCAGCCAGAGATGCAGATGTTTTATGTGCAGCATGAGATGGTGCATTATCATGCAGAAAAATGATCTTGCTGTGAAATACACGGTTCTTCTTCTTGAACCATGGCAGGAAGTGCTGTTTGAGAAAATCCACATACATTATGGAGTTCATCTTTAGCGCCTTCAGGGATCCTAAAGGGGCCGACAATCTCTCTCCCCATGATTTCAGCCCAAAACATTACTCCACCTCCTCCTTGTTGGCGCTGTAGCCGTGTTTGCGTGGGGTGTCCATCAACCAGCCATCCTCCACTCCATTCATCTGGACCATCGAGCGCTGCACGGCACTCATCCGTGAACAAAACAGTTTTGAAATCAGTCTTCATGTAATGTTTGGCCCACTGGAGCCGTTTCTGCTTGTGTGAAGTGGATAGAGGAGGTCGACAGGATGGCATATGCACAGCTGCAAACCTCTGAAGGACCCTGCATCTTGTTGTTCGGGGGACGTTGGAGGCACAAGCAGCTTCAAAAACTTGTCTGCTGCTATGACAAGGCTTTTTTGCCGCTGCTGTTTCAACCTGACGTAATTGCCTGTAGGAAAGGGTCCTCAATTTGCCCTTATCAGCACGCACACGTGTGTACTGTGAATCAGCTACATACTTCTTGATTGCCAAGACACTTCATCCTGATCATCGCACAATGTTGATTGTAGTCATGCCTTGACCTAAACACTCCACAATTTGTTGCTTCTCAGCAGCCGACACATCCTTTTTCTTTCCCATTTTGGCAGAAAATGTAGGCTGCTTAATAATGTGAGAGAGCCTTCTTAAGTAGTCTTGCCTTTCATTGGACACACCTGCCAAACTAATTAGCACAGGTGTCTGCAATTGCTTACAGTGATATAAAGAGCCCTGACACACATCACCATCAATGAGTTTAACTGACAAACAAACAAATTCTTCCCTTATCACTCCTAAACACTTTTTGCATAATAATTTGGAACGCGGTGTACATGTGCTTTTCCACAAAACACCAGTGGTTCACGTAGTGAATCTTACAGTTCTAACTTGCCAACCGTGGTCTGTATGGAATTGTTCAATAAAGGGCCCAAAATTAAGATAACATAGATGGGAGAGGTCTCTATGAATAGGAATTCCTAAGTATTTGATACCCTGTGAGGGCCAGGCAAAGGGAAAGTTGGACTGGATGGAATCCTATATGGATTTAGGGAGGGAGACATCGAGGGCCTCAGACTTCGCTGCATTGATGTTAAAATTTTACCATGTAACAAAGTGATCTATTTCAGCCATAACAGCAGGGATGGATATATGTGATTGAGTGATATATACTAGGACATCATCAGCAAATAGAGAGCACTTGTACTCGGTGCCTCCCACCTCAATCCACCTAATATTGGGGTTATGGCGAATTGATGAGAGCAGGTGCTCCGTCACTAGGATGTATAAGAGAGGGGACAGAGGACATCCCTGCCTTGTCCCATTGGTGATTGTGAAAGGTGATGAAAATGTTCTGACGCACCCCCTGGGCCTTGGGACACCCGGAGCCGGACCCTTTTTGGTGGATGCTGGTGGTTGTAGTCTTCGTGGCGGCGATCCGGTTCCGTGGCTCAGGGCGGTCAAACCAGTGGCGGAACTATTTATGTGGTTTTGATGTTTAAATGTCCGACTACGCCACCCGTGGATTGCGGTCAGAGTGAACCGCCGCTACAGGGCAGACCGCTAAGGCTGGTGTTGTGGGTGCAGCAGAGCGTAGCATAACTCCCCACGGGAGGAGTATAGCCTCAGGGCAGTGTATGCGGAGGATGGGGGTGATGGTGCAGGGCAGCAGCAGTAACGACACGGAGTCAGTGATGCAGTTCAGGGCCTTTACTCACAGTTCTTATTATCCAGACCACGTCTGCAGGTAACGGCTGCCCACGTCGTACTGTGCTCACCAGGTGAGGGGCTCAGACAACTCCCAGATAACTTTGGAGCGCTTCACAGGACCCCCTTTTTGTGTCCTTTGTCTGGCCTTTCTTACCAACACTTCTGTCCGGCTGCCTCGGGCCTCCTCTTGGTAAACTTGGCGCCAGTTTCCCTGACCCTATGTGGTGCCTTCCTAGCGGGTGGAGCAAGGGGCTGCGCCACATAAAATGTCAGAGCCTCCGGTTTCTAGCTGAGGGTCGTTTCCTGCCTCCACTAGTTCGGGGACCGGTCTCCCCCTTTGGCCTGACCCCTCCACGCAGGTGGATTCGGGCGTGCGGTGGCGACTCGCCCGTCCGCACCCCTGGGATCCCTTCATTCCTCGTTCCTGGAGCCTTCTCCGCTCCTCTTCCTTCCTTCTCCCTCTTGCAGGCCTGGGCCTCTGTTACTAGGCCCGCCTCCGGAGCAGAGCTCATGCAGAGCCCCTGCTCCCTGCCACTTCTGCTCAGACTTCTCTGCACTGAACTAAGATGGTGCCCACCTTTTATACTCCCTTCTCAATGCACCCAGGAACTGCTTCCTCCCTGCTCCTGCACTGCAGGGTTCCCCTTCCTCAGTGTTCCCTCCCCCCACTCCAGCCAGGGACAGGGACTGTCGTGCCCATCTCAGGGGCATATTGGTCGCCCTGCCCCACGGCAATGTGGTGTAATGCATGCAGGTGTCGGGTCCTGATCCACACTCCATCCTTATCTGAGAGTGAGATATCACACCTCTGGGTGAGGTGCAATACGTCTGTAGCAACCGAGCCCTCGGTGCTACAGTTCCATTTATCTTCAGCCTAGGTGACGTATTGTGATACAGGGCCGTGATTTTGGCTATAAAAGGGTCCCCTAGACCCCTACCCCAAGCTTTTTAAGAGAATCATATATGGCGTGCCAGGAGACTCTATGGAATGCTTTCTCAGCATCCAACGAGAGTATCTACTTACAAATTTTTAACTGCATCTAGCCCAGGAAATACTTTGTGCCTAGTAGCAGTGTCTGCTAGTCAGCGGATTATCCCGGCTGTTAAGCAAGCTACACCACCTGTAGTTTGGACACTTAATTTTTTCAAAGGAAATGCTTCGGGACCACGGGATACTTAGTGAAGAGCATCAGGAGGCACCCCAAGGCATAGGGGCTGGGCCTGGCACTAGGATGCCTTGCGGTGGACAGCCGAGCTCGATCCTTATAAAAGCTTTTTAACTGCAGCAGCTTTAGTGGACGCTACTGGAGCTGGAATTACGCGGCTGCTGGCATGAGACTTGCCCTCCAATAGATCCTTGTAAATGGATTTAAAGTGTATTCATTCAAATTAGAGGGACAATTTAAATTAAAAAGCTTAGAGCTGCCTCCACCACAGGGAGGCTCTCTCGACCCACCAGCGGACAGGCACCAGTATTGGGAGAGGGGGGCTGGCCGTCAGGGTTCACCGCGGCTCTGGCACAAACCCGGCGACACGGAGGTGGCACGGGCAGGAGCGGACTGGCCGTCTCGGCTTCTCACTTTTTGGACTTTAGAAGGGCATGACATGCCTATATCTGTGTCTCCCCCTCCTTTTACTCCTCCACCTCTTTTCTTTTTGCATGACTATATGTACTTGTCACTTTTCCATGTGTTAGTTGTGTCTTCTGAGCAGTTTGTCAGCTTTTGGACACCTTTGAAGGTGTTTTCTATGTGTTTCTATGTGTTTTTGTTTGCCTGCCATTGGTTTTAACGGTGTTCGAAGATGTTCGACGAACAGTTCGGCGAACACACGGGTGTTCGACGAACCGAACCGAACTCGAACACTATGGGGGTGGCTCAACACTACCCAAGACCTCTCCTCAGGACCAAACCCCTTCCAATCCACAAGAAAGAAAGTCTTTCCTCTTATCCTCTTGATGGCCAAAATATTCTCTACCTCAAAGACGTCCTCAGCGGAGACTAGAGTGGTATCTGGATCATCAGAGGAAGAATTAAGGACAACAGGCTTGAGGAGAGACACATGAAAGGAATTGGGAATTCGTAAAGAGGCAGGGAGTTTCAGCTTGTACGCCACTGGATTTATTTGGTTCAAAATCTCGAAAGGACCGAAGAACCGCGGGCCTAACTTGTATGATGGTATCTTGAGACGGACATATTTGGAGGAAAGCCAGACCTTGTCTCCCGGACGAAACAGAGTCTGATCCAGACGTCTCTTATCAGCATGCTTCTTCATCCGCTCAGAGGACTCAAGAAGCGCAGATCTAGTGTCTTCCCAAATCACCGAAAAGTCACTGACGAGAGACTCCGCGGCCGGATTGTCCACTGAAGAAGAGACGGGAAACGGAATTTGGGGGTGTCGACCGTAAACCACAAAGAACAAAGATTTAGCAGAGGACTCACTCAAATGGTTGCTATGAGAAAACTCGGTCCAAGGCAGAAGTTCTACCCAATCGCTATGGTGAGTGTTGACAAAGTGCGAAGAAAACTGGTAAGGATCTGATTAATACGTTCCACCTGACCATTGGACTGAGGATGATAGGCCGAAGAAAAGTCCAAAGTAACATCCAGCAGCTTACACGGGGCTCTCCAGAAGTGAGACGTGAACTGAACTCCTCTGTTTGAGACAATGTGGAGGGGTAAGCCGTGGAGACGAAAGATGTGACGGATGAAGTCCTTAGCCAGCACAGGTGCGGACGGAAGACCAGGCAAAGGAATGAAGTGAGCCATCTTGGAGAAGCAGTCAGCGACCACCCATATGATGGTAGAACCGGCAGATACTGGAAAATCAGTGATGAAGTCCATAGCAATGTGTTGCCAAGGTGCATTCCCTGGGATTTTCTCCTTTACGGGTGAGAGCAGAGATGGGAGCAGTCCGGGAGGAGAAATGAGGAATGAAGAGGTGGTAATAGTTAGCGAATCCCAGAAACCGCTGAATAGCCTTCAACCCCTCAGGTCGGGGCCACTTTAAGACGGCAGACACCTTCTCGGGAACCATCCGCAGTCCGGTCTCAGAGATGATATACCCCAAAAATGGTAGGGAGGTCTGCTCAAAGAGGCATTTCTCGTACTTGGCATACAGGCAATTCTTCTGGAGCCTCATCAGTATCTGACGAACATCCCTCCGGTGAGAGGGCAGATCAGGGGAGAACACGAAGATATCGTCCAGGTACACCACCAAGCAGCAATACAGGAGATCTCGGAAGATGTCGTTCACTAACTCCTGGAAGACGGCTGGAGCATTACACAGACCGAATAGCATCACGCGGTACTCGTAGTGACCATCCCGAGTGTTGAATGCCGTCTTCCACTCGTCTCCCTGGCGAATCCGGACCAGATTGTACGTCCCACGAAGATCGAGCTTAGTGAAGTTCTTCATGCCTTTTAGGCGGTCAAACAGCTCTGAGATGAGAGGCAGGGGTAGTGATGAGCGAGCACTAAAATGCTCGGGTAACCGTTGCTCGGGTCGAGCAAATTGGAATGCTCGGGTGCTCGACCCGAGCAACAAGCCGGATGTAAGTCTATGGGAAGCTCGAGCATTTTTCAGGCAGCTCCCCCCGGCGGTCTGCAGAGGGCCTAAAAAATGCCCAAATCGATGGGAACAGTGCTCAAATGACATGGGAACACATGGGGAAGACCCCTGGAAGCATTTCTGACTCCCAGGTCACTGCTGTCAACAACGTTGTCAGAGGTATTACGGACTCACACTAAAACATACCAAAACGAAACCAAAATGGATTTTCCTGGGAAATATATTAAGGAACATCCTTTCCATGACATGCACAATGTATATAAAGCAAAATAAATAACTAAAAACAAAAATACTCCTCCACACCTTGGGCTATGTTCACACGTAGCGTTTTTGATGTGTTTTTGCACTTTTGCATTGCTTTCAACAAAGACAAATGCATTCACTGGTAAATGTCATTTTAACATTTTACAACCTTATCTGGCTATGTGGTGTGTGGCACATCATCAGACACATGCATACAGTGCTGAAAAAACATGGGAAAAGCATGGGGAAGACCTCTGGAAGCATTTCTGACTCCCAGGTTACTGCCTAAAAGTGTGCCCATCATAAGTGATCCTTGGTGCATGCAAAGATGCCTCCCGCCATGCACCTGTCGATGCAGACTTGCAACAGTCACCATCCACGTCCTTGTCCCAGTGCAGCGTTCAGTTGTCCCTACCCCATTCCTTGGAATGCAAGCGCAAGTATGCAGCCAGCCACCCACCCACAGGCTGCAATACTATACTGCCAAATTTTTGACAGCTGCTTGCACTTGAAATGTGGCCTTTTAGGCTCGTGGAGGCGGAAGCTTTTCATAACCTCATGCCGGCGGCGGCCGGGTGTCCATACTCAGTCCCCAGTCGCCACTGTTTCTCCAGGTGTCGCCTCCGCCTTCCACAAGCATGGGTCCCACAACATTACCCGTGTCCTCCCCAGTGCACTTACTGGGAAGGACCGCCTAACCACAAACACGTGGACAGGTGAATGTGGCCAGGGACGGTACGGAGCCAGTCAACAACTTTTTTTGCTGAGAGTTGTATTTAGCTCGGTGAAAGGACTGGCATAGAGGGAAACCGTATCTACCCTGGGTGTCATTTCTCCCAGGAAGTCCTCTAATGCAGCTTGTTGCAGAAGCAATGGCAGCCCGTCCAACATCAACTCGCACTTGTCGGTGGTGCTTTGACACAACTTTCTTTGCACATTTAATTTCTGACTCCCAGGTCACTGCCTAAAAGTGTGCCCATCATAAGTGATCCTTGGTGCATGCGAAAATACCTCCCGCCATGCACCTGTCGTTGCAGACTTACAACAGTCACCGTCCACGTCCTTGTCCCAGTGCAGGGTGCAGTTGTCCCTACCCCATTCCTTGGAATGCTAGCGCAAGTATGCAGCCAGCCACCCACCCACAGGCTGCAATACTATACTGCCAACTTTTTTTGCTGAGAGTTGTATTTAGCTCGGTGAAAGGACTGGCATAGAGGGAAACTGTATCTACCCTGGGTGTCATTTCTCCCAGGAAGTCCTCTAATGCAGCTTGTTGCAGAAGCAATGGCAGCCCGTCCAACATCAACTCGCACTTGTCGGTGCTGCTTTGACACATCTTTCTTTGCGCATTTAATTTCTTAAATACAGAGTTGGACAATGGCCTGATCTGTAATGCGGCTTAAGAAATAACATGCATAAGCATGGCCGATCCACATTAAAAAAGCAGCCATAGAGTGTCCGGGAACCTTCCGCCACACTTTTCTTAGCCAGGGCTGCTTCTCGGCAGGCTTGGACAGGCCCACCAGAGAACCGTAGATTCCTCCGACGGGCCCTGGCTTCTGCTTCAGGAGAGTTCATAGTGCCGAGGTGAGGCCATGATGATGATAGAGGCCACCATCTGCTTTCTGGGCAGCTGCTTGCACTTGAAATATGGCCTTTTAAGCTCGTGGAGGAGGAAGCTTTTCACAACCTCATGCCGGCGGCGGCCGGGTGTCCATACTCACACAGAGCGGGGCCACAGTAACAAGGTACGATATCTTTCCATTAGAAAGGAGAGAGTCTGCTATACAGTTATAGGGTATGCAGTGAGTCCAACGGCTGACCAATTTTAGGAAAAACCCCACTAAGAATTTAAAAACACACAGAGCAGGGCCACAGTAACGAGTACGACATGTTCCCATTAGGAAGGAGAGAGTCTGCTATACAGTTATAGGGTATGCAGTGAGTCCAACGGCTGACCAATTTTAGGAAAAACCCCACTAAGAATTTAAAGACACATAGAGCAGGGCCACAGTAACGACAAATTCCCATAAGAAAGGAGAGAGTCTGCTAAACAGTTATAGGGTATGCAGTGAGTCCAACGGCTGACCAATTTTAGGAAAAACCCCACTAAGAATTTAAAGACACATAGAGGAGGGCCACAGTAACGACAAATTTCCATAAGAAAGGAGAGAGTCTGCTATACTGTTATAGGGTATGCAGTGAGTCCAACGGCTGACCAATTTTAGGAAAAACCCCACTAAGAATTTAAAGACACATAGAGGAGGGTCACAGTAACGACAAATTTCCATAAGAAAGGAGAGAGTCTGCTATACTGTTATAGGGTATGCAGTGAGTCCAACGGCTGACCAGTTTTAGGAAAAACCCCACTAAGAATTTAAAGACACACAGAGCAGGGCCACAGTAACAAGTACGACATGTTCCCATTAGAAAGGAGAGAGTCTGCTATACAGTTATAGGTTATGCAGTGAGTCCAACAGCTGACCAATTTTAGGAAAAACCCCACTAAGAAGTTAAAGACACACAGAGCAGGGCCACAGTAACAAGTATGACATGTTCCCATTAGAAAGGAGAGAGTCTGCTATACAGTTATAGGGTATGCAACGAGTCCAACGGCTGACCAATTTTAGGAAAAACCCCACTAAGAATTTAAAGACAAATAGAGCAGGGCCACAGTAACAACAAATTCCCATAAGAAAGGAGAGAGTCTGCTATACCGTTATAGGGTATGCAGTGAGTCCAACGGCTGACCAATTTTAGGAAAAACCCCACTAAGAAGTTAAAGACACACAGAGCAGGGCCACAGTAACAAGTATGACATGTTGCCATTAGAAAGGAGAGAGTCTGCTATACAGTTATAGGGTATGCAGTGAGTCCAACGCCTGACCAATTTTAGGAAAAACCCCACTAAGAATTTAAAGACACATAGAGCAGGGCCACAGTAACGACAAATTCCCATTAGAAAGGAGAGAGTCTCCCATAGTGTTGGCCTATGCAGTGAATGCAAGGGCTGCCAAAAATTTGGAGGCACTTCAATGCCCCTTGGAAGAGACGTGGAGGAGGGCCTCATAAAAAAATGTTCCCATTAGAAAGGAGCGGGCCTCCTATACTTGTAATGCCCATGCACTAAGTGTATGGGCTGACAAACATTTACCCCTGGGGGGTATACAGTACATGAACATACTGTATACAAAAATGTTTTTACGGGCATCATAAACACCCTTTAAAAAAATTATGTGGGTGTTGCATCACGGACCACGGTCACCCTGGTGATATGGTGGTGGAGAATGAGGAGAAGGAGGAGGACAAGAGCAAATAGCCAAAATCAGGAAGCGTATTCCCATGTGTGGGTGTGAAAAGGTGCATGGGAATACACCTCCCAAGAAAAGACACTGGATTTGAGTTTATGTTACACTGCTATCATTCGGTGGTGTTGAGAAGTCTGGCCCAATCCAGCCCTTGTTCATTTTTATAAGAGTCAGCCTGTCAGCAGTTTCAGTTGACAGGCGGATGCGCTTATCAGTTATAATTCCACCAGCGGCACTAAAAACTCGCTCTGATAAAACGCTGGCGGCAGGGCAGGCCAGGACCTCCAAGGCATAGAGAGCCAGTTCATTCCACGTATCCAGCTTGGATACCCAATAATTATAAGGCACAGAGGAGTCACGGAGGACGTTGGTACATTGGCAAGGTACTCCCTCAGCATCTTCCCAAACTTTGCACTCCTTGTGAGAGTACCCCGCGCCTCAGGGCCTGTGTGAGAAAACTCTCCCAGAACTTTGACAGTGTTCCCCTGCCTCTGCTGGATTGAACTTGTGTCTCTCTCACCTGTACTCCTTGGTTGTCCAACGAAGTGTGCCCTCTGCCGCCAGCATTTTCAGATGGGAATTTTTTTAATAGTTCCGCAACAAGGGCCTTCTGGTACAGCCCCATTTTTGTAGACCTGTCCGCCTCAGGAATAAGAGATAGAAAGTTCTCCTTGTAGCGTGGGTCTAGAAGTGTCAACAACCAGTAATGACTGTCACCCAAAATTTTGAAAACGTGAGGGTCATGGGAAAGGCAGCATAACATAAACTCAGCCATGCGTGCCAGTCTACTAACAGGCAAGACTTCCGTGTCCTCACCAAGAGGATGACTGACCATGCTCTCCTCCTCCTCCTCTCTGTCCTCTGGCCATCCACGCTGAACAGACGGTATGACAGCTGTGCAGGTAGTACCGTAGTATAGTGCATGAAACTAGCTCCTGTCCTTCCTCCTCCTCTTCCTCATTGTCACCCAATCCACATTAGGATGAGATGAGGCTTGGCTGTGTGTAATCACCCTGTATGGTTCCTTGCTCCATCTCATCGTGCTCCGCCTGCAATGCATCCTTTTTGATTGTGAGCAGAGAGCGTTTCAGAAGACAGAGAAGCGGGATGGTGATGATAATTATGGGGTCATCGCCGCTCACTATCTTGGTGGAGTCCTCAAAGTTTTGGAGGATAGTACATATGTCTGAAATCCATGTCCACTCCTAAGGTCTTATGTGTGGAGTCTGAACTGAATACCGACGGCCTTGTTGATGCTGGTACTCAACAACTGCCCTCTTCTGCTCACAAATCCTTCCCAACATCTGCAGTGTAGAGTTCCAAAGCGTGGGGACATCACATACCAATCTGTGAGCCGGAAGCTGCAAACGCTGCTGAAACACTGCAAGGGCGGTGGAAGCTGTAGCTGACTTTCTAAAATGGGCACACAGGCGGCGTACTTTAACAAGCAGATTCGGCAGCTCTGGGTAGGATTTGAGAAACCGCTGAACCACGAGGTTAAGCACATGGGCCAGGCATGGTACGTGTGTGAGCTCGCCTCGCCTCAGAGCCGCCACGAGGTTCCAGCCATTGTCACACACGACCATGCCTGGCTGTAGGTTCAGCGGTGTGAGCCACAGATCTGCCTGCTCTTTCAGAGCTGTCCACAACTCTTCAGCATTATGCAGTTTTTCACCTAACCATATTAGCTTCAGCTCAGCCTGTTGCGTTTGTCCGAGGCAGTGCTGCAGTGCTTCCAGCTTGTGACTGATGTGGTCATTTCGGAGATGGAGCCTGAAGAGGAGGAGGAGGAGGCTGAGGAGGATGAGGTGCAGGAGCTGTAGACCATAGGGGCAACCCTGATTGACCTAGGGCCCGCAATCCTTGACGTCAGGAGGACATGTTCCGTCCCAAGGTCCGACTGGGTCCCGGCTTCCACTATGTGTGCTGTCAGCGAGATGTACCATCCCTGCCCACAAGCACTTGTCCACGTGTCCGTGGCTAGGTGGACTTTACCGGTAACTGCGTTGTTGAGGGCACTGCTAATGTTTTGGGACACGTGCTTGTGTAATGCGGGGACGGCACACCAGGAGAAATAGTGGCGGCTGGGGACTGAGTACCGAGGGATGGCCGCCGCCATCAGGTTGCGGAATGCTTCCGTCTCCACGAGCCTAAAAGGCAACATTTCGAGCGCAAGCAGTCGTGAAATGTGGGAATTTAGTAGTGTGGCCTGTGGGGCGTTGGCTGCATATTTGCGCTTGCATTCCAAGGACTGGGGTATGGACAACTGAACGCTGCGCTGGGACAAGGACATGGACGTGCTTCCTGATGCTGCTACTTGAGAGTGTGTAATGACAGGTGCAGGGCAGGAGGCATGTTCGCATGCACCATGGACAGGGGATTGGCTTGCATGCACAACAGCGGAAGAAGCAATGGTGCCACCCGCAGACACTGTTCCTGGACCCTGGGGTTCGGCCCACAAAGTCGGGTGCTTTGCTGCCATGTGCCTGATCATGCTGGTGGTGGACAGGCTGGTCGTTTTGCCACCCCTGCTGATGCTGGACTGGCAGGTGGTGCAAATGGCCTTTTTGTGGTTATCGGCAGAGTCTTTAAAAAAAAACAGACTCGGGAAGACCTAACAGTTGTACTGGCAACTTCCTTCGTGTTGGTGTTACGGGGAACGGTTGCCTGCCTTCTGTCTGCGGCCACCACACTGCTTCTTCCTGCCTGTTGGGGTGCTCTGCCTCCCTCCCCCTAAGTGCTGCTGTCCTCGCTCTGTATGTCCTCCTGCCAGGTTGGGTTAGTTACTATATCATCCACCACCTCGTCTTCCACTTCTGCACCCTGGTCCTCCTCCTGACTTTCTGGCAATTTTGTCTCATCATCGTCCACCTCTTGTGACACTTTCCCACCGTCACCTTCGTGTGACCGTGGCTGCTCAAATATTTGGGCATCGCTACACGCGATCTCCTCTTGCCCCGCTTCAAGTGGACCAGGCCAGAGGCCCAAATCTATAAATGGAAAGGTGAACAGCTCTTCAAAGTGTCCAAGTGTGGGATCAGTTGTCTCTGGGTACTCGGCATGGTGGGAGGAAGGAGGATCGGGGTGAGGAATATGCGGTCCAGACTCATGGCTACTGAGACTTGACCGTGTGGAAGACAGGGTGGTGGTGGTGGCTAAGTGACTGAAAGCATTATCTGCTATCCAACCTACAACCTTTTGACACTGCTCTGGGTTCAATAGTGGTGTGCTGCGGTCCCCTAGAAATTGGGACAGGAAGGTCAGGCGAGAAGATGTGGGTGTTTGTTGTGGCACAATTTCGGCTTGCCCACGGCCTAGTCCTCGGCTTCTGCATGCACCATTACCATCACGTCCAGTTCCCCATCCCTTGCCACGTGCCTTGCCCATTTTAAATGGAGGACAGTATCTTCCACACTCACTACAAATGACTGAGTTTGGAGCGAACTTATATGTGATCCGTGTGACGGAGAAAGCAGAGTTTTAAATACCTGGCCTGTAGGTAAGTAGTTTGAACAGCAAACTGCTGTGAATTGCTTCACTGACACACTAAAGGAAATTTTTAATGGAGGCCAGAAATGGCAGTATTTTCTGACAACGTATATGTGATCCGTGTGACGGAGAAAACAGAGTTTTAAATACCTGGCCTGTAGGTAAGTAGTTTGAACAGCAAACTGCTGTGAATTGCTTCACTAACACACTAAAGGAAATTTTTAATAGAGGCCAGAAGTGGCCGTATTTTCTGACGACGTATATGTGATCCGTTTGATGGAGAAAACACTGTTTTAAATAGCTGGATTTCTAGCGCTGTAATATGGAAAGGACCTGGCTGTATTCTGCAGTGCCAACAAACAAATGACGCAGAAAAACGGTGTTCTCTGGATAGCTTTTTAAGCAAATAATGAGGATTAAGATCCAAAGAAAAGTATTCCTGGCCCCTGAGACCTGGGCCTTTGTATAGAAATATCTAACAGCAGTAGAAGGCAGAATTGGAATGAAGCCTCTTGTGCTATATGCACTGCAGTCTGCTATATACACTGCCTGCCTATACACCCTGCCTGCCTGATATCTCTGCAGATGGATTAGTCCTCAGAAGGACTGTTTGCTAAGATAGATATGTGTAATGTGTGGTTTTTCTCCCTAAACTCCCTAATACACAAGCAAATCTCTCCCTGGCGCAGCAGCACCTCTCCCTACACAAGCAAATGGCGCAGAAAAACGGTGTTCTCTGGATTGCTTTTTAAGCAAATAATGAGGATTAAGATCCAAAGAAAAGTATTCCTGGCCCCTGAGACCTGGGCCTTTGTATAGAAATATCTAACAGCCGCAGAAGGCAGAATTGGAATGGAGCCTCTTGTGCTATATGCACTGCAGTCTGCTATATACACTGCCTGCCTATACACCCTGCCTGCCTGATATCTCTGCAGATGGATTAGTCCTCAGAAGGACTGTTTGTTAAGATGGATATGTGTAATGTACGGTTTTTCTCCCTACACTACCTAATACACAAGCAAATCTCTCCCTGACGCAGCAGCAGCTCTCCCTACACTGTCTGATCCGGAGTGACTGTGACGAACATGGCGGCGCCAGGTCTGATATAGACCTGATGACGCTGTGCGGCCAGCCAATCACTGTAATGCCCACAATCAACATGGCTACGGCATTGCAGTGCATGGCAGCCAATCCCTGCATGTTCATTGGCTCTCTAATGAGCGCCAAACATGCAATGAGGGGACCCGAGTTCCCGCCCGAGCAACCCGGAAATACTTATGACATTCCTGACCCCAACGGAGCACCTCACCCGAGCTCCAATTCTGGACGGGCTCATGTCTCTGTAACCAAGACAGGCGAAACAAAAGGGGATGAGAGAGACTGGACAGTATGTAAAAGGAGATCCTCTCCAAATGTAGCATTCCCACCTGAAGAGTTATAGGCTCAGTGACAAACAAGATGGTCTCAGAGAGAAGCTTTCCATCCACAGAGGAAACCGCTAAAGGATCAGCCAAACGTATGGTAGGAATCTGATATCGCTCCACAACGGCCTTATTGAATGAGGTTCCCAGCGGCTCCAGAATCCAAGGGCGGAGAGGAAGAACTTTTGCCTAGGACGACCTCTCCAAGCGGTCCTAGACAGTGAAGTTTCACGGTCTCACCGGACAGGAGCGGATAAGATGCTCTGTACTGCCACAGTAGAAGCATCTCCCCTCTGCGCGGTGGACCTCCTGGCGAGACTTGACCATCTTAACTTGGTCTATTTGCATAGACTCTGGAGAAAACACCGGAGGGGATGCTGGTTGCGAGATTGGCCTTTGGAAGGTTGGTGTGAGGTGCAGGGGTCTTCTCTCACGGGTCGCCTCCTTAGAGCGCTCCTGAAAACGGATGTCGATCCGTGTAGCTAATGACACCAGGTTGTCAAGAGAGGGAGGTATGTCACGACTGGCTAGCTCATCCTTGATCCGTCCAGAAAGGCCCTCCCAAAAGGTGGACACCAGAGCCTCATTGTTCCAGGCAAGTTGAGATGCGAGGGTGCGGAAACGCACGGCATACTGTCCCACAGAGAGACTCCCTTGGCGGAGTCGGAGAAGAGAGGAAGCAGTCGAAGATTTTTGTCTAGGCTCATCAAACACCTTCTGGAAAGCCGCGAGGAAGGCCTGGAGATCAGACACCAGAGGATCCCCTCTCCCACAGAGGGTTTAGCCACGCCAACGCCTCTCCGGTGAGGTGAGACATGATGAATGCCACCTTGGCCCGGTCGGAGGTGAATTGGTGTGCCAGGAGCTCAAAGTACAGCACACACTGATTTATGAAGCCCCGACATAGGGCGGGGTCACCACCAAAATGTGGAGGCGCAGAAAGCCGGGGTCCTAAGCCGGATGCCACAGCGCCACTGGGTTGACGTGCCGCCAGAGCGGGTGCCGCTCGGTTAGAGGCGGACACAGTCGGGGTGGACAGCGCGTCCAGGCGAGAGTTGACTGTCCGCAGATAGGACAGGATAGTATCCTGTTGGGATCTCTGGCGAGAGACCTCTTGGTACAGGTCTGAGAGCGAAGTAGCCTGGGAACCACTGGATTCCATGGCCTGTGCAAACTGTTACAGATCCGGGTGGTGGAACCTCTGTGCTGCGATACCAGGAGGGAGCAGAGGGATGTAACTAAGTGTCTACCCATACCGACCCTGGCCACACGGCGGCTTAGTCGACTCCATGAACCAAGGAGGGACCGGGAAGGTGAACCAGGTGCCACTCTGGGACCGACCTTGTGTGAGAGCAGGCGACTCCCACGGGACTGATGGCCGAGGCCGACAGGCATAGCAGATGAGCACGGCTGGTAGACAGGCACAGCCGATAGGCAGGCAGGCGGGCACGGCAGATAGACATGCAGGTGGGCACGACTGATAGACAGGTTGGTGGGCACGGCTGATAGACAGGCGGGCTGGCACGGCTGGTAGACAGGCAGGTGGGCACAGCTGATAGACAGGCTGGTGGGCACTGGAACCTGAGGACTGAGGAGAGTGTTAGCACACAAACAACAATCTTGCACAGGCACCTCCATTTTGGAGGAGGTGCCTTATATAAGGGCAGCCCTCCGGCCATTGGCCGGGGACTCTTTAGGACGCACGCACCCCGGGCAGACGCAGGAGGGGAGCCGGAGGACTCCGGACCGGCGTCTCTGCCCGGCAGGAGCCAGAGACACCGATGCTACATATTACACCTACTGATTAGCTATTCTACAAGAACACATAAACTCGATGGCTGGGCAGCATTATATGTCCCAGCCATGCCAATATGCTTGGCTGGACCGTGCCTGTGTCACAAGGTGCAACTGCCAGTGTAAGAGCGGTGCCACCTTGTGGCAGAGGCGGAGGTTGTGAGAGCAGGTTCAGACTAGCTATATGCAGAGCTAATTTTTTCACCAAATATTTTTAAATCTGCACAAGAGGCTGTGAACAGACCCTCTGATACAGATGTGAGTATTAGGCCATCTAAGTACAGACTGTGATACACAGATTGAGTGTGATTTTCCTGGCACAAACTTGACAGCCTCATATATGCTGTATAAGTGGAAAACTCTGAGTGAGGAGACCCGCAACCAGGCCATACATCATGGTCTGTACTCAGGCTGAATTCAGACCTATATCATTATCTAAGCCTTTTCTGTTCGGGTTTAGTTGTATTTTGACAGAATAGTGTAGTTTGCGGTGAAATAACTGTTATCTTACATAAACCTGACAGACTTATCTCGAGTTAACAAAGGAAATAATTGATCATGACAGAACAGCCAAATAGATCATAACTGATCATGACTAGTGTTGAGCGATACCTTCCGATATCGGGAAATATCGGATCGGATTGGATCGGACCGATACCCAAAAAATATCGGATATCGCCGATTCCGATACCGGAAACCAATGCAAGTCAATGGGACACAAATATCGGAATGAAAATAAACCCTTTCTTTCCTTGTAGGTTAATTCTACATGAAGGAAAACAACTAAGAATAATGTAGAATGTATTGGGGGAGGTGGAGGAGACATTAAAGGCATAGAGGTTTAGCCCAATCAAATGGAATAGCAGGAATTAATATTTTTTTTAAGATGTTCAGAGTTACAAAGATATAAACTATGTTAAGCTTTTTTATATTTGGTCAGATATTTATGTTTCACTACTTCCATGCTCTTCACCTTCTTTTTTACTTCGCCCACACTTTCTCCTTCATCATCCCCAGCAGCATCTTTTTCATCAACTTCTTCTTCACCTTATTCATCTTCTTCTTCTTCACCACCTTCCTATTATTCTTTTTTTTTACATTCTTCATATTCTTCTTATTCAACTATTATTCCTCTTAATATTCTACTTCTTCATCTTCTTCATATTCTTCTTCTTCATCATATTCTTATTTGTGACAGGCATTCCTGTAGTTGTTATCTATAAAAGTTTGAAGATTACACCTTCCGTTTTGCCTGTCACAAAAGATTTACAACAGGATTTGTCCGCGTTCAGTATGGCCTGCAGCAGCAGGTATTTTCCAGGGGCACCACGAGGAGGAATGGACTCAGCCCCATACACTGCTTAGTCTTCTTCTGCTTATAATTTAGATAATATCTTTTGCTCTGATTTTTAGTCTTATGCTTAATGTTCTTCTGCTTTTTGTTCTGCAGCTTCTTGTTCTTCTGCTTCTTGGTCTTCTGTCTCTTGTTCTTCTGTATCTTGGTGGTTGTCTTCTTTTTCTTTGTGATCTTGGTCATCTTCTTCAGGGTCATCTTCTTGGTCTTCTTTGGGGTGGTCTTCAGGGTCGTCGTCTTCGGGGTTGTCGTCTTCTTCGGGGTGGTCTTCAGGGTCGTCATCTTCAGGGTCCTCGTCTTTGGGGTCCTCGTCTTCTTCGGGGTGGTCTTCAGGGTCGTCGTCTTCAGGGTCGTCGTCTTCGGGATCCTCGTCTTCTTCGGGGTGGTCTTCAGGGTCGTCGTCTTCAGGGTCGTCATCTTCGGGGTCGTCGTCTTCTTCGGGGTGGTCTTCAGAGTCGTCGTCTTCAGGGTCGTCGTCTTCGGGGTCCTCGTCTTCTTCGGGGTGGTCTTCAGGGTCCTCGTCTTCAGGGTCGTCGTCTTCGGGGTCCTCATCTTCTTCGGGGTGGTTTTCAGGGTCGTTGTCTTCAGGGTCGTCGTCAGGGAGATCCAGAGTGATTACCAAAAACCATTTCAAAAAGCTTAAACTTGGAAATGTAGCAGAAGGTACAACAAGGCTGAGGAACTGCCGAGAACCAGCTGACGGTACTGGAACCCGGATGGGTAGCAGAAGGTACAGGAGCCAATGGAACTACTGAGGACCAGCTGATGGTATTGGAACCCGGTTACTAAGCATGATTTACCTGTGCCAGAAAGCACTACCAAGGACCAGCAGGCGTTGGTGGAACTTGGATACCGAGAAGGAGGCACCTAAGCCAAAGGCACTGCCTGGAACCAGGGGGATATATTCAAGATTGACTTCCAAAGAACCAGCTAATGGTACTGGAACTCAGATAGGCAGCAGAAGGTACACATGAAAAAAAAAAGTTGCAAGGCCGCGAGCCGGCCGGAGTTACCGAAACCCACAGTCCTACAGGGGGTGCTTGTCCTATTGGCACTATGGAACCAGCCTTCATTGCCAGATCCCGCAGCCCACATAGGAGTCACCTAAACTGCAGGAACCATAGAGTCGGCTAACCCGACCGCAACACGACCGGAAAACGTATTGGAGGCAAAGTGACGTTGACACTACCCGGAAACAGCTGGCGTGCTGGAACCAGGCTGGGCAGGAGGGAGTACCCGTGCCAAAGACACTGCCAAGAACCAGCTGACGGTACTAGAACCTGGATGGGTAGCAGAAGGTACAAGAGCCAATGGAACTACCGAGGACCAGCTGATGGTACTGGAACCCGGATGGGTAGCAGAAGGTACAAGAGCCAATGGAACTACCGAAGACCAGCTGATGGTACTGGAACCCGGTTACTAAGCAGGAGGTACCTGTGCCAGAAAGCACTACCAAGGACCAGCAGACGTTGGTGGAACTCAGATACCGAGAAGGAGGCACCAAAGCCAAAGGCACTGCCTGGAACCAGCTGATGTTACTGGAACCCAGGGGGATATATTCAAGATTGACTTCCAAAGAACCAGCTAATGGTACTGGAATTCAGATAGGCAGCAGAAGGTACACATCAAAAAAAAGTTGCAAGGCCGCGAGCCGGCCGGAGTTACCGAAACCCACAGTCCTACAGGGGGTGCTTGTCCTATTGGCACTATGGAACCAGCCTTCATTGCCAGATCCCGCAGCCCACATAGGAGTCACCTAAACAGCAGGCACCATAGAGTCGGATAACCTGACCGCAACACGACAGAACAACGTATTGGAGGCAAAGTGACGTTGACACTACCTGGGAACAGCTGGCGTGCTGGAACCAGGCTGGGCATGAGGGAGTACCCGTGCCAAAGACACTGCTAGGAAACGGCTGGCGGTGCTGGAACCCAGGGTAAATACTAAAAACAGAGTGGAGCCAGAGGCCTAATTGGAGCAAGTTTAAAATCAGTAGTAGTGTGAATGTGGACAGAGCAGGAAAAATTGCCGGGCACACAGCAGGGGATCAGCTGACATTACTGAACCCCAATAACACTGGAGCAAGTGTTGACTGTGCAGACAGCACTTCTGAGCAGCAACTGGCAGTGTTGGAGCCCAGGGTAAATACTGAAAACAGAGAGGAGCCAGAGGCCTAAATGGAGCAAGTTTAAAATCAGTAGTAGTGTGAATGTGGACAGAGCAGGAGAAATTGCCGGGCACACAGCAGGGGATCAGCTAACGTTACTTAACCCCAATAACACTGGAGCAAGTGTTGACTGTTCAGATGGCACTTCTGAGCAGCAATTGGCGTTGTTGGAGCCCAGGGTAAATGCTAAAAACAGAGTGGAGCCAGAGGCCTAATTGGAGCAAGTTTAAAATCAGTAGTAGTGTGAATGTGGACAGAGCAGGAGAAATTGCCGGGCACACAGCAGGAGATCAGCTGACGTTACTGAACCCCAATAACACTGGAGCAAGTGTTGACTGTGCAGACGGCACTTCTGAGCAGCAACTGGCAGTGTTGGAGCCCAGGGTAAATACTGAAAACAGAGAGGAGCCAGAGGCCTAATTGGAACAAGTGTTAGTTTAAAATCAGTAGTAGTGTGAATGTGGACAGAGCAGGAGAAATTGCCGGGCACACAGCAGGGGATCAGCTGACGTTACTGAACCCCAATAACACTGGAGCAAGTGTTGTCTGTGCAGACGGCACTTCTGAGCAGCAACTGGCGGTGTTGGACCCCAGGGATTACAGTTCAGGTGGTAGACACATGAACACAACAGGAGACCTGGATACTGTTGCCAACCAATTATTTAATCTGGAAGAGGACTGGCAAATTCATGCGAGATCCAGGCCTTGTTCATTTTCAGAAAAGTAAGCCGGTCAACGTTAGTCGGATGCGATGGTCTGTTAGTACACCACCTGCGGCACTAAAGACGCGTTCCGATAATACACTAGCAGCAGGGCAAGCCAGCACCTCCAATGCATACTGGCTAAGCTCTGGCCATGTATCCAGCTTAGAGACCCCAAACTTGAAGGGGGAAGAGCCATCTGGGAGTACACTGACATGGCAAGACATGTAGTCTGTCACCATCTGACGGAAACGTTGCCTCCTGCTGACTGGAGCCGTCTGTGATGGTGTAGACATTTGTGGCGGGGACACAAAACTTTGCCACATTTGGGCCATACTGCTCTTGCCTTGTGCTGAGGTGCTGCTTCTGCTCCCTCTTTGTGCAGAGCTTCCTCCACTGCCTCGACGCACTGAGCTGCTTTGTAAAGCACTAGCAGCACTGCTGTCTGGTGGAATGGAGAACATGATGGAATGCACCAGTGTGTCTTGGTACTCCCGCATTTTATGCTCCCGGTTCAATGGTGTTATGAGGCTCTATAAGCTGTCCCAGTAGCGAGGATCTAGGAGGGTGGACACCCAATAATCAGCCGTGTTGAGAATGTGGGCAATGCGGCGGTCGTTCCTCAGGCACTGCAGCATGAAATCAACCATGTGCTGCAGACTGCCAACTGGCCAAGAAATGCTGTCCCCTGCTTGAGGCGTGATCTCTGCCTGCTCTGCATCACCCCACCCTCACTCTAGATACTGACTACTAGAGCATTGTGTACCTCCCTCCTCTGGACAGATGTCTTCCTCCTCCATTGACTCCTCCTCATCCTCCTCACAAAGTGTCCCCTGCCTAGGCCTTTGTGAGGAACCACGTTGCGCAGACTGTAGAGAAGCAGATGGCATTTGTGGCTCCTCATCCTCCACCTCTTCCAAAACCTCCTCCCTTAGTACTTGCAGTGTTTTTTCAAACAGGCAGATAAGGGGGATAGTCATGCTGACTAGTGCATCATCTGCACTCACCATCTGCGTGGAATAATCGAAGGCACGCAAAATGTGGCAGATGTCCTTCATAGAGGCCCACTCAGTGGTGGTGAAGTGTGAACGGCGCGCAGTGCGACTTGTTTGCGCCTGCTGCAGCTGGTACTCCATTACTGCTGCCTACTGCTCACACAACCTCTCCAACATACAGTACAGACCAAAACTTTGGACACACCTTCTCATTTAAAGATTTTTCTGTATTTTCATGACTCTGAAAATTGCACATTCACACTGAAGGCATCAAAACTATGAATTAACACATGTGGAATTATATACTTAAAAAAGTGTGAAACAACAGAAAATATGTCTTATATTCTAGGTTCTTCAAAGTAGCCACCTTTTGCTTTGATGACTGCTTTGCACACTCTTGGCATTCTCTCGATGAGCTTCAAGAGGTAGTCACCGGAAATGGTTTTCACTTCACAGGTGTGCCCTGTCAGGTTTAATAAGTGGGATTTCTTGCCTTATAAATGGGGTTGGGACCATCAGTTGTGTTGTGCGGAAGTCTGGTGGATACACAGCTGATAGTCCTATTGAATAGACTGTTAGAATTTGTATTATGGCAAGAAAAAAGCAGCTAAGTAAAGAAAAACGAGTGGCCATCATTACTTTAAGAAATGAAGGTCAGTCAGTCCGAAAAATTGGGAAAACTTTGAAAGTGTCCCCAAGTGCAGTTGCAAAAACCATCAAGCGCTACAAAGAAACTGACTTACATGAGGACCGCCCCAGGAATGGAAGACCAAGAGTCACCCCTGCTTCTGAGGAGTCATCAGCCTCAGAAATGGCAGGTTAACAGCAGCTAAGATTAGAGACCGGGTCAATGCCACACAGAGTTCTAGCAGCAGACACATCTCTACAACAACTGTTAAGAGGAGACTTTGTGCAGCAGGCCTTCATGGTAAAATAACTGCTAGGAAACCACTGCTAAGGACAGGCAACAAGCAGAAGAGACTTGTTTGGGCTAAAGAACACAAGGAATGGACATTAGACGAGTGGAAATCTGTGCTTTGGTCTGATGAGTACAAATTTGAGATCTTTGGTTCCAACCACCGTGTCTTTGTGCGACACAGAAAAGGTGAACAGATGGACTCTACATGCCTGGCTCCCACCGTGAAGCATGGAGGAGGAGGTGTGATGTTGCTTTACTGGTGACACTGTTGGGGATTTATTCAAAATTGAAGGCATACTGAACCAGCATGGCTACAACAGCATCTTGCAGCGGCATGCTATTCCATCCGGTATGCGTTTAGTTGGACCATCATTTATTTTTCAACAGGACAATGACCCCAAACACACCTCCAGGCTTTGTAAGGGCTATTTGACCAAGAAGGAGAGTGATGGGGTGCTACGCCAGATGAAGTGGCCTCCACAGTCACCAAACCTGAACCCAATCGAGATGATTTGGGGTGAGCTGAACCGCAGAGTGAAGGCAAAAGGGCCAACAAGTGCTAAGCATCTCTGGGAACTCCTTCAAGATTGTTAGAAGACCATTTCTGGTGACTACCTCTTGAAGCTCATCAAGAGAATGTCAAGAGTGTGCAAAGCAGTCATCACAGCAAAAGGTGGCTACTTTGAAGAACCTAGAATATAAGACATATTTTCAGTTGTTTCACCCTTTTTTGTTAAGTATGTAATTCCACATGTGTTAATTCATAGTTTTGATGCCTTCAGTGTGAATGTACAATTTTCAGAGTCATGAAAATACAGAAAAATTTTTAAATGAGAAGGTGTGTCCAAACTTTTGGTCTGTACTGTATGTAACGTTCAATTCCACCTGGTGGGTAGGTCACATATGATGCGATGTTCCGGAAGGCGTAATCGGCGCTGCAGAGCTGCAATGCGTGATCTTGCGATGCTGGAACGCCGCAAGTGAGCGCACTCTATGCGGACCTTGTGCAGCAGTGCATCAAGATCCGGATAGTCCCTCAAAAAACTCTGCACGACCAAGTTGAGCACATGTACCAGACATGGGATGTGAGTGAGGTTGCCTAGGCCCAGAGCTGCCACCAGATTTCTTCCATTGTCACACACTATGCCTGGCTGGAGATTCGCTGGCACAAACCACACGTCGCTCTGCTGCTTGATGGCATTCCAGAGCTCCTGCGCTGTGTGGCTTCGATTCCCCAAATAAATTAATTTCAATACGGCCTGTTGACATTTGGCCACGGCTGTGCTCATATCGGTCGTAACAGGTAACCGTTCACGGGTCGATGTGGAGGTAGACCGTGACGGCTCCTGCAGCACTGATCAGAGGAACTGGAGTATGAAGAGGAGTCAATGTGTACAGACTGGATTCCTGCAATCCTTGGAGTTGGCAGAACACGTACAGCGCCACTCTCAAGATCTGTACCCGGCTCCACAACATTTACCCAATGGGCAGCGAGGGAAAGGTATCGTCCCTGTCCATGCTTACTGGTCCACGTATGGGTGGTCAGGTGGACCTTGCTACTGACGGCATTTTGTAGCGCATGTTTCATTTTTCCCTCCAGATGCTGTAGCAGGGCAGGGACGTCTTGCCTGCTGAAATAAAAGCGGATGGGCACATTGTATTGTGGGACTGCCAATGCCATCAAGTTACGGAAGGTGTCAGTCTCCACCAGCCTGAATGATAGCATTTCAAGGGCCAGTAGTTTTGCAATACCAGCATTCAGAGCCTGTGCTCGGGGTTGGTTTGCCGAGTATGGGCACCTTTTCTCCCATGCCTGTGCTAACGATGGCTGCAGACTGGCCTGAGTGTGAGGATGACAGGGAACGTGGTGCTGTCGGTGGAATGACATTTTGTTTCTGTACAACAGTGCCAGAGGTTCTTCCATGGCAATCCTGTGAGGAAGCCGAACCAGATGTGTGTGAGCTGGAGGAAGAGGCTACAACACGAGCTGAAGAGGTGGTAGGTGGCGCTGTAGGTTGGCCTAGGTCTTCAGTGTGTCTTTGTAACTCCACCATGTGCTCGGTCCGCACATGTTTTCACATATTTCACATATTTGTGGTATTGAGGTTGCTGACTCTTTTCCCTCTTTTCACTTTCTGATTACACAGCTTGCATTTGACAAAGCAAATGTCATCTACAACTGTGTCAAAAAAGGACCAGGCACTGCAAGTCTTGGGAGCGCCCGTTTTGGGTTTTGGAAGAGGCATGCTCCTAATGGGTGCCGAAGTGGAGGCTACAGGTAACCAAGTCTGCCCCTTCCCTCTCCCTTCTTTTTGGGCTGTTCGGGGAATCTCTTCCTCAGAGCTGCTCCCACCACCTTCCTGTACCTCACGCCATGATGGGTCAAGGACCTCACCATCTACACCACCCTCTTCAAACAACTGCTTCTCCTGGGTAGTCTCGAGAGCACAGTATGCACCAGAAAGTGGCACCTGAGTCTCATCATCAGATGCGTACTGAGGTCTGCTGACCATAGGCACTGGCCCACCCGCCTCTTCAGATTCAGAGAGACAAAGCGGTTGCGCATCACTGCATACTACCTCTTCTTCAAATTCTAGAACTCTGCTTGGCTGGCCCCCTCTTTCCAAGCCAAGAGATTCAGAGAACAGAAGTACAGATGGCTCCTGTCCAGGACTCTCTGACTGCCTGGGCAATTTGGCAGGTGGTGAAGAGACAGATGGGTGCTCTTCAGTGCTCAGGACCTGAGAGGATCTGGAACTAATTGAAGTCGATGCGTTAGTTGCCATCCATCCCACAACGGCTTCAATTTGGTCCTCCCGCAACAGTGGGGTATGGCGAGCTCCTACAAAGCTGCGCATAAAGGACTGTTCCCTGATAAAACTGGGGGATGCTGAGTCACTGGTGCCCGCAGCAGGCACAGAATCCCCACGTCCTCTCCCTGCAGGCACAGAATCCCCGCGTCCTCTCCCTGCAGAAACTTAACGCCCACGACCACATGCCTTACTCCCTGCCTTCTTCATCTTGGTAGACTGATAAAGATAGGCAGAAAAGTACTAAGGGCTTAGTGTGCTTATTCCTGAACAGCTGCTAACAGGTATAAGAAACACTAATTTGATAAAGTGTGGACTAGACTTTAATATGAGCTAATGTGGCCTACACAGCTGTAAAGTGGAGTATTTGGTGAACTTTATTTACGTTTTTTTTTCACAAAAAGACACTGGATGTGCCCAAAGATGTAAAACCGATAGTATCACAAACTTTTTGTAGCTATTACCATGCAGGAAGGTAACCTACAATGCAATAGATGAGGCTACAAAAATAGGCTAATAGTAATCTGGCTGGGGCTGCAGGGCACAAGGCTGCAGAAAGGCTCCTCTATCTACTCATATATAGTGTGTTTGGAAGCAATCTAGCTGGATACGGATGGAACCACACTAATAGGAGAAATCAGGAAAAATGAGCAGCACTAATGCAAAAAAGCACAATGTATGAGGCAGTGACGCACGCTGAGCGGACTACAACCGGACGTGGCTGCAGAACACACTACAGCGTGAGCTGCACTCACACACAGAGACCTCGCAGACAGCCGTGAACAGTGCAGAGAACTGTGCACTAGCGCTGCAAGGCAAAAGAAAGCTTCACTATCTACTCCTATATAGTGTATTTGGAAGCAATCTAGCTGGATATGGATGGAACCACACTAATAGGAGAAATCAGGAAAAATGAGCAGCAGTAATGCAAAAAAGCACAATGTATGAGGCAGTGACGCATGCTGAGCGGACTTCAACCGGACGTGGCTGCAGCACACACTACAGCATGAGCTGCACTCACACACAGAGACCTCGCAGACAGCCGTGAACAGTGCAGAGAACTGTGCACTAGCGCTGCAAGGCAAAAGAAAGCTTCTCTATCTACTCCTATATAGTGTATTTGGAAGTAATCTAGCTGGATACGGATGGAACCACACTAATAGGAGAAATCAGGAAAAATGAGCAGCACTAATGCAAAAAAGCACAATGTATGAGGCAGTGACGCACGCTGAGCGGACTACAACTGGACGTTGCTGCAGCACACACTACAGCATGAGCTGCACTCACACACAGAGACCTCGCAGACAGCCGTGAACAGTGCAGAGAACTGTGCACTAGCGCTGCAAGGCAAAAGAAAGCTTTATAAAGTAGCCTGGGTAAAGCACAATAAAGCAAATTGGTAGCTAAAACTGTCCCTCAGAACAGCAGCGTCCTGTCCCTAACTGAATTCACAGCAGAGTGAACCCAAAATGGCGGCGGCTTTTATAGTGCATCATGACATCATTTCAGCAGCCAATCACAGCCATGCCATTAGTTAACATGCCTAACATGCTTAGCAGGATGTGCCCACACTTCTTAGGATCCTCATTGGCTGAATAAAATCAAACTGGCTCATTGCATTATGGGAACTTTCGATTCCAGTATTCGATATTCTAAAAGTATCGGAACTCAGTATCGGAACTCCGATACCGCGAATATCGGTCGATACCCGATATTTCAGTATCGGAATGCTCAGCACTAATCATGACAGATCCTTATGGATTCTTCACAATATTAACTGTTTCTATACTGTCGATAACCATGACACTAGTGTGTAAAAACTTTGGTGTGTCTCATTGTAACAATATTAATTATTTTGTATATGTTTGAATATGAAGTTACATTGTAGTAAGCTAGGTCTTTTTGAGGATCAGTGCCAATTCTTGTATTCTAATGTATCTCTCCACATTAAAAATAAAATGTTGAGCTTGGATAAATATGTGAAAACCTAATATGTATATGTATATATATATATATATATGTACAGTACAGATCAAAAGTTTGGACACACCTTCCCATTTAAAGATTTTTCTGTATTTTCTTGACTATGAAAATTGTACATTCACACTGAAGGCATCAATACTATGAATTAACACATGTGGAATTATATACTTAACAAAAAAGCGTGAAACATCTGAAAATAGGTAAAAGCTTCAAGAGGTAGTCACCGGAAATGGTCTTCCAACAATCTTGAAGGAGTTCCCAGAGATGCTTAGCACTTGTTGTCCCTTTTGCCTTCACTCTGCGGTCCAGCTCACCCCAAACCATCTCGATTGGGTTCAGGTCTGGTGACTGTGGAGGCCAGGTCATCTGGCGTAGCACCCCATCACTCTCCTTCTGGGTTAAATAGCCCTTACACAGCCTGGAGGTGTGTTTGGGGTCATTGTCCTGTTGAAAAATAAATGATGGTCCAACTAAACTCAAACCGGATGGAATAGCATGCCGCTGCAAGATGCTGTGGTAGCCATGCTGGTTCAGTATGCCTTCAATTTTGAATAAATCCCCAACAGTGTCAACTGCAAAGCACCCCCACACCATCACACCTCCTCCTCCATGCTTCATGGTGGGAACCAGGCATGTAGAGTTCATCCGTTCACCTTTTCTGTGTCGCAGAAAGACACGGTGGTTGGAACCAAAGATCTCAAATTTGGACTCATCAGACCAAAGCACAGATTTCCACTGGTCTAATGTCCATTCCTTGTGTTCTTTAGCCCAAACAAGTCTCTTCTGCTTGTTGCCTGTCCTTAGCAGTGGTTTCCTAGCAGCTATTTTACCATGAAGGCCTGCTGCACAAAGTCTCCTCTTAACAGTTGTTGAAGAGATGTGTCTGCTGCTAGAACTCTGTGTGGCATTGACCTGGTCTCTAATCTGAGCTGCTGTTAACCTGCGATTTCTGAGGCTGGTGACTCGGATAAACTTATCCTCAGAAGCAGATGTGACTCTTGGTCTTACTTTCCTGGGGCGGTCCTCATGTGAGCCAGTTTCTTTGTAGTGCTTGATGGTTTTTGCAACTGCACTCGGGGACACTTTCAAAGTTTGCTCAATTTTTCAGACTGACTGACCTTCATTTCTTAAAGTAATGATGGCCACTCATTTTTCTTTACTTAGCTGCTTTTTTCTTGCCATAATACAAATTCTAACAGTCTATTCAGTAGGACTATCAGCTGTGTATCCACCTGATTTCTGCACAACACAACTGATGGTCCCAACCCCATTTATAAGGCAAGAAATCCCACTTATTAAACCTGACAAGGGACACCTGTGAAGGGAAAACCATTTCCGGTTACTACTTCTTGAAGCTCATCAAGAGAATGCCAAGAGTGTGCAAAGCAGTCATCAAAGCAAAAGGTGGCTACTTTGAAGAACCTAGAATATAAGACATATTTTCAGTTGTTTCACACTTTTTTGTTAAGTATATAATTCCACATGTGTTAATTCATAATTTTGATGCCTTCAGTGTGAATGTACAATTTTCATAGTCATGAAAATACAGAAAAATCTTTAAATGGGAAGGTGTGTCTAAAGTTTTGGTCTGTACTGTATATATGTGTATATATATATATATGTGTGTATATACAGTATATATATATATATATATATATATATATATATATATATAAGTATGTATATTGCGACAAAGTCACTGATAGTGTGTCGGAAGGGAGATATGTGTCGCTGAGACTTTTAGCCTCAGTGATGTGAAAACATGCAAGTTTTTCCTGCACAGTAGATGCAGACAGAGTTAATAGAACCACATTTACAAAGGAATGTTTTCAGTGAATAACGAAGTGCAGGGAGGGACGTTATCCACCCTATCTCCAATCAGGGCGTGCTTTGGGCTTTAAATAGCCAGCTCTGACACTCAGTTGTATTCAGTACCTGGGAAAATCTTGCTCCAGAGAGGAGCTAGCATGGGCTGTGCTGAACCTGTGTGTGGCTAATTGTGAGTGGCCAGACCTTGGCTGAGATACAGACACTGCTACAAGTTTTGTATTTCATTTTGTTTCTCTTTGGCTGAATGGGCTGTGCTTGTCTTTTTCTTTATGGACTATTGGGTAGTTTATGCCTGCTAAATAAACTAACCCAAACATTTAAAGATACAGTATCCTGTGTTTACCTCTGCATACAGCCCAGCTTGTCGCTATACCACGATATATAAAACCAAATACCATGCAGTAAGTAAAAAATAAATAGTAATAGTAAATGTAAATAACATAGGGTACTTATTTAACACTGTTTTGATAAAAAAAGCGTGAACGTCATCGCACCGCGACAATGTGTACCCGATCAGGACGGTCTTATCGCTAGTATTTAACCTAACCATGTGTCAGCAGACCTCAATGTAGATGAGGGTAGAGCAGGACCAAAATCGAACTGTTCAGACACCTGGAAAGATATATATAGAAAAATTGCGAGCCAAAAAAGGGGGAGACAAGCCCCTGTTTGTAGAAAGTACTAAAAGACTAAAGACTAAAACCAAACCAAAGAAATCAGCCAGAACATATGTTGGTATAAGTGCAACATGCAGTTGCACGTTCACACTGTAGCTTCCTACCACACAAAACCTAAGATAAAAACAAAATGAGCAAATACCCTGTAGTAAGTAAATAAATAAAGTAAATTTAAATAACATGGGGTACTTAGTTGACACTGTTTTGATCAAAAATGTGTTAAAGCCATCCAACAGCGACAAGTTGTACCCAATCAGGATTGTCCTACCTCAAGCATTAAACCTCACCATGTGTCAGCAGTAGTGATGAGCGAGCACACTCGTTACTCGAGATTTACGAGCATGCTCGGGTGTTTTCCGAGTATCTTCAGCGTGCTCGAATGTTATGTTTGAGTCACTCCGTGTGCATGATTTGCGACTTTTTGACAGCTTTAATACATGTGAGAAATGCCTAACAAACAAGCATTCCTCACATGTATTAAAGCTGTCAAATAGTCGCAAATCATGCACACGGAGTGACTCAAACATAACATTCAAGCACGCCGCAAATACTTGGCGAGCACCCGAGCATGCTTGCCGAAAGAGTTAACAGAACACACTTACTCATCCCTAGTCAGCAGACCTCAATGTAGATGGTAGGAGAGCAGGACTCAGACCTGACTATTTATTTACTTACTGCAGAGTATTTGCTTTTTACTTTAGGTTTTGTCTATTAGGAGGCCATAGTGTGAACGTGCACCTACACGTTGCTGTTATAACAACATATTTCTTTGGTTTTGGATGAATGTATGGCAGCTACCATCTGGGTGCTCTCCTAGCACTGCTTGGTGGATGAGTTGGATCCTGGAGCTGATATTTATTTAGAGGAGTTAGTTTAAACAACTAATTCTGTAAGATTATAGCATCTTCTTAATGTCCTAATAGCTAGTGTTGAGCCACCCCCGTAGTGTTCGAGTTCGGTTCGGTTCGTCGAACACCCGTGTGTTCGCCGAACTGTTCGTCGAACTGTTCGTCGAACACCTTCGAACACCGTTAAAACCAATGGCAGGCAAACAAAAACACATAGAAACACATAGAAAACACCTTCAAAGGTGTCCAAAAGCTGACAAACTGCTCAGAAGACACAACTAACACATGGAAAAGTGACAGGTACATATAGTCATGCGAAAAGAGGTGGAGGAGTAAAAGGAGGGGGAGACACAGATATAGGCATGTCATGCCCTTCTAAAATCCAAAAAGTGAGAAGCCGACACGTTCAGTCCGCTCCTGCCCGTGCCACCTCCGTGTCGCCGGGTTTGTGCCAGAGCCGTGGTGAACCCTGACGGCCAGCCCCCCTCTCCCAATACTGGTGCCTGTCCGCTGGTGGGTCGAGCGAGCACCCTGTGGTGGAGGCAGCTCTAAGCTTTTTAATTTAAATTGTCTCTCTAATTTGAATAAATACACTTTAAATCCATTTACAAGGATCTATTGGAGGGCAAGTCTCATGCCAGCAGCCGCGTAATTCCAGCTCCAGTAGCGTCCACTAAAGCTGCTGCAGTTAAAAAGCTTTTATAAGGATCGAGCTCGGCTGTCCACCGCAAGGCATCCTGCTGCCAGTCCGAGCCCCTATGCCTTGGGGTGCCTCCTGATGCTCTTCACTGAGTATCCCGTGGTCCCGAAGCATTTCCCTTGAAAAAATGAAGTGTCCAAACTACAGGTGGTGTAGCTTGCTTAACAGCCGGGATAATCCGCTGACTAGCAGACCCTGCTACTAGGCACAAAGTATTTCCTGGGCTAGATGCAGTTAAAAATTTGTAATTAGATACTCTCGTTGGATGCTGAGAAAGCATTCCATAGAGTCTCCTGGCACGCCATATATGATTCTCTTAAAAAGCTTGGGGTAGGGGTCTAGGGGACTCTTTTATAGCCAAAATCACGGCCCTGTATCGCAATACGTCACCTAGGCTGAAGATAAATGGAACTGTAGCACCCTGAGGGCTCGGTTGCTACAGAGGTATTGCACCTCACCCAGAGGTGTGATATCTCACTCTCAGGTAAGGATGGAGTGTGGATCAGGACCCGACACCTGCATGCATTACACCACATTGCCGTGGGGCAGGGCGACCAATATGCCACTGAGATGGGCACGACAGTCCCTGTCCCTGGCTGGAGTGGGGGGAGGGAACACTGAGGAAGGGGAACCCTGTAGTGCAGGAGCAGGGAGGAAGCAGTTCCTGGGTGCATTGAGAAGGGAGTATAAAAGGTGGGCACCATCTTAGTTCAGTGCAGAGAAGTCTGAGCAGAAGTGGCAGGGAGCAGGGGCTCTGCATGAGCTCTGCTCCGGAGGCGGGCCTAGTAACAGAGGCCCAGGCCTGGAAGAGGGAGAAGGAAGGAAGAGGAGCGGAGAAGGCTCCAGGAACGAGGAACGAAGGGATCTCAGGGGTGCGGACGGGCGAGTCGCCACCGCACGCTGAATCCACCTGCGTGGAGGGGTCAGGCCAAAGGGGGAGACCGGTCCCCGAAACTAGTGGAGGCACGAAACGACCCTCAGCTAGAAACAGGAGGCTGTGACATTTTATGTGGCGCAGCCCCTCGCTACACCCGCTAGGAAGGCACCACATAGGGTCATGGAAACTGGCGCCAAGTTTACCAAGAGGAGGCCCGAGGCAGCCGGACAGAAGTGTTGGTAAGAAAGGCCAGACAAAGGACACACAAAGGGGGTCCTGTGAAGCACTCCAAAGTTATCTGGGAGTTGTCTGAGCCCCTCACCTGGTGAGCACAGTACGACGTGGGCAGCCGTTACCTGCAGACGTGGTCTGGATAATAAGAACTGTGAGGTAAGGCCCTGGACTGCATCACTGACTCCGTGTCATTACTGCTGCTGCCCTGCACCATCACCCCCATCCTCCGCATACACTGCCCTGAGGCTATACTCCTCCCATGGGGAGTTATGCTACGCTCTGCTGCACCCACAACACCAGCCTCAGCGGCCTGCCCTGGAGCGGCGGTTCACTCTGACCGCAATCCACGGGTGGCGTAGTCGGACATTTAAACATCAAAACCACATAAATAGTTCCGCCACTGGTTTGACCGCCCTGAGCCACGGAACCGGGTTGCCGCCACGGAGACTACAACCACCAGCATCCACCAAAAAGGGTCTGGCTCCGGGTGTCCCAAGGCCCAGGGGGCGCGTCAGAACATTTTCATCACCTTTCACAATCACCAATGGGACAAGGCAGGGATGTTCTCTGTCCCCTCTCTTATACATCCTAGTGACGGAGCACCTGCTCACATCAATTCGCCATAACCCCAATATTAGGTGGATTGAGGTGGGAGGCACCGAGTACAAGTGCTCTCTATTTGCTGATGATGTCCTAGTATATATCACTCAATCACATATATCCATCCATGCTGTTATGGCTGAAATAGATCACTTTGTTACATGGTCAAATTTTAAAATCAATGCAGCGAAGTCTGAGGCCCTCGATGTCTCCCTCCCCAAATCCATATAGGATTCCATCCAGTCCAACTTTCCCTTTGCCTGGCCCTCACAGGGTATCAAATACTTAGGAATTCCTATTCATAGAGACCTCTCCCATCTATGTTATCTTAATTTTGGGCCCTTTATTGAACAACTCCATACAGACCACGGTTGGCAAGTTAGAACTGTAAGATTCACTACGTGAACCACTGGTGTTTTGTGGAAAAGCACATGTACACTGTGTTCCAAATTATTATGCAAAAAGTGTTTAGGAGTAGTGTTGAGCCACCCCCGTAGTGTTCGAGTTCGGTTCGGTTCGTCGAACACCCGTGTGTTCGCCGAACTGTTCGTCGAACTGTTCGTCGAACACCTTCGAACACCGTTAAAACCAATGGCAGGCAAACAAAAACACATAGAAACACATAGAAAACACCTTCAAAGGTGTCCAAAAGCTGACAAACTGCTCAGAAGACACAACTAACACATGGAAAAGTGACAAGTACATATAGTCATGCGAAAAGAAAAGAGGTGGAGGAGTAAAAGGAGGGGGAGACACAGATATAGGCATGTCATGCCCTTCTAAAATCCAAAAAGTGAGAAGCCGAGACGGCCAGTCCGCTCCTGCCCGTGCCACCTCCGTGTCGCCGGGTTTGTGCCAGAGCCGCGGTGAACCCTGACGGCCAGCCCCCCTCTCCCAATACTGGTGCCTGTCCGCTGGTGGGTCGAGAGAGCCCCCCTGTGGTGGAGGCAGCTCTAAGCTTTTTAATTTAAATTGTCCCTCTAATTTGAATGAATACACTTTAAATCCATTTACAAGGATCTATTGGAGGGCAAGTCTCATGCCAGCAGCCGCGTAATTCCAGCTCCAGTAGCATCCACTAAAGCTGCTGCAGTTAAAAAGCTTTTATAAGGATCGAGCTCGGCTGTCCACCGCAAGGCATCCTAGTGCCAGTCCCAGCCCCTATGCCTTGGGGTGCCTCCTGATGCTCTTCACTAAGTATCCCGTGGTCCCGAAGCATTTCCTTTGAAAAAATTAAGTGTCCAAACTACAGGTGGTGTAGCTTGCTTAACAGCCGGGATAATCCGCTGACTAGCAGACACTGCTACTAGGCACAAAGTATTTCCTGGGCTAGATGCAGTTAAAAATTTGTAAGTAGATACTCTCGTTGGATGCTGAGAAAGCATTCCATAGAGTCTCCTGGCACGCCATATATGATTCTCTTAAAAAGCTTGGGGTAGGGGTCTAGGGGACCCTTTTATAGCCAAAATCACGGCCCTGTATCACAATACGTCACCTAGGCTGAAGATAAATGGAACTGTAGCACCGAGGGCTCGGTTGCTACAGACGTATTGCACCTCACCCAGAGGTGTGATATCTCACTCTCAGATAAGGATGGAGTGTGGATCAGGACCCGACACCTGCATGCATTACACCACATTGCCGTGGGGCAGGGCGACCAATATGCCCCTGAGATGGGCACGACAGTCCCTGTCCCTGGCTGGAGTGGGGGGAGGGAACACTGAGGAAGGGGAACCCTGCAGTGCAGGAGCAGGGAGGAAGCAGTTCCTGGGTGCATTGAGAAGGGAGTATAAAAGGTGGGCACCATCTTAGTTCAGTGCAGAGAAGTCTGAGCAGAAGTGGCAGGGAGCAGGGGCTCTGCATGAGCTCTGCTCCGGAGGCGGGCCTAGTAACAGAGGCCCAGGCCTGCAAGAGGGAGAAGGAAGGAAGAGGAGCGGAGAAGGCTCCAGGAACGAGGAATGAAGGGATCCCAGGGGTGCGGACGGGCGAGTCGCCACCGCACGCCCGAATCCACCTGCGTGGAGGGGTCAGGCCAAAGGGGGAGACCGGTCCCCGAACTAGTGGAGGCAGGAAACGACCCTCAGCTAGAAACCGGAGGCTCTGACATTTTATGTGGCGCAGCCCCTTGCTCCACCCGCTAGGAAGGCACCACATAGGGTCAGGGAAACTGGCGCCAAGTTTACCAAGAGGAGGCCCGAGGCAGCCGGACAGAAGTGTTGGTAAGAAAGGCCAGACAAAGGACACACAAAGGGGGTCCTGTGAAGCGCTCCAAAGTTATCTGGGAGTTGTCTGAGCCCCTCACCTGGTGAGCACAGTACGACGTGGGCAGCCGTTACCTGCAGACGTGGTCTGGATAATAAGAACTGTGAGTAAAGGCCCTGAACTGCATCACTGACTCCGTGTCGTTACTGCTGCTGCCCTGCACCATCACCCCCATCCTCCGCATACACTGCCCTGAGGCTATACTCCTCCCGTGGGGAGTTATGCTACGCTCTGCTGCACCCACAACACCAGCCTTAGCGGTCTGCCCTGGAGCGGCGGTTCACTCTGACCGCAATCCACGGGTGGCGTAGTCGGACATTTAAACATCAAAACAACATAAATAGTTCCGCCACTGGTTTGACCGCCCTGAGCCACGGAACCGGATCGCCGCCACGAAGACTACAATCACCAGCATCCACCAAAAAGGGTCCGGCTCCGGGTGTCCCAAGGCCCAGGGGGTGCGTCAGAACATTTTCATCACCTTTCACAATCACCAATGGGACAAGGCAGGGATGTCCTCTGTCCCCTCTCTTATACATCCTAGTGACGGAGCACCTGCTCTCATCAATTCGCCATAACCCCAATATTAGGTGGATTGAGGTGGGAGGCACCGAGTACAAGTGCTCTCTATTTGCTGATGATGTCCTAGTATATATCACTCAATCACATATATCCATCCCTGCTGTTATGGCTGAAATAGATCACTTTGTTACATGGTAAAATTTTAAAATCAATGCAGCGAAGTCTGAGGCCCTCGATGTCTCCCTCCCTAAATCCATATAGGATTCCATCCAGTCCAACTTTCCCTTTGCCTGGCCCTCACAGGGTATCAAATACTTAGGAATTCCTATTCATAGAGACCTCTCCCATCTATGTTATCTTAATTTTGGGCCCTTTATTGAACAATTCCATACAGACCACGGTTGGCAAGTTAGAACTGTAAGATTCACTACGTGAACCACTGGTGTTTTGTGGAAAAGCACATGTACACCGCGTTCCAAATTATTATGCAAAAAGTGTTTAGGAGTGATAAGGGAAGAATTTGTTTGTTTGTCAGTTAAACTCATTGATGGTGATGTGTGTCAGGGCTCTTTATATCACTGTAAGCAATTGCAGACACCTGTGCTAATTAGTTTGGCAGGTGTGTCCAATGAAAGGCAAGACTACTTAAGAAGGCTCTCTCACATTATTAAGCAGCCTACATTTTCTGCCAAAATGGGAAAGAAAAAGGATGTGTCGGCTGCTGAGAAGCAACAAATTGTGGAGTGTTTAGGTCAAGGCATGACTACAATCAACATTGTGCGATGATCAGGATGAAGTGTCTTGGCAATCAAGAAGTATGTAGCTGATTCACAGTACACACGTGTGCGTGCTGATAAGGGCAAATTGAGGACTCTTTCCTACAGGCAATTACGTCAGGTTGAAAGAGCAGCGGCAAAAAAGCCTTGTCATAGCAGCAGACAAGTTTTTGAAGCTGCTTGTGCCTCCAATGTCCCCCGAACAACAAGATGCAGGGTCCTTCAGAGGTTTGCAGCTGTGCATACGCCATCCTGTCGACCTCCTCTATCCACTTCACACAAGCAGAAACGGCTCCAGTGGGCCAAACATTACATGAAGACTGATTTCAAAACTGTTTTGTTCACGGATGAGTGCCGTGCAGCGCTCGATGGTCCAGATGAATGGAGTGGAGGATGGCTGGTTGATGGACACCCCACGCAAACACGGCTACAGCGCCAACAAGGAGGAGGTGGAGTAATGTTTTGGGCTGGAATCATGGGGAGAGAGATTGTCGGCCCCTTTAGGATCCCTGAAGGCGCTAAAGATGAACTCCATAATGTATGTGGATTTTCTCAAACAGCACTTCCTGCCATGGTTCAAGAAGAAGAACCGTGTATTTCACAGCAAGATCATTTTTCTGCATGATAATGCACCATCTCATGCTGCACATAAAACATCTGCATCTCTGGCTGATATGGGCATAAAAGGGGACAAACTTATGGTGTGACCCCCATGCTCCCCTGACCTCTACCCCATTCAGAACCTTTGGAGCATCATTAAAAGGAGTGTCTATGATGGCGGGAGGCAGTTCACATCTAAGCAACAGCTCTGGGAGGGTATTCTGTCCTCATGCAAAACAATTGAAGCAGAAACCATCCAAAACCTGACAAATTCAATGGACGAGAGAGTTCAGAAGCTCCTTTCGAACAAGGGGTCCTATGTGAAAATGTAACATCACCTAGAATAAAGTTTTGAGTTGAAAACTGTTTGATTTCAGTTTCTAACAACCTGCTAATGCTTATAATTTCAAAAATGACCATTTTTTTGGTCTTTATTAAAATGAAAAGGTTGATCGAAAAGTTTGGGGGATCTAAGAGTGTGGCAACCCAGTAGTCATGATTACTTCGAATTCTGACAATATGAGGGTCATGCTGCAGGTAGTGCAGCAAGAAGGCACTTATGTGTCTTGCGCATCTCGGAGCCCCAAAATTATTTTCCGGGCTAGATGCAGCTAAAAATTATTTTTAATTTTAAATCTGGTGAAGCTTATTATAGATGGCCTAATAGGATCAGTGCTGCACACTGCTACAAAGCCCAAATTATTTTCCAGTCAAGATACAGATAAACATGATTAGTAATTTGAAAGCTTAAAACGGTTGGTAGGGTGATTTTAACCAATCATCAAGCTTTTACTCTCCCCAGGATGACACAGGGGTAGAAAAGTCGTTTCGGATCCATGATTTGTTCATCTTTATGAACGTGAGTCTGTCTACATTATCAGTGGAGAGCCGCGTGCGCTTATCTGTCAGCACACCACCAGCAGCGCTGAACACACGTTCAGACAGAACGCTGGCTGCGGGGCATGACAAGATCTCCAAGGCGTAAGTGGCTAGCTCCGGCCATTTATCCAGATTGGAAGCCCAAAAAGAGCAAGGGTCCAGTGACACAGTCGTGGCTTCAATGTTTACTTGGAGATACTCCTGTACCATCGTCTCTAGGCGTTGACTATGTGTCAGACTTCTTGTCTCCTGTGGCCTTGCAAAGGATGGGCTAAAAAAGTGGTGAAATGATTCCGCAAAATTGATGTTACCAGCAGATACTGTGGTTCTGTTACGGTTTGAGTGCTGAACACTTGACGGTCCCACGGTTGGCAAGTTGGAACTGTGAGATTCACTACGTGCACCACTGGTATTTTGTGGAAAAGCACATGTAAGATTCTGCAACAGTCTCTGCTGATACTCCTGCATGCGTGCATCCCTTTCTATGGCAGGAATAATTTCTGCAAATTTACTTTTGTACCGGGGATCTAACAGTGTGGCAACCCAGTAGTCAGGATTATTTCTAATTCTCACAATTCGAGGGTCATGTTGCAGGTAGTGCAGCAAGAAGGCACTCATGTGTGTTGCGCATCCAGGAGCACCAAGTCCCTGTTGTGTTGGTGGCGAGGTAACAATCATGCTTCCTTCCTCTGTCCTCTCCCCCCAACCTCGCACAACAGAAATGTGATCAAGGTCTCCCTCATCTGATGAGTCTTCCATCAGTTCGTCCTCCACTTCTTCCTGGGCTCCTGCACCTTCCTCACTAGTTTGGCTGCTACCATGCGCCCTGGTAAAATCATCTCCCCCACCCTCACATGCCTGCCGCCCTGGTGCTGCCGACCGTCTGGACCTTGCAGATGTTAGCCCTTCCGCATACAACTCCTCCTCCTCTACTTCCTCCACCTCCTCTTGTGCCACCACCTGACTCCGAATTCTGTTTAACATGTGCTCCAGCATGTAAATCACCGGAATAGTCATGCTGATAATGGCATCGTCAGCACTAAACATCTTCGTCGCCATTTCAAAACTGTGCAGAAGGGTGCATAGGTCCCTGATCTGAGACCACTCCTCCAGCGTGATTTGCCCCACCTCTGAATCTCGTTGGCCCAGGCTATACGTCAGAACGTATTGCACCAGGGCTTGTCGGTGCTGCCACAGTCGCTGCAACATGTGCAGAGTTGAATTCCACCGGGTAGGCACATCGCATTTTAGCCGGTGAAGTGGCAGGCCCAACGACTTCTGTAGAGATGTAAGTCGCTGAGCTGCGGGATGCGAACGGCGGAAGTGAGCACACAGCGACCGTGCCCTCTGCAGAAGGCCATCTAGTCTGGGATAGTGGGCTAAAAATTGCTGGACAACCAGGTTCAACACGTGAGCCATACAAGGCACGTGTGTGACATTGCCCCGGCGAAGGGCCGCACCCAGGTTTGCAGCATTGTCGCACACGGCCTTCCCTGGTTTCAGGTCCAGTGGAGACAACCATTCATGAAATTGGTTCTCCAGAGCTGACCACAACTCCTCAGCTGTGTGACTCACATTTCCCAGACATTTCAATGTAAAAACCGCCTGATGACGTTGAGCCCTACTGCCAGCATAGTAAGGAGGTGTGCAGGATCCCTTCTGCGCAGTTAGAAAGCTTGTGGCATGACCAGACAGGCTTTGGGTGCAGGTGGAAGACCGAGAGGAGGTTGAGGAGGCAGAAGCAGTGGAGGAAAAATGACATAAAGAGGATTGACGCACAACTCGTGGGGACGGCAAGACTTGGACAGCAGCCCCTTGTCCTGCTGTCACCATAGTTACCCAGTGCCCAGTCAGCGACATGTAACGCCCCTGTCCATGCCTACTCGTCCAAGTGTCTGTGGTGAAATGCACCCTGTCACACACAGAGTTTCTCAAAGAAGCGGTGATGTTGTGTGCGACATGCTGGTGGAGCGCAGGCACACCTTTCTTTGAGAAGTAGTGCCGACTGGGCATCTGGTACTGGGGCACTGCGACGGACATAAGGTCTCGAAAATCCTCTGTGTCCACCAGGCGGAAAGGCAGCATTTCTGTAGCCAAGAGCTTGCAGATGGTGAAATTCAACCTCTTAGCTTTCTCATGGCTAGGAGGAAATGGTCTTTTACTTGTCCACATCTGAGGGACCGAGGGCTGGCTATTGTGCTTAGACGGGGTTGATAAGGGTGTCCCCGGCAAACTGCCGGTCTGTGAGGAAGATGCAGGCGGACATGTTAGGTTGCCTTGATCCAAAGGTGGTGCTATCGATGTCGGACAGCGCTCAAGACCAGCTGGTGTTACCACCTCCAAAGAAAATGATGACCTGCCAATCACGCTGGCTGTTGCGGGTAAAGAGGTGGCAGGTCTGCGCCCCAAAACAGGTGTGACTGCTGTCCCCCCAGTCACAGAGGATGAAGAGGCCGCGGATGCACAAGATATGGCAGACGGTGGTTGGCCCGGCCGGCTAGACCGCATTGTAGCACACTGAGCTTCCCACTGCAACTTATGCTTCATGTCCATGTGCCGGTTCATGCATGAAGTACTCAAACTATGTATTTTTTGGCCTCTACTTAGCTTTTGCTGACAAATGTTACAGATAACACGAGTTGGGTCATCTTTATCGATCTGAAAAAATGCCCAGGCTATGCAAAGCTTAGCACCCATGCGACCTGAAGAGCCACCACGACTTGTGGTGAGAGGCAGAGTTGTGTTTGAGGATGCAGTTGTTGACGTGCTTCCAGTACTACGTCTCTGTCCAGGAAGGCGCAACCTGACCTCGTCGTCACTAGCATCTTCCTCCACCTCCTCTGCTGACCTCATCTCTTGGCTGACTGTGGGTTGACAGTAAGTGGGATCTCCGACCTCATCATCATCACCCTGTGCGTTATCACACCCGTCGTCCTCAGAGCCAACCTGTTCCTGCCCTGACAAAAAACTAAAGTTGTCGCTCCAATCAGGTATTTGAGTCTTATCATCGTCTTCCTCATTGTCTCCACCAACAGGAGTTACAGTTTGGGAATGAGGGTCTACATTATGGTCAGAACCTTCTGCGTCTGGTCCTGGATCCGACTCATAAAGATTCTGGGCATCAGTGCAGATCATTTCCTCGTCTGGATTCACAGAAGCGCTGGAGTCGACCTCTGATTCCCAGGCTATAGTATGAGTAAACAGCTCTGCAGACTCAACCATCTGTTCTACCTCATACTCAGACGGGCAGCTGGAGATTTGGGAGCTGTGAGGAAGCAAGTGCGATTTGGGTGACACCTTTGAGGACTGGAGTATTTGTGATGTTGAAGTTGATGTGGAGGAGAGCCCACTTAAAGGAGCACTTGATATCCGTTGAAGCACCTGCTGTTTTTGTGCCTCATCTGGAATTTGTAGCGATTGGCGTGGTCGTAAGAAAGGGATCTTATCACATTGTCCGCTAAAAGAAGTAGACATTTTAGTTTGGCTGGAAGATGGTCTTTCTTCTGCACCTACCCCACGGACACAACCTTTTTTCCCCTTCCCAACACGCCTATTCCCCTTTCCACCAGCAGCAGGCCTTTTTCCACTCATTTTGGTGGTTAACTAATTCACAACTCTGGAGTTGTTTGCACAAAAAAACAATGGATGGTAACCGAGCAGAGCTGAGTGGCCAAACTGTGGTATTAGGCCAAAACTATTGGCTGGGTTAGATGCAGAAAAAAATTATTTTTAATTTGCAACCTGATGGAGGTCAGTATAGATGGACTAATAGACCAAGTCCCACACACCGCTAGAAGCCCAAATATTTTTTCAGAGCTAGATGCAGAAAAAAATTATTTTTAATTTGCAACCTGATGGAGGTCAGTATAGATGGACTAATAGACCAAGTCCCACACACCGCTAGAAGCCCAAATATTTTTTCAGAGCTAGATGCAGAAAAAAATTATATTCAATTTGCAACCTGCTGGACGTCAGTATAGAAGGACTAATAGAACAAGTCCCACACACTGCTAGAAGCCCAAATATTTTTTCAGAGCTAAATGAAGAAAAAAATTATTTTTAATTTGCAACCTGATGGAGGTCAGTATAGATGGACTAATAGACCAAGTCCCACACACTGCTAGAAGCCCAAATATTTTTTCAGAGCTAGATGCAGAAAAAAATTATTTTTAATTTGCAACCTGATGGAGGTCAGTATAGATGGACTAATAGACCAAGTCCCACACACCGCTAGAAGCCCAAATATTTTTTCAGAGCTAGATGCAGAAATTTTTTTTATTCAATTTGCAACCTGATGGAGGTCAGTATAGATGGACTAATAGACCAAGTCCCACACACTGCTAGAAGCCCAAATATTTTTTCAGAGCTAGATGCAGAAAAAAATTATTTTTAATTTGCAACCTGATGGAGGTCAGTATAGATGGACTAATAGACCAAGTCCCACACACTGCTAGAAGCCCAAATATTTTTTCAGAGCTAGATGCAGAAAAAAAATATTTTTAATTTGCAACCTGATGGAGGTCAGTATAGATGGACTAATAGAACAAGTCCCACACGCTGCTAGAAGCCCAAATATTTTTTCAGAGATAAATGAAGAAAAAAATTATTTTTAATTTGCAACCTGATGGAGGTCAGTATAGATGGACTAATAGACCAAGTCCCACACACTGCTAGAAGCCCAAATATTTTTTCAGAGCTAGATGCAGAAAAAAATTATTTTTAATTTGCAACCTGATGGAGGTCAGTATAGATGGACTAATAGACCAAGTCCCACACACCGCTAGAAGCCCAAATATTTTTTCAGAGCTAGATGCAGAAAAAAATTATATTCAATTTGCAACCTGCTGGAGGTCAGTATAGAAGGACTAATAGAACAAGTCCCACACACTGCTAGAAGCCCAAATATTTTTTCAGAGCTAAATGAAGAAAAAAATTATTTTTAATTTGCAAAATGATGGAGGTCAGTATAGATGGACTAATAGACCAAGTCCCACACACTGCTAGAAGCCCAAATATTTTTTCAGAGCTAGATGCAGAAAAAAATTATATTCAGTTTGCAACCTGATGGAGGTCAGTATAGATGGACTAATAGAATGATGCTATGCCCAAAAGATTTTACTTCACTAGGTGCAGTAAAAAAATTGGTATTCTATACACAGGTGGTATATCTTGCAACACAGATAGGCTACTCCACTGACTAACACACTCTGCAATAGGCCAAAAAGGATTAGCTTTGCTAGATTCAGCCAAATGCTGTGAAAAAAACTTGCACAGCACTGGCACAGACCTGCCTGGCAAAAACTGATAGGAACTGATGTAACCTAGTCCTGAAAAGGACTCCAATTACAATTAGTCTTTACTCCCACAATCTATCTATTTAAGAGCACAGACCTGCCTGATAAAAGTCGTAGGAAATGCTGTAACCTAGTCCTTAAAAGGACTGCAATCACAACTATTCCCTACTCCCAAGCTATCTGTATATTTGTGCGAAAATTGGCTTGACATTAACAAGGTATAGCGCACACAGCAACAGCGGTGCCGTCTAACACGCAGCTGCAGCAGTGAGAAAATGGTGGCGACGGGGAAAATGGCTTGGTCTTATAGGGCAAGGACATGTGACATACACTGCCAATCACACATGCCCTTGCTTGTGTGAAAAAAAGCACTTCGCTCCGTGTGTGCGCTGCTGATAGGCTGACAGATTGCACCTCCCCACTGCAAATGCGGGAAAGAGAAAAAAAAATGGAGATCTTCATTGTTCCTGCAGAGATCCATCCCCTGCCCCTCCCCCCGCCCCGCTGTACACTCAAACTGCGTATTAACATTAATTTTCATCATTACTGAGAAAAAATCCAGTTATGATTTTGGTGCACGAACAGTTATCGAACATAACCTCGAACAGCCGAATTTTTCTCAAATTGTTCGTGTTCGCCGACCGGCTCGAACACCGCCCAAAACAGCTCGAATTTGAGATTGGCGAACAGTTCGAGTAGAACAACGCTCATCTCTATTTAGGAGTGATAAGGGAAGAATTTGTTTGTTTGTCAGTTAAACTCATTGATGGTGATGTGTGTCAGGGCTCTTTATATCACTGTAAGCAATTGCAGACACCTGTGCTAATTAGTTTGGCAGGTGTGTCCAAAGAAAGGCAAGACTACTTAAGAAGGCTGTCTCACATTATTAAGCAGCCTACATTTTCTGCCAAAATGGGAAAGAAAAAGGATGTGTCGGCTGCTGAGAAGCAACAAATTGTGGAGTGTTTAGGTCAAGGCATGACTACAATCAACATTGTGCGATGATCAGGATGAAGTGTCTTGGCAATCAAGAAGTATGTAGCTGATTCACAGTACACACGTGTGCGTGCTGATAAGGGCAAATTGAGGACTCTTTCCTACAGGTAATTACGTCAGGTTGAAAGAGCAGCGGCAAAAAAGCCTTGTCATAGCAGCAGACAAGTTTTTGAAGCTGCTGGTGCCTCCAACGTCCCCCGAACAACAAGATGCAGGGTCCTTCAGAGGTTTGCAGCTGTGCATACGCCATCCTGTCGACCTCCTCTATCCACTTCACACAAGCAGAAACGGCTCCAGTGGGCCAAACATTACATGAAGACTGATTTCAAAACTGTTTTGCTCACGGATGAGTGCCGTGCAGCGCTCGATGGTCCAGATGGATGGAGCGGAGGATGGCTGGTTGATGGACACCCCACGCAAACACGGCTACAGCGCCAACAAGGAGGAGGTGGAGTAATGTTTTGGGCTGGAATCATGGGGAGAGAGATTGTCGGCCCCTTTAGGATCCCTGAAGGCGCTAAAGATGAACTCCATAATGTATGTGGATTTTCTCAAACAGCACTTCCTGCCATGGTTCAAGAAGAAGAACCGTGTATTTCACAGCAAGATCATTTTTCTGCATGATAATGCACCATCTCATGCTGCACATAAAACATCTGCATCTCTGGCTGATATGGGCATAAAAGGGGACAAACTTATGGTGTGACCCCCATGCTCCCCTGACCTCTACCCCATTCAGAACCTTTGGAGCATCATTAAAAGGAGTGTCTATGATGGCGGGAGGCAGTTCACATCTAAGCAACAGCTCTGGGAGGGTATTCTGTCCTCATGCAAAACAATTGAAGCAGAAACCATCCAAAACCTGACAAATTCAATGGACGAGAGAGTTCAGAAGCTCCTTTCGAACAAGGGGTCCTATGTGAAAATGTAACATCACCTAGAATAAAGTTTTGAGTTGAAAACTGTTTGATTTCAGTTTCTAACAACCTGCTAATGCTTATAATTTCAAAAATGACCATTTTTTTGGTCTTTATTAAAATGAAAAGGTTAATTGAAAAGTTTGGGGGATCTAAGAGTGTGGCAACCCAGTAGTCATGATTACTTCGAATTCTGACAATATGAGGGTCATGCTGCAGGTAGTGCAGCAAGAAGGCACTTAGGTGTCTTGCGCATCTCGGAGCCCCAAAATTATTTTCCGGGCTAGATGCAGCTAAAAATTATTATTAATTTTAAATCTGGTGAAGCTTTAGTATAGATGGCCTAATAGGATCAGTGCTGCACACTGCTACAAAGCCCAAATTATTTTCCAGTCAAGATACAGATAAACATGATTAGTAATTTTAAATCTGGTGGAGCTTATTATAGATGGCCTAATAGAATCAGTGCTGCACACTGCTACAAAGCCCAAATTATTTTCCAGCCAAGATACAGATAAACATGATTAGTAATTTGAAAGCTTAAAACGGTTGGTTGGGTGATTTTAACCAATCATCAAGCTTTTACTCTCCCCAGGATGACACAGGAGTAGAAAAGTCGTTTCGGATCCATGATTTGTTCATCTTTATGAACGTGAGTCTGTCTACATTATCAGTGGAGAGCCACGTGCGCTTATCTGTCAGCACACCACCAGCAGCGATGAACACACGTTCAGACAGAACGCTGGCTGCGGGGCATGACAAGATCTCCAAGGCGTAAGTGGCTAGCTCCGGCCATTTATCCAGATTGGAAGCCCAAAAAGAGCAAGGGTCCATTGACACAGTCGTGGCTTCAATGTTTACTTGGAGATACTCCTGTACCATCGTCTCTAGGCGTTGACTATGTGTCAGACTTCTTGTCTCCTGTGGCCTTGCAAAGGATGGGCTAAAAAAAGTGGTGAAATGATTCCGCAAAATTGATGTTACCAGCAGATACTGTGGTTCTGTTACGGTTTGAGTGCTGAACACTTGACGGTCCCACGGTTGGCAAGTTGGAACTGTGAGATTCACTACGTGCACCACTGGTATTTTGTGGAAAAGCACATGTAAGATTCTGCAACAGTCTCTGCTGATACTCCTGCATGCGTGCATCCCTTTCTATGGCAGGAATAATTTCTGCAAATTTACTTTTGTACCGGGGATCTAACAGTGTGGCAACCCAGTAGTCAGGATTATTTCTAATTCTCACAATTCGAGGGTCATGTTGCAGGTAGTGCAGCAAGAAGGCACTCATGTGTGTTGCGCATCCAGGAGCACCAAGTCCCTGTTGTGTTGGTGGCGAGGTAACAATCATGCTTCCTTCCTCTGTCCTCTCCCCCCAACCTCGCACAACAGAAATGTGATCAAGGTCTCCCTCATCTGATGAGTCTTCCATCAGTTCGTCCTCCACTTCTTCCTGGGCTCCTGCACCTTCCTCACTAGTTTGGCTGCTACCATGCGCCCTGGTAAAACCATCTCCCCCACCCTCACATGCCTGCCGCCTTGGTGCTGCCGACCGTCTGGACCTTGCAGATGTTAGCCCTTCCGCATACAACTCCTCCTCCTCTACTTCCTCCACCTCCCCTTGTGCCACCACCTGACTCCGAATTCTGTTTAACATGTGCTCCAGCATGTAAATCACCGGAATAGTCATGCTGATAATGGCATCGTCAGCACTAAACATCTTCGTCGCCATTTCAAAACTGTGCAGAAGGGTGCATAGGTCCCTGATCTGAGACCACTCCTCCAGCGTGATTTGCCCCACCTCTGGATCTCGTTGGCCCAGGCTATACGTCAGAACGTATTGCACCAGGGCTTGTCGGTGCTGCCACAGTCGCTGCAACATGTGCAGAGTTGAATTCCACCGGGTAGGCACATCGCATTTTAGCCGGTGAAGTGGCAGGCCCAACGACTTCTGTAGAGATGTAAGTCGCTGAGCTGCGGGATGCGAACGGCGAAAGTGAGCACACAGCGACCGTGCCCTCTGCAGAAGGCCATCTAGTCTGGGATAGTGGGCTAAAAATTGCTGGACAACCAGGTTCAACACGTGAGCCATACAAGGCACGTGTGTGACATTGCCCCGGCGAAGGGCCGCACACAGGTTTGCAGCATTGTCGCACACGGCCTTCCTTTCAGGTCCAGTGGAGACAACCATTCATGAAATTGGTTCTCCAGAGCTGACCACAACTCCTCAGCTGTGTGACTCACATTTCCCAGACATTTCAATGTAAAAACCGCCTGATGACGTTGAGCCCTACTGCCAGCATAGTAAGGAGGTGTACAGGATCCCTTCTGTGCAGTTAGAAAGCTTGTGGCATGACCAGACAGGCTTTGGGTGCAGGTGGAAGACCGAGAGGAGGTTGAGGAGGCAGAAGCAGTGGAGGAACTTTGACATAAAGAGGATTGACGCACAACTCGTGGGGACGGCAAGACTTGGACAGCAGCCCCTTGTCCTGCTGTCACCATAGTTACCCAGTGCCCAGTCAGCGACATGTAACGCCCCTGTCCATGCCTACTCGTCCAAGTGTCTGTGGTGAAATGCACCCTGTCACACACAGAGTTTCTCAAAGAAGCGGTGATGTTGTGTGCGACATGCTGGTGGAGCGCAGGCACACCTTTCTTTGAGAAGTAGTGCCGACTGGGCATCTGGTACTGGGGCACTGCGACGGACATAAGGTCTCGAAAATCCTCTGTGTTCACAAGGCGGAAAGGCAGCATTTCTGTAGCCAAGAGCTTGCAGATGGTGAAATTCAACCTCTTAGCTTTCTCATGGCTAGGAGGAAATGGTCTTTTACTTGTCCACATCTGAGGGACCGAGGGCTGGCTATTGTGCTTAGACGGGGTTGATAAGGGTGTCCCCGGCAAACTGCCGGTCTGTGAGGAAGATGCAGGCGGACATGTTAGGTTGCCTTGATCCAAAGGTGGTGCTATCGATGTCGGACAGCGCTCAACACCAGCTGGTGTTACCACCTCCAAAGAAAATGATGACCTGCCAATCACGCTGGCTGTTGCGGGTAAAGAGGTGGCAGGTGTGCGCCCCAAAACAGGTGTGACTGCTGTCCCCCCAGTCACAGAGGATGAAGAGGCCGCGGATGTACAAGATATGGCAGACGGTGGTTGGCCCGGCCGGCTAGGCCGCATTGTAGCACACTGAGCTTCCCACTGCAACTTATGCTTCATGTCCATGTGCCGGTTCATGCATGAAGTACTCAAACTATGTATTTTTTGGCCTCTACTTAGCTTTTGCTGACAAATGTTACAGATAACACGAGTTGGGTCGTCTTTATCGATCTGAAAAAATGCCCAGGCTATGCAAGGCTTAGCACCCATGCGACCTGAAGAGCCACCACGACTTGTGGTGAGAGGCAGAGTTGTGTTTGAGGATGCAGTTGTTGACGTGCTTCCAGTACTACGTCTCTGTCCAGGAAGGCGCAACCTGACCTCGTCGTCACTAGCATCTTCCTCCACCTCCTCTGCTGACCTCATCTCTTGGCTGACTGTGGGTTGACAGTAAGTGGGATCTCCAACCTCATCATCATCACCCTGTGCGTTATCACACCCGTCGTCCTCAGAGCCAACCTGTTCCTGCCCTGACAAAAAACTAAAGTTGTCGCTCCAATCAGGTATTTGAGTCTTATCATCGTCTTCCTCATTGTCTCCACCAACAGGAGTTACAGTTTGAGAATGAGGGTCTACATTATGGTCAGAACCTTCTGCGTCTGGTCCTGGATCCGACTCATAAAGATTCTGGGCATCAGTGCAGATCATTTCCTCGTCTGGATTCACAGAAGCGCTGGAGTCGACCTCTGATTCCCAGGCTATAGTATGAGTAAACAGCTCTGCAGACTCAACCATCTGTTCTACCTCATACTCAGACGGGCAGCTGGAGATTTGGGAGCTGTGAGGAAGCAAGTGCGATTGGGGTGACACCTTTGAGGACTGGAGTATTTGTGATGTTGAAGTTGATGTGGAGGAGAGCCCACTTAAAGGCGCACTTGATATCCGTTGAAGCACCTGCTGTTTTTGTGCCTCATCTGGAATTTGTAGCGATTGGCGTGGCCGTAAGAAAGGGATCTTATCACATTGTCCGCTAAAAGAAGTAGACATTTTAGTTTGGCTGGAAGATGGTCTTTCTTCTGCAGATGTTACTGTTGCTTTAACACCTACCCCACGGACACAACCTTTTTTCCCCTTCCCAACACGCCTATTCCCCTTTCCACCAGCAGCAGGCCTTTTTCCACTCATTTTGGTGGTTAACTAATTAACAACTCTGGAGTTGTTTGCACAAAAAAACAATGGATGGGAACCGAGCAGAGCTGAGTGGCCAAACTGTGGTATTAGGCCAAAACTATTGGCTGGGTTAGATGCAGAAAAAAATTATATTCAATTTGCAACCTGATGGAGGTCAGTATAGATGGACTAATAGAGAAAGTCCCACACACTGCTAGAAGGCCAAATATTTTTTCAGAGCTAGATGCAGATAAAAATTATTTTTAATTTGCAACCTGATGGAGGTCTGTATAGATGGACTAATAGAGAAAGTCCCACACACTGCTAGAAGGCCAAATATTTTTTCAGAGCTAGATGCAGATAAAAATTATTTTTAATTTGCAACCTGATGGAGGTCAGTATAGATGGACTAATAGAGAAAGTCCCACACACTGCTAGAAGGCCAAATATTTTTTCAGAGGTAGATGCAGAAAAAAATATATTCAGTTTGCAACCTGATGGAGGTCTGTATAGATGGATTAATAGAACAAGTCTCACACACAGCTAGAAGCCCAATATTTTTCCAGAGGTAGATGCAGAAAAAAATATATTCAGTTTGCAACCTGATAGAGGTCAGTATAGATGGACTAATACAACAAGTCCCACACACAGCTAGAAGCCCAATATTTTTTCAGAGGTAGATGCAGAAAAAAATATATTCAGTTTGCAACCTGATGGAGGTCTGTATAGATGGATTAATAGAACAAGTCCCACACACAGCTAGAAGCCCAATATTTCTTCAGAGGTAGATGCAGAAAAAAATATATTCAGTTTGCAACCTGATGGAGGTCAGTATAGATGGACTAATACAACAAGTCCCACACACAGCTAGAAGCCCAATATTTTTTCAGAGGTAGATGCAGAAAAAAATATATTCAGTTTGCAACCTGATGGAGGTCTGTATAGATGGATTAATAGAACAAGTCCCACACACAGCTAGAAGCCCAATATTTTTTCAGAGGTAGATGCAGAAAAAAATATATTCAGTTTGCAACCTGATGGAGGTCTGTATAGATGGATTAATAGAACAAGTCCCACACACAGCTAGAAGCCCAATATTTTTTCAGAGGTAGATGCAGAAAAAAATATATTCAGTTTGCAACCTGATGGAGGTCAGTATAGATGGACTAATACAACAAGTCCCACACACAGCTAGAAGCCCAATATTTTTTCAGAGGTAGATGCAGAAAAAAATATATTCAGTTTGCAACCTGATGGAGGTCTGTATAGATGGATTAATAGAACAAGTCCCACACACAGCTAGAAGCCCAATATTTTTTCAGAGGTAGATGCAGAAAAAAATATATTCAGTTTGCAACCTGATGGAGGTCTGTATAGATGGATTAATACAACAAGTCCCACACACAGCTAGAAGCCCAATATTTTTTCAGAGGTAGATGCAGAAAAAAATATATTCAGTTTGCAACCTGATGGAGGTCTGTATAGATGGATTAATAGAACAAGTCCCACACACAGCTAGAAGCCCAATATTTTTTCAGAGATAGATGAAGAAAAAAATATATGCAGTTTGCAACCTGATGGAGGTCAGTATAGATGGACTAATACAACAAGTCCCACACACAGCTAGAAGTCCAATATTTTTTCAGAGCTAGATGCAGAAAAAAATTATATTCAATTTGCAACCTGATGGAGGTCAGTATAGATGGACTAATAGAATGATGCTATGCCCAAAAGATTTTACTTCACTAGGTGCAGTAAAAAAATTGGTATTCTATACACAGGTGGTATATCTTGCAACACAGATAGGCTACTCCACTGACTAACACACTCTGCAATAGGCCAAAAAGGATTAGCTTTGCTAGATTCAGCCAAATGCTGTGAAAAAAACTTGCACAGCACTGGCACAGACCTGCCTGGCAAAAACTGATAGGAACTGATGTAACCTAGTCCTGAAAAGGACTCCAATTACAATTAGTCTTTACTCCCACAATCTATCTATTTAAGAGCACAGACCTGCCTGATAAAAGTCGTAGGAAATGCTGTAACCTAGTCCTTAAAAGGACTGCAATCACAACTATTCCCTACTCCCAAGCTATCTGTAGATTTGTGCGAAAATTGGCTTGAAATTAACAAGGTATAGCGCACACAGCAACAGCGGTGCCGTCTAACACGCAGCTGCAGCAGTGAGAAAATGGTGGCGACGGGGAAAATGGCTTGGTCTTATAGGGCAAGGACATGTGACATACACTGCCAATGACACATGCCCTTGCTTGTGTGAAAAAAAGCACTTCGCTCCGTGTGTGCGCTGCTGATAGGCTGACAGATTGCACCTCCCCACTGTAAATGTGGGAAAGAGAAAAAAAAAATGGAGATCTTCATTGTTCCTGCAGAGATCCATCCCCTGCCCCTCCCCCCGCCCCGCTGTACACTCAAACTGCGTATTAACATTAATTTTCATCATTACTGAGAAAAAATCCAGTTATGATTTTGGTGCACGAACAGTTATCGAACATAACTTCGAACAGCCAAATTTTTCTCAAATTGTTCGTGTTCGCCGAACGGCTCGAACACCGCCCAAAACAGCTCGAATTTGAGATTGGCGAACAGTTCGAGTAGAACAACGCTCATCTCTACTAATAGCCTCATTGTCAGAATACTATTCATTAACAAGGGTGTGAAGAGTAATAAAAGTTAATTGGGCAGCTCCTTATAATGTGCATGTTCATGTAAATGAGACCAAATTAGTAAATCCAATGTACTTGAGTAAATTTAGAGCAGCCAGGGAAGTCATAATTACTCATAAATAGAAGCATAAAAAATAAGTTGGGTGTATTCCTAAACAAGATCTACTCCACCCTAAAATGACATATGTGACTCAATTCCCCAAATTAGCAGATCAGATTCCTAGCTCTTAATGGCCAGAAGAGGCTAGGAAAATAATATTACGAATGAGCATTGTCGTAGGAATTCTCCCTCATAGTTCTGACTGCTATATATACCATATACCATCCAAGTCACAGATATAAGGAAGAAGCTCATGTGAGTGCTGGTAACTCAAAAACACAAACTAACAAGCCAAAAGTTGTAATTTGGGATAAAAACTCGGTATCCCGGGCTTCGCTCTCTTCTCCTGTGTCCGCTCCCCATTCTTGTTCTCCATGCTGGGTTTTGCAGGTTGCGCAGCATTATATCCTCCACCTCTGTCCTGGGATTTAGTGTTTGGTGTGCTCCAACATCTATCTACACTGTGCTTACTTGCTTCCTTCCCTGCTCAAATTAATATACTGTAGGACATTAGCTTTAGTGGTCCATTTTGGGATCTCTTGAGTGGTCCATCTTCATGCACACTGGTGTATTACAGCTACATACATTAAGTTGCATAAGGCCAGTTTCACACATACGTGTTCCAAAGTCCGAGTAAAGACTGGCTGTAGGACTCCTAGCAGTCAGGAGATCTGTGGCCAGTCCATACATTGCGGTACTTGGACTATGAAACATAGATGTGTAAAACTGGTCTTAGGGTATAATATAGCACTCAGTTTAGAATGCAAGTACCTACAGATCCCTTTATAGTCTGCGATCAGTGCAAAAAAAAAAAAATTATATATATACTGTAAATATATGTATATGATGAGAAAATTGATTCCCAGGACACGTCCTTCTCTTTTGATTAGTGGGCATGGCGCAATGCCATTATTGTGGCGTGATAAAAGTAGCCAGGGATGCCGGCAGGGAAAAGATGGTCTACATGGCTCCTGTCAAGCAGCCACAGAATTCTGACCTTCATTTGCTCATCTTGTGTATATATAATGTACAGTAAATAATTTTTTTATATGATATCAAAATATCACAAAAGACTTGGCAATTCAAAAGTATAACAGGACACATACAGATGTAACAGAGTCTGTAAACATGTAGAATATAATTTACAATAATATGCCATGATTTTATGTATTACTAAAGATTTTCCATAGGAGGACTGCATTTAAATTAAATGAGCTACTTGTTTAAGTATTAAACAAAACATTGGCCTTAAAAAGTTCTCATGATGACAATCCTTGGTCCATATGCCCTGTTAGGGGTTATATAGGCAGCGGCTGTCAAACATGAGTCCTCACACTCTATATAAACTCTGTAAAAGACCCAAATCTGAGGACGGTTGATGAGTTGGGTGGGTGATTCTGAGGATGGTTGATGAATCGGGTGGGAGATTCTGAGGATGGTTGATGAGTCGGGTGGGTGATTCTGAGGACGGTTGATGAGTTGGGTGGGTGATTCTGAGGATGGTTGATGAGTCGGGTGGGTGATTCTGAGGACGGTTGATGAGTTGGGTGGGTGATCTGAGGATGGTTGATGAGTTGTGATTCTGAGGATCAGTAATGAGAATGTTTTTGTTGAGATAAGCTCAATAACGTTTGGGCCACTGTGATGTTTTCAGTCAATGGGTGGCCTTCTATTACATATGAATCAGGACATTTCTCACCTTTGACTCGGCAAAAACTGTTACTGTAGCTCTTATTCATTCTCGTCTCGACTATTGCAACTCTCTACTAATTGGTCTCCCTCTTACTAAACTCTCCCCTCTCCAATCTGTCCTTAACCCAGCAGCAAGGATCATATTCCTCGCCAACCGCTACACTGATGCCTCTTCCCTGTGCCAGTCATTGCATTGGTTAACCATCCAATATAGAGTTCAATTTAATCTTATCACGCTTACCCACAAAGTGCTCCATGCTTCAGTACCCCCCTACATCTCCTCCCTTGTCTCAGTCTACCACCCTACACGTGCCCTCCATTCTGCCAATGACTTAAAACTAAAATCCTCCATAATCCAAACTTCCCACTCCTGTCTCCAAGATTTCTCGCGTGCTGCGCCAATTCTTTGGAATGCACTACCCAGGACAGTTCGATTAATTCCCAATGTGAGGACCTGGCCATTTTCTAAATACTTTTCCAGCACTGAGTATTCCTTTTCGTCAATCTTAATTTTGTGTTTTGTTAGAAATTTGCTTGCTTTGTTTTGTTAGTGATTTGTTTGCTCATCAGTTCAACCTCAGGTATCTATTCCATTCAGTGACCATATCTCCAAGACCTTGGCCCATTGTTCTCTCCATCACCTCAGGTAGTCTCACATGCAAACCCAGGGGATGGGTTCCACCTGAGAAAATATCTCCACTAAGGCACAATTAGCTGGGGGAGGGAGGGGTGAGCTCTTCTGCCAATTCAGGGGGCTGAACCGTGTGCAGGAGAAAGGGAAGATTCATTGCTAGTCGGACGGAGAGCTGGCTGGTATCACGGGCTGCGGTCGTGATATCCATCATCCAAAGGAGCATATGCTGTGACTGCCGATATACCGGCGGGAGATACAAAAAGCTGGGGCCAACCAAAAGTTGGGGGACAGTGGGTATCACCTGGTATGGGGCAGTGGAACTACTGATCCCAGGTTGGAAACTCTAGGACTAAGAGATTTGCCTGTTGGACATTTACCTGGAATTGCTGTTCACCGTGGTCGGAAGGAATAAAACTAATGGCATCAATAACCTGCCTAGGTGATTATTAAAATCCACAACCACACATCTTTACACCCAATACCCACAGTTTCCAGCGGACCCTAAAAACCTATTTCTTTAGACTGGCGTATCGCCTAAACACACTCTCTGTCCGTCCCAGTTTTCCCCCATATTAAAATCTTCTTCAATTTCAGGTTCATACCATCCATGCACTTAATAGCCTCGGTCAGGACTGTACACATTCTGGCTGGCGACCAGTCCATGTATTATTATTTATCCTATTTAGTATTAGTGTTGAGCCACCCCCGTAGTGTTCGAGTTCGGTTCGGTTCGTCGAACACCCGTGTGTTCGCCGAACTGTTCGTCGAACTGTTCGTCGAACACCTTCGAACACCGTTAAAACCAATGGCAGGCAAACAAAAACACATAGAAACACATAGAAAACACCTTCAAAGGTGTCCAAAAGCTGACAAACTGCTCAGAAGACACAACTAACACATGGAAAAGTGACAAGTACATATAGTCATGCGAAAAGAAAAGAGGTGGAGGAGTAAAAGGAGGGGGAGACACAGATATAGGCATGTCATGCCCTTCTAAAATCCAAAAAGTGAGAAGCCGAGACGGCCAGTCCGCTCCTGCCCGTGCCACCTCCGTGTCGCCGGGTTTGTGCCAGAGCCGCGGTGAACCCTGACGGCCAGCCCCCCTCTCCCAATACTGGTGCCTGTCCGCTGGTGGGTCGAGAGAGCCCCCCTGTGGTGGAGGCAGCTCTAAGCTTTTTAATTTAAATTGTCCCTCTAATTTGAATGAATACACTTTAAATCCATTTACAAGGATCTATTGGAGGGCAAGTCTCATGCCAGCAGCCGCGTAATTCCAGCTCCAGTAGCGTCCACTAAAGCTGCTGCAGTTAAAAAGCTTTTATAAGGATCGAGCTCGGCTGTCCACCGCAAGGCATCCTAGTGCCAGTCCCAGCCCCTATGCCTTGGGGTGCCTCCTGATGCTCTTCACTAAGTATCCCGTGGTCCCGAAGCATTTCCTTTGAAAAAATTAAGTGTCCAAACTACAGGTGGTGTAGCTTGCTTAACAGCCGGGATAATCCGCTGACTAGCAGACACTGCTACTAGGCACAAAGTATTTCCTGGGCTAGATGCAGTTAAAAATTTGTAAGTAGATACTCTCGTTGGATGCTGAGAAAGCATTCCATAGAGTCTCCTGGCACGCCATATATGATTCTCTTAAAAAGCTTGGGGTAGGGGTCTAGGGGACCCTTTTATAGCCAAAATCATGGCCCTGTATCACAATACGTCACCTAGGCTGAAGATAAATGGAACTGTAGCACCGAGGGCTCGGTTGCTACAGACGTATTGCACCTCACCCAGAGGTGTGATATCTCACTCTCAGATAAGGATGGAGTGTGGATCAGGACCCGACACCTGCATGCATTACACCACATTGCCGTGGGGCAGGGCGACCAATATGCCCCTGAGATGGGCACGACAGTCCCTGTCCCTGGCTGGAGTGGGGGGAGGGAACACTGAGGAAGGGGAACCCTGCAGTGCAGGAGCAGGGAGGAAGCAGTTCCTGGGTGCATTGAGAAGGGAGTATAAAAGGTGGGCACCATCTTAGTTCAGTGCAGAGAAGTCTGAGCAGAAGTGGCAGGGAGCAGGGGCTCTGCATGAGCTCTGCTCCGGAGGCGGGCCTAGTAACAGAGGCCCAGGCCTGCAAGAGGGAGAAGGAAGGAAGAGGAGCGGAGAAGGCTCCAGGAACGAGGAATGAAGGGATCCCAGGGGTGCGGACGGGCGAGTCGCCACCGCACGCCCGAATCCACCTGCGTGGAGGGGTCAGGCCAAAGGGGGAGACCGGTCCCCGAACTAGTGGAGGCAGGAAACGACCCTCAGCTAGAAACCGGAGGCTCTGACATTTTATGTGGCGCAGCCCCTTGCTCCACCCGCTAGGAAGGCACCACATAGGGTCAGGGAAACTGGCGCCAAGTTTACCAAGAGGAGGCCCGAGGCAGCCGGACAGAAGTGTTGGTAAGAAAGGCCAGACAAAGGACACACAAAGGGAGTCCTGTGAAGCGCTCCAAAGTTATCTGGGAGTTGTCTGAGCCCCTCACCTGGTGAGCACAGTACGACGTGGGCAGCCGTTACCTGCAGACGTGGTCTGGATAATAAGAACTGTGAGTAAAGGCCCTGAACTGCATCACTGACTCCGTGTCGTTACTGCTGCTGCCCTGCACCATCACCCCCATCCTCCGCATACACTGCCCTGAGGCTATACTCCTCCCGTGGGGAGTTATGCTACGCTCTGCTGCACCCACAACACCAGCCTTAGCGGTCTGCCCTGTAGCGGCGGTTCACTCTGACCGCAATCCACGGGTGGCGTAGTCGGACATTTAAACATCAAAACCACATAAATAGTTCCGCCACTGGTTTGACCGCCCTGAGCCACGGAACCGGATCGCCGCCACGAAGACTACAACCACCAGCATCCACCAAAAAGGGTCCGGCTCCGGGTGTCCCAAGGCCCAGGGGGTGCGTCAGAACATTTTCATCACCTTTCACAATCACCAATGGGACAAGGCAGGGATGTCCTCTGTCCCATCTCTTATACATCCTAGTGACGGAGCACCTGCTCTCATCAATTCGCCATAACCCCAATATTAGGTGGATTGAGGTGGGAGGCACCGAGTACAAGTGCTCTCTATTTGCTGATGATGTCCTAGTATATATCACTCAATCACATATATCCATCCCTGCTGTTATGGCTGAAATAGATCACTTTGTTACATGGTAAAATTTTAAAATCAATGCAGCGAAGTCTGAGGCCCTCGATGTCTCCCTCCCTAAATCCATATAGGATTCCATCCAGTCCAACTTTCCCTTTGCCTGGCCCTCACAGGGTATCAAATACTTAGGAATTCCTATTCATAGAGACCTCTCCCATCTATGTTATCTTAATTTTGGGCCCTTTATTGAACAATTCCATACAGACCACGGTTGGCAAGTTAGAACTGTAAGATTCACTACGTGAACCACTGGTGTTTTGTGGAAAAGCACATGTACACCGCGTTCCAAATTATTATGCAAAAAGTGTTTAGGAGTGATAAGGGAAGAATTTGTTTGTTTGTCAGTTAAACTCATTGATGGTGATGTGTGTCAGGGCTCTTTATATCACTGTAAGCAATTGCAGACACCTGTGCTAATTAGTTTGGCAGGTGTGTAAAATGAAAGGCAAGACTACTTAAGAAGGCTCTCTCACATTATTAAGCAGCCTACATTTTCTGCCAAAATGGGAAAGAAAAAGGATGTGTCGGCTGCTGAGAAGCAACAAATTGTGGAGTGTTTAGGTCAAGGCATGACTACAATCAACATTGTGCGATGATCAGGATGAAGCGTCTTGGCAATCAAGAAGTATGTAGCTGATTCACAGTACACACGTGTGCGTGCTGATAAGGGCAAATTGAGGACTCTTTCCTACAGGCAATTACGTCAGGTTGAAACAGCAGCGGCAAAAAAGCCTTGTCATAGCAGCAGACAAGTTTTTGAAGCTGCTTGTGCCTCCAACGTCCCCCGAACAACAAGATGCAGGGTCCTTCAGAGGTTTGCAGCTGTGCATATGCCATCCTGTCGACCTCCTCTATCCACTTCACACAAGCAGAAACGGCTCCAGTGGGCCAAACATTACATGAAGACTGATTTCAAAACTGTTTTGTTCACGGATGAGTGCCGTGCAGCGCTCGATGGTCCAGATGAATGGAGTGGAGGATGGCTGGTTGATGGACACCCCACGCAAACACGGCTACAGCGCCAACAAGGAGGAGGTGGAGTAATGTTTTGGGCTGGAATCATGGGGAGAGAGATTGTCGGCCCCTTTAGGATCCCTGAAGGCGCTAAAGATGAACTCCATAATGTATGTGGATTTTCTCAAACAGCACTTCCTGCCATGGTTCAAGAAGAAGAACCGTGTATTTCACAGCAAGATCATTTTTCTGCATGATAATGCACCATCTCATGCTGCACATAAAACATCTGCATCTCTGGCTGATATGGGCATAAAAGGGGACAAACTTATGGTGTGACCCCCATGCTCCCCTGACCTCTACCCCATTCAGAACCTTTGGAGCATCATTAAAAGGAGTGTCTATGATGGCGGGAGGCAGTTCACATCTAAGCAACAGCTCTGGGAGGGTATTCTGTCCTCATGCAAAACAATTGAAGCAGAAACCATCCAAAACCTGACAAATTCAATGGACGAGAGAGTTCAGAAGCTCCTTTCGAACAAGGGGTCCTATGTGAAAATGTAACATCACCTAGAATAAAGTTTTGAGTTGAAAACTGTTTGATTTCAGTTTCTAACAACCTGCTAATGCTTATAATTTCAAAAATGACCATTTTTTTGGTCTTTATTAAAATGAAAAGGTTGATCGAAAAGTTTGGGGGATCTAAGAGTGTGGCAACCCAGTAGTCATGATTACTTCGAATTCTGACAATATGAGGGTCATGCTGCAGGTAGTGCAGCAAGAAGGCACTTATGTGTCTTGCGCATCTCGGAGCCCCAAAATTATTTTCCGGGCTAGATGCAGCTAAAAATTATTTTTAATTTTAAATCTGGTGAAGCTTATTATAGATGGCCTAATAGGATCAGTGCTGCACACTGCTACAAAGCCCAAATTATTTTCCAGTCAAGATACAGATAAACATGATTAGTAATTTGAAAGCTTAAAATGGTTGGTAGGGTGATTTTAACCAATCATCAAGCTTTTACTCTCCCCAGGATGACACAGGGGTAGAAAAGTCGTTTCGGATCCATGATTTGTTCATCTTTATGAACGTGGGTCTGTCTACATTATCAGTGGAGAGCCGCGTGCGCTTATCTGTCAGCACACCACCAGCAGCGCTGAACACACGTTCAGACAGAACGCTGGCTGCGGGGCATGACAAGATCTCCAAGGCGTAAGTGGCTAGCTCCGGCCATTTATCCAGATTGGAAGCCCAAAAAGAGCAAGGGTCCAGTGACACAGTCGTGGCTTCAATGTTTACTTGGAGATACTCCTGTACCATCGTCTCTAGGCGTTGACTATGTGTCAGACTTCTTGTCTCCTGTGGCCTTGCAAAGGATGGGCTAAAAAAGTGGTGAAATGATTCCGCAAAATTGATGTTACCAGCAGATACTGTGGTTCTGTTACGGTTTGAGTGCTGAACACTTGACGGTCCCACGGTTGGCAAGTTGGAACTGTGAGATTCACTACGTGCACCACTGGTATTTTGTGGAAAAGCACATGTAAGATTCTGCAACAGTCTCTGCTGATACTCCTGCATGCGTGCATCCCTTTCTATGGCAGGAATAATTTCTGCAAATTTACTTTTGTACCGGGGATCTAACAGTGTGGCAACCCAGTAGTCAGGATTATTTCTAATTCTCACAATTCGAGGGTCATGTTGCAGGTAGTGCAGCAAGAAGGCACTCATGTGTGTTGCGCATCCAGGAGCACCAAGTCCCTGTTGTGTTGGTGGCGAGGTAGCAATCATGCTTCCTTCCTCTGTCCTCTCCCCCCAACCTCGCACAACAGAAATGTGATCAAGGTCTCCCTCATCTGATGAGTCTTCCATCAGTTCGTCCTCCACTTCTTCCTGGGCTCCTGCACCTTCCTCACTAGTTTGGCTGCTACCATGCACCCTGGTAAAATCATCTCCCCCACCCTCACATGCCTGCCGCCTTGGTGCTGCCGACCGTCTGGACCTTGCAGATGTTAGCCCTTCCGCATACAACTCCTCCTCCTCTACTTCCTCCACCTCCTCTTGTGCCACCACCTGACTCCGAAATCTGTTTAACATGTGCTCCAGCATGTAAATCCCCGGAATAGTCATGCTGATAATGGCATCGTCAGCACTAAACATCTTCGTCGCCATTTCAAAACTGTGCAGAAGGGTGCATAGGTCCCTGATCTGAGACCACTCCTCCAGCGTGATTTGCCCCACCTCTGAATCTCGTTGGCCCAGGCTATACGTCAGAACGTATTGCACCAGGGCTTGTCGGTGCTGCCACAGTCGCTGCAACATGTGCAGAGTTGAATTCCACCGGGTAGGCACATCGCATTTTAGCCGGTGAAGTGGCAGGCCCAACGACTTCTGTAGAGATGTAAGTCGCTGAGCTGCGGGATGCGAACGGCGGAAGTGAGCACACAGCGACCGTGCCCTCTGCAGAAGGCCATCTAGTCTGGGATAGTGGGCTAAAAATTGCTGGACAACCAGGTTCAACATGTGAGTCATACAAGGCACGTGTGTGACATTGCCCCGGCGAAGGGCCGCACCCAGGTTTGCAGCATTGTCGCACACGGCCTTCCCTGGTTTCAGGTCCAGTGGAGACAACCATTCATGAAATTGGTTCTCCAGAGCTGACCACAACTCCTCAGCTGTGTGACTCACATTTCCCAGACATTTCAATGTAAAAACCGCCTGATGACGTTGAGCCCTACTGCCAGCATAGTAAGGAGGTGTGCAGGATCCCTTCTGCGCAGTTAGAAAGCTTGTGGCATGACCAGACAGGCTTTGGGTGCAGGTGGAAGACCGAGAGGAGGTTGAGGAGGCAGAAGCAGTGGAGGAAAAATGACATAAAGAGGATTGACGCACAACTCGTGGGGACGGCAAGACTTGGACAGCAGCCCCTTGTCCTGCTGTCACCATAGTTACCCAGTGCCCAGTCAGCGACATGTAACGCCCCTGTCCATGCCTACTCGTCCAAGTGTCTGTGGTGAAATGCACCCTGTCACACACAGAGTTTCTCAAAGAAGCGGTGATGTTGTGTGCGACATGCTGGTGGAGCGCAGGCACACCTTTCTTTGAGAAGTAGTGCCGACTGGGCATCTGGTACTGGGGCACTGCGACGGACATAAGGTCTCGAAAATCCTCTGTGTCCACCAGGCGGAAAGGCAGCATTTCTGTAGCCAAGAGCTTGCAGATGGTGAAATTCAACCTCTTAGCTTTCTCATGGCTAGGAGGAAATGGTCTTTTACTTGTCCACATCTGAGGGACCGAGGGCTGGCTATTGTGCTTAGACGGGGTTGATAAGGGTGTCCCCGGCAAACTGCCGGTCTGTGAGGAAGATGCAGGCGGACATGTTAGGTTGCCTTGATCCAAAGGTGGTGCTATCGATGTCGGACAGCGCTCAAGACCAGCTGGTGTTACCACCTCCAAAGAAAATGATGACCTGCCAATCACGCTGGCTGTTGCGGGTAAAGAGGTGGCAGGTCTGCGCCCCAAAACAGGTGTGACTGCTGTCCCCCCAGTCACAGAGGATGAAGAGGCCGCGGATGCACAAGATATGGCAGACGGTGGTTGGCCCGGCCGGCTAGACCGCATTGTAGCACACTGAGCTTCCCACTGCAACTTATGCTTCATGTCCATGTGCCGGTTCATGCATGAAGTACTCAAACTATGTATTTTTTGGCCTCTACTTAGCTTTTGCTGACAAATGTTACAGATAACACGAGTTGGGTCATCTTTATCGATCTGAAAAAATGCCCAGGCTATGCAAGGCTTAGCACCCATGCGACCTGAAGAGCCACCACGACTTGTGGTGAGAGGCAGAGTTGTGTTTGAGGATGCAGTTGTTGACATGCTTCCAGTACTACGTCTCTGTCCAGGAAGGCGCAACCTGACCTCGTCGTCACTAGCATCTTCCTCCACCTCCTCTGCTGACCTCATCTCTTGGCTGACTGTGGGTTGACAGTAAGTGGGATCTCCGACCTCATCATCATCACCCTGTGCGTTATCACACCCGTCGTCCTCAGAGCCAACCTGTTCCTGCCCTGACAAAAAACTAAAGTTGTCGCTCCAATCAGGTATTTGAGTCTTATCATCGTCTTCCTCATTGTCTCCACCAACAGGAGTTACAGTTTGGGAATGAGGGTCTACATTATGGTCAGAACCTTCTGCGTCTGGTCCTGGATCCGACTCATAAAGATTCTGGGCATCAGTGCAGATCATTTCCTCATCTGGATTCACAGAAGCGCTGGAGTCGACCTCTGATTCCCAGGCTATAGTATGAGTAAACAGCTCTGCAGACTCAACCATCTGTTCTACCTCATACTCAGACGGGCAGCTGGAGATTTGGGAGCTGTGAGGAAGCAAGTGCGATTTGGGTGACACCTTTGAGGACTGGAGTATTTGTGATGTTGAAGTTGATGTGGAGGAGAGCCCACTTAAAGGAGCACTTGATATCCGTTGAAGCACCTGCTGTTTTTGTGCCTCATCTGGAATTTGTAGCGATTGGCGTGGCCGTAAGAAAGGGATCTTATCACATTGTCCGCTAAAAGAAGTAGACATTTTAGTTTGGCTGGAAGATGGTCTTTCTTCTGCACCTACCCCACGGACACAACCTTTTTTCCCCTTCCCAACACGCCTATTCCCCTTTCCACCAGCAGCAGGCCTTTTTCCACTCATTTTGGTGGTTAACTAATTCACAACTCTGGAGTTGTTTGCACAAAAAAACAATGGATGGTAACCGAGCAGAGCTGAGTGGCCAAACTGTGGTATTAGGCCAAAACTATTGGCTGGGTTAGATGCAGAAAAAAATTATTTTTAATTTGCAACCTGATGGAGGTCAGTATAGATGGACTAATAGACCAAGTCCCACACACCGCTAGAAGCCCAAATATTTTTTCAGAGCTAGATGCAGAAAATTTTTTTATTCAATTTGCAACCTGATGGAGGTCAGTATAGATGGACTAATAGACCAAGTCCCACACACTGCTAGAAGCCCAAATATTTTTTCAGAGCTAGATGCAGAAAAAAATTATTTTTAATTTGCAACCTGATGGAGGTCAGTATAGATGGACTAATAGACCAAGTCCCACACACTGCTAGAAGCCCAAATATTTTTTCAGAGCTAGATGCAGAAAAAAATTATTTTTAATTTGCAACCTGATGGAGGTCAGTATAGATGGACTAATAGACCAAGTCCCACACACCGCTAGAAGCCCAAATATTTTTTCAGAGCTAGATGCAGAAAAAAATTATATTCAATTTGCAACCTGCTGGACGTCAGTATAGAAGGACTAATAGAACAAGTCCCACACACTGCTAGAAGCCCAAATATTTTTTCAGAGCTAAATGAAGAAAAAAATTATTTTTAATTTGCAACCTGATGGAGGTCAGTATAGATGGACTAATAGACCAAGTCCCACACACTGCTAGAAGCCCAAATATTTTTTCAGAGCTAGATGCAGAAAAAAATTATTTTTAATTTGCAACCTGATGGAGGTCAGTATAGATGGACTAATAGACCAAGTCCCACACACCGCTAGAAGCCCAAATATTTTTTCAGAGCTAGATGCAGAAAATTTTTTTATTCAATTTGCAACCTGATGGAGGTCAGTATAGATGGACTAATAGACCAAGTCCCACACACTGCTAGAAGCCCAAATATTTTTTCAGAGCTAGATGCAGAAAAAAATTATTTTTAATTTGCAACCTGATGGAGGTCAGTATAGATGGACTAATAGACCAAGTCCCACACACTGCTAGAAGCCCAAATATTTTTTCAGAGCTAGATGCAGAAAAAAATTATTTTTAATTTGCAACCTGATGGAGGTCAGTATAGATGGACTAATAGAACAAGTCCCACACGCTGCTAGAAGCCCAAATATTTTTTCAGAGATAAATGAAGAAAAAAATTATTTTTAATTTGCAACCTGATGGAGGTCAGTATAGATGGACTAATAGACCAAGTCCCACACACTGCTAGAAGCCCAAATATTTTTTCAGAGCTAGATGCAGAAAAAAATTATTTTTAATTTGCAACCTGATGGAGGTCAGTATAGATGGACTAATAGACCAAGTCCCACACACCGCTAGAAGCCCAAATATTTTTTCAGAGCTAGATGCAGAAAAAAATTATATTCAATTTGCAACCTGCTGGAGGTCAGTATAGAAGGACTAATAGAACAAGTCCCACACACTGCTAGAAGCCCAAATATTTTTTCAGAGCTAAATGAAGAAAAAAATTATTTTTAATTTGCAACCTGATGGAGGTCAGTATAGATGGACTAATAGACCAAGTCCCACACACTGCTAGAAGCCCAAATATTTTTTCAGAGCTAGATGCAGAAAAAAATTATATTCAGTTTGCAACCTGATGGAGGTCAGTATAGATGGACTAATAGAATGATGCTATGCCCAAAAGATTTTACTTCACTAGGTGCAGTAAAAAAATTGGTATTCTATACACAGGTGGTATATCTTGCAACACAGATAGGCTACTCCACTGACTAACACACTCTGCAATAGGCCAAAAAGGATTAGCTTTGCTAGATTCAGCCAAATGCTGTGAAAAAAACTTGCACAGCACTGGCACAGACCTGCCTGGCAAAAACTGATAGGAACTGATGTAACCTAGTCCTGAAAAGGACTCCAATTACAATTAGTCTTTACTCCCACAATCTATCTATTTAAGAGCACAGACCTGCCTGATAAAAGTCGTAGGAAATGCTGTAACCTAGTCCTTAAAAGGACTGCAATCACAACTATTCCCTACTCCCAAGCTATCTGTAGATTTGTGCGAAAATTGGCTTGAAATTAACAAGGTATAGCGCACACAGCAACAGCGGTGCCGTCTAACACGCAGCTGCAGCAGTGAGAAAATGGTGGCGACGGGGAAAATGGCTTGGTCTTATAGGGCAAGGACATGTGACATACACTGCCAATCACACATGCCCTTGCTTGTGTGAAAAAAAGCACTTCGCTCCGTGTGTGCGCTGCTGATAGGCTGACAGATTGCACCTCCCCACTGCAAATGCGGGAAAGAGAAAAAAAAATGGAGATCTTCATTGTTCCTGCAGAGATCCATCCCCTGCCCCTCCCCCCGCCCCGCTGTACACTCAAACTGCGTATTAACATTAATTTTCATCATTACTGAGAAAAAATCCAGTTATGATTTTGGTGCACGAACAGTTATCGAACATAACCTCGAACAGCCGAATTTTTCTCAAATTGTTCGTGTTCGCCGACCGGCTCGAACACCGCCCAAAACAGCTCGAATTTGAGATTGGCGAACAGTTCGAGTAGAACAACGCTCATCTCTATTTAGTATATCAAGGCTGCATTATACAATATATGTACACTTTATCTTTTGTGTCTCCCCCATTTCCTCGTAGACTGTAAGCTTGCGAGCAGGGCCCTCACTCCTTTCGATTTGAGAAATGTTTATTCTGTATTGTTTGTATATTGCCCCCTAAAATTGTAAAGTGCTGCGGAATATGGTGGCGCTATAAAAATAAAAAATATTATTATTATATTATTATTATCTGTTGCAGCTTCTGTTACATCTGAAACTATGTGATAGGCCTCAAAGCCGCTTGCTGTCTTAAAAGAGTTGTTTCATCAGAGATAACCCCTCTCCCAGGTGTGAATTTGGGAGTGATCAGCTAATCACTTAGGGTCCTACTACTGACATCTATGGGGCTAATTTTGTTTATTCCATGGTATTTAGATGAACCGAGTCCACCAGAACATTAGTCACTTCTACAAAGTAGCTCTCTGTTCTTGCTTAAAGATAAAGGTCCCCAGTAAAAGGTCCCTACCCTAATAGTTTCCCTTCATAAGATGAATTCTTTAATGGACCCCAATAGATATTTCCTTTACTCTCACCTGATGTTCTTTGGGAAAAGCGAATTTTTGAGATACATCCTACAGATTACAAACTTCAATATGCCTTAAAATTATGAGTGAGGAATGTGATGGTGTAGTAATATTAGTATTTTTCTTATTGCTGATAATAATAATACTCATTGATACAAGTAGATGTGGGTGACCGGGCAGTGGATTGTGTTTTTAACTGCAAGCAGAAAAAATCAGGTGCCCGTGCTATGATTACCGTAATTTACTTAACCAACCCAAACAACAAACAAACCACATAATGCTGTGTATGCTGCGGACACACCTAATGAAACACACGTGTGGCGACACACCTCTCACCCTCTATCCTAATTGTCAGTGACATCACTTGCTCAGAATTTATCAGGAGGTAAGACTAGGAGGCATCAGCAGCAATGTGAAGAAGACAATGCTGAAATGTTTGAGCTGTGATGTGTCATTTCATTTGTTTTTATTTTGTTTTTGAGTGGTAATGTTCTTCACAATATTAGTGGACATAATACTGAACTGTAGCAACCAATGCCAGGCAGGAGCTGCTAAGCACATAAAAGCATGACATGCATGACAGGGCACAGGGTCACAGAGGCACAAAGGCACAGGGCACTAGTCAGATAGTGATTTAGAGGTAGAGACAAATTTCTCTAGTCAGAGAAATTTTGTGAACAGTTTTAGGCACAGGATAAAAGAAAGACATTGCAGAGCTAAAGAGGGTTCAGAGGCAGACAGCCTAGTAAATCAAATCAATATACCACAGTACTCAAAATTATTATTAAAATGGAATAATTTAAGGTTAGCATGATTACTCTGCATAATTATATTAAAGGTCATTGTAGAAAGCTGCCTTCTACTAATCATCTACTGTTGTTGGGGTCTGACTGTTGGAACCTTCATCAATCCCAACATCTACTACTAATCACTTACTTGTCTACCAGTGAGGGTTTGACAGTTGGGACCCCCATCAATCCCAACAACTACTATTAATCATCTACTTGTCTACCTGGGGGTCTGACTGTTGGGACCTCCATGAATCCTGAGAATGAGATCCTGCAATACCCCTTCTTAATGGAGTAGTGGTTGAACATGCACATCATCACTCCATTCATTGTCTATGGGACTTCCAGAAAAAGTTGAGCGCTGTACTCGACCACCTGCGACAGTTTCACAAGAATGATTGGAGTAGTGCTGCACATGTCTGACCACCACTTCAGACAGAGCATTTCAGAGTTTTGCTCTTGGGATCATTGGGGGTCCCAGCAGTCAGTGAGATCACAAGTTATGACCTATTTTATGGATAAGTGTTAACTTCTAAAGATGAGAATAACTCTTTAAGATGTTTGTCTGCTCTTAAATATTAAAATAAAGCAGAAAACCTCTCTTAATAACATCTGAAGTCTTCCTCTTTTTTCCCTTGGTTATCATTTTTCCAAAGAACTCTGATCATCTTATTAACATGTATTACCTCTGTTTTTCATACAAAGAACCAGTGTTCAGTTACGTAATTTTAAAAGGAATCTGTCAGTAAGATCAACCCCCAAAAAATATATGAACACGCAGACCTTTGAAATGTAAATCCATTGATACCTTTTTTCTTCTATCAGTTGCTGCATGTCTGAGAAGTTATTATTTCATCAATATGCAAATAAGGTGTTAAGTGTTCTGGGTGTGACAGAGCACTTCCAGAACCTCTGCCTCCGGAGCTTTTATCCCAGTACCAGCCTCTTTAGCTTGATTGATAGCTCACTGTCTGATTTTCTTGCCTGACATCTAGAGTCACAAAGACAGTGAGCTATCAATCATGCTAAAGAGGTTGGTACTGGGCAAAGAAATAAGATGGGGAGGCAGAGAATTGTTAAATGCTCTGTCACACCCACAGCATTTAATGCCTCATTTTCATTTGACTGAAAAGGCAAATTTCTTGGGAATGCAGTAACAGATAGAAGATATAAAGGTGTAGATGGATTTACATTTTAAAGACCTGCATGCCCATATATGTGGTTTTGTAAGGGGGGATTTCCGCCGACATCTATATCCGCACCCCTAAAACCTTACATAGGGGTCCTTGGGTGTGTGGTTGGTTGTGTTTCTGACTCGCCCCCTGGACCGTGAGGCACTCGGAGCCGGGCAATCGGGAAACGATGGGGGTAGTAGTGGCAACCCGGTTCCGTGGCTCAGAGTGGTCAGACCATTGGTAGTCTGCGACGCGCTGTTGATGTGTCCGACTACGCCAACCGTGGATTGCGGTCAGTGCGGACCGCCGCTGCCAGGTAGACCGCTGGGGCTGATGATGTATGCAGCTGGGATAGTGTGACTCCCCACGGGAAGAGTGCGGCCCCAGGGCAGTATAATGGAAGATGGGGGTGATGGTGCAGGATGTCCCAGTACCGTTAGTGCTGGAGGAGCAAGGAGCACACAGACAACAGGTTGCAGTCCAGGGTCTTTACTAGAACAGGTGAACTGACCCACAAGCAGGCCCCGCTAGGAGGGGGCCTGGACGTCAGAGAGCAAACGGGAAATTGGCCCTGGTCAGGGTGAGGGTGTAGGCCTACCGTGCTCTCTGCGCTCCTTCTGGCTATCTCCTCCTGGTAGGGTAACAGCCCACGGTCCCGAGCTCACCGTGTCCTCTCGCCCGTATGGTTTGCAACGTGGGTTCCTTTCTACTGGTACGGCTCTGCTGGTCCCTTCTGCTGTGGCGGAGCCTCCGGGCTTCTTAGGCCAAGGAACGTACAGTCCCCTGCGGACTGGTTATCTGCTGTAGGATGTGGAATCCTCACAGCCTCAGACGCCAAAGTCTGGTAAATTTGGTTCTTTATCTGCCAGGACAGGCGTACTTCACCTCTTGTCCTTGGCTTGTGGCTCTCCTACTGCCACACGTCCTCTTAGAGTGCAATACAACTGTCCCTCACTGCTCTGGGACACCTCTCAATCGAGAGACAGGTCGTCCAGTTCTCTCTAACCCTGCCCCCAGTTCCAGCTTTTATAGGGGCAGCCTGCTCCCCCTACTGGCCTGAGACAGGAGGTATTGCATGCTAATGTTCCCCTGACCAGAGAACATCCCCCTTGCTCTCAGACACAGCTTTATTATATTTGTGGCATCCAGGCCAGGGTGACACATTTCTACTGTGGACACCTTCAAGTTGAGTTCTGGCACCATTTGAGCAGCACCAGACCGATTTAACTTCCCGCTTAAGAAATAATACAAGTTTGCAAAAATAAAGTAATTTTTACTAGCAATGAAACTTATGTACAGAGGGTAGCAGGAATAAAGATTGCTGTTTTCATCTGCATAATACAGAGGCACATTCTAGTGGTTCTGGACGGTGGCACAAAACTTGTGAGAAATGTTACAGATGAACAACGGGACAAATTGGGTAACTCCATCTTACTGGTACAGGGCCACATGTGTCAATGTCTGCTTGCTGTGACCACTGCACCCTAACTGATGTAAAGGAGTTCTCACTAACTTCTGGCTTATTGACGTTCCCCAGCCTGGATGATCCCGTATTCCTTCACGGCTGATCTCTAGGTCTGGCTAACACCATTGCTTCCTTTAGCTTCTCCAGTCCTTAAGTGCCCCAAGTTGCCTGCTATGGGGAATTGCTGCTACTGTATAATTCTTGCTGAGACTTGCTCCCTTTTCTTGTCTTTTCTCCCATACACACACCTGATGATGATAACCTTCCTCTGAGGGTGTCTTTTGTTATCTGTAGCTCCCTAACAACTAACTATAAAGCCAGGAACTGACACACTGCTCACTAATACTACTCCCCAACTATAGTTAACCCTGTTACCCCTGTCTAACAGGAACAGCGGCCTCCAGGAGGATAAAACTTGCAAATACAATACATTTTGCACACATTAAAACAACAGGGGTCTTCAGAGGTTTTTTTGCCATCTTCTCAACTTTTACAGTATGAAGGTGATGATTTTACTGACAAATTCCCTTTAAATGAGTTGCCCAGGATTAGCAAAGCATGGCTTGATCCCAAAACAGCAGCATAGTTGTCTAAAGTTTGAGTGTAACTCAGTTCCTATTCACTTCAAAAGAGCTAAGCAGCCATACCACTCATTACCTGTAGACAGAAATTGTGCTGTTTTTGGAAGAGAGAAGCTTCTTTTTGTAATCATAGACAGCCCCTTTAAATGGAATCTGTCAGTAGGATCAACCCTCCTAAGCCATCTACATGGGCACACTGGTCATGGGAAGCTGAATAAAATGATACCTTGATATCTGCAATGTTTTATTCCAGAGAAATCCACGTTTTTCTTATATGTAAATGAGCTGTTAAAATCTATGGGCCAGACACTGACCTGCATGAGAATCTGCTTCCGGAGCTTATTGTAAATAAAAGGGGCATTGCCAGGGTGAGACATGTAACTAACACTGAACAGTAGAACTGAACTTTTTCTCCATACAAATTCGTTAGCAGCTGCAGCTCTCACAGCTCTGCTGTATTATAACTCTGACTACTTGTGAGATGGAATCTGAAGCTGAGAGGAACCTGCAGATGTGTCCGGTATAATCACACACAGCTCTGCAGTGAGATCAGGAGAGCAGAGAGCCGCCATTATATGTCTAAGACTGATAATACCACCTTTCGTTTAAAATTGTCATATCTCAGTTTGGGGATTCGATCTGGTGACCTGTTGCTTTAAACAGATGCAAGCTCATAGGGCAGCTTATATGAATAGTCTGCCTATCGGTAAGTCAGATGAATTACTTTTGAACTACAACACCTTAAATCATATTTCAGAAATTCTGAATATAGGTCGCAAAAGTATAATAAAATATACATCAGGATAGATTGAAATCACACATTCTGAGATATTGGTGCCAAGAAAATGATGGAAGAATGTATTATGAGTCTTTTTCTCGGTTATATATTGTTCTCACAATTCACCTTATACTGTCCAATGTTTCCTGACAAATACCAGATATAATTGGATATTTCTGATGGCTGATGTTTCACACCAGACCCTTAAGGCTTGTCAGCCGGCTTTACTCACATTGACAATGTAGTTCAGTAGGAGGATGAAATAATGAAGCCTTTGATGGCTTGTCAGGAAATATTACTTCACATCAAGTATTACTTTATTACTTTAAAATTATCAATGACACTGTGTTTTTAGGATGGAACAATTTATATATTTTAAAGAAAAAAATAGTAATAATAATAATTTAACTCGCAATTTCATACCTGAAATAACTAGTAGAAACATGTATCTTTGTTGCTTTAGCATAAGGGTGTAGGCCAACTAATGAGCACATTATGAATTTTTTGTTGCTGACAACAATACATAACACAACATATAATTTACAGAAATTACTCCATACTATAACATTTTCAGGTTCTAATGGCATAAATTAAAAGAAAGTAACTTGTTGTACCTTCACTGGTTATATTTCATTGAAAATATCCATACACTATTCATTTCAAAGAAAAAATTGACCATATTCGACTGGAAATTTTCTCCAAATCCCCTAATATCACGCATTCTTGCATGTTCTTATATCCACTTCCGTCCATGACATTGCTGCTGTCTGCCACCTCAGAAGACTTCCCGATTTACTTTATGTGTTATTTGAATGTTATAGGCACCCCAAGAAATACTGTAGGTACAGGAATAAATCTGGAGACAGCCAACAATTGTGTACCAAAATGTTGCTCACCTATTCCCGAAAATTCTGTATCTGCTATTTCATTTAACTATGTTGTGATATTTCATGTAATATATTTTATTTTACTTGGATGTCTTTTTCAATTACAATAAAAAATGAACTTATTACTTCTGGTGCATTATGTAACCATCTTATTCATGCCAAAGCTTCTCAGTAAAATATGTTTTATTATTACTTTACTACTTCATCTTCAATGTAACACAAATGCAAAGTGAAATGACATCTGTAATATACTTCAACACAGTGATTGCTACGTTGTGCTGGAAATCTGTTTAAATGAATTTCCAGGCAAGACAAAATCTTATCTTATAGGATCTTTCAAATAACACCTATCGTTGTAAATTTCTTACATTATAAAAACATGTACTGTAATATTGATTGGCAACTTTATCTTGCACGATTATTCTACAAAATATGGCCATTAGTAGTTGTGAAGGATCCACACCTCGCCACTTGCCTGGCATCACTATTAGTTAGACGGATCACGTGATACGAATCAGCACTTTGCGCCAACATGAAGTTCCGCACCAATCGGGGACACGTAAAGTCAGATTGGTACAGTTTTACACAGTTTTACACAGTCACCCCCTGTCCTCACTGGCTCAGGAATGTATAGTAAGTGACAAAAGGTGGCTCACTCAGTCACTGACGTGGCACCACACTCGCTCACACCCCTGACAGGCTGAGCGGCCCCCTTCAGTAGCCCTTGTGAAACAGAATCTTATCAGCCTGGTAGAGCTGCCACCAGTTCCTATTCAATATAAGCCCTGGTCCTTTAACGGGAATTATATCAGGCCAGAAACCAGCCCCGTTAGCATGGGAAATTAAATGGACGTGTGGATTCGTGGATCGAGATAAAAAAGCAGCCCTAAGTTAAATTACCGTATTTTTGGTCTGTACTGTATATAATGGTCAGAGATGCAAATACAATAGTTGTAGGACAAAAGATATAAGCAGATGAATCATGTCAATTACCAGTGACGCCTGACCATGTGTGGGCCTCCTGGGGGCCTGAGCTTCCAGCGGGTTCCTCCGTCCTTTGCAACACATTACTCGACGTGAGCCCCCCTGTTCGAAGTGGCCGCATGCATCAGAGAGATAGCCACATAGCTTAACTTATATCTCCTAAACGGTATCAAACAGTAGCCAACATTACTATACAGATTTTGTTATCTGTATAGTAATGTTGGCTACTGTTTGATATGACCCCAGATACGACCCCAGACATCCTGCAGAATACATTCAACAGTATAGAACGGCGCATGCAGCCGTGCTTGGATAAGAACGGTGGACAATTTTCAACACCTACTTTAAAACATCTCATGAACATTCTCATCAACCAAGGTATGCAGAGTCCAAATTTTAGTATGATAGATCGTCTCTTTTAGAAGTTTTTTCGGGTAAGGTAGTGAGTGAATCACCCTGTATAAAGGTTTGTGAGAATCATCTGTAAACCAACATCACACTTTCATGACACAGGTTGAAAAGAGGTTAAATATAAAAAAATCTTTTAGTCGTCCTTCCCTCCTGGCTTCTCCTTTTTATAGAATAGCGTTATACAGGAAAAAAATCTGGATGAAGAAATTTTCTCAGCAATTTTTTTCATGGAAACTTATATAAATAACTGAGCGTTAAACAGTTAGGTAATGAGTGAATAATGCGAGAGGAATTAAAAAACAGAGAGCCAAGCCATAAGTGTCCAACTAAACCAAGAAAGAGCGTGTCTGTGGACTAATGAAGTGGCATGACATAAAGGATATGGTGTGCTCGCTATCTCATCCTATCAGGATTTTATAGAAATATATCATACGGAAATCATATAACATAAGTTCCCTGCTGTCCTCTGACAGTAGCTTCTTTGTACCCAAGATTTCTGCACTTTTTCCTATATCCTGCAAGAAATAATAGTATATTCTGCCTAGTAGAGACTATCGCACCATGTTCTTAATGAGACTTTTCAATATGAGGTTCTCCTAGGTAACTCCACTGATTACTTTATACCCCAGGAAGAGAATTGCTGGCAGCCGAAACAAGTCATCCATTGAGTGAAGCTGCTCAGTCCCTCAGCTGTGGAGGATGTCTGTGTCTAGCTGTAATCTATTTTTAAGGAACTTCGTACTGAACTTCATGTGAATTATGGTATTTGGAGACAAAATAAAAAGAACTTTTTGTAAATGAAAAAATAAATTTCAATTATATTATGTGCATGTGAGTATTTGTGTGGGTTGATTGGTCATTTATGAGTTTTCAATAATTAATTTAAAAAGTATAAATATAGACAGTATAATAAAAATATTAAAGTATTATTTATTTGTCATCTGTATTTTAAGTCTCACACGAAAATATAAAGATTGCCTTAACAAAGTAGAGTTATTGCATCACTCTCGCCATAACTGCATTTCCTTACATCTGTAGCAGGTGACACCATTGCAAGGTTGGGTGAGGGGGGCACTGGACTCTGCATGCCAGGTACTATCACAACAAGCATTAAGCTAAAAAAAGAATGGACAGCACCTCCAAAAACATACGTTGATCTAATGCCTCTCGGTAAAAATATATAAAACTGAACATGAGGTTCTTAGTTTAACATTCTGATCAGACTGTATGAAGACCACTGCCACGTCACGGCAAACCTCGTAGTGGGTCCTAACATTTCCTGCCTGAACGGGAGCGGAGCCGTGCGCCAACCACTGCCACAGCGACAATGCACCAGCAGGGTGGGCGGCCTGGTGCCTCACAGCACTCATGCTGCAAGACCGAGTGACCATGACTCCAGGCCACGCTGCCCCATGAGCACAAAGCCACAGCAACAATGGACGACACACTGCACCAGCACCACACGAAAGGAGCATTGTGACTCACCTTCATCAAGCTCTCAAGTGAGGGCAAAAATAGGCTAGACCCTCTTTGCAGTCTCCTGCCAATTAAAATTGCCTGTGCCAAAGGTACCCGGTCTTGCAGCACGGGTGCTGTGAGACACCAGGCCGCCCGCCCTGCTGGTGCATCGTCGCGGCGGTGGTGGTTGGCGCACAGCTCTGCTCCCGTTCAGGCAAGAAATGTTAGGACCCACTACGAGGTTTGCAGTTACGTGGCAGAGGGCTTTATACAGTCTGATCAGAATGTTAAACTAAGTACCTCATGTTCAGTTTTATACATTTTTGCCGAGAGGCATTAGATCAACGTATGTTTTTGGAGGTGCTGTCCATTCTCTTTTTTAGCTCATTCTCACAACAAGCACTGACAGTGCGCTCTGTTTCCAGCTCATTACTGCTGATCAGAGCCGGCGAGAGAGCGCGCTGTCATTGTGCACATTGAACAGTGCATATCATGTAAGGACCTGCACTGATGACGCTTGGTAACAGTGAGGGGGCTGAGACTGCGACAGTGACTTCAGCCTCTGATGACACTTCTTTTGAGTATCCTAGCATGCACTGAGATTCTCAAACGAAGTGTCATCAAAAAGGGAGTAGTGAAAAAAAAAGAAAGGCAGTTAGATAGTATAGCTAGGGAAGGATAGGACATTTTTAATGCATGCATGTTAGAAAATAGTTTTTATTATATCCTTAAATATCCTAAATTAATTTGTATGTGTCATGTTCAGGAAGGAGTTCCCGCCCAATGACTTGCAGTTACGTCATGGTGATCGTGCAGGGCACGGGGACCTCCGGGTCTACCAGCTACAGTGGCCTGTTAGACCATGTCATTAGGAGCATGGTCTAAAAGGCATTTTGTCAGTGTATCACTGACAGGTATAGTGCATTGCAATACATTATACCAATGATCAGAGTAATAAAATTTAAAGTCCAATAGAGGATCTAAACAAAAAAGTAAAAAGCTAAAGAAATTATAAAAATATTTTTTAAAAATATCACAAAATAAAAAAAAAATCATACCAATATATACATATATTTATGTAAGCACAAAAATAAACAAAAAAAGTACACATATTTGGTATCTCTGCGAACAACCTAATCTACAAAACTGTCACTCTAGTTAACCCATTCAAGGAACACCGTAAAAAAAAAAAGTGGCAAAAAACTATGGTTTTTCATCGTACTGCTGAAGAAAAAGTGGAATAAAATGTAATCAAAAAGTGGAATGTAAATAAAAGTGGTATAGCTGAAAATATAATCTTGTCTCACAAAAGATAAGCTACCAAACAGCTCTATCAGCAGAAAAATAAAAAGAATAGCTTTCAGAATAAAGCGATGCAAAACAATTTTTTTTTTCTATAAAATAGTTTTTATTGTGTAAAAGCTGCAAAACATAAAAAAATTATATAAATGTGGCATTGCTGTAATCGTACTGATCCAAAGAATAAAGCTGCTTTATCAATTTTACCACACGGTGAAACGCATTGAAAAAACAATTCCTGAATTGCTCGTTTTTATTCATTCTACCTCCAAAAATTAGGATAGAAAGCGATTAAAAAATGTCATGTGACGAAAATGATACCAATAAAAACATCAACTGGTCCCGCCAAAACAAGCCCTTACATGATCCTGTCTACAGAAATATAGAAAAATTATAGCTCTCAAAATATGGTGATGCAAATACTTTTATTTTTACAAAACTATTTTTAGAGTGCGATAGTAGCCAAACACAAATTAATGAAATAAATCTGTTATAGCTGCAATCACACTGACCCGAAGAATAAAGTCATCTAATCACTTATACCGCACTATGAATGACGTAAAAAATAAATAAAACAAATTCTTGACCTGCTGTTGATTTGTTCATTCTACCTAACATCGCAGTAAGGGTCAGCTCACATTTATCCTGCGCTCTACGCTGAGCACCGGGGCTTCTATGTAAATCTCAGAAATACTTGATTCAGACGGAACCTCTGGCTGAAAATTCCCTATAATGAGGCAGATGGAGACCTTGTGAAGTCCATCTTTTTAAGTGTTCATAAGGCCAGACGGAGTCCAAAGTAACTCTCCTGCTTCATTACAGTAAATGAATCCAAAATGTTATGTAAAATGTTCCCTATAAAAGCTTCAACTAAATCCACAAAAAAGCAAGTCCTCACTCAGGTTCGTCATCTGTCAATGGAAATATAGGAGGCTTCCATGAAACTGGAGCAAAGGCTCTGGAAACATGCTATGGCTAATCGCCCCCAAAAGAAATCCAGCAAATTCTGTACTTCCAAATCCAAATGCCCCCCCTCCCTTCTGAGACCCCCAGTGTGCCTAAACCACATTGGCATCAACATGTTTGGACTTTCTGTAACGATGAGAGCCCGCCTAATTTACAGGTGCGTGTCTCTAGAAGCACGAACTGGGCATATTATTTGGGCACTACAATGTACTGGACAGTACAATGTACAGGCTCTACAATGTCAATGTCCATGTGACCCACATGTAGACAGGTCTGTTTTTCTCCGGCAGCCCTGATGACAAAGATCAATAAAAGTGTATGGGTCCGTGTAAACACGTACAGCACACAGGTGTTATCCGTTTGACATCCGTGTGCCATCAGTGTGACATGTACCGCAATAGAATGCAGAATATAAATTACAGATTTTTATGTGTTAAGGATAGACAGATAGATACATAAATAAATAGATAAATACATAATAGATAGATAAATAGATATCCATGAGATATATAATTTATGCCTTGCATCTGTAGCTTACTGTACATGTATTAACCTAATAAATAAATTAAAAAATTACGATGGGTCCCCCTGATTTTTGGTAACCAGCAAAGGCAAAGCCTCCCGCTTAGAGCTGATATTATCAGGCTGGGAAGGTCCCTGGTTTTGGGCCCTTTTCAGTATAAAAATACCAGGCATCAGTCACCTCAGAAGTGGAGCATCACACTTCGCCTTTGCTCTTCCCGATGCCCTGATGCGTTGGCAATCAAGGTAATGGTGCTTGGGGTTGATATCAACTTTGAAGTGTCCAAGTGTTTTATATATCTATATCTTTGCACATCTTTAACAAATATAAAATATATTATTAAAAATATGTAATTTCTATTCTGCATTCTATTCCGGTACGTGTCACATGGACGCACACAGATGGTACACATGGACAGCCAACGAAAAACTAAACGGATAGTAAAAACAGACACTTACTTTTTTTTAAGAGGATGGGTTAAGGGGGCCTAAGAGAAGAAAATGAGAGAGCAGACAAGACAGACAGAGCCATGAGTTGTCTGCTAGAAGAATTAGAATAACAAGGATAAAGAGGGCACCACTCTATACAAGGGTTCACCCTACATCATACCAAAAAAACTACAAACAATAAAGAAAAGAAAGAAGTATGCAAAGAGAGGGATCACTTATAAATACTGTAGTTAATGTTTATTAATATGAAAGCTAAAAAAAGGACTATGACGAAAATGCACAACAACTAACTATATGAAAGAGCAGCTTAGACTCTGCTAGTTGGAAATCTTTCATGAAAACTATTTAAAAAGGTGCATAATCTTGCAGTTAAAAAGAAAATGAGCAATGAAAGAAATTATTTAGGGCAGAAAAGATCATAATCTTTGAAGATGCTAATAAATGCTATTTGGGGATATGACTCCTTTAGTTCAAACTTTTCCTTATCATTAAGAACGAGTGTTCCACATGCATGCCATAAAATTTCTTAGGCATAGCAAAAATTAGGTATAAAATGTAACTTTTAATAGATTCTTTAAATTCTTTTTCACTCATAAACTTTATCTATAGACTTTCTCACTCCAAATACGTATAATTCAGAGAAGGTTTTTTTAACCATAGATTGTGTTTTTTTTATTATATATGAGAAGTCAACAAATACCCTCCCTTCAACCTGCCTGTGGCTGGGATTCAAAGGAGACCGTGATTTTTGCTATAAGCAGCAGTGCTGTGGCATCGCTGTATATAGCACAAGCGATCAGACGATCGCAGCTTCAAGTCCCCTAAGGGGACTAACAAGAACAGTGAAAAGTAGAATTTTTAAAAAAAATAAAAATATGAAAAAAAATTAAAAAAAACATAAACTTTCAAATCACCCCCTTTTCTCCCATTAAGAATAAAGATTAAAAAAATGCACATATTTGGTATCACCTTGTTCAGAAAAGTCTAATCTATCAAAACATAAAAATATTTAACCCGATTAGTAAACACTGTAAACGAAAAAAATCAAGAATGTCAAAATTACGTTTTGTTTGGGCTCTGCACTTCCACAAAAAATGCTGCAGCAAGCGATCAAAATGTCACATATATCCCAAAATGATATCAATGAAACCTTCGTCTCGCCCAGCAAAAAATAAGCCATCACACAGCTCTATTGACCAAAAAAGTTAAAACGTTACGGGTCTCGGAAATTTATGACACCACTCCCCAAAATTTTTTCTTTTAAAACTTCAGATTTTTTTTCACCACTAAAATAATAAAAAAAACTGGACATGTTTGTCATTGCCATAATAATACTGATGAGCAGAATCATGGTGTGAAGTCATTTTTACCACAAAATGTACACCATAAGAACAATTCCCATTTTTTTCACAATTTCGCCCCACTTGGAATTTCTTTCCCATTTTCCAGTACATTATGTGGTAAAATGAATGGTGTCATTCAAAAGTACAACTTGTCCTGCAAAAAACAAGTCCTCAAATGTCTATGTGGACAGAAAAATAAAAAAGTTATTGCTCTGGGAAGAAGCTGAGGGAAAAACGAAGACCCGAAAATGGAAATTGGCCATGTCATGAAAGGCTTAGGGCTGATAAACTAAAGCTTTCTTCAGGCTGGTGAAGTGCATAGACAAATATATGAAAAAGAATATACATACTGTTTACTTATTTTTAACAAGTGATATCCCCTAGAAATTGACCTACATGTTATGGGTTTCATTACCTAAGAGATAGATGAAGGGAAACATCACTTAGAACTTGATATTTAACTTGACTAACATCTCCAAGGAACTGACCCTAATTTGTCTTACTGTCACTATCCTTAGCTTTTTATGACTATATCAATTACATGGGCTCAGGTAACAATGGATTGGCCTCTACATTCATGTCTAGCTTTCTTATGAGGAATAGACCTACCTACCGTATTAGTCAACCACATAGTTTAAAATCATTCACCTCTTATTAGTAGACTGCTGTTGCTATAGGAGGTATGCACGACTACTGTATGGCTTGTTGGGTAGTAAGCTGACCTCTACAGAAAATGCTGGTTTGCAGGTATCGATAGAACAGGTTTGAGTCTTTGAAGTCAGCACACCTAGGTTTGGCCATATTGCTGTCGACACTAAAGTTCTGGGTAAAGCCTGGTGGTTTTCAGATCATCATCTCCCACCTCAACTACTGCAATATCCTCCTCTGTGACCTTCCAGCTAAAAATCTTGCACCTCTCCAGTCCGTTCTTAATGCTGCTGCCTGATTAATCCACCTCTCTCATTGCTACTCCTCTGCTTCTCCTTTTTACGGATGCCCAACGAATCCAGTTTAAACTACTAACATTGACCTATAAGGCCGTCCATAATCTGTCTCCTGCATATATCTCCAAACTAATCTCCCGATATCTTCCAACACGTACTCTCCATTCCTCCTAAGACCTCCTTCTCTCCACACTCATACGTTCCTCACCCAAGCGCCTACTGAGTATCACTCATCCTCTGGAATTCCATGCACCAACACGTCCAATTATCCAACACATTAGAACTTTCAGACAGAACTAGAAAACCCATCTCTTCAGGAAAGCTTACAGCCTGCAATTACACCGCTCCCACCTCACCACCATCGGAGCTGCTGCAACCCCCGAAGTTACCCTCACCTTCTCCTTTATCCTGTAGACTGTAAGACCACAAGGGCATGGCTCTCTCCCCTCCTGCTCCAGTCTGTGACTATTAGTTTGTTCATTGTAATTAATGTTTGTATTTTGTATTTAACTCCTTTTCACATGTACAGCACGATTTAATCAATGGTGCTCTAAAAATAAATTATAATAATAATTATGTAATAAAGCTTATTTATTAAAGCTCGAGTGTGGGTCTTGCCTAACTTCCACCTTTACATTACAGTTTCATAAGAAGCTGTGTATAGGAGCAATGTGCAACTTATTATATGCCCCCCATATCACATGGGGAGGTTGTAAGTAGTGGTGCAGATAGAGTGAAGCATGTCCGGGTGATATCATTCAGGAAACTCATTCCTATGAGTAGAAATACTTTTACCGTACAATTAATATATGTGAGAGGGAAATGCTACTTCTATACCAATGCCTCACCCCCCCCATGCAAACCCTTCGATCAGTTGACATATTAGATTTATTGTACCCCATCCTGCTGACTGCCTGCGGGGCAGGTCTTTATTAACATATGCTGCCTTTCTATAGAGCTACAATACTTATTTATCTTTAATAATTTTCATGTGAAGGCAGTACATTAAAGCTAGAATATTACGTAGTTCTAAAATATAATTAAAAAGCAAAAACAAAAAAGTGCAACCTTAAATTCTAAGAAACCTTAGCATCAGTTCAAGATGTGCAGGCGAACACATTGCTTCTTCACACACCTTTTGCCTGGAGCGCTCCCGATGTTAAATAAATGATGTGTCACTTTACACAAAGACATGAAAACTAGATCTTATCTCATCAGTCCTCTTGAGGCGTGAAGCGTGTTGTGTATGAACCAGAAATGACTTGCAAATTCATTGTCATACTTTTTATGATCTATAACAATCTGCTCAAACATCATATACTAAGTCTTACTAGCTATAGATGCATCTTATTTCCTCCAGGTATGAATTACAGGGGGGATTAGAGGTAAAGTTTATATAAATGTAACCTACATCTAAATGTTATCAGTAGTGTTGAGCGATACCTTCCGATATTGGGAAATATCGGATCGGATTGAATAGGACCGATACCCAAAAAGTATCGGATATCGCCGTTTCCGATACCGGAAACCAATGCAAGTCAATGGGACAGAAATATCGGAATGAAAATAAACCCTTTCTTTCCTTGTAGGCTAATTCTACATGAAGGAAAACAACTAAGAGTAATGTAGAATGTATTGGGGGAGGTGGGGGAGACAATAAAGGCATAGAGGTTTAGCCCAATCAAATGGAATAGCAGGAATTAATATTTTTTTTAAGACGTTCTGAGTTACGGAAATATTGACTATGTTAAGTATTTTTATATTTTGTCAGATATTTATGTTTCACTACTTCCATGCTCTTCACCTTCTTTTTTACTTCTCCCATACTTTCTCCTTCATCATCCTCAGCATCAGCATCTTTTCCATCAACTTCTTCTTCACCTTCTTCATCTTCTTCTTTTTCACCTTCTTCGTATTATTCTTTTTTTTTACATTCTTCATATTCTTCTTATTCAACTATTATTCTTCTTCATATTCTACTTCTTCATCTTCTTCATATTCTTCTTCTTCATCATATTCTTATTTGTGACAGGCATTCCTGTAGTTGCTATCTATAAAAGTTTGAACATTACACCTTTCGTTCTGCCCGTCACAAAAGATTTACAACAGGATTTGTCCGCGTTCAGTTTGGCCTGCAGCAGCAGGTCTTTTCCAGGGGCACCACGAGGAGGAACGGACTCACCCCCATACACTGCTTAGTCATCTTCTGCTTATAATTTACATATTATCTTTTGCTCTGATTTTTAGTCTTATGCTTAATGTTCTTCTGCTTTTTGTTCTGCAGCTTCTTATATTTCTGCTTCTTGGTTTTCTGTCTCTTGTTCTTCTGTATCTTGGTGGTTGTCTTCTCTTCTTTGTCCTCTTGGTCAACTTCTTCAGGCTCATCTTCTTGGTCTTCTTCGGGGTGGTCTTCAGGGTTGTCGTCTTCGGGGTCCTCGTCTTCAGGGTCGTCGTCTTCGGGGTCGTCGTCTTCGGGGTCCTCGTCTTCTTCGGGGTGGTCTTCAGGGTCCTCGTCTTCAGGGTCGTCGTCTTCGGGGTCCTCGTCTTCTTCGGGTTGGTCTTCAGGGTCCTCGTCTTCAGGTTCCTCGTCAGGGAGATCCAGAGTGATTACCAAGAACCATTTCCAAAAGCTTGAACTTGGAAATGTAGCAGAAGGTACAAGAAGGCTGAGGAACTACCGAGAACCAGCTGACGGTACTGGAACCCGGATGGGTATCAGAAGGTACAAGAGCCAATGGAACTACCGAAGACCAGCTGACGGTACTGGAACTCGGTTACTAAGCAGGAGGTACCTGTGCCTGAAAGCACTACCAAGGACCAGCAGACATTGGTGGAACTTGGATACCGAGAAGGAGGCACCTAATCCAAAGGCACTGCCGAGAACCAGCTGACGGTACTGGAACCCGGATGGGTAGCAGAAGGTACCCATGTAAAAAAAAGTTTCAAGGCCGCGAGCCGGCCGCAGTTACCAAAACCCACAGTCCTACAGGGGGTGCTTGTCCTATTGGCACTATGGAACCAGCCTTCATTGCCAGATCACGCAGTCCACATAGGAGTCACCTAAACTGCAGGCACCATATAGTCGGCTAACCCGACCGCAACACGACAGGACAACGCATTGGAGGCAAAGTGATGTTGACACTACCTGGAAACAGCTGGCGTGCTGGAACCAGGCTGGGCAGGAGGGAGTACCCGTGCCAAAGACACTGCTAGGAAACAGCTGGCGGTGCTGGAACCCAGGGTAAATACTAAAAGCAGAGGAGCCAGAGGTGTAATTGGAGCAAGTTTTAAATCAGTAGTACAGTGGATGTGGACAAAGCAGGAGAATTTGCCGGACACACAGCTGGGGAACAGCTGACGTTACTGAACCCCAATAACACTGGAGCAAGCGTTGACTGTGCAGACGGCACTTCCGAGCGCCAACTGGCGGTGTTGGAGCTCAGGGATAATACTGAAAACAGAGGAGCCAGAGGTGTAATTGGAGCAACTTTAAAATCTGTAGTGGTGAGAATGTGGACAGAGCAGGAGAAATTGCCGTCCGCACAGCAGGGGAACAGCTGACGTTACTGAACCCCAATAACACGGCAGCAAGTGTTGACTGTGCAGACGGCACTTCCGAGTGCCAACTGGCGGTGTTGGAGCTCAGGGATAATACTGAAAACAGAGGAGCCAGAGGTGTAATTGGAGCAACTTTAAAATCTGTAGTGGTGAGAATGTGGACAGAGCAGGAGAAATTGCCGTCCGCACAGCAGGGGAACAGCTGACGTTACTGAACCCCAATAACACGGCAGCAAGTGTTGACTGTGCAGACGGCACTTCCGAGCGCAAACTGGCGGTGTTGGAGCTCAGGGATAATACTGAAAACAGATGAGCCAGAGGTGTAATTGGAGCAACTTTAAAATCTGTAGTGGTGAGAATGTGGACAGAGCAGGAGAAATTGCCGTCCGCACAGCAGGGGAACAGCTGACGTTACTGAACCCCAATAACACGGCAGCAAGTGTTGACTGTGCAGACGGCACTTCCGAGCACCAACTGGCGGTGTTGGAGCTCAGGGATTACAGTTCAGGTGGTGGAAACATGAACACAACAGGAGACCTGGATACTGTTGCCAACCAATTATTTATTCTGGAAGAGGACTGGCAAATTCACGAGAGATCCAGGCCTTGATCATTTTGAGAAAAGTAAGCCGATCAACGTTATCGGAGGATAGTCGCATGCGACGGTCTGTTAGTACACCACCTGCGGCACTAAAGACGCGTTCCGATAATACACTAGCAGCAGGGCAAGCTAGCACCTCCAATGCATACTGACTAAGCTCTGGCCATGTATCCAGCTTACAGACCCAAAACTTGAAGGGAGAAGAGCCGTCTGGGAGTACACTAAGAGGGCAAGACATGTAGTCTGTCACCATCTGACGGAAACGTTGCCTCCTGCTGACTGGAGCCGTCTGTGATGTTGTAGACATTTGTGGCGGCGGGGACACAAAACTTTGCCACATTTCGGCCATACTGGTCTTGCCTTGTGCTGAGGTGCTGCTTCTGCTCCCTCTTTGTGCAGAGCTTCCTCCACTGCCTCGACGCACTGAGCTGCTTTGTAAAGCACTAGCAGCACTGCTCTCGGTTGGAATGGAGAACATGATGGAATGCGCCAGTGCGTCTTGGTACTCCCGCATTTTACGCTCCCGGTTCAACGGTGTTATGAGGCTTTGTAAGTTGTCCCGGTAGCGAGGATCTAGAAGGGTGGACACCCAATAATCAGCCGTGTTGAGAATGTGGGCGATGCGGCGGTCATTTCTCAGGCATTGCAGCATGAAATCAACCATGTGCTGCAGACTGCCAACTGGCCAAGAAACGCTGTCCCCTGCTTGAGGCGTGATCTCTGCCTGCTCTGCATCAACCCACCCTCGCTCTAGATACTGACTACTAGAGCATTGTGGACAGATGTCTTCCTCATCCATTGACTCCTCCTCATCCTCCTCACAAAGTGTCCCCTGCCTAGGCCTTTGTGAGGAACCACGTTGCGCAGACTGTAGAGAAGCAGATGGCATTTGTGACTCCTCATCCTCCACCTCTTCCAAAACCTCGTCCCTTAGTGCTTGCAGTGTTTTTTCAAGCAGGCAGATAAGGGGGATAGTCATGCTGACTAGTGCATCATCTGCACTCGCCATCCGCGTGGAATAATCGAAGGCACGCAAAACGTGGCAAATGTCCTTCATAGAGGCCCACTCAGTGGTGATGAAGTGTGAACGGCGCGCACTGCGACTTGTTTGCGCCTGCTGCAGCTGGTACTCCATTACTGCTGCCTGCTGCTCACACAACCTCTCCAACATATGTAATGTTGAATTCCACCTGGTGGGTAGGTCACATATGATGCGATGTTCCGGAAGATGTAATCGGCGCTACAGAGCTGCAATGCGTGATCTTGCGTTGCTGGAATGCCGCAAGTGCGCGCACTCTATGCGGACCTTGTGAAGCAGTGCATCAAGATCCGGATAGTCCCTCAAAAAACTCTGCACGATCAAGTTGAGCACATGTGCCAGACATGGGATGTGAGTGAGGTTGCCTAGGCCCAGAGCTGCCACCAGATTTCGGCCATTGTCACACACTACCATGCCTGGCTGGAGATTCGCTGGCACAAACCACACGTCGCTCTGCTGCTTGATGGCATTCCAGAGCTCCTGCGCTGTGTGGCTTCGATTCCCCAAAGAAATTAATTTTATTACGGCCTATTGACGTTTGGCCATGGCTGTGCTCATATCGGTCATCATAACAGGTAACCGTTCACGGGTCGATGTGGAGGTAGACCGTGACGGCTCCTGCAGCACTGATTCAGAGGAACTGGAGTATGAGGAGGAGTCAATGTGTACAGACTGGATTCCTGCAATCCTTGGAGTTGGCAGAACACGTACAGCGCCACTCTCAAGATCTGTACCCGGCTCCACAACATTTACCCAATGGGCAGTGAGGGAAAGGTATCGTCCCTGTCCATGCTTACTGGTCCACGCATCGGTGGTCAGGTTGACCTTGCTACTGACGGTGTTTTGTAGCGCATGTTTAATTTCTCCCTCCACATGATGTTGCAGGGCAGGGACGGCTTGCCTGCTGAAATAAAAGCGGCTGGGCACGTTGTATTGTGGGACTGCCAATGCCATCAAGTTACGGAAGGTGTCAGTCTCCACCAGCCTGAATGATAGCATTTCAAGGGCCAGTAGTTTAGCAATGCCAGCATTCAGAGCCTGTGCTCGGGGGTGGTTTGCCGAGTATGGGCGCCTTTTCTCCCATGCCTGTGCTAACGATGGCTGTAGACTGGCCTGGTCTGAGGATGACTGGGAAAGTGGTGCTGTGATTGGAATTACACTGTGTCTCTGTACAACAGTGCCAAAGATTCTTCCATGGCGATCCTGTGAGGAAGCCGAACCAGCTGTGTGTGAGCTGGAGGAAGAGGCTACAACACGAGCTGAAGAGGTGGTAGGTGGCGCTGTAGGTTGGCCTAGGTCTTCAGTGTGTTTTTGTAACTCCACCACGTGCTTGGTCCGCTCAAGTTTCCACATATTTGTGGTATTGAGGTTGCTGACACTTTTCCCTCTTTTCACCTTCTGATTACACAGCTTGCATTTGACAAAGCAAATGTCATCTGCAACTGTGTCAAAAAAGGACCAGGCACTGCAAGTCTTGGGAGTGCCCGCTTTGGATTTTGGAAGAGCCATGCTCCTAATGGGTGCCGAAGTGGAGGCTACAGGCAACCAAGTCTGCCCCCTCCCTCTCCCTCCTTTTTGGGCTGTTCGGGGAATCTCTTCCTCAGAGCTGCTCCCACCACCTTCCTGTCCCTCACACCATGATGGGTCAAGGACCTCATCATCTACACCACCCTCTTCAAACAACTGCTTCTCCTGGGTAGTCTCGACAGCACAGTACGCACCAGAAACTGGCACCTGAGTCTCATCATCAGATGCGTACTGAGGTGTGCTGCTGACCATAGGCACTGGCCCACCCGCCTCTTCAGATTCAGAGAGACAAAACGATTGCGCATCACTGCATACTACCTCTTCTTCAAATTCTCGAATTCTGCTTGGCTGGCCCCCTCTTTCCAAGCCAAGAGATTCAGAGAACAGAAGTAGAGATGGCTCCTGTCCAGGGCTCTCTGACTGCCTGGGCAATTTGGCAGGTGGTGAAGAGACAGATGGGTGCTCTTCAGTGCTCAGGACCTGAGAGGATCTGGAACTAATTGAAGTCGATGCGTTAGCTGGCATCCATCCGACAACGGCTTCAATTTGGTCCTCCCGCAGCATTGGGGTACGGCTAGCTCCTACAAAGCTGCGCATAAAGGACTGTTCCCTGGTAAAACCGGGGGATGCTGAGTCACTGGTGCCCGCAGCAGGCACAGAATCCCCACGTCCTTTCCCTGCAGGCACAGAATCCTCACGTCCTCTCCCTGCAGAAACTCTACGCCCACACCCACGACCACGACCACGACCACATGCCTTACTCCCTGCCTTCTTCATCTTGGTAGACTGATAAAGATAGGCAGAAAAGTACTAAGGGCTTAGTGTGCTTATTCCTGAACAGCTGCTAACAGGTATAAGAAACACTAATTTTATAAAGTGTGGACTAGACTTTAATATTAGCTAATGTGGCCTACACAACTGTAATGTGGAGTGTTTGGTGAACTTTATTTAGTTTTTTTTTGTCACAAAAAGACACTGGATGTGCCCAAAGAAGTAATACCGATAGTATCACAAACTTTTTGTAGCTATTACAATGTAGGAAGGTAACCTACAATGCAATAGATGAGGCTACAAAAAATAGGCTAATACTAATCTGGCTGGGGTTGCAGGGCACAATGCTGCAGAAAGGCTCCTCTAACTACTCCTATATAGTGTGTTTGTAACCAATGTAGCTGAATACGGATGGAACCACCACACTAATAGGAGAAATCAGGATAAATTATGAATTGGCAAAAAAGGACAATGTATGAGGCAGTGACACACACTGAGTGCACTACAACCGGACGTGGCTGAAGCACACACTACAGGGTGAGCTGCACTCACACACACAGACCTTGCAGACAGCGGTGAACAGTGCAGATGCAGAGCACTGTGCACTAGCGCTGCAAGACAAATTTTTTTTCTCTATCTACTCCTATATAGTGTGTTTGGAACCAATTTAGCTGAATACGGATGGAACCACCACACTAACAGGAGATATCAGGAAAAATTATGAATTGGCAAAAAAGGACAATGCATGAGGCAGTGACACACACTGAGTGCACTACAACCGGACGTGGCTGAAGCACACACTACAGGGTGAGCTGCACTCACACACACAGACCTTGCAGACAGCGGTGAACAGTGCAGATGCAGAGCACTGTGCACTAGCGCTGCAAGACAAATTTTTTTTCTCTATCTACTCCTATATAGTGTGTTTGGAACCAATTTAGCTGAATACGGATGGAACCACCACACTAATAGGAGATATCAGGAAAAATTATGAATTGGCAATAAAGGACAATGTATGAGGCAGTGACACACACTGAGTGCACTATAACCAGACGTGGTTGAAGCACACACTACAGGGTGAGCTGCACTCACACACACACAGAGACCTTGCAGACAGCGGTGAACAGCACAGAGAACTGTGCACTAGCGCTGCAAGGCACAGCGATTTATAAAGTAGCTTGGGTAAAGCTGAATAGACCAAATAGGTAGCTAAAACTGTCCCTCAGAACAACAGCGTCCTATCCCTAACTGAATTCACAGCAGAGTGAGCTGAAAATGGCGGCGGCGGCTTTTATAGTGCATCATGACATCATTTCAGCAGCCAATCACAGCCATGCCATTAGTTAAGATGCCTACATGCCTAACAGGATGTGCCCACACTTCTTAGGATCCTCATTGGCTGAATAAAATGAAACTGGCTCATTGCATTATGGGAACTTCCGATTCCGGTATACGATATTGCAAAAGTATCGGAATTAAGTATCGGAATTCCGATACCGCGAATATCGGCCGATACCCGATATTTCAGTATCGGAATGCTCAACACTAGTTATCAGCTAAATACTAAGTACGGATACTGGCCATAGATATAAGGTAATTGTCTGCAAATGTTGGATCAGCAGGCAATCATATGTCTCAAGGATCCAATGGCCACACATAGAGGTTGACCATGTGGCTACTGCCATGGGACACTTGGAGAGAGGAAGTCCAGCCAAGGTTCTTTCCTTCTCCTTGGTTACATAAAGCACCAAACATATTGGAGATCCATCGGCCAAACTTTCGTTTACTCGACAGTTATCTCTCCCAACTTCCCCATACATAGGCTTAGATGAGTGCTCCCGTGTTCTCTGAAAAAGCTTTAACATGATACCTCTAGCAGCGGATTATCTCTGCCCTGAACAAAAGAATCGTCCATTAAAATTCCAATTGACGGATCCTTCTCTCTCACAATACCATCTGTCAGGGAAGGGGTTATTCACTATTTTACTATTTTATTTTTTAACTATGGGCCTAAAAACTAACAGGCAGGTAGCTGCTAACTACTTGCCTGTTCTGCCCGGTGCCGACTCAGAGCGGTCACTGACTGCTCCTGCCAGCGATTCTGATTCTTCACGTCAACAGAGCAGCACTTCTTCTGGGCTGCGCCATCAATGGGGTGTGACTGCCAACATCATGCTGATTGAATAGGCAGTGGGGAGCCGGTTGTTAATCAGCTTGACACTAGCAGTCACACCCTGTCAGAGCAGAGCAGAAGAAAAAATGCTTCTCTGTCGATGTAACGTCAAGCGGAAGCAACAGAATCGCTGCCGCGGGAACACTCTGTGACCGCTCTGTGCCGACAGAGCTCGGCGCCTGGCACAGCAGATACATAGGTAGCAACTTCTTGCCTGTTAGGTCTTAGGCCCAAAGTAAAAAAAGAAAATAACCCCTTTAAAGTTTAAAGAACTGGTGTAGGTTTTTATTCTCTAGATAAACTGAATGTAGAAAACAAGAAAAAATGGAAATTGTCTGAAGAGCAGTAAAAATACGACAAGCCATGAGTGTCAAAAGCAAGCACCCTAATGGTTGGTCATATTTTATTCTTTGCTTCGTACAACGCTTTCTCTATCACCCAACATTTTTCCTGTCCCATTCTTAGACTTTCCTAAGATTATAAGGGCCATTTGAATTGATTTATCTCCTCAGCTGAAGAAGATAGTTCAACCAACAGGTGTGTTATATAATGGTCAGTTTAAATGGAATTGCCAAATGATAAAAATTGGACCCCAGACCTCAGACTGGTTAAAGAAAAGAAGAAAATACCTGCACTGATTCCATGTATCTCTTATTCTGACACCTAACAGGTCCTCACGGCCACATTTTGTCTGAGCCGGAAGAAATAGTCACCTGGCTCTTATATCTGGCGTAGATTGAACATGACCAGTGTAGCCAATCAGAGGCCACTGATTTACTATAGAAGCCACCTGCCGCCCACCACTTGAAAAGGAAGCCAAGTGATCAAGGGGGAACTCTGCCTGCAGTACAGAAGAACAGCTGTGGTCTGGTAGGTGAATATGTTTTTTTTTTAAATTATTTTAGCACAGTCATGGGCTTGTTTTTACAAAGTTTATTAGCCACATATGACACCTTGAAGGTCCAAACTGGTTATTAACCTATTTAGGGTATCTGGCCTTTTATGTGTTGTCTTTTGAGCGGCAACCTTTATTTGAGCATTTTAAGTGATTTTTCTGTACCAGTGTGTAACGGGTTGAGAAAACTGCACCAGGCCTTGACAGGAGATATACTTGTTTGTTTGAAGGGTCATGGTATAGTGTTATTGAATCTAATATGAGTGTCATTACGTTTGTTTGATTACCACACCTAGCAACTAGTCATGGAAAAGTATATGTGAGCAGATGTACAGTGCGAAACAAAGCGACTGGGCTTGGCATAGTTTAAATGGATCTGTTAGACACACATTAACACTTGTGACAGTGCACGGGAACAATCATTTCGCAGCACATGAAGACAGTGTGTAAGGCCGTACTGCTTGACTAATGGGTGGGTGATGCACGGCATCTTTTGTTTTCAACCTTTTCCTCAAACAGCTATTCTTTTTGTGGTTTGTGAACTAATCAAGAGGTTTTGGGGTTAGCTCAGGGTTTAGACTCAGTAAACAAATACCTGAGAAAACCATGATTATATAAGTCAGCGGCTCGTATGATAATACACTCCTCAATATGGAAATTTCAACACAAAGAAGGTAAACTCGTGGAATTATGGACATCACAGGATGGATAGACAAATTAATGATATGCAAATAATGAAAAAATGGAAAATTTTCAAAACATCTTGATTTATTCAGTATCGAGGATGAGCGCCACATGCAGAAATCCCTGCGCTCACACACCTTGGCTGCTATCAATGAAGTTATTAATGGTTGTCTACTGTTTGATGATTATTGTCTATTGTTGAGAATGTTCTGGAGCGCAGAATGCACTTGGGCACGCAAATCATCAAGATCCGCTGCTTGCAGCTCCTTTTGCAATTCCCGATCAATGACATGGCAGATGTGCTCAAAAGAAAACAAGTGTGGAGATACTGCAGGCCATGGTAGCTTGTTTAAGCCATGGTGACTGCTCACAGTAGTACAGTCATGGCCAAAAGTTTTGAGAATGACACCAAAATTATATTTTCACATGATCTGCTGGCCTCTGGTTTTTATTAGTGTTTGTCTGATGTTTATATCACATACAGAAATATAATTGCAATCATATTATGAGTACCAATAGGTTATATTGACAGTTAGAATGAGTTAATGCAGCAAGTCAATATTTGCAGTGTTGCCCCTTCTTCTTCAATACCTCTGTAATTCTCCCTGGCACGCTCTCAATCAACTTTTGGACCAAATCCTGGCTGATAGCAGTCCATTCTTGCATAATCAATGCTTGCATTTTGCCAGAATTTGTTGGTTTTTGTTTGTCCACCCGTCTCTTGGTGATTGACCACAAGTTCTCAATGGGATTAAGATCTGGGGAGTTTCCAGGCCATGGACCCAAAATCTCTTTGTTTTGTTCCATGAGCCATTTTGTTATCACCTTTGCTTTATGGCAAGGTGCTCCATCATGCTGGAAAAGGCATTGTTGGGCGCCAAACTGCTCTTGGACGGTTGGGAGAAGTTGCTCTTGTAGGACATTCTGGTACCATTCTTTATTCATGGCTGTGTTTTTAGGCAAGACTGTGAGTGATCCGATTCCCTTGGCTGAGAAGCAACCCCACACATGAATGGTTTCAGGATGCTTTACAGTTGGCATGAGACAAGACTGGTGGTAGCGCTCACCTCTTCTTCTCCGAATAAGCTGTTCTCCAGATGTCCCAAACAATCGAAAAGGGGATTCATCAGAGAAAATGACTTTGCCCCAGTCCTCAGCAGTCCACTCCCTGTACCTTTTGCAGAATATCAGTCGGTCCCTGATGTTTTTTTTTGGAGAGAAGTGGCTTCTTTGCTTCCCTCCTTGAAACCAGCCCTTGCTCAAAGAGTCTCCGCCTCACAGTGCGTGCAGAAGCACTCACACCAGCCTGCTGCCATTCCTGAGCAAGCTCGGCACTGCTGGTAGTCCGATCCCGCAGCTGAAACAGTTTTAAGATACGGTCCTGGCGCTTGCTGGTCTTTCTTGGGCGCCCTGGAGCCTTTTTGACAAAAATGGAAGCTCTCTCCTTGAAGTTCTTGATGATGCGATAGATTGTTGACTGAGGTGCAATCTTTGTAGCTGCGATACTCTTCCCTGTTAGGCCATTTTTGTGCAGTGCAATGATGGCTGCACGTGTTTCTTTAGAGATAACCATGGTTAACTGAAGAGAAACAATGATACCAAGAACCAGCCTCCTTTTAAAGTGTCCAGCGATGTCATTCTTACTTAATCATGACTGATTGATTGCCAGCCCTGTCCTCCTCAACACCCACACCTGTGTTAATGGATCAATCACTAAAACGATGTTAGCTGCTCCTTTTAAGGCAGGACTGCAATGATGTTGAAATGTGTTTTGGGGGTTAAAGCTCATTTTCTGGGCAAATATTGACTTTGCAAGTACAGTAATTGCTGTTAAGCTGATCACTCTTTGACATTCAGGAGTATATGCAAATTGCCATTACAAAAAATGAAGCAGTAAACTTTGGAAAAATTACTATTTGTCTCATTCTCAATACTTTTGGCCATGACTGTACAAGCAACATGTGGTCTGGTGTTGCCATGTTGAAAAACAGTTCCTGGGACACTTTTATATTCTCTCGTCAAAGACTTCATGGAGTTGCCCATGTGGTGTCCAGACCAATCTCTCGCTATCATTGTACCCAAAACAAAAGTGTGACTAATCGTTGAATGGATAGACCTCCATTCCAGTCTCAATTGTCGTCTTGCTCTGCACCATTATGGCCTTTCGAAGTGGAGAGCAGTGGTCTGAGGTCAATGGAAGACCTGTGGCTGGTCGTCTGACTCATAGCCCAATGTCGTGCAAATGTTTGTGTAGACACTGTTTGATGCCTTAGGCTTGGTATGTGACATCTAATTTCACATGCAGTACAGAATGGATCAGTATGGGTCATTCTTTGACTCTTTATCTCAGTCAGCAGTACATTTCAGGCTGTTGAATATAGATTGAGTATATATAGAGGGATGTTTCAACCCATGCATGGTTTAAAAAAATTATGCCACAGGTCCCTGCCTAGTACTTTGCTAACTTTGGATCCATCTTCGATCTGGATATTCTGTCAATGACTAGACCTCACATGGGCACGTTAGGTTCAACACACTTCAGTGACGGAAGGATAGATGGGGTCTCGCCTAGAGCAGGTGATTATAGTAGCTTATTAATTTTAAACCCTTTACAGTACTACTAAGAATAAGAATCCAGCAAAATGGTGGCTTTTTGACATTTTACTGGATTCTTGCAAATTGAATCAAGAATAATTTGTATTCTAGCAAATCTTAATTTATTAACCATTCCTGTTCTATAGTCTGTATTAACTTACATGTATCAGGCATGATTGTAGAAGAACTGCTGAGGAGTGTTATATGAAGCGTTGTCCAGGGTCTACCAGCCCTTAACCCATCTGACTTCTTTGTGGGGATATTACCCCTGGACTGGGCTTTATATGACTTAATTCAGGAACAATCTAATTACTCTACGCTAGTGCTAAATAAAGGGTTCTGTGCCCAACATATAGGTGCTTCTCACAAAATTAGAATATAATCAAAAAGTTAATTTATTTCAGTTCTTCAATACAAAAGGTGAAATTCATATATTATATAGAGTCATTACAGAGTGATCTATTTCAGATAATGACTTTTGTGTTTTCATTGCCTGTAAGCCATAATCATCAACATTAACAGAAATAAACACTTGAAATAGATCACTCTGTTTGTAATGACTCTATATAATATATAAGTTTCACTTTTTGGATTGAAGAACTGAAATAAATTAATTTTTTGTGAGATGCACCTGTACGTCTGTATGCCAACACCCAACATTCATGTGTCCGTAATATATACTGCGCTGTGTTTTATTGATAACTATAAGTCCATTATATTCGTTCATCACACCTTGACAAATGTGAGAATGCATTCAACAACAAATATGGAAAAAACAATGTAGAATATGCAGTCAATCAGCCCTATAAGAAATATAACATTCACTGATAGCAAATAGGAAATAGTGTATGGTGTCAGAACATTGTAGCCTACTATCAGAAAGATTGGTGGCTTATATGGGTAAAGGATTTGGACCCTTGAATCCCTTATTGTATCTGACAATCGTTTTCTATTACACTATTGCAACTGATGAAGACGTTCCTTCTTCCGACATTTTCTCTAGCATGATAATCAAATCTCTGAGTTCAGAAAGTTCAACTCCCAGTGAATGATATTTTATAGAATGCGCGTTCGAGGGGAGCTGACTAGTGATGAGCGAGCATGCTCGTTACTCGAGATTTACGAGCATGCTCGGGTGTTTTCCGAGCATCTTTAGCGTGCTCGGGTGTTATGTTTGGGTCACGCCGTGCACGTGATTTGCGACTGCTTGACAGCTTTAATAAATGTGAGGAATGCTTATTTCTTAGGCATTCCACACATGTATTAAAGCTGTCATACAGTCACAAATCATGCACACTGCATGACTAAAACATAACACCTGAGCACGCTGAAGATACTCGGTGAGCACCCGAGCATGCTCGCCGAAAGGGTTAACAGAACATACTCGCTCATCACTAGAGCTGATCACTTGCTCCTTCAATGGTACCAATAGAAATCTTGGGTGGGAACAGCACTCTAGTCGGCTCAGATAGATGAATTTATTATTTTTAATGCATCATATCACAGATTTTGCTAAGTAAACTGCAATAGCTTCATCAAAAGTAGTGAAAATCCACAGTAAAACCAATGCACCATAGTAATACTTTGGGAACAGAACCCTACATCAGGCGTGACAGTAAAACTAGTGAAGAGTGTTATATGAAGCATTGTCTGTAGGGGTTATATAGCCCAAATCCTATCTGAGTCACCGCATGGTCTTCTTTGTGGGGATATGACCCTTGTACTATGCTTTGTTCCTGAAGAGAGTCATACAATCTAGATATTCTATTCTTATGCCAAATAAAGGTTTGTGTGTCCAATACGTTGCTGTGACGTTCCTTTTATGGTGGGTTTGCACTGATTTTAATGAAGCTATTGCGGCGTGCTTAAAAAGATCCGGGAAATGCTGAATCTACAATAAAAATATCCTTTTGTAACTTTATCTGAGATTAACGGAGTTTACATAAGGTTTCTGAATTTTGAAATTATGGGCCATAATCTAACCTTTATGCAATATTTCAGGACAGTAATATATATTGAGTTGGTCTAAAATGGAGTGGGGGATAGAGTAAAACATCATTGCCTACTGAATCGCTCTTCTTCGGTAACTTGTGGGTAGTGGGTTAGTGGAAGCCCACAGGTAAATATGAGCTCTTAGGGTATGTTCCTATGATACGTACCAGCCTGCGGCCCAGATGCTGCGGAAGAGCCGCCAGCAGCTTCCGCTCATCTATGCAAATGAGAGGTGCCATTTTTTTTACAGCTGCGTTCTTTCCTCATAGAGGTTAGGTCTATGGGAAAGCCCACATGCGGACCCGCAAGCGAAATTGACATGCTGTCTGGAAAGACACATCGCATGTCAGTTTCCGCGGATGATCCGCAGGTGCACGGAGTCACATAGTGGATATGGGATTTCCAGAAATCTCTATGCTGTAACATCTGGCCGCTGAGGGTTTGACGCTGCATAAGTCCGCAGCGTCTGACCCGCAGCTGCTCCGGATCATGTGCACATACCATTAGTTGCCCTTATGGCAGCCTTGTATTCTGGTATTGGGCTGCCACCTCAACATTTTAAGTTTGGGTGGCTGTGACTGATTGATTGAAGATTTGGCCACCAAGTCATTTAGTAATGTTTCAAAACATTTAAATTGTAAATGCACAAAAAAAAAATCAAATCAATGATAAAATATAAAACAATCATATATTCCTCATTAAAACTACGTCCTTACTAAGGGTATGTGCTCATAACGTCTTTTTAAGGCATATACCGCCCAGAATCTGCTTGAAAAAAGTACAGCAAAAGCGCCCCATAAAATAATAATAGTGCACAGCAAAGTCAAAAAGTCATTGCTGTGAACAAGTTCTGTCTTATGTCACTTCCTTTAACTGCTTCAGGGTTCGGAAACCCTGAAGAGGATAAAAGAAGTGACATGCTCATTCTGTTCGCACTCTATACATAACAGTACAGAAAGAAAGACGCCACAAGAATGACGGCAGAGCCCCTTCAGGAAATTAATCACCGGAGTTTTCCTGAAGCGGCTTTGCCTGGAAAAACTCAACGACTGTGTTGGTGAAATGAAATGAATCAAAAAAATGAATGAAATGAATGAAAAAAAAAACTTTCTTCCAGATAATTAGGATGCATATACCCTAAGGAATGAAAAAAGCTTTCTCCCAGGTAATTAAGATGTAAACTGTCAATCACTTTCTTGGAACAACTTTTTAAGTCACCAATTGATCTGTAGTGTGAAAAATTATCCATTGAGACATTTTCTGCAGGATATCGGTGGTGGCAGTGGTCAAACTGTGCTTGGAAGAAAAATGTTATAAACACAACATATGTCAACATGTACCATATTTGTTGTTGTAAATTTCCACAGCAAATCCAGGAAAAGCAAACAACAAGTTATAGTGCAGATAAAAAATCTACCACAAATCTGTAACATCGATTGACATACGGCAGATTTCAAGCTCCACACTGCAGGTCTATTTCTACAAGAAAATGTATAGTCTGTGGATGCCATTAATTTTGCTGTCACTCTGTGAATTTTTAGTCCCCACCATTTCCATCCTCATCGTTTTCACAGACAGTGAGACATAAAACAAGTCATTTAAAAATCAGGAATGGTCCAACTTACGTTGGTTGTTTAAATGCCTGTCTATCCTGGAAAGGTCCATGTCCAATGCACACTGAACAATTTGTAATAGTTTCCTCAGTGTGCATTGGCTGCCATTGTTCTTGGCAGATCAATGTGCTGCCGTGAACGGTGGTATTTTGTGCAGGAAAAAAGATAATTTCTCGCAACGAACATGCTTTCTGCTTGTACATCGGGTGATCGGAAGCTATTTATACTACAAGATTATCGGGAAACAAGTGTTTGTTCACGATGACCATATGGTGTAGATAGCCTTAAGTTACACACATGTTGGCTAATTTTGTGTGTATGGGTTGCAAGTCCGGGGCAAACTAAAGTTTGTTTCGTTAAGAAACCACAACACCACAACGGTCAAGTTAGACAACAGTCAGAGACATCTCAGCTCTAGTCAGAACGTTCCTTGAAACACTGGACTCCTGGAAGTGTAATTGCTTTGATCTTCAAAGAAAGTCCTTCTCCCAGAGGCCTATAGCTATTTGTCACAATTTCAGAAAAATAATAATTACTATCCAGGTCAGTCATTTTTCTTCTCAAGACTTCAATTTACTTGAGCTATCCACCCAAACCACACCCATGAAATATGTGTTCAGAAGTAACTTTCCTTAGGTTACTCATCGGATACATCGGCAACTGCTTAACATTCCTCAGTATCATTTATTACAAGTCACTCGTAGCCTGGTTCCAAGGATGATAACTCAACAAACTTTTAACTTAATTAATCGAAAAGGCTGAAAATTACAGTGTGACTAGACTATGAAACCACAATTGAAGATGTCTATACCATGCCACACCTGTTCAAGACAAAACAAAATTCTGTTATCAGATACGCCTGTTATAACGTGACTGGGCATTTTGTAACTTGCGTAGATATGTACAGTAAAACAACACAAGGAGACTTATATAGTGCAGGTGTGTAATGTGACCAGGCATGCCTAATAATGTAATGTGGTTATACAAAAATGTAAACTACAGGCCAGACCTACAAGAGGATCTTCATAAGAATATTCAATCAATATTTATCATGAGTGCTTAAAGAGGTTGTCCACTACAATAACTAATGCCTCCATCGATTTAAACAGTAGAAAGAAGTCTTTTTGGAAATACCTCCCATTGTCATTTGTGCCTGTGAGAGGAACTATTGCTGACCACTCACTGGGAATCAGGTGACCCCGGCTGCAGCCTGTTCCGACATCGGCTGATGTCACGTCAAGTTCCCGGAACCCAGAGTCATGACCCAGTGACACGCACCCCCCCGATTGACTGGGCAGTGGGTGGCGTTTCACCGCACATCATATCCCAGCATCCAGCGCGCACTTGTGGCCAACGAATGCAGAGGAGAGAGGGAAAGTGTGCGCTGGATGCTGGGCTGTGACGTGCGGTGAAACGCCGCCCACAGCACAGTCAATCGGGGGGGTGCATGTCACTGGGTCACGCCACTGGGTTCCCAGAACTTGATGTGACATCAGCAGATGTCAGAGCCGGCTGCAGCCGGGGGTCACGTGATGTCCAGTGAGCGGTCAGCAATAGCGCCGCTCACAGGCACAAATGACAATGGAAGGCATTTACAAAAAGACTTCTTTCTATTGTTTAAATCGATGGGGGCATTGTTTATTGCAGTGGACAACCTCTTTAAGGATTTACTACTCCATTATAGGTACCATTGAGGGAATCTTATCTTTCAGCTGTACCTCTTAAGGCCCCCCATATACTTCAGATTAAAGGTCCATTTAGATGAACGCTAGTTTCAGATTATCAGCCCAGGTAAAAATAACAGTGATCGTTTCTGCTGGCGTAAAAATCATCATTATCGGCAGCACACCACGCCATGTAAGTAGGGGTTGTGCTGCCGATAATATCATACTTTATGGGGACAGAACAATTGTATTAGTCATCATTCTGTTCCAATCGACTTGGGTAAATAGGCCAGAAAATGAGCACCGATCTACTTGTAGTCTCTAGTCAATTGTCGCTCATTAACGGCTGAACTCATCCTGTCTAAATGACTTTAAATTTGGCTAAAGCTGCCAATATCAGCAAAACCAGTTGACCATCTAATATGTATAGGGGTCTCTCGACTCTCTGGCAACAGATGACGTCCAGTGATCAGGCAGTTGGAATTTATATGCCCTATCCTTTGGTTCTGCTGGAGATAAGCTGTTCCCAAACTGTCTTTGAGCAGCTCTGTTCTCTCTATGGAAAACACATGAATACGTTCAAGTTTATGGTGGAGTCAGGACAGATAACTGTCTCGTGTATAGACAGCTTTGGGCATCATACACAAGGATCTGCCTTTGTGGCAATATGCAAAGCCTCTACAGTTCTCTCCTCTAAAGTAATAATTACTCCGCGTGGTGCCATATTGTGTCTCTATAATGAGTCAAATACTGACAGAATGCTCGGCGGTATATGGATGCACTATATGGCCACAAAGTTGTAAAACAGAAGAAATGAGCCAGAACACATGTTGGTATAAGTGCAATGTGTAGATGTAAATTCACGCTGTGGCCATTTAACAGACAGAACGTAAGATAAAAACAATGTAGTTACTGGAAAGGCAGCAGCACAGATAATCTGAAAGAGGGGTACAAGCCTCTAAGGACTTGATCCAACAGTCACCAATAGTCAAAAAATATGGAGAGTGAGGCAGCACATCCAGTAAAATTAACTTTTTACTCACCCATGCGACAAGGTTAATTTCACTGGATGTGCTGCCTCACTCTCCATATTTTTTAAAATAAATACAAAAGGTGCAAATACTCTGCAGTAAGTAAGTAAAGAAATAGTACATATAAATAACATGGGGTACTTAGTTGACACTATTTTGATCAAAAAAGCGTAAAAGCCATACCATCACGACAAGGTGTACCCAATCCGGATGGACCCTAACTCTTGTAGTTCTCCTCATTATGTGTCAGCAGACCTCAAAATAGATGGGGACATAGCAGGACTCAGTCCTGACTCTTCAGACACCTGCTCGTGGAAAGCTATATTGACAAAATGACCAGACCAAAAAGGGGGAGCCACACCTCTGATTGTACAAAGTACAAAAAACTAAAGTAAAACCAAAGAAATGAGCCAGAACATATGTTGGAATAAGTATAACTTACTGCAGGGTGTTTGCTCATTTTGTTTTTATCTTAGGTCTTGTCTGTTAAATGGCCACAGTGTGAATGTGCGCTTACACATTGCACTTAGACCAACATATGTTTTGGCTCATTTCTTCAGTTTTACTTTAGTTTTTTTGTACTTTATACAAAAAAATGTGGTTCCCCTTTTTTGGGCTGGGCATTTTGTTTATAAAGCTTTCCACAGGAAGTTGTCTAAACAGTTGGGTCTGGGTTCTTCTCTGCCCCCATCTATTTTGTGGTCTGTTGACACTTAATGAGGAGCGTTACAAGAGTTAGGGTCCATAATGATTGACTACATCTTTTCGCAGTGGGATGGCTTTGACACTTTTGTGATTCAAATAGTGTCAATTAAGTACCCTGTGTTAGTTATATATACTATTACCATTTATTCATTTACTTAAATCAGGGTATTTTCTCATTTTGTTTCTATCTTAGGTTCTGGCCACAGACATGTGTACAGGTGCCATAATACATCTGTGTACAACTGAGATTAATGTAGCATCAAAATTGGCCTACTATCTATTATTAATTGGGGTCTTCGCTCCTCTCCAATGACATCAGATGTAAAAAAAAGATTTTTGGAGACATGTCCTGTGGTCTGATGGAACTAAAATTGAACTTTTTTGGGCATAATGACTGTAAAGATGTGCGGTTGTGGATTTTAGTAATCACCTAGGAAGGTTAACGATGCAATTAGTTTTATTCCAGGTAAATGTCCAACAGACAATTCTCTCAGTCCTCGACTTTCCAACCCGGAATCAGTAGTTCCACTGCCAAGTACCAGGTGATACTCACTGTCCTGCAACTTGTGGTTGGCCCACAGCTTTTTGTATCTCCCGCCGGTATATTGGCAGTCACAACATATGCTCCTTCTGATGATGGATATCATGACCACAGCACGTGATACCACCCAGCTCTCTGTCTGAATAGAAAATGAGTCTTCTCTTTCTCCTTCACAGGAATCAGCCTCCTGAATGGGCAGAAGAGATCACTCTTCCCTCCCCCAGCTAATTGTGCCTTAGTGGAGGTATTTTCTCAGGTCGAAGCCATCATCTGGGTCTGCCTGTGATACTCCCTGTGGTGATGGCTCCTCTGCGTCTACTCTTTCATGTACTCAAAGGGTCTATTGGCTGAGAGAACAATGGCCCAAGGCCCCTGAGATATGGTCACTGGAATTGATACCTGAGGTTCAACTGATGAGCAAACAAATTACTAACACAACACAGCAAGCAAATTTCTAACAAAACACAAAAATAAGATCGACAAAAATGGATGCTCAGTGGTAGAAAAGTATTTAGTAAGTGGCCAGGTCCTCACAATGACCATCGTTACGTCTGGAGGAAAAAGGGAGAAGCTTGGAAGCCTAAAAACACCATCCCAACTGTGAAACATGAGGGTGGCAGCAACATGTTGTGGGGTTGTTTTGCTGCAGGAGGGACTGATGCACTTTACAAAATAGATAGCATCATGAGAAAAGAAGATTATGTGGCAATACTGAAGCAACATCTCAAGACAACAGCCAGGAAGTTAAAGCTTGGGCGGAAATGGGTCTTCCAAATGGACAATGACCCGAAGCATACTGCTAAAATGGTAACAAAAAGGCTTAAGGATAAGAAAGTCAATGTTTTGGAGTGACCATCACAAAGCCCTGATCTCAATCCGATTGAAAAGGCAGGTGTGAGCAAGGCGACCTACAAACCTGGATCAGTTAGACCAGTTTTGCCAGGAGGAATGGGCCCAAATTCCGACCATCTATTGTGAGAAGCTTGTGGAAGGATATCCCAAACATTTGACCCAAGTCATTCAGTTTAAGATCAATGGTACCAAATACTAATGAAATGCATGTAAACTTTTGACTTTGCAGTAAGTAATAAAAATGCCTTAAAACATTCTCTCTCTCTCATTATTCTGGCATTTGGCAAATAATAAAAATGATGGTAATCCTAACTGACCTAAAATGGGAAAGGTTTATTCTGATTTCATGTCAGATATTGAGAAAAGCATACATATGTGCCTTTTTACATAGAGTATGTAAACTTCTGGTTTCAACTGTATATATGGAGGTTGGGGGGAATGACTTAATTTTATTCATAACATAGCCACTTTGAAAGGCATGTAAATAATTTATATCAGCAGAATCAACTTACATGGCATTGTGTGGGGCATTTGTAGAGGGCTACCAATAATTGGAAGCTATTTCGAAAATGGTGCTATCGCTTTATGGGCATAACCTATTGGCACCATTTCACTTTGGTAGCTACTGTTATGGAGCAATTGCTGTTGCCATTGTGTAAAGGGGGCACTATACAGGGTTTACCAAGACTAAAACACAAATGACTTATCCCTAGGCCACCAAAATGTTCATTAACGAGTCTAGCCCCAGTGAGTTCCTTGCAGTCATCTGATGGAAGGCCGTGTGGCATTCTAGTGACAAGCACAGACTTTTGGTGCTGTAACTGAGCCCAAAAAAAAACATTAATTTGTTGAAAGCAGATTTTTTAAGTTCTTCAAATATTCAAGAACAATGAAGAGAAAAGGAAGGTTGTATGCTATGACTAAGGACGTAACTGTCTGAAACACGTATGTGATTACTCTGATTAGCCCTGATCTCAATCCGATTGAAAAGGCAGGTGTGAGCAAGGCACGTATGCGATTACTCTGGAGTTTTTTATGGATTTGCAATAAAGAATATTTTTTTATGAGGACCCAGTGCTGGATGTACCTTCCTTTTCTCTTCATTGTTCCTTGCTACACTACAAGACATCCGTGCAGAGGAGATCCTCAGTCCATGGGTGAGCTGAATTCCCGGTTACCGCAAGGTTTCCTATGACTTTCATTTCAAATACTCAGGTTTATATTCATCCCACCTACAATATTTGATATCAAACATACTAAATGCCACCATTTTTAACTTTTAGTATAAGATCAATGGTTTTATGTTGAAGTCCAGCAGGTTTTAGTCACATTTGTGAGACATATCAATGAGATCCAGGTGGCACCATTCACAGAGCCTATTTTAACATCAACGTTTTTTTTTTTACCATCTTTGAACGCTTCTAAAATGTCACATTCACAAATATATTTTTCTCTTCTTGATTGCAGGAATGTGGTGTTTCTGTTATTGGACTTCAAAGCATTTCTAACTTACGATAAAAGCTTCTACTTTGTCTCAGCTGCAGAACATTCTTGTAAAACTTTTCTGGATCATTCAGTCTGTTTGTGCCAAATTTGGGTCAAGTAGTAAAAATCTAAAGAGAACGTTGTCTTCCTCCTTGGTGACCTCTAGTACAAGCCAGTCTTATCAATATTTTTCTTGGACTTAATGAAATAGAACTGTGTTACTGCTTCGTGTTATGTCATAATCTCTTCATTTTTGGATGGATGATTACTTTTGAAATGAATAACACTGGTTTTTATTTTTACATCACCATTATGAATTGTTATTATATTTAAGAAACAAAAGCCTAATATTTTAGAACGACTTGTACAGAACAAACAGTAAGGGGATGAAATGTAATAACCTTGTGTTTTGTTGTTCTTTTCTCCTACACGTGATCTTGAAAGCAATTTTCAAAAACTTTTGTCTATTTTGATTTGCAGTTATGATGTACTTCAATGAAATATGCAAAATAACTTAATAGCAAAATGGACTGAAGCTGTATAAACCTGAATGCATTATGCCTAAAGCCTAAAAACTGTCCTAAGGTAAATTGTCCATATTGCCCAACTAATAAGATTAACCAATGTGATCAATTACATTTTCAAATATGTGCTGAAAAATTACAAGTTGGTTTGTGACATGCATACAAAACGCCAACTCTTTTAATGATTTTAACAGGCATGTATTTCTGCAGAGCTGCTTCAAACTGGCACAAAAAGTCGCTAAATTGTTTGCACAACCCTGTGTTGCGCAAAAATTTCGTGACTTTTCAAACTGTTTTCTGCCAGTTTTCTGGCAAAAACACTTTGCGTAATTGCCCCATAAGGCTTTCATTAGTTGACTTCCCTCGTTTCACCAGAGTGAGTACAAAATATGTCAAACTTTTCTTAGCTTGACACTGTTGGACATACCAGTGGTGCAACTGGTCCAGCCTTCCAGTTGTAATGGGGCTACCATCAGCAAGCAACTTTTGTTACAGACACAAAAAGGGGCTCATATACTGTTCTTACAACTGGGTCCTCTTCTGTCTGTGTCCAACACTGCAAGGTCAAAGTTTATTTCGCCAGTTTTTTTGTTTTATTATCTTGTCTATAAACTTACCAAACTTACAAAATGGTGAAATCATTTGTTAATGCATCCTAATGGCCAGTGAATCGGCAAAGATTTTCACCTTCTGCTAGGAGCCAGAACTTTACACTGAATATTGTTTATTTATCATATAATAAAAAAAACCTTTGTTTAACATGCAGCCCAGATAAAGGAGGAGGAGAACCTTTCCTAAAGGGTTAATCTGCGAGAATGGGATACAGCTGCTTTTGAAGGATTAATCTGTATAATCTGCAATTGTCACGGGTGTGTCGCCACGAAGATCGTCACGATTACACAGCCTGACTTCTCGCAGCTGACTTTTTGGTGCTTTGTGTTTTTCGGCAGTGAGGGAGTTAATTCTCTCTCTCTGTGCTAGACGAGGTCCAGCCTCGCCCAGCTGCAATCAATGCTGCTGTAGTGAGACTCCTTCAAATGCCTGCTGGTCTGTTAGGGAAGTGTCGGTGAAAGCATTTCATGCAGACTAACAGAGCGGATCGTGGTATTTGGAGTTTCATAGATAAGTGTATTCGAAGAGTTTTTTCCCTTCCTCGCTTTATCATTTATCTCCTTTCCCGTTGGTGTTCCCTCTGTTGTAGTTGTGTAGTTTTTGTATGCAAGGTGGTTTTGGTTTTTCCCTTGTACTGTCTCGTTCGTCTAAGTACTGTGTGTGGGCATATTATTACTTGTCCCCTTTTATTGTGATCGGGGTCCTTCTCAGGACTAGATTACTTAGGTGCAGGGATCCTCAGGAGGTAGGGGTTACGCTGGCGGCCTGGACCTCTGTACCTTTAACAGTACCTCCAGGTTGAGGGATTAGTCAGGGCCCCAGCTTAGGGTCAGCTTAGGCCCCCTACCTCCAGTATACAGAGACAGCGTGACATTTTCACCGACCACTTAGTTTTTCTCCAGCTACCATGGATCCAGTAGCCGGTCTAGCTCGGCAGTTGCAGAGTTTGTCCATGGAGCTGGTGGACGTTAGGTCCAAGGTTTTGTATCCTCAGGAGCAAGCCGGACCAGAACCTAAAGTAGCTCTCCCTGACAGGTTCACTGGGGGGCGGGACAAGTTTTTTGTTTTCCGGGAGGCATGCAAGTTGTACTTTCGGCTGCGGCCTCGGTCATCGGGGAGTGAAGAACAAAGGGTGGGAATTGTCATCTCGCTCCTACAAGGGGACCCACAATCTTGGGCGTTCTCTCTTCCCCCGGGCTCCCCGGCTCTCCAGTCAGTGGATAGGTTTTTCGCTGCTCTGGGACTCGTATATGATGACCCAGATCGGATCTCCCTTGCTGAGTCTAAGTTACGTAGGATCCAGCAGGGAGATCGTCCGGCGGAGGAATTCTGTTTGGAGTTCCGTAGGTGGGCCACGGACACCCAGTGGAATGACCCGGCTCTTAGGAGCCAGTTTTGTCAAGGTTTATCCGACAAATTACAGGATGTGTTGGCACAGTATGACTCTCCCGCGTCACTGGAAGCCGCTATGGCCCTTGCTATTCGCGTTGACAGACGGCTTCGGGAGAGGTGCGGGATAACTCTACCCCCTGTGATGACTCCACCTCCTACAAGGTCCCCTCATATGGTGGTTCCCCTGGTCAGTCCAGAGGAGCCTATGCAATTAGGAGGGACATCATTTCGGGGGAGGGGACCGGTGGTGCGCCATAAGACAGGAAGGTGTTTCTTCTGCGGGAGAAAGGGACATTTTATTGGGGGGTGTCCATCCCGTCCCTTGCAGAGTGAAGAGTCGTCGGAAAACTGTTGATCCCAGGTTGTGTGGTGGACGGCAATCTGGGAGTAGGTATTTCGTCCCTAGGTTCGTCTCAGTTTCTCGTACCGGCGGAGGTGGTGGTGGGTACGAGAACTGAGAGGATATCTGTTCTTCTGGATAGTGGGGCCGGGGCTAATCTGGTTGATGCTCGGTTTGCCCGGGTTCAAGGTATGCGATTGAGTGAGTTGGCTAAACCCATCCCCATATTCTCGATCGATGCCAGGCCTCTCGGTCAGGGAAGTTTTTTGCAAGCTCTGCATGACGTAAAACTTCAAGTGGGGGCGATACATAAAGAACTGTTGTCTTGCTACGTGTTGGAGGGTCTTCCCACTCCTATAGTGTTGGGCCTTCCTTGGTTAACTAAGCATAACCCGGTTATTAATTGGCAAACCAGAGAGATAAGCCAATGGAGTAAATTCTGTAATAAAAACTGCATGAACACGGTCATCGGTGCGGTTACTCCTTGGGTCTTACCTCCATTTCTGGCGGACTTTGAGGATGTATTCTCGGAGAAAGGGTGTCAGGAACTACCTCCTCATCGCGAGTATGACTGTTCTGTAAAACTGCTCCCTGAGGCCAAGTTACCTAAAGCTACGTTGTATAACCTTTCTGGTCCTGAGAGGCAGGCCATGAAGGATTATATTTCAGAAAGTCTGGCTAAGGGGCATATTAGACCTTCATCTTCACCGGTGGCTGCAGGGTTCTTCTTTGTTAAGAAGAAAGATGGAGGCCTACGCCCTTGCCTGGATTTCCGTGAACTTAATCGGATTACGGTCCGAGATCCGTATCCGCTCCCACTTATTCCCGATCTCTTTAATCAGATCGTGGGCGCCAAATGGTTCTCTAAGTTGGATCTCAGGGGGGCGTACAATCTGATTAGGATGAAGGAGGGGGATGAGTGGAAGACGGCGTTTAACACTCCGGAGGGGCATTATGAGAACCTTGTCATGCCATTCGGTCTGACTAATGCCCCGGCGGTGTTCCAACACTTTGTTAATGACATTTTTCGCCGCCTGGTGGGACAGTTTGTTGTCATATATCTGGATGATATCTTAATTTACTCGCCGGATCTGGTGTCTCATCAGGAGCACGTTAGGCAGGTGTTACAGATCTTGCGGGATAATAAACTGTATGCCAAATGGGAAAAGTGTGTGTTCGCCGTACAGGAACTCCAGTTTTTAGGCTTCCTGGTTTCAGCGTCCGGTTTTCGTATGGACCCTGGGAAAGTGCGGGCAGTTCTTGAGTGGGATCGGCCAGAGAATCTTAAGGCACTACAACGTTTCCTGGGGTTTGCTAATTATTACCGGAAGTTCATTCGTAATTTCTCGTCCATGGTTAAGCCTCTCACAGACATGACTAAAAAGGGGACGGATTTTTCTAGGTGGTCTGACAAGGCTTGTCAAGCATTCTCCTCCTTGAAAAAATGTTTTGCCTCGGCACCCATACTCATTCAACCGGATGCGTCACAGCCATTCATTGTAGAGGTAGACGCTTCCGAGGTAGGGGTGGGAGCAGTATTGTCACAAGGTTCGTCCCCTGGTAAGTGGCATCCGTGCGCCTTTTTCTCTAAAAAATTGTCGTCCGCTGAGAGGAATTACGATGTCGGCAATAGGGAACTCTTGGCCATTAAGTTAGCTTTTGAGGAGTGGCGCCATTTTTTGGAGGGGGCAGTCCATCCGGTCACCGTCATCACCGATCACAAGAACCTGCTATATCTGAAGTCCGCGAAACGTCTGAATCCCAGACAAGCTAGGTGGTCATTGTTTTTTACCAGGTTTAATTTTGTCGTTACATATCGTCCTGGGTCAAAAAATGTAAAGGCGGATGCCTTATCTCGTAGTTTCCCTGGGGCCGGGAATATGGACGACCCGATTCCTATCCTTCAGGAGGGGGTGGTGGTTTCGACAGTATGCTCTGAGCTGGAGGAGGAGGTATTGGAGGCTCAGGGGGACGCCCCTGTTGGACCTCCGGGGAGACTGTTTGTTCCAGATCAGTTGCGACAAAAGGTGATCGAGGCACACCATAACTCAGTTTTTGCAGGACACCCGGGGAGTAGAGCAACTGTGGATCTCCTCTCGTGTCGGTTTTGGTGGCCTAACTTACATAAGGAGGTGGTAACTTTTGTCGCGTCCTGTGGGGTTTGTGCGCGCTCTAAGACCTCACATACCCGTCCGTCTGGGGCCCTCTTACCTTTGAAGATCCCGGAGCGTCCTTGGACTCATCTGTCTATGGACTTTATTACGGACCTCCCTCCGTCTTCGGGTAAAACGGTCATACTCGTTGTAGTGGACAGGTTCAGCAAGATGGCACATTTTATCGCTCTTCCGGCTCTCCCTAATGCTAAAACTCTTGCGCAGGTGTTCATTGGGGAGATTGTGAGGCTTCACGGGGTACCCTCCGAGGTGGTGTCTGATCGGGGGTCTCAGTTTGTGTCCAAGTTCTGGAAGGCGTTTTGTGCACGGCGGGGTATGCATTTGTCGTTCTCATCGGCTTTTCATCCTCAGACCAATGGTCAGACGGAACGTATGAACCAGAGCTTGGAGACATATCTCCGGTGTTTTGTGTCAGAGAACCAGGAGGACTGGGCTTCTTTCTTACCTCTGGCAGAGTTTGCTCTTAATAATAGGCGGAGCGAGTCCACTGGTAAGTCCCCGTTTTTTGGGGCATATGGTTTTCACCCCCAGTTTTGTACTTTCAGTAGGGGGGGCTCTTCGGGGGTTCCTGAGGAGGAACGATTTTCCTCATCACTCGCTTCAGTATGGAGAGGGGTGCTGAAGAATCTGAATACTATGGGGAACCGATACAAACGTATGGCTGATAGGAGGAGAGTGTCTGGTCCGGACCTAAGTGTGAACGATCGGGTATGGTTGTCTACCAGGAATATAAAACTTAAGGTTCCCTCCTGGAAACTGGGTCCCAGGTTCATCGGGCCGTACAGAATCAGTTCTACTTTTAATCCGGTGGCATTCCGTCTTGACCTCCCCCCTACGTTTAAAATTCACAACGTGTTCCACAGATCGTTGCTTAAGAGGTATGTGGCGCCGGTGGTACCGTCACCTTTACCTCCCCCTCCAGTGGTGGTCAAGGGTAACTTGGAGTTCCAGGTATCGAGGGTCATCGATTCACGCTTTAATCGCCGGTCCCTTCAGTACCTGGTTCATTGGAAAGGGTATGGTCCTGAGGAGAGGATGTGGGTTCCTGCGTCGGATATTAACGCAGACCGATTAGTTCGGGCCTTCCACACGACTCACCCGGATAAACCTGGCCCTGAGGGTCCGGAGGCCCCTCGTAGAAGGGGGGGTACTGTCACGGGTGTGTCGCCACGAAGATCATCACGATTACACAGCCTGACTTCTCGCAGCTGACTTTTTGGTGCTTTGTGTTTTTCGGCAGTGAGGGAGTTAATTCTCTCTCTCTGTGCTAGACGAGGTCCAGCCTCGCCCAGCTGCAATCAATGCTGCTGTAGTGAGACTTTTTCAAATGCCTGCTGGTTTGTTAGGGAAGTGTCGGTGAAAGCATTTCATGCAGACTAACAGAGCGGATCGTGGTATTTGGAGTTTCAGAGATAAGTGTATTCGGAGAGTTTTTTCCCTTCCTCGCTTTATCATTTATCTCCTTTCCCGTTGGTGTTCCCTCTGTTGTAGTTGTGTAGTTTTTGTATGCAAGGTGGTTTTGGTTTTTCCCTTGTACTGTCTCGTTCGTCTAAGTACTGTGTGTGGGCATATTATTACTTGTCCCCTTTTGTTGTGATCGGGGTCCTTCTCAGGACTAGATTACTTAGGTGCAGGGATCCTCAGGAGGTAGGGGTTACGCTGGCGGCCTGGACCTCTGTACCTTTAACAGTACCTCCAGGTTGAGGGATTAGTCAGGGCCCCAGCTTAGGGTCAGCTTAGGCCCCCTACCTCCAGTATACAGAGACAGCGTGACAGCAATTGCACAAATTAGCTCCTTGTGAAGTGTTAAAGAAGCACTCCTCCCATCAAAAGTTTTTATCTTCTTAATATATTGCAGTCATCACATTATATAGCACTGTGGATTTACAATTGCTAATTTTTCCTTTCTACCCAGTAAATTATTCTCTTTTCTCTGCTCCATGTATAAACAAGAAGTCTCTTTTCCCTGCAGTTATCATACTCGTCTTCAATTCCTGAACCAGCAGCTCCCTCTGCCCCCCTGTCAGGGACTTTTGCAGTGATTGATGATTCATACAGGGAAAATTGACCACCTGTTTCTACATAGAGCTTAGAAGGATTCAGCTAGTCAGTTTATAATCACATGATGTCATAGACCTAATGGTAAAAGAGAAGAATTAACTGGGTAGAAAGGCAAAATGAGCAATTGTAAGTACCCAGTGCCATATAATATGATGACTGCAATATATTAAGAGGATAAACATTTTGATGGGAGTGTTGCTTTAATCTGACTGTGTCACGTTCTACTGAATACAGATAGACAGCCACAGAAGGCTATAACAGGATTTACCTCAGTTGCTGTTTCTAGTCTCCTCCTCCTGCAGTTACATAATACACAGGTATCCTTCTCACATTGTCGCTTTATAACATTCATCATCAAGCAAGAGACAGCATTTAGACAGCAGCACACATTTCCCATGTATTAACATGCTTCACACTTTTAGCTCGAGATACACACAGTGGTATCTTCGAGCTCAGAAGCAGAAAGTCTCATATAGCTGTCAAATTAGAAAGACAGCAGAGAGCCCTGACTTTGTTTTTTTAAAAGAGGCAGAACTATTATTACTAAATTAGACATAATTTTTTAGTTTTCCTAATTATACACAGTATATTTGAGAATTTTTTTTAGATTTGGTCGCCTTTTACATCATTAAGTTTTACAGGTGATGGATCCTCTTTAAGCAAATACATTATATTCTTTGAACAAATAAATGTTTTACAATTGTTAATATACTTTCTATTTAAGTTGCTCACAGTTTTCAAGATCTCTGCTATCTTTCAAATTTTAGATATTATTAAAGTAAAATATAATTTTTATTGGTAATCCAAAAAATTAAAGGCAGCTCTCCAAGTGTTATGAAACAAAAAAATACTTGCAAAAGCTCAATATGTTATCTGAGCTGAAATTTATCTACACGTGGCCAAAAAAAGTAGACATGCAGTGCTTCTTTCCATTTTTGAGCGTTTAGTTCAAGGGGCTTACAGTCTGCATTGGAATTTGGGCTGCTTCATTTTTTTGTACATTTTTTTTTTTTGTACATTTTCTATCGATCTATCTGATGCGTCCCCTGGGCCGTGTGTGCACGTGTGTGGGTTACCCGGAGCCGGGTCTCTGGGGGTTGTAGTCTCCGTGGCGGTGACCCGGTCCCGTGGCTCAGGGTGGTCAGACCAGTGGCCGTCTTTTATAGGGTTTTTATGATTTAATGTCCGACTACGCCACCCGTGGATTGCGGTCAGGGTGTACCGCCGCTGCGAGGCAGACCGCTGAGGCTGGTGTGGTGTGCGCAGCAGAGGATGGGATAACTCCTCACGGGAGGAGTATAGCCTCAGGGCAGTGAGTGTGGATGATGGGAGTGATGGTGCATGGGTGAAGCAGGAACGACTCAGAGTCTTTGCAGTGCAGTTCAGGGTCTTTACTAATGATGATAAGGCAGACCCTTCCGGGAGTACTGGCTAGCATAAGGGGCCTGGTCAGTCTGTGAACAAACAGGAGTTCCCCTGGCCAGGTGGAGTTGTAGGCCTCCCCGTCTATCTGCACTCTTCCTGGCTACCTTGCTGTAAGCGAGTGGAAGTAGCCCACGTCCCTGAGTATACCGTGTCGTGCTCACCCATATGGCTGGTGACTTGGACCCTCTGGTAGCTTCCTCTCCTCAATGGCAGTACCGGTCCCTTGTGTGTGACTGAGCATCCGGGCTTCCTATGGCCAGAGGACCTGGAATCCCCTGCCGGCTGGTTTCTGCTGCTGGACTTAGAGATCCTCACAGCCTCGGACTCCGTTGTCCGGTCGTAGTGTCTTCAGCCAGGACGAGCAATATCTGCTTCCAGTCCCTGGCACTCAGCTCCTGCTCCTACAGAGCTCCTAGCTGTTGCTTTTCCTGTGTCTGCTTGTTCTTCACTCTCCCTCTGCTTTCTCTGCTCTAACCCCGCCCCAGATCCAGTTTATATAGGGCAGGTTCCTCACCTATCTGGTCTGGGACAGGAGGTGTTGCATGTTCAAGGGCTCCTGACCAGGGAACCTCCCACTTGCTCTCAGATGTGATATTTCTATCACTGTGGCAACCAGACCCCTGGGTTGCCACATTTCTATCTATCATCTATCCTATATCTATCTTTCTATCTATCTATCTATCTATCTATCTATCTATCTATCTATCTATCTAGTTAGAGCCTGCCTGCCCATTTAAATTTAGGTCAGGAAAGGTATGTCTGATAGAATTGATTGGGGCTACCTGCCCTTTTTCTAATTTATAGGCTTTTGACCTGGGAGAGGTAAGTCTAATTAGGGTCCCTCCAGAGAAAGAAATGCCTAGTTGTGGTTCGTAGTCATGGACAAATTGGCCAATTTGTTGACTAAGTACCTCAATTTTATAATTATAGTCTATATAGCATTAATACAAATTAATATTCATATATTCAGTGCTGCACACTTTGGTTTGTGTCTATCTACTTAGACCAGGAATTAAAGCACCACTCCATTGTTTGATTTTTATTTCACACTGGAGTAGTGCCACTAATGTCAGTTCCCTTACCCTAGTGTTATATTTACCAGCCGCCTTCTTCAGCTCTTCCCAGTGCCATTCCAGCTCCGCACCGCCATCTTATAACTACAACTTCTGAGTGACCGGATGTCAGAGGTACTGGTCACAAGCTCTCAGTGTAAGTCTATGTGAGTCTCTTTTTGGACTCGTTCTGCCTTTATAGACTTACACTGAGCAATGATGTCCGGCTCATCCAGCAAACACTGGAGTGATCCGGCAGGTCACAACCTGCAGAAGACTGACCGGAGCGGTGCTGATAACACAAGACAGCGGCTGGTGAGTATAAGACTAGGGGCAGGAACTTACATTAGTGACACCACTCCAGAGGTAAAATTAAAAGAAATGATGGAGAGGTGTGTGAAAGCAGAACAAGTATATAATCTATAATCCTCACTGGTTGCTTGTCTCCAATCACCGAACCACTGGCTCCAGTAGATAGAAGACAAAAATAAACAGAGCTCCAGAAAATATTTCCAAAATTAGTGGAGTTTATTAGCCCACGTGTTGCGATGTTTCGGCTAAAAAATAATAAGCCTACCACATGCAAAGAACAGAGTGTAAAGTGCACATATTAATAGTTTTAACAAGTGAATAATAATTACATAGTAATTAATCAATTAATATTCATAATTTAATATCTCAAAAGTGTATGGTTATAACAACCTAGCGTGAAGTAGCACATAGCACGATAAACAGTAATTACATGTAACCATTCACATATAAGGTAATAACAGTAAAAAGTGCACATATCCATAATTAATCATAATCACTCACAAGTGTAAGATAAACAGTGATTGATGTCTCATCAACTTGCCTTATTAATAAAAAAACTGCCCCAATGCATCAACGATATATCATTTTAAGTGTTCAAAGGGCAAAAATGAGCATGCTCAAAGACTATTTTGTGATAGGGGACAGGTGTAAATACATGGATTGGTCACTAGAGTGCTGCAAGACTATGCACATGTGCTCTCCCTAGGAAGAGAAGTCGGCACCATTTTGGATAAGGGCGCCCATCTCACTCACAATGTGTCTACACTCTTACAAAAAGAGACAGATGGCGCCATCCTAATTAAGAGCACTAGGGTTAAGACGGTAAACAATATAAAACATCCATGAGAGAGTAAAAAGGATATACCGTAAATAGCAGCCTTATATAGGTATGTATAATACCTATATACCAAGGTGTATAAAGAAGAGAGACCCTAACACGATAAAGAAAATCGTTTTGTATGAAGAAAATTAAAGGAATAGTCACATTTAAAAGGATGGTCTCATATAAAGGGGAAGTGACAATGTCCCCCAAACCATAATAAATTGTACTAAGGGCACATATATTATACTATGCATGTTTGGTATCTGCATAATTGTACTGACCTGGAGAATCATATCGCCAGGTCAGTTTTACCATTATATTGAACATCAAAAATAAAAATCCCAAAAAGCAGTTGTGGAATTGCACTTTTTTTTGCAATTTCAACACACGTGAAATTTTTTTCCCACTTTTCCGTTCATCACATGATAAAATGAATGGTGGCATTCAATATGACAAGTATGACTTGTTCCGCAAAAACAATCCCTCATATGGTTATATGGATGGAAAATAAAAAAATGTTTTGGCTCTTGGAAGAAGGGGAGGGAAAAAAAATGATAATGAAAAAAAAAAAAAAGGAAATCACCCAGTCATGAAGGGGTAATAGTAGATTAGGGGATAGCTCCATAATTAGTAAATTGTTAAACAACACCACCACATACCAGCATCCACATATACTAAAACCATATGTATATCTATCTATCTATCTATCTATCTATCTATCTATCTATCTATCTATCTATCTATCTATCTATCTATCTATCTATCTCATATCTATCTATCATCTCTCTATATTTCTTTTTTTCTATCTATTATCCATCTATGGAACAAGAAATATTGCAATATCATATTAATAGTTTTCAGGTTTGATGATGGTTAACATCTGCATGGCGGTGATGGAAGACTTACCGTCTACTTCACTGTAATCTTTAATGTATCATATAAAACTAGCAGTTTTACTAACACAATCATGTCTGATCCAGACACACACTGACAAAGCAACACCTCAGTAAATCCAGGAATGCTCACACCCACCTCTCTGTAACCTTGATGGCTATCATATGCTAATACTATAATAAAAGTAATAAGTGTGCAGTGAGACTTTCTTTGGTCTTATAAAGGATGTATCCAGGCTCAGCCTCAGGCGCTCTATCTGGCGGGATAGAGAAATCTAGTAAAAATATTTTATGCGATGCCTTTGACAATAACCAGGCAGAAGATCCCTAGAGAAAGCTCCGAAGAGGGCTCCGACCACGAAACAATGTAAAACGTGTAAAAGCCACATGACGTCAGAATCACAGGATGGGGAAACTGTACTCACAGAAGGGAGAGCGCCAGAAAACTGAATTATGTCTTCAGAAGAATACAACAGACAATCATGTAGATGAAATGGAATAACTGGCTCACAAGTCGTTTAGATGCTGCACAGAAACAAAGAGCACATTTTAGAAAATGAAATTTACTTCCTGTACAGTAAATCCAGCCTGACAGATAAGTCAGAAGACTATCAAGATAAAGTGCAATATAGATGGACTTTAGTAACCCATGTGGCATCATTTCGGTTCAAAGTGTGAAGCTTTTGTAAGCCACTGGCTTGAGAAAGTCCATCTATATTGCACCTTATCTAGTTGGTGTACTGCCTCCATTTATTTACTTGAAGAAGGTGTTGTGGCTCCTGTTTGAATGGAGCAATAGGGCACATTGGTGACCACTACTCTATTCGTTTATATGGGTACATAGGATTGGAGCAGAAATGCACATGTGTGATCACCGCTTCTATGGTCAGTGAATGTAGAAATGTCATGCATGCTCCATAGTACTCCATGCATATGGCAGTACGACTCCCAAGTTCTTGTGACCAGTCAAGGTCAAGTAAAGTATAGAGAAGGAACTATGGTCCACAGACCAACATTGTAAAGAATGATGTGTTGTTAGGAATTGTGATTCTCTGCTCCCACCTGAGAATGGATCAGGTCCAGTGCTATGCTACTCTGGTCACAGGCACCTCCATTGTCCGGACCCTGGAAGTGGAGCTACTATGCATGTAGGGAAACCGTCCCAATCTTATGGAGCATCTCATTCTGGTGTTGTAGAATGTGTGAGGATGTGGGACGCCATGTCTCTCACTGATTTCTCTGCCTGGGGAACATGGGACACTGTGTTCCCCGATGGCCAGGCAAAGCAGGATGCCATGTGTGTCTGTGCCTTTGCTGGTTTGGTGCCAGTCTTGCTGGGTCTCTCTGCGTTAGTGCATAACATGTGTGTGAAGAAGAGAGAGGAGACCATACTCGGGTAGCAAGTCCTGAAGTGAACAAGTATCAAGTGGCAGAAGGATTCTTTATCTCAGGCGAGTGGGGGCCTACAGCAAGTGTTACCTATACTAGATAAGAAGTTAATGTGGATCATAGTGAAGACTGGTCAGGCGGGATCACGAGTTCTCCTAAAGAGTTTGCAACAAATATGAATAGGTACGAAGATGCAGCGGCACACCAAGAGGAGTGTTATGAATTGGAAGTTGAAAGTAGCTGTGAGGGGCTGTATTGACCCACCTTGACCTGTGCTGTTCTTACAAGAAGAGATGGAGGTCCCCATAACAAAGTGTTTGTTTAGTGCAACATGTAACATAAGAAATGTATTGGCACATGTAACAGTGATGTTGCTGCCTCTGAATTGTGCAGAAAATGTATTTTTTAAGTGTCGTGCCTGCTATCGGGTGCATATATATTTCATCAGTTCGTTTAGTAAAAATAAGTTTATTTTTGCACTCTGGTCGCTCTCATTTATCTCTACTTGGTCAGGTCCTGGCCTGCCAAGTCAATTGGCAACATGTGGTCTGCAGTGGCGTATCTTAAAGGTAACAGCACACACACCCAGCTAGGAGACCCCTATTTCTGTAGTATCAAGGGACACAGAAGTGTCCCTCGGCCAGGGTGTCCACTGGCATTTCATAACCATTGCCATTTTACACATTGCAGAAAATTGCATGAGCCAGAGAAGGATCACATGACTTGGGTGCGGTTTAGTGAGTTTTCTCATAATGCCTTGCAGCTATTATGTGATATAGCACAGCCAATCAGGAGGGACTATGATAGCCTGTATAAAAACAGAGGGAGGAAATGCAGTAGCTATATTGGGATGAATCTGGATAGCGAGAAGATGTCATAGCTCATAGCCTAGAAATAGAGAGGAGAGAAAGCCATAAAACACTGAAGAAAATGTATCGATAGTGTGTGAGAGCACTGCAGTGAAGAACTAATATAACAAATGGTTTCTCCAATTTCAACACAAAATGCCACATTTATTGACTATTGCTCTTTCAGATCTATTCATACCCAACATGTCAAGTGTCTTTAGTATCTAGTAGAACACCTATGGCTGTTATGAACTGCTGCAGATATGCTACATAGCCAGACACCAGCTTCTAGTAGCGTTCTAGAGGAATCTTAGCCCATTACTCAACAATGACCACCAGTTCACTAATATTCTTGTCCGTCAGACGTATCACATATAACTGCGGATCAAATCCAGCCATTTGTAGTGAACATGGAAAATATTGTCCTCCATTTAGAGTTTGTAGCAGTGTGTCAGTGCAGTTATTAACACGAGGTTGCTGCCAAGAATAGTAAAGTACAGGGCCGCTATTTAAAACAGAGGGTGTCCGTCAGACGTATCAGATATATAACTGTGGTTCAAATCCAGCCATTTATAGTGAACATGGAAAATATTGTCCTCCATTTAAAATGGGCAAGGCACGTGGCAAGGGACGGGGAAGTGGACGTGATTGTGATGGAGCATGCAGAGGCTGAGTCCGTGGGAATGCTGAAATTGTACCACAACAAACACCCACATCTTATCGCTCGACCTTGCTGTCCCAATTGCTAGGGGACCGCAGCGCACCACTATTGAACCCAGAACAGTGTCAAAAGGTTGTGGGTTGGATAGCAGATAATGCAGATAGCAGATAATGCTTCCAGTCACTTTGCCACCATCACCACCCTGTCTTCCACATGGTCAAGTCTCAGTAGCCGTGAGTTTTGACCGCATATTCCTCACCCTGATCCTCCTTCCTCCCCCATCCAGAGTGCCCGAAGACAACTGATCCCACACTTGGACACTCCGAAGAGCTGTTCACTTTTCCATTTATAGATTTGGACATCTCGCTAGGCCAGCTTCAAGCGGGGCAAGAGTAGAACCCGTGTAGCGATGCCGAAATATTTGAACAGCCACGGTCACACGAAAGCAATGGTGAGAAAGTGAAATTACTGTCGCAAGAGGTGGATGATGATGAGACACAATTGCCAGAAAGTCAGGAGGAGGACCAGGGTGCGGAAGTGGAAGACGAGGTGGTGAACGATGAAGTCACTGACCCAACCTTGCAAGGTGACATGCAGAGCGAGAACAGCAGCACACAGGGGGAAGGAGGCGTAGAACCACAACTGGCAGGAACAAGCAGTGTGGTGGCTTAAGACACAAGGCGGGCAAACGCTCCCCGGAACACCAACTCGACAGAAGTTGCCAGTACAACTGTTAGGTCTTCCCAAGTCTGGTTCTTTTTTAAAGACTCTGCAGATAACCACAAAAGGGCCATTTCCACCATCTGCCAGGCCAGCAAAACTAGCAGCCTGACCACCACCAGCATGATCAGGCACATGAAAGCAAAGCACTCGATTAAGTGGGCCGACCGGCAGGGTCCAGAACCAGTGTCTGAGGGTGACACCACTGCTTGTTCCGCTGTTGTGCGTGCATGCCAATCCCCTGTCCATGATGCATGCAAAGATGTCTCCTGCCCTGCCCCTGTCATTGCACACTCTCAACTAGCAACACACTCTCAGCAACCACGTCCATGTCCTTGTCCCAGAGCGGCGTTCAGTTGTCCCTACCCCTGTCCTTGGAACGCAAGCGCAAATGCGCAGCCAACGCCCCACAGGCCACACTACTAAACTCACACATTTCGCGAATGCTTGCACTCAAAATGTTGCCTTTTAGGCTCGTGGAGACGGAAGCTTTCCACAACCTGATGGCAGCGGCCGGTACTCGGTCCCCAGCCGCCACTATTTCTCCCCTGTGCCATCCCTGCATTACACAAGCACATGTCCCAGAACATTAGCTGTGCACTCAACAATGCACTTACTGGGAAGTCCACCTAACCACGGACTTGTGGACAAGTGCTTGTAGGCAGGGTCGGTACATCTGGCTGACGGCATACTGGGTTAATATAGTGGAAGCCGGGACCCAGTCAGACCTTGGGACAGAACACGTCCTCCCGATGCCGAGGATTACAGGCCCTGGGTCAATCAGGGTTGCCCCCACATTCTACAGCTCCTGCACCTCCTCCTCCTCTTCAGCCTCCATCTCCAAAATGACCACATCACTCACAAGCTGGAAGCATTGCAGCACTGCCTCGGCCAAGCGGCAACAAGCTGTGCTGAAGGTAATATGCTTAGGTGACAAACCGCACACCGCTGAAGAGTTGTTGACAGCTCAGAAAGAGCAGGCAGATCTGTGGCTGACACTGCTGAACCTACATCCAGGCATGGTCATGTGTGACAATGGCCGGAACCTGGTGGCGGCTCTGAAGCGAGGCGAGCTCACACATGTACCATGCCTGGCCCATGTGCTTAACCTCATGGTTCAGCTGTTTCTTAAAACCTACCCGGATCTGCCAGATCTGCTTGTCAAAGTACTCAGCTTGTGTGCCTATTTTAGAAAGTCTGCTACAGCTTCCCTTGCCATGCTTCAGCAGCGTTTGCAGCTTCCAGCTCACCGACTGGTGTGCGATGTCCCCACGCATTGGAATTCAACGTTGCAGATGTTGGGAAGGATTTGTGAGCAGCAGAGGGCAGTTATTGACTACGTGCATCAACATGGCCGTCAGTATTCAGGTCAGCCTCCACACATAAGACTTCAGGAGTGGGCATGGATGTCAGAAAAACTTTGAGGACTCCACCAAGATGGTGAGCGGTGATGACGTCATAATTAGCGTCACCATCCGCGCTTCTCTGTCTTCTGAAACGCTCGCTGCTCACAATTAAAAAGGAGGCATTGCAGGCGGATCACAATGAGATGGAACACGGAACCATCCAGGGTGATTCCATACAGCCCAGCCTCATCTCATCCCAATGTGGATTGGATGACAATGAGGAAGAGGAGGAGGAGGAAGAACAGGAGCTAGTCTCCTGCGCTATAGACGGTACAACCCGCATAACTGTCATATTACCAGTTCAGCGTGGATGGCCTGATGACAGGGAGGAGGAGGATGAGGATGAGGAGGAGAGCATGGTCAGTCGTCCTCTTGGTGAGGACACGGAAGTCTTGCCTGTTAGCAGTCTAGCACACAGGGCTGAGTTTATGTTACACTGCCTTTCCTGTGACCCTCGCATTTTCCAAATTTTGGGTGACAGTCATTACTGGTTGGTGACACTTCTAGACCCACACTACAAGGAGAACTTTCTATCTCTTATTCCCTTGCCGGACAGATCTGCAAAAATGGGGCTGTACCAGAAGGCCCTTGTTGCAGAATTATGAAAAAAATTCCCATCTGAAAACGCAGGTGGCAGAGGTCATAGTTCGTTGGACAACCAAGGAGTACAGGCGAGAGAGACACAAATCCAATCAAGCAGAGCCAGGGAACACTGCCAAAGTTCTGGGCCAATTTTCTCAGACCCTACAATCTCACAAGCCCTGATGTGTGGGGTAGTCTCACAAGGAGGGAAAAGTTTGCAAGATGCTGAAGATGCCAACCATACTAACGTCCTCCGTGATATCTCTGTGCCTTATAATTATTGGGTTTCCAAGCTGGACACATGACATGAACTGGCTCTCTACGCCTTGGAGGTCTTGGCCTGCTCTGGTGCTAGCGTTTTGTCAGAGCGGGTTTTTAGTGCCGCCGGAAAAATTATAACTGATAGGCGCATCCGCATGTCAACTGAAAATTCTGACAGGCTGACTCTTATAAAAATGAACAAGGGCTGGATTGGGCCAGACTTCTCAACACCACCGAATGACAGCAGTGTAACATAAACTCAAATCCAGTGTCTTTTTTTGGGGAGGTGTATTCCCATGCACCTCTTCACACCCAGACATGGGTATACGCTTCCTAATTTTGTCTATTTGCTCTTGTCCTCCTCCTTCTCCTCATCCTCATCCTCCATCACCTTATCACCACCATATCTACCTTATCACCATATCTACAGTGGTGGCCAAAAGTATTGGCACCCCTGCAATTCTGTCAGATAATACTCAGTTTCTTCCTGAAAATGATTGCAATCACAAATTCTTTGGTATTATTATCTTCATTTAATTTGCTTGCAAGGAAAAAACACAAAAGAGAATGAAGCAAAAATAAAATCATTGATCATTTCACACAAAACTCCAAAAATGGGCCAGACAGATTGGCACACTCAGCCTAATACTTGGTTGCACAACCTTTAGCCAAAATGACTGCGAACAACCACTTCCGGTAACCATCAATGAGTTTCTTACAATGCTCTGCTGGAATTGCAGACCATTCTTCTTTGGCAAACTGCTCCAGGTCCCTGATATTTGAAGGGTGCCTTCTCCAAACTGCCATTTTGAGATCTCTCCACAGGTGTTCTATGGGATTCAGGTCTGGACTCATTGCTGGCCACCTTAGAAGTCTCCAGTGCTTTCTCTCAAACCATTTTATAGTGCTTTTGGAAGTGTGTTTTGGGTCATTGCCCTGCTGGAAGACCCATGACCTCTGAGGGAGACCCAGCTTTCTCACACTGGGCCCTACATTATGCTGCAAAATTTGTTAGCAGTCTTCAGACTTCATAATGCCATGCACACGGTCAAGCAGTCCAGTGCCAGAGGCAGCAAAGCAACCCCAAAACATCAGGGAACCTCCGCCATGTTTGACTGTAGGGACCGTGTTCTTTTCTTTGAATGCCTCTTTTTTTTTCCTGTACACTCTATGTTGATGCTTTTTCCCAAAAAGCTCTACTTTTGTCTCATCTGACCAGAGAACATTCTTCCAAAACGTTTTAGGCTTTCTCAGGTAAGTTTTGGCAAACTCTAGCCTGGCTTTTTTATGTCTCGGGGTAAGAAGTGGGGTCTTCCTGGGTATCCTACCATACAGTCCCTTTTCACTCAGACGCCGACGGATAGTGCGGGTTGACACTGTTGTACCCTCGGACTGCAGGGCAGCTTGAACTTGTTTGGATGTTAGTCGAGGTTCTTTATCCACCATCTGCACAATCTTGCGTTGAAATCTCTCGTCAATTTTTCTTTTCCGTCCACATCTAGGGAGGTTAGCCACAGTGCCATGGGCTTTAAACTTCTTGATGACACTGCGCACAGAAGACACAGGAACATTCAGGTCTTTGGAGATGGACTTGTAGCCTTGAGATTGCTCATGTTTCCTCACAATTTGGTTTCTCAAGTCCTCAGACAGTTCTTTGGTCTTCTTTCTTTTCTCCATGCTCAATGTGGTACACACAAGGACACAGGACAGAGGTTGAGTCAACTTTAATCCATGTTAACTGGATGCAAGTGTGATTTAGTTATTGCCAACACCAGTTAGGTGCCACAGGTAAGTTACAGGTGCTGTTAATTACACGAATTAGAGAAGCATCACATGATTTTTCAAACAGTGGCAATACTTTTGTCCACCCCCTTTTTTAGGTTTGGTGTGGAATTATATCCAGTTTGGCTTTAGGACAATTCTTTTTGTGTTTTTTCATTGAAGACAAATTAAATGAAGATAATAATACCAAAGAATTTGTGATTGCAATAATTTTCAGGAAGAAACTGAGTATTATCTGACAGAATTGCAGGGATGCCAATACTTTTGGCCACCACTGTAAGTCTCTTGCAAGGGGCATTGAAGTGCCTCCAAGTTTTTGGTAGCCCTTACACTCACTGCATAGGCAATAACAGTATGGGAAACCCACTTCCTAATAATGGGATTTTTTTTTCATAAGGTCAACCTCTATATCTCTCTACCAAGGGGCATTGGAGTGCGACCAAATTTAAGGCAGCCGTTGCAGTCGCTGCATACGCAAGAACAGTATGGGAGACCTGCTCCTTTCTTATGGGAACATGTCGTTACTGAGGCCCACCTCTATATGTCTTTAAATTGGTATTGGAGTTTTCCCCCAATTTAGGCAGCCGTTGTACTCACTGTTTGCGCAATAACTGTATAGCAGAACCGCTCCTTTCTAATAGAAACATGTCGTTACTGATGCCCACCTCTATGTGTCTTTAAATTAGTATTGGTTTTTTTTCCAAATTTAGGCAGCCCTTGCAGTCATTGCATGGGCATTACCACTATAGGAGACCCACTCCTTTATGATGGGAACATTTTTTTTACTGAGGCCCTGCTCTATGTCTCTTCAAAGGGGTATTGGGGTGCGTCCAAATTTTTGCCAGCCCTTGCAGTCACTGCATATGCAATAACAGTAAAAGAGACCCACTCTTTAATAATGGGAATAACAAAGCATAGCCGGCTGATGGCCCTCTAACAATAGTGAGGGATGACTGCTGGCTCTTTAAGAATAGTAAGGGCCGCCTGATGGCCATATAAAAATATACTTTGTGACTTTCAGAGTCCCTCCTTCATAAATAAATCAGGATGTGTCTGATTATGTCTAACACACCACATGGCCATATAAGCTGGTAAAATGTTAAAATGACATTTACTGGTAAATGTTTTTTCCACCGTTGAAAGGAATGCAAAAGTGCAAAAACGCATCAAAAACGCTACGTGTGAACATAGCCGAAGGTGTGGAGGATCATTTTTGTTTTTGGTTATTTATTTTGCCTTATATACAAGTCATTACCCTGGTAAGGATGTTCCTTAACATTTTCCCCAGGAACATCCATTTTGGTTTTGTTTATGTATTTTTTATTGTGAGTCGGTAAAAGTGGCGTAATACTCTGACAACATTGTTCAGTGGCCTGGGAGTCAGTGATGCTTCCAAGGGTCATCCCCATGCTGTTCCCATGTCATTTCAGCACTGTTCCCATCGTTTTCGGCAATTTTTAGGCCCGCTGCAGATATCCGGGGGGGATGCAGCTGGAAAAATGCTTGAGTTTCCCATAAACATTGGGCTCGTTGCTCAGGTCGAGCACCCGAGCATTTTAGTGCTCGCTCATCACTAATATGCATGTATGCATATGTGTAGTTATGTATTGTGGTAAAGCGACTTGCTCGGCTCTCCGGAGGCAGACACAGGACACACGGTTCAGGTAAAACTTCCTGCGGGTTTATTGTGCGGTATAAACTCCAGCAGCATCCCATAAATAAACAGGCCCTCTCGGGGTTAACAGGAAAAAAAAGAGAAAGTACAACAGAGTCTATTAGCAAGCAAGGCTTGGCCTGTTCCAGCTAGCACAGCAAAGTCTTCAGCAACACCTGTCCTCCAGAATGCTCTCTGGCTTCCAACACAGCCTGGAGTCTTCCCTCTCCAGGCCACACACTACACAGAGCAAACTACTGACTATTTAACCCTGCTCAGCCACACCCTGAGGGGAGGTAGGGGAATAGCCTCCCACCCTCTTTGCCATTCCCACAAAACCACACGCTTTAAGAGAGATAACCCCCAGCATATAACATGCTGGCAGAAATTTAGTAGGTTTCAGTTCACACAGGAGAGAAACCTGAGTGACACATACCTCCCCTCGTATATAATACCAGTGACTCTGTCACATATCCCCTCCTCTGCCCAAATCCGGGGGTTTGGTCACCTTCCGATACCAGACAGGGAATCCTAGAGAGGGCATCAGCGTTCCTGTGTAACTTCCCGGGCCTATGGTCCATGTGACAGTTAAAGTCCTGAAGATCTAGGAACCATCTGGTTACCGTGGCATTTTTACCCCTCTTTTCCCTCAGCCATCTCAAAGGGGCATTGTCTGACATCAACTTAAACTTCCGGCCTAGTAGGTAATATCTTAGAGTATCTACGGCCCACTTTATGGCTAAACACTCCTTTTCTACTATAGCGTAGTTCTTCTCACAGGACGAAAGCTTCTGGCTCAGATAGAGAATGGGATGTTCTTCTCTATTTATCTCTTGAGAGAGTACGGCTCCTAGACCAACCTCTGAAGCGTCTGTCTGGACCACAAACTCTTTCTTAAAGTCTGGTGCAACCAGGATCGGCTGCTTACACAGTGCTAACTTCAAATGTTGAAATCCCGTCTCTGTTTCCTCCGTCCACTTCACCATGGTTGATCTGGTGCCTTTTAGGAGATCTGTCAGTGGTGCGGCCATCATGGCAAAATTTGGGATAAACTGCCGGTAATATCCCACCATTCCCAGGAACGCTCTTACTTGCTTCTTGGAGGGCGGTTGCGGCCAGGTCTGGATTGCCTCCACTTTATTAACTTGCGGTTTTATTTTGCCTCTCCCAACTACATAGCCTAAGTACTTGGCCTCCTCTTTTCCGACAGCACATTTTCTCGGATTTATGGTAAATCTCGCCTTCCTTAGAGCATTCAGAACGGCCTGTAGTTTAGGTAGATGACTAGCCCAGTCTGGACTAAAGACCACAATGTCGTCAAGGTAGTCTGCGGCATATTTCTTATGTGGGGCTTGGATCCGATCCACAGCCTTCTGGAAAGTGGCTGGGGCCCCCTGTAGTCCGAACTGCATCCGAGTGTATTGAAAGCACCCATCAGCTGTCGAGAAATCTGTCTTCTCCTTAGCCGTCTGGGACATGGGAATCTGCCAATAGCCCTTCGTCAGGTCAAGAGTGGTGATGTACCTTTCCGGTCCAAGCCTCTCGATGAGTTCTTCAACACGGGGCATCGAGTATGCGTCACACTTGGACACCTCATTCAGCCGGCGGTAGTCATTACAAAACCTCCACTCTCTGTTGGGTTTTGGCATTAGGATGATTGGGCTCGAACACCAACTCTTTGACTCCTCTATCACTCCGAGGTCTAACATCCTCTTCACCTCGACCGAGATCACCTCCCGGCGCGCTTCCGGAATCCGGTACGGCTTCAGATTCACTCTTCCATGTGGCTCTGTTAGAATGTCATGCTGTACCACCTGAGAATGCACCGGCAACTCTGAGAACAGCTCCCGATTCTGCTGTAGTAGTTCTCGACACTGTTGCTTCTGGGCTGGCGATAGAGTCTCTGCAATACTGACCTCCTCCACCTTGCCTTCCGGAGCAGCTCCCAGGCAAGGAGTTTCCACAGGTTCCCGGTCCCGCCACGGCTTGAGCAAGTTCACATGGTATATTTGGTGCGGCTTTCTTTGGCCAGGCTGGTGGACTTTATAATTAACCATGCTGACTTTCTCCACCACCTCATACGGACCTTGCCATTTGGCCAGGAACTTGCTCTCGACTGTGGGGATTAGCACCAAAACACGGTTCCCAGGCTGGAACTGCCTCAGCCTCACCGATCGGTTATAGACCCTTGCCTGGGCTTCCTGTGCCTGAAGGAGATGCGCTTTAACGATCAGCATCACTGTCGCTATTCTTTCTTGCATCTGGGCGACATGTTCAATGATGCTCCGGTGTGGCGTAACCTCGGTTTTCCAGGTTTCCTTAGCGATATCCAGGAGCCCTCGCGGATGTCGTCCATACAGGAGCTCGAACGGAGAGAAACCGGTAGAGGCTTGTGGGACCTCTCTTACCAAGAAGAGCAGAAAGGGCAGTAGGTAGTCCCAGTCACAACCACCCTTCTCCACGACTTTCTTGAGCATCGCTTTCAGGGTCTTGTTAAAGCGCTCTACTAAGCCTTCTGTCTGCGGATGGTACACCGAGGTTCGCAGCTGGGTAATCTGGAGGACTTTGCACAGCGCCTTCATTACCTTGCTCATAAATGGGGTTCCTTGGTCCGTTAGTATTTCCTTTGGCAGACCGGTACTGGCAAATATATGGACAAGTTCCCTGTCTATGCATTTACTCGATGAGTTTCTTAGCGGCACCGCTTCTGGATACCGGGTCGCATAGTCCATGATCATCAGAATGTATTGGTGGCCTTGGGCTGATTTGACTAAGGGCCCTACTAGGTCCATAGCAATCCTCTCAAAGGGGATCTCTATCATCGGTAGGGGAACTAATGAACTCTGAAAGTGGGAAGAGGGAGCGGTTATTTGGCAGGTGGGGCTGGACTTACAATATTTGAGAATTTCTCGGTAACACCCAGGCCAATAAAACCTTCTTAAAAATCTTCTCATGTTTTCTTGACCCTAGGTGTCCTCCCAGAACATGTGAATGGGCCATATCCAGTACCCTCTGTCTGTATGGCCCCGGCACTAATAGTTGTTCCACTATCTCACCGCCCCTTAGTTTGGCCACCCGATATAACAACTCCCCCTGAACTGAAAGTGGGGGAACCTGGTGTCTACCCCCGGCTCTTGGGCAACCCCATTACATACAGTAACCTGGTCAAATGCCCCCTTTAAGGTAAGGTCCCAAACTTGAGCAGTCCTAAAGTTCTCTCCGGACACATCCAACTCAGGGAGGTCGGCCTCCTTGGTCACCATCTCGCCCTCATCGCCAGCAAGGACTCACAGTGGGAACTTTCTTCTCCAGGGTCCTGGTTTTTACCCACGCTACTTCGTCTGGTTCCCTTCCCCCACAAGTTCCAAAACAAAGAAAATTCACGGCCAAGTATGACGGGATGTATCAAGTCCTTAACCACCCCGACCTCGTGGGACTGGGCACTTCAGTCTGTTCCCACTGTCACTGTGGCCATGGGGTAGTTCTTGGCATCCCCATGGATGCACCGAAGGCCCACAGTTTTGGAACGGACCAACTGGTGGGGAAGGGTAGCTCTGATTAAGGTCACCAGACTCCCAGAGTCCAACAGTACAAGCACCTTTACTCCATTAATGGACACGGCACATGCCTGCGGCCCCTCACCGGGTCGACAGTCCCCGCTGCAGGCTGGATATGCATAATAGGAGACCCGTCTGCCTAGGCTGCAGTCCATGGGCTCAGGGGACATATGACATTGGGCGACTACGTATCCAGGGTTATGACACCGCCAACAGACTATATCTTTAACAACAGTTCTTCTGGCACCTTCAGTGGGAGTGGGAGTCCCCCCAGTGGTGTCTCTAGACCCCTTCCATGGTAAACCCACCCCCTTTTGGGTATCCCAGTATGAGGAAGTTACTATATCCGGTTTCCCAAGGGATTTCTCAACCACCTGGTACCTCTCTACCAGGCCAATGAAGTTATCTGCTTTCTGGGGATCGCCCTGGGCAACCCAAGTCTGTACCAACTTGGGAAGGGAGTGCACGAATCTATCAATCACCACCCACTCGACCATCTGGGCCGGAGTGGAGGACTCTGGATGCAACCACTTCTGAATGAGATGCAGTAGGTCAAACATCTGCGAGCGAGGGGATTTGTTGCTGGCATACACCCAGGGGTGGACTCATTGGGCTCTCACAGCCATATTCCCTCCCAGGCGTGCCAAGATCTCTGTCTTTAGTTTGACATGTTCCTTGGCATCCTGCAGTGCCAAGTCATAATATGCCTTTTGGGGTTCACCTGACAAATATGGTGCCAGATCCTCCTCTCACTGTTCTGGTGGAAGTCTCTCCCGATCAGCCATCCTCTCGAAGACTGTCAGAAAGACCTGAACAAATTTTGTTTGTCTATTACTAATACGCTTGCTAGTTTTCAGGTCCAAGTGCTCATATCCAGAATACCAGTCCTGTATATCAGTCGTGCCCGCCCACCTACCTGTCTATCAGCCGTGCCCACCTGCCTATCTATCAGCTGTGCCCACCTACCTGTTTATCATCTGTGCCCACCTGCCTGTCTATCAGCCGTGCCCGCCTGCCTGTCTATCAGCCGTGCCCACCTGACTGTCTATCAGCCGTGTCCGCCTGTACGTGCCAAGTCTAGCATTCCTGGTCGTTCCTGCCTCCTGTCCCTTGGAGGTCAGCTGCCATTCACTTGAAGTCAGTCCTGGTGTAGCCCCTGGTCCCGCCTCCCTCATCTCTCCTGGGATCACGGTATCATCAGCCGCTGTGCATCCGAGTTTGGACTTGGTGAGGCATCTATTCACACCCCTCCAGGCTTTCCTTGGATCGCGGCACACTGGTTCCACCACCCAGTCCATTACAGTGTGTATGTATGTGTGTCTATGTGTGTGTGTGTTTATTTATGGGTGTGTATGTATATACACTGGTATGTATGTGCGTGTATATATGCATGTGTGTATGTGTATAGACATATATGTATTGTGTGTGTATATGTTTAAGGTTGTAAAAATGGGAACAATGCAAACCATTAACTGTAATTGAAGTCAAACTCCTTTGATAAACCCAGTAAATTAAATTTCCCATGTTTCCTTGCCTGCTGATAAGTTTTTGTATCAGCTCATCTAATGAACAGAGAGCTCTAAACCTAGAAATTATTTGTGCGTTACTTTTGAGTAAGACACCCATTATGTGACAGGTGTAGCACATAGAAACACGCTCCTGAAATCTGACACTGACATAATAATGCTATGCCCTTCTGTCATTGACTTACAGCAGCTTCTTAATGGTAATCAAAGGGTCCAAGGATGTAGACAGTGACACAACTGTTGAGAAACTTTGCCCATTCCCAAATTGAGCAACAACTGCAATCATATAGTTTGACTCTTGTGAAAAGCGGAAGTCTACAGTAAGTCTGGTCCTGGATAACAATGTCCTATAGAAAAAGTACTTAAGCATACAATTGATGCTATGTCTGATATTTGCAAGTGTGTGAAAGCTCCATCATATGGTCTTACTGATGACTGGATATGTAACATGCTGTCCTTTAAGATTCTGAATGATTATAACGATAAGTGACAGTGAGAATAAAGATCAGTGGATATGAGCTGATCTTCATTACTTGAGCAAATGTGACATTATCACATCAGCAATGTAAATGCTACATTTATATCAGACATTGCTGTCCAGAACAAGTTCTCGCCAAAGCATTGATATCACGGGTTCAGGCTATGTTCACACATGCTGTGCTTTTTTCTGCTGCAAATCTGCTGATAACTTTTCTCTGGCAGGAAAACAGCTGCGTAAAAAACGCGCATATTTGTGGCATATTTTTGACCACCCATTACTTCCTATGGGTGAAAAAACGCAGCAAATAAGCAGCAAAAACGCGGGTGCGTTTTTTATGCTGCAGAAACGCTGAAAGAAGTGACATGCTCTTGACGCGCCCCCTGGCCTGTGTTGTGCAGGGAATACCCGGAGCCGCATCGCTGGGGGTTGTAGTCTCCGTGGCGCTGACCCTGTCGGTGCCCAGGGTGGTCAAATCAGAGGCAGAGTTATTGGTATGATGATAGTCCGACTACGCCACCCGTGGATTGCGGTCAGTGGGGACCGCCGCTGCAAGGCAGACCGCTGAGGCCGGTGTTATGTGTGCAGCTAAGAATGGGATGACTCCCCACGGGAGGAGTACAGCCTCAAGGCAGTTAGTGTGAATGATGGGAGTGATAGTGCACGAGCGCAGCAGGAATAACTCAGAGTCCATGCAGTGCAGTTCAGGGTCTTTACTGATGTTATAAAGCAGACCCTCCCGGGAGTACTGGCTAGCAGTAGAGGCCTGGTCAGTCTGTGAGCAAGTAGGATCTCCCCTGGCCAGGTGGAGTTGTAGGGCTCCCCGTCTATCTGCACTCTTTCCTGGCTACCTTGCTGTATGCGGGTAGAAGTAGCCCACGTCCCTGAGTATACCGTGTGGTGCTCACCCGTATGGCCGGTGACTTGGGGCCTTCTGTTAGCCTCCGCTCCACGATGGCGGTGCTGGTCCCTTGCTTGTGACCGTGCCTCCGGGCTTCTATGGCCAGAGGACCTGGAATCCCCTGCCGGTTGGATTCTGCTGCTGGACCGGGATGTCCCCACAGCCTCGGACTCCGTGTCCAGTATTAGTGTCTCCAGCCAGGGCGAGCTATCTGGCTTCCAGCCCCTGGCACTCACTCCTGCTCCTACAGAGCTCCTGGTTCTTCCTTTCCCTGTGTCTGCTGTCCTCCAGACCAGACTGCGTCTCTGTCTGGGACTCTCTTCCCTAATCCCGCCCCAGACCCAGTTTATAAGGGCAGATTCCTCCCCTCCCAGGTCTGGGTGGGCGGTGTTGCATGCTTAGGGCTCCTGACCAGAGAAACCTCCCACCTGCTCTCAGACGTAATATTACTATTACTGTGGTAACCAGACCCCTTGGGGTGCCACACTCTATTTTCCAAATACGCAAGCAAGACAGAAAATACACAGCAAACAAAAAGCAACATGTGTGAGCAGAGAATTCTGGTTTCTCATAGACTTTGCTGGTACTGCTAGACGCAGCTAAAAATGTGCAGAAAAATCTGCTGCAAAATATGCAGCAAAACACAATGTGTGTGAACATAGCCTTACTGCGGCAGAGAGGGGCCAGAAGTCCGCGGTATCTGATTTCATGTACTTCTGCACTGATTAGAAGCTCTTCACCATCAAATTATGCAGTGCAGATTTCTGCTAGCAGTGCAGGGGTTAATCTGTTCAGTTGAGAGCTTCTGGAGCTTTCCTGCTTTGATGGTCTCAGCTGTTCAGTATTGGCCACTCCCCTATGCTATATATACTCTCCTCTGTCAATCAGGGATAGCCAGTGTTAGTTTCATACTGCCTGGTTCTGGACTAGGAGGTTTTGGTTGTTTGAGGAGGCGTTTGGAGTGTTGTTCTAAAGACTGTTGCTTGGTGATTTGTCTGTGTGCATATCTTCATCCTCTCTTATTTGTTTTTTCCTTACTTTACTTCCCGGTGTTCCACTCTGTTGTTGTGAGTGAATATTTGTATGACTGGTATTTTCATTTATCCCTGTATGTTTTCCCTTGTTAGTCTGGTTTGTGTATTCTTATACACAACAACTCCCCACTTCCCTGGGTGGGGAGGGGACAAATAAGGGCTAATTTAGGAGCTCAGCAAGGCACATGGCCCCAGCATCTTCACCATGTAGAAGTAATCCAGGGAGCAGGGATAGCTAGGGTGCCCCTAACTTTACGGGTAGGGAAGGAGACCCTAGCCCCAGGATATCCAACAACAGTTCCGTGACAATCTATATACCATGCTGACACTCTTCATCTGCTGTAAAATTTACATTATTTCATCACCTATGATTTTTCAAATCACCAATTGTTTGTTAGTGGTGTGCAATCACTTTAACAGGACCCATGTAGGTACATTGCAAGGGGGCAAACTTTTGAAGTTGGACTTAATCTCGTATGAGAATTCATCCCCATTCATTTGAATATTGATAAATTGCAATTACAGACACTGCCATTAAACAAAAATAATGCTCTTCATGTGGAGTTTTAATTTCGAACAACTCCATTAAAGGAGCTCCCTAACGTAAAAACAAAACAAGAGAAAATGATTTACGGTATTTAAAACACATTCAGTTTTTTTTGCAAATAAATTTTGCAACTTATCTCAATTTTATTTCGGACTTGGCACTTAAAAAAAAAAATAGGCAGAGCAGAATTTTAGTGGGAAGGGGCAGGACCAATCTCTGTGCAAAAAAATTACTATAATTCATGCTGGAAAATTAGCATCAATTAAATCAGACATCTTACTGTATAACTGGATTTTATTGGTACTGTTTTTCTTTGTAAATTTACTAAAAAGTGTTCCTTTATACAGCGGGAATGTCAAATTCAAATACACAGAGGGCCAAAATTAAAAGCTTGGACAAAGTCACAGGACAATGTCTACAATTGATAAAGTTATTATCATCAAATATAATGATGAACTTTTTCATATGGGAACAAACTTAAAAGAAGTTGTCCCACGAACAAAGTACATTTTAATTACTAGATCTTAGAATAAAATATTGGAATAATATAATATGTTATGTAAGAGCAGTAAAAAGCATATGGTCCAATGGCCTAATTTAAATATGTAATAATAAAGGATAAAAAAACTTGAATAATACAGATAATAAAGTATAATGCAAGCAAAAGTGCCCCAAACACACAGTATGATACCCCCACAGGGAATTCTTCCACATACATGGTATGATGACCTTACTGTACCTACCTCCCTCAATCCCCCTGACAAAGAATGATGACCCCATCTCAGTTTGATTCTCCAACTGTAATTCCCACACAGCCCTCCACACAATATAATGGCTTCACATAGTCCTCCACACAGTACAATTGCTCCACATAGTGCTCCATACAGTATAATGGCCTCACAAAATGGTTCATACAGTATAATGGCCTCACGTAGTGTTCCATAAAGTATAATGGGCCCCATATAGTGCCCCATACAGTATAATGGCCTCACATAGTGATCCATACAGTATAATAGGCCCCACAAAGTGCTCTATACAGTATAATGGCCCCATATAGTGCTCCCAACATTATAATGGCCCCACATAGTCCTCCATACAGTATAATGGCCCCACATAGTCCTCCATACAGTATAATGGTCCCACTTGGGTCAAACATTTGGGATATCCATCCACAAGCTTCTCACAATAGTTGGTCGTAATTTTTGCCAAAAATTAAGGTCTTTGTCCCTGTGTATATTTGTAAACATTAATCTGGCTTTTTATGTTTGTTTTGGAGTAATGGCTTCTTCCTGGCAGAGTGGCCTTTCAGCCCATGTTGATACAGTACTCGTTTCACTGTAGATATTGACACAATCTTACCAACTTCTGCCATCATCTTCACAAAGTCTTTTGGTTCTCTCCTTGGGTTGATGATCACATGTCGGACGAAAGCACGTTCATCTCTGGGACACAGAACCCATCTCCTTCCTGAGCGGTATGATGGCTGGACATTCCCATCTTGTTTGTACTTGCGTATAACTGTTTGTACAGATGAATGAGGCACCTTCAGGTATCTTGAAATTGTACCCATGGATGAGCCAGACTTGTGCAAGTCCTCAATTCTCTTCCTGATATCTTGGCTGATTTCTTTAGACTTTCTCATGATGCTACACAAAGAAGCAGTGTGTTTCAGGTGTGCATTAAAATACATCCACATATGTGTCTCTAACTCAGATTTTGCCAAAAAACCTATCAGATACAGTATAATCACCTCATATAATGCTCCGTACAGTATAACAGTATAATGACCTCATATAATGCTCCATACAGTATAATGTCCCCACATAGTGCTCAATACAATATAATGGCCCCACATAGCGCTTCTTACAATATAATGGCCTCATGTAATGCTCCATACAGTATAATGGCCCCATATAGTGCTTCATACAGTATAATGGCCCCATATAGTGCTCCATATAGTATAATGGCCCCACATAGTGCTCCATACAGTATAATGGCCCCATATGGTGCTCCATACAGGATAATGGGCCTGTCTGTTCCTGAAACATCTTTAAATAATAAATATAGATTTTTCAGATTGCATGTTGTCTCTCACAAAGACTAAAATTATTGTGTAAAAAAAAAGAAAAAAAAAGCATTTTATACAATCAGTCAGACGAAAATTCTCATATTTACATTGTGTTGAGTAATTGTGGATGACGGCTGATATTTCCCAGTAAGGAGATGAATCACAGATACATTGTTAGACTCTCCAGTCCTTATGTCGTATTTCCATACAGTATAATGGCCTCACAAAATGCTTCATTCAGTATTATGGCCCCACATAGTGCCCCATACAGTATAATGGCCCCACATAGTGCTCCATACAGTATAATAGGCCCTACATAGTGCTCCATAAAGTATAATGGCCCCACATAGTGCTCCAACAGTATAATGGGCCCACATAGTGCTCCATACAGCAAAATGGCCCCACATAGTGCTCCATACAGTATAATGGTCTCACATAGTGCTCCATACAGTATAAAGGACACCACATAATGCTCCATATAGTATAATGGCCCCATCTAGTGCACCATACAGTATAATTGCCCCACATAGTGCTCCATACAGTATAATTGCCCCACATAGTGTTCCATACAGTATAATGTGCCCCACATAGTGCTCCATATAGTATAATGGCTTCACATAGTGCCACATACAGTGTAATGGCCCTACATAGTCCTCCATACAGTATAATTGGCCTCACATAGTCCTCCATACAGTATAATGGGCCCCACATAGTCTTCCATACAGTATAATGGGCCCCACATAGTCCTCCATACAGTATAATGGGACCCACAGTGTCCTCCATACAGTATAATGGCCCCTATAGTGCTCCATACAGTATAATGGCCTCTATAGTGCTCCATACAGTATAATTGGCCCCACATAGTCCTCCATACAGTACAATCGCCTCACTTAGTGCTCCATACAGTATAAAGGGCCCCACATAATGCTCCATGTAGTATAATGGCTTCACATAGTGCCACATACAGTGTAATGGCCCCACATAGTCCTCCATACAGTATAATGGGCCCCACGTAGTGCTCCATACAGTATAATGGGCCCCACATAGTCCTCCATACAGTATAATGGCCCCACATAGTGTTCCATACAGTATAATGGGCCCCACATAGTGCTCCATACAGTATAATGGGCCCCACATAGTCCTCCATACAGTATAATGCACCCCACATACTGCTCAATACAGTATAATGGCCCCACATAGTGCTCCATACAGTATAATAGACCCCATATTTAAAATAAATAAATACTCACCTCTACCTGTTCCCCCGCAGCTGCTCTTCATGATTTCTTCAGATCCTCTGCACATCTCAGTACAGTGGGTGTATTGTAATGATGTCATTGCGCCCGCTGCACTGAGACGTCAGAGGAGGAATGATGGGAGAGGGCGCGTCAGCTGATGTTCGTGCATGCATCATTGCTTTCAACTGTATCGGCATCTAGGCGTCACGGGCCAAACATACTCGGAGGACCCGCCCAGCGTCATGGACCAAGTATACTCTCCCTGTGGGCCAGGTTTGGCCCGTGGTCCAGAGTTTGACTTATGTGCTCTATAGCTATATTAAATGGTGCAGTATATGCTAGAATAGGTATGATAATGGTTTCTTTTTTATTATACTTATATTTAGAACCTTTATTATCTTGATCATGTAAGCACAGACTGAAAGAATGTTCTTATGGAATGGCTAAGTAGATTCGTTTTCTCAAGGGAAATTGTCAGATCTACTTTACTCAGGCAGGCACATTACACAGAACATGCTACTGTCCCCTTTGGCTAGAAAACCACAAATGACACATTTGTCTGCGACATCATAGCCTTTCGCCTTCAAGATACTGTTGTACACCTTGAAAGTATTTACCTAAGGGCAAATCTTATAGTCAGGTCAAAAATGTCTGTTCTTGAAACATCTTTAAATAATAAAAATAGATTTTTCAGAGTGTGTGTTGTCTCTCACAAAGACTAAAATAATTGTGTAAAAAAACAAAAACATTTTATGCAATCAGTCAGACCAAAATTCTCATATTTACATTGTGTTGAGTAATTGTGGATGACGGCTGATATTTCCCAGTAAGGAGATGAATCACAGATACATTGTTAGATTCTCCATTAGTCCTTGTGTCGTATTTCCAGTTGTGATATATGTTATCTTATATACACAATTGGTCTAGATGTTGCATTTATACATAACATTTTCTTATAACATATACAAATTGGAGAATCTATTGATTATTGATCACGTTCCTCGTTATCCGGTTATCTCTTAGGCTTCTGTATCCAGTTCAGTAGTCATCGAGGTAGGATATACAGTAATGTGAGTCTATAGCGCTGGCTATATTAATGCATACGGGATCCCAGAAGTTAGGTTATGTGCCCACGATGCAGAAATGAAGCAGAAAATTTCTGCAGCATTTCTGCATCTCCCTGGCAGAAAAAAACGCATGCAGATTGTGCATGCGTTTTTCCTGCAGAATACATGCGGAATACATGCAGATTCACATGCGTATCCACATGCGTTAACGCATGTGTTTCCGCATGCGGACTGACAAGCACTTTCCAGGAGATGGATTTATACAGTGTGACCGTAAAAATAAAAAAATAAAGCTATACTTACCTCCGATGCCGCCGCGTGTGCTGTCGCGCTCCTTCCTGGTTCCTTCCTGGCTTGCCGGCATCTCGCGAGACAGCCTGCGGTCACATGAACGCGACGTCATATCAGGTCCTGGAAGGAGAAGCGCTGCAGGGGCCGACGGACAGGTGAATATAAACTTTATTATTTTATTCTTTTTTTTACAGGTACAATGGTACCCAGGTCTGGATGAGAGTCTTCTCTCCTCCAGAACTGGGTACCATCCGCACATTGAAACGCATATTATCCGCTTGTACAAATGTACAGACACGGATTCTATGCGTCTCAATGCAAGTCAATGGCGGAAAAAAATTAATGAACATGCTGCAGATTTATGAGCGCTGCAGAAACGCTGCGGAAAAATCCGCAGCATGTGCATTGACATTGCGGAATGCCATTGGGGACCATGGGGTGCGGATTACCATGCGTTTTTTATGCGTTTCCGCTGCGGAAATTCATGAAAAACGCATCGTGTGCATGCAGCCTTAGAACAGGATTCAGGGGTGTAACTATAGTCCTATGGGCTGTGGGTCAAGTTTTGGACTTGGTTTCTCCCACATCCAACAGGTTTTTGCTTTTATGCATGAGCCCCTTGTATCTGCTAAGATCTATAAGGATATACATTCACCCACTTCAAAAAAAACACGAAACAAACATATAGCAAATAATAAGAATACTGTACAACTAAATATACCATCACACTATTACTGAACAATACCCACTATACTAATACCAATACTGCCAACAATACCAATATAGATGGAACAAATAATGCCCCCACAGCACAATCACATATTACCACCACATAGCAACCAATTAATACCACCATACTGATCTTAAAAAAACGCCTGTACTAAAACCAATATAGTAACCATATATTGACAATATAGTGGGGGATATAGTTGTACACAGATTCTCTTTATATCATATGTGTATATTATGTACAAATAAAGCCAGAAACTCATTGGTGACATACTCTCAATAATTTCCCCTCTTCTTATCTGTCTGACCAAGAATATCATGACAACTTCTTCCATCCACATTTTGTTTATGCAGAACATAACAGAATTTTGGTGTAATCACTTTTACCCAACTGTAGTTAAACTAAATAGTGCCCTGTGTGGGAATAATTTCATCCCCATTGGCCAGTATTGTCCCCCCCCTCACAACTAACACCATATCACTTCTAACTCCACAGAGTTACAGTGCCCTCTCTATATAGCCACACAGTAATAATGCCGCCTTTGTGCCCTCATGTAGAAGTCATGACCCTTTTGCAATGTACACCTTTGTGCCCCTATATAATAATTATGTTTCTGTTTGTGCCCCCATACAATTATGTCCCTGTTTGTGCCCTCATACAATAATGATGTCCTTGTTGTGCCCCCATACAATAATTATATCTCTGTTTGTGCCCCCATACAATAATTATGTCTCTGTTTGTGCCCCCATACAATAATTATGTCCCTCTTTGTGCTCCCATACAATAATTATGCCCCTGTTTGTGCTCCCATACAATAATTATGCCCCTGTTTGTGCTCCCATACAATAATTATGTCTCTGTTTGTGCTCCCATACAATAATTATGTCCCTGTTTGTGCTCCCATACAATAATTATGTCTCTGTTTGTGCTCCCATACAATAATTATGCCCCTGTTTGTGCTCCCATACAATAATTACGCCCCTGTTTGTGCTCCCATACAATAATTATGCCCCTGTTTGTGCTCCCATACAATAATTATGCCCCTGTTTGTGCTCCCATACAATAATTATGTCCCTGTTTGTGCTCCCATACAATAATTATGTCCCTGTTTGTGCTCCCATACAATAATTATGTCCCTGTTTGTGCTCCCATACAATAATTATGTCCCTGTTTGTGTCCCCATACAATAATTATGTCTCTGTTTGTGCTCCCATACAATAATTATGTCCCTGTTTGTGCTCCCATACAATAATTATGCCCCTGTTTGTGCTCCCATACAATAATTATGCCCCTGTTTGTGCTCCCATACAATAATTATGTCTCTGTTTGTGCTCCCATACAATAATTATGTCCCTGTTTGTGCTCCCATACAATAATTATGTCCCTGTTTGTGCTCCCATACAATAATTATGTCCCTGTTTGTGTCCCCATACAATAATTATGTCCCTGTTTGTGCCCACATACAATAATTATGCCCTGCTTTGCGCTGTAATTCATACACAGTATACTTAATGTTAGTTATTTGGAAAAATAAATATTCCTACACTATGCAAAATTGACTAGAACTCTATAGTGTCACTTGTTGGAAGCAGCAATCCTGCAACTCATTATTGACCCCTCAACGAGTCGTGCAATATTACTTAGAATAAAAGCCAAATCAGAATCTCAATTTGCCGACACGGTGTTTAGGGGTATCTGATACTCTGAGATGCACTTTAAGTTTTTCTACATTCAAGATGTTGTTAAAGTAGATTTTTTTGTTCCAGTAAATACAAATTACATTTTATATAATGAAAATTGATACAATTTTTCAGTACTTTATCATCCTCTGGACATGTAAAATTGTGTGGCTCGGGGTATGTGTAATGGCTCAAATAGGTGCTAGTGTAGGTTCATACTAGCACATAAAAAATTATTCAGAGTTTCATCTTGGAAAGTGGGATGATTTTTTTCTCGCTTCTCATCCGTGTTCTGTCCATATACAGTCTGGTTTTTAAAGCAGCGGCTATTAATCACTTACAAGATCATTTACAGTTTCCTATGTAACAGAATTGCAATGTATCCGTGGCTCTGTATGACATCCAATTTTTTTTATGCACCCATAGACTTGAATGGGTGAGTCTCATCTGTTTTATGAAAGAAACCAGTGCACACTGCGATTTTTTTCACATGTAGATTCAATCAGTGAAAAAATTCGCTCATCTGTAGTTTGTATGTTCTCCCCGTGTTTGCGTGGGTTTTCTCCGGGTTCTCCGGTTTCCTCCCACACTCCAAAGACATACTGATAGGGAATCTAGATCGTGAGCCCCAATGGGGACAGTGACAATAATGTATGTAAAGCGCTGCGGAATATGTTAGCGCTATATAAAAAATAAAGATTATTATTATTATTATTATCTGTACTGCTCCATTGAATAACATTGGGCCGAGTGCTGTCCGTTTTTTCCACGGACAGCACTCAGACTGAATATAATACGGTTGTGTGAACCAGCCTCAAAATTCCTACTGGTTGTTCTCACATAGCAGGGGCGGACACAGACTGTAGTGGGCCCCTGTGCAAGAAATTTTTGGGGGCCCCCCCCTGCGCTTCATAAGGCAACAAAGTTATGTAAACATAACCCCCCCATGTGCATCTCTCGCCCCCCCATGTGCAGCTCACCCCCCCGTGCATCTCCCACCCCCCCCGTGCATCTCCCATCCCCCCCATGTGCATCTCTCATCCCCCCCATGTGCATCTCTCATCCCCCCCATGTGTATCTCTCACCCCCCTATGTGCATCTCTCACCCCCCCATGTGCATCTCTCATCCCCCCCACTCCTAGTTAATTAATTGTATTTAAAACAAATAAAACTTGTTATACTTACCCCCATGCGATCCCTGCAGAATCCTGGCGCTCGTCCACGTCGCTGCCACCAGGCTCTCCTGACGTTCGGCCATGTGACGGTGCCACATACATAGCCATCAGCTTTTGTTTTGGCCAAAAGATTTTTAAAGCCGCCACCACGATAAGGTAGACTCTTCTGGCCGGGCCCTACTCTAACCTATTAAAATTTTCTTAAAATATCCAATACTCTTTTTAGATATATTTTTATTTAGTTTTCTCTAAGGGAATGTGTCATATACATTTTTTTTTTTAAAATGACCAATAATACCACATACAGGGAATACCGCCACACCATGACCAGACCACATATTACCACAACATAGTGACCGAATAATACCACACAGAAGGGAGAAAAACTGCGACACCATGACCAGACCACATATTACCACCACATTACTAATATTACCACCACATTACTAATATTACCATAAGTGTCATTATACACGGGAGCTCTATACATGGTATGTATAATGTAAGTGTCCAGGTAATCTAGTGATCACCAGTGACATTATACACAGGAGCTCTGTATATAGTGTCAGTGTACAGGTAATACAGTGATCACCAGTGACTTTATACACAGGAGCCCGGTACATAGTATATAGTGTAAGTGTACATGTAATACACTGACTCACTGGTGACGTCTCTAGGTGAAGTCCTTCAGCTACGCTTTTCTCCTTCATCCAGCACAGACCGCCATCACGTCTTCCAGCCAGGACTCGTCTCTGCATAAAATAACACAGTTATCTAGAGCACATTCCCCAAATTCTACATTACGCAGCTGAATACAGACGTGCATCCACCATCAATATATGGTTAGTTATTATGCAACCTACCATTCCAAATATAAATTGTAATCCACCACGGTGCCCCCATTAACTGTAAATAGGCACTTAATATATAATTTAATTAGAACCTCTACTCTTTCCGCCAATTTGTTACCAGTTACACTCCTGCATCCGCAACGCCCCCTACTCTATACTTCCTGCTCCCCGCATTCATTATTTACATGCACCCCCTGCCCCAATTCATTATATCATGTCCGTGCTCTCCCCACCCCATCATCAATTATCATTTACTGTCCCCCACCCCACATTCATTATGTGCAGCTCGTTATCCCCCTACTCCCAATTCCCCCATGTGCAGCTCATTTTCTCCCAATTCCCCCATGTGCAGCTCTCATCCCCCCATGTGCAGCACTCACCCCTCCATGTGCACATCTCTCATCCCCCTCCCCCACATGTGCCCCTCTCTCATCCCCCCCATGTGCACATCTCTCATCCCCCTCCCCCACATGTGCACATCTCTCATCCCCCTCCCCCACATGTGCACCTCTCTCATCCCCCTCCCCCACATGTGCACCTCTCTCATCCCCCTCCCCCACATGTGCACCTCTCTCATCCCCCTCCACCACATGTGCCCCTCTCTCATCCCCCCCATGTGCATCTCTCATCCCCCTTCCCCACATGTGCACCTCTCTCATCCCCCTCCCCCACATGTGCACCTCTCTCATCCCCCTCCACCACATGTGCATCTCCCATTCCCCCCACTCCTAGTAAATTGTATTTAAAAAAAAAAAAAAACTTGTTATACTTACCCCCATGCAATCCCTGCAGAATCCTGGCGCTCGTCCAAATCGCTGACACCAGGTTCTCCTGACTTCCGGTCATGTGACTGCGCCATCACATGACCGGAAGTCAGGGGAATCATGAAAGCACTGCCGCAGCAGCGCAGCGCTGAGATGTCCCGGACCCGGCTCTTAGCATGGGGCCGGGGGCCCCATGAGGAGAGAGACGCACAAGAGGGGGGCCCCCAAGGGGGCCCCTACCGGCTGGGCCCCATACTGGAGTCAGGGCAGTCATGCCCTGATGGCGGCCCTGCTGGAGGGGCCCCCTCTCCCTCGGGGCCCCCGTTCAATGAACCGGCTGCACGGGCGGTAGTTCCGCCCCTGTCACATAGCACCTGCCACAGCACATTGAGGATAGTTAGACTTCTTGGAACCATATGACGCGCCCCTGGGCCTGCTGTGCCGCGCAGCGTCTCGCGCACGGGGGCTTACCCGGAACCGGATCAGATGAGGGTTGTAGTCTCCGAGTGGCGGGGACCCGGTCCGTGCCCAGGGAGTCAAACTCAGTGTGTGGCAGTCTTGATAGATGTTATTTGAGTGTCGACTACGCCACCCGTTGATTTGCAGCTATGGAGCTGCCGCTGCAGGGCAGACCGCTGAGGCCGGTGTAGAATTGTGCAGCGTGATAGTATAACCCCCAACGGGAGGGGTATGGCCTCAGGGCAGCCGACGTGGAAGATGGGGGTAGCAGGAACCACTCAGAGACGGTGCGGTGTAATTCAGGGTCTTTACCCTCCCGGAGTACTTGCTAGCGAACGGGGCCTGGTCAGTCCTTGAGCAGATGGGATCTCCCCTGGCCAGGCGGAGTTGTAGGCCTCCCAAACTGACTGTACTCTTCTGGCTACCTTGCTAGAAGCGGATATAAGTAGCCCACGTCCCTGAGTGTACCGTGTGGTGCTCACCCGTATGGCCGGTGACTCGGGGCCTTCTAATGGCTTCCGCTCCACGATGGCGGTGCTGGTCCCACGCGTGTGACCGTGCCTTCGGGTTTCTGGGCCTGAGGACCTGAAATCCCCTGCCGGTCGGCTTCTGCTGCTGGGTAAGAGTTAGTCCTCACAGCCTCGGACGCCGGGTCCGGTAAGAAAGCTTCTCAGTCAGGGCGAGCTCTGCAGCTGCCAGCCCCTGACTCGTAGTAGTATTGCTCCCACTGAGCTTCTGCTGTTTCTTCCTATGACTGTTTCTCGTCTCTACTTCTTCTCTACTCACTAACGCTGCCTCAGCCCTAGGTTTATATAGGGGAAGTTCTTCCCCTCCCAGGACTGGGCAGGAGGTGTGGCATGCACAGGATCCCTGACCAAGAGACCTCCCACCTGCTCTCAGACATAACATTGCTTGTTACTGTGGAAACCAGACCCCTGGGGTGCCACACATACCTTCTTTGGTAGGAAGCTTGTACACCTTGAATGGTCCATTTCCATCTGCCAGTCAAGACAACTCAACCCAGAAGAGCAATTATGGGGTCACTGCAAGCTAGCAGAAAAGTATGCAGTGTCATACAGAGATCAATTTTTTTCCATGCTTTGATATTTGAATAAAATGAAGTGAAATGTTCACATTAGCACACTGTGATGATTCACCAGTGATGGGGAGTGGGAGGTCATATGACTGTAAGTATGCGATTTGCATATTTTCAGCCACATTCCGACTAGACTTGTCCAGCCTTGCTTAATACATTTGCATTGAGTGAGGACGTGCTTATCTAATCGGCATGTGACCGCATGTATGCAAATCACATACTAGCTTTGATGATCTCGCTGCTCCCGGCGCTGGCACCTGAGAATCCTCAAAGTGTTTAGTGCGCATGCTATGAGGATTCAAAAGTTTGCAGTCACATAGAGTAACTGTAGACTTCTAGTCTAAGGGTCTAAGGCTATGTGCCCACGATGCAGAAATGCTCCGGATTTTTCCTGAGCGTTTCTGCATCTCCCCGCCAACGTCAGCGGTCGCGTGACCTGTCACATGACTGCTGACGTCATGGAAGGTTCTTTTACATTACCGGTACCCGCCACGGAGCTAACAGCGACGCCGGGAGCAGAGCAGCGGCCATCGGAAGGTGAGTATAAGGTTATTTTTTATTTTAATTCTTTTTTACTTACAGGTACTATGGTATCCGGGTCTGGAGGAGAGTCTCCTCTTCTCCCGACCCGGGTACCATCCGCGCATTAATCGCATAAGATACGCATGACTACATGTAGTCATGCGGATCCTATGTGATCCAATGCAAATCAGTGGCGGCGATTTCGCAGCGAAATCGCACTAGAATTGGTCTTGCTGCGGGTTTTACCGCAATGCGAATTCGCAGCAGTAATTTCCACATGATTTTCACAGCACATGCGGTTTTGCATTGCAGCAAATGGCAGACCTATTACAAGCGATTTTAATGCATTTTTGCAGCGTTTTCGCAGAGAAAATACGCCGCAAAAACGCATTAAAATCGCTTCGTGTGCACATAGCCTAAGGGTGCTTTTACATTGTGCTCAGGCTGCTGTTTAGTGGCTCCCAATAGGGCTTGCGTCCAACCTCCCCCAAAACAGGATTCAGGCATATGTGCTGTCTGGGCCATAGTCTATAATGATGCCGGCAGAGCGAACGTGCATTAAGGCCAGCGAACGCGCTCCTGAATGCAATATGAAAGCACCCTAAGGCTGGAAAACCCCTTTAACGTGACAAATAACATACCATCTTGATAACTTTTCACAGATTATCTCATTTAAGAGGATTAAGATAACTAAACATTGCACAAGGCATTGACCAATGTCAGGTTAGATGTCAAATGACACATTTTTTTCTGTGCTGGACATTCCTGTGTTATGTCATTTTTGGTGAGGTAAACTTACATCTATATATCAGCTGCATTGTTTTTCTCTTAACGGAAAGCTCCTCCTTTATAGCTTCTGCAACTGACATAATGAGGCAGGAATGCAAGGTGAATTTGGTCGTTTTAGGCTGGGTGCCCACGTAGCGTTTTTCAAGCGTTTATGCTGCGGAATTTCCGCAGCGGAAACGCTTGTAAAACGCTTGGTAATCCGCACCCCATGGTCCCCAAGGGGATTCCGCATGTTCTATGCACATGCTGCGGATTTTTCCGAAGCGTTTATGCTGCGTACAAAAATCCGCAGCATGTCATTTAATTTTGCGGAAGCGCAGCGGAACTCCCGCCATTGACTTGCATTGAGACGAATAGAATGCGCGTCTGTACATTTGGCAAGCGGATTCTATATGCGTTTCAATGTGCGGATGGTACCCAAGTCTGGAGGAGAGAAGACTCTCATCCAGACCTGGGTACCATTGTACCTGTAAAAAAAGAATAAAATAATAAATAAAGTTTATACTCACCTTTCCGAAGGCTTCTCTGCATGCCGGCATCGCTGAAGGACCTTCGGTGACGTCATAGTCATGTGACCCGCAGGCCCTTCACCGCTCTGTCTCGCGATATGCCGGCAGCCGGGAACCAGACAGGAACGAGCGCTGCAGCCACGCCGGGGCCTCGGGGGTGAGTATAGCTTTATTTTATTTTATTTTTACGGTTCACACTGTATAAATACATGCTGTTTGCATGGATTTATACTGTGTGACCTAGTTGTCAAGCACTTTCCAAGTGATGCTATCGCCTGGAAAGCGCTTGTCAATCTGCATGCGGAAACGCATGTGAATCTGCATGTGGATCCGCATGTATTCTGCAGGAAAAACGCATGCACAATCTGCATGCGTTTTTTCTGCCAGGGAGATGCAGAAATGCTGCAGAAATTTTCTGCTTCATTTCTGCATCGTGGGCACCCAGCCTTAAGCGTGCCCTAAAAATGCATTTCTTTAGACTGACCTATCACCTCAACACATTTATGTAACTATTCCAGTTTCCCCTTCCAAAATGTTCCAAATCTGGTCCCTCGTAGCATCTGTTCACACCCTCCCATGCACTTACTAGCCCTCTGTATCTATACTGTATCACATACTGGCAGGTGACCGGTTTATGCAGCGTTATGTGAGTACCCTATTTATTATACTGATGGCTGGACCGTACAATATTAGCACTTTTTACCATTCACCTTTCGTGTCTCCCCTATTTCCTCTTAGATTGTAAGCTTGCGAGCAGCAGCCTCACTCCTCTTGGTATACGATGAATTTTGGGTTATTCTGTAATGTCTTTATTGTCTGTACAAGTGCCCTCTGTAATGGAGAGTGCTACGGAATATGTTGGCTCTACAGAAATAACAATTATTATTATTAACTGGTGTCATGATTTTTCATGGCTTTTTGCACCTCACCTTCTTCATGTATTCAATACTTTTTCCCTGAGTCATTTCTCATTATTACACATAACTGAATGTATGGACATCTATGGTTTGATTTCTTTTCCTGTGTTGCTTGAATGATTTGTTACCAACATCTGGTTAAAAATGTCATGTCAATAGCATCATTAGAAACATATTTACTTAGAAAATTGGTGATGTGTTCAATACTTATTACACATGCTGTATATACAGTATAGTCACTCTGCTGACTCCACCCTACATCATGACGTTTCCACATAAATATATGGCTTAAAGGGAATCTGTCATGTCAGATAATGCTATTAACCTACAGATAAAGGGTTAATCTGCTGGTTAATAATGTTAGAAAGGTGTCTGGATGCCATACTAAAAGCGCCTATGAAAAAACTAATTTTATTCCTCCTGAGATTGGCCGGCTTTCAGTCATAGGGGCGTGTTGGCTCAACTGTAGTCACTGCTCAGAGTGATGTGAGGCTGTAAGCACGCCCGTCACTTTGACAGCTCGTTCAGCAGTGCTTCACTGTGGAGCCGGCTGTCAGTCATAGTCCTGGGGCATGCTTATAGCTACCCCAAAAATGCTGTGAGCAGTGACTGTAGCCACACCGGCAGGCCTGTATGACTGAAAGCCAGTGGCTCCTGGGAAGAATAAAGTTAATTTTCTCTTGAGAGCCACCCACACTTTCAGTACAATAGCCAGACACCATTTGAATACTATTAACTTATAGATTAACCCTATATCTACAGGTTAATAGTGTTATCTGACAGGTTCCCTTTACTACAGATAAGACTACTAAAAGACTGTGTCCTGTATACACACATTGCACACAGAAATGCAATCTAATATGTATAAAGTACTGCTAAATTATGAAATAAAATAAATATAAAACAGTGGTCTAATATGTGTCCTGATCCTGATATTAATATAACTGTCTTCTCATGGATTTCAAATTAATTCAGGATTTGGGGATTTGATATTCTTATAAAGGGTCTGAATTTATGTAGGGATCTGGCCATGCTTTTTAAAATAAGCATTTCCCCTTAACAACATCATTTCCATTTCTTCAGAAACCCACTGAGTATCACACTGTGAAGGAATACCCCAGCTCTGGAGGCATATTATCATAGAGATTAGTGTCCGGCCCATAGATCTTAACAGCTCATTTACATATTCAGAAAAATGAGGACTACTCTGGAATAATCCTTTTATTCAGCTTCCTATGACCTACATGCACTCTATGCTGATGACACACAGATCTACCTCTCTGGACCCGGTATCTCCTCCCTACTAACCAAAATCCCACAACGTCTGTCCGCTATTTCATCCTTCTTCTCTGCCAGATTTCTAAAACTTAACATGGACAAAACAGAATTCATCATATTTCCGCCATCTCATTCAACCCCCCCAACTGGCCTATCTATCAATGTCAATGGTTGTCCACTCTCCCCAGTCCCTCAAGCTCGCTGCCTTGGAGTAACCCTGGACTCTAATCTCTCCTTCAAACCACATATCCAAGCCCTTTCCACTTCCTGCCGACTCCAACTCAAAAATATCTCCCGGATCCGCACATTCCTCAACCATGAATCTGCAAAAACACTAGTGCACGCCCTCATCATCTCCCGCCTCGACCACTGCAACCTCCTACTCTGTGGCCTCCCTTCTACCACTCTTGCACCACTCCAATCTCTCCTAAACTCTGCTGCTCGACTAATCAACCTGTCCCCCCGCTATTCCCCGGCCTCTCCTCTCTGTCAATCTCTTCACTGGCTCCCCATTCCTCAGAGAATCCAGTTCAAAACCCTAACCATGGCATACAAAGCCATTCACAACCTGTCTCCTCCATATATCTCTGACCTAGTCTCCCGTTACATACCCGCACGCAACCTCCGATCCTCACAAGATCTCCTTCTCTACTCCCCTCTTATCTCCTCCTCCCACAATCGCATGCAAGATTTCTCCCGTGCTTCCTCCCTACTCTGGAACGCTCTACCCCAACACATCAGACTCTCGTCGACCGTGGAAACCTTCAAAAGGAGCCTGAAGACCCACCTCTTCTGACAAGCCTACAACCTGCAGTAACCACCGCTGCATGACCAACTCTACCCTCACCTAATGTATCCTCACCATCCCTTGTAGATTGTGAGCCCTCGCGGGCAGGGTCCTCGCTCCTCCTGTACCAGTCGCTGTCACATTGAGTTCAAGATTATTGTACTTGTTTTTGCTATGTATACCCCTTTTCACATGTAAAGCACCATGGAATAAATGGTGCTATAATAATAAATAATAATAATAGATGGAATAGGATGGATGATCCTACTGACAGATTCAATCATCAATCACAATGGTGTTGGGACTATGAGCACTAACCAGGTCCTTAGAACTAGCGGAGCCCTAGTCTATCCCTGTCTCCCGGATTACTCCTGAAGGTGGAGATGCTGGGTTTACGTGCTTTGCTACGATCCTATATCAGTACCCTCCCCCACCCAGGGTAGTGGAAAGCTGAAGTGTATAGGAATACACTAACCAGACAAGCAAGGTAAGATAGACATGGATACATTAAGATTTTACTGCAGCTTTTCTGCAGAATTTGGCTACAGCCTTGTTACAGAATAGTCATTTGTACACTATGTGTAAAAAAGACTGTACTAAGCAAATTGCGTAGTACCACACAACTTGCTACATAACTGCATAGTGTGCTGGCTGTTTCTTTGGTGAGTAATAGATCTGTAGGTCTGTGTCACAAAACTAACTCCAAAATCAGCAGCTCACTCATCAGATGCGTCCCTCTGTAGCCTTTATAGACTGCGCAAGCGCAACACGCCTGCACAGTCTGGCTTCAGACAGAAGAACGCTTGGAGCTGTTATAGGTAAGAGGAGTATATGGTGCCAGAGATCGCGGTATGTGTAGGCACTGAACGCATACCGCGATCTCCAGCGCCATACTTACATACTTACCTGACCGGGAGGAGTGTTGCCACAGTGCCTCTGTTCTGTCCGGAGGCCGGGGGAGGAGTGAGGCATCGGAGTTGGCGCATGCGCATAGCGCTATCCGGCGCCATTTTACTGAAGACACATTTGCAGTGTGTCTTTAGCAAAATGGCGCCGGACAGCGCGGTACGGACACGCGCATACTCCGGTGCCACACTCCTCCCCCCGCCTCCGGCAGAACGGGACACAGCGCTGGACCACAGGGAAGAAAGGTGAGTCTAAGTGCTTATTTTTTTGTATGTGTGTGCAGCGTGATAGCGATGAGGGGTACCATACATAACAGGATTGGGGGTGAGGGGACCATGCATAAAAGGATTGGGGGGTGAGGGGTGGCATACATACCAGGATTGGGAGGGTGAGGGGACCATGCATACCAGGATTGGGGGGTGAGGGGTGGCATACATACCAGGATTGGGGGTGTGAGGGGACCATGCATACCAGGATTGGGGGGTGAGGGGGTACCATGCATACCAGGATTGGCAGGTGCATACCAGCATTGGGGATGAGGGTTACCATACATACCAGGATTGGGGGTGAGGGGTGCCATGCATACCAGGATTGGAGAGTGAGGGAGTACCATACATACAAGGATAGGGGTGAGGGGGTACCATGCATACCAGGATTGGGAGGTGAGGGGACCATGCATACCAGGATAGGGATGAGGGGGTACCATGCATACCAGGATTGGGGGTTGAGGGGACCATGCCTACCAGGATTGGGGGGTAAGGGGTGCCATGCATACCAGGATTGGGGGATGAGGGGTGAAATGCATACCAAGATTGGGGGGGTGAGGGGTGCCATACATACCAGGATTGGGGAGTGAGGGGACCATGCATACCAGGATTGGGGGGTGAGGGGTCCATGCATACCAAGATTGGGGAGTGAGGGGACCATGCATACCAGGATTGGGGGGTTAGGGGGCACCATAAATACCAGGATAGGGATGAGTGGGTACCATGCATACAGCATTGGAGGGTGAGGGGACCATGCATACCAGTATAGGGATGAGGGGGTACCATGCATACCAGGATTGGGGGGTGAGGGCACAATGCATACCAGGATTGGAGGGTGAGGGGACCATGCATACCAGGATTGGAGGGTGAGGGGACGGACCATGTATACCATACTGTGAGCTGTGAGGTCTTATATAGACAGGTGTGTGCCTTTCTAAATCAAGTCCTATCAGTTTAATTAAACACAGCTGGACTCCAATGAAGGAGTAGAACCATCTCAAGGAGGATCACAAGGAAATGGACAGCATGTGACTTAAATATGAGTGTCTGAGCAAAGGGTCTGAATACTTATGACCATGTAATATTTCAGTTTTTCTTTTTTAATACATTTGTAAAAATTTCTACATTTCTGTTTCTTTTCAGTCAGGATGGGGTGCAGAGTGTACTTTAATGAGAAAAAAAATAAACTTTTTAGAATTTACCAAATGGCTGCAATGAAACAAAGAGTGAACAATTTAAAGGGGTCTGAATACTTTCCGTACCCACTGTAATAATCACTGTGCATGACTGTCACAGGAGGAGTAATCCTGCTTTTGCTGTCAAAAGGTTTAAGGGATTTGCTAAACGTCTGTGACAAGCCAACGTGTGCAGTAATAGATGGCCCACAGAAGGATAGCTCTTGTGTGCTAATGATTATAAAAACAGAGGGATACATTTCCCAATCTTTTCAGGAAGGTATATTTCCCATTTTTAAGCCATCTGTTGTGCGTAATACAGAATGAACTCAAATTTTCCATTTGAAATCCAGAGAGATTGTCTGTGTTATTTAGCTGTTGGACTCCCTACAAATTCCAACTATTAAACATCATTTAGCTAGAAGCCAAGAAGATTACACAACTTGCTACAATAATGAAGTCACTGCATTTCTTGCTTATTTGTATTGCATTGTCATAAAGAATAGTTTGCAACTTAGTGAAAATACTTGTGAAATATTATGTTCTGGCCAATGATTTTTGTATCCCTCTCGACTTGCAACAATACAACAGCACAGACTAAGTTTCCAGAATTATACTTTGAGCTGAACAGTATTAACATGAATGGGGTTCCAAATTTTCACATTTTAACCATCTACAGGTATATGGTCTATGAGCAGGGATTCCAGTTTGTATCTGAGAAGGGTACATTTATTAAAGATGAATGGAATTCTATTTGAATTTTACAAAAATCTGGACACTGGAGAATACAGATTTTTTGTAATTTGCTACAGTATGTGCAAATTCAGCAAATTGGTGGGCACCATCTTGCTCAACAATAGAGGTGTTGTGATCTGCAACAAGTACTAAGGAAAGAAAGGGGTAAGCTGTCCCTACAGTAAGACTAAGCTGAATCCCTACGATGTAGCGGGCTGCCTGTTCCTTGCGAACAGACCCGCCTTAGTCCTCGGCTAGTCTGAATGAAGACCTATATCATAAGGGGAGGGGTCCCTAAAAGAACTAAGGACTGGAACAAAAATAGGACACCTCCTAAACAGAGAAGTTGTTACAGAACACAAAAAGATAAACTGACAAAAAGGTACTAGAGGTCCCAGAAGGACCAAGTGAACTGACAGAGAAAGGCACAGAAGCACCTGGCTAGCAAGACAGTCAAACAACACTGAAGTCCAGCACAGCCAAAAGAGTGGAGCTGGAATATAAAGGCAGATGGTCACGTGACCACAAAACACAAGATGGAAAAAACAAACAGGAGGGTTCTAACAGTACCCCCTCTTTTATGAGAATCCTCCGGATCCTCCAGGTCCAGGCCTATCCGGAAACCTCTCGTGGAAAGCTCTAACAAGCCTAGGAGCAGAGACATCATCCGCCCTTACCCAGGAGTTATCTTCGGGACCGAAACCCTTCCAGAAGACGAGATACTGTAATCTCCCTCTATGCCATCTAGAATTCAAGATACGAGAAATTTCATATTTGCCGTCTTCCACCACTGGAGGAACTGAGACAGTGGCATCCCTATCTGATACATCAGCTTTTTTCAACAAGGAAACATGAAAAACAGGATTAATCTTCCAGGAAGTAGGGACATCCAACCTAACCGCAGACGGGTTAACAACCTGAAGCACTTTAAATGGACCCACAAACGTAGGACCCAGTTTTTTAGAGGGAATCCTCAACCGCAAGTTCCTTGAGGACAACCAAACCATGTCACCCACTGTAAACAAAACCTCCTTACATTTCCTGTCAAAATACTTCTTGGACTTCTTGTTAGCCTCTTGAAAGTTGCAAAGTACATTAGTCCAAACTCTCTCCAAATCACCGGAAAAATTCTCCTCCTCCGGCACCGCCGACCCCAATTTGGAGAACGAACCAAAAGACGGATGTTTCCCACTACAACAAAAAAAAAGGAGAACACCCAGCAGAGGAGGATATATGATTGTTAAGAGCAAATTCTGCGAGAGGCAGAAACTCAGACCACACCTCTTGATTGTCCGCCACGAAACAACGCAAAAACTGTTCAACATCCTGGTTCTTTCTTTCAGTCTGTCCATTAGACTCAGGATGATACCCAGACGAAAATGACAAATGGACTCCCAACCTGTCACAAAAAGCACACCAAAAGCGAGCCACAAACTGAGGTCCTCTATCAGAAACAATATCCGTGGGAACGCCATGAAGCTTGACAATCTCCTTAACAAACGCCTTAGTGAGAGTCTTGGCACAGGGCAACTTAATGAATGGAACCAAATGACACATCTTACTAAAACAGTCCACGACCACCCAGATGACAGTAAAACCTCGGAAACAGGCAGATCAGTAATAAAATCCATTGAGAGATGCGTCCAAGGCACACTAGGAACCTCAAGAGGGCAAAGCAACCACGTAGCAGGAGTATGAGAAGCCTTTGACCTAGCACACACAGTACATTGACGCACCCACTTGATGACTTCTTTCTGCCATCCAGGCCACCAAAAACTGTGACTGATAAATCTCTTAGTATCAGAAATTCCTGGATGACCTGCCAACCGAGACTCATGACACTCCACAAACAAATCTCTCCTGAAGTTTCTAGGCACGAACAACCTCCCATGGGGAGTGTTAGATGGAGCATCATCTTGAGCTTTCAGAATCCCATTCTCCAAAATGCAGTCCACTGCCGCCACCACAACTCCTTTCTGTAAAATGCTCTCCTCCTCCTCGGCACCGACCGTAGGAGAGAAGCTGCGAGATAAAGCATCGGTTTTAACATTCTTAGTACCAGGGATATAGGTAAAAGAAAAATGAAACCGAGAAGAAAAAAGTGCCCACCTAGCTTGACGGGCATTCAAGCGCTTGGCAGCATCCAGATAGATCAAATTCTTATGATCTGTGAAAACCTGAATAGGAAATCTAGCGCCTTCCAAAAAATGACGCCAATGTTCAAACGCGAGTTTAATAGCCAGCAACTCCCGATTTCCAACATCATAATTCAGTTCGGTTTCCGAAAATTTTTTCGAAAAGAAGGCACAAGAATGTACTCCATCCCTGTTCTCCTGAGACAAAACTGCTCCGACCCCCACCGACGAAGCATCGACCTTGACCAAAAAACGCTTGGTCTCATCAGACTGCATAAGGATAGGGGCAGAACCGAACCTCTCTTTGAGATACTTAAACGCTTCAATGGCCTCAGTAGTCCACTGGCCCGTATTCGCACCTTTCCTGGTGAGATCGGTAAGAAGCTTAACAATTACAGAAAAATTCTTAATGAATTTCCTGTAATAATTGGCAAAACCCAAAAATCTCTGTATAGATTTCAAACCAATAGGCCTAGGCCATTCCTGCACAGCCTGAACCTTCACCGGGTCCATCTCAAAGCTGGAGACAATGTAGCCCAAACAACTAATTTTTGGAACAGCGAACTCACATTTCTCCAGCTTAGCAAAGAGTGAATTATCACTCAATAACTGCAAAAATTCACGTACACTCTGCCAATGGGACTCCAGATCTGGCGAATAAATCAAAATGTCATGTAAATACACAACCAAATTCTTACCAATCAAAGGTCTCAGGATGTCATTAATAAGGTTCTGAATAAATGCAGGTGCATTGGTAAGACCAAAAGGCATCACCAGATTCTCAAAATGACCTACCGGAGTGTTAAAAGCAGCTTTCCATTCATCACCCTCCTTCACTGGTAACAAATTGTATGCCCCCCGGACATCAATTTTAGAGAACCACTTGGCCCCCACTAACTGGTTAAACAAGTCAGGAATTAACGGCAATGGAAGCAAAACCTACAAAAGACAAAAAATATATCTCATACCCTACCATCATTATATATAAATGTAAAGCAAAGTTGCATATTAGATATAGGGTTCTTAGTGAACTATTTTTGATCAAAAAAAGTATACAAGCCGTCCCACCAGCGACAAGGTGACCCTAAATTGGGACGGTACCTACAGTGTCTATATTAAAAACCTTACTGTATATCAAAGTTGAAGTAATGCATATAAAAGGGTAGACAAATAGGACCGGGTCCCAACTTCAGACCACCTAGGCCCGTGGTAAGCTACATATATACTAATCAGCTCAACAAAGGGGATGCCACACCCTTAATTTGCACATAATGCAAACAAGACAAAAAACCAAGCAATGTGAACTGAGGTCTAAGATGGTACACATGCAAGAAATAGGAGCATGTTCACACTAGCAAAAAGAAGCAAAACCTCCAAAAGACAAAAAATATATCTCATACCCTACCATCATTATAAATAAATGTAAAGCAAAGTTGCATATTAAATATAGGGTACTTAGTGAACTATTTTTGATCAAAAAAAGTATACAAGCCGTCCCACCAGCGACAAGGTGACCCTAAATTGGGACGGTACCTACACTGTCTATATTAAAAACCTTACTGTATATCAAAGTTGAAGTAATGCATATAAAAGGGTAGACAAATAGGACCGGGTCTCAACTTCAGACCACCTAGGCCCATGGTAAGCTACATATATACTAATCAGCTCAACAAAGGGGATGCCACACCCTTAATTTTCACAGAATGCAAACAAGACAAAAAAACAAGCAATGTGAACTGAGGTCTAAGATGGTACACATGCAAGAAATAGGAGCATTTTCACACTAGCAAAAAGAAGCAAAACCTACAAAAGACAAAAAATATATCTCATACCCTACCATCATTATATATAAATGTAAAGCAAAGTTGCATATTAAATATAGGGTACTTAGTGAACTATTTTTGATAAAAAAAAGTATACAAGCCGTCCCACCAGCGACAAGGTGACCCTAAGTTGGGACGGTACCTTTTATATGCATTACTTCAACTTTGATATACAGTAAGGTTTTTAATATAGACAGTGTAGGTACCGTTCCAATTTAGGGTCACCTTGTCGCTGGTGGGACGGCTTGTATACTTTTTTTGATCAACAATAGTTCACTAAGTATCCTATATTTAATATACAACTTTGCTTTACATTTATATATAATGATGGTAGGGTATGAGATATATTTTTTGTCTTTTGGAGGTTTTGCTTCTTTTTGCTAGTGTGAACATGCTCCTATTTCTTGCATGTGTACCATCTTAGACATCAGTTCACATTGCTTGGTTTTTTGTCTTGTTTGCATTCTGTGAAAATTAAGGGTGTGGCATCCCCTTTGTTGAGCTCATTAGTATATATGTAGCTTACCACGGGCCTAGGTGGTCTGAAGTTGGGACCCGGTCCTATTTGTCTACCCTTTTATATGCATTACTTCAACTTTGATATACAGTAAGGTTTTTAATATAGACAGTGTAGGTACCATCCCAATTTAGGGTCACCTTGTCGCTGGTAGGACGGCTTGTATACTTTTTTTGATCAAAAATAGTTCACTAACTACCCTATATTTAATATGCAACTTTGCTTTACATTTATATATAATGATGGTAGGGTATGAGATATATTTTTTGTCTTTTGGAGGTTTTGCTTCTTTTTGCTAGTGTGAACATGCTCCTATTTCTTGCATGTGTACCATCTTAGACCTCAGTTCACATTGCTTGGTTTTTTGTCTTGTTTGCATTCTGTGCAAATTAAGAGTGTGGCATCCCCTTTGTTGAGCTGATTAGTATATATGTAGCTTACCACGGGCCTAGGTGGTCTGAAGTTGGGACCCGGTCCTATTTGTCTACCCTTTTATATGCATTACTTCAACTTTGATATACAGTAAGGTTTTTAATATAGACAGTGTAGGTACCGTCCCAATTTAGGGTCACCTTGTCGCTGGTGGGACGGCTTGTATACTTTTTTTGATCAAAAATAGTTCACTAAGTACTCTATATTTAATATGCAACTTTGCTTTACATTTATATATAATGATGGTAGGGTATGAGATATATTTTATGTCTTTTGTAGGTTTTTCTTCTTTTTGCTAGTGTGAACATGCTCCTATTTCTTGCATGTGTACCATCTTAGACCTCAGTTCACATTGCTTGTTTTATTAACGGCAATGGGTAGGAATTGCGTATGGTAATCTTATTAATTTCACGAAAATCCAGACATGGACGTAAACCACCGTCCTTTTTTTTAACAAAGAAAAATCCAACTGTCACAGGCGACTTAGAAGGTCTAATGTAACCCTCAGCCAGGCTAGTCTGTATGTACCCCTCCAAGGCCTTTCTTTCAGGGATAGTCAGATTAAACAAGCGACTCTTGGGAAGAGTAGCTCCCGGTACAAACTCAATGGCGCAATCATAGTCCCTATGAGGAGGTAAAACTTGCGACTCCTCCTCCGAAAAAAACCTCCAAAAATCTTGAATAGGTACAGGTAATTCCCCTTTTTCCACAGCCGCAATGCGACCATTACAACATTTATCATAGCACCTCGGACTCCAAGACTTTATCACATTAGTAGACCAGTCCAGCAAAGGATTGTGCAGTTTTAACCAACGCAATCCTAGAACGACCGGAGAGGGTAAATTATTTAATACAACCAAGTCCAAAATTTCTTCGTGAAGTCCATTGATAGTGAGGGGAAATGCGGCAACCTTGTGAGTAATACATTTCAAGGGAGTGTTATCAATTGCAATCATAGAAATAGGTGATGACAAAGGTTTGGATTTCAATTTAAGCTTTTCCTTTATCAATCACATTAAGTGTTGAACCACAATCCACAAATACCTGAAATTCAATAAAATTTTCCTGCAAAGTAGTACTCCCTGAAAGAAATACTCCTGCAGAGCGTAAACAAGCTATACGGGCGTACCTGACCTTTTTTTTTTCTTTACTTAAATGAAGCTCACAATACTTAATCAAATGGTCAGCTTTACCACAATAAAGACACAATCCCTCGGCGAACCTCCAGTCTCTTTCCTGAGAGCGGAGCAGCTACGCCCCAACCTCCATTGGTTCTCCGCCATCTGAGCAGATTTTCTGGGGACTAGGACCTGGCATTACAGGAGTCTTTACCTCATTCTGCCTAGATCTCAGCCTCCTATCCACACGAACAGCTAATTGCATGGCATCCTGCAGAGTCTCAGGTGCGGGGAATGCAATTAGCAAATCCTTAACCCTTTCACTCAGACCAGCAAGAAATAGACATTTCAGAGCAGGATCATTCCATTTGACTTCTGAAGCCCACCTTCTAAAGTGTGTGCAATAATTTTCAAAATCACCTGACCCCTGATTCAAACGCCTGAGTTCAGCCTCAGCAGATGAGATTCGATCAGGATCGTCATATAATAGACCCATAGCAGAAAAAAATTCTACAGACCTTAAGCATGGATCATTAGGTTGGAGAGAAAAGGCCCACCCCTGTGGTTCATTGCGCTAAAGTGACATAATAAAACCAATGCGCTGTGATTCATTCCCAGAGGACCTTGGTCTCAAATGAAAATATAACAAACAAGCATTTTTAAAGAAAAAAAATCTTGCTGTTTACCATAAAAAAACATCAGGCAGTCCTACCTTGGGCTCCACAAAATGCGCTTCAGAACAGCTACTCATGTGTTGCTGGAGCTTGGCCACCTCCAGAGACAATCCCTGCAAGCGTTGAGCCAAAACTTGGACGGAAGCCATACTGATCCCCGAATTTCTTTCCTTTAGTTTTTTTGGGCTGGACTTACTGTTGTGATCTGCAACAAGTACTAAAGAAAGAAAGGGGAAAGCTATCCCTACAGTAAGACTAAGCTGAATCCCTACGATGTAGCGGGCTGCCTTTTCCTTGCAAACAGACCCGCCTTAGTCCTCGGCTAGTCTGAACGAAGACCTATAGCATAAGGGGAGGGGTCCCTAAAAGAACTAATGATTGGAACAAAAATGGGACACCTCCTAAACAGAGAAGTTGCTACAGAACACAAAATGATAAACTGACAAAAAGGTACTAGAGGTCCCAGAAGGACCAAGTGAATTGACAGAGAAAGGCACAGAAGCACCTGGCTAGCAAGACAGTCAAACAACACTGAAGTCCAGCACAGCCAAAAGGGCAGAGCTGGAATATAAAGACAGATGGTCACGTGACCACAAAACACAAGATGGAAAAAACAAACAGGAGGGTTCTAACAAGAGGGCCAGCAAAAGGCTAAAAAGAAAAATAAACAATATACTCAGGTCACTTCTCAACTCTCTTCCCGCTCTCTGGTCCTCCACGCCTCTGACGCATTGCATCACCAGTTCACTGTAGGTTAGAGCTTACATCCACAAGCAGACCAAGGAGTTCACTGCACAAACTCGCTTAGCCTTTTGGCAACAGGCTCTTGAGGTCACTGCACATGTTTAGTTAACTTTGAGGACTGCTCATGGCCAGAAGCCCTGTCCTTGAGTGAACACCGGGCAGTACGCGTGACATGACGGAAGTGCGGAGGACCTGACAGCAGGCTTAGAGCAGCAGAAGTGACCGGAAGGTGAGCGGTGAGGTGGGTAAAACTCTTTCTTCCAATATTTTCATGTAACGTATATTATGCTCTGGAGTCTGAAGAGTCCCCAGAGCATAATAAGGCACATTAAATTTGTAGAGAATGACTTCTCTGCTAATTGAATTTCCCAGTAAAATAGGTGAGCAGGAGTTTGAATGTTGTCAGATCTTCTCATCTCTAGTCAGAACCAAAGATTAACTAACAGAACCAAATATATAGTCAAGGAAAGAAGAGTCAGATTGCTACCTATTACCCTAGCTGGGCCGCCAGCACATGCGTTACCAGCATATCTGCCATCATCGCCAAAGAGACCCAAGCAGTAGCGCCTGGCAGAGAGGAAAGACCTCTTCTCAGATTAGATCTGTCATAAAAGATACAACTGTTGGAAAGATGTCTTTCTATGTTCATGGAAAATCTTACAGTATTACTCATAAAACTCATATGCAGGACCAACTGGAGAGTACAATGTGCCCCCAGAATTAGAAAACATTCAGACCCACTTACTATGCAGTGAATATAAACCATAGTTGTGCTCTAGTAGACAATGACTGGTCAGGTCAAAATCACATTTTAGGAATGGGATACAAACACCACTTCAGGAAAAAGTTTGATTGCTCTTGACAAGAGGCATAGCCAAATTAGTAATAAAGAACCCTATGGTATCTATTAGATGCATTTAACTCCATTCCAGCATTGCAATTTTCAATTTTTCCTCCATTTCTTCTAAGAGCCATACCTTTTTCAGTTTTTGTCGACACAGCCTACGATTGTTTGTTTTTTTGTGAGATGAGTTTCACAATGAATGGGAAAATAATCATATTTAGGGAAATTGTAAAAAAAAATTGCAATATAACAAATATATTCATTTTATGGTAAAAAATGACTTGTCAACATGATTTTCCCAGTTACTACAATTACAGCAATACCAAACTTCTAGAATTTTTTTTATAAAAGGGGGTGAATAAAATTTCAGAAATTTGTGAATTTGTTTTTTTTTTACTGGTATCACTATTTTCCAAGACCCGTAACGTTTTCATTTTTTGAGATTAAGGAGCTGTGTTAGGACCTTTTCTTGGAGGCTGAGCTAACACTTTTATTGATGCCATTTTGGGATAAATGTGATGTTATAATTTCTTCTAATTGCATTTCTTTGCAGAGTTGCTCAGACAGAAAAACTCCAATTTGTTTTTTTTACTTATTATGCAGATCAGGTTAAATCATTTTATATTTCGACAGAGCAGATTTTCACAGACATGTTGATACTAAATATGCTTACATTTTTGAAAAATGAAATATTTTTAATGGGAAGTGATTCAAATTTAAATATATATATATATATTTGTTCTATATTTATTTATTTTTTATTTTTTATTTATTTCTGCTTTCCTCCCGGAATTTGATTAGTTTGCTTGTACTACATACTAAAATATCATATTACTGCAGCACAGATGTGGAGATCTGGTAAAGTAATAAAAACCCACAAAAATTACTGAAATATCTTGAAAGTGGCAAAAGTAATTTTTAATTGAAATTTATTGAATATCAACTAATGAGAATCAGACATTGCTTTTGAATTGTGGTTCAACAGAAAAATTATAAAAAAAACTAATGAAAATGGCCTGGACAAAAATGATGGTACACTCAACTTAATATTTTGTTGCAAAACCTTTTGAGGTAATCACTGCCAACGATTTCTGTATTTCTCAATAAGACTTCTGTCCCCGTCCCTGGGGAGCTGATGTGACTTTCCAAAAAGCTCCAGTTTTGTCTCATCTGTCTAAAGGACATTCTTCCAGAAGCTTTCTGGCTTGTCAATATGCATCTTTGTAATTAAATAAAATAGTAGAAATTATTAAGATTTAATGCTTAAAACACTGAGGTACTACATGTCTCAGAATAATATAGTAACAAACTAAAAGTGACTTGCTAAAGCACTACAGTCATGTATTGAGAATGAGACAAATAGTAATTTTTCCAAAGTTTACTGCTTCATTTTTTGTAATGGCAATTTGCATATACTCCTGAATGTCAAAGAGTGATCAGCTTAACAGCAATTACTGTACTTGCAAAGTCAATATTTGCCCAGAAAATGAACTTTAACCCCCAAAACACATTTCAACATCATTGCAGTCCTGCCTTAAAAGGAGCAGCTAACATCGTTTTAGTGATTGATCCATTAACACAGGTGTGGGTGTTGATGAGGACAGGGCTGGGGATCAATCAGTCATGATTAAGTAAGAATGACATCACTGGACACTTTAAAAGGAGGCTGGTTCTTGGTATCATTGTTTCTCTTCAGTTAACCATGGTTATCTCTAAAGAAACACGTGCAGCCATCATTGCACTGCACAAAAATGGCCTAACAGGGAAGAGTATCGCAACTGCAAAGATTGCACCTCAGTCAACAATCTATCGCATCATCAAGAACTTCAAGGAGAGAGCTTCCATTGTTGTCAAAAAGGCTCCAGAGCGCCCAAGAAAGACCAGCAAGCGCCAGGACCGTATCTTAAAACTGTTTCAGCTGCGGGATCGGACTACCAGCAGTGCCGAGCATGCTCAGGAATGGCAGCAGGCTGGTGTGAGTGCTTCTGCACGCACTGTGAGGCGGAGACTCTTTGAGCAAGGGCTGGTTTCAAGGAGGGCAGCAAAGAAGCCACTTCTCTCCAGAAAAAAACATCAGGGACCGACTGATATTCTGCAAAAGGTACAGGGAGTGGACTGCTGAGGACTGGGGCAAAGTCAATTTTTCTGATGAATCCCCTTTTCGATTGTTTGGGACATCTGGAAAACAGCTTATTCGAAGAAGAAGAGGTGAGCGCTACCACCAGTCTTGTCTCATGCCAACTGTAAAGCATCCTGAAACCATTCATGTGTGGGGTTGCTTCTCAGCCAAGGGAATCGGCTCACTCACAGTCTTGCCTAAAAACACAGCCATGAATAAAGAATGGTACCAGAATGTCCTCCAAGAGCAACTTCTCCCAACCGTCCAAGAGCAGTTTGGCGCCCAACAATGCCTTTTCCAGCATGATGGAGCACCTTGCCATAAAGCAAAGGTGATAACTAAATGGCTCATGGAACAAAACATAGAGATTTTGGGTCCATGGCCTGGAAACTCCCCAGATCTTAATCCCATTGAGAACTTGTGGTCAATCATCAAGAGACGGGTGGACAAACAAAAACCAACAAATTCTGACAAAATGCAAGCATTGATTATGCAAGAATGGACAGCTATCAGTCAGGATTTGGTCCAAAAGTTGATTGAGAGCATGCCAGGGAGAATTACTGAGGTCTTGAAGAAGAAGGGGCAACACTGCAAATATTGACTTGCTGCATTAACTCATTCTAACTGTCAATATAACCTATTGGTACTCATAATATGATTGCAATTATATTTCTGTATGTGATATAAACATCAGACAAACACTAATAAAATCCAGAGGCCAGCAGATCATGTGAAAATATAATTTTGGTGTCATTCTCAAAACTTTTGGCCATGACTGTACATGTCAGAGCAGACTCGAGTAATAAATGCAAAGTGATTGTTACGCATCTACCCCGGACCGTTAGATTTTCTTGTGCTAAAAATCAGGCATTGAAAGTAGCCCAGCGTGCTCCCATATGTTATATTTCCTAGGCTTATACCAGGCCTCCCAAGACACACACCTGGATATTTGTTCCGTAGTAAGACTTTCTAGTAACGCTTTTAGTTTGTTTGTGCACAGTTCCTGTTCAGTCATCAGGACATCTCCGGGTTGCCTTTGGTTTCCAGTCCCTGAGTTAGCTGTCTGTGGCTTCCGGTAACCTTGCTGTCTGTCAGTGGTCTTCATTTCAAGGCTTCACCTGTTTGTCTGTGGCTTCCAGTAATCCTGCTCCTTGTCAGTGGTCATCAGGACTTCATTTGTCTGCAGCCTCCAGTAACCCTGCTGCCTGTTAGTGGTCTTCAGGACGTCATCTCTTTGTCTGTCGCCTCTAGTAACTCTTCTACCTGTGGTCTTCAAGACCCTTATAAGACTTTCAGTTTGCCTCTACATGTCCATCTGATTCGAGGACGTGACCTGTCTGCTTGCGGCTTCCAGGACACATTTAAGGCTTTCAGTTTGCCTCTACATGTTGCTGCGACTAACAGGCCATCTCCTGTCCGTTTGCGGCTTTTTGGACCCCTTTAAGACATTGTTTGTCTCTATGTGTCCACCTGTGGCTTTCAGAACATCTTCAGTTCACTTGTTTGTGGCTTCCATGACCCCTTTAATACTTCTAATTTGCTCTAGTAACACTTCTATCTGTTTCCTGCTGCACCGATGCACGTGGTCCATGTGCCCACCTGGACCTTGAAATTAAAGGATGCACTTCTCCTAGTCAGCCCGCTTTGTGTAACGGTGATGCAGAACAGCAAGTCTTTCCAGCTGAAATAGTTCACTCACAAGGAGGCACCAAACTTGATGGTAGCAATACAACAGGATACCTTGACCCTGAGGCAAAACTGTTGGCTCTTGCAACAGTACTCAGACACTTGCAACGATTGCTGACACTTGTGACAATCTGCTGGCACTTTCAGCAGCACCTCACAACCTAAACATTTTTACCTTTCGATGGCAACAATTTATTTTAGTGGCGTGTGGGGTCACTTTGTGGTCTATCCTTCATGGTTATCACTAGAGATGAGCGTTGTTCTACTCGAACTGTTCGCCAATCTCAAATTCGAGCTGTTTTGGGCGGTGTTCGAGCCGTTCGGCGAACACGAACAATTTGAGAAAAATTCGGCTGTTCGAGGTTATGTTCGATAACTGTTCGTGCACCAAAATCATAACTGGATTTTTTCTCAGTAATGATGAAAATTAATGTTAATACGCAGTTTGAGTGTACAGCGGGGTGGGGGGAGGGGCAGGGGATGGATCTCTGCAGGAACAATGAAGATCTCCATTTTTTTTTTCTCTTTCCCGCATTTACAGTGGGGAGGTGCAATCTGTCAGCCTATCAGCAGCGCACACACGGAGCGAAGTGCTTTTTTTCACAAAAGCAAGGGCATGTGTCATTGGCAGTGTATGTCACATGTCCTTGCCCTATAAGACCAAGCCATTTTCCCCGTCGCCACCATTTTCTCACTGCTGCAGCTGCGTGTTAGACGGCACCGCTGTTGCTGTGTGCGCTATACCTTGTTAATTTCAAGCCAATTTTCGCACAAATCTACAGATAGCTTGGGAGTAGGGAATAGTTGTGATTGCAGTCCTTTTAAGGACTAGGTTTCAGCATTTCCTACGACTTTTATCAGGCAGGTCTGTGCTCTTAAATAGATAGATTGTGGGAGTAAAGACTAATTGTAATTGGAGTCCTTTTCAGGACTAGGTTACATCAGTTCCTATCAGTTTTTGCCAGGCAGGTCTGTGCCAGTGCTGTGCAAGTTTTTTTCACAGCATTTGGCTGAATCTAGCAAAGCTAATCCTTTTTGGCCTATTGCAGAGTGTGTTAGTCAGTGGAGTAGCCTATCTGTGTTGCAAGATATACCACCTGTGTATAGAATACCAATTTTTTTACTGCACCTAGTGAAGTAAAATCTTTTGGGCATAGCATCATTCTATTAGTCCATCTATACTGACCTCCATCAGGTTGCAAATTGAATATAATTTTTTTCTGCATCTAGCTCTGAAAAAATATTGGGCTTCTAGCTGTGTGTGGGACTTGTTGTATTAGTCCATCTATACTGACCTCCATCAGGTTGCAAACTGAATATATTTTTTTCTGCATCTACCTCTGAAAAAATATTGGGTTTCTAGCTGTGTGTTGGACTTGTTCTATTAATCCATCTATACAGACCTCCATCTGGTTGCAAACTGAATATATTTTTTTCTGCATCTACCTCTGAAAAAATATTGGGCTTCTAGCTGTGTGTGGGACTTGTTGTATTAGTCCATCTATACTGACCTCCATCAGGTTGCAAATTGAATATAATTTTTATCTGCATCTAGCTCTGAAAAAATATTGGGCTTCTAGCTGTGTGTGGGACTTGTTCTATTAGTCCATCTATACTGACCTCCATCAGGTTGCAAATTAAAAATAATTTTTATCTGCATCTAGCTCTGAAAAAATATTTGGCCTTCTAGCAGTGTGTGGGACTTTCTCTATTAGTCCATCTATACTGACCTCCATCAGGTTGCAAATTAAAAATAATTTTTATCTGCATCTACCTCTGAAAAAATATTTGGGCTTCTAGCTGTGTGTGGGACTTGTTCTATTAATCCATCTATACAGACCTCCATCAGGTTGCAAACTGAATATAATTTTTTTCTGCATCTAGCTCTGAAAAAATATTTGGCCTTCTAGCAGTGTGTGGGACTTGTTCTATTAGTCCACCTATACTGACCTCCATCAGGTTGCAAATTCAAAATAATTTTTTGTCTGCATCTAGCTCTGAAAAAATATTTGGCCTTCTAGCAGTGTGTGGGACTTTCTCTATTAGTCCATCTATACTGACCTCCATCAGGTTGCAAACTGAATATATTTTTTTTCTGCATCTACCTCTGAAAAAATATTGGGCTTGTAGCTGTGTGTGGGACTTGTTCTATTAATCCATCTATACAGACCTCCATCAGGTTGCAAACTGAATAAAAAAATTTTCTGCATCTACCTCTGAAAAAATATTTGGGCTTCTAGCTGTGTGTGGGACTTGTTCTATTAGTCCATCTATACTGACCTCCATCAGGTTGCAAATTGAATATAATTTTTTTCTGCATCTAACCCAGCCAATAGTTTTGGCCTAATACCACAGTTTGGCCACTCAGCTCTGCTCGGTTCCCATCCATTGTTTTTTTGTGCAAACAACTCCAGAGTTGTGAATTAGTTAACCACCAAAATGAATGGAAAAAGGCCTGCTGCTGGTGGAAAGGGGAATAGGCGTGTTGGGAAGGGGAAAAAAGGTTGTGTCCGTGGGGTAGGTGTTAAAGCAACAGTAACATCTGCAGAAGAAAGACCATCTTCCAGCCAAACTAAAATGTCTACTTCTTTTAGCGGACAATGTGCTAAGATCCCTTTCTTACGGCCACGCCAATCGCTACAAATTCCAGATGAGGCACAAAAACAGCAGGTGCTTCAACGGATATCAAGTGCTCCTTTAAGTGGGCTCTCCTCCACATCAACTTCAACATCACAAATACTCCAGTCCTCAAAGGTGTCACCCAAATCGCACTTGCTTCCTCACAGCTCCCAAATCTCCAGCTGCCCGTCTGAGTATGAGGTAGAACAGATGGTTGAGTCTGCAGAGCTGTTTACTCATACTATAGCCTGGGAATCAGAGGTCGACTCCAGCGCTTCTGTGAATCCAGACGAGGAAATGATCTGCACTGATGCCCAGAATCTTTATGAGTCGGATGCAGGACCAGACCGAGAAGGTTCTGACCATAATGTAGACCCTCATTCCCAAACTGTAACTCCTGTTGGCGGAGACAATGAGGAAGACGATGTTGAGACTCAAATACCTGATTGGAGCGACAACTTTAGTTTTTTGTCAGGCAGGAACAGGTTGGCTCTGAGGACGACGGGTGTGATAACGCACAGGGTGATGATGATGAGGTTGGAGATCCCACTTACTGTCAACCCACAGTCAGCCAAGAGATGAGGTCAGCAGAGGAGGTGGAGGAAGATGCTAGTGACGACGAGGTCAGGTTGCGCCTTCCTGGACAGAGACGTAGTACTGGAAGCACGTCAACAACTGCATCCTCAAACACAACTCTGCCTCTCACCACAAGTCGTGGTGGCTCTTCAGGTCGCATGGGTGCTAAGCCTTGCATAGCCTGGGCATTTTTTCAGATCGACAAAGATGACCCAACTCGTGTTATCTGTAACATTTGTCAGCAAAAGCTAAGTAGAGGCCAAAAAATACATAGTTTGAGTACTTCATGCATGAACCGGCACATGGACATGAAGCATAAGTTGCAGTGGGAAGCTCAGTGTGCTACAATGCGGCCTAGCCGGCCGGGCCAACCACCGTCTGCCATATCTTGTGCATCCGCGGCCTCTTCATCCTCTGTGACTGGGGGGACAGCAGTCACACCTGTTTTGGGGCGCAGACCTGCCACCTCTTTACCCGCAACAGCCAGCGTGATTGGCAGGTCATCATTTTCTTTGGAGGTGGTAACACCAGCTGGTGTTGAGCGCTGTCCGACATCGATAGCACCACCTTTGGATCAAGGCAACCTAACATGTCCGCCTGCATCTTCCTCACAGACCGGCAGTTTGCCGGGGACACCCTTATCAACCCCGTCTAAGCACAATAGCCAGCCCTCGGTCCCTCAGATGTGGACAAGTAAAAGACCATTTCCTCCTAGCCATGAAAAAGCTAAGAGGTTGAATTTCACCATCTGCAAGCTCTTGGCTACAGAAATGCTGCCTTTCCGCCTGGTGGACACAGAGGATTTTCGAGACCTTATGTCCATCGCAGTGCACCAGTACCAGATGCCGGCACTACTTCTCGAAGAAAGGTGTGCCTGCGCTCCACCAGCATGTCGCACACAACATCACCGCTTCTTTGAGAAACTCTGTGTGTGACAGGGTGCATTTCACCACAGACACTTGGACGAGTAGGCATGGACAGGGGCGTTACATGTCGCTGACTGGGCACTGGGTAACTATGGTTACAGCAGGACAAGGGGCAGCTGTCCAAGTCTTGCCGTCCCCACGAGTTGTGCGTCAATCCTCTTTATGTCAAAGTTCCTCCACTGCTTCTGCCTCCTCAACCTCCTCTCGGTCTTCCACCTGCACCCAAAGCCTGTCTGGTCATGCCACAAGCTTTCTAACTGCGCAGAAGGGATCCTGCACACCTCCTTACTATGCTGGCAGTAGGGCTCAACGTCATCAGGCGGTTTTTACATTGAAATGTCTGGGAAATGTGAGTCACACAGCTGAGGAGTTGTGGTCAGCTCTGGAGAACCAATTTCATGAATGGTTGTCTCCACTGGACCTGAAACCAGGGAAGGCCGTGTGCGACAATGCTGCAAACCTGGGTGCGGCCCTTCGCCGGGGCAATGTCACACACGTGCCTTGTATGGCTCACGTGTTGAACCTGGTTGTCCAGCAATTTTTAGCCCACTATCCCAGACTAGATGGCCTTCTGCAGAGGGCACGGTCGCTGTGTGCTCACTTCCCCCGTTCGCATCCCGCAGCTCAGCGACTTACATCTCTACAGAAGTCGTTGGACCTGCCAATTCACCGGCTAAAATGCGATGTGCCTACCCGGTGGAATTCAACTCTGCACATGTTGCAGCGACTGTGGCAGCACCGACAAGCCCTGGTGCAATACGTTCTGACGTATAGCCTGGGCCAACGAGATCCAGAGGTGGGGCAAATCACGCTGGAGGAGTGGTCTCAGATCAGGGACCTATGCACCCTTCTGCACAGTTTTGAAATGGCGACGAAGATGTTTAGTGCTAACGATGCCATTATCAGCATGACTATTCCGGTGATTTACATGCTGGAGCACATGTTAAACAGAATTCGGAGTCAGGTGGTGGCACAAGAGGAGGTGGAGGAAGTAGAGGAGGAGGAGTTGTATGCGGAAGGGCTAACATCTGCAAGGTCCAGACGGTCGGCAGCACCAAGGCAGCAGGCATGTGAGGGTGGGGGAGATGGTTTTACCAGGGCGCATGGTAGCAGCCAAACTAGTGAGGAAGGTGCAGGAGCCCAGGAAGAAGTGGAGGACGAACTGATGGAAGACTCATCAGATGAGGGAGACCTTGATCACATTTCTGTTGTGCGAGGTTGGGGGGAGAGGACAGAGGAAGGAAGCATGATTGTTACCTCGCCACCAACACAACAGGGACTTGGAGCTCCTGGATGCGCAAAACACATGAGTGCCTTCTTGCTGCACTACCCTCGAATTGTGAGAATTAGAAATAATCCTGACTACTGGGTTGTCACACTGTTAGATCCCCGGTACAAAAGTAAATTTGCAGAAATTATTCCTGTCATAGAAAGGGATGCACGCATGCAGGAGTATCAGCAGAGACTGTTGCAGAATCTTACATGTGCTTTTTCACAAAATACCAGTGGTGCACGTAGTGAATCTCACAGTTACAACTTGCCAACCGTGGGACCGTCAAGTGTTCAGCACTCAAACCGTAACAGAACCACAGTATCTGCTGGTAACATCAATTTTGCGGAATCATTTCACCACTTTTATAGCCCATCCTTTGCAAGGCCACAGGAGACAAGAAGTCTGACACATAGTCAACGCCTAGAGACGATGGTACAGGAGTATCTCCAAGTAAACATTGAAGCCATGACTGTGTCACTGGACCCTTGCTCTTTTTGGGCTTCCAAACTGGATAAATGGCCGGAGCTAGCCACTTACGCCTTGGAGATCTTGTCATGCCCCGCAGCCAGCGTTCTGTCTGAACGTGTGTTCAGCGCTGCTGGTGGTGTGCTGACAGATAAGCGCACGCGGCTCTCCACTGATAATGTAGACAGGCTCACGTTCATAAAGATGAACAAATCATGGATCCGAAACGACTTTTCTACCCCTGTGTCATCCTGGGGAGAGTAAAAGCTTGATGATTGGTTAAAATCACCCTACCAACCGTTTTAAGCTTTCAAATTACTAATCATGTTTATCTGTATCTTGGCTGGAAAATAATTTGGGCTTTGTAGCAGTGTGCAGCACTGATTCTATTAGGCCATCTATAATAAGCTCCACCAGATTTAAAATTACTAATCATGTTTATCTGTATCTTGACTGGAAAATAATTTGGGCTTTGTAGCAGTGTGCAGCACTGATCCTATTAGGCCATCTATACTAAAGCTTCACCAGATTTAAAATTAATAATAATTTTTAGCTGCATCTAGCCCGGAAAATAATTTTGGGGCTCCGAGATGCGCAAGACACATAAGTGCCTTCTTGCTGCACTACCTGCAGCATGACCCTCATATTGTCAGAATTCGAAGTAATCATGACTACTGGGTTGCCACACTCTTAGATCCCCCAAACTTTTCGATCAACCTTTTCATTTTAATAAAGACCAAAAAAATGGTCATTTTTGAAATTATAAGCATTAGCAGGTTGTTAGAAACTGAAATCAAACAGTTTTCAACTCAAAACTTTATTCTAGGTGATGTTACATTTTCACATAGGACCCCTTGTTCGAAAGGAGCTTCTGAACTCTCTCTTCCATTGAATTTGTCAGGTTTTGGATGGTTTCTGCTTCAATTGTTTTGCATGAGGACAGAATACCCTCCCAGAGCTGTTGCTTAGATGTGAACTGCCTCCCGCCATCATAGACACTCCTTTTAATGATGCTCCAAAGGAACTGAATGGGGTAGAGGTCAGGGGAGCATGGGGGTCACACCATAAGTTTGTCCCCTTTTATGCCCATATCAGCCAGAGATGCAGATGTTTTATGTGCAGCATGAGATGGTGCATTATCATGCAAAAAAATGATCTTGCTGTGAAATACACGGTTCTTCTTCTTGAACCATGGCAGGAAGTGCTGTTTGAGAAAATCCACATACATTATGGAGTTCATCTTTAGCGCCTTCAGGGATCCTAAAGGGGCCGACAATCTCTCTCCCCATGATTCCAGCCCAAAACATTACTCCACCTCCTCCTTGTTGGCGCTGTAGCCGTGTTTGCGTGGGGTGTCCATCAACCAGCCATCCTCCACTCCATCCATCTGGACCATCGAGCGCTGCACGGCACTCATCCATGAACAAAACAGTTTTGAAATCAGTCTTCATGTAATATTTGGCCCACTGGAGCAGTTTCTGCTTGTGTGAAGTGGATAGAGGAGGTCGACAGGATGGCGTATGCACAGCTGCAAACCTCTGAAGGACCCTGCATCTTGTTGTTCGGGGGACGTTGGAGGCACCAACAGCTTCAAAAACTTGTCTGCTGCTATGACAAGGCTTTTTTGCCGCTGCTCTTTCAACCTGACGTAATTGCCTGTAGGAAAGAGTCCTCAATTTGCCCTTATCAGCGCGCACACGTGTGTACTGTGAATCAGCTACATACTTCTTGATTGCCAAGACACTTCATCCTGATCATCGCACAATGTTGATTGTAGTCATGCCTTGACCTAAACACTCCACAATTTGTTGCTTCTCAGCAGCCGACACATCCTTTTTCTTTCCCATTTTGGCAGAAAATGTAGGCTGCTTAATAATGTGAGACAGCCTTCTTAAGTAGTCTTGCCTTTCATTGGACACACCTGCCAAACTAATTAGCACAGGTGTCTGCAATTGCTTACAGTGATATAAAGAGCCCTGACACACATCACCATCAATGAGTTTAACTGACAAACAAACAAATTCTTCCCTTATCACTCCTAAACACTTTTTGCATAATAATTTGGAACACAGTGTACATGTGCTTTTCCACAAAACACCAGTGGTTCACGTAGTGAATCTTACAGTTCTAACTTGCCAACCGTGGTCTGTATGGAGTTGTTCAATAAAGGGCCCAAAATTAAGATAACATAGATGGGAGAGGTCTCTATGAATAGGAATTCCTAAGTATTTGATACCCTGTGAGGGCCAGGCAAAGGGAAAGTTGGACTGGATGGAATCCTATATGGATTTGGGGAGGGAGACCTCGAGGGCCTCAGACTTCGCTGCATTGATTTTAAAATTTGACCATGTAACAAAGTGATCTATTTCAGCCATAACAGCATGGATGGATATATGTGATTGAGTGATATATACTAGGACATCATCAGCAAATAGAGAGCACTTGTACTCGGTGCCTCCCACCTCAATCCACCTAATATTGGGGTTATGGCGAATTGATGAGAGCAGGTGCTCCGTCACTAGGATGTATAAGAGAGGGGACAGAGAACATCCCTGCCTTGTCCCATTGGTGATTGTGAAAGGTGATGAAAATGTTCTGACGCGCCCCCTGGGCCTTGGGACAACCGGAGCCGGACCCTTTTTGGTGGATGCTGGTGGTTGTAGTCTCCGTGGCGGCGACCCGGTTCCGTGGCTCAGGGCGGTCAAACCAGTGGCGGAACTATTTATGTGGTTTTGATGTTTAAATGTCCGACTACGCCACCCGTGGATTGCGGTCAGAATGAACCGCTGCTCCAGGGCAGACCGCTGAGGCTGGTGTTGTGGGTGCAGCAAAGCGTAGCATAACTCCCCACGGGAGGAGTATAGCCTCAGGGCAGTGTATGCGGAGGATGGGGGTTATGGTGCAGGGCAGCAGCAGTAACGACACGGAGTCAGTGATGCAGTCCAGGGCCTTTACTCACAGTTCTTATTATCCAGACCACGTCTGCAGGTAACGGCTGCCCACGTCGTACTGTGCTCACCAGGTGAGGGGCTCAGACAACTCCCAGATAACTTTGGAGCGCTTCACAGGACCCCCTTTGTGTGTCCTTTGTCTGGCCTTTCTTACCAACCCTTCTGTCCGGCTGCCTCGGGCCTCCTCTTGGTAAACTTGGCGCCAGTTTCCCTGACCCTATGTGGTGCCTTCCTAGCGGGTGTAGCGAGGGGCTGCGCCACATAAAATGTCACAGCCTCCTGTTTCTAGCTGAGGGTCGTTTCCTGCCTCCACTAGTTTCGTGGACCGGTCTCCCCCTTTGGCCTGACCCCTCCACGCAGGTGGATTCGGGCGTGCGGTGGCGACTCGCCCGTCCGCACCCCTGGGATCCCTTCATTCCTGGAGCCTTCTCCGCTCCTCTTCCTTCCTTCTCCCTCTTCCAGGCCTGGGCCTCTGTTACTAGGCCCGCCTCCGGAGCAGAGCTCATGCAGAGCCCCTGCTCCCTGCCACTTCTGCTCAGACTTCTCTGCACTGAACTAAGATGGTGCCCACCTTTTATACTCCCTTCTCAATGCACCCAGGAACTGCTTCCTCCCTGCTCCTGCACTACAGGGTTCCCCTTCCTCAGTGTTCCCTCCCCCCACTCCAGCCAGGGACAGGGACTGTCGTGCCCATCTCAGGGGCATATTGGTCGCCCTGCCCCACGGCAATGTGGTGTAATGCATGCAGGTGTCGGGTCCTGATCCACACTACATCCTTACCTGAGAGTGAGATATCACACCTCTGGGTGAGGTGCAATACCTCTGTAGCAACCGAGCCATCAGGGTGCTACAGTTCCATTTATCTTCAGCCTAGGTGACGTATTGCGATACAGGGCCATGATTTTGGCTATAAAAGGGTCCCCTAGACCCCTACCCCAAGCTTTTTAAGAGAATCATATATGGCGTGCCAGGAGACTCTATGGAATGCTTTCTCAGCATCCAACGAGAGTATCTAATTACAAATTTTTAACTGCATCTAGCCCAGGAAATACTTTGTGCCTAGTAGCAGTGTCTGCTAGTCAGCGGATTATCCCGGCTGTTAAGCAAGCTACACCACCTGTAGTTTGGACACTTAATTTTTTCAAAGGAAATGCTTCGGGACCACGGGATACTCAGTGAAGAGCATCAGGAGGCACCCCAAGGCATAGGGGCTGGGACTGGCAGTAGGATGCCTTGCGGTGGATAGCCGAGCTCGATCCTTATAAAAGCTTTTTAACTGCAGCAGCTTTAGTGGACGCTACTGGAGCTGGAATTACGCGGCTGCTGGCATGAGACTTGCCCTCCAATAGATCCTTGTAAATGGATTTAAAGTGTATTCATTCAAATTAGAGAGACAATTTAAATTAAAAAGCTTAGAGCTGCCTCCACCACAGGGGGGCTCGCTCGACCCACCAGCGGACAGGCACCAGTATTGGGAGAGGGGGGCTGGCCGTCAGGGTTCACCGCGGCTCTGGCACAAACCCGGCGACGCGGAGGTGGCACGGGCAGGAGCGGACTGAACGTGTCGGCTTCTCACTTTTTGGATTTTAGAAGGGCATGACATGCCTATATCTGTGTCTCCCCCTCCTTTTACTCCTCCACCTCTTTTCTTTTCGCATGACTATATGTACTTATCACTTTTCCATGTGTTAGTTGTGTCTTCTGAGCAGTTTGTCAGCTTTTGGACACCTTTGAAGGTGTTTTCTATGTGTTTCTATGTGTTTTTGTTTGCCTGCCATTGGTTTTAACGGTGTTCGAAGGTGTTCGACGAACAGTTCGACGAACAGTTCGGCGAACACACGGGTGTTCGACGAACCGAACCAAACTCGAACACTACGGGGGTGGCTCAACACTAGTTATCACATCACAGTCCCTCATGCATTGGAATCAGTCATTTAGCTGACTCTGGCTTGACATTGTTCTTCATACTCAGACATCGGTTTCAGACTCCTCTAGTGCCTCACCACGCAAAGTGGCTATCTTCCCGCTATTTACGGATGGATGAACTGTTCATAATTAGGAATAAGCCTCCCTGCTCTCTGTTGCTGTAGTAATGTTTACCCGTCTAAGGTTAGAGTAATTCGAAACGGGTCGATTTTGCAAATCACTCTCTGATCAAACTCTGATCAGAGTGATCCAATTCTCTCATGAGGAGAAAATGGAGAAAAAATTTTTCTACATCTTCACCATTCTGTCAGTCTGTGGAAATCGGACTGCACACAGATTTCATTAGATTGCAGTCCGATGTTTTCCATGGACTCAGTGACTTTCATGGCTACGTGCGATCCGAATATCGGCTCAAACTCAGGCATACTGTGTTATTTTCCTCGGACCGAGTCGGTCTAATAAAAAAATATACCATCTACATGGCCCCATAGAATAACATTGGACTGAGTGCGATACGATGTTTTGTCAGATCACACTCAGTCCGAATACGTTCGTCTGCACTGGCCCTTACGGTCACTCTCTCTCAAGTAGGTGGTCTTGCTTTTTAGAAAAAATACAAGAAATTGGCGCTTTCACTCTGTTTCCAGGATTCTTCAATATGGTTTATTAAAATGCAAAGATGCACAACGCGATTTGGCTGGGTCAGTCTTCAATAGCTCACTACTGAAACATGCAGCTTATTTTATACCTTTTCCGGGGCTACAATTGGGTGGTGCTCATTTGCATATCAATTACTTCCAGAGCACCCGTCCTCACTTTTTCTTTTTTCTATACATTTCCTAAATGTATATGTGTATAAACATATATAATGCAATAAAAAAAAATTGTAGCAGCATACATAACATTAATCTTACACATATTGCTCATGCAACATATCAACAATGACATTTCGTACCAATACTTGGTTCAATTCGGTTTTAAGAAAATAAAAAAGTATTTTACTTTGTGTTGAAAGACTTATTTCATAAAATATTTTATAAAATATTAATACAGACATGAATTTTACACAAAGCATCTCCATTGCATAAGGGATAGGTGATGTGGCTTTTTTTTCCCTCTCTCCTTTCCTTTCCCTTCCTTCATTCTTCTTGCTTTATAAATGTGTGGATTCTGCTTATTTCTTAATTTTTTGTATAAAAAACAGGATGATTGATACATTAATAAATTAAATGATGTTCCTATTTTTTTAATATATTCTCCATATATTTGTTTTATCCTAATTCAGTCCCAAATAGATCTTGCTTCCCTTTTTATCTACCTATCAATTTGACTAAGCTATTTGTTGGAGTAATTTTATTAACTTTTTTGGACCATTGTTGTTTGGAATTGAACTCACTAGTGAGTGTTGAAGATTTTTCACAGATCCTGCATTGTGTCTATAACCCTCGCCTCTATAAAATAAGGGGATGCAGCTTCATGAAACTAGGAGAGTGTTAGCTGCCCTTATGACAGCTGCCTCAAAGTGAACAAACTATTAGGGAATTTAAATGAGATGACGACAAAAAAAAACCAACAAAACACCACACCCCAGGAAACGTAAATGTGAACGTAATAAAATGTATAAAATATAAATAACACATATAGAATCTTTGAACTTTCATCCAATACAATTCATGGGTGACTTATAGTTCCCCGAGGTTAGTACAATAATATACGGAGGAAAATATGGACTTGGGTTAGTGGGAGAAACTTTCTCTCCAAACTTATAGGTGAATCCTACCGAAGAGACTAGTTTACACACACTTGATACATTCATAATTTTTTCATATAAAATAAAATGTATGTAAACTTTTGACTTTGCAGTAAGTAATAAAAATGCCTTAAAACATTATCTCTCTCTCTCATTCTGGCATTTGGCAAATATTAAAAATTATGGTAATCCTAACTGACCTAAACCGGGAAAGGTTTATTCTGATTTCATATCAGATATTGAGAAAAACATGCAGATGTGTATTTTTATATAGTGTATGGAAACTTCTGGTTTCAACTGTACATAGGAGGAATAGAAATCTTGACGGGTGACCTGTTTGAGCACAAATGGTTGTGCGTCTCCTGTTTGCTCTCCCAGTTGGACAGCATAACCCGTCGAGGGAGCCACTACACTATTGCTTAACGATTCTGAAGCAACCATCCCCTCAAATCCTCAAAAAAGTCCATAAACCATTCGGCCAGATTCCATGCATAGGTGTACATCTCCAGGCCCAATATAGAAACAGAGAGTACACCCCAACCCAAAACTGGGTATATCTGTTCCAACTATATTATTTCACATCATGAAGAAAATAAAACTACATTAGTCACACATTAATACAGAATTGCTGTTAAATACCTAACTACATGGTGGTGGGCAGCACAAAATAGGAAAGGGAAAGCAACCTATTCCCAACGATTGCTGTGGTCTTCTTATGGGGTATGGTTTATTTGGGGCCGTTCACTTTTTGAAGAAAGCTAGCTATATACACACTTGGGGGCTCTTTTGGGTGGCACTTTTTTGGGTCTAAAAAGTCATAATCTTGTATTTTCAAAAATAAAAATGTGAAGATCATCCCTTGGAAGATATCTATAGTTCTCAAGTAGTATCAGTGCTTGCGTAAACTGTAGTATTCTCAACCCTTTCCCTCCACAGACAGAATGATGTGACCCTATAAAATTAAAATAATCATTCAAGGGGTCAATTATGCTGCTAAAACAGAGATTGGGGCAAAATAGTCAATTCTTTCAAAACTGTGCCTCACCAGTAACTGGGGTCATAGAGCATTCGTATGGAGAGAGTGTATGCAATGAAAATATAAGTTAATTTGCCTATAACATTAAACTATGAAGATGAAAAAAATAGACCTGTCATGCTTCCATGAATATATTAGTCAATTAATCTCAGGTAAGTCATTGTTTTAGAGAACACCCTTCATAAATCTCCAACATATTATTTCCATAAAACTATACTTCAAGGTATTAAGGAATGTGAAGTATTTCTCTATTATCCCATTCTGTTTTTTTTTCATATATATTTATATTCTTATTTCTACAGTTAATTAAAAATAATTACATTGCACCCAGAAAATATTTGCTTTCTAGAATATACTGTCTTTGTACATAAAAAATATTTCTTTTTTAATGCATTTTTCAGAATTTCCAGGAACTCGGGGACAAGATCAATCAGTAGGACAAATGTTAATGCTCTTGTATATCTAAGATGTGATCGCTAAAGCACATATTTGTGAAAACCTAAAGGGAAAATACACCATCTGGTTATGATAAGACCACTGCTCTTACTTTGATTTAATATCTAGTCAAATGTATTCCCAAATCTCCTACACTCAGAACTTTACCCAAGACGCTGCCACTTTTCATCAAAATTTCAAGGTAGGAATAGAGTTCAGATAAAATGTATTAACAAATTTTGTAATTATAGTAGAGTTCTAATTCCCACTTTCCTTCCGCATTTATTAACAGTACAATTTGCCTCTGGAACTTAGCATTAAAAATACCATAATATAAACCAAAATGTTGTACTTTTCAAAATTAGAAAATGTAACAGTGTTAAATTCAGATGCGTCTTAGGATCAATGTAAATCACAAATTATACTTACTCAGGCCATCCCAATGTATGAAAAAGAGGAAAATTGATTTAAACATTTTCTGAGCATCCCACGTCAACAAAAATACATATATTTTTCACTAGGGACCTGCTTAATTAGTGAAAGAGACAGGTGATGATACATGCAGCCACACTGTTGCTTGCCAGTAAGTGTTTATGTGACACCCCAGGGGTCTGGTTGCCACAGTGATAGAGATATTATGTCTGAGAGCAGGTGGGAGGTCCTTTGGTCAGGGATCCTGTGCATGCCACACCTCCTGCCCAGTCTTGGGAGGGGAAGAACTTCCCCTGTATAAACCCGGGGCTGAGGCAGGGTGAGTCAGACAAGGAGAGTGGAGAAGAGAAGCAGCATAGGAAACAGCAGAGTTACAAGGAGTCAGGGGCTGGCAGCTACAGAGCTCGCCCTGACTAAGAAGATTCTTTACCGGACCCGGAGTCCGAGGCTGTGGGGACTAACTCCTACCCAGCAGCAGAATCCGTCGGGCAGGGGATTTCAGGTCCTCTGGCCCAGAAGCCCGAAGGCACGGTCACACGCGTGGGACCAGCACCGCCATCGTGGAGCGGAAGCCATTAGAAGGCCCCGAGTCACCGGCCATACGGGTGAGCACCACACGGTACACTCAGGGACGTGGGCTACTTACATCAGCTTCTAGCAAGGTAGCCAGAAGAGTACAGTCAGTTTGGGAGGCCTACAACTACGCCTGGCCAGGGGAGATCCCATCTGCTCAAAGACTGACCAGGCCCCGTTTGCTAGCAAGTACTCCGGGAGGGTCTGTCGTTGTTACCAGTAAAGACCCTGAACTACACCGTACCGTCTCTGAGTGGTTCCTGCTACCCCCATCATCCACATCTGCTGCCCTGAGGCCATACCCCTCCCGTTGGGGGTTATACCATCTACGCTGCACAATCATACCACCGGCCTCAGCGGTCTGCCCTGCAGCGGCAGCTCCTTCGCTGCATTCAACGGGTGGCGTAGTCGTACAACATCTACCGCTAATACATCGCCGCTCAGTTTGACTCCCTGGGCACGGACCGGGTCACCGCCACGAGACTACAACCCTCAACAGATCCGGCTCCGGGTAAGCTCCCGTGCGCGCGATGCCGCGCGACGAAGGCCCAGGGGCGCGTCAACTTTGGCGTAGCCGGCAGGATTTCGTGCCCGCAACCACCGGGTACTGCGTGCCTGAAAAGCAAAGACTGTTCAAACTTACCAGTGGTGAAGGTTTCCCGCCATCCGGCGCCATCTTCTACCTTCTTCCCGCCATCCGCGAAGTTTTCCCGCCATCCGGCGCCATCTTCTACCTTCTTCCCGCCATCCGTGGAGTTTTCCCGCCATTGGACGCCATCTTGAGGACGCCGCGCGGGAAGAAGAGGGGCGTGGACTCCGAAAGCGCGCGAGAACTGAAGCCCCGCCTCACGTCCGGACGTTGCGTAAGGTCCTGGAAGGAGCCCAGCAGACGCCGACGTCACAGGAGCGCGACGGAAGGTCCTCAACCCTGACGATCCACTGCGGAGCCGCGGCCTACGGAAGAGGATCATCGCAAGGTAGGCCACGGTCCACTAGGGGGGAGGAAGATGTCGGATACGGAGGAGAGCTTCACTGCCTCAACCCCCGCCAGCGCTACCGCTGCTGCAGTTATGCCCTTCACCATGCCCTATATCCCGGGAGCAGCTTGGCTACCCCAGTACTCAGGGGAGTCACATACCCTGCATGACTTTAGAGAAAAGCTGGATAGCCTCTTCCAGGTGTACCCCCTCACAGAAGAGCAAAAAGTGAGCATCCTGGTGGCCCAACTAACCGGGGCAGCCAGAAGGGAAGTAAAATCCTGGCCACCTGGGAGGAAGACTGTCGCAGGGATACTAACCCGGCTGAAGGACACCTTTGATACCCGCACCTCAGCCGAGATTAAGCTTAGATTCTACGGGTGCAAGCAGCGAGCGCATGAGAGTATAAGGGACTATGCACTAAACCTACAAGAGGCCCTGAGGGCCATAAAGCAGACCGACCCTGATGGGGTGGGAAACGAGGACAGGCTGTTGACTGAACAATTTATAGAGGGTTTATATTGCAATGCCCACCGAACCCAGTTGCGGGCAATGGCCTTACAGGATCCCCATCTGGACTTTGCACAGTTCAAGGACAGAGCCATCCGGGTGCTCCGAGAACCGGCACCAGGTGGCGTTGTGACCCACAGACGCCCCACTACCACTTACTACCAGGAGGTGGCGCCCTTGTCAGCAGGGCCTGTGGGAGCTGATGCGCAGGCTTTGGACAATGACCCGGCTCCAGACCTACACCATCAGGTCCAAGAGCTAGCTAAGAGCGTTGCTGCGCTAACCCGAACTGTGCAGTCTTTACAGGTTTCCACCCCAGGGAAGATCCAGCTGGCATCCGGACCGGAGGACATCCCGTGGCGTCGACCAAGGAGGACCCCACCGGCCAGAGGAAGACCCAGTGACCGATACAGTGAGGACGGACGACCCATCTGCCGCCGCTGCAATCAACCCGGACATATGGCAAGGTACTGTTCTTTAAACGGGCACAACCTGGGGTAGAGGGCCAACCCCCAGGAAAAAGATCACCAGGCCCATCGAACTGGCGCGACAGATATGTGGGAGGACGTCCAGTCTTGCCTGTGGTACTGGATGGCATTCCCATGAGTGCCCTACTGGACACCGGGTCACAGGTCACCACCATCCCGTACGTGCTCTTCAAGCAGTACTGGAATGACTCGGATATTACCCGCTACCCCGACGACGACTTGAGTATCATCGCCAGCAATGGTCAGCCCGTGCCACAGATCGGATTTAAAGAGGTGACCATCAAAATTGGTAGAGTCGAACTGGCCGCACAGGGACTGATCATTGTAGATATCGATAAACATGAGAGTCACCCAAAAATAACTCTAGGAACTAATGTAATTGAAAATTGTCTTGCAGAGGTGATTTTCCTTTTACAGCAGGTTGCCAAGAATGCCAGCTCCGGCGAGCAGCGGGTGCTCCAGAAAGAGATCCGGGCACTGATGCAACGGCAACAAGTGGAACTCTCCGGCGGTGAGATTGGTAGCGTAAGAATGTGTGACCCTTTTCCTATTGCCATGCCCCCAAAAAGTGAAATGATGATTTGGTGCCGGGCAGCTATTGGTCTGAGAGGTAGAGATTACCAGGCAATGGTAGAACCAGTTTACTCAGACAGTAGGCCCACCATTTTGACAGCACGGGGGGTGGTCAATGTACGCCATGGGAGGGTGCCCATTCGCATAATAAATATCGGGGAGAGGGAAGTGTACCTGCCCCGGTATGCCACGCTAGCCAAATTATATACCACTAATCAAAGTTCTATACAATCTGTGGAACCCTTGCCTCCATCTCACCCGGAGGAAGGTAACGGCTCTAAGAAAGACATGGAGGACTGGTGTCAGCAACTACATTTGGGTACTGACTCCACTCCCTCACATCAGAAACAAGGAGTCTATCGGGTGGTTCAAGAGTATGAGGGAGTGTTTAGTAAACACCCGTTAGACTTCGGGCGAGTCAAGGGGGTAGAACATCGCATCCCCACGGGAGATCATCCTCCCATAAAAGAGAGGTATCGACCCGTACCCCCTGCACATTACCAACACGCCAAGGGGATGCTTAGAGATATGAAGGAGGCTGGGGTAATCCGGGATAGTTGTAGCCCCTGGGCAGCCCCATTAGTTTTAGTCAAAAAGAAAGACAACACCATGAGGATGTGTGTAGATTACCGGAAAATCAACCGTATCACACACAAGGATGCGTACCCCTTACCAAGGATAGAGGAGTCATTGGCTGCTTTAAGATCTGCTAACTTCTTCTCTACCTTGGATCTCACTAGCGGGTACTGGCAGGTTCCTGTAGCAGAGGCGGACCGGGAGAAGACCGCATTCACCACCCCGATGGGACTTAGCGAGTTCACCTGCATGCCGTTCGGACTCTGCAACGCACCAGGAACCTTCCAACGCCTAATGGAGTGTTGTCTGGGCCACAGAAACTTCGAGACGGTCCTGTTGTACCTGGACGATGTCATCGTATATTCCAAGACGTATGAGGACCACCTGAAACACCTGGCGGAAGTGTTCGAGGCTCTGGCGAGTTACGGCCTAAAGGTGAAACCCTCCAAGTGTCACCTCCTGAAACCAAAGGTGCAGTACCTGGGACACGTGGTGAGCGCTGACGGAGTGGCTCCCGACCCCGATAAGATCACCGCAATTAAGGGATGGCCAAGCCCCTCCAGCGTAAAAGAAGTGCGGCAGTTCCTCGGGTTGGTAGGCTACTACCGAAGGTTTATTCCCGGTTTCACCAAAAAGGCAGCACCTATGCAGGACCTCCTGATAGGCCAGTCCCGGAAGGCCAAGAACCAGAAGCCGCCCTTCAAATGGGAAGAGCTGGAAGAAGAGTCCTTCCGCCAGCTGAAGATGGCCCTCACGGGGGACGAAATCCTGGCGTACCCGGATTATAGCCAGCCCTTTATCCTCTACACCGACGCCAGTAACATCGGGCTAGGAGCCGTACTGTCCCAGATCCAGCAGGGGAAGGAACGAGTAATCGCCTACGCCAGCCGAAAACTGCGACCCACCGAAAGGAACCCCGAGAATTACAGCTCATTTAAGTTAGAGTTCCTGGCCGTAGTATGGGCAATCACTGAGCGCTTTAAGCATTACCTCGCTTCTTCCCGGTTCACCGTGTACACGGATAACAACCCGCTGACACACCTGGACACGGCAAGACTCGGTGCCCTGGAGCAGAGGTGGATGGCCCGTCTGTCCAACTACGAGTTCACAATTAAATACCGGGCAGGACGCTCCAATACCAACGCGGACGCCCTGTCCAGGATGCCCAACCTGCCGGACGGAGGAGAAGATCCGGAGGGACTGGAAGAAGTTGAACTCCCTGCGTTCCACCGTCATGGGACTATTCAGTATTCCCACCGGGTAAGGAGTAAGCAGGCTGCTACGTTGAACCCCTTACCCCACTACAACTGGGCGGAAACGCAAGACAGCGACCCTGCCGTCCGACTGGTGAAGGAGATGCTGACTCGGCCGGAGGCTCGCCTTGAACCAGACGCTCCGGAGGAAGCCAAACAACTATGGGCAGAGAAGAGTCGACTGTTCCTTTACAAAGGGAAGTTGTGCCGCAGAATGGTTAACTCCCGGACGCATGAATTACTCTGGCAAGTAGTGGTGCCACGAAGAGACGCAGCCATGGTGATGGAGGCATACCACGACGGAGCTGGACACTTTGGGTGGAAAAAGCTGGAGTTCCTGCTGCGCGAGCGGTTCCACTGGGTAGGCATGAGGGGAACCATCGAGAAGTGGTGCAGAGATTGTGGCCCGTGCAACCTGAGAAGGAAGGACCGAGCCAGCCAGAAGACTCCCCTGCAGTCCATCGTCACCCGGCAACCGTTGGAACTGGTAGCCTTGGATCATGTAAAACTGACCCCAAGCAGAAGTGGCTACGTCTACGCGTTAACCATCGTGGATCATTACTCCCGGTTCTTGGTTGTCGTCCCCGTCAAGGACTTAACGGCTCAAACAGCAGCTAGAGCCTTCCAGCAGCACTTCTGCCGTCCACACGGGTACCCGGACCAAGTGCTGACGGACCAGGGACCTGCCTTTGAAGCGGAGGTCTTTCAGGAATTCTGCAATCTGTATGGCTGCCGGAAGATAAGGACGACACCCTACCATCCGCAGACTAATGGACTTTGTGAAAAAATGAACCAGGTGGTAATGGATCTTCTAAAAACGTTGCCCCTGGAAGAACGCAGTCTGTGGCCTGAAAAGTTGCCCGATCTGGTGGACCTATACAACCACATCCCGGTAGGTTCCACCAACTGTACCCCGGCTTACCTAATGAGGGCAAGACCTGGTAAGTTACCTGTTGACCTGGAAATGGGAGTCCTGACCCCCGAGGACACTTCACCAGAAACAGACTGGGACACAGAGAGGCAGCAGCAGTACCGGAGAGTACAGGAGAGCGTGGAGCGAAGTCTCTGTCAGGCTAGGGAAAGACAAGAGAAAACTTACAACCAGTATGCTCCCGCTGTTCCCCTGGTACCCGGAGAGCAGGTCTTGAAGAGGAAGAGACGGCTCCACAAGTTGGACGACCAGTGGGAGAAGGACCCGTACACCGTACTGCCCTCAAGCCACGAGAACCCGAAGGTCTGTACCATCAGTAAAGACGGAGGGGAAACCACAGCCATTGTATCCCGGGACCACCTGAAGAAGTGTCCCGAACAACTGAGGAACCCTGAAGAGGAACAAGAAGACCATCGACCCGTGGAAGAAAGGGAAGATATGGTTAGTACCGTGCTCGGGGACTTTCCTCAGTCTTGGACTCAAGTCAATGGTGCAGTTGTGGTACCCGTACTCACCTTCCTCCAACCATCATCCCAAGAACCTACGGAGCAACGGGTAGAGCTGGAAGAACAGCCGGTCCAGGAGGCAGAAGACTCCACACAAGCAGAACAGGAGAATCAACCCTCTGCTTATAGTGAGCCTGCCGTACCCCTAGTGAGACAAAGAGTCGGTAGACAGCTGCCCAGTTTACCCTTGACAGCTCCTACACCCTGTAGTTCAGGGCCAGACAGTCAGCTCCGTAGGTCCACTCGGGCCACTAGAGGCCAGTTACCCGCACGCTGGAGAATTTAAAGTGTATAAATTGTTTTATTTATGTTTTTCTGTGTCTTGTTGCTTGTGTATAATTTTGTGTTTCTAGTTATTTTTAGGAAACCTTGGTGGATTTACCGGGAATCCTTGTATATAGTTGGAGCGTAACCCAGGATGGACTAGAGACTGTTAAGGACTCGGGGTAGGACAGACCCCTACCTGGTTACGTCTCCCTGTGTTGGTGAAATGGACACCTTTGCTTTTCTTCAAAGACTGCATCCGGTTGCGGACACGCCGTAACCATCTTATGTGTTTTTCTTATAGTATTGTTATTGTTATACTTTGTTATGTTTTTCTAAATGTGTTTAGTCCCGGAGTACTAAATTTCACTAGGGGGGAATGTGACACCCCAGGGGTCTGGTTGCCACAGTGATAGAGATATTATGTCTGAGAGCAGGTGGGAGGTCCTTTGGTCAGGGATCCTGTGCATGCCACACCTCCTGCCCAGTCTTGGGAGGGGAAGAACTTCCCCTGTATAAACCCGGGGCTGAGGCAGGGTGAGTCAGACAAGGAGAGTGGAGAAGAGAAGCAGCATAGGAAACAGCAGAGTTACAAGGAGTCAGGGGCTGGCAGCTACAGAGCTCGCCCTGACTAAGAAGATTCTTTACCGGACCCGGAGTCCGAGGCTGTGGGGACTAACTCCTACCCAGCAGCAGAATCCGTCGGGCAGGGGATTTCAGGTCCTCTGGCCCAGAAGCCCGAAGGCACGGTCACACGCGTGGGACCAGCACCGCCATCGTGGAGCGGAAGCCATTAGAAGGCCCCGAGTCACCGGCCATACGGGTGAGCACCACACGGTACACTCAGGGACGTGGGCTACTTACATCAGCTTCTAGCAAGGTAGCCAGAAGAGTACAGTCAGTTTGGGAGGCCTACAACTACGCCTGGCCAGGGGAGATCCCATCTGCTCAAAGACTGACCAGGCCCCGTTTGCTAGCAAGTACTCCGGGAGGGTCTGTCGTTGTTACCAGTAAAGACCCTGAACTACACCGTACCGTCTCTGAGTGGTTCCTGCTACCCCCATCATCCACATCTGCTGCCCTGAGGCCATACCCCTCCCGTTGGGGGTTATACCATCTACGCTGCACAATCATACCACCGGCCTCAGCGGTCTGCCCTGCAGCGGCAGCTCCTTCGCTGCATTCAACGGGTGGCGTAGTCGTACAACATCTACCGCTAATACATCGCCGCTCAGTTTGACTCCCTGGGCACGGACCGGGTCACCGCCACGAGACTACAACCCTCAACAGATCCGGCTCCGGGTAAGCTCCCGTGCGCGCGATGCCGCGCGACGAAGGCCCAGGGGCGCGTCATTTATCTCACCCAATGGCTGTAGCACCCAAGAGCTACACTGCTCAGTATTAATGTACATTGTCCTTCATGCTGCTGAAGTATTTTAACATGTGCTACAAAGAGACAGGGGAGCAGGAATGCCTCATGTCTCAGTGTGTATTTTGCACTGAAGAAATCATAGGTAGTTTCCACTCACTGGCTCAGAGATAACTGAAAATATAACAGAGCATGCTTAGGGAAAATCTAGCAAAAGTCTTGATAGACTGGAATTCACAAAATAACTAATGAGTGATCATAAATATACGCATATTACATAAACAACTCCCATCAGAGTATGGTAAAAGCATGTTTCCTGCAAACTGATCGTACTCAAAGAGTGGTAATAATTGGTTGCACATCCAATTGGAAGAGTGTTTCAAGTAGGGTACAACAAGGCTCTGTTCTGGCCCCGGGCTTGTTCAGCATTTTTATAAATGATCTAGATAAGGTAACTGAAGGTAAACTAATCAAATTTGCAGATGATGCAAAGCTAGGAGGGAGAGCTAACACTAGAGAAGACAGAGAAAGGATTCAGAAGGGTCTATATAAGCTTGAACAATGGGCAGCAACTAATAGAATGATATTTAACAGGGAGAAATGCAAGATTTTACATCTGGGAAGAAAGACAAAAATTGCATCTACAGAATGGGAGGAATAGAACTAAGCAACAGCACATGTGAAAAAGACTTTGGTATACTAATAGATCACAGACTGCACATGAGTCAACAGTGTGATCTAGCAGCAGAAAAGGCAAACATAGTTTGATACACTGACGATTTTGAAAGTTTTTCCACCTACAAAGAAGAGAGAGCTCTGTAATTTTATCATAGGTACACTTCAACTGTGAGAGACAGTATCTAAAAATAAAAAACAGAAAATCACATTGTATTATTTTTAAATAATTAAATTGCATTTTATAGCACAAAATAAATATTTCATCACCTACAAACCAGAAAGAATTCTGGCTCTCACAGATTTGTTAGTTTCTCTTTAGATGGAATCTGTAACTCCGTGGGATGTCTATAACCTATTAATATGGGCATACAGGTGATAGAAATGTGAATCTAGTCCTAACTGTATGCCTCATATTAATGGTCTTGTTTTGTGAAATCTTATATTTTATTTTTATGTTAATGATGCCATTAAGGCCTCGGACCCAAAAGGAATCCCCGCCTCCTGTCTTCATTATAATTGTACCCCCCTTCCCTGCACATTACAGTGTCCTGTGACAGGCAGTTGCGGCGCTGTAGTCACGCGCCTGTGCCTTGAACTCCCTCCACGATCCTCCCTTCTATGGGAGAAAATCTCTGTGACTCACCGCAGCCTGTGCAGAAGATCACTGACTAGTGTATTCCGTGATCTTCTGCGCAGGTGCCGGCAAGTCACAGAGGCTTTCTCCCATAGAAGGGAAGATCGTGGAGGGAGTTCAAGGCACAGGCGTGGGATTACAGTGCCGTACAGGTGAGGATGGCACTATTATAATGAAGACAGGAGGCAGGCATTCTTTTTTTGCTGGGGCCTGAAAGGCATCATTAACATAAAGATAAAATATAAGATTTCACAAAACAGGACCATTAATATGAGGCATACAGGTAGGACTAGATTAATTTTTCTATCACCTTTATGCCCATATTAATAGGTTATATACGTCCCAGGGGGTGACAGATTCCCTTTAAGAAGCCCTCTTACTCTGCCCTCATTACCTGTATTAATTGCACCTGTTTGAACTTGTTACCTGTATAAAAGATACCTGTCCACACACACAATCAATCACATTCCAACCTCTCCACCATGGACAAGACCAAAGAGCTGTCTGAGGACACCAGGGACAAAATTGTAGACCTGCAGAAGGCTGTGATGGGCTACAGGACAATAGGCAAGCAGCTTGGTGAGAAGGCAACAATTGTTGGCACAATTATTACAAAATGGAAGAAACACAAGATGGCTGTCAATCTTCCTCGGTCTGGGGCTCCATGTGTGATCTGGCCTTGTGGGGTAAGGATGATTCTGAGAAAGGTCAGGAATTAACCCAGAACTACATGGGAGAACCTGGTCAATGACCAGAAGAGAGCTGGGACCACAGTCTCAAACATTACCGTTAGTAACACACTAAGCTGTCATCGATTAAAATCCTGCATGTCAAGCAAGGTTCCCCTGCTCACGCCAGCACATGTCCAGGCTCATTTGAAGTTCAGCAATGACCATCCGGATGATCCAGAGGAGGCATGGGAGAGGAGTGGGACAAAATTCCTGCTGCAGTATGTGCAAACTTGGTCAAGAACTACAAGAAACGTCTGACCTCTGTAATTGCAAACAAAGGTTTCTCTACCAAATATTAAGTTCTGTTTTTCTATTGTAGCAAATACTTATTTCATGCAATAAAATGCTAATTAATTATGTAAAAATCATACAATGTGATTTTCTGGATTTTTTTTAGATTCTATCTCTCACAGTTGCAGTGTACCTATGATAATAATTATAGACCACTCCATTCTTTGTAGGTGGGAAAACTTGCAAAATTGGCAGTGTATCGAATACTTATTCTCCCCACGGTGTATATACAGTACAGACCAAAAGTTTGGACACACCTTCTCATTTAAAGATTTTTCTGTATTTTCATGACTTTGAAAATTGTACATTCACACTGAAGGCATCAAAACTATGAATTAACACATGTGGAATTATATAGTTAACAAAAAAGTGTGAAACTACTGAAAATGTGTTTATAATCTAGGTTCTTCAAAGTAGTCACCTTTTGCTTTGATGACTGCTTTGCACACTCTTGGCATTCTCTTGATGAGCTTCAAGAGTTAGTCAGGGGAAATGGTCTTTCAACAATCTTGAAGGAGTTCCCAGAGATGCTTAGCACTTGTTGGCCCTTTTGCCTTCACTCTGCGGTCCAGCTCACCCCAAACCATCTCGATTGGGTTCAGGTCTGGTGACTGTGGAGGCCAGGTCATCTGGCGTAGCCCCCCATCACTCTCCTTCTTGGTCAAATAGCCCTTACACAGCCTGGAGGTGTGTTTGGGGTCATTGTCCTGTCGAAAAATAAATGATGGTCCAGCTAAACGCAAACAGGATGGAATAGCATGCCGCTGCAAGATGCTGTGGTAGCCATGCTGGTTCAGTATGCCTTCAATTTTGAATAAATCCCCAACAGTGTCACCAGCAAAGCACCCTCACACCATCACACCTCCTCCTCCATGATTCACGGTGGGAACCAGGCATGTAGAGTCCATCCGTTCACCTTTTCTGCGTCGCACAAAGACACGGTGGTTGGAACCAAAGATCTCAAATTTGGACTCATCAGACCAAAGCACAGATTTCCACTGGTCTAATGTCCATTCCTTGTGTTCTTTAGCCCAAACAAGTCTCTTCTGCTTGTTGCCTGTCCTTAGCAGTGGTTTCCTAGCAGCTATTTTACCATGAAGGCCTGCTGCACAAAGTCTCCTCTTAACAGTTGTTGTAGAGATGTGTCTGCTGCTAGAACTCTGTGTGGCATTGACCTGGTCTCTAATCTGAGCTGCTGTTAACCTGCGATTTCTGAGGCTGGTGACTCGGATAAACTTATCCTCAGAAGCAGAGGTGACTCTTGGTCTTCCTTTCCTGGGGCGGTCCTCATGTGAGCCAATTTCTTTGTAGCGCTTGATGGTTTTTGCAACTGCACTTGGGGACACTTTCAAAGTTTGCCCAATTTTTCGGACTGACTGACCTTCATTTCTTAAAGTAATGATGGCCTCTCATTTTTCTTTACTTAGCTGCTTTTTTCTTGCCATAATACAAATTCTAACAATCTATTCAGTAGGACTATCAGCTGTGTATCCACCAGACTTCTGCACAACACAACTGATGGTCCCAACCCCATTTATAAGGCAAGAAATCCCACTTATTAAACCTGACAGGGCACACCTGTGAAGTGAAAACCATTTCCGGTGACTACCTCTTGAAGCTCATCAAGAGAATACCAAGAGTGTGCAAAGCAGTCATCAAAGCAAAAGGCGGCTACTGTGAAGAACCTAGAATATAAGACATATTTTCAGTTGCTTCACACTTTTTTGTTAAGTATATAATTCCACATGTGGTAATTCATAGTTTTGATGCCTTCAGTGTGAATGTACAATTTTCATAGTCATGAAAATACAGAAAAATCTTTAAATGAGAAGGTGTGTCCAAACTTTTGGTCTGTACTGTATATATATATATATATATATATATATATATATATATATATATTTATACACTGCTCAAAAAAATAAAGGGAACACTCAAATAACACATTCTAGATCTGAATGAATGAAATATTCTCATTGAATACTTTATTCTGTACAAAGTTGAATCTGCTGACAACAAAATCACACAAAAATCATAAATGGAAATCAAATTTATTAACCAATGGAGGCCTGGATTTGGAGTCACCTGTCGCGCCCAGGGGATGGGGAGGACTCGGCGCCCGGGCCTTGTTGTTAGTTTTGGGGATGTCGCGGTAGTCGGCTCCCGGGCCCGTACCCTGGGCCTCTCTTTAAGGTGGATAATTATGGTTATAAGTTCGTGACGCCACCTGTGGTGTCTGGTGAGAATCACCAGTGCTGCGGCAGCCCACTGAGGCCGGTGTTAAGGCAGCTTGCGTGGTATAGCTCCCCACAGGTGGAGCTCGGCCTCAGGGCAGCAGGGAAGAAGGGATGCAGGACAGATGGGGACCCAGCCGGGTCTGAAGAAGGATAGGCAAACACACAGTTCACTTCAGTACCTTTTACTGATGGAAATCCAGGCACATTCCGGAGCACTGTAGGGTGAAGGGTGCATATCAGGATCCTCCCCAGTGAGCGGGAATAGGGCCTCCTGTTTCTTGCTTTTGTGTAGTAAGTTTCTGACCTGCCTGGAGCTAGGCCTAACTTTGTCTCTGTCCTGCACCAGCTGACTTTGTGGTAGGGCCTTCTCTTGGAGTTCGCGCTCCCAGCTTGCGGGGCCTCCGTGACTCCTGGCTCTGGTACGTATCAGCTCTTGGGTGATACTGGGACCTGAAGTCTTCCAGGCGTCTCCGGTTGTCTCTACAGGGGGGTATACGACCCTGTAGACACGGACCCGGTGTCCGGTATATGTTTTCTGGGGTGAGCTTGTACAGCTACTCTGCCCCCAATGCTACTCACTCCTCTAGCCTTCGGCCTCGCTCGAGGCCCTCACTAGGCTATACACACTGGCAGCTAGCTGGTTGCTTCTTCTGCCGCTCTCTGAGCGTCGGCACGCTCCTTAAGCTCACTACTCTGAGCTACAACTGAGTCTGGACTAAACTGACTGAGCTCGACTCTGTATTCAGATCTGCACTTGGTGAACTCTCCAGAGGAACTACTCCACAGACTAGACTGAGCTGCCTAGCTCTACCTTCCCTATTTATATCCCTAACGGGCTCCCTCTGGTGGTCTGAGGTGGAAGGTGGAGGTGTGTGTGTGCTGTGGGGGCCTCTTTTGGAGGAATCCATTAATGCACCCCTCTAGGATCTGTGGCACTCATGCGCAGGAGGGGCGCCACACCCCCCAAAATTAAAGTGGAAAAACACACTACAGGCTGATCTAACTTTGATGTAATGTCCTTAAAACAAGTCAAAATGAGGCTCAGTATTGTGTGTGGCCTCCACGTGCCTGTATGACCTCCCTACAATGCCTAGGCATGCTCCTGATGAGGTTGCGGATGGTCTCCTGTGGGATCTGCTCCCAGACCTGGACTAAAGCATCTGCCAACTCCTAGACAGTCTGTAGCGCAAGTTGAAGTGTAGTTGGTGGATGGAGCGAGACATGATATCCCAGATGTGCTCAATCGGATTCAGGTCTGGGGAACGGTCGGACCAGTCGATAGCTTCAATGCCTTCATCTTGCAGGAAATGCTGACACACTCCAGCCACATGAGGTTTGGCATTGTCCTGCATTAGGAGGAACCCAGGGCCAACTGCACCAGCATATGATCTCATCTCGGTACCTAATGGCAGTCAGGCTGCCTCTGGCGAGCACATGGAGGGCTGTGCGGCCCTCCAAAGAAATGCCACCCCTTACCATTACTGACCCACTGCCAAACCGGTCATGCTGAAGGATGTTGCAGGCAGCAGATCGCTCTCCACGGCGTCTCCAGACTCTGTCACATCTGTCACATGTGCTCAGTGTGAACCTGCTTTCATCTGTGAAGAGCACAGGGCGCCAGTTGCGACTTTGCCAATCCTGGTGTTCTGTTGCAAATGCCAAGCGTCCTGAACGGTGTGGGGCTGTGAGCACAACCCCCATCTGTGGACGTCGGGGCCTCATACCACCCTCATGGAGTCGGTTTCTAACCGTTTGTGCAGACACATGCACATTTGTGGTCTGCTGGAGGTCATTTTGCAGGGCTCTGGCAGTGCTCCTCCTGTTCCTCCTTGCACAAAGGCGGAGGTAGAGGTCCTGCTGCTGGGTTGTTGCCCTCCTACGGCCCCCTCCACATCTCCTGGTGTACTGGCCTGTCTCCTAGTAGTGCCTCCAGCCTCTGGACACTACGCTGACAGACACAGCAAACCTTCTTGCCACAGCTCGCATTGATGTGCCAATCTGGATGAGCTGCACTACCTGAGCAACTTCTGTGGGTTGTAGAGTCCATCTCATGCTACCACGAGTGTGAAAGCACAACCATCATTCAAAAGTGACCAAAACATTAGCCAGAAAGCATTGGTACTGAGATGTGGTCTGTGGTCCCCACCTGCAGAACCACTCCTTTTTTAAGTGTGCCTTGATAAATGCCAATAATTTCCATCTATTCTCTATTCCTTTTGCACAACAGCATGTGAAATTGATTGTCAATCAGTGTTGCTTCCTAAGTGGACAGTTTTATTTCACAGAAGTTTGACTTACTTGGAGTTATATTCTGTTCTTTAAGTGTTCCCTTTATTTTTTTGAGCAGTGTATACTGTATATACAGTGATGGCCAAAAGTATTGGCACCCCTGCAATTCTGTTAGATAATACTCAGTTTCTTCCTGAAAATGATTGCAATCACAAATTCTTTGGTATTATTATCTTCATTTAATTTGCTTGCAAGGAAAAAACACAAAAGAGAATGAAGCAAAAATCAAATCGTTGATCATTTCGCACAAAACTCCAAAAATGGGCCAGACAAAAGTATTGGCACCCTCAGCCTAATACTTGGTTGCACAACCTTTAGCCAAAATAACTGCGAACAACCGCTTCCGGTAACCATCAATGAGTTTCTTACAATGCTCTGCTGGAATTGTAGACCATTCTTCTTTGGCAAACTGCTCCAGGTCCCTGATATTTGAAGGGTGCCTTCTCCAAACTGCCATTTTGAGATCTCTCCACAGGTGTTCTATCGGATTCAGGTCTGGATTCATTGCTGGCCACCTTAGAAGTCTCCAGTGCTTTCCCTCAAACCATTTTATAGTGCTTTTGGAAGTGTGTTTTGGGTCATTGTCCTGCTGGAAGACCCATGACCTCTGAGGGAGACCCAGCTTTATCACACTGGGCCCTACATTATGCTGCAAATTTTGTTGGTAGTCTTCAGACTTCATAATGCCATGCACACGGTCAAGCAGTCCAGTGCCAGAGGCAGCAAAGCAACCCCAAAACATCAGGGAACCTCCGCCATGTTTGACTGTAGGGACCGTGTTCTTTTCTTTGAATGCCTCTTTTTTTTTCCTGTACACTCTATGTTGATGCTTTTTCCCAAAAAGCTCTACTTTTGTCTCATCTGACCAGAGAGCATTCTTTCAAAACGTTTTAGGCTTTCTCAGGTAAGTTTTGGCAAACTCTAGCCTGGCTTTTTTATGTCTCGGGGTAAGAAGTGGGGTCTTCCTGGGTATCCTACCATACAGTCCCTTTTCATTCAGACGCTGACGGATAGTACGGGTTGACACTGTTGTACCCTCGGACTGCAGGGCAGCTTGAACTTGTTTGGATGTTAGTCGAGGTTCTTTATCCACCATCCGCACAATCTTGCGTTGAAATCTCTCGTCAATTTTTCTTTTCCGTCCACATCTAGAGAGGCTAGCCACAGTGCCATGGGCTTTAAACTTCTTGATGACACTGCGCACGGAACATTCAGGTCTTTGGAGATGGACTTGCAGCCTTGAGATTGCTCATGCTTCCTCACAATTTGGTTTCTCAAGTCCTCAGACAGTTCTTTGGTCTTCTTTCTTTTCTCCATGCACTGACGAGGGCCAACAGCCCGAAACACCGTGTCTGCAAATTGAGTTTCTGATTTAGCTTTAATCCTAAGTCATATTGCATGACTCGTTAAAGGGTTGATTGTGACTTGTAGGATTGCTACTTCCAATAGGTGGCGCTATAGAGTACAAATCCTCTTTTTCTTTGAAGAGGCAATTTGCATGCTCAATGTGGTACACACAAGGACACAGGACAGAGGTTGAGTCAACTTTAATCCATGTTAACTGGCTGTAAGTGTGATTTAGTTATTGCCAACACCTGTTAGGTGCCACAGGTAAGTTACAGGTGCTGTTAATTACACGAATTAGAGAAGCATCACATGATTTTTCAAACAGTGCCAATACTTTTGTCCACCCCCTTTTTTAGGTTTGGTGTGGAATTGTATCCAATTTGGCTTTATGACAATTCTTTTTGTGTTTTTTCATTGAAGACAAATTAAATGAAGATAATAATATCAAAGAATTTGTGATTGCAATCATTTTCAGTAAGAAACTGAGTATTATCTGACAGAATTGCAGGGGTGCCAATACTTTTGGCCACTACTGTACACTACTGTTGAAAAGTTTGGGGTCATTTAGAAATTTCATTATTTTTGAAAGAAAAGCACATTTTTTTTCAATGAAGCTAACATTGTTAATGTGGTAAATGACTATTCTAGCTGCAAACGTCTTGTTTTTATTGCAATATCTACATAGGTGTATAGAGGCCCATTTCCAACAACCGCCACTCCGGTGTTTTAATGGTACATTGTGTTTGCTAACTGTGTAAGAAGGCTAATGGATGTTTAGAAAACCCTAGAAAACCCTAGCACAAGTATGTTAGCCAGCTGAAAATGGTTTGGCTGATTTGAGAAGCTATAAAATTGACCTTCCTTTGAGCTAGTTGAGAATCTGGAGTATTACATTTGTTTGTTCTATGAAACTCTCAAAATGGCCAGAAAAAGAGAACTTTTATGTGAAACTCGACAGTCTATTCTTGTTCTTAGAAATGAAGGATATTCCATGCGAGAAATTGCCAAGAAACTGAAGGTTTCCTACAATGGTGTGTACTACTCCCTTCAGAGGAGAGCACAAACAGGCTTTAACCAGAGTAGAAAGAGGAGTGGGAGGCCCCGCTGCACAACTGAGCAACAAGACAAGTACATTAGAGTCTCTAGTTTGAGAAATCGACGCCTTACAGCTCCTCAACTGGCAGCTTCATTAAATAGTACACGCAAAACGCCAGTGTCAACGTCTACAGTGAAGAGGCGACTCTGGGATGCTGGCCTTCAGGGCAAAGTGGCAAAGAAAAATCCATATTGAGACTGGCTAATAAAAGGAAAAGATTAATATGGGCAAATGAACACAGACATTGGACAGAGGAAGATTGGAAAAAAGTTTTATGGACAGACAAATCAAAGTTTGAGGTGTTTGGATAACACAGAAGAACATTTGTGAGAGGCAGAACAACTAAAAAGATGCTGGAAGAGTGCCTGACGCCATCTGTCAAGCATGGTGGAGGTAATGTGATGGTCTGGGGTTGCTTTGGTGCTGTTAAAGTGGGAGATTTGTACAAGGTAAATGGGATTTTGAATATGGAAGGCTATCACTCCATTTTGCAATGCCATGCCATACCCTGTGGACAGCGCTTGATTGGAGCCAATTTCATCCTACAACAGGACAATGACCCAAAGCACACCTCCAAATTATGCATGAACTATTTAGGGAAGAAGCAGGCAGCTGGTATTCTATCTGTAATGGAGTGGCCAGCGCAGTCACCAGATCTCAACCCCATTGAGTTGTTGTGGGAGCAGCTTGACCGTATGGTACGCAAAAAGTGCCCATCAAGCCAATCCAACTTGTGAGATGGGCTTCAGGAAGCATGGGGTGAAATTTCTCAAGATTACCTCAGCAAATTAACAGCTAGAATGCCAAAGGTCTGCAATGCTGTAATTGCTGCAAAGGGAGCATTCTTTGACGAAAGCTAAGTTTGAAGGAGAAAATTATTCTTTCTAATAAAAATCATTATTTCTAACCTTGTCAATGTCTGGACTATATTTTCTAATCATTTTGCAACTCATTTGATAAATAAAAGTATGAGTTTTCATGGAAAACACAAAATTGTCTGGGTGACCCCAAACTTTTGAATGGTAGTGTAAACTGTTATACAGAGACACGCAAAATACTACAGAGAACAAAATGCTTTTTGTAGGGATGGTTCACTCTTGCTAGTAAACGAAAGTCATAAACACAGAAGCTAATTCTCCTATTTTCCATCATCTATTGTTATAACTAAAATTAAGTTCAATTTTACCAGTTTACATGAAGATTTGCATGTCCTTAACCCCTTTCCAACCCTTGCCGTATTAGTACGCACATTTGCGTACCCCCGGTTCAGTGAGGGCTCCGGCGCTGAGCCCGCACTGAACGGAGCACATGTCAGCTGATTCTTACAGCTGACATGTGCCCGCAACAGCCGCGGGTGGAATCGCGATCCACCTGCGGCTGTTAACATGTTAAATGCCGCTGTCAATCTCCGACAGCGACATTTAATGCGCGCCATAAGCCCCGCCCACCGGCGACCCCGTCACGTGATCGCGGGTCACCGATGGGCGTGCATGACAACCTAGTGGTCGGCGCTCATAGCACAGGACCATTTCTGCTATATGCAGGAGATCTGCTGGTCCCCTGTGTGTAGCAGAGACGATCAGACAACTGCTGCTTCTAGTCTCCTATGGAGACTATTGAAGCATGCAGTAAGTGAAAAAAAATGTTTTTAAAAATATAAAAAAAATAAAAAAATATAAAAGTTTAAATCACCCCCCTTTCGCCCCATTCAAAATAAAATATAAAAAAACAAACCCCACATACACATATTTGGTATCGCCGCGTTCAGAATCGCCCCATCTATCAATATAAAAAAAGAATTAATCCGATCGGTAAACGGTGTAACGAGAAAAAAATTCTAAACGCCAGAATTACGTTTTTTGGTCGCCGCAAAATTGCAATAAAATGCAATAAAGGGCGATCAAAACATCGGATCTACCCCAAAATGTTATCAATAAAAACGTCAGCCCAGCGCGCAAAAAATAAGCCCTCACCCAGCCCCAGATCCCGAAAAATGGAGACGCTACAGGTCTCGGAAAATGGCGCAATTTTTTTTTTTTTACCAAATTTTGGAATTTTTTTTCACCACTTAAATATAAAATAACCTATACATGTTTGGTGTCTACGAACTCGTAATGACCTGGAGAATAAGAATGGCAAGTCAGTTTTAGCATTCAGTGAACGTGGTAAAAAAACTAAATAAAAAACAACTGTGGTATTGCACTTTTTTTGCAATTTTACAGCACTTGGAATTTTTTTACCGTTTTCCCGTACACGATATGGTAAAACTAGTAATGGCGTTGAAAAGTACAACTTGTTCCGCAAAAAATAAGCCCTCACACGGCCATATTGTCCAAAAAATAAAGACGCTATGGCTCTGGGAACAAGGGGAGCAAAAAACGAAAAAGCAAAAACGACAAAACCCAAGGTTGTGAAGGAGTTAATATTAATGCACCATAAGATTTATTTCACATTTCCACTATATTCTCATTATTCTTAGGGTGTGTGCACACAATGTGTTTTTCCACCAGAAAACTGCCTGAAAAAGTGTTTAAAAAGCACTAAAAAGGATGAGCAGATGCACTCCAGTGCCAAGATGACTTGCTGTTCACATGTCCCGTCTTTTTGAGCTTCTTTTAACCACTCTAGGCTTAGACAGCCGTGAAGCAGTTGAAAGAAGAGATTGGTTCATCCTTCAGGAGACTTTTAAGAAGCTGCTCAATAGTTTATATGTTTTTGTACACAATTACAAGAAAAAGTCATTGGAAGAAAGCCGCCGGGAAATTAGCAGTAGAGGCACCAAAGGAGACTCTTCAGGAAAAACACTGCTGACGTTTATCTGAACCGTCTTCTGCTTCCAGGACTCTGTGGGTATGTGTGTCACCCTACCTGGATGCCACAAGTGTAATAAAGCTGTGTCTGAGAGCAAGGGGGAGGTTCTCTGGTCAGGGGAACATTAGCATGCAATGCCTCCTGTCTCAGGCCAGTAGGGGGAGCAGGCTGCCCCTATAAAAGCTGGTACTGGGGACAGGGTTAGAGAGAACTGGATTGCCTGTCTCAGCTTTGAGACGTGTCCCAGAGTGGAGCAGGGACAGAAAGTTGATTGCACCTAAGAGGAAATGTGGCATTAGGAGAGAGCCACAAGCCAGAGACAAGAGGCGAAGAGAGCCTGTTTTGGCAGAGAAAGACTTAGCTTTACCAGACTTTGGTGTCTGAGGCTGGAAGGATTCCACATCCCCCAGCAGAGAACCAGTCCGCAAGGGAGTGTATATTCCTTGGCCTAAGAAGCCTGGAGGCCCTGCCACAACCGAAGGGACCAGTAAAGCCGTACAAGGCTGGGAGCAGAAAGGAACCCACGTCGCAGGCCATACAGGCGAGAATACACGGAAAGCTCGGAAACGTGGGCTGTTACCTTATAAAGAGGAGATAGCCAGAAGGAGCGCAGAAAGCACGGTAGGCCTACACCCTCACCCTGACCAGGGCCAATTTCCCCGTTGCTCTCAGACATCCAGGTCCCCTCCTAGCTGGGACTGTTTGTGGGTCAGTTTGCCTGTTTAGTAAAGACCCTGGACTGCAACCTGTTGTCTGTGTGCTCCTTGCTCCTCCAGCACTATCAGCACTGGGACTCTCACTACCATCACTCCCACCATCCACTATACTGCCCTGGGGCCGCACTCTTCCCGTGGGGAGTCACACTACCATAGCTGCACACCTCATCAGCCCCAGCGGTCTGCATGCAGCGGCGGTTCCTAATAACCGCAAATCCACGGGTGGCGTAGTCGGACATAATCAACAACACATAACGGACTACCACTGGCCTGACCACCCTGAGCCATGGAACCGGGTTGCCACTACTACTCCCATCGTTTCCCTAATTGCCTGGATCCGAGTGCCCCACGGCCCAGGGGGCGAGTCAGCTTTGGCGTAGTCGGCAGGATTTCGTGCCCGCAACCACCGGGCACTGCGTGCCTGAAAAAGACTGTTGTAAACTTACCTGTGGAGAAGTTTCCCGCCATCAGACGCCATCTCGGACCGTTTCCCGCCGTCCGGAGTCGTTTCCCGCCATCCGGAGCCGATTCCCGCCATCAGACGCCATCTTGGACCGTTTCCCGCCGTCTTCTGCCGTCTTCCCGCCATCGGACGCCATCTTCAGGATGCCGCGCGGGAAGAAGAGGGGCGTGGACGTCAAAACCGCGCGAGATCCGAAGCTCCGCCCCACGCACCGACGCTGCGCAAGGTCCTGGAAGGGAGAGAGAGCGACGCTGACGTCATCGGAGTGCGACGCCAGGTCCTCGTCCAGAGCAGCAGCGGAGCCGCGGCCTACAGAAGAGGATCGTCGGAAGGTAGGCCGCACTTCACTAGGGGGGGAGGAAGATGTCGGACACAGAGGCGCCCACTACCACCAACGCAGCTGCAGCAGCGGTGATGCCCTTTTCCTTGCCCTACATCCCTGGAGCGGCCTGGCTGCCCAAATACTCAGGGGAGCCCCATGCCCTAACTGACTTCAAGGAAAGACTGTATAGTTTGTTCCAAGTTTACCCCCTGACAGAGGAACAGAAGGTCAGCATATTGACAGGGCAGTTAACTGGCGCAGCCCAAAGGGAGGTAAAATCATGGCCCATTGAGGAGAAAGGGACTGTGAAGGGTATTCTGGCCCGGCTGCGGGGTACCTTTGACACACGTACCTCCGCTGAGATTAAAATGAGGTTCTATGGGTGTAAGCAGCGGGCACAGGACAGCATCAGAGACTATGCCTTAAATTTACAGGAAGCCTTGAGGGCTATTCAACAAACTGACCCTGGCAGTGTGCAGGAAACCGATAAGCTGCTAACAGAACAATTCATAGAGGGTCTGCTGTCCAGCACCCACAGGGCCCAGCTGCGCCTCATGTTCTTCCAGAACCCCGACCTGACCTTTGCCCAATTTAAGGACAGGGCCATAAGGGTGCTCCGTGAACCTGCAACCAGTGGCGCTGTAAACCCCCGGCGCCCTGCTATCACCTACCACCAGGAGGCGGCGCCCTCCTCTATGGACTCCGTGGAGGCTGATGCACAGGCCCTGAACCAAGTCCCATCGAAAGGCCTGCACCACCAAGTCCAGGAGCTGACCAGGAGCGTCGCGGCGTTGACCAGGACCGTCCAGGCGTTGCAAGTGGACCCGTCAAGACCCATCAAGCTGGCTTCAAGTCCGGAGGATGTCCCGTGGCGTCGACAGAGGAGGATCCCGTCGTTCCGAGGGAGGCCCACAGACCGCTACGCAGAGGATGGACAGCCCATTTGCCGTCGATGCAACCAGCCCGGACACATTTCCAGGTACTGTAATTTAAACGGGTCCAACCTGGGGAAGAGGGCCGACCCCCAGGCATAAGATCACCAGGCCCTTATAATTGGCGTGATAAGTACGTTGGGGGGCGCCCGGTTTTACCCGTGGTGCTGGACGGTATCCCCATGAGCGCCTTGCTGGATACTGGGTCGCAAGTAACCACAATCCCTTATGTACTTTTTAAGCAGTATTGGACTGATGCTGATATCACACGGTATCCAGACAGTAACTTGAGCATCATCGCCAGTAATGGCTTACCCGTGCCGCAGATGGGGTTCAAGGAGATGACCATTAAAATTGGTAAAGTTGAACTGCCGGCACAGGGAGTGATTATTGTGGACATTGACCGTCATGAAAGTCACCCTAAAATAACTGTGGGTACTAGCATAATTGAAAATTGTCTTTCAGAAGTAATTGTAATTCTACAACAGGTGGCGGTGAATGCTAGTTCCAGCCAACAGAGAGTCCACAACAAGGAGATAAAAGCCCTGATGAGACGGCAGCAGGTAGAACTGTCTGGTGGTGATATCGGTAGCGTAAGACTCAGTGATCCATTCCCCATTTCCATGCCTCCCAAAAGTGAAATGATGATCTGGTGTCGGACTGCAATCGGGTTGAGAGGTAGAGACTACCAAGCCATGGTAGAACCCGTGTACTCAGACAGCAGGCCCACCATTTTGACAGCCCGGGGGGTGGTTGATGTCCGTCATGGGAGGGTGCCCGTCCGCATCCTCAACATTGGGGAGAGGGAAGTACACTTACCCAGGTACGCTACACTCGCCAAACTGTTTGTTGTCGAACACCAAGCTATCAGGGCCGTGGAACCCTTGCCTCCATCTCCACAGGGGGAGGGTAATGGCTCCCAGAAACACAAGGAGGACTGGTGCCAGAAACTCCACGTGGGTGCTGACTCCACTCCCCTGCACCAAAAACAAGGAGTCTACCGGGTGGTACAGGAGTACGAGAGAGTCTTTAGTAAGCACCCGCTAGACTTCGGCAGAGTAAAAGGGATAGAACACCACATCCCCACAGGGAGCCACCCACCAATAAAAGAGAGGCACAGACCTGTACCCCCTGCACATTATCAGAACGCAAAGGGCATGCTAAGAGAGATGAAAGAAGCTGGGGTTATTAGAGACAGTTGTAGCCCCTGGGCAGCCCCCTTGGTTCTGGTGAAAAAGAAAGACGGCACCATGAGAATGTGCGTGGACTATAGACAAATCAACCGTATCACCCACAAAGACGCATATCCGCTGCCTAGAATAGAAGAGTCTTTGGCCGCACTAAAATCTGCTAACTTCTTTTCTACTTTGGACCTTACTAGCGGGTACTGGCAGGTTCCTGTGGCAGAGGCTGACAAGGAGAAGACCGCCTTCACCACCCCGATGGGACTGAGTGAGTTCAACTGTATGCCTTTCGGGCTCTGCAACGCACCAGGGACCTTCCAGCGGCTGATGGAATGCTGTCTAGGGCACAGAAACTTCGAGACGGTCCTCCTTTACCTGAATGACGTGATCGTCTATTCGAAGACCTACGAGGACCATCTCAAGCACCTGGCTGAGGTGTTCGAAGCCCTGGCAGGCTATGGCCTGAAGGTGAAACCATCGAAGTGTCACCTGCTGAAACCAAAGGTCCAGTACCTAGGGCACGTGGTAAGTGCGGAAGGAGTGGCCCCCGACCCTGACAAGGTCACGGCAATCAAGAGCTGGCCAAGCCCCTCGAACATCAAAGAGGTGAGACAGTTTCTCGGGTTGGTAGGCTACTACCGAAGGTTCATCCCCGGGTTCACCAAGATGGCAGCTCCTATGCAGGACCTCCTGATCGGACAGTCCAAGTCCAGAAGTCAAAAGCCACCCTTCAAGTGGGATAAACCGGAAGAGGAGTCCTTCCGCCAGCTAAAGTTGGCCCTCACTGGGGATGAGATCCTGGCCTACCCTGATTATGGCCAGCCTTTCATTCTCCACACAGATGCCAGTAATGTGGGACTGGGAGCCGTACTGTCCCAAAACCAACAGGGCAGAGAACGGGTGATCGCATACGCCAGTCGGAAGCTGAGGCCCACCGAGAGGAACCCGGAGAATTACAGCTCCTTCAAGCTAGAATTCTTGGCGGTGGTGTGGGCCGTGACGGAACGCTTCAAGCATTACCTGGCCTCCGCAAAGTTCACCGTGTACACGGACAACAACCCGTTGACACACCTGGACAATGCAAGACTGGGTGCCCTGGAACAGCGGTGGATAGCCCGTCTCTACAACTATGACTTTGTGATCAAGTACCGGGCAGGCAAAACCAACGCCAACGCGGACGCCCTATCAAGAATGCCTCACTTACCTGAAGGTGACGAAGACCCAGAAGAGCTGGAAGAGGTAGAACTCCCCGCGTTTCACCGGTATGGAGCCGCTCAACACTCTCACCGCGTGAAGGAGGAGGATCTAACAACGGTGATGATGAATCCCCTACCTCACCACAGCTGGGCCGAGACCCAAGATAGTGACCCTGCAGTCCGCCTGGTGAAAGATCTGCTGACCCGGGAAGACGCCCGCCTAGATCCAGATGCCCCAGAGGAAGCCAAGCAGCTATGGAAGGAGAAGAGTAAGCTGTTCCTCTACGAAGGCAAGTTGTGCAGAAGGATTGTCAACCACCGGACGCACGAGCTGACCTGGCAAGTCGTGGTCCCAAGGCGGGATGCAGCTATGGTCCTGGGAGCTTACCATGACAGAGCGGGACACTTCGGTTGGAAGAAACTGGAGTTCCTGCTAAGAGGAAGATTCTTTTGGGTCGGCATGAGAGGAGCTGTAGAAAAGTGGTGCAGAGACTGTGGCCCTTGTCACCTGAGGAGGAAGGACCGCACCAGCCAGAAGACACCCTTGAGGCCCATCGTCACCACGCAGCCTCTTGAGCTGGTAGCTCTGGACCACGTCAAATTGGCTCCAAGCCGGTCCAGATACATCTATGCCCTGACAATCGTGGACCACTATTCCCGTTTTCTAGTGGTGGTCCCGGTAAAGGACTTGCCAGCCCAAACAGCGGCCAGAGCCTTCCAGCAATACTTCTGCCGTCCACACGGGTATCCGGAACAGGTCCTGACAGACCAGGGTCCAGCGTTCGAGGCTGAAATCTTCCAGGAGTTCTGCAACCTCTATGGCTGTAAGAAGATTCGTACAACGCCTTACCACCCCCAAACCAACGGGATGTGTGAGAAGATGAACAATATAGTCATTGATCTCCTGAAGACGTTGCCCCTGGAGGAACGCAGCCTGTGGCCAGAAAAACTGCCGGACCTGGTAGACATGTACAACAATATCCCGGTGAACGCTACAAACTGCACCCCGGCTTACCTGATGCGAGCCAGACCGGGTAAGCTGCCCGTAGACCTGGAGATGGGAGTCCTAATACCTGAGGACACCTCCCCGGATGCGGACTGGGATACGGAAAGGCAACTGCAGTACAAGAAGGTACAGGAGAGTGTGGAGAAGAGCCTGGCCCAGGTGAGAGAGAAGCAAGAAAGACTCTTCAATCAACACGCCCCTGCTGGTCCCCTAGAACCTGGTGAGCAAGTCCTAAAGCGAAAAAGAAGGCTACATAAGTTGGACGACCAGTGGGAAAGGGAACCCTACACCGTACTGCAGTCTGACCACGACAACCCAAAGGTGTGCGTGATCACCAAGGACGGAGGAGAAACCACTAGTGTCGTCTCCAGGGACCACCTCAAAAGATGCCCCGAGCAACTCCGTAGTGCAGAAGAGGATCAGAGTGACCTTGAACCCGCAGAGGACAAGGAAGAAATGATCAGCACCGTTCTCGGAGAGTTCCCTCAGTCCTGGACTCGCATAAATGATGCCATAGTGGTACCCGTCCTGCATTTCCTTCAACCGGCACAGCAACAACCAACACCAGAGCCGGAAGGTGAAGAGGAGCAAGCGGTTCCAGAGGCAGAAGAGCCTGTTCCAGCAGCCCAGGAGAGTCAACCCTCTGCTGACAGTGAGCCTGCCATGCCTGCGGTAAGCCAAAGGACCCGCAGACAGCTGCCTGCCCTACCTGTACACCCAGCTGGTAGCTGTAACCCTAACGCTAGTGGGGAAAGCCAGGTTAGTCCACCACCAGACAGTGGGTTAAGGAGGTCAACCAGGAGCACAAAGGGACAGATACCCGCTCGCTGGAGAATATAGGATGTACTAAAAATTGTAAATAACCCTGTTGCCAAATGTTGAAATGTTTGCCAAACTTACCTGCATGTTTATTGATAGTGTGTTTCAGTTTCTTGCAGCTACCGTAAGGACTCACAGGTTATGGACTTTTTATAACCGGGACCTGGTATGGACTGCATTCTGAGCCTAACCCAGGAATGAACTAAGACTGTAAAGGACTTGGGGTAGGACAGACCCCCACCTGGTTAAGGCTCCCGTTGTTTTTGGTGATATGGACACCCGGTCACAGACCACACTGTGACCTTAAGAACTCAATTTGTGCGTCGTCTGTCTATTAATGTTTTATTGTTATGAATATTGTCTTTGTTTGCTGTTTAGTCCCGGAGTACTAAATTTCACTAGGGGGGAATGTGTCACCCTACCTGGATGCCACAAGTGTAATAAAGCTGTGTCTGAGAGCAAGGGGGAGGTTCTCTGGTCAGGGGAACATTAGCATGCAATGCCTCCTGTCTCAGGCCAGTAGGGGGAGCAGGCTGCCCCTATAAAAGCTGGTACTGGGGACAGGGTTAGAGAGAACTGGATTGCCTGTCTCAGCTTTGAGACGTGTCCCAGAGTGGAGCAGGGACAGAAAGTTGATTGCACCTAAGAGGAAGTGTGGCAGTAGGAGAGAGCCACAAGCCAGAAACAAGAGGCGAAGAGAGCCTGTCTTGGCAGAGAAAGACTTAGCTTTACCAGACTTTGGTGTCTGAGGCTGGAAGGATTCCACATCCCCCAGCAGAGAACCAGTCCGCAAGGGACTGTATATTCCTTGGCCTAAGAAGCCTGGAGGCCCTGCCACAACCGAAGGGACCAGTAAAGCCGTACAAGGCTGGGAGCAGAAAGGAACCCACGTCGCAGGCCATACAGGCGAGAATACACGGAAAGCTCGGAAACGTGGGCTGTTACCTTATAAAGAGGAGATAGCCAGAAGGAGCGCAGAAAGCACGGTAGGCCTACACCCTCACCCTGACCAGGGCCAATTTCCCCGTTGCTCTCAGACATCCAGGTCCCCTCCTAGCTGGGACTGTTTGTGGGTCAGTTTGCCTGTTTAGTAAAGACCCTGGACTGCAACCTGTTGTCTGTGTGCTCCTTGCTCCTCCAGCACTATCAGCACTGGGACTCTCACTACCATCACTCCCACCATCCACTATACTGCCCTGGGGCCGCACTCTTCCCGTGGGGAGTCACACTACCATAGCTGCACACCTCATCAGCCCCAGCGGTCTGCATGCAGCGGCGGTTCCTAATAACCGCAAATCCACGGGTGGCGTAGTCGGACATAATCAACAACACATAACGGACTACCACTGGCCTGACCACCCTGAGCCACGGAACCGGGTTGCCACTACTACTCCCATCGTTTCCCTAATTGCCCGGATCCAAGTGCCCCACGGCCCAGGGGGCGAGTCATATGCTTAAAAGACATAGTGTTCACATGCCCTTAAGGCCCCATTGACGTTTGGGATTTTATTGCATCCAATTCTTACATATGTAGCTTTTATTCAAAAGGACAGAAGCTCCGCAGATCACAATTCCAGATGTGATCATGATTTTGAACAAAACTTTTTAACATCTTATTATTTACCCATTTGGATTGAGGAAAAAATGCAAGTTAGAAGATAATGAAGACAATCCGTCAACCCATCAATGAACTTTTTTTTTGTAAGTGGGGGAGGGGATAAAATCTGCCTGTAAATAATTTCAGATACATATTAAAACATCTGTTTTATATTTCCGGCTATGATTTAGGACAGGTAAAAGGGAAATGAAATATGTCTTAAACAGATCTGCATTACTAATGAGTGAGACTATGGAAGCTGGATACTTTTCTATAAAACCCCCAGTAGCTGATGGAAAATAAAGATAATTTGGACTACCTAATCTGTCTACTTTTCGCAAACTTTAATAAATCTTCTTTCATTTAATCAATGTTGTTGTTAGATTTATGACACCCTGCTGTCTGTGTATCCAGACCAGCTGTGAAACGCATGTACAGTATTAACCTGAAGCACAGCTCCAGGGGATCTGTCTTTCTACTTACTACAGCTGTCTCATACACTTCCATCTTCACATCTTACATCATCATACATGACATTGTATACCCCATCCGAAACACTAACATACATTTTTTCTATTCTTCCATTCTGCCATCTATTAAGACGCACGTGTGTTTCACATTTGACATTGATATGATAAAATAAAAAGCTAAAATAAAAGTTTTAAGAAAGCAAAAAAGATAATTCATTGGGCAAAATTCTTTAATCCCTGTTGTTTATATAGCATCAACATATTCTGTAACTTAGTACAAAGATTGTCACTATTCGCCATAACATGCTATAACTGTAGAAAAAATACTAGGACCGAACATCCAAAACTTATAGATCGATGTATTGCTGCTAAGTGAAAATTTAGAAAACTGAACACAAGGTTCTTAGCTAACATTCTGATCAGACTGTATAAAGCCCACTGCCACATCACGGCAAGCCCCTTAGTGTGTCCCTAACCTTATAGGTGCAGCACAACTTACCCCAAAGCACCCATGATCTATCTAGTTATTCCTCAGTTAAATGACTATTAATGTATTGCTGTCTTAGCTCAATGGGGGCGTCACTCACTCCCAACAATAGGCCCATCACCATAATATGCTCTTCAAGCACCCTTCATTGTTATACTGGCATTAACGGGGGTCACCTGCACTTCCCGCTAGGCCGTAAGTCCCTCATAAGCGAGTCACTTAGTAAGCCGTGTGTGTTCGTCACACCATTCGCCCTTGTTCCCTTCTGGTGCGCGGCCACAGCCCACAACCTGTACCGTACGACTACTCTGGAAGTAATGGCCTGGTTCACTCAATTCTCCTCGTAACCACGGCAGACGTCCGGCTTCGTCCAATGATCAGCTTCTGACCTTCGGAGCTTGAGCTGCAGAGTCTGGATGTTGGATCTTGACTGGTGAAGACTGGGCTTTGGGTCTTGACCAAAGGAGTCTGAGCCTCGGGTCTTGACTGGCAAAGTCTGGGCTTCAGTACTTGTTGGTCAACAACATCTCACCTGCACCAGTCTCCAGACACTCTTCGGTCGCTCTGACTCTGCGCTCTGCCGCTCACACGTCCTCCCTGTCTGGCTTGCTGATGCTAACTGATTTCCCACCTTACCACTCCGGGCCTTTGATATTTAATAACTGTGCCACAACTACCACCTGACCGGGTGTCTCCTTCTTGTTCTTTCCAGAAATGCTTCCTCCATCTTTTAGTTATGGCATACTCAGTTTTCTCAGCAGATGGTGACATTTGGTCATGAGTGCCATAGAACAGTGTTCCCCAACTCCAGTCCTCAAGGCCCACCAACAGGTCATGTTTTCAGGATTTCCTTAGTATTGCACAGGTGATGGAATTATTGGCTGTGCAGGTGATGTAATTATCACCTGTGCAGTACTAAGGAAATCCTGAAAACATGGCCTGTTGGTGGGCATTGAGGACTGAAGTTGGGGAACCCTGCCATAGAACATTGATGAACCACATTTTCTGCTCTCCAACCCCTTACATAACTATGTAACTAAAAATAAGGGCAGGTACAGACGACTGTATTTTCAGTCGGAGTGCAATCTGGCAAAACATTGGATCGCACTTGGACCAATGTTAGTCTGTGGGGCCATTCAAATGTCCAATTTTTCCTTCGGATCAATGTGATCAAAGGAAAAAAATCGGTGCATGCTCGAGTTGGATCCAATATTCAGATCGCTCTTGGCCATGCAAGTCAATAAGTCCATGGAAACCATTGGACTGCATTTGGATGAGTGCAGTCTGATTTCCACGGACTGACAGAAAGGAGAAGATGGAGATTTTTTTTTCCCTGCAACTTCTATCACCCACCCGCACAGACACCCTCTGCGATTGTTACACCCCTGCTAATGCTGGATGGGACCCAATGGTCTTTCCAACACATAAGAATTAAGACACCGGTATTATAAGTGGCACATTAAAGATGAAAAGTGGGGAGAATTGTTAGTGATTCTGCATTGATGTATGCAGTTCATCCACATTTTCAGCTATCTAAATTCAGGTAGCAGATATGGTAGCTGTGTTGGTCCCATTGTGAACCTGATAACCATAATCTAGATTAATTACGGCTTGTCAGACTGATCCACTGCTATGTAATGAATCACTAAACTTTCCATAACTTTTATAGGACTTTCAACATGAATGCATTCCGACGAGTTGTTAAATATGTAATTATGAGAGATTATAAAAGCCCTTGTGCATTGTTCTTCTCTCTTGTAGGTCTATAATCCTGAACATTCGGGGTAATAATCTTGTTACTTCTGGTAACAATGAACTTTCAGATGAGGGTATTATTGCAGGCTAAACCATAATGTCATAAAGATAAATGATTTAACGTCTGAATAAATAGAGTAAAACTAAAGAAACGAATCATCAGCCAAATAGTTACAAAATATACACCAGACGGAATAAAGGTAAAGACTAGTCATGAGCGAGCACTAAAATGCTCGGGAACTTGTTGCTCGGGCCGAGCAAATTGGAATACTCGGGTGCTCGACCCGAGCAATGAGCCCAATGTAAGTCTATGGGAAACTCGAGCATTTTTCAGGCGGCTCCCCCGGCGGTCTGCAGAGGGCCTAAAAATTGCCCAAATTGATGGGAACAGTGCTCTAATGACATGGGGACAGCCTGGGGAAGACCCCTGGAAGCATCTCTGACTCCCAGATCACTGCTGTCAGCAACGTGGTCAGAGTATTACGCCACTTTTACGGACTCACATTAAAACATGCAAAAATTAAACCACAATGGATTTTCCTGGGAAATATGTTAAGCAACATCCTTTCCAGGGTAATGACTTGTATTTAAGGCAAAATAAATAACCAAAAACAAAAATACTCCTCCACACCTTGGGCTATGTTCACACGTAGCGTTTTTGATGCGTTTTTGCACTTTTGCATTGCTTTCAACCAAGACAAATGCATTCACTGGGAAATGTCATTTTAACATTTTACAACCTTATCTGGCCATGTGGTGTGTGACACATCATCAGACACATGCATACAGTACTGAAAAGACATGGGAACAGCATGGGGAAGACCTCTGGAAGCATCGCTGACTCCCAGGTCACTGCCTAAAAGTGTGCCCATCATAAGTGATCCTTGGCGCATGCGAAGATGTCTCCCGCCATGCACCTGTCGTTGCAGACTCGCAACAATCACTGTCCACGTCCTTGTCCCACTGCAGTGTTCAGTTGTCCCTACCCCATTCCTTGGAATGCAAGCGCAAGTATGCAGCCAGCCACCCACCTACATGCTGCAATACAATACTGCCAAATTTTTGACAGCAGCTTGCCCTTGAAATGTGGCCTTTTAGGCTAATGGAGAAGGAAGCTTTTCACAACCACATGCCGGAGGCGGCCGGATGTCCATACTCGGTCCCCAGCCGCCACTATATTTCCCGGTATCGCCTCCACCTTCCACAAGCACGGGTCCCACAACATTACCTGTGCCCTCCCCAGTGCACTTACTGGGAAGGACCACCTAACCACAAACACGTGGACAGGTGAATGTGGCCAGGGACGGTATGGAGCCAGTCCACAACTTTTTTTGCTGAGAGTTGTATTTAGCTCGGTAAAAGGACTGGCATAGAGGGAAACCGTATCTACCCTGCGAGTCATTTCTCCCAGGAAGTCCTCTAAAGCTGCTTGCACTTGAAATGTGGCCTGAACATTACTGCTGGTACTTTTCTGTGGGAATTTGCTTGCCTCCTACCAGCCTGGAATATTTCCAGCAAACTATGGTACAACGCCATGGTATTAGCACTGCCCCTAGTACCAGTGGCGAAGCCATCCCCAATTTCCTTCTCAGGAATTTTATTTGGTAGACTGAGTGGCTGCCCAAATACATTTTCTCACAAAGGAGCTGAAGATAGAGTGGCAGTAGGTGCAAGTTTCTCCAGCCTGTTAGATATTAGAGGGTCAACGGCAGCACATTGGATCAGTGGTTAGCACTGAAGCCTTGAAGCGCTGGGATCCTGCGTTCAAATTCCAGCAAGGACAACATCTGCAAGGACTTTGTATTTTCTCCCCGTGTTTGCATGTGTTTCCTCCTCAGTAAAAATAGAGTGTCCGGGAACCTTCCCACACACTTTTCTTAGCAACGACTGCTTCTCGGCAGCGTTGAACGGTCCCACCAGAGAATCATCTGGTGTGCCTTGGCTTCTACCTCAGTAGAGTTCATGATAGCGCTAACTTTGCAGCTGCTATGGGGCTCTTGAGCTGGTGAGAAAGGTTATCCCTCAGAATCCCTCACCATGCCTCTGGTGGGCACAAAGTTTTTCAATCTGAAACAGCTTCTCAGTGGGAGTTGTATTTCACCACAGCCATATTCTTTAGCTCAGTGAAAGGACTGGCATAGAGGGAAACCGTATCTACCCTGGCTGTCATTTCTCTGTCACCAGGTTCCGCCCTTTGTCACACACGACCATGCCTGGTATGTTCAGCGGTGAGAGCCACAGATCAGGCTGCTGTGTTACAGCTTTCAACAACTCTGCAGCGCTGGGCGGTTTGTCAATTAAGCATTAAGCATGTTATCTTCAGCACAGCCTGTTGCCGCTTGGCCAAGGCAGTGCTGCAGTGCTGTCAGCTTGTGACTGATGTGGTCATTTCGGAGATGGAGGAGGAGGTGCATGAGCTGAACAATGTGATTACATTGAGGTTAAATTGGTGACGCTGTTTTTTATACTAAAGAAAGATCCTATTGTTTTGGTTTTTTTAAGTTATTTTTGAAGACAAATGCATTCACTGGGAAATGTCATTTTGACATTTTACAACTTTATCTGGCAATGTGGTGTGTGGTGACACATCATCAGACACATCCTGTTTTATTTATGATGGAAGGACTCTGAAAGTCATAAAGCCTATTTTTATAGGGCCATCAGATAGCCCTTACTATTCTTAAAAGGCCAGCAGTCAGCCCTCGCTATTGTTAGAGAGCTATCAGCCGGCTATGCTTTGTTGTTCCCATTATTAACAAGTAGGTCTCCTATACTGTTATTGCATATCCAGTGACTGCAAGGGCTGCCAAAAATTTGGACGCAACCCAATACCCCTTTGAAGAAACATAGAGGAGGGTCTCAGTAAAAAAAATGTTCCCATTATAAAGGAGCGGGTGGTAATGCCGATGCTGTGACTGCAAGGGCTGCCAAAATTTGTGAAAAACCCCACTAAGAATTTAAAGACACATAGAGCAGGGCCACAGTAACGACAAATTCCATTTAGAAAGGAGAGAGTCTGTTATACAGTTATAGGGTATGCAGTGAGTCCAACGGCTGACCAATTTTAGGAAAAACCCCACTAAGAATTTAAAGACACACAGAACAGGGCCACAGTAACAAGGTACGACATGTTCCCATTAGAAAGGAGAGGGTCTGCTATACAGTTATATTGTATGCAGTGAGTCCAACGGCTGACCAATTTTAGGAAAAACCCCACTAAGAATTTAAAGACACATAGAGCAGGGTCACAGTAACAAGGTATGACATGTTCCCATTAGAAAGGAGAGAGTCTGCTATACAGTTATAGGGTATGCAGTGAGTCCAGCGGCTGACCAATTTTAGGAAAAACCCCACTAAGAATTTAAAGACACACGGAGCAGGGCTACAGTAACAAGGTACGACATGTTCCCATTAGAAAGGAGAGAGTCTGCTATATGACTCGCCCCTGGGCCGTGGGGTACTCGAGACCGGGTCTCTGGGTTGCGCGGTGCTGATGGGGGTAGTAGTGGCAACCCTTTCCCGTGCTCAGGGTGTCAGGCTTAAATGGTGGCAGTCTCTTTATATATATATATATATACATGTGAAAGTCCGACTACGCCACCCGTGGATTGTGGTCAGGGATAACTGCCGCTGCAGGGAAGACCACTGGGGCTGGTGTTGGTGAGCAGCACAGGAATGGTATAACTCCCCACGGGAGGAGTGTAGCCCCAGGGCAGTGTAGGTGGATGTTGGGGGTGATAGTTCTGGCCGCGATAGTCAGAATACAGAGTCCGCTTAAACAGTTCAGGGTCTTTATTGTAACAGATGGTAATGACCCAACAACAGTACCGGCTAGAAGGGGGGGGCCTGGATGTCTGAGAACACTCGGGAAGCCCCTCTGGTCAGGGTGAGTGTGTAGGCCTACCATGCGCTCTATGCTCTTTCTGACTATTCCCCTCTTCGTGGTATAATAGCCCACATCCCTGAGCGTGCCATGTATCCTCGCCCGTATGGCTTGCAACTTGGGCTCCTTTTACCTCTGGCCTTTCCTGGCTTTGCTGGTCCCTTCTGTTGTGGCGGAGCCTCCAGGCTTCTTAGGCCAAGGGACATGAAATCCCTCGCTTTGGTTCTTTGCTGCTGGACTTAGAGTCTTTACAGCCTCGGACCTCAATGTCCGGTTAGATGGTTCTCCCTTTCTGCCAGGACAGGCTCTCGGCGCCGTACGTCCCTGGCTAGCAGTTCCTCCACTGCCTCATGACCTCCTCAGCTTGCTGCTGACCCTTACTCTCTGGGACTAGACTCAGTCACGGTCTCAGGTCTCCCAGGTCTCTCTAACCCTGCCCCCAGTTCCAGCTTTTATAGGGCAGCCTGCTCCCCGTAGTGGACTGGGACAAGAGGTGCTGCATGCTAATTGTCCCTAACCAGGGAACCTCCCTCCTGCTCTCAGACACAGCCTTTATTATTTGTGGCATCCAGGCCTGGGGTGACACACTATACAGTTATAGGGTATGCAGTGAGTCCAACGGCTGACCAATTTTAGGAAAAACCCCACTAAGAATTTAAAGACACATAGAGCAGGACCACAGTAATGACAAATTCCCATTAGAAAGGAGAGGGTCTGCTATACAGTTATAGGGTATGCAGTGAGTCCAACGGCTGACCAATTTTAGGAAAAACCCCACTAAGAATTTAAAGACACACAGAGCAGGGCCACAGTAACAAGGTACGACATATTCCCATTAGAAAGGAGAGGGTCTGCTATACAGTTATAGGGTATGCAGTGAGTCCAACTGCTGACCAATTTTAGTAAAAACCCCACTAAGAATTTAAAGACACACAGAGCAGGGCCACAGTAACAAGTACGACATGTTCCCATTAGAAAGGAGAGGGTCTGCTATACAGTTATAGGGTATGCAGTGAGTCCAACAGCTGACCAATTTTAGGAAAAACCCCAATAAGAATTTAAAGACACATGGAGCAGGGCCACAGTAATAAGTATGACATGTTCCCATTGGAAAGGAGAGAGTCTGCTATACAGTTATAGGGTATGCAGTGAGTCCAATGGCTGGCCAAATTTAGGAAAAACCCTACTAAGAAATTAAAGACACATAGAGCAGGACCACAGTAATGACAAATTCCCATTAGAAAGGAGAGGGTCTGCTATACAGTTATAGGGTATGCAGTGAGTCCAATGGCTGACCAAATTTAGGAAAAACCCCACTAAGAAATTAAAGACACATAGAGCAGGACCACAGTAATGACAAATTCCCATTAGAAAGGAGAGGGTCTGCTATACAGCTATAGGGTATGCAGTGAGTCCAACGGCTGACCAATTTTAGGAAAAACCCCACTAAGAATTTAAAGAAACACAGAGCAGGGCCACAGTAACAAGTACGACATGTTCCCATTAGAAAGGAGAGGGTCTGCTATACAGTTATAGGGTATGCAGTGAGTCCAACAGCTGACCAATTTTAGGAAAAACCCCAATAAGAATTTAAAGACACATGGAGCAGGGCCACAGTAACAAGTATGACATGTTCCCATTAGAAAGGAGAGAGTCTGCTATACAGTTATAGGGTATGCAGTGAGTCCAACTGCTGACTAATTTTAGGAAAAACCCCACTAAGAAATTAAAGACACATAGAGCAGGGCCACAGTAACAACAAATTCCCATTAGAAATGAGAGAGTGTCCCATAGTGTTGGCCTATGCAGTGAAAGCAAGGGCTGCCAAAAATTTGAAGGCACTTCAATAACCCTTGGAAGAGACGTGGAGGAGGGCCTCATAAAAAAATGTTCCTATTAGAAAGGAGCGGGCATCCTATACTTGTAATGCCCATGCACTAAGTGTATGGGCTGACAAACATTTACCCCTGAGGGGTATACATAAACATACTGTATAAAAAATTTTTTTTACGGGCATCATAAACACCCTTTAAAAAAATTATGTGGTTATTGCATCACGGATCATGATCACCCTGGTGATATGGTGGTGGAGGATGAGGAGAAGGAGGAGGACAAGAGCAAATAGCCAAAATCAGGAAGCATATACCCATGTGTGGGTGTGAAAAGGTGCATGGGAATACACCTCCGAAGAAAAGACACTGGATTTGAGTTTATGTTACGCTGCTATCATTCGGTGGTGTTGAGAAGTCTGGCCCAATCCAGCCCTTGTTCATTTTTATAAGAGTCAGCCTGTCAGCATTTTCAGTTGATAGGCGGATGCGTTTATCAATTATAATTCCACCAGCGGCACTAAAAACCCGCTCTGATAAAAAGCTGCCGGCAGGGCAGGCCAGGACCTCATTCCACGTATCCAGCTTGGACACCCAATAATTATAAGGCACAGCGGAGTCACGGAGGACGTTGGTACGGTCGGCAAGGTACTCCCTCAGCATCTTCCCAAACTTTTCACTCCTTGTGAGAGTACCCCGTGCCTCAGGGCCTGTGCGATGGGAGGGTCTGAGAAAACTTTCCCAGAACTTTGACAGTGTTCCCCTGCCTCTGCTGGATTGAAGTTGTGTCTCTCTCACCTGTACTCCTTGGTTGTCCAACGAAGTGTGCCCTCTGCTGCCAGCGTTTTCAGATGGGAATTTCTTTAATAGTTCCGCAACAAGGGCCTTCTGGTACAGCCCCATTTTTGTAGACCTGTCCGCCTCAGGAATAAGAGATAGAAAGTTCTCCTTGTAGCGTGGGTCTAGAAATGTCACCAACCAGTAATGACTGTCACCCAAAATTTTGAGAACGCGAGGGTCATGGGAAAGGCAGTGTATCATAAACTCAGCCATGCGTGCCAGACTACTAACAGGCAAGACTTCCGTGTCCTCACCAAGAGGATGACTGACCATGCTCTCCTCCTCCTCCTCCTCCTCTCTGTCCTCTGGCCATCCACACTGAACAAACGGTATGACAGCTGTGCAGGTAGTACTGTCTATAGTGCATGAAACTAGCTCCTGTCCTTCCTGAGAATTTAGCAGTGTCGCCTGTGGGGCGTTGGCTGCATATTTGCGCTTGCGTTCCAAGGACTGGGGTATGGACAACTGAACGCTGCGCTAGGACAAGGACATGGACGTGCTTCCTGATGCTGCTACTTGAGTGTGCAACGACAGGTGCAGGGCAGGAGGCGTTTTCGCATGCATCATGGACAGGGGATTGGCTTGCATGTACAACAGCGGAAGAAGCAATGGTGCCACCCGCAGACACTGTTCCTGGACCCTGGGGTTCGGCCCACAAAGTCGGGTGCTTTGCTGCCATGTGCCTGATCATGCTGGTGGTGGTCAGGCTGGTCGTTTTGCCACCCCTGCTGATGCTGGCCTGGCAGGTGGTGCAAATGGCCTTTTTGGGGTTATCGGTAGAGTCTTTAAAAAACAACCAGACTCGGGAAGACCTAACAGTTGTACTGGCAACTTCCTTCGTGTTGGTGTTACGGGGAACGGTTTCCTGCCTTCTGTCTGCAGCCACCACACTGCTTCTTCCTGCCTGTTGGGGTGCTCTGCCTCCTTCCCACTGTGTGCTGCTGTCCTCGCTCTGCATGTCCTCCTGCCAGGTTGGGTCAATTACTATATCATCCACCACCTCGTCTTCCACTTCCGCATCCTAGTCCCCCACCTGACTTTCTGGCAATTGTGTCTCATCATTGTCCACCTCTTGTGACACTTTCCCACCATCGCCTTCATGTGACCATGGCTGCTCAAATATTTGGGCATCGCTACACGCGATCTCCTCTTGCTCTGCTTCAAGTGGACCGGGTGAGAGGCCCGAATCTATAAATGGAAAAGTGAACAGCTCTTCAGAGTGTCCAAGTGTGGGATCAGTTGTCTCTGGGTACTCTGCATGGTGGGAGGAAGGAGGATCAGGGTGAGGAATATGCGGTCCAGACTGACGGCTACTGAGACTTGACCGTGTGGAAGACAGGGTGGTGGTGGTGGTGGCTAAGTGACTGGAAGCATTATCCGCTATCCAACCAACAACCTTTTGACACTGCTCTGGGTTCAATAGTGGTGTGCTGCGGTCCCCTAGAAATTGGGTCACGAAGGTCAGGCGAGAAGATGTGGGTGTTTGTTGTGGCACAATTTCGGCTTGCCCACAGCCTTGTCCTCGGCCTCTGCATGCACCATTACCATCACGTCCAGTTCCCCGTCCCTTGCCACGTGCCTTGCCCATTTTAAATGGAGGACAGTATCTTCCACGCTCACTACAAATGACTGAGTTTGGAGCGAACTTATATGTGAGACGTTTGACGGAGAAAACAGAGTTTTAAATACCTGGCCTGTAGGTAATTAGATTGAACAGCAAACTGCTGTGAATTGCTTCACTGACACACTGAAAGAAATCTTTAATGGAGGCCAGAAAGGGCAATATTTTCTGACAACGTATATGTGATCCGTGTGATGGAGAAAACACAGTTTTAAATAGCTGTATTTCTAGAGCTCTAATATGCAAAGGACCTGGCTGTATTCTGCAGTGCCAACAAGCAAATGGCGCAGAAAAAATGGTGTTCTCTGTATTGCTTTTTAAGCAAATAATGAGGATTAGGATCCAAAGAAAAGTATTCCTGGCCCCGGAGACCTGGGCCTTTGTATAGAAATATCTAACAGCAGCAGAAGGCAAAACTGGAATGGAGCCTCTTGTGCTATATGCACTGCAGTCTGCTATATACACTGCCTGCCTATACACCCTGCCTGCCTGATATCTCTGCAGATGGATTAGTCCTCAGAAGGACTGTTTGTTAAGATGGTTATGTGTAATGTACGGTTTTTCTCCCTACACTACCTAATACACGATCAAATCTCTCCCTGACGCAGCAGCAGCTCTCCCTACACTGTCTGATCTGGAGTGACTGTGACAAGCATGGCTGCGCCAGGTCTGATATAGACCTGATGACGCTGTGCGGCCAGCCAATCACTGTAATGCCCACAACCAACATGGCTACGGCATTACAGTGACTGGCTGGCAATCCCTGCATGTTCATTGGCTCTCTAAAGAGTGCCAAACATGCAGGGAGGAGACCCGAGTTCCTGCCCGAGAAACCCAGAAATAGTCGGCGAGCGCCGAGTATCTCGAGAAGTGACATGCTCGAGCGAGCACTGAGCAGTAGCGAGCATGCTCGCTCATCCCTAGTAAAGACCCAATAGAAACAAAGAATTAAAATGAAGAGTCAGCACAACTGGGTTTAGCCAAAGTATTCATATAGAAACTTGTTTTACAAGTCCAAGTAAATATTATTTATTTACACTTACTTTTTACTATTAGTGTATAATTTCTATTAATTCAGTATGGCTATGTGCCCACGATGCAGAAATGCTCCGGATTTTTCCTGAGCGTTTTTGCATCTCCTTGGCAGAAAAAAATGCATGCGGATTTTACATGCGTTTTTTCAGCCAGGGACAAGCGTTTGTCACGAGTTTTGCACATGCGATTTTGCATGCGGGTTGTCAAGCGATTTCCAAGCGATTTTAGCATCACTTGGAAAGCGCTTGATAACTTGGTCACATTATATAAATCCATGCAACCGGCATGGATTTTATATAGTGTGACCAAGTTAGTTAAAAAAAAGAATAGAAATGGTAAAAAATAAAAAAAACATTATACTCACCTTCCGATGGCCCCCGGTCTCCTTCTCCGGTCTCCCCGGTGGCCCGCGGTGGTGTAAAAGGACCTACCATGACGTAATTTAGTCGTGACAGGTCACGCGACCGCCGACATCAGCGGTTGCGTGACCTGTCACATGACTGAATGACGTTATGGAAGGTCCTTTTACACCATCGCGAGCCACTGGGGAACCAGGACGCACCGGAGAGAAGACCAGGGGCCATCAGAAGGTGAGTATAATGTTTTTTTTTATTTTAAATTCTTTTTCTTTTTACAGGTACTATGGTACCGGGGTCTGGATGAGAGTCTCCTCTTCTCCAGACCCAGGTACCATCCGCACATTGAATTGCTTAATATCGATGTGCACATGTAGTCACGCGGATATTAAGCGATTCAATGCAAGCCAATGGCAGCAAAAACGCTATGCTTACGCAAAATAATTGTTAGTAGTTTTTCGGCAATGATAATCCGCAGTGGAAATTTCCGCAGCATGTGCATAGCACATGCGGATTATCATTGGGGAACATTGCAAACCTTCTATTGCCGCTGCGGAAACGCTTAAAAAACGCATAGTGGGCACACAGCCTTATTTTTGATTATTTCCCATTGAGATGTCCTCCAAGTGCACTCAGTGAAAGCCATTGTGGTAATTTTAGGAAGCCTTAAAGGAAATGAGTCACTAAATTCATACTGACCAATGCAAGGGCAACCTGAATCAGAGCCTGGCTGCAAGAATACAGCCAGGTATGCACTTCTCTGAAACACCTCAGCCTTTCAGAAAAAACATAGTTTGAAAAGTCAACCGGGGATTATAGGGAGAGAATTAACTAGACAGATGTGGCCCCTAGCTGGCTTCTCCCTGCAATGATCCAGTTGACTGACAGGTCTCTCCCATGTGTGTGCATAGGGAGAGACCTTTTAATCAACTGGAGTGATATGTGAAGCATCTGCCCAGGGGCTGCCCTAGACCATTCATATCTTTCACTTTAGTCGGTAACAATCCACACAGGCAAAGAAATCAAACCATAGATTCCAGAAATTAAGTTATGTGTAATGATGAAAAATGACAAAAGTATTGAACACGCTTACTGAAATTTATTTAATACTTCATAAAAAAATCTTTGTTGGTGATGATAGCTTCAAGATGCCTCCCGTATGGAGAAACTAGTTGCATGCATTGCTCACGTGTGATTTTGGCCCATTCTTCTACACAAACACTCTTCAAATCCTGAAGGTTCCTTGGGCTCCTTCTATGATCTCTGGATAGGTTGTTGCCAATATCTGGTGAGAATATCATGTCAGTAGGACCTTTAGAAATATATTTACTTAGAAAATAGTAGATGTGTTCAATACTTATTTCACTCGCTGTATGTATTTCTGGAGATCCTGCTCTCCTTTCATTTGCATGTTCACTGTGAAGTGTGCCACATAAAAAAGTGCACAAGAATGGCCCCAATAATCTTTTCCCTCTTGCTCTGGAATAGGAAGCATCAGAGGGGCCAGAAATCGGTAGGTGCAAAACCTAGTGGCCAAATTCTTCCTCTTGACCATTCGGTAGTAGTCCCAAGTTATCTTCTTGTACTAGAAACTACATCCCAGTCTATCTACAGCCTTGAAGAGGCTTCTCTGGTCATTGGCTTTGTACAATGGCGAAACTCTCAGTCCATTGGAGAATGAGTATGTAGCGCCCCGAGGGTTCGGTTGCTACAGGGGTATTGCACCTCAACCAGAGGTGTGATATTCCACTCCCAGGTAAGGATGGAGTGTGGACCAGGGCTCAGTTAGCTGCATACACACACTCACCCCATTTCCGGGGGACAGCTCGACGGTGCTACCATTTATGCAGGCACGACTGACTAGGCTCGACGGTGCTCCCATTTATACAGGCACAACTGACCATGTCCCTGGCTGGAGTGGGGAGGGGGGAGAGAACACAGTGATGTAGGAGCAGAAGGGGACGGTTTCTGGAACATAGGAAGGAGCTCATTGGGTGCAGGTCACCTGAGCTCAGACACAGAGAAGCAGATAAAAGGTGGGAGCCATCTTAGTTCAGTGGTCAGTACAGTGGAGAGGCAGGCATAGAGAAAAGGCCGGGGCCAGAGAGGAGAAGAGGAGAAGTAGAAGGAAGGAAAGAGGAGAGACAGAGGAGTAGAAAGGCTCCAGAAACAAGAAGGCAGAAGGGACCCTAAGAGAGCAGAACGGACAGCAACCGTTGCAAGCCCGCGATATATCGGGTGAAGGGTCAGGCCGTGGAAGGGTACCGGATTCCCAAGTTTGTGGAGGTAAATCATCCCTCAGCCAAGAACCGGAGGTCGTGATCATTTATTGGTTCGACCCCTTGCTACACCCGCTAGGAATGTACCACATAGGGTCAGGGAAACTGGCGCCAAGTTTTACCAGAGAAGGCCCGAGGCAGCCAGACAGAAGCGTGGTCACTGGTGGGGCACGAGAGGCCAGAGAAAGGACAGAAGGGGGTCCTGTGCCACACTCCTGAACTGCCTGGGGGTTGACCGAGCCCCTCACCTGGTGGACGCAGCACGGCTTGGGCAGTCATTGCTGACAGAAGTGACTCAGATATCAACTGTGAGTAAAAGGCCTGAACTGCACCATTGGACTCTGTGTGATTTATGCTGCGCCTGCACCATCACCCCCAGCATCCACCTACATTGCCCTGAGGCTACACTCTTCCCGTGGGGAGTTATCCTATTCCTGTGCTGCACACCAACACCAGCCTCAGCGGTCTGCCTTGCAGCGGCGGTCATCCCAGACCGCAATCCACGGGTGGCATAGTCGGACATTCAAAACACTGATAAATAGACTGCCACAGCATTTGGTCTGACCACCCTGAGCCACGGGATCGGGTTGCCACTACTACCCCCATCAGCACCATACACCATAAGGCCCGGTTCCGGGTACTCCACGGCCCAGGGGGCGAGTCATGTACTTCAGATCCGTCACATCTGCAGAAGTCATAAGTTAACATTTTCGTTGGATTATAATTAAGTAATAAATTCATCTGTAAAACTGTAATTGCTGCAAATGAAAAGTTTTATAAATATGATTGGTAAAGGGCATAAAAAAGTAATACAATAAAACATTCTTAATTTATGCTATATAATTTCTTATTAATGTAATCCTATTTTGATAAAAGTCATGAACTTTTTAAGTAATTCTAAACATTTGTTTTCCATTGTATGGAAATTCTGCTTGTGTTCTGGGGTTTATATATATTTCTTTATATTTCATATAACTATCTCAAAGAAACTTCCTTTTGTGTCTGTTACAGAATCTTAGAAGTTTGACATTCCAGCTGTCACAATTCAGGGAAATTTCAGCCCATCACTTCTGTAGATGTTTCAGAAGTGTGATTGGCTTGAAGGAAATTTTTTCTTGACCTTGCAGAAGTTCAACCCACTTGAGTTCAATAAGGTAAAAGTCTGATGATCTTTGTGGCAGCCTGTCCATCAAAAATAAGATCTTTTTGTTAGATTATTTTTTTGAGGTCTATTCAAATCTCCTACGTTACCATCCCTATAGCAGCAACCTAATAAGACATTTCCTTTACTGTGCTGAGAGTATACCTAAAGCATGCCAAAGCCTTATGTCTGGTTGTTAAAGCAAGTCAATAAGAGCTAACATTTTGGAGTGGGACTCAAGAGTGTCTAGGTATATCAGCAAGATCATCTCACCAGGTAGTAATAGATCGAGGACATATAAATATCATGATATCACTAGCTTCAGGATACTTATCTCCATGTGCAGTTGTCCACTTGGGTCTGCTATTTATTTTATCTTGGTTACATGCATGAATAGTCAGATATCGTAGACATCTTTCCAATAATTCTTAAGTTTTTTGTTGAATGCATTGAATAGCATTTTTTTCAATGTTTTATTTCCTTTTTGTCTATGTTTGAACCCAGTATGTACTTTATCCAATCTTAACCAACTAATATTTTATCATATTTAATTATGAATCATATTAAAAATTGTCATCAGATCCCCTAGAGCTAAACAAACTGGACTTTAAAGTCATTTGTGAATTGTAAATGATAAATCAGCATCTTCATCTCTGCATTATGGATATACAATAGTTGGATATGTCAGAAATATGTGTTCACTGTTACATTTGTTACGCACTTCTTCTGACTCCAGTGTTGAGTGCTGCATCCTGTCTTTGCAGCGGCCGTTCTCCTCTGTTCTTCTGCGCGCCAGGTTGCTGCAGCAACCTGGCATGTTTCTGTAACATCATCTGCCCCTGTCATTTAAACCCAGCTAAGGTAGCGGGTCGCAGCCAGAGTATTCTGGTACACCAAGTAAGAAAAAAAGAGGAAGAAAGCCTCACCGTGTGTATTGTAGTTTAGTTGCTCCAAATAATTGCAGCCTGATTCCAATCTGTTGACCACCAGAATGAAGCAAAAAGGAACTGGAGAAAAAATGGAATTCTAGCGTCTGATAAAGTTTAGCAATCTTTATTTCAAGTCTTTAAAAAGATGGATATCCATACAATAAAAAAAAGTAAACAATCTGACGCGTTTCTGGCCGAAGCCCTTAGTCATAGAATGTAAATAATAAGCTTGCGGAGGTTCTATTTAACCAAATCATCATCCAACGGCACTGAGACATAAATTAGCATATGCTAATTATTTCATATACAGGTGGAAAAAAGAGAACACATTCAATATATATTAATTAAGAACTATAACAATATTGAGTACGGTATGAGATCATACACAACTTCCAAGACTATGATCACAAATATTGCATGCAGCCACAAAAAAAAACAATGAAAAACATCATGCAACACATTGAATTCTCCTGTTGCTCCATGTGAACACGGGTATGTGACACAGGGTAGTACACAGATTCCACAATGCATTGAATACATATTCGTTTCCCCAAGTTGAAGCAGCGATGAAAAGTCAGCTAATACATACAGCCACAGGCCAATGTGAACTGGCAGACCCTTCTAACATGTAATTCATGGATGACAGATATCTGAAAGCAAAAGAGGGAGTTAGTAGGTGGTGATAAATCCAGCTATGTTGCAGTGCTGCATCATGTGAACACTGCCATACAATACTGCACAACATGCAATCTCAATACTGAATTAAATATTTATCTTCATATTTTGTATTGTTTCAGTTTGTCTTTAATTTTATCTAAGAGTTTTTGACATTAACTCTATATATATCACAATTAGTGCAAGGCAGGATATTATTGGAAATAAAACATTATAGACTACATGGAATTATATTGCTGCTCCATGTGAACATGGGTGTGTGACACAAAACAGTACCCAGATTCCAGAATGCACTGAATGCATATTCGTTTCCCCAAGTTGAAGCAGAGGTGAACAATCAGCTAATAAATGCGACTATAGGCCAATATGGAATGGCAGACTCTTCTGAGACTTGATGCATGAATGACATATATATCTAGAAGGAACAAGAATGAATTAGTAGGCGGCAATAAATTTAGCTATGCAGCAGTGCTGCATCATGTGAACACTGCCATACAATACTGCGCAACATGCAATCTCAATTCGAAATTAAATCTTTAGCTTCACATTTTGTATTGTTTCAGTTTGTCTTTAATTTTATCAGAGTTTGTTGCATTAACTTTATAGATGTCACAATTATTATAAGGCAGAATATAAGAAAAAATAAAAAAATAAAAAATAATAATACTTAGACAAAAAATCTCATCAAAGTTTTAAAGACTTAATAAATGTATTTTCGAAAATTTAACCCATGAGGAAATTTGGTGCTTAGCTGAATAATCCAGTAAGCCTCATGGAGGAACAGTTTCTTTTGTAAATTACAGCCTCTAATTGGTAAATGAACTTTTTCTAAACCATACAAAGAAAAAGCATTCAAGTTGCCATTATGGCACTCCACAAAATGTTTTGTTGCACTGGAGTAGGTTCTATTTTTACTAGTGAAATGTGGATGTGTTCAGATATTCTCCTCTTTAACTTCTGACTTGTTCATCCAATATATTTTAAATCACGTGTTGCATGATAGACAATAAATGACACTTTTTGTATCACAATTAATAAATTCTTTAATATCGTTTTGCTCATTCAGTTTTTGTTTCTTTTTCGCATATTTGCACATATTACATTTTTTCCCCACATTTAAAAAACCTTTGGTGGCTAACCATGTGGAGTTATGAATGGAAATTGTAGAACTTCAAAACAAACTAGGAGCTAAGGGACCACCTAAAGAGCGACGTTTTTTAGCTACACATCTATATCCTTAGATAATATTTCGTTAAGTATTTCATCTTCATTGAGTATACCAATGTATCTACTGATGATATTTTTGATCTTGCAAAATTGTAAGCTAAATGGAGTACTGAAGGTAACCATACTATTGTCGCTGTTGTTATTTTTAGATTTGGATAATAAGGTTTGCTGTCTAGTTGTTTTTTTAATTTTATCAAATTAATTATTTACTACTCTGGGAGTGTAATCTCTGTTTAATTGCAGTGCTTTCCTGATGGAACATGTGATCATCTGAGCAGATCCTTTTTTCTCTAATGAATTACCCATATGGAATAGAATGTATAGCATGAGTGAGGTGGAAGCTGTCTGCCCGGAGAATAGTATTCCCACTAACTGGCTTCCGAAACATTGATGTTTGTACACATTTTCATATAGAATCACCTTGCTAAGTCAGGTCCAAAAAATTTACAATATTGCTAGAACATATGGACGTAAACTTCAGATTAACTTCATTGGAATTTAAATACTCAATAAATGGTGGTATTGCCGCCATGTCATCTTTCCAAACTATAAGTGTATCATCGACATAGCGGCCATACCACACTATGTATGGATTAGAATTAGAAAAAAATCACAAACTCTTCCCACCATGCAACATATAAAATGGCAAGTGAAGGTGAAAAACGGGGTCCCATTGGGGCTCATTTGGTCTGAAAATAAACCTGGGAGTCAAACATAAAAAAATTATGTTTCAATAAATAAGCAATACCATAAAGAATTCTTTCAATGCATCACTATAGCTACTGTACTTATTAAGATGGTACAAGATGGCTTTAATAGCCAATTCATGCGGTATGCACAAGTACAAATTGACAATATCACAAGATATAAAACTATATTCTTCCAGCCACACAAAAGAATCAAAATGCTTAAGTACTGCAGAGCTGTCTTTGAGAAAGCCTGGAGTTCTGGTCATAAGAGGTTGTAAGTGTTGATCTATCCAGGTGCTAATCCCTTCATTAAGAGAATTTTTTTTTTCCAACCATGTTTCATCTAGACCATTTTTCCCCAACTCCATTCTTCAAGAGCCACCAACAGATCATGCTTTCAGGATTCCTTAGTATTGCTCAAGCAATAATTCCATTAAATGTGCAATACTAAGGAAATCCTAGAAACATGATCTTTGGTGGTTCTTGAGGACTGGAGTTGGAGGATACTGATCTAGATGATAAGGCAAAAAATAATCAAATTTTCATTGAATTGCCATGTATACTAATGTGAAATGTAGATATTTCTTATGAATGAGTGATCGTCTGCACCTACCATCAAATCCATCTGACCTGCATGTGGTTTTATATGGAAAAACATAGGATTCATCAACGCTTATCAATATGGCATTTTTCAAGCTCAAGAGTAGTGTTGAGCGAATTTGTTTGGCATTTCAAATTCATGTTCGGGGTTCCGGCTTGTTCGTGCCAAAAAATCGGCTCCGCCCATGAACATCCCTGATTTTTCACGCTTTTTAACATCTGCGTGACAGCATGGCAAATCAGGGATGTTCATGGGCGGAGCCGATTTTTTGGCACGAACAAGCCGGAACCCAGAACACGAACACAAATTTGAAACGCCAACCAAATTCGCTCAACACTACTCAAGAGAATTAAAGTTAAAGGGAATCAGTAGGCTTTTGATATAAAATCTGAGGACAGAATAAGATAGGGCCTGAGATACTGATTTCTGCGATATATCACTTGTTAGGCTGTGTGCTATTTTTCATACAGTGAATGTTTTATCACCAAGCGATTATCACTGCCAAGACTAGTCCAAGACTATTGATGCCAGAAATAATTGGGTGTAATGGTGGTGGAATGACTAGCTTGAGCATTTTTGGGAGATCATAAAATATGGGAATCATGATGGAGTATTCTGGTAGTTGGCATTCCTGCTGTTTTGCAACTCCTCCACTACAGTCCTACTCTTCCAGCACTGCTACATCAGCCACCGCTGCTACAACTCAGCTACAATGGTCATCATTGTTCCAGCACCACTACATCAACCAATACTGCTAAAACTCGGTTACCCTGATCATTGTTCCAACACTGCTACATCAGCCTATGCAGTTGCAACTCAGCTATATCAGTATCCTCTGCAACATCAGTCATTGTTATTGTAGCTTTGCTACATTAATCACCTCTATTCAAGCTCTGCTACATCAGTCACCATTGTTCCAGTTCTGCTTCTTCTGTCATCTCTATCCCAGCTCAGTTATATTTTTTTGGTGTCTCTTCTACAGATAGTTACTTCATCAACCCCATTTCATACAAATTCAGCCAAATGGCCTCCATCAGCTCCACCTTATTGTGTTGCTCAAGCATCTGGGCCAGAGGCTTCAAGGATCCATGTCAACAGGTGAGATATAACTGTTTTACTACTATGAAACCATAATCCTAAAAATATAGATACCCAAGCCTACATTGACAAATATAACAACAAAGTTGTCCAAAGGATTCCCTTTGGCTTAAGTTCACAAATGTTATGGTAGACCTGGGATGTCCTTTTCTCCAAACCCTGGACACCACAGTGCTGGGGCTGGGGCCCCTTTTTGCTAGCCACCAACCCTTTAATTCCTCCTTACACTGCGAGCTTGCACATGCAACATTCACTACTGATCTCTGCGGCACATGCTGTGAAGGATTATGTCCTGACACAAGCCAGTGCCTGTGTCAGGACGTTCTTTGTGGAATGTCCTGATGGAATTAGTGAAGTTAGCATTCTGCGCTCCAGTCCCTCTGACTAAGACAGCAGTCGCAGTGTCTCCTATGTGTTGCATTTGCACCAGCCCCAGTGTCTCCTATGTGATGTATATGCACCGGACCCAGTGAATCTCATGTGATGTGTATGCACCAGCCCCAGTGTCTCTTATATGATGCATACACACCAGCCTCACTGTTTCCTATGTGATGTAAATACTTCAGTCTCAGTGTCTCCTATGTAATATATGTGCACCAGTCCAAGTGTCTCCTATGTGATGTGTATGCAGCAGCCCCAGTGTCTCCTATGTAATGTATATGCACAAGACCCAATGAATCTCATGTAATATGTATGCACCAGCTCCAGTGTCTCTTATATGATGTATACACACCAGCCCCAGTGTCTCCTATATGATGGATATGAACCAGCCCCAGTGTCTACTATGTGATGTATATATGACTCGCCCCCTGGGCTGTGGGGCACCCAGAACCGGGCTTCGGTGCAATGTTGGGGGTAGTAGTGGCAACCCGATCCCGTGGCTCAGGGTGGTCAGACCAAATGCTGTGGCAGTCTATTTGTAGGGTTTTGAATGTCCGACTACGCCACCCGTGGATTGCGGTCAGGGATGACCGCCGCTGCAAGGCAGACCGCTGAGGCTGATGTTGGTATGCAGCACAGGGATAGGATAACTCCCCACGGGAAGAGTGTAGCCTCAGGGCAGTGTAATAGGATACAAAACCAAAAAGATCTATACTGGAGAAAAGAATATAAATATGTTACACTGCGGGGGAAGGGAAAACCCTTTCCCTCTCAAACAGGTGATAATAAGAGTCTATTAGTAAATATTCTCCAAACAGACACATATAAGGGAAAATAGAGAAAATATTCTTTGTTGAAAAAAATATAAATATCATAAAAATGACAATCAATATAAATAATAAAGTACAAAATAAAGACAGCAGGGGAGGGGAAGAGGGGACAGCTAGAGAGTAATAGGATAAAGTGATAAATATAGCAGAGAGACTAACACCCCAAAAAAAGCATTCATGTATGACAGATGTAAGTGTGCTGCCAATGGATAAAAAATCCTAACACTGACCATATCAGATAATGATAATAACAGATCCTCTAGAGGAAGCTGAAAACATGTCTAACATAGAACCAATAATCCTATATATAAAATACATATAGGTAGGTATCAGAGTTGTTATATACTGTCAAATAGACTGTGTAATCATAATAAATACGCAATGAGATATACATGTCAGTGAGTCAAAAAGACAGTCCCTGGTCCCTGACCAGGGAACCTCCCTCCTGCTCTCAGACACAGCCTTTAATATTTGTGGCATCCAGGCCTGGGGTGACACATTCCCCCCTAGTAAATTTTAGTACTCCGGGACTAAACAAGAAACACAAATACAGGGTATAAATGCATGCCCATAAACACAACAGGGAAAGAAATAACAAACAACGCCACATATTGAGCTCTTTAGGTCACAGTGTGGTCTGTGACCGGGTGTCCATTTCACCAACACAACGGGAGCCTTAACCAGGTGGGGGTTTGTCCTTGCCCCGAGTCCTTGACAGTCTTTATTCATTCCTTTGATTAGGCTCCGAACATATTTACAAGGAAGTCCCGGTTACTAACATAACCTATTAGTCCATATATCTAGAAAAACTGGGAAAACAGTATTAATAACCAGGGTACAAAGATAAAACATTAAATATATACACTGTGCATTTTAGATCTTCCAGCGAGCTGGCATTTGACCCCTAGTGCTCCGGGTTGACCTCCGTAACCCACTGTCTGGTGGTGGTCTAACCTGGCTTTCCCCACTAGTATTAAGGGTACAGCTACTAGCTGGGTTTACAGGCAGGGCAGGCAGCTGTCTGCGGGTTCTTTGGCTTACCGCAGGCATGGCAGGCTCACTGTCAGCAGAGGGTTGACTCTCCTGGGCTGCTGGCATGGGTTCTTCTTCCTCTGTGGCTGCTTGTTCTTCTGGATCTCCTGTAGGCCGGGTACCACTATCGCGCCATTTATCCGAGTCCAGGTCCGGGGGAACTCTCCAAGAACTGTGCTGATAATTTCTTCCTTGTCCTCTGCGAGTTCAAGGTGATCTTGATCTTCACTTGGACTCTGTAGTTGCTCGGGGCACCGTTTTAGGTGGTCTCTGGAGACGGTGCTAGTGGTTTCTCCTCCATCCTTGGTAATCACACATACCTTCGGGTTGTTGTGGTCGGACTGCAGTACTGTGTACGGGTCTCTCTCCCACTGGTCATCCAGCTTGTGAAGCCTTCTCTTCCACCTGCTCACCAGGTTCCAGGGGACCAGCAGGGGCGTGCTGGTTTAAGAGCCTCTCTTGCTTTTCTCTCGCTTGAGCCAGACTCCTCTCCACACTCTCCTGTACCTTCTTGTACTGTAGCAGCTGTTCCGTATCCCAATCCGCGTCTGGGGAGGTGTCCTCGGGTGTCAGGACTCCCATCTCCAGGTCTATAGGCAGCTTACCTGGTCTTGCTCGCATCAGGTAAGCCGGGGTGCAATTTGTAGCATTCACCGGGATATGGTTGTACAAGTCAATCAGGTCTGGCAGCTTCTCCGGCCACAGGCTGCGTTCTTCCAGAGGCAACGTCTTGAGGAGATCAATGACGATATTGTTCATTTTATCACACAGCCCGTTGGTTTGCGGGTGTTAAGGCGTTGTCCGAATCTTCCTACAGCCGTAGAGGTTGCAGAACTCCTGGAAGACTTCCGCCTCAAACGCTGGACCTTGATCTGTCAAGACCTGTTCCGGATACCCGTGTGGACGGCAGAAGTGTTGGTGGAAGGCTCTGGCCGCTGTTTGGGCTGTCAGGTCTTTAACAGGAACCACCACCAGGAACCGGGAGTAATGGTCCACAATCGTGAGGGCATAGATGTAGCCGGACCGGCTTGGAGCCAACTTCACATGGTCTAGAGCTACTAGCTCAAGAGGCTGCCTGGTGACGATGGGCCTCAAGGGTGTCTTCTGGCTGGTACGGTCCTTCCTTCTGAGGTGGCATGGGCCGCAGTCCCTGCTCCACTTCTCTATGGCCCCTCTCATACCGATCCAGTAGAACCGCTCTCTCAGTAGGAACTCCAGTTTCTTCCTCCCAAAGTGTCCCGCTCTGTCATGGTAGGCCTCCAGGACCATCGCTGCATCTCGCCTTGGGACCACTATCTGCCAGGTCAGCTCGTGCGTCCAGTGGTTGACAAGCCTTCTGCACAGCTTACCCTCGTAGAGGAATAGCCTGCTTTTCTCCTTCCATATCTGCTTGGCTTCCTCTGGAGCGTCCGGGCCAGGGCTAGCGTCTGCCTGGGTTAACAGGTCTTTCACCAGGCGTATTGCAGGGTCACTATCTTGCGTTTCAGCCCAGCCGTGGTGGGGTAAGGGGTTGAACATGACGGTGGTTAGGTCTTTGTCTCTTACCCGGTGAGAATACTGAGTGGCCCCATACCGGTGGAACGCAGGGAGCTCTACTTCCTCCAGCTCTTCCGAGTCTTCTTCTCCTTCAGGTAGGTGGGGCATTCTTGATAGGGCGTCTGCGTTGGCGTTGGTTCTGCCTGCCCGGTATTTGATTGTGAAGTCATAATTGGATAGCCGGGCCATCCACCGCTCTTCTAGGTTGGTTATATGCTGTCGGGCTCGCAACCCTGACAGCCTCGGACCCCAGTGTCCGGTTGTGTAGTTCTCTCTCAGCCAGGACTGGCTCTCGTCGCCTCTGTCCCTGACTTGCTTTTCCTCCTCTGCCTCCCGGACTCCTCAGCTGCTGCTGACCTGTCCCTTTCCTCTGGGAACCCTTCTGGATGCTTCAGAAGTGGGTCCTGGTCTCTCTAACCCTGCCCTCAGTTCCAGCTTTTATAAGGGCAGCCTGCTCCCCCTACTGGCCTGGGACAGGAGTTGCTGCATGCTAATGGTCCCTGACCAGGGAACCCCCCTCCTGCTCTCAGACACAGCTTTTAATATTTGTGGCATCCAGGCCTGGGGTGACACATATACCCCAGTCTCAGTGTATATTATGTCATGTATAAAGCAGTCTCAGTGTCTCCTAGTGATATATATATCTATATATATTTATATAAAGTAGTCTCAGTGTCTCTTATGTGATGTATATTCAGCAGTCTCAGTATATTCTATGTCAAGTATACAGCAATATCAGTGTCTCCTATGTGATTTATATACAGGAGTCTCAGTGTCTCCTATGTGATGTATATGCCGCAGTCTCAGTGTCTTCTATGTGATGTATATACAGCAGTCTCAGTGTCTGCTATGTGATGCATACTGCAGACCTCCCACTGCTTGAATTCTATAAATGTGACGTGAGCAGTAATGAATTTTCCACTGTGAGGAGACATGCAGTGTAATATACCTCTGAGTTCGGAATAAGTTACTGTTGCGAGTACTTTACAAAACGTATCGCAAAGAGATGACTGCGCTCCAGACTAACGTATACTTGGAAAAGCAGTTGCAAGTAGCAACATCATCAAAACCACCTAACATCACACACCTCACCAAAGAGAAGCAGTTCCAGGCATCACATTAGGGGTGAGTAAAAAGTTGGGCCAAATATAGCAGGATCGTTTTCAAGTTGATACTTTTGTACGGCCTACGAATGATGCTATAAATATCCAAATGGCTTTTGGCAGAAAAAAGGTTCCCACCCCTGTGCTAGACGATATTAAGCAACATTTTTCTATTCATTTTTGTTAAGGTTGAACCTAAATAGCATGAAATTATATGACAATAGTAAAGCTAATAAAACACAAGAGCAGAATATGATCCTTCTGAGATTGTACGTGCTGTTTACTTTGGTGGAGCGCAGAACATTGCGGTGAAATTTTACAATATACATTGCATTTTGAGGCCAACCCAAGATCCTTCTTAGTTCCTCAAACTTTAACAACTCTATTGTCTTACATGTTTAATAGTAATTTGTGCGCTCAAATTTGTGGACGTGCTTGAGGTCGCAAACAATATAAAACAAAAATGCCATGTGATTGCAACATTTGGCTGTGGTGCCAGTCTCTGATTGCTATCTGTTTTATAAGGCGGAGTTATCAAAGAGTTAGAAATGTAATACTGTCAACAGGTATTTAATACTCATCCTTCAACACATAGCTCTGAGGAACATGAAGGAAAAATGACTGTAGGACAAGTCACATCCTAGGACGGTAATATAGAGAGGGAACGCAGAAAATGATAACCTAAGGGCAATGATATCAGCTCATGTCAACCAGTACATCAACTATAGAATATATTTTACATAACACTGACATTTTCACTAATGATTTACAAAAAGTGTATTTATGTACTAATTAATTATAGAATTCTTGGCTGACAAATTCTTTTTTTCCAACCATGTTTCATCTAGACCATTTTTCCCCAACTCCATTCTTCAAGAGCCACCAACAGATCATGCTTTCAGGATTCCTTAGTATTGCTCAAGCAATAATTCCATTAAATGTGCAATACTAAGGAAATCCTAAAAACATGATCTTTTGATGTTTCTTGAGGACTGGAGTTGGAGGATACTGATCTAGATGATAAGGCAAAAAATAATCACAATTTTCATTGAATTGCCATGTCTACTAATGTGAAATGTAGATATTTCTTATGAATGAGTGATCGTCTGCACCTACCATCAAATCCATCTGACCTGCATGTGGTTTTATATGGAAAAACATAGGATTCATCAACGCTTATCAATATGGGAGGAAACAAAAGAGTATACAGAGATTAAAGCATGGGAATTGCAAATAATTCTGTCCTTGAGGTAAAACATTTTTAAAAAACAGGCAGGGAAATGCTTTATCTCAGAAAAAGAATCAGCTGTGATCCCCTGCTGTAATGTCTGTATACTCTTTTGCTTCCTCCCCTGCCCAGGAGATGTGGTATGATCAGACCATGTTCCTGCACGGTCAGACACAGCCATTACACAGCACACAGCAGGGGCACATTTATAAGATTATCTCAGCACAGGAACATTTTATTTAAACACATCCAATTGTGGAACCTATTATTATTCTAAGATCTGTTGATTAAAATCAACTTTAAGATTAACTTTGTTCGTGGGAAAACCCCTTTAAATACGGACATGTGAAGGAAGCCTAACTGGGTAATTTTGCAGGAGAAAGCAATGGCATTTCAGATGACTGTTCATCCATGTAATAAAAGGATTGTTTGAGTCTGTCAGAACAGATGCTTCTATAAAATGTCTCTCCTTTAAGTTTCATAGAGAGGCACTTAAAGGGACAGCCCTCCATGATGTCCTTAGGCACTAATAGGGAATATGCACAAAGGTGGCATTTATGCCACACAAATGAAGTCCGGGAGAGTCTTGCTCAGCAGGACAATAGAACAGGACAATGATGACCCGAGATCTCAATCTGTGCATGTGCTGCCACCAGTGCCATTTTATTGAAGACCACCGGGAGGTCAATCTGTGCATGTGCTGACACCAGCGCCATTTTATTGAAGACCACCGGGAGGTCAATCTGCGCATGCGCTGACATCAGTGCCATTTTACTGAAACCCACTGTGAGATGAATGTGCGCAAGTTAAGCCTGTGGTTATGACGGCACCGGTGCGAAATTTAAAACAATAAGAAGCTACGGACACCAGAGGCAGCGGAGGGGCAGTGGCAGAGCGGAAGACCCTACCCACAGTCCCGCCCCATAGTCCTGCCCCAATGAACAAAGAGCATATTACACCCAAACTTCTAATGATATAATTAAACAAGCAGACTGCAGATTTCTACACTGAAGGTACCTATTAAATCAGTTTAACAGCGCCTTTATGAACATACCTTTTAGTTTAACATGGATAATCCTGATGACAGGTATTCTTTAAGGCGTCCATGAATTCTTTGAACGTATACATATTATTTTGACTATAATCATCATTTTACAGTTCACAGTGAATGCAGCTGATGTCTTCTTATCAGAATTATTGACTGTAGATGTGTATCACTTACAATCATGATGATTTATTAAAGTTTTGCAGTGTGTCGGTAAAAAATATTGTTTGTCCTGGATTATTTGATAAGCTGTCCAGAAAAAATAAAGAGTCAAGCTGGCAACCTTGCTCTTTACTGATCATGAAGCCCTGCAAGTCAGAGAACTAAGTTTCACCGCAAGATAGGGAAAGAGAGGCTTCAGAAAAAGTGTCTGAGACACTAACCTGGTGAACCCCGGATAATACACTAGCTAAAGTTAATTTATTATTATTAAAGGAAACCACTGCTAACAGCTCACTTATGAATGTTGTTTCAACTATAGACTGTACAAGTTTCGTGACTCTTCTTGAGTAGTACAACTAAGCTTATGCACTTCTGGGGGGTGTAACCATGATACTGTGGGCCTCTGTGAAGGTGTAACTAGTAAGATTATGTGCCTCTTCATTAGTGAAGCTTTGCTTGTGTACTTCTTCGGATTTGTAATCACTAATATAATTCCATCACCTGCCCAGTACTAAGGAAATCCTGAAAACATGATCTGTTGGTGGCTCTTGAGGACTGGAGTTGGAGAACACTGACTTAGATCATGTGCCTCTGTAAAGAAATGTAAAGGACCAAAAGCTTTTTGGATTCCAAAAAGTTCCTCCTTCGGTTCTTTCCAGGCCAATGGCATGCAGAGTCCGGCAAGTACTACATCCCATGGTTTTCCAGGTTTCTGCTATCTCAGCACTGACAAGGTACCTGCACACCTTCAGTCATAAACCCCCCTCATAGTACCCAGTGAGTGATTCTTACATATTCTGAGACTATTAAAAATCCATTTTGTTTCACAAGTGTATATAATAGTTTCCTAAATATCTTTCAATTCTAATAAAAGAGTTTTTTTAAGAAACGTCAAGATGTTTATAATCTTTAGTGCTGAGAACTTGTTCTGTCAAATCTGAAAAATCCTCCTGTCAGCTCAAAGGTTCTTTAAGGTATTTTATTTCTGTGACCTAAGTATAACCCCGATGTATGAAAATTGTCATCTAATGTTGCAAAAGCATTGGGTGTGTATGTGTTTGGATTCACATCTACCCCTCCTTTTACCTTAAGGCCATAGGTGGAGTTGTGTATTGATGCAAGGAGGAGACAGGCTACTCCTTCAGGAACTTTGTGTCTACCTGTTCATTATTTATATCCGTGATTAACCCTTATATCAAATGACACAGAGGTGTCATAACAATTAGTTTGAGCTACATATTTCAGCACATTTTTCTGGGACAACACCCTTGCTTTTAATCAAACCTGAAGTAGAAGGCAATAGATTTACATGTTCACAAGTTAAAGGGCAAAAGTCACAGGACACTTATATATATATATATATATATATACAGTTATATGAAAAAGTTTGGGCACCCCTATTAATCTTAAGCTTAATGTTTTCTTAAAATTGGTGTTTTTGCAACAGCTATTTCAGTTTGATATATGTAATAACTGTTGGACACAGTAATGTTTCTGCCTTGAAATGAGGTTTATTGTACTAACAGAAAATGTGCAATCTGCATTCAAACAAAATTTGACAGGTGCATAAGTATGGGCACCCTTATCATTTTCTTGTTTTAAATATTCCTACCTACTTTTTACTGACTTACTAAAGCACTTTTTTTGTTTTTGTAACCTCATTGAGCTTTGAACTTCATAGCCTGGTGTATGCAATCATGAGAAAAGCTACTTAAAGTGGCCACTTGCAAGTTGTTCTCCTGTTTGAATCTCCTCTGAAGAGTGGCATCATGGGCTCCTCAAAACAACTGTCAAATGATCTGAAAGCAAAGATTATTCAACATAGTTGTTCAGGGGAAGGATACAGAAAGCAGTCTCAGAGATTTAACCTGTCAGTTTCCACTGTGAGGAACATAGTAAGGAAATGGAAGAACACAGGGACAGTTCTTGTTAAGGCCAGAAGTGGCAGGCCAAGAAAAACATCAGAAAGGCAGAGAAGAAGAATGGTGAGATCAGTCAAGGACAATCCTCAGACCACCTCCAGAGAGCTGCAGCATCAACTTGCTGCAGATGGTGTCACTGTGCATCGGTCAACTATACAACGCACTTTGCAAAAGGAGAAGCTGTATGGGAGAGTGATGCGAAAGAAGCCGTTTCTGCAAGCACGCCACAAACAGAGTCGGCTGAGGTATGCAAAAGCACATTTGGAGAAGCCAATTTCTTTTTGGAAGAAGGTCCTGTGGACTGATGAAACCAAGATTGAGTTGTTTGGTCATACAAAAAGGCGTTATGCATGGCGGCAAAAAAACACAGCATTCCAAGAAAAACACTTGCTACCCACAGTAAAATTTGGTGGAGGTTCCATCATGCTTTGGGGCTGTGTGGCCAATGCACCGGGAATCTTGTTAAAGTTGAGGGACGCATGGATTCCACTCAGTATCAGCAGATTCTTGACAATAATGTTCAAGAATCAGTGATAAAGTTAAAGTTACTCAGGGGATGGATCTTTCAGCAAGACAAAGATCCAAAACACCGCTCCAAATCTACTCAGGCATTCATGCAGAGGAACAATTACAATGTTCTGGAATGGCCATCCCAGTCCCCAGACCTGAATATCATTGAACATCTGTGGGATCATTTGAAGAGGGCTGTCCATGCTCGGCGACCATCAAACTTAACTGAACTGGAATTGTTTTGTAAAGAGGAATGGTCAAAAATACCTTCATCCAGGATCCAGGAACTCATTAAAAGCTACAGGAAGCGACTAGAGGCTGTTATTTTTGCAAAAGGAGGATCTACTAAATATTAATGTCACTTTTCTGGTGAGGTGCCCATACTTATGCACCTGTCAATTTTTTTTTGAATGCAGATTGCACATTTTCTGTTAGTACAATAAACCTCATTTCAAGGCAGAAACATTACTGTGTCCAACAGTTATTACTTATATCAAACTGAAATAGCTGTTGCAAAAACACCAATTTTTATAAAACATTAAGCTTAAGATTAATAGGGGTGCCCAAACTTTTTCATATAACTGTATATATATATATATATATATATATATATATATATATATATATATATATATATATATATATAGTACACATATGTAAATATATGTATATATATAACTATATCATATACGTGTAAAACTATATGTTAATGTAATTTAACTTTTGCCAAAGGACATTAATATATGTATATGTATATACAGTGTATCTATCTATCTATATGCAAACAAATCCATATATATATATATATATATATATATATATATATACATATATGTATTAATATATATACATATAGAGAGGGAGGGAGAGAAGATATTGAGATGTTACATTCTAAATCAATTTTTCAAGTAACTTCGTCCAACAATAACTTACATGGTGTTTACCTCCAATAGATGGCACTAACAATATTCCCATACCATTTACCATGAAGCATTGATAAGAATACATCAATACGTAGCTGCTTTTCTAAAAGGGATGGTCTCGAAGTTTGGAAGTCATCCCCTAACCATGTGATAGAGGATACCTTCCTGATCACTGGGAGGGTCAAAAGCTGGGATCCCTACCAATACGAAGAACTGGTGCTCTGAAGAGCATTGTGTGAATGGAGCAGTGGTCAATTATGTCCACTCGGCAATCTCTGGCTCTCCCATTAAGAATGATTGGAATTGTGGTGCACATGATCAACCACCACTCCATTCACTTCAAAGCCCTGGTTCTTGGGATGGGGCTCTCGGAATTGGTGGGTATGGATGAACCCCTAGCAACAGAGAAGATATCCCCTATCCCATGAATAGGGGATGCCTTTCAAACTTGAGAATATAATTAAAGGAGAGTTAGTCCCCTTCCTCCAATGCTTTTTATAAAACTCCATTTAGTCATTATCAGAGGCTAAAAGCATCATTACGATAGTCTCCTGTTCATTGCCTTGGCTTTCTGGGCACCATTAATCCTAATCACACATATATCCATACATATCTATGGTTGGCTTGTCCAGTAAAAGTTTGGCCGACTTTAGTCTAATGTATCTAATGTATAGAGGCTTATGGCAGTCACTGTAAGCACAGTGCCCCCTGTGATCATTTTTGCTTGAAGTAATGTTAGGTGATGCTTAGCATAGCTGACTACTGACAGATCTACCACAATATGGGAACATGGAATATATTGCTCAATATGTAAACCTAGCTTCAGTAGAAAATGATCACTATTTCTTCTGATATGAACGTGACAAGTCACAAGATGGTTGGAGATACTTTTAAGCATTACAGTAAATTACCTTAAAAGTTAGTAAATTCATCTTTTGTAGCAGGTCTGAACTTCTCTTAAATTCCTTGAGGTCAATGGCATAGCATTTGGGTGGCCACGTGGGCAATTGCCCTGGGCAAAAAATTCTGAGGAAAGAAAAGATATTAGCAGTTACATTGGTAGCCTTAAAGGAAGGAGCAGACATGTGCATTGCCCCAAGGCCCCAGCAGCCCTGGGGCAGTGCACATGTCCTTGACTTCCGGCCGGGTACCCTTTTCTCCAGGCAAGTATGTCTTTGAACTGTATCATAACATAACACTGATACAGTTGAATCTCAAGGTGGAGCCATAGGCTCCCTGCCCTACCGCTATCCATTATGTAGGCCTATTGTCTACAAGATATTATGTCCCAAGGACTGGGCCACTTGAATTACAGAAGTTGAAGCTTTATTATTTTTTGGGGGGTAGCAAAAAGGTAGCATTATTACTTATAGAGGGGTAACTTTATAGAGGGGTAACTTGTCACAGACTATTGATTAGACTAGGTGCAGAAAAACAAGCTCAGATCACTGACTCTAAACACCAATTAATAATAAATTCATAAAACATAACTTTTATTTCAATTCTTTAAAAGTAATATGCAAAAAGAAATAACAATAAAACATGGCCAAAAAATGTTCTCTCCAATATTCATAGGCAGGTGTGGGGACATAGCCCTACAGTAATACTTTTGTGTACCTACCTAACAGCAGAGATTGGCACCCTTGGCGTCGACTGTCCCTGCCTTGCCCTATTAGGCCCTATACCCAGGAAAGGTGAAGAACAGAGATACATGTAGGGGAGTACCAATGTGATGAATGCCTCCATCGAAAACTGCGGTGCACGGACTCAAGACTGGCTTCTGGGCAGAGAGCACTTTAGAGAAGAAAAATTCCAGCATCTACCATGGCATGAAATATTAAAATATAGCTTTTAATTGCGTTATTTAAAATATGTAAGAACAAAACATTTCAATAAAATCGGGGAGACAAAAAGAGTGGGAGGGGTGGGGGAAAAAAAGGAGGACACAGGTCTATGAGTTTTGAGTTGAATGCCCTTAATCATAATCCTGATATTAATTACGAGCGTGCAGCTCGATACGCGTAGACCTGTGTCCCCCTTTTTTTCCACCAATCCTCTCCCTCTTTTTGTCTTGTTTTAATATTTTATACCATGGTGGATGCTGGAATTTTTCTTCTCTACGTTAAGGGATGCAATAGTTGCTTTGCTCCGGGTGCTGGCTAACCCAAATGACACCACTGCTGAGGATGTACGTTGTAGTGCATTTCGCTAATTCTCGTGTGATATGAGTTCTGACTGTGCTATACAGTGTGTAAGGCTCCTATCACATTGCGTTCTTGCTCATGTTCAGTGGTTCCATCGGGGCTTGCGTCCGAACCCCCCCCAGAAAATGGGATTCAGGCGTATGTGCCGACGAGGCCATAGACTATAATGGTGCTGATAGAGTCAACGTGTGCTCTGTCATAGTAACATAGTAACTTGGGTTGAATAAAGACTTAGGTCCATCAAGTTCAACCTTCCTCCCCTAACTGTACATTTGGTCTAATTTAACTGTAACCCACAATGTTATGTGTATCAAGGAAATAATCCAACCCTTTTTTGAAAGCTGTTATAGTGTCGTCCATCACTACCTCTTGGGGTTGGCATTCCACTGTCTGACTGCTCTAACTGTAAAGAACCCTTTCCTGTTTAGGTTTAGGTTTTGGAATCGCCTTTTCATTTTCAGGGGTATACGGCTACTGGAGTCGGACACTCAGTTGTAGTAGACTGAGTCTAGGTGTCCGCCTCCAGTAAGCGTATATGCTCGAAAATGATGCATGTCAGAGCGCATGTTGACTCAGTTGGCACAATTATAGTCTATGGCCAAGTCAGCGCATATGCCCAAGTCCCGTTTTGCTGGGGGGTTTGGACGCAAGCCCCAACGGGACCACTGAACGTGGGCAAAAACACAATGTGATAGGAGCCTTACCGTGCAGTAAACAACAGTCTAACTTTCCGCTCCTGAACCCAAAATCTATAATATGGACCTGCCATGTGCTACATATGTGGCGCCCCGAGGATTCGGTTGCCACAGGGGTATTGCACCGCAACCAGAGGTGTAATATTCCACTGCCAGGTAAGGATGGAGTGTGGACCAGGGCTCAGTTAGCTGCACACACACACACCCCATTTCCGGGGGACAGCTCGACGGTGCTCCCAGCTGTGGGCACAACTGACCATGTCCCTGCCTGGAGTGGGGAGGGGGGAGAGAACCCAAGGATGTAGGAGCAGTAGGGGACAGTTTCTGGAGCATAGGAAGGAGCTCATTGGGTGCAGGTCACCTGAGCTTAGACACAGAGAGGCAGATAAAAGGTGGGAGCCATCTTAGAAGTTCAGATCAGAGATGCAGAAGTTCAGTCAGAGCTGACAGGGAGCTGTGGCTCAGCCTGAGCTCAGCTCCATGAGGCAGGCCTGGAGAGAAGGCCGGGGCCAGAGAAGAGAAGAGGAGAAGGAGAAGGAAGGAAAGAAAGAGGAGAGATAGAGGAGTAGAAAGGCTCCAGAAACAAGAAGGCAGAAGGGACCCTAAGAGAGCAGAACGGACAGCAACCGCTGCAAGCCCGCGTTATATCGGGTGAAGGGTCAGGCCGTGGAAGGGTAACGGATTCCCAAGTTGGTGGAGGTAAATCATCCCTCAGCCAAGAACCGGAGGTCGTGATCATTTATTGGTGCGACCCCTTGCTACACCCTCTAGGAAGGCACCACATAGGGTCAGGGAAACTGGCGCCAAGTTTTACCAGAGAAGGCTCGAGGCAGCCGGACAGAAGCGTGGTCACTGGTGGCACGAGAGGCCAGAGAAAGGATAGAAGGGGGTCCTGTGCCACACTCCTGAGTTGCCTGGGGGTTGACCGAGCCCCTCACCTGGTGGACGCAGCACGGCTTGGGCAGTCATTGCTGACAGAAGTGACTCGGATATCAACTGTGAGTAAAAGGCCTGAACTGCACCATTGGACTCTGTGTGATTTATGCTGCACCTGCACCATCACCCCCAGCATCCACCTACATTGCCCTGAGGCTACTCTCTTCCCGTGGGGAGTTATCCTATCCCTGTGCTGCACACCAACACCAGCCTCAGTGGTCTACCTTGCAGCAGCGGTTATCTCTGACCGCAATTCACAGGTGGCGTAGTCGGACATTCAAAACACTGATAAATAGACTGCCACACAATTTGATCTGACCACCCTGAGCCACGGGATCGGGTTGCCACTACTACCCCCAGCATCGCATAGAAGCCCGGTTCCGGGTGCCCCACGGCCCAGGGGGTGAGTCACATACAATACTGATGTTTTTCTATGTAGCAGACAAGCCTATGGGTCCTCGCAAATCCAAGGTCTACTTTTGCACCCTCTATACCTATGTAGGGCACATCTTGTGCTAATATAATGTTTTTTGCAAAATAACAAATTAATCTCTTCTCCATCAGAGAAATATTTCTGCTATGTTAGCCCGCAGTGCAATAATTGTGAATTACGCATCAGCTGTATGTTGTGACACCGTGCAACTAGCCGATGCTCCCATGGGTGTAACTGCAAGGAGCTGAGCTGTTACAGCAATACTCCTGGCTGGGGTTAAGACAAATATTGCAGCGGTGCTAAGTCGTTTTTTTTAACTCTTCATATTCCAAACTTCAATAGGCAGCCGAGCAGCAGAACATTATATGCCTATAAGCAGACACATGACCTAAATATATAGATATATCATCTTGTGTGAACTGTACAAGATAGTTAATGTATGAACTGGTGTAATCAAGTCCGGGCTAGAGAATGGAGCAAGAGTCTTATGGTCTTGTCCACCCATTCAAGATAATTCATGTCTGGATTCTGACAGAATCTGCTGAAAAATATGCACACGAAAAGGGTATTTTATGTCTTAGTCTTGTGTTCTGGAAAAACTCTACATGGAGTATTATATGAGAATTCTAAATCCCCTGCATGTTCTCTATTGCTCTGGATTCACTTGTGACTCCACCAACCAGGGAGCTTCAGAAATCTCCAGCTTCGTAATTCTGCGATAGATTTCCATAACAATCCAGAGCAGATTTGCCTAAAGAAAATGTGTCCCATGTGAGCACACCTTTACAATCAAAACAGCTTTCCTGCCACGCTCCTAAATTTTAATGATAGGGTTACGAGTTCCCAAATTGTCCTTGTTTGAATGTGTGTGGTCAAAAGGAATTTATATTGTGAGACTCCCTGGAGACTGGAATGTTGTGCAAAATAAAAGTTTGTTTTACAAGCTACATGTACAGTGAAAGGGGTTTTCCCACAAACAAAAGTTCATTTTAATCTATAGATCTTGGAATAATAATAATTTCCACAATTGAGTGTATTTCAATAAAATGTTCCTGTGCTGAGATAATCTTATAAATGTGCCCCTGCTGTGTACTGTGTAATGGTTGTGTCTGACAGTGTACAGAACATGGTCTGATCATACCACAGCTCCTGGGCAGGGGAGGAAGGAAAAGAGTATACAGACAGGACAGCACGGGATCACAGCTGAGTGTTTCTTTGAGGTAAAACATTATTTAAAAACAAGCAGGAATTGTTTTACCTCACAAAACGAATCAGCTGTGATTCCGTGCAGTCCTATCAGTATACTCTTTTGCTTCCTCCCCTGCCCAGGAGCTGTGGTATGATCAGACCGTGTTCCTGTACGGTCAGACACAGCCATTACACAGTACACAGCAGGGGCACATTTATAAGATTATCTCAGCACAGGAACATTTTATTTAAACGCATTCAATTGTGGAAGTTATTATTGTTTCAAGATCTATTGATTAAAATTAACTTTTATTCATGGGAAAGGAAAACCCCTTTAAGTCCAGAAATATTTGAAGAATGACAGAATTTTTGTGATTTGGATTTGGACTCTACATGCCACTATTTTTTATTTAAAATGAAACAACTGAGATGCAATTGAATGGGAGATTACCAGGTTTAAATAAAGAGGTTGAACAAAAATATCCTGTGAAATGTTTATCAATCACAACCATTTTTGTATAAAACCTCTCTATAAAAGTAATTGGTCTAATTCACCTTACCATAAATAAAATGTTAATTTTTAATACTTTGTAGAGATTCCTTTGCAGGCAATGACTGCCTGAAGTCTGGAAGCCATGCATGTCACCAAACTGTGTGTTCCTCCTTTGTGATGCTTTGCCGGCCTTTACTGCAAGTGACTTCAGTTTTTGCTTTTTTGTGGTTCTTTCTGCCTTAAGTTTTGTTGTAAGCATGTGAAATGCTGCTCGATGGGGTTGAAATCTGGTGATTGACTCAACCATTGCAGAATATTCCACTTTTTTGCGTCATAATGGTAAAGAAATCCAGGAGTTTTTTGTTTTGGGTCATTGTCCATCTGTACTGTGAAGCACCGTCCAATCAACCTTGCTGCATTTGGTTGAATCTGAGCAGAAAGTATAGCCCTGTACACTTCAGAATTAATCCGGCTGCTTCAGTACATCATCAATAAACACTAGTGACCCAGTGCCATTGGAAGCCACGCATGCCCGTGCCATCACACTGCCTCCACCATGTGCTACAGAGGATGTGGTGTGCTTTGGATCATGAGCGGACGCAAACCTTCTCCATACTTTTGTCTTACCATCATTCTGGTACAGGTTGATTTTAGTTTCATTTGTCCAAAGTATGTGACGCACCCACTGGGCCGTGTGTGCAAGCGTGTGGATTACCCGGAGTCGGGTCTCTGGGGGTTGTAGTGTCCGTGGCGGCGACCCGGTCCCGTGGCTCAGGGTGGTCAAACCAGTGGCAGTCTTTATAGGGTTTTTGTGGTTTAATGTCCGACTACGCCACCCGTGGATTGCGGTCAGGGTGTACCGCCGCTGCGAGGCAGTCCGCTGAGGCTGGTGTGGTGTGCGCAGCTAAAGATGGGATAACTCCCCATGGGAAGAGTATGGCCTCAGGGCAGGGAATGTGGATGATGGGAGTGATGGTGCGCGGGCGTCCCAGTACTAGTAGTGCTGTATGCGGTGAGAAAGCAGGAACGACTCAGAGTCTTTGCAGTGCAGTTCAGGGTCTTTACTGATGATATTAAGGCAGACCCTCCCGGTAGTACTGGCTAGCATAAGGGGCCTGGTCAGTCTGTGAGCAAGCAGGAGTTCCCTTGGCCAGGTGGAGTTGTAGGCCTCCCTGTCTATCTGCACTCTTCCTGGCTACCTTGCTGTAAGCGAGTGGAAGTAGCCCACGTCCCTGAGTATACCGTGTGGTGCTCACCCGTATCGCTGGTGACTTGGGGCCTTCTGATAGCCTCCGCTCCTCGATGGTGGTGCTGATCCCTTCCTTGTGACTGAGCCTCCGGGCTTCTATGGCCAGAGGACCTGGAATCCCCTGCCGGCTGGGTTCTGCTGCTGGACTTAGAGGTTCCCACAGCCTCGGACTCCGTTGTCCGGTCGTAGTGTCTTCAGCCAGGACGAGCAATATCTGCTTCCAGTCCCTGGCACTCAGCTCCTGCTCCTACAGAGCTCCTAGCTGTTTCTTGCCCTGTGTCTGAAACTTCACTCCAGGCTCTGTCTAACTAACCCCGCCCCAGACCCAGTTTATATAGGGCAGGTTCCTCCCCTATCTGGCCTGGGACAGGAGGTGTTGCATGTTTAAGGGCTCCTGACCAGGAAACCTCCCACCTGCTCTCAGACGTAATGTTTCTATTACTGTGGTAACCAGACCCCTGGGGTGCCACATATGCTTTTCCTGAAAAGCGCAAGCTTCTTTAGATGTCTTTTGACAAAGTGTAATCAAGCCTTTCTATTTTCAAGGCTGATTAATGGTTTACACTTTGGGGTGAACCCTCTGTATTTGCTCTCATGAATTCTTCTCTTTATGGTAGGCTTAGATACTGAAGCACCTACTTCATGGAGAGTGTTCGTTACTTTAGTGGATGTTTTGAAGGGGTTTATCTTCACCATGGAAAAGATTCTGCGATCATCCACCACTGTTGTATTCTGTGGATGTCCAGGTCGTCTTTAGTTCCCAAACTCATCAGTGCACTCTTTCTTTTACAGAATGTACCAAACTGTTGCTTTGGCCACTTCTAACATTTCTGCTATGTGTCTGATAGATTTTGTCTTTTTTTTCAGCCTAATGATGGTCTGTTTCTTTTCCATTGAGAGATCCTTTGGCCGCATGTTGTGGGTTCACGGCAACAACTTCCAAATGCAAATGCCGCACCTGGAATAAGCTCCAGACCTTTTGCCTGCTTAATTGATGATGAATTAATGAAGGAATAGCCCATGCAACTCTTTAAAGAGCTTTTAAGATAATTGCCCAATTACTTTTGGTCTGTTTAAAAAGAGGCAACTACATATTAAAGCGCTGTAATAGGAATTTTTCTATGTACGCCCCAGCTCAGGGGTATAATTACAATAAAGAGGCACTGAGGTTATTATTATAAGGCAGGCACAATGAGAGGCTGGAAGAGCATTATTATAAAGAGGCACTCGGGGGGATCGTTATCCTTATTGGGGAAGCACAGGAGGCATTATTACTATAAGAAAGCATGGGGGGGTTATTATTATAAAGAGGTAGTGGGTCTTATTATTATTATTATAAGGGGTCAAGGGGGATTATTATTATTATAGGAGGCACAGAGGAATTATTATAAGGAGGAACAGGGTATTATTAATGTGCATGGTACGGAGTTGCATTATTACTGGTTTGCCACTATCTGGTTTGTGTAGAGATGGGAGAATCTGAGGAAGAGGCAGAAATAGCAGTAAGCCAAATATGTCACACAATTGCAGTTGACACTTTGAGACTGACAAACCTGCCAGATGAATAACTGTACTGCAGCTGTACATCTTGTAAGGGCTTTATAATTAGCAGCTTTTAATACATTATGCATGATGGATAGCTTTTTAAAAGCTGTTCATTATATATAATACAGTAGTAGTAGTAATAAGCAATGTGTTAATACAGCAAAATAACCAATACTCACCTATTGAATATCCCCCCCACACACACTCCAGCACCGGTGCTCAGCTGGTCCCAGTGATTACTGATTTACTTGTTCTGTAGCAATGAGATCCTGTCCATGACATGACTGCTGTAGATAACCACTGGCCTCTGTGATCTTGTACTGTATATGAGAGCATCACCAATGAGATCAGTGATTGACTACAGCTGTCATATGTCATCAGTATAGGGAAAGACCTGTCAGTCAACCATAGCCGAGCAGAGAGAAGCCAGTGGGCAGAGAGGAGCAGAGGAGGAGTGGAGGTTGATCATGTGCACTACCACTCCATTCATTCTAATGGGCGCATCAAAGATTAGCCGAGAGCTGTGCTCAGCAATGTTTGGCGCTCCCATTTAAAATGAATAAAGAGATAGCATACGTGATTGACCACCGCTCCATTCAGCCCCATTTCTCAGGATCTATGGTGGCCAGAGGTCTGACCCCCAGCAATTAAAAAGTGATCACCTATCCTATGGATAGATGATAACTTTCAAACTTGAGAACACCCCTTTAAGGTTGCAATCTTGAGTGATCGTTATTGAGAACATTTTGTTGTATACTACTTCAACAATATATTTAGGTATTCCGTTTTTCTTATGTTTGTATAGACTTGGAATGTGATGACAATAGGGCCATGTGGTCATGAACTTGACGTTTTCTGCACAGTCTACTGAGGTTTGCGAAAGATTACAACAGCCATAAATAGCCCCTATTGTTCCTCCTACCAGCATACCGAACACTTGATTATTATCAAACACTGAAATATTTGCTTGCTAGAGTGACTAAGACTTTTTGACTTTAACAGTCTACACTTATTTTTATAATAGCAACTCTTTATAGCGAACCTTCAGACATTGGTGAATCATAGGACGTAGGAGAGATGTGATATTTGCTATAGTTAAATGCGGCCATAAAATTAGCAGTTTCCAAGAATTTTGTATGTTTGTCAATTTAAATTGGATGTCTGCAGCATTTTTATTTCTAATATAAAATGTATTTATTTTATAGTATTTCTTTGTAGAGGTCTATGAGATACAAATCTTATCAGTGAGTGACAGGCTTCTTTGTGTAAGTTTGCACACAAAGATCATTGCCAATAAGCCACAAGACTTGTGAGCCAATAATGTGCAGGATTTCAAATGAAAATATTGAAATTCCTACTGAACATTTTTCCACAAAAAATATCAATCTGCTTCTCTACCTGCTCTATAACGATAAAATTATAACATTTTGGATATCTACAGCCACCACTAGAGAGAGTTTGAGAGCTTACTGCATACTGTTTTGTGATAGAACTCAATATATAAAATGTACAAAGTAGGCTCATAGACTCCACCTAGTGGTAACTGTAGGTATACCAAATTTTATTATTTAACTCATTCCTTACCTTAAATAGCTACATGTTGATATGAAATATTTTTTTTTTTTATAATTATTTTATATATTACACCATAATTATGTGAGTTGGTATGCCACCATAAAATGGATTTTATAATAGACAGACTTGGTAATCTTTTTCAACTTTCAGGATCTTTTGATGAGGACTCCAGCCTCGGAGGTTATGAGGGTGCATCTTATACCCTCAACACCATACAGTGACAGCATCAAGTGTAATCAAATAATTGTCAGTTTTGGCAATTTTTTAATCCTGGAAGCTGTGAGAGAAATGTATTCTTAACACTGATAGGTGAGACACAGCGGCAGTCAAAGTCATGAACCAACTAAGGACTGTGACATCCTATATTGCCCAGGTACAGGAAGGGGTTAAATGCTTGATGTCTTGACTTTAGAGATGAGTAAGGCCTCTTGTCCAACAATTACATCAGTGATCCATGGCTGCCGACGGGAGCCCAGCAAAACGCCTCATACGTACCAGAATCTCTGACACCTCCTGTGATTATTATATCTGACATGACGTCATGTCAGGCCTACAAGTCAGAAGAGGCACAGGGGATGTAGGTGGTGGTTATGCAGGGCTCCCAGATGACAGCCATGGAAAACTGACTGCAAATGGGTTTGCCCATCTCTATTTAAAGGGACTTAAAGGGACTACTGCACGATCCCAGCTTAGTCAATTCAAGAAATAATAAGCATTTGTTCAGCGGCTCCAAAGACATTATAAAAGCGACGTTTGGCTCACATATAAATACCAGTGTGATCCAGTGTGACCGGAGCGATGCTTGAAACTGTTGAGGATGGCAATCATTGAGCATATTATCATACTTGCACTATATTACATATTTCATGGGAGTGCTTCTTTAAGAAAACAATGGGCAGTTGCAGATTGGTCACTTTGGCAAATAATATCCACTTGCTTGTGTAGCACCCTGAGGATTCGGCTGCTACAGGGGTATTGCACCTCAACCCAGAGGTGTGATATTCCACTCCCGGGTAAGGATGGAGTGTGGAACTGAGCTCAGAAAGCTGCATGCACTACACACATCCCATTTCCGAGGAGCAGACCAACGGTACTCCCACTTAGAAATGTGCAGGTACGACCGAGTCTGTTCCTGGCTGGAGTGGGAGGGGGGTGGTACATCCCAGTAGTGTAGGGGCAGATAGGGGGAGCAGCCTGGGTAAAGATAGGAGCTCATTGGGTGCTGGTCACCTGAGCTCACACATAGAGGGAGTATTTAAGGTGGGCACCATCTAAGATCAGGGTCAGTCTGCCACAGTCGGTCAGTCTGTGAGAAGTCAGAGGAAGAGAGCAGAGCAGCCCCAGAGCAAGAGTGAGAGAAGAGAGAAAGAGAGACCCAGAGGGGGAAACAAAAAGGAACTCTGAGAACCCATATACAAACCTAGGGTGAAGAGTTGGCAATAGGGTACCGGATCCCAAACTGGTGGGGGCTAAAGCACACCTCAGCCAGAGACCGGAGGCCGTGGGCAGGATCTGCCACGGCCACCCACCACATCCACCCTGAAGGCAAACCACGTGTAGGGTCAGGGAACCCAAGGCCAAGGGTCTCCCAACAGAAGGCCCGAGGGAGCTGGACCTAGGTGGATCCCTGGTGGGGACGGCCAGAAGAAAGGACAAGAAGGAGGGCTCAGGGACACGCTCCGGACTTACTTGGGGGTTGGCTGAATCCAGGACCTGGTGGACGCAGCACGGCTCGGGTGGTCACTCAAGGCCGGAGTGACCGGAATATCTGCAGTAAGTAAACACCCTGAACTGCACAACCCGACTCTGTCTTTACTTATCATCTACGCTGCACCACCACAACCCCCATCCTCTGCACCTGACCCCCTGAGGCCATACTCCTCCCGTTGGGGGTTATACTATCTAAAGCTGCACCAACACCATCAGCCTCAGCGGACCCTGCTGCAGCGGCGGCCGTAGTGACCGCAATCCAACGGGTGGCGTAGTCGACATAAAGAACTTTGTAACATCTGTAGGACTGCCACATACTCTGAGCTTGACACCCTGGGCACGGACCGGGTCACAGCCACTCGGAGACTACAACCCCCATCTGATCCGGCTCCGGGTATTCCCCTAAAGAATATGGCCCAGGGGGTGCGTCAACTTTGGCGTAGTCGGCAGGATTACGTGCCCACAACAACCGGGTACTGCGTGCCTGAAGAAAAGAACAAGTTTACCTCAAAAAGAAGTCTCCTGCCGGTTCCGGAGGGTCCCCACCATCGGACTCCGTCACAGATCGATTCCCGCCGGTTGTCCGCCATTAACAGCTTTTTCCCGCCATCTGCAGAGTTTCCCGCCACTGGGAGACGATTCCCGCCATTTCCAAAGGTTTCCCGCCTTGGAAGAGCGGACGCCATTATGGGCGTGCCAGAGGATGGCAAGAGGCCACCTCCCATCGTGGGCCAGGACCGAAAATGGCGCCAAAAGTGGAAACCGCCCCCACCAACAGAGACTGTGATGCTAGAGGTGTCTGTCAGCGTGAAAGAACTGCCCCTGGAGCTGACAATCACCAAGTGGCCCCGGGACCGCCCTCGAAGTGGGAGGACTGAGAAGGAGAGAGCAAAGATGGGTGTCGCCTGGAGCAGTCTGGAGAGAGCGCACCCGGAGACAAGAAGCCTGGAGCAGAGTCCAGAAAGAGCCTACCCGGAGATGGAGGGAGAGCCAGGCAGCACCGACCCAGTGGTCAGGAGCCTGATGCGGGCCGCCACTCCAGGCAGCACCGACCCAGTGGTCAGGAGCCTGTTGCCGGTCGCCACTCCAGAAGGCCTGCTGGAGACAACGAGAGGAGAGCAGAGCAGCACCGACCCGTTGGTCAGGAGCCTGCTAGAAGCAACGACCCCACTAGGCTTAGTGGAGGTCTTGGCACAGCTCCCCCGAGATCGGGAGTGTGCACAGACTGCGCTGGAGGGCCTCGCACGGAGGATGGCCCGGGTGCAGCGAGAGACGTTAGCAGAATGGAGCCGTGAGATGGCCCAGCAGACAAGAACCCGTCAGCGGAGCACGCCACCCGAGACGAGGAGAGAGACCGCCTCTGAGGATGGCGCAGGAGGACTGAAGGCCGGAGACGGCGCCGAGAAGGGAGCCGAACGAAAGGAGGCAGGTAAAGGGGACGTCTCTACCCCAAACCGGGAAACCGCGTACCTGCCCCAGCTCCCCGTCGCAGAGCCCGAAGTATCCCCTGCCGTGCCCGTAACCGCAACGTCACCGCCACAGACTAGGCCTCAACCGGAAGCCGCAGCCGCGACCCCTGTGACGTCACATGCCTCGACCCCGAGCGTGACCAAGCAGGAAGTACCACCAGCCTGGTCGCAGGGCCTAGTACCCCCGGGCGCCGCAATACCAACAGCGCCCCCTACCTCCGCGGAGCCACCGGCCTGGTCGCAGGGCCAAGTAGCCCAGGGCGCCGCCGTCCTTACGGTGCCCTTCACTTTCCAGGTGCCCCAGGCCTGGCCGCAAGGCCTGGGCAACCCGGGCGCCACCACCACCGCGCCCATAAAACCAAGAGTGCCGCATCTGGGAGAAGATCTGTTCGCCCAACATACGTGCCCGGATGTGCAGCCCTTTATATGGCCACCGGAGTTTCACCATCCCCGACTCCGGAAAGAGAGACCCCTAGACGAACCCCTGATTCCGGTTCCAAAGCCCGTAAAAAGGACCTCGCCCCCGCTAGAGGAGGCACAGTTTGAGTGGGACCCCACCGGAGAAGACCTCATGGGGTTCACTCAGGAGACTCGGGCAGCCGCAGCGGAGCGTGCAGAGTGCTGCCGCCAGCAGCTCGAGGTCTTTGAGAGGGAGCGGAGAGAGAGGCGGGTCCGGGAACAACAAGCCCAAATAAAGAGCGCGGAGCAGAAGAGCCGGGCCAGGAGGAGTCCCCGTGCAGCTCATGGTCCCCCTTCCACCGGGACTGTGATCAAGTTTAATATGCAGCACGGGTGGGGCTTCATCCGAGATCACCGCACCCCAGGCGACGTCTTCGTGACAAGAAGAGACGTTGAGTCCCACCTACCGGAGGGACACAGAGGTCGTGACCTTTATATAGGGGACGAGGTCACCTTCACCCGGCACAAGTGTGCCAAAGGACCCTACGCCCTCAATGTGCATCGCCTGACGGAGGAGGAGCTGCGGTGTGAAGAGGAGCAAGAGGACCCGGACGGGTCTGAAGCTAAAGGTAACCACAAAGAAAGAGCAGGAGGATGCCGTCGTTAAGTACAGCAGAGTACAAGCTGTATATAGTTGCCCGTCGGGGCACAGTGAACTGTTGTTGCTAATATAGTCCCCGTTGGGACCAGAGAATTGAACTGTTACCCGTATTTCCCTTAATCCCACTGACCGAGGACTGAGAGCGGTCATCCCTATTCCCATTAGCTGGCCGAGGACTGAGAGCGGCCCTACTACCCCTTGTAAATAGTTGCGCTTCCTAAAGCGCCCCCTACCGGTTTTATAGGAAAACCATTTTTTCTAAGAGAAACTGTTGCACTTTTCCCGGGCACACGTTGCACAGTGTCCGGAGGAGGAACCAGAAACAAGAATGTTAATATGAAAAGTTTTATGATGCTGCTAATATATATGTTTTATATGTTTTATTATGTTGTTTATGAAAAAAAAATTGTATGTTTGGATGATGTTTTATATCTTACAGCCCGAGGACGTGCTGTGATTTACCAGGGGGGAATGTAGCACCCTGAGGATTCGGCTGCTACAGGGGTATTGCACCTCAACCCAGAGGTGTGATATTCCACTCCCGGGTAAGGATGGAGTGTGGAACTGAGCTCAGAAAGCTGCATGCACTACACACATCCCATTTCCGAGGAGCAGACCAACGGTACTCCCACTTAGAAATGTGCAGGTACGACCGAGTCTGTTCCTGGCTGGAGTGGGAGGGGGGTGGTACATCCCAGTAGTGTAGGGGCAGATAGGGGGAGCAGCCTGGGTAAAGATAGGAGCTCATTGGGTGCTGGTCACCTGAGCTCACACATAGAGGGAGTATTTAAGGTGGGCACCATCTAAGATCAGGGTCAGTCTGCCACAGTCGGTCAGTCTGTGAGAAGTCAGAGGAAGAGAGCAGAGCAGCCCCAGAGCAAGAGTGAGAGAAGAGAGAAAGAGAGACCCAGAGGGGGAAACAAAAAGGAACTCTGAGAACCCATATACAAACCTAGGGTGAAGAGTTGGCAATAGGGTACCGGATCCCAAACTGGTGGGGGCTAAAGCACACCTCAGCCAGAGACCGGAGGCCGTGGGCAGGATCTGCCACGGCCACCCACCACATCCACCCTGAAGGCAAACCACGTGTAGGGTCAGGGAACCCAAGGCCAAGGGTCTCCCAACAGAAGGCCCGAGGGAGCTGGACCTAGGTGGATCCCTGGTGGGGACGGCCAGAAGAAAGGACAAGAAGGAGGGCTCAGGGACACGCTCCGGACTTACTTGGGGGTTGGCTGAATCCAGGACCTGGTGGACGCAGCACGGCTCGGGTGGTCACTCAAGGCCGGAGTGACCGGAATATCTGCAGTAAGTAAACACCCTGAACTGCACAACCCGACTCTGTCTTTACTTATCATCTACGCTGCACCACCACAACCCCCATCCTCTGCACCTGACCCCCTGAGGCCATACCCCTCCCGTTGGGGGTTATACTATCTAAAGCTGCACCAACACCATCAGCCTCAGCGGACCCTGCTGCAGCGGCGGCCGTAGTGACCGCAATCCAACGGGTGGCGTAGTCGACATAAAGAACTTTGTAACATCTGTAGGACTGCCACATACTCTGAGCTTGACACCCTGGGCACGGACCGGGTCACAGCCACTCGGAGACTACAACCCCCATCTGATCCGGCTCCGGGTATTCCCCTAAAGAATATGGCCCAGGGGGTGCGTCACTTGCAAGTGTCATTAATGGCCTCCTTAAGGACCTGACTTTCTAACAAAAGTCGGTTCCCATTTTCTGAGTTGTGGGGTCCCGACATGCAAGTTGCCACAGGGAGATTTATAAGCTGTGTATGCTATACACCGGGAATCTAACTCCAGCACCTATCTGAAGTAAGATTTCTGGCATTGAACATGGAGGAGCACATCATTTGTCAGACAGTCCAGATTCATGAGAAGGCGTCCACCTCTTTATGAATCAGGAGCGTCTGACTCGACAACGTCCCCTCATGAACATTGGAGAGAAAATTACCTGTGTTGATGAATCTAGACCATATCCTCTTCAGAGGGGAAAGAGGGGAAGAGGACAGGAACTCTAGTGCCTCCTATTACAAGAAGTAGCAACCCTAAAAGTCAATATTGACACTTTAAAGGGCCTTGCCAAATAACTTTTTTAACAGAGCTATTTTCTCAAGCAGAATTACCATAAACGCTTGTTCTTCACAGGGTAAATCACTAATATAGTAAATGGAATTGTAGAACAGGTATAAGATTGTTTCTGCAGAACTGTCCTATAAATGAATCTCTTTACCATTGTTCACCAGAACACTATAGTCATCCCAGTCTCACACGTGTAATATGCTCCTAATATAGTTCACTGTCAAGCCACCAAACTAAAAGAAAGTCAGAGCTTGTCTGGTGTAATTAAGTCAACAGTGACTACATTGTTGACTTGGAGGACGGTTCCAAACCATTCTGAGGATTTAAAGCCCAGGGGAAAAAGGAAACACGTTTTGATGGGAAAATTAGCCATTCCACCCAATGTGTGGGTGCCCATAGCAGACCACACCTGTTAAACTTTCCTGATGGTTTGTAGACAAGGAAGAAACTCTCGACTGTAAAAGAAAAAAATCATTGAATTAATTCCCGTCAGTCAACACTTTTTATAAAATGCTTACAGCTTACCTCACTTTCAAAGGAAAAATCTTAATAGCTGTACTTTTTCCCTGGGTGTTGGCTTTACCCCAATTACAATGCTATTCAAGGAACAATTACATTATCAGCAAATTGCTAAGAAGACAAATCAGCACATACAGTGTGAAATCTCGCAAAGTACAAGGATAGTTAAGGTTTTTAAGCATTTTTAGTTTGTTTAAAACTTTGTTTTTTTTAAATGTCTTTAAATCTATGCCATATGGCAGAAATTATTGTCAACTTGGATTTAAAGGGAACCTGTCACTTAAGTCATGCTGCCCAAACTACAAGCAGTAAAATCTTTTCAGCTTAATCCTGCCATAACAGTGTCCTCCCTTGCGCCATGCTCTAGTGGCAAGCAAAGTCGGGGGTCAAAAAGTAAAATAATGGAGCTGCTTGAAAGGCGATTTGTGACCAAATAAACACACCATTCTGCAAGTAGGAACACAGCACAAAGCTCAGCTTTGAAGTGCAAGGTAAGAAAGGACTGGAATAGGCTGTGGTTATATTTCTGTAATGCAGTCACTTTTCAAAGTCCACATGATGGCCCCAACAATTGGACCTCCCATTATTCTTCTCACCATGACTTAAATTGCTGTAGAATCCTATGGTGATTTAAGTCCTGTCTAGCAACACCATGGCTTACCCAGGTCTGCTATAGATTATACAGACATCCCTATAGTGTACACCTATGTATATAGAAAGATAGAACAGAATGTGCAAAAGGAATAATGTCTACGGTACAACTTTTTTTTTCTTACCTAAATGTGCACAATATTTTTTGTTCATTCATTTTTATTATACATTTACAGAGGCAAATTGCCTTCATAGATTTATTGTTATTATTATTATTAATGATTTATTTTAAAGCACCATTAAATGAGTTGTCACACCATATTGGTGAACTCCCTATGTGATAAATTATTAATATGAGTTCAGTTGGGGAAAAACACCCATCACCATCACTGATGAGCTGAAAACCACTTCTATTCTTTTGAATAGGAGATGTCCTGCAGTGATCCCTACACATTGAATAGAGCTGCACAGGAGATACCATTGACAGATCAGCAGAACAGCTCCTATGTAAGGTGCCTCAGCGAGGTAGTCGTGGGCAAGCTGTAGCCCCTGCTCGCTCTGGCACCCTACAGACAATACGTATCCTCCCTCTGATGTGTGGCTGTGTATGTGGTGCTCTCCACTTAGTTCCAACCATCCGATCGCGGCTGTCTCCAGGCATTTCTCTTCTGGGACCAGGGCAGCAATAAATTCAGAGGACACAAGGTTCTTAACCATAACTTGGACTTTACTTGGGGAAGAGGAATATGTACAATATTTACAGGCAGATATAATGGATAAGGCCCGACAGGTTATTATCTCCCTCACAGGCGCTGGCAACATCTTCAGCCCTGATTTCCTCTTTAGGTGAAGCATCTCTGTGACTCTAATCTCTAGCCCAAGAGACTCTTCTGCAATACCAGCAGTGTTCCGGATCCAATATCTCCCCCACGTCTTAGTCTGGAGTCCTATTTATCTTCCTCTGCTATCTGCAGACTAGAAGTGCCCCGGGTTCTCAATACCTCCTTTGAGCTTCTCCGGCCGGCTAACAGGACTCTTGCGCAGGGAGATCTTTACACTGATGATCCCACTATCTGAAGGTATGGAACTCCCATCTACCCTAGCAGCCACCATATACTCAGGCTGCCCGTATGGTTCACTGTCCTAACTCTTACTACTCATCACTTCCTGCTTCTTGGAAACTAAGCAGGGATTTTCCTAATGTGCCCACCCTTTGTGGGCTGCCATCACACAGCATTAACCCCATCACTGTCTGTAACACTGCTAGCAGACTCAACCTGACATCTGCACCCAAGACAGTGGCATCTTGTGGCTGGTTACAAGTACTGCAGCCCACAAGGAATTATGCCAGGAACAAGCTCTATAAACACTCAAGGCTTGATCAGGCACTAAGTTCCCCCTCTACTCTACTGACTGGACCACTGAAGCTAACCCCTTAGCTTGGCCTACCAACAGTTCAGAGAGGTCTAACTATGGGAATACTTTTCTTTAACTACTTCAGTGCCAAAGGAAGGCTACGTCCTTCCCCACTATTAAACCTATTCAAAAGATTATTTTTGAGTTGTTCTGCAGTACCCGGCAGTAGCCACTACATAGGAATAAACTAAACCTATTGTAGCATCGGCGTCTCTGCCCCCTGCCAGGCAGAGACGCCGTCCCTCTCACCTCCCCGCTCCCCGCGCGGCGTCCTCCTGTGCGCCTCATCCCGCTGCTGCCGGCGCGCGCAGCTTCCCGGGCACTGTGCTTAGGGCACGCGCGTGCTCCCTCTCCCTTAAAGGGGCCGCGCGCCATCCTAAGGAGTCCCCGGCCAATAGCCGAGGGTCCTCCCATATATAAGGCACCTCCTCCAAAATGGAGGTGCCCAAGCAAAAGTTTATGCACAGCATACTTACCTCTGCTTCAGCCCTCAGATCCAGTTGCCAGCCTGACTACTGTTCCAGTCCACCAGTCTGACTACTCTCCAGTCCGACAGTCTGCCTTCCACTATACCCGCCAGTCTGTCTATGGGCAAGTCCGCCTGCTTACCAGGAAGCACCTGCCAGTTACCTGCCGTGCCTGCTAGCCCGCTCACCTGGGAGCACTCGCCTGTTACCTGCCTGTTACCTGTTAGCCTACCTGGAGGCTCCTGCTGTCACTTGCCGTGACCACCCGCCTGCTAACCTAGAGACTTCAGCCTGCTTTGCCGTCACTTGCCGTAGCCTACCTGGAGGCTCCTGCTGTTGACGCGCCCCCTGGGCCGTGTGTGCACGTGCGTGGGTTACCCGGAGCCGGGTCTCTGGGGGTTGTAGTCTCCGTGGCGGCGACCCGGTCCCGTGGCTCAGGGTGGTCAAACCAGTGGCAGTCTTTATAGGGTTTTTGTGGTTTAATGTCCTACTACGCCACCCGTGGATTGCGGTCAGGGTGTACCGCCGCTGCGAGGCAGACCGCTGAGGCTGGTGTTGTGTGCGCAGCAAAGGGTGGGATAACTCCCCATGGGAAGAGTATAGCCTCAGGGCAGGGAACGTGGATGATGGGAGTGATGGTGCGCGGGCGTCCCAGTACTAGTAGTGCTGTATGCGGTGAGAAAGCAGGAACGACTCAGAGTCTTTGCAGTGCAGTTCAGGGTCTTTACTGGTGATATTAAGGCAGACCCTCCCGGGAGTACTGGCTAGCATAAGGGGCCTGGTCTGTCTGCGAGCAAGCAGGAGTTCCCCTGGCCATGTGGAGTTGTAGGACTCCCCGTCTATCTGCACTCTTCCTGGCTACCTTGCTGTAAGTGAGTGGAAGTAGCCCACGTCCCTGAGTATACCGTGTGGTGCTCACCCGTATGGCTGGCGACTTGGGGCCTTCTGATAGCCTCCGCTCCTCGATGGCAGTGCTGGTCCCTTCCTTGTGACTGAGCCTCCGGGCTTCTATGGCCAGAGGACCTGGAATCCCCTGCCGGCTGGGTTCTGCTGCTGGACTTAGAGGTTCCCACAGCCTCGGACACCGTTGTCCGGTAGTAGTCTCTTCAGCCAGGACGACCAATATATCTGCTTCCAGTCCCTGGCACTCAGCTCCTGCTCCTACAGAGCTCCTAGCTGTCTCTTGCCCTGTGTCTGGAACTTCACTCCAGGCTCTGACTGACTAATCCCGCCCCAGACCCAGTTTATAAGGGCAGGTTCCTCCCCTCCCAGGACTGGGCAGGAGGTGTTGCATGCTTATGGGCTCCTGACCAGGAAACCTCGCACTTGCTCTCAGACGTAATATTTCTATTACTGTGGTAACCAGACCCCTGGGGTGCCACACTGTCACTTGCCGTGACCTCCTGCCTGTTACCTAGAGACTTCAACCCGCTCTGCCGTCACGTGCCGTGACCACCTGTCAACTATCCAGAGACTTCTGCCTGCCTGTTGTGTCCATCCGCTATACCGGTCAGTCCCAGTCTGCTGACCCGTGGGAGCCACCTGCCCTCTTACAAGGTCATCCCCAGAGTAGCACCTGGTCCCTTTGCTCGGTCCCTCCCTGGTCACGGAGTCGTTAGCTGCCGTACGACCAGGGTCGGTCTGAGTTGATACTTAGTTACGCCCCTCTGAGTCCCTCCTTGCACCGCGGCACAGAGGTTCCACCACCCGGATCCGTAACACCTATGAGGGAAACAAAATGAGCATATACCCTGCTGTAAGTAAATAGTAATAGTACATATAAATAACATAGGGTACTTAGTAAACACTGCTTTTGATCAAGAAAGTGTAAAAGCCATCCCACCGCGACAAGGTGTACCCAAATCGGGACGGGAAACAAATAATAGTTGTAAATGAGATATAGTCAGCAGTGGGGACCACAAGGATCTGTTTTATGACCAATTCTTTTTAATTTGTTTATCAATGACCTTTTCCTTATTCACCCCTTTACAACCCAAGGTGGTTTGCACGTTAATGACCAGGCAAATTTTTACAATTCTGACCACTGTCACTTTATTAGGTAATTACTCTGGAACGCTTCAACGGATCCCCCTGATTCTGAGACTGTTTTTTCGTGACATATTGTACTTCATGGTTGTGGTAACATTTTTTCGATATCACTTGTGTTTATTTGTGAAAAAAACAGAAGTTTGGCGAAAATTTTGAAAATTTAGCAATTTTCAAAATTTTAATTTTTATGCCCTTAAATCAGAGAGATCTGTCAAACAAAATAGTTAATAAATAACAATTCCCACATGTCTACTTTACATCAGAAACATCGGAACCCCAATTTTTTTTTTTTACTAGGGAGTAGTGTTGAGCATTCCGATACTGAAATATCGGGTATCGGCCGATATTCGCGGTATCGGAATTCCGATACTTAATTCCGATACTTTTACAATATCGTATACCGGAATCGGAAGTTCCCATAATGCCTGCGCTCTGCAGTGTCTGTGAAGGATGACAAGTTGGATGGCAGCGCTCAGCTGAGATCCAGCCTGTCATCAGAATGCCATCCCAGCGGGGGAGAATTCTCCTGATTGTTTAAAAGCCGGCGGGCGGTAAAAAGCCGCCGGCTTTTAAACAATCACACAGCCCCATACTGCTTCCCCGCAGCCTCCCACCCCGATCCTCCGCTCCCCTCGCCACCTCCAATCCCAATCGTAAATTAGAACCGGGCGGGGAGCGCAGCACCAAGGAGCGAAGGACCCGGGCGGGGAAGCCGGCAGTGAAAAGACTTCACCGCCGGCTTTCCCGTTCTGTGCTGCGCTTTCCCGCCGGTTATTTCAAATGAACAGCTGAGGTATCAGGTGATGCTGATCAGCTGTTCATTTGAAGTAGCCGCGGTGGCCTCAGAGGGTTCATGTGAGTTCATGCTTGACTGCATGAATTCACATGAACTTTCCCACGGCCGCACAGGTCAGCCACACCTCCCAGACCATCAGACCGGTCATGATTAGTGTGTGTGCGGGTGTCTGTGCGGGTGTCTGTGCGTGTGTGTGCGGGGTGTCTGTGCGATGTTTGTGCGGGTGTGCGGGTGTGTGCGTGCAGGCAGACATAGGCCGATGTGACACTACTACTCCCATCGGCCTATGTCTGTCCCCCGTCCACTCGTGCCAGCAGGATCAGCTCGATGGGAGCAGTAGTTCCCATCAGCCTGATCCTGCTATATAAATTGCCCTACTGTGTCCCCAATAAATTTTAAATACATGTCATTGGTGGCCAGTGGTTACCTACAATAAATTAGTTCATACATTACCTGTCCCCGCCGATCGCCACCTAAAATAAAGTAAAAAATAAAAAACTACACCTATACTCACCTAGACACCTAATTCCCCGAAGCCATCGATCTCCTGTAATAAAATATAAAATAATAAACCACAACCTTATCCTTACCCCTCCGTAGTAGTCCACGAGCGTCCCACGAAGATCTCCAGTTCAGAGCAGCCACATAGAATGTGACCGCTCTGAACCGCTGCCGCCGCTAGAATAACGGGGCCATAAGGGTTCACCGGAGTTCAGGCAGCACTGCTCCGGTTAGCTCCTTTACGGCCCTGCTGTATCGTGAGAAATTCCCACGGTACAGCACTGCCGTAAAGGAGGTCTCCGGAGCTGCGCTGCCTGAATGCACTCTGGTGACCTCAGTCAGTGGCTCCCGCTGCCGGGAGCGGACGTGTTCCCGGCAGCGTGAGCTTACAGCAGCCATGCACAGCTGTCACCATCTCCAGATGTGACAGCTGTGCATGGGAGATCAGCGCAGGAACGTGGACAGGTAACTATTATTTTTAGTAAACTAAGAATTAAAAAAATTGTGTGTTTTATTTCAAATAAATTATTTTTTTCTGGGTGTAGTGTGTTTTTTCTTTTTAACACTTTGTAGTTACTAACCTGGGCTTCATGGCAGCTGGCGCTGACATGAACCCCACCACTATTACCCCCTGCCACCGCACCAGGGCAGCGTGGAAGAGCGAGGCTAAGTGCCAGAATTGGCGCATCATATGGATGCGCCATTTCTGGGGCGGCTGACGGCTGGTGTTTCTAGCCTGGGAGGGGGCCATTATTCATGGTACCCTTCCTGGGCTATTAATATCAGCCCCCAGCTGTCTGCCTAGCCTTTGCTAGCTATTAAAATAGGGGGGACCCCACGTCATTTTTTTTGGTGGGGTCCCCCATTTTAATAGCTAGTAAAGGCTAGGTATTCAGCTGGGGGCTGATATTAGTAGCCTGGGAAGCTCCGTGGGTTTTACCCCCTTCCCAGGCTTCAAACATCTGCCCCAGCCGTCTGCTTAACCTCCGCTAGAGACTAAAATTATGGGGGATCCCACGCCATTTTTTTTTTAAATAAATCCTTTATTTTAACATTAAATGACATTTGAGGAGTTAATAAAGATGCAGTCCCTAAATTATTATTTATTTTTTAATTAATTTTTCCCAAAACTTTTGACGTGGGCTTCGCCATATTTTTGTATGCCAGCCAGGTACAGCATCCAGCTTCTATGAACGCGCCATTTTCTGGGGCGGCTGCGGACTGCAATTTTCAGCGGGGGGGGGGGCAGAAAGCTTGGGCCTCCCTGCGCTGCAGATTCCATCCCCCAGCTGCCTAGTTGTACCTGGCTGGACACATAAATAGGGAGAAGCTCCACGTTTTTTTTTTTTAATTATTTCATGAAATTCATGGAATAATTAAGAAAAAAAGGGCTTCCCGATATTGTTGTGTCCGGCCAGGTACAAATAGGCAGCTGGTGGTTGGGGGCAGCCCGTTCCTGCCTGCTGTACCTGGCTGGACACAAATATAGTGCAAAGCCCCACGTCAATTTTTTTTTAATTATTTCAGGAAATTCATGAAATAATTAAAAAAAATTTATGTGGGGCTTCGCCCTATATTTGTAGAAAAAAAGAGAGGGGTCGCTCACTGGTCTATTCGGGTGCTCTGAAGAAAAGAGTAATCTCAATTGCAAAAAGAACTTCGGCACTCCATACATGAATATATAAGAAATATTGTATCTAGACTAATGTCACTTTGAAAAATGAAGGTTTTTTTGCGCATAATTTGGCCAATTTATGTGTGCCCATCAACCACGACAAGGTCACCTTCGTATGATGGGAAACTACGCTACGCTACCACTGGATATGCCACTCTTGGGCTGTAAGCCTGTATGGACAATATGTCTCTGCTTGGGCTTTTAACCTACAATGTATGGGCTGGTAGAGCTAGTTAAAACCACCTGTGACTGAATGGGAGGGACACATGGTCAGAAAAAAGGCTGTCAAACTTCTAATAGTGTGAACACGTACCTGCTGCAATGCTCCAGGAGCGGGATCCCAAAAATGATTAATAGAAAAAAAGAGAGGGGTCGCTCACTGGTCTATTCGGGTGCTCTGAAGAAAAGAGTAATCTCAATTGCAAAAAGAACTTCGGCACTCCATACATGAAAATATAAGAAATATTGTATCTAGACTAATGTCACTTTGAAAAATGAAGGTTTTTTTGCGCATAATTTGGCCAATTTATGTGTGCCCATCAACCATGACAAGGTCACCTTCGTATGATGGGAAACTACGCTACGCTACCACTGGATATGCCACTCTTGGGCTGTAAGCCTGTATGGACAATATGTCTCTGCTTGGGCTTTTAACCTACAATGTATGGGCTGGTAGAGCTAGTTAAAACCACCTGTGACTGAATGGGAGGGACACATGGTCAGAAAAAAGGCTGTCAAACTTCTAATAGTGTGAACACGTGCATGTGACGTGCATGAGGTGCGCCGAGTTCATTGGACATGACCTCGGCTCATCTGGATGCCGTCACAGCCAGACACTGAGGAGAGCAAGCATGCCTGCGTTTCTCAGTGTCTGCGGGATGACAGGCTGGATGGCAGCGTTCTGCTGCGGTCCAGCCTGTCATCTCGATGTAGCAGAGCTGAAGCTGTCGTGGGAGCCATGGAAAGGTAAGGATGATGTTGCTTTATTATTTTACTTTTATTGCAGGAGATCGTTGGCTTCAGCTGGAATGGGCGTGATGGTAAGTATGGTTTAATTTAGAACAATAAAGAATTGTGTGTTTATTTCAATTAAAGGACTTTTTTCTGGGTGTTTGTGTTTTTTTTAAATACTTTACTAGAAATTCATGGTGGTCATGTCTAATATTGGCGTGACCCCATGAATTTCGGGGTTAGGGCCAGCTGATAATGCCAAGCTGGCCTTAACCCCTTTATTACCCAGTGAGCCACCGCACCAGGGCCCTGGATGAGTTGGGTACAGCGCCAGAAGATGGCGCTTCTATGAACGCGCCATTTTCCGGGGCGGCTGAGGACTGCAATTTGCAGCGGGTGGGGCCCAGAAAGCTTGGGCCTCCCTGCGCTGCGGATTCCAGCCCCCAGCTGCCTAGTTGTACCTGGCTGGACACAAAAATAGGGCGAAGCTCCACGTATTTTTTTTTAAATTCATGAAATTCATGGAATAATTAAGAAAAAAGGGCTTCCCTATATTGTTGTGTCCGGCTAGGTACAAATAGGCAGCTGGTGGTTGGGGGCAGCCCGTTCCTGCCTGCTGTACCTGACTGGACACAAATATAGGGCGAAGCCCCACATCAATTTTTTTTAATTATTTCATGAATTTCAGCCCCACATCAATTTTTTTTAATTATTTCATGAATTTCCTGAAATAATTTAAAAAAAATTGACGTGGGGCTTCGCACTATATTTGTGTCCAGCCAGGTACAGCAGGCAGGAACGGGCTGCCCCCAACCACCAGCTGCCTATTTGTACCTAGCCGGACACAACAATATAGGGAAGCCCTTTTTTTCTTAATTATTCCATGAATTTCATGAAATAATTTAAAAAAAAATGCGTGGGGCTTCGCCCTATTTTTGTGCCCAGCCAGGTACAACTAGGCAGCTGGGGGCTGGAATCCGCAGCGCAGGGAGACCCAAGCTTTCTGGGCCACCCCCGCTGCAAATTGCAGTCCGCAGCCGCCCCAGAAAATGGCGCGTTCATAGAAGCGCCATCTTCTGGCGCTGTACCCAACTCATCCAGGGCCCTGGTGCGGTGGCTCACTGGGTAATAAAGGGGTTAAGGCCAGCTTGGCATTATCAGCTGGCCCTAAGCCCGAAATTCATGGGGTCACGCCAATATTAGACATGACCGCCATGAATTTCTAGTAAAGTATTTAAAAAAACACAACACCCAGAATAAAGTCCTTTAATTGAAATAAACACACAATTCTTTATTGTTCTAAATTAAACCATACTTACAGTCACGCCCATTCCAGCTGAAGCCAACGATCTCCTGTAATAAAAGTAAAATAATAAAGCAACCTCATCCTTACCTTTCCATGGCTCCCACGACAGCTTCAGCTCTGCTACATCGAGATGACAGGCTGGACCGCAGCAGAACGCTGCCATCCAGCCTGTCATCCCGCAGACACTGAGAAACGCAGGCATACTTGCACTCCTCAGTGTCTGGCTGTGACGGCATAAAGATGAGCCGAGGTCATGTCCAATGAACTCGGCTCACCTCATGCACGTGACGCGCCCCTGGGCCTGTGTCGCGCTGCGGTGCGCACGCGGGAGCTTACCCGGAGCCGGATCCGTGGAGGGTTGTAATCTCGTGGCGGTGACCCGGTCCGTGCCCAGGGAGTCAAACTAGACGGCAGTCTATTAGTAGTAAATAGTTGATGACTACGCCACCCGTTGAGTGCAGCCAGGAAGCTGCTGCTGCAGGGCAGACCGCTGAGGCCGGTGGTAGGATTGTGCAGCGTGATAGTATAACCCCCAACGGGAGGGGTATGGCCTCAGGGCAGCCGACGTGGATGATGGGGGTAGCAGGAACCACTCAGAGACGGTACGGTGTAGTTCAGGGTCTTTACTGGTAACAACGACAGACCCTCCCGGAGTACTTGCTAGCAAACGGGGCCTGGTCAGTCTTTGAGCAGATGGGATCTCCCCTGGCCAGGCGTAGTTGTAGGCCTCCCAAACTGACTGTACTCTTCTGGCTACCTTGCTAGAAGCTGATGTAAGTAGCCCACGTCCCTGAGTGTACCGTGTGGTGCTCACCCGTATGGCCGGTGACTCGGGGCCTTCTAATGGCTTCCGCTCCACGATGGCGGTGCTGGTCCCACACGTGTGACCGTGCCTTCGGGCTTCTGGGCCAGAGGACCTGAAATCCCCTGCCCGACGGATTCTGCTGCTGGGTAGGAGTTAGTCCCCACAGCCTCGGACTCCGGGTCCGGTAAAGAATCTTCTTAGTCAGGGCGAGCTCTGTAGCTGCCAGCCCCTGACTCCTTGTAACTCTGCTGTTTCCTATGCTGCTTCTCTTCTCCACTCTCCTTGTCTGACTCACCCTGCCTCAGCCCCGGGTTTATACAGGGGAAGTTCTTCCCCTCCCAAGACTGGGCAGGAGGTGTGGCATGCACAGGATCCCTGACCAAAGGACCTCCCACCTGCTCTCAGACATAATATCTCTATCACTGTGGCAACCAGACCCCTGGGGTGTCACACACGTCACTGACAGCGTGGGAAAATTCTCCTGCACTCAGCGCTTCAGCGTGAGAATTTTCTCACGCTGTCAGTGACGTGCATGAGGTGAGCTGAGTTCATTGGACATGACCTCACCTCATGTATGTCACTGACAGCGTGGGAGAATTCTCACGCTGAAGCGCTGAGTGCAGGAGAATTTTCCCACGCTGTCAGTGACGTGCATGAGGTGAGCTGAGTTCATTGGACATGACCTCGGCTCATCTTTATGCCGTCACAGCCAGACACTGAGGAGCGCAAGCAAGCCTGCGCTTCTCAGTGTCTGCGGGATGACAGGCTGGATGGCACGTTCTGCTGCGGTCCAGCCTGTCATCTCGATGTAGCAGAGCTGAAGCTGTCGTGGGAACCATGGAAAGGTAAGGATGAGGTTGCTTTATTATTTTTCTTTTATTGCAGGAGATCGTTGGCTTCAGCTGGAATGGGTGTGACTGTAAGTATGGTTTAATTTAGAACAATAAAGAATTGTGTGTTTATTTCAATTAAAGGACTTTATTCTGGGTGTTTGTGTTTTTCTTTAACTTTGACTATGGGGTTAGTAATGGGGGTGTCTTATAGACGCCTCTCCATTACTAACCTGGGCTTGATGTCAGCTGGCATTATAAGCTGACATCAACCCCAGCCCTATTACCCCACTGCCACCGCTACAGGGCAGTGGGAAGAGCAAGGCTAAGTGCCAGAATTGGCGCATCCTATGGATGCGCCATTTCTGGGGCGGCTGACGGCTGGTGTTTCTAGCCTGGGAGGGGGCCAATATTCATGGCACCCTTCCTGGGCTATTAAAATCAGCCCCCAGCTGTCTGCCTAGCCTTTGCTAGCTATTAAAATAGGGGGGACCCCACGTCATTTTTTGGGGGGGGTCCCCCATTTTAATAGCTAGTAAAGGCTAGGTATTCAGCTGGGGGCTGATATTAGTAGCCTGGGAAGCTCCGTGGGTTTTACCCCCTTCCCAGGCTTCAAACATCTGCCCCAGCCGTCTGCTTAACCTCCGCTAGAGACTAAAATTATGGGGGATCCCACGCCATTTTTTTTTTAAATAAATCCTTTATTTTAACACTAAATGACAAGTACAGTAATCAACACTGTCACTGTACTTCATATATATGTGACTGACATGTTTCTATCTATCTAATCTATGTGTGATTCTCTATTCTTTCTATTCTAAATTGTCGGGTACAGATGCTGAATTGCCGGCCGGCTTTTTTAAAGAGACGGTGCATGAAAACACTAATATTTTTTTAAATAAATCCTTTACACTAAATGACAAGTACAGTAATCAACACTGTCACTGTACTTCATATATATGTGACTGACATGGTTCTATCTACCTAATCTATGTGTGAAGCTCTATTCTTTCTGTTGTAAATTGTCGGGTACCGGTGAATGCCGCTGATGAATTGCCGGCTTTTCATGTCATTCTACATTATTCTTAGTTGTTTTACTTCATGTAGAATTAACCTACAAGGAAAGAAAGGGTTTATTTTCATTCCGATATTTGTGTCCCATTGACTTGCATTGGTTTCCGGTATCGGAATCGGCGATATCCGATACTTTTTGGGTATCGGCCCGATCCAATCCGATACGATATTTCCTGATATCGGAAGGTATCGCTCAACACTACTAGGGAGCTATAAGGATTAAAAGTTGACCAGCAATTTCTCATTTTTTCAACAAAATTTACAAAACCATTTTTTTAGGGACCACATCACATTTGAAGTCACTTTGAGGGGTCTTTATGACAGAAAATACTCAAAAGTGACAGCACTCTAAAAACTTCACCCCCAAGGTGCTCAAAACCACATTCAAGAACTTTATTAACTCTTCAGGTGCTTCACAGGAATTTTTAGAATGTGGAAGAAAAAAATTAACATTACATTTTTTTCACAAAAATGTTACTCTAGACCCAATTTTTTTTATTTTCACAGGGGTAACAGGAAAAAATGGAACCCAAAATGTGTTGTGCAATTTCCCCTGAGCACGTTGATACCCCAGATGTGTGGGAAAACCACTGCTTGGGCGCACTGCAGGGTTTGGAAAGGAAGGAGAGCCATTTGACGTTTTGAATGTAAAATTTGCTTGAATAATTAGCGGACGTCATGTGGCATTTGGGGAGCCCCTGATGCGCCTAAAAAGTGGAAACCCCCCACAAGTAACACTATATTGGAAACTAGACCCCTCAGGGACCTTATCTAGATGTATGGTGAGCCCCCTGAACCCCCAAGTGCTTTACAGAAGTTTATAACATGGAGCCGTGAAAATAAAAAAATCTAACTTTTTCCACAAAAATTATGTTTTAGCCCCAATCTTTTTATTTTCACAAGGGTAAGAGGAGAAAATGGACCCCAAAATTTGTTGTGCAATTTCCCCTGAGCATGCAGATACGCCATATGTGGGGGAAAACCACTGTTTGGGCGCACGGCAGGGCTTGTAAAGGAAGAAGCGCCATTTGACTTTTCGAATGTAAAATTTGCTTGAATAATTAGCGAACGCCATATTGTGTTTGGGTAGCCCTGATGTGTCTAAACAGTGGAAACCCCCCACAAGTGACACCATTTTGGAAACTAGACCCCTCAGGGAACTTATCTAGATGTGTGGTGAGCACCTTTAACCCCCAGGTGCTTCACAGAAGTTTATTACATTGAGCGTAAAAATACAATTTTCACATTTTTCCCACAAAAATGTATTTCAGCCCACAATTTTGCATTTTTATAAGGGTAACAGGAGAAATTGCACCATGCAATTTGTTGTGCAATTTCTCCTGAGTAAGAAAATACCACATATGTGGGGGAAAACCACTGTTTGGGCACATGGCAGGACTTGGAAGGGAAGGAGCGCCATTTGACTTTTGAATGTAAAATTTACTTGAATAATTAGCGGCCGCCATGTCGCGTTTGGAGAGCCCCTGATGTGCCTAAACAGTGGAAAACCCCCACAAGTGACACCAATTTGGTAACTAGACCCCTCAGGGAACTTATCTAGATATGTGGTGAGCACCTTGAACCCCCAGGTGCTTCACAGAAGTTTAGAACATTGAGCCGTAAAAATGAAATTTTCACATTTTTGTAACAAAAATGTTTTTCAGCCTCCAATTTTGCATTTTCATGAGGGTAACAGGAGAAATTGCACCATGCAATTTTTTGTGCAATTCCTCCTGAGCACGCCGATACCCCATATGTGGAGGAAAACCACTGTTTGGGTGCACGGCAGGGTTTGGAAAGGAATGAGCACCATTTTACTTTTTGAATGTAAAATTTGCTTGAATAATTAGCGGATGTGCTCCTGATGTGCCTAAACAGTGGAAAACCCCCACAAGTGACACCATTTTGGAAACTAGATACCTCGGGGAACTTATCTAGATGTGTGGTGAGCACTCTGAACCCCCAAATGCTTTACAGAAGTTTATAACATGGAGCCGTGAAAATAAAAAAATCTAACTTTTTCCACAAAAATGATGTTTTAGCCCCAATTTTTTTATTTTCACAAGGGTAAGAGGAGAAAATGGACCCCAAAAACTTTTGTGCAATTTCTCCTGAGTACACCAATGCCCCATATGTGGGGAAAATACATGGCAGAGTTCAGAAGGGAAGGAGCACTGTGTGACTTTTTGAACGCAAAATTGGCTGGAATTGAGAGCGGATGCCATGTCACGTTTGGAGAGCCCCTGATGTGCCTAAATAGAGGAAACCCCCCACAAGTGACCCCCATTTTGGAAACTACACCCCTCAAGGATTTTATCAAGGGGTATAGTGAACATTTTGAATCAAGAGGTACGACACATAATTTGATAACATTAGGTCATCATATTGAATAAGTTGTCATTAGTCTTGAGCTCAAGTGCTCGCTACTTGAGTTTGCATCGGGTACTCAGGTATGCACCATGTATCGCGCGTGCTCGAATGACATGCTCGAGTCCCCGCCCGCATGTTATTAGACACCCAAAAAAAACCATGAGGGGATCGCTCGTGCATGGCAGGCAATCCCCGCAAGGTTTTTTTGGCCGCGAAGCATATGGGGCGGAGACTCGAGCCTGTCATTTGAGCACCCACGATACTCATGTGCATACCCGAGCACCCGATGCAAACTCAAGTAGCGAGCACTTGCGCTCAACACTAGTTGCCATATCGTCATCTTTTTTTTTTTACTTTTGAAAAAAATCCCAACCCTAACCCTAACCCCAACCCCAATCCTAACCCTAACCCTAGCACAACCCTAGAGTTTATTTTTACGCCATTCCTCTTGCGGTATAAGTGATTAGACAACTTTATTCTTCGGGTTGATGCGATTGCAGCGATACCAGAATCATATCGGGTTTTTATGATTGACAGCTGTCACAAACTAAAAGACGCTTTTTTTTGTAAAAATCTCATTTTTGCATTGCCATATTTTGAGAGTTATAATTTTTCCATATTTTGGCCGACAGAGTCATGTGATGGCTTGTTTTTTGCAGGACAAGTTGACGTTTTTATTGGTGCCATTTTCAGGCACGTGACATTTTTTGATCGCTTTCTATTCTGATTTTTGGAAGGCAGAATAAACAAAAACCAACAATTCAGGAATAGTTTTTTTTTTTAATTTTTTTATACTGTTCCATGTGTGATAAAATTGATAAGGCAGCTTTATTCTTCGGGTCAGTACGTTTACAGTGGTACCACATTTATATAGTTTTTCTATGTTTTGGCGCTTTTACACAATAAAAGCTATTTTATAGAAAAAAATATTTTTTTGCATCGCTTTATTCTGGGAGCTATAACTTTTTTATTTTTCAGCTGATGAAGCTGTATGGCAGCTTGTTTTTTGTGGGACAAGATGACATTTTCAGCTGTACCATTTTTATTTATATTTGTCTTTTTGATCACGTGTTATTCCATTTTTTGTTTGGCGGTATGATGATAAAGCATTGTTTTTTGCTTCGTTTTTTATTTATTTTTATTACCGCGTTCACTAAAGGGGTTAACTAGTGGGGCAGATTTATAGGTCAGGTCGTTCTGGACGCGGTGATACCAAATATGTGTACTTTTATTGTTTTGTTTTTTTCATAATAATATTTATTGATGGGTACATTATATTTTTATTTTTGGTGGATTATTTATTTTTTTATATTTTTACAATTTTTTATTTTTTTTTATTTTCATTTTTTAACACTTTTTTTACTTTTATACTTTGTCCCACTATGGGACTTTCACTTTGGGACTTTCACCATCCCTGTGCTATACAGGCTGTCAGCGCTGCAGATGCGGAAGATACTTTGGTCATGCACATGACCAAAGTATCTTCCTGCTGTTTGGTGACCCAGATGTTGTCATGACAGACAGCGTTGGACGCCGGCAGGAGATCACCTCCCCTTGCCCCCGCCCCCTCAATTGCAGCATTGCGGGGGTTAATGTGCCGGGAGCGGTGCCGGACTGCTCCCTGCACAAAGCACCGGGTGTCAGCTGTGACAATCAGCTGACACCCGACGGCGATCACGCCCGCACAGCCTGTGTGCGGGCGAAATCAACAGGGCGTACTAATATGTACCTGGCTCTTAAAGCCCAGGGTGCAGGTACGTATTGTACGCCTTGGGCTTTTAAGGGGTTAAAGTACACTCTGCACCACATCTTGACTGAAAAAATACAGAAATGTAGAAATTTTTGCAAATTTATTTAAAAAGAAAAACTGAAATATCACATGGTCATAAGTATTCAAACCCTTTGCTCAGTATTGAGTAGAAGCACCCTTTTGAGCTAGTACAGCCATGAGTCTTTTTGGGAATGATACAAGTTTTTCACACCTGAATTTGGGGATCCTCTTCCATTCTTCCTCACAGATCCTCTCCAGTTCTGTCAGGTTGGATGGTGAACGTTGGTGGACAGCCATTTTCAGGTCTCTCCAGAGATGCTCAATTGGGTTTAGGTCAGGGAGTTGTTCTGAAGCCACTCCTTTGTTATTTTTGCTGTGTGCTTAGGGTCATTGTCTTGTTGGAAGGTGAACCTTTGGTCAAGTCTGAAGTCCAGAGCACTCTGGAAGAGGTTTTCATCCAGGATATCTCTGTACTTGGCCGCATTCATGTTTCCTTCAATTGCAACTAGTCATCCTGCCTGCAGCTGAAAAACACCCCCATAGCATGATGCTGCCACCACCATGTTTCACTTTTGGGATTGTATTGGGCAGGTGATGAGCAGTGCCTGGTTTTCTCCACATATACTGCTTAGAATTATCACCAAAAAGTTCTATCTTCGTCTCATCAGACCAGAGAAACTTATGTCTATTAGTCTGGGAGTCCTTCATGTGTTTTTGAGCAAACTCTACGCCGGCTTTCATATGTCTTGCACTGAGGAGAGGCTTCCGTCTGGCCACTCTGCCATAAAGGCCTGACTTGTGGAGGGCTGCAGTGATAGTTGACTTTGTTGAACTTTCTCCCATCTCCCTACTGCATCTCTAGAGCTCAGCCACAGTGATTTGGGGGTTCTTCTTTACCTCTCTCACCAAGGCTCTTCTCCCACGATTGATCAATTTGGCTGGAAGGCCAGGTCTATGAAGACTTCTGGTGGTCCCAAACTTCTTCCATTTAAAGATTATGGAGGCCACTGTGCTCTTAGGAACCTTGAGTCATGCAGAAATTCTTTTGTAACCTTGGCCAGATCTGTGCCTTGCCACAATTCTGTCTCTGAGCTCCTTGGGCAGTTCCTCCTCCTTAATGAGAAAAAAATGAACTTTTTAGAATTTACAAAATGGCTGCAATGAAACAAAGAGTGAAAAATTTAAAGGGGTCTGAATACTTTCCATACCCACTGTATATACAAAGAGGAGGATAATGAGGCCATTTATATGAGGAGGAAGATGATGGGAGTTATATATTCAAGGAGGAGGAGGATGGGGGCCATATAAACGAGGAGGAGGATGATGGGGGCCATATATACGAGGAGGAGGGTGATGGGGGCCATATATACGAGGAGGAGGATGATGGGGCCATATATACGAGGAGGAGGATGATGGGGCCATACATACGAGGAGGAGGAGGATGGAGGCCATATATACGAGGAGGAGGATTAAGGGGGCCATATGTACAAGAAGGAGGAGGATGGAGGCCATATATATGAAGAGAAGGATAGGGGCCATATATACGAGGAGGAGGAGGATGGAGGCCATATATACGAGGAGGAGGATGAAGGGGGCCATATATACAAGGAGGAGGAGGAGGATGGAGGCCATACATACGAGGAGGAGGAGAAAGATGGGGGCCATATATATGAGGAGGAGGATGATGAGGTCATATATACGAGGAAGAAGATGATGGGGGCCATATATACGAGGAGGAGGATGGTGAGGCCATATATACGAGGAGGAGGATGATGGGGGCCATATATATGAGGAGGAGGATGATGGATGCCATATATATATATATGAGGAGGAGGATGATGAGGGCCATATATATACGAGGAGGAGGATGATGGGGCCATATATACGAGGGGGAGGATGATGGGGGCCATATATACAAGGAGGATACCAGGAGGATGATGGATATACGTCCCGTATACCAGGAGGATGATGGGGCTATATATACCAGGAGAAGGATGGGGCCATATATACCAGAATGTGATGGGGCCATATATACCAGGATGCACTATATCGGGCACATTATACTGTGGGGCACTATGTGACGCCATTATACTGTGGGGCACTATATGGGGTGCATTATACTGTGGGGCACTATATGGGGTGCATTATACTGTGGAGCACTATATGGGGTCATTATACTGTGGAGCACTTTATGAGGTCATTATACTGTGGTGCACTATATGGGGCCATTATACAGAGGGTATATACTCTGATGAGTGGTGTACTTACGGACGTCACTGCTCATCACAGCCGCTGGGTCTCGCGGAGAGCAGCGGGCCCCAGAGTGTCTGCTGCTACAGCCCATGGAGCGTCGTTCTCTGAACAAGACTCCATAGCCTTTTGACGTTTCGGGGTTAGTCGTGGGAACGCCATGGACTACAACGGACCTGCATGTTTTGTTTTTCAAAAATAAATAAATTGATGAACCAGGGAAAGTATCGGGGAGTCTTTATTCAAGTAAAATAAATTTTTCTGTGTATTTTTTTTCATTATTAGGCTAGTAATGGGAGTGTCTGATAGATACCTCTCCATCACTAACCCCAGGGGTTGATGGCAGATGTGATTTTTGACAAGTCACAGCTGTCATCAAACCCAGCTATCATTACCCCGATTGTCACCACACCAGGGGAATCGGGAAGGGGCAGGCAAAGAGCGATCTAATGTGATTCGTCAATTCTGGGGCGGCTGCAGGCTGGTATTTTTAGGCTGAGAAGGGCCCAATAACCAGGGACATTTCAAGCCTGATAATATAAACCCGCAGCTGTCTGCTTTTCCTTGCCTGGTACCAAAAATAGGCAAGGAAGGGGCCCACGCTATTTTTTTTATTTAATAGGGTAAATACTCTTTAATGCCACATGAAAGGTACTAAAGAATGTAAGTCTATTATATGTAGGGACTTGTGAAATTATATATCTACAGGACATTTATCCATTCTGTTACACCCCGGCACCTATAGAAGGGGAAGGAGCGGGGTCACACATTACACCATTGCTCCCATAGAAGTGGACGGAACGGGATCACGCATTGCACCACTGCTCCTATAAAAGTGGACAGAGCGGGGTCACGCATTGCACCACAGCTCCCATAGAAGTGGACAGAGTAGGGTCACACATTACACCACTGCTCCTATAGAAGTGGACGGAGCGGGGTCACACATTACACCACTGCTCCTATAGAAATGGATGGAGCAGGGTCACACATTTCCAAGAGTAGTGGTGTAATGTGTGACCCCGCTCCATCCACTTCTATGAGAGCAGTGGTGTAATGTATGACCCTGCACCATCCTCTTCTATGGTAGCAGTGGTGTAATGTGTGACCCTTCTCCGTCCACTTCTATGGGAGCAGTAATATAGGGGACGGAGCGGGGTCACGTATTACACTACTGCTCCCTTTGAAATGTGTGACCCTGCTCCATACATTAGCTACTATGTATCTTATCCCATCCTGTGTGATACACTCCTCTGAGCTCAATATCTAATCCCATAATGTGATACATTACACTTAGCCCTGTATCTAATCCCAGCTTGTGCTACTCCAAGCGTATCTAATCGTGCATGTGATACACTCCACGTATCTAACCTCAGCTTATGATACAACGAGCAACACCAGCTAACAGAATCAGCACTGCCGGCCATCTTCAGTGACACTGTCTACTTGTCAGTATCACTGTCAGTCACCAACAAAATGTGTGATACTCCCCAGACCGGTGTATCTAATCACATAATCATGTGTGACACTCCCCAGGCCGGTGTATCTAATCCCATCATCATGTGCGATACTCCCCAGATTGTTGTATCTAATCCCATCATCATGTGCGACACTCCCTAGACCAGTGTATCTAATCCCATCATCATTTGCAATACTCCCCAGATTGGTGTATCTAATCCCATCATCATGTGCGACACTGCCCAGACTGGTGTATCTAATCCCATCATCATGCACAACACTCTCCAGACCGGTGTATCTAATCCCATCATCATGTGTGACACTCCCAGACCGGTGTATCTAATCTCATCATCATGAGCGATACTCACCAGACCGGTGTATCTAATCCCTTCATCATGAGCGATACTCCCCAGACTGGTGTATCTAATCCCATCATCATTAGCGATACTCCCCAGACCAGTTTATCTAATCCCATCATCATGCGAGATACTCCCCAGACCAGTTTATCTAATCTCATTATCATGTGTGACACTCCCAGACCGGTGTATCTAATCTCATCATCATGAGCGATACTCACCAGACCGGTGTATCTAATCCCTTCATCATGAGCGATACTCCCCAGACTGGTGTATCTAATCCCATCATCATTAGCGATACTCCCCAGACCAGTTTATCTAATCCCATCATCATGTGAGATACTCACCAGACCGGTGTATCTAATCCCTTCATCATGAGCGATACTCCCCAGACTGGTGTATCTAATCCCATCATCATTAGCGATACTCCCCAGACCAGTTTATCTAATCCCATCATCATGCGAGATACTCCCCAGACCGGTGTATCTAATCCCATCATCATGAGCTATACTCCCCAGACCGGTGTATCTAATCCCATCATCATCTGCAATACTCCCCAGACCAGTGTATCTAATCCCATCATCATGTGCGATAATCCCCAGACCGGTGTATCTAATCCCAAAATCATGTGCAATACTCTCCAGACTGGTGTATTTAATCCCATAATGTGTGATATGCCCCAGACCGATGTATCTAATCCCATCATGCAATACACTACACTGAGCCCTGTATCTACATACGTGTAGTGTATCTTGTGCAGTGAATAAGCCCAGTGTGTGATACACTCCGCTTATCTAATCCCAAGCAGTAGCTGCAAAGCAAAAAGGGAGATAAAATTCCATGACTCAAATGTTTTGTTACCACTATAAATCACTTGTGAGGCCACATCTAGAATATGGGATTCAGTTTTCAACTCTGCATTTCTAAAAGGATATTGGAAAGTTAGAGTCAGTTCAAAGGCAGCAACTAGATTAGTACAGGGGATGGAGGGAAGGTCTCTCCTATGATAAGTAAGAAAGGATGGGACAGTTTTGCATAGAAAAAAAGACATCTCAGAGGTGATTATATATACTGTATATGTGTGGTCTGATCAGTACAAAGCACAGGTGCATGGCTTCATCCTTCTAAAGACTATACCCAGGACCAGGGGACATTCATTATGTATGGAGGAAAGGTAATTCCGACAGCTAAGTAGGAAAGGGTTCTTTACAGTTAGAGTAGTCAGACTGTGGAATGCCCGACCGCAAGAGGTAGTAATGGCAGGCACTATAACAGCTTTTAAAAAAGGGCTGGATGCTTTTTCACAACAAGTTGCATTGTGGGTTATAAATACTCTAGCGACAGAGAATGTATAACTGGTGGAGAAAGGGGGAACTTCATGGACCTGTGTCTTATTTTCAACGTAACTTTGTGTTATACCTCGTTACTGTATTCTGCTTTCTTCTCTTCCAAACACCATGCTTCAGAGCAGTTTCACATGACTAGTATATGATTGTTTAGAGGTTGCTTTCAACTACTGCTTAGTCAAGATCGGTAACATCAGTAGGGGATTTCTTCTCTCTGAGCCTCTCTGCTTTCCGTTCCTGTACTTCTACAATAAAGTTCCCTTAGTCTGTAAATAGAGGAAAGATCTTGCTGGGCAGCAGTTGAAAGTAGCTTCTAAAGAAGCAAAAAGTAAATTACAAAAATATATAAATGCCCAGAGGATAATTTAATTAAAAAAGGGTTTATTTCTGCTTATTTATTTATTTAAAAAAACTGATATTTAAAAGTTTTTGTATTTGCAGTCATGACATGGAATAACCTTACAGGCTGTTCACAGAATTGTCAATGTTAATCCATGCCAAGCAATAAGCTAAAGCTTTCCTTCTCAATCAACAAGCTAAACAAATGTACATAAATGAACACAGCAAAAAATGTAAATCTGTAATTGAAATCTGAAGGAAAATGTCTCCATGTTTAGAGATATTTTCATATGCCTAGAACCAGAGCATTTTTCTGTTTGCAGACTCATCGGATTGCAGAGTTTGACCTTAACCCACCTTCATCATGTCACAGTCAATAAGCAGCAGGGGAGATCTGGGCTTGCCGCCTATTCAAAAAGTGTAAGCTACATAGCATATGTGAAAGGAAGCATTGTTAGTTATTTTTAGTGAGGTAGCGCCCGGCTTTATATCATTTAGTATCCTTAGCTATAAAAATAAAACTTAATTTCACCTTGGAACATCATGACATACCAAACATCTAGATATAATCTATGTAAGAAGTTGAGTAACTTTTCAAATATATTGCATCAATTATCTCAGATTGGTACTGGGGTATAGCCTCTGATAGCCCACAACTGTATTCACAGGTATATATATTGTGACAAAGTTGCTGGCAAAGTACTGGAGGGAAGATATGTAGCACTGAGATTGTCAGCGCCAGTAATTAAACATAGGAAAAATGTTCCAGCACCCGAAGGAATGAGGGGTTAATTATCCCTGTTTATTGCTAGTGTGATTAAACACATGTAGAGAAGGAGGAGGTCAGAGGATAAATTCCCAGCCTTTTAGGTCTAAGGGGTAACGTTTCTCCTTGTGGAGAGTGACACACCGGCTCTGGCACGCCAAGGTAAGGAGGCTTATTTGCCGTGCAATGCTCCTCTGGGAGATTTAATATCCAAATTGCCTATTCAGAGAGAAAGAGGACTTGAACTCTATAGCTCTATACCTATTGGAAGCAGCAATCCTACAAGTCACAATCGACTTTTTAACGAGTCGTGCAATATGACTTAGGATAAAAGACAAATCAGAATCTCAATTTGCAGACAGTGTTTCGGGCTATTGGCCCTCATCAGTGCAAAGTATGAGAACTGATTTGGCTAGATGAGAGGCTCTGGACTGAGGTCTAAAGAGTAACGTTTCTCCTTATGGAGGGTGACATATCGGCTCTGGCATGCCAAGGTAAGGAGGCTTATTCGCCGTGCAATGCTCCTCTGGGAAATGTAATATGCAAATTGCCTCTTCAGAGAGAGATGCTTTTAGAGCATTTGTGTGTGGGGAGGGTCTGGAGGCACAAGCTCTGGAGCTGTGTTGTCATGTGAAGGAAGCTAAACCTTGGGTTGTTTGTGCCTGAAACGGGCAGTTACCTATAGCAACAAGGACTGTGCCATACGTTATGTTTTGTTTTCCGGTTAGGCCAGGAAGGCTATGTTTGTTTTACTAATGTTGCTGTGGTTTGTGTAGTGTTCTTAATAAACCACAGAACATTTAAAGAGACTGTGTTCCTGTTTCTACCTCTATGTGCAACCAAGTGTCCTGATCTACCACAATATGTATATATATACAGTACAGACCAAAAGTTTGGACACACCTTCTCATTTAAAGATTTTTCTGTATTTTCATGACTATGAAATTATACATTCACACTGAAGGCATCAAAACTATGAATTAACACATGTGGAATTATATACTTAACAAAAAAGTGTGAAACAACTGAAAATATGTGTTATATTCTAGGTTCTTCAAAGTATCCACCTTTTGCTTTGATGACTGCTTTGCACACTCTTGGCATTCTCTTGATGAGCTTCAAGAGATAGTCACCGGAAATGGTCTTCCAACAAGCTTGAAGGAGTTCCCAGAGATGCTTAGCACTTGTTGGCCCTTTTGCCTTCACTCACCCCAAACCATCTCGATTGGGTTCAGGTCTGGTAACTGTGGAGGCCAGGTCATCTGGCGTAGCACCCCATCACTCTCCTTCTTGGTCAAATAGCCCTGTTGAAAAATAAATGATGGTCCAACTAAATGCAAACCGGATGGAATAGCATGCCGCTGCAAGATGCTGTTGCAGTCATGCTGGTTCAGTATGCCTTCAATTTTGAATAAATCCCCAATATTGTCACCAGCAAAGCATCCCCACACCGTCACACCTCCTCCTCCATGCTTCACGGTGGGAACCAGGCATGTAGAGTCCATCCGTTCACCTTTTCTGCGTCGCACAAAGACACGGTGGTTGGAACCAAAGATCTCAAATTTGGAGTCATCAGACCAAAGCACAGATTTCCACTGGTCTAATGTCCATTCCTTGTGTTCTTTAGCCCAAACAAGTCTCTTCTGCTTGTTGCCTGTCCTTAGCAGTGGTTTCCTAGCAGCTATTTTACCATGAAGGCCTGCTGCACAAAGTCTCCTCTTACACGGTTGTTGTAGAGATGCATCTGCTGCTAGAACTCTGTGTGGCATTGACCTGGTCTCTAATCTGAGCTGCTGTTAACCTGAGATTTCTGAGGCTGGTGACTCGGATAAACTTATCCTCAGAAGCAGAGGTGACTCTTGGTCTTCCTTTCCTTGGGCGGTCCTCATGTGAGCCAGTTTCTTTGTAGTGCTTGATGGTTTTTGCAACTGCACTTGGGGACACTTTCAAAGTTTGCCCAATTTTTCGGACTGACCTTCATTTCTTAAAATAATGATGGCCACTCGTTTTTCTTTACTTAGCTGCTTTTTCTTGCCATAATACAAATTCTAACAGTCTATTCAGTAGGACTATAAGCTGTGTATCCATCTGACTTCTGCACAACACAACTGATGGTCCCAACCCCATTTATAAGGCAAGAAATCCCACTTATTAAACCTGACAGGGCACACCTGTGAAGTGAAAACCATTTCTGTGACTACCTCTTGAAGCTCATCAAGAGAATGCCAAGAGTGTGCACAGCAGTCATCAAAGCAAAAGGTGGCCTCTTTGAAGAACCTAGAATATAAGACATATTTTCAGTTGTTTCACACTTTTTTGTTAAGTATATAATTCCACATGTGTTAATTCATAGTTTTGATGCCTTCAGTGTGAATGTACAATTTTCAAAGTCATGAAAATACAGAAAAATCTTTAAATGAGAAGGTGTGTCCAAACTTTTGGTCTGTACTGTAAATCAGAAGCAATGAAAAATAATATTGATAATCGTACTACTAATAAATACTACTAATACTGCTAATACTACTATAAATAGCAATAGGAATGCAGAATTTGTAATATATCACTACAGGACAGAAGTATTGGAACAATACAGGTTTTTCATTTAGTCCCGTTGCCACAGGTGTATAATATCCGGCCCCCCGCAGTCTGCCTTTACCAACATGTGACAGAACCGCTGGTTCCCTAATACTAGCGTGGTACTTTGTTGAAACAAGTCAGTTCAGGAGTAGTGTTGAGCGAGCATGCTCGACACTGCTCGGTACTCACCCGAGCATCTCACTACTCGGGATGTTCGGCGAGCACCGAGCATTTCTGGGTTACTCGGGCAGGAGCTCGGGTCTCCGCCCTGCACGTTTGGCGCTCTTTACAGAGCCAATGAACATGGTCTGTACTGTGTATATATATATATATATATATATATATATATATATATATATATACATACACATACATTGCTCAGCATAAATGAGTACACCCTCTTTGAAAAGTAAGATTTTAATCAATAGCTACTGAACACAAGAACAATTTCCAAAATTTTGATAAGTTTGAGTCTTATAGAATATTTATTTAACCGATAACATTAAAGTAAAGTTAATAATACAACTTTCATTACAAAATCTTCAGTTTTACTCAAAATAATTGATGCAAACATAAGTATACCTCACATAAAAAACTACTACATCTATATGATTTTTAAAGACAGCACCAAGCTATCTAGGCATATAATTTACATGTTGTTGACATTACAAAATCTATCTTTCTCCATTCTTCAAGAACAACCCCTTTTAGAGTCTGGATGCTGGATGGAGAATGATGTTCAACTTGTCTCTTCAGAATTCCCCATAGGCGTTTGATTGAGCTGAGATCTGGAGACATACTTGGCCACTGAATCACTTTCCCCTTGTTCTTCCTTAGAAATGCAATGATGTGCAATCGTCCAGGGTTGCAGAGCGGCGGCAGAAAACACATTCACAAGATGACTTCACTGCATTCAAACAAGCAACACTCGCATTCAAATCAGCCCTTACCTCCGTTAAACAGGCCTACTTCACAACCCTCATATCTTCCTTATCCTACAACCCCAAACAAACTATTCAACGCTTTTAACTCCCTCCTCCATCCTCCACTGCCCCCTCCCACCTCCCTCATCCCTGCTGAGGTCTTTGCCACACACTTCAAAAACAAGATTGACCGAACAAGGCAAGCCTTCATTGTCAGACCACCACAACCACTTTGTTTTCCAGACCATTGCCCTTCCCCCATAACCTCCCTCTCCAACATCACTGAAGGAGAGCTTACCCGCCTCCTCTTCAAATCACACCTCACCACTTGTGCACTTAACTCCATCTCATCCCATCCCTAACCATCTCTTCAACCTATCACGAACTTCTGATACCATCCCCTCTGCTTTCAAACATGCCACAATCACGCCAATCCTCAAAAAGCCATCCCTCGACCCAACCACTTTGTCCAGCTATCGCCTCATATCGCTGCTCACATTCGCTTCCAAACACCTTGAGCAACATGTTCACTCTGAACTTTCCTCTCATCTCTAACTCTTTCTTCAATAACCAACAATCTTGCTTCCATCCCTACCATTCCACCGAAACGGCCCTTACCAAAATTACTAATGACTTACTTACAGCCAAAGCTAACCTACAATTCTCCATACCCCTCCTCCTAGACCTGTCCTCTGCCTTCAACATAGTTGACCACTGCCTCCTACTACAGATTCTCTCTTTCTTTGGTGTCAAAGACCTTGCCCTATCCTGGATCTCATCATACCTTTCCAACCGCACATTTAGCATCTCCCATTCCCACACTACCTCCTCATCCCGCCCTCTCTCTGTTGGAGTCTCTCAAGGATCTATCCTAGGACTCCTAATGTTCTCCATTTATACACTTGGCCTGGTACAGCTCATAAGGTCCCATGGTTTCCAATACCACCTGTACGCTGATGACACCAAGATCTACCTCTCTGGCCCAGACGTCACCTCTCTGCTGTCCAGAATCCCAGCGTGTCTATCTGCCATATCCTCCTTCTTCTCCTCTCGCTTCCTCAAACTCAATGTGGACAAATCTGAACTCATCATCTTTCCCCCATCTCACGTAACTTCCCCATCTGATCTATCTATCACAATAAATTACATCACTTTTTATCCTGCACCAGAAATCTGCTGCCTCTGCATAACCCTCGACTCTGCTCTGTCTTCAAACCACACATCCAAGCCCTCACCACCTCCTGTCCCCTCCTGTCCCCTCCAGCTCAAAAATATTTCCAGAACCCGTCCTTTCCTCAACCCTCAATCTACTAAACTGCTTGTGCATGTGTGTCACCCCAGGTCTGGATGCCACAAACTTGTAAGGCTGTGTCTGAGAGCAGGAGGGAGGTTCTCTGGTCATGGACCATTTGCATGCAGCACCTCCTGTCCCAGGCCAGTAGGGGGAGCAGGCTGCCCCTATAAAAACTGGTACTGAGGGCAGGGTTATAGAGACCAGGACCCACTTCTGAAGCATCCAGAAGGGTTCCCAGAAGCAGAGGGACAGGTCAGCCGCAGCTGAGGAGTCCAGGAGGCAAAGGAGGAGCAGAAAGTCAGGGACAGAGGCGACGAGAGCCGGTCCTGACAGAGAGAAACTACACAACCGGACACTGGGGTCCGAGTCTGTCAGGGTTACAAGCCCTGCAGCAGATAACCAACCCGCAAGGGATTTCAGGTCCCTTGGCCAAGAAGCCTGGAGGCTCCGCCACACAGAGGGACCGGTACAGCACGGAGAAGCTACAGGTACATAAGGCCCGAGTCGCAAGCCATACAGGCGTAGTACACGGCAAGCTCAGGGACGTGGGCTATCATACCACTAAAGGGGGAGATAGTAAGCAAGGGCAGAGAGAGAACGGTAGGCCTACCCACTCACCCTGACCAGCGGAGCTCACCCGAATGCCCTCAGACACCCAGGTCCATTCCTACCCTGTACTCCTGGTGGGTCTGTGATAAGATCAGTAAAAGACCCTGGACTGCATTATTGGACTCTGTGTGGTTACTGCTGCGCCTGCACCATCACCCCCAGCATCCTATTACACTGCCCTGAGGCTACACTCCTCCCGTGGGGAGTTGTACTATTCCCCGCTGCATCCTCAACACCAGCCTCAGCGGTCTGCCTTGCAGCGGCGGTCCTCCCTGACCGTAATCCACGGGTGGCGTAGTCGGACATTACCTAAAACATATACAAGGCTGCCACTGGTCTGACCACCCTGAGCCACGGGACCGGGTCGCCACTACTACTCCAAGCATTGCCCTGAAGTCCGGTCTCGAGTGCCCCATGGCCCAGGGGGCGAGTCACATGCCCTCATCATCTCCTGCCTTGACTACTGCAACATCCTCCTCTGTGGCCTACCTGCTAACACTCTTGCACCTCTCCAGTCTGTCCTTAACTCTGCTGCCTCTCTCCTCGCTACTCCTCTGCTACCCCCCTTAGCAAATCCATTCACTGGCTCCCAATTGCCCAGCGTATCCAATTCAAATTACTAACACTGACCTATAAAGCCATCCATAACCTTTGTTCTCCATACATCTCTGAACTAATCTCCCGATATATTCCCTCACATAATCTCCAGTTCTCCCAAGACCACCTCCTCTCCTCCACACTTATTCGTTCCTCATCAAATCACCTCCAAGACTTCTCCCGAATATCCCCCATCCTGTGGAATTCTGTGCCTCAACACATCCGATCATGCGCCACATTCGGATCCTTCAGACAAAACCTTGAAAACCCATCTTTTCAAGAAAGATTACAACCTGCAATGACCTCGTTGCTGCATCACCACCACCAGAGCTGCTGCCACCCCCCAACCTACTGCCTCCTTCCCCATCATCCTGTAGAATGTAAGCCCGCAAGGGCAGGGTCCTCTTCCCTCTGTTCCAGTTTATCTTTGTTAGTTCATTTACTGTAAGTGATATCTGTATTTTGTATGTAACCCCTTCTTAGGTACAGCATTATGGAATCAATGGCGCTATATAAATAAGTAATAATTATAATAATAAATTGTCATGTTGGAAAAGTGCACATCTACCAAGGGCATGGAGTGGTGGTAGCATCTTCTCTTCCAATATAGAGCAGTACATCTGTGAATTCATTATACCATCAATGAAATGTAGCTCCCTGACATCAGCAGCACTCATGCAGCCCCACATAAGAACACTGCCACCACTATGTTTCACTGTTGGCATCATGCATTTAGAAAAAATGCATGTGTACTAAGGGCATGGAGTTGTGGTAGCATCTTCTCTTTCAATATACAAAGTACAGCTGTGAATTCATGATACCATCAATGTAGCTCTCCAACACCATAAGCACTTATGGAAACCCACATAAGGACACTGCCACCACAATGTTTCATTGTAGGTGTAACATACCTGGCGGCGTTCTTGCATAGTGGTCCATCTCCCACTGTGCAAGAGCGCGCACTTGATTTCCAGTCCAGACTGCCACTCCGGCTTTTTTCCATACTGTCTGCTTTGCTCTGCTCTGGCTGCTTAGGGCGACGCCAGGCACTCTCCGGTTCATGGCACAGTGGAATCACTAATCACGCACACGCCAGTCAGTCCGGGCGTGTGCATTACAGCATGCTCAGGCCATGGTTCCCGTTGAGCCCCACGGCCTTCGCTCTCTGAGATGTTTTCCAGTGAATACGTGCATCTAGAAGAAATTTATTTATTTTTTATTTTTTGCTACTAGCTGAGTTCCAGGCGAATTACGCACCCGTCCAGATGGAGCTTTCTGCACCCTTTCCTGCGGATCCGCCACGGTACTATGGGGATCCAAGACAGAGTCGTGCATTTGTGGAGCAATGCATGCTACACTTCAAGTTCTACCCTCTTTATTTTCCCACCGATCGGGTTAAGGTGGGATTCATGATGTCTTACCTAGCGGGTGATGCCTTGAAATGGATCACCCCCCTATGGGACGCACAGGATCCTATCGTCCTGGACCTGCAGTCCTTCCTGGTGGCCTTTTTAATGGTCTTCCATGACCCTAACCCGGAAGCCCCTGCTGAAGCTTCACTTTCCAATATCCCGGAGCAGCCCCGATGGGTAATGTGTGTGGGTAGCGCACTAGTCCTCCTGCCCGAAGAGACTACTGCCCACCCAGAATCCATACAGGATGACTACCCTCTCCAGAATACTTCTCCCAACCTCAAGAGGCAGTCCAGACGTGCTAGGCGTAGAGGTAAGCCGTCACGCCAGGGTCTGTCCTCCCAAAGACCTCCTGATCCCAACCTTGAAGTCCCTGCTGAAGCTTCACTTCCCAGTATCCCGGAGCAGCCCCGATGAGTAATGTGCGTGGGTAGCGCACCAGTTCTCCTGCCCGAAGAGACTGCTGCCCACCCAGAATCCACACAGGAGGACTTCCTGCACCCGGTATCTGATACTTCACCCACTTTACTCGGTGAGCTTGACCAAGGGTACTCCGAAGCAGTGATTACCTCCGAGCCCGTGCACCTCTACAACCTGGCGGAGGACCCCCTGTTGCCTCCTGAATCCTCCGGGATACCACTTGATGACAAATGGAGAGAGACTTCCCTACACCTGGTACCTGATACCTCGCCTGCTTCGTCCATTGAGTCCGACCTAGTGTACTCCGAAGCAGAGGTTATCCCCGAATCTCTACACCCCTCCGACCAGGCGGAGGACCTCCATTTGTCTCCAGAACCCTTCGGGGTGCTACCTGGTAGCGAATGGACAGAGACTTTCCTATACTCTGTACCTGATACCTCGCCCGCTTCGTCCAGTGAGTCTGACCTAGTGTACTCCGAAGTAGAGGTTACCCCCGAGTCTCTGCACTCTTCCGACCCGGCGGAGGACCTCCAGTTGTTTCCTGAATCCTCCAGGGTACCACCAGATAACAAAGGGACAGTGACTTTTCTACACCTTGTACCTGATACCTCGCCCATTTCATCCTGTGAGCTTGATAAGATGTATCCCGAGTCTCTGCACCCCTCCAACCCAGCGGAGGACTTCCAGTTGTCTCCTGAACCCTCTGGGGTGCTGCCTGATAATAAGTGGAGAGAGACTTCCTTGTGTGCTGTTCCTGGTACTCCACCCGTTTCGTCTGTTGCTGAGGGTGGCTGGATAGGAGGTAGCATCCTAGCTACCCAGATGAGACCAGTTTTGTATCTTCCTGTGGACAGTAGAAGTAATCTCCTTGAAGAGAAAGATTGGCCCTCAAATTCCCTGCTGAAGATTCTGGCAAGCCTGAAGAAGAGGGGGTGTAAGGGGGGGTACTGTAACATACCTGGCGGCGTCCTTGCTTAGTGGTCCATCTCCCACTGTGCAAGTGCGCGCACTTGATTTCCAGTCCAGACTGCCACTCTGGCTTTTTTCCATACTGTCTGCTTTGCTCTGCTCTGGCTGCTTAGGGCGACGCCCGCTGAACTTCCTGTTTCTTGTGGCTGCTGCGGACACACCCCTAATGTGTCCTCAGCCTATTGCTGTCTGTCACCTGGTATTTAAACCAGCTCCTCCTTGGAATCCATGCCTGAGCATCTTGTTCTGTCAGTTGGCTTCTTGTCACTGATGTGCCAGGTCCTGTCTATGCGTCCTGCCTTGCGGTATCAGTTCCCGTGTCTGAACTGTGTCCTGTCTGTTTACTCTAGCCAGCTGTCTGTCTGTCTTCCTGGAGGCTGTATTTCCAGGCCTGTCTGAACACGCTCCTAGCCTGTTCATCTTGCCCTCTGGGGGCCGCATACCCAGACTCGCTCCTGTATTTGTTGCAGTACAGTTCCAGTCTGAACTGTCTCCTAGCTTCCTACCTGTTTTGTCTTTATGTCCGTTTGTTCCCTTTTTCTGCAGTGTCTGAACCAGCACTTGGCTTTACCTAGGCTCGTTCCTGCATTTTGTTGCAGTAACTGTTCTTGTCTGAACTGTCTCCTAGCTTTTTACCTGTTTTGTCTTTATGTCCGTTTGCTCCCTTTTTCTGTAGTCTGAACCTGCACCTAACTTCTACTCGTTGTCGTTGTACTTCCGTTTGTGAGTTGGAGTCCTTTCGCTACTTCTTTGCGAGTACCTTGTGTGTATCTGGTTCTGCCTTTCTTTTCCAGTCTGTTCCGTGTGAACAGAGCCCTGTCCCCTTTGCTTTGTCTTTGTTTACCGCTTTGGCGATTTATCTCTGTCCTGTCTTACTTACCGCTTCGGCGGTTCCTGCCCGCTCAGCCTTGTCCACCGCACTTGCGGTTTTGTTCTGCTCACCCTGTCCACCGCGTCTGCGGTTTTGCTCTGCTCGGCCTTGTCCACCGCGTCTGCGGTTTTGCTCTGCTCAGCCTTGTCCACCGCGTCTGCGGTTTTGCTCTGCTCAGCCTTGTCCACCGCGTCTGCTGTTTTGCTCTGCTCAGCCTTGTCTACCGCGTCTGCAGTTTCGCTCTGCTCAGCCTTGTCTACCGCGTCTGCAGTTTCGCTCTGCTCAGCCTTGTCTACCGCGTCTGCGGTTTCGCTCTGCTCAGCCTTGTCTACCGCGTCTGCGGTTTCGCTCTGCTCAGCCTTGTCTACCGCGTCTGCGGTTTCGCTCTGCTCAGCCCTGTCCACCGCATCTGCGGTTTTGCTCTGCTCAGCCTTGTCAACCGCGTCTGCGGTTTTGCTCTGCTCGGCCTTGTCCACCGCGTCGGCGGTTTTGCTCTGCTCGGCCTTGTCTACCGCACCTGCTGTTTCGCTTTGCTCTGCTTGATTACCACATCTGCGGCTCTGAACCCGTCTCCCAGTCTGTACTGGACCCTACCCAGCCTGCACTCTAGCTTGCCTGTTCCTGTATTCCCCGGTGTGGGTCAACAGCCGTGTCCGGGGTCTGACCTGGAGTGGCACCTGGTCCCTCTGCTCGGTTCCTCCCTGGTGCACTGGCATCGTATGCTGTCGTGCGACCTTGGTCGGATCGGGCAGATACTTAGTTACGCCCCTCCAGGCACTCTCCGGTTCATGGCACAGTGGAATCACTAATCACGCACACACCAGTCAGTCCGGGCGTGTGCATTACAGCAGGCACCATGCATTTTTCAAAATTAATTATTCTAAATGGATGGTGCCTACAATGAATCATGGTTACCATGGTAACCCCAAGGCAAGGTAATGGCCTCTGGATCTGTCAGCTGCAGTGGCCTGTTAGACCCTTCCATCAGACCAAGTATCAGTGTAAAACTGATAGGTGTAAAGGGCCAGGTGGTGGAACCACTGTGACGTGAACCGAGGAGAGCCTAGGGTGCATGGTGTGACTAGGGATCTCACCAAGTTTGACCTCGGATACATGGCGTCTTGACGATATCACGATCTGAGGAGAAACAAGGGAGGCGGAACCAGGTGCTACTCTGGGACTGACCTGGGGTGGGTGGCATCTGACTCCTAAGGGACAGGAGGCAGGCATTGCCAAGAATGGTAAATGGAGTGACACCGCTGTCATAGTGACTGGGACGCCAGACACACGAGGAGGCAGGTATAGGCGGACATGGCTAGTGCACAGGCAGGCTGGTGCTGGCGGGCACGGCTTATGGGCAGGCTGGTGCTTGTGGGCAGGCACGGCTGATAGACAGGAAGGTGGGCACGGCTGATAGACAGGCAAGCGGGAATACACGCATTTGGACCTGAGAACTAAGAAGAGTGTTATGAACAAACTTACAACATTGCTCAGGCACCTTCATGTTAGAGTAGGTGCCTTAAATAATAAGTGTCCTCCAGCTATTGGCTGGGGACACTTTTAGAACAGTGAGCGTGGGCCCTTTAAGAGATGGGTAGCGCACGCCCTATGCACAGTGCCGGGAATCTGCACGTGGTTCGGGCTTCCCAGGCACTCGCAGACCAGGAAGGAGGAGGAAGTACGGGATGGGGGGCGTGGCGGTGAGTGAGCTGGCGTCCCTGCCAGGGAGGGGGGACAGTGTGCAGGGATGCCGGCGCTACAATAGCTCTCATGCACTACTGTACACGAGTACTGCAGTACATGAGACCAGCAATACTATGTAAAAACGTCAAGCCCAGAAGTAGGACTAAGTAAGTAGAAACATAAAAATAAATGATAAAGTTTGTAAAAATATTACGCCACTAATAACATAGGTTTTATGTAAAAATAAACAAAAACTTTCACATAATTGGTATCGCCTCGTCCAGAACGACCTGAACTATAAAACTGTCACATTATTTATCCCATGTTTCGTGAACATTGTAAAAAAAATAAAAACTGTCAAAATTGTTGTTTTTTTTATCATACTGACACGCAAAATATGGAATAAAAAAAGAAAGAAAAAAGAAAAACACCAATTTCACCATTAGTCAGTTAGTTTTGACAGCGTTTACTGAGCAGTAAAAATTTAATTAACTTTATTAGGTATTAGGTTTTTATGTTTTACTTTAACTACTTTAAATAAAAACTTAAAAATTAAAATTTGTATCATATTCTGAGACCCAATATTTTTTTTCCATTCTCCCTTTGATGGAGTCGTGTGAGACATGTGTGCTTGAAGCATAAATGTAGTTTTTAATGGTACCATTTTGAAATACACACTTTTTTTCCTCTTTTTTCATTCCATTAAGCACTGTATCAGATGTAATAGTCTTACTAACATGGTTAAATCGGGGCCTGCTGCCATAGCTGTCCACTGTTGAATGCAGAACACAACTGATAGCAGAAACTACAGGCAGATGCTAACTGTATAATACAGCTAGCATCCACCGTCCCACAATGCATGGAGCAGACTTAACACCCCTTCCATAGCCGTCCCATCCTCCCCAATCACAATTAGGAAATGTAAATCACACATCTTTTTAACTTACTCATCTCTCGGTGCTTTGTAGGGATTTACAAATAAAGAATGGAAGTGGGGGGGCTTCAGGTTAATTATTTATAATGAAAGTAGACAATAAGATATTTCATCAGTGATATTTCCTGAAATTAGACAAAACCATAATTGCGGAGCTTGAGGCAAAGTTTTCTTAACACTAAGCATCTTTAGAATGGATTGCTGCCAAAGTTTGCATGGTGGAGATGCAGAATGCCGGTTTGCAAGCTTGATTATAAGACACTCGATAAATCGGGAGGAGGAAAAGTATTGTGAGGTCTCAAAGGATGATGGAGAAGTAAATATCTATAAGAAATATACATAAATCTAGACAGAGCATTATATAACAGTGCAACGGAAACTGACAATATGTGGCTCCTACTTCAGGACAAAAACAATACAAACTTACAAAATAATAAGCCACGATGGTTGTACAAATGATAATTACAAAATAACTAGAAATGTAATCTGAATGTGAACAAACTGCTCATTATATGAGTATATTTTTATGCATGATAGCAAAGGAGGAATTTACACAGAAGATTTTGGGGCGAGTATGGTGTATAAAAATCAATATACAGTGGGGAGAAAAAAGTATTTAGTCACCCACCAATTGTTCAAGTTCTCCCGTTTAAAAAGATGAGAAGCCTGTAATTGACATCATAGGTAGACCTCAATTATAAGAGACAACATGAGAAAACAAATCCTGAAAATCACATTGTCTGATTTGGAAAGAAATTTTTTTCAAATTTTGGTGGAAAATAAGTATTTGGTCAATTACAAACAAGCAAGATTTCTGGCTCTCACAGACCTGTAACTTCCTCTTTAAGAGGCTCCTCTGTCCTCCACTCATTACCTGTAGTACTGGCACCTGTTTGAACTTGTTATCAGTATAAAAGACACCTGTCCTCAACCTCAAACAGTCACACTCCAAACTCCACTATTGGGAAGACCAAAGAGCTGTCGAAGGACACCAGAAACAAAATTGTAGCCCTGCAGCAGGCTGGGAAGACTGAATCTGCAGTAGGCAAGCAGCTTGGTGTGAAGAAATCAACTGTGGGAGCAATAATTAGAAAATGGAAGACATACAAGACCACTGATAATCTCCCTCGATCTGGGGCTCCACACAAGATCTCACCCCGTGGGGTCAAAATGATCTCAAGAACGGTGAACAAAAATCCCAGAACCACACGGGGGGACCTAGTGAATGACTTACAGAGAACTGGGATCAACGTTACACAGGCTACCATCAGTAATACACTATACCGCCAGGGACTCAGATCCTGCAGTGCTAGACGTATCCCCCTGCTTAAGCCATTACATGTCCGGGCCCATCTGAAGTTTGCTAGAGAGCATGTGGATGATCCAGAAGAGTATTGGGAGAATGTCATATGGTCAGATGAAACCAAAGTAGAACTGTTTGGTAGAAACACAACTCGTCGCGTTTGAGGAGAAAGAATGCTGAGTTGCATCCAAAGAACACCATACCTACTGTGAAGCATGGGGGTGGCAACATCATTCTTTGGGTCTGTTTCTCTGCCAAGGGACCAGGACGACTGATCCGTGTACATAAAAGAATGAATGGGGCCATGTATCGTGAGATTTTGAATGCAAACCTCCTTCCATCAGCAAAGGCATTGAAGATGAAACGTGACTGGGTCTTTCAGCATAACAATGATCCCAAGCACACTGCCAGGGCAACGGAGTGACTTCTTAAGAAGCATTTCAAGGTCCTGTAGTGGTCTAGCCACTTTCCTGATTTAAACCCTATAGAAAACCTTTGGAGGGAGTTGAAAGTCCGTGTTGCCCAGCGACAGCCCCAAAACATCACTGCTCTAGAGGAGATCTGCATGGAGGAATGGGCCAACTTACCAGCAACAGTGTGTGCCAACCTTGTGAAGCCTTACAGAAAACGTTTGACCGCTGTCATTGCCAACAAAGGATATATAACAAAGTAATGAGATGAACTTTTGTAGGTGACCAAATACTTATTTTCCACCAAAATTTGAAAAAAAATTCTTTCCAAATCAGACAATGTGATTTTCAGGATTTGTTTTCTCATTTTGTCTCTCATAGTTGAGGTCTAAGGCTATGTGCCCACGTTGCATTTATGAAGCAGAAAATTTCTGCTTCATTTCTGCAAGTCCTCTCCTGGAAAAACGCATGCGGAATTCCGCACGCGTTTATCGCGCATTTTTTGCGCGTTTTCCACATGCGGAATTGCCTTGCGTTTTTTATGCATTGGACAAGGCAATTCTGCTTGCGGAAACGCAAAATTAAATGACATGCTGCGGATTTTTGAACGCAGAATAAACGCTGCGGCAAAATCCGCAGCATGGGCATTGACATTGCGGAATGCCATTGGGGACCATGGGGTGCGGATATACATGCGTTTTTCAAGCGTTTACGCTGCGGAAATTCCGCAGCATATACGCTTGAAAAACGCTACGTGAGCACCCAGCCTTACTATGATGTCAATTACAGGCCTCTCTCATCTTTTTAAGTGGGAGAACTTGCACAATTGGTGGCTGACTAAATACTTTTTCCCCCCACTGTAGTTTTCCTATGAGGTTAATATTCTGCTTGCAAAGAACGTATGGCATGGCTTTTATGGGGTTTTTTATTAAAATAGTATTAACTAAATACCCTATGTTCTTTACATGTACTATTACTATTTACTTTTTTACTTGCTGGAGGGTATATGCTCATTTTGTGTTTATGTTTTTTTCTTGGGTTTTGTCTGTGAAATGGCCACAGTGTGAACATGCTCTTGCATTTTATATGCATACCAGCTTATAGTCCGGCTCATTTCTTTAGTTTTGCTGTAATTTCTTGTAATTTGTACAGGGGTGTGGCCCCCTTTCTGAGCTAAATATTTCATCTGTATACCTTCTCATGGATGGGTATTTCAGTCAGCCCTGTCCTGTCTACCCTTATTCACATTGATGTAGTTTGACACATGGTAAGGTTTTAATACACGAGACAGGTTAGGACCGTCCCAATGGGTACACCATGTTGTGGTGGGATGGCTTTTATGCCTTTTTGATCAAAATTCAGTTAACTAAGTACCCTATGATTTTTACATGTACTAATACTATTTACTTATTTACTTGCTGTAGGGTAAATGAGCATTCTTATTTTTTCGTTTCTTTCTTAGGTTTTGTTTACAAAGAACGTAGTCTAGTTATTGTAGAATATACTGTACAAAGAAAGTAGGAAAGGCTTTTTAATGTTTAGCTAATGCAATGCGATGTTATTCCAGTCCTAATACTGGATACCTTGAAAATTAACTATGAGTAAGTTAACGATAAGTCACTAAAAGTTGGACTGACTCATCAGAGGATCCTGCGGTGGGCACAAGATGTGATGCAACATTCTTTCACAGAGCAGAACTTCAGATTTTTGTTACAATAGTTGCAAGTTGAAGATTTTATATTTAGATAGCTTTGTAAAAGAATTTTGAAGCTGTAGCAAAGTTTTAGACATGCAATTCTCCATCAGGCAATGCCAGACATGAGCCAAGAATCTTGCAGTATGATGAGTCTCCAAGCACTTGATTCATCATTGCCTTTGCACCTATTTATTGTCTAGTTTTATGCTTTTTTTTTTTTATATGCACCTTTTTTTTTAAGTCTATTTAATATGTGCTTTTTTGAGCACAAATACGACGCAACTCCACTCCAAGCCCTTATCCTGCCAGGTGTATTTGTGAGTATACCAGTATTTTGGTGCACTTTTTGCACCATTTTGTGCTAAAAAGTCACCAAGACTATTTTTTTTTTACTGTGTGCCAAATTTATGACTTGCGCCTGCCATTTTGAAGAATTTGGAGCAAAAAAACAGCAACTAATGCCACAAGGCAAAAAAGCAAAGTTACTTAAAAACCCCCACAAATGATGAATCGGCCTAAATGTCCAGCATAGGAAAATGCAATTTTGAGCTGAATTTGAAACAAATCACTTTCTGCTATAATCTATTTCTTTTTGAGCCTGATGATATGTCCTGTATATTCTGACTCCATAACCAGGCTGAGTGCGTGGGGTGCTTGAGAGACCGTTTCTGTGGCTCTCTATGTACCGCTAGTCACATGGTAATTTCATCAGAGAGCTTGAACTCAACAGCAGAAGGCTCATGTGATTATTTCAGAAGAAGGTATATTTTACAGCTGAATTACAGTAGGTAAAAAGAACTTATTCTGAACCAGAGATGCAGACACGTGTGATTCTTTATATTAATGACATACAGAATGAGGAAGAAGAAGCTAGAAGAAGGGAGGGGTGACTGACATCAGAGCTACATCAGAGTCACATGGAGAGAGGGAGGGCAACTTCTTGCCACTTGCAAGGCAACATAACAATAACACAATGAACTTACAATAGAATGCTGAATGATTCCCAAGTTGTGGGATATGACACTGTACATTCAAATATTCAATATAATATCAAAATTTATAATTTGTCGTCATGCACATGTTTTTTAGTAATCAAGGATGAGCCATCAGAATTATTTCTTCTAGCTGGTTAAAGAACTTATTTAGGAGTAGTAAATGTTTTCTTGTCCTCGGATAGGAAAAAAATAATAGCCATGATACAAATATTTACTAGACTTATTGCCATCAAATCTGCATTTTTGACTTGGTGACCATATCCACTGTTGGCAGTGGATCATTCAGGATACTCTCAAAGCGTGTTGACAACAGAACAAAGCTCTAATTAGCTATAAACAGGTACCGATATGATAGGCTTTGTGGAATCAGGAATATACATATCTTAAGTGTCTCTGTGCAGCATCAGCAGGCTGCTTCTCCTCTCATGCACAGACACAGGAAACTGAACACAGTCACATGGTCTTTTCTGTGTGTGAGCCTCGGTGAGTTTTTTTTTTCTACTTTATAGACAATACACAAACCTAGCAATAGAACACTTGCATACACAGGGATGGAGTTGTTGCATTAAACATATTCCAACACCCCCACTCAACAACTACTTATCCTGTTAGTCCTATTGTGGTTCTGAAGTCCTAAAACTTGGCTCTTGGCAATGGTTTTGTCATACCATCAGCTAACATCTTGTCAGACTCGGAATAAACAATCTCTAGTACACCACGTTCTACTAAGCCACATAAGTGGTGATGTTTAACTTTGATGTGTTTAGTCCTTGCACTAATCTTCTCACTGCTGGCAAGTTTAATACATCCTTGGTTGTCCTCATAGATAACTGTTGGCTGAGCTAGTGGCTTGCCGAAATCTTCCAAAAGTTGTTTCAACCAAATAACTTCTTGACTTGCATAAGCAGCTGACATATTCTGCTTCTGTAGAAGACAATGCAACTGACACTTGTTTTCTGCTGGAACAAGAAATTGAATTTTCTCCTAACTTGAACAAGTAACCACTTGTTGATTTCCGATCACTTGTATCTCCAGCCCAATCTGCATCCGATAGCTCTTTTTCCTTGTGGTAGCTTCGTAAGCTCCCATGTCTGGAGTTGGTGAAGGGACTCCATCTCTTCATTAGCGGCATTTATCCACTTCTGCTTCTCGTGGACAGGCAGTTTTTGCATCTCTTGCCATGACTGTGGCTCTGGCTCAGAAAGTGTTCTGACTATATAAGAAAGGTGTCTAGCTGGGATACCTTTGGTCTTTCTGATCTCCTGACTAGAGGTTGACTTGGTTCTTCTGTTTCTTCCTTGCTGGCTTCAGAGCTTATCCAGGCTTCAGTGTTTTCTTTTACAGTGTCTGGGTTTGGTGATTGAGATTCTTGTTCTTGTTTCTTGGCTTGAATGACTGGTGTAACTTCATGGAATTTGAGCGAAACTGAGTTCTCATCAATCACTATGTCTCTGCTGATTGTTACTGTGTTGGTCTCTGGGTGCAAGATTATGTATCCCTTTTGAGTTTCGCTATAACCCACCAGGACTCCTTGCTTTGCATGTGATTCCCACTTGGAACGTTTTTCTTTGGGAACATACACAAACATTTTGCTTCCAAATATCCTTAGGTGCTTCAGGTTAGGCTTCTCACAGTTCCATAGCTCATATGGAGTTTTATTTGTGGCTTTACCTGCCAGTCTGTTTTGAAGATAGCAAGCTGTCGTGATGGCTTCTCCCCAATACGTTGTAGGTAGATTAGCATCAAACAACATACTTCTTCCACTTTCACAGAGAGTGCGGTTCTTTCTCTCTGCAATTCCGTTCTGTTCTGGGTTGTATGGAATGGTAGTCTGGAACACAATTCCATTCTTTTTCAAAATGGTTTGCACCTTACCACTTGTATATTCAGTCCCATTATCTGCACACAGGGCTTTTGGCATTCTTTCAAATTTGTTAAATACTACGGCAAGATATTCTTCAAGTTTCCGTGGAACTTCTTCCTTACTGTGAAGCAGGTAGGCGACTGTATATCTGGAGTAGTCATCAATAAATGTGAGAAAATATCTCTTCTTGCTTGGAGTTTGAATGCTCATTGGACCGCAAACATCTGTGTGTATCAAATCCAGTGGCTGTGCAGATCTAGTGGTGTTTACCTTAGGAAAGGATTTTCTGGACATTTTCCCTTCAAGACAGCTAGTGCACTTCATCGTTTGACTACATTGCTTGATTTCCACACCATTTGCAAGTTGACCTAGCTTCCTTATTGCTTCTGGGTCTCCGTGCCCAAGACGTCTGTGCCATATATGGATACAGTTCTTATGCAGATCTGGTCTAGCACTGTACACTCTTTCTTTGCATTTTAGCTGATAAAGTTCATTTTGGATTTTTCCTTTTGCAAAAGTGTGACCCTTCTTTGATATAATGCAGCTGTTGTCTTTAAAAGTAACTACACTCCCTTTTTGCGTAAGCTTTAATTAGCTATAAACAGGTACAGATATGATAGGCTTTGTGGAAACAGGAATATACATATCTTAAGTGTCTCTGTGCAGCATCAGCAGGCTGCTTCTCCTCTCATGCACAGACACAGGAAACTGAATACAGTCACATGGTCTTTTCTGTGTGTGAGCCTCTGGGAGTTTTTTTTTTTTAAACTTTATAGACAATACACAAACCTAGCAATAGAACACTTACATACACAGGAATGGAGTTGTTGCATTAAACATATTCCAACATCTACCCACTCACCAGTGCAGACCAGGTGAACACCACCAATTAGACCAATACCATTGGTTTGTGTCACGCACGCAGATAACGCACGTATTTCGTGGACCCACTGTGCAACGGGCCCATGGTTACCTAGGATGGGCGTAGCTAAGTGGCTACCTAGTATTGACTGGAGTTACCTCCTAACCTAACAACTCACTAGTTCCAAACTAACTAACGAATCAACATAGCTTAGGCACCTCCCTATTGGGGAGGTTGCCTTTTATACAAGATGACTCCCAGATTTTGGCTGGGGGCCATCTTTTAGGTGCACACACTGCCCCTTTAAAAACAGGAAGACCTATGGGAAGTGAATGAAATAAACCAGAGAGCACATGGAAGGCAATGCTCCAATCTGGAGCTCTAGTGTCACGCAAGGTGTGGGAAAGACTAAGTGCAACACGAAGGGTAGAGGAGAAGGGAGCCCAGACACTAGGGAAAGGGGGAGTGGAGACCTCCTAGGCTGATCTGATATCACCCTGTTTCTCCTATCATCCCTATATTGGTTCCTCACCAATCGCCGCACAGGTACCTAAACCCTGTATTTCCCTACAGCTTGGCCCTGGATAGGAAAGGGGGGATGAGCACTAGTAAGTCCCCACTAACAACTAAAGACAACAAGCGAGACCAACATGGGGGAAATTAACTTAGCTTGAGCCGACTTCAGAGAGATTACACCATACGTCCTTCTAGCACCTGAAAGGAAGTAAGCAGACTGCAATAGCTCCAAGCATTCACAAGGGAACATGTGAATATCACTGGCACCTCCCTGTAGCAAACAGAAAAGTATTTAAAGACCCAGGCCTGGGTGTCAATTAGCAGGAGGGAGGTGTCCGCTGGGTCCTAGAGTGAGACAGATCTAAGAAGGTGTCTGTAATGCCAAACGAAGAGATCTTCTGCAACCAACTGCAGGGCAATTGTCTGTCACATCTGACACACCCGTGACATCTAGTTGTTCAGAAACAAATTGACTGTTTTTGATTTGGACTCGTCCTTCATCAAGCAACAACCTCATCTATTTCTGGAGCTGTCGGATGGGAATCTGACACCGGTTCTCTACGGCTTGTGGCAAGAGCTTTCCCGCAGAACCGAAGTCTCCACTTGCCACAGATACAGTCAGAGTCAGAGGAGGAGAGTGAACACTTTCGCCAAGGGCAGCCTCTCCCACTGACAAAAGATTTTGGAGTTTTACAGACTTCTCAGGATTAAGACAGCCGAGATATTCCACACAACCGCAGTAATACTGCGATCCTCCCACACAGCAGAGTTCCAGCTGCTGCTCAGCCTGCCAAACACTGAAGACCTCCTTGAATTTCATACAGGCAGCTGCATCACGTGGCTGGGGAACAGGCGATCTCTGGAAGGACAGATCCAGACGTCCTTCTCACACGCGTCACCTCTCTGGTCTGCTCCTGGAAGCTGGGAAAGGAAGATTTTGCTTAAGATTTGAGACCTGGCTCATCGAAGACCTTTCGGAAGGCCACCAGGAAGGCCTGCAGGTCCAAAGTCATAGGTTTCCCTCTTAGTCACAAGGGGTGGAGCCAGGCTAGGGCATCTCCCTCAAGGTAGTACATAAAGAACCCCATCTTGACCCGATCAAAGTGAAACTGGCTGAAAAATTCAAAGTGCTGCATGCACTTCTCTAGGAACCCACGGCACTGCTTCGGATCCCCATAGTACCATGGCGGATCAGACAGGATGGGTTCCTTTCCAGGAGAACAGAGGAATCACACATGAGCATTTGGTGCGCCGCCGGGAAGTACACAGATGCAGGAGACAGGAAGCATGGTGCCACGCCACATGGCCCGGGCAGCGAGTATGTTGGCATCCCTGCAACATGGAGGGAGAAGGGGAACCAGGTAAGAGTGCTGGCATTAGCGTTATCGTTTGCAAGACATTTACCCTTCCTCAGACCTCCTAAGAACAATAAGCCAATTTATTTTGCTCCTTATAGTGATGAGCGAGCACTAAAATGCTCAGGTGCTCATTGCTCGGGTCGAGCAAATCATAATGCTAGGGGGCTCGACTCGAGTAACGAGCCCAAAGTAAGACAATGGGAAACTCAAGCACTTTTCCAGCGGCCCCCGGAGGTCAAATTGATGGAAACAGTGCTCAAATTACATGGGAACAGCATGGGGAAGACCCCTGGAAGCATATCTGACTCCCAGGTCACTGCTATAAACAATGTCGTATTATGCCACAAAAATGAAGTCAAAATGGATTTTCCTGGAAAAAATGTTAAGGAACATTCTTTCAAGGGTAATGACTTGTATATAAGGCAAAACTAAAAAAAACAAACAAACAAAAATTGCTACTCCACACATTGGGCTATGTTCACACATAGCGTTTTTGATGCATTTTTGCACTTTTGCATTCCTTTTAACGGTGAAACATACATTCACTAGTAAATTTCATTTTAATATTTTACTACCTTATCTATCCATGTGGTGTGTGAGACATGATCAGACACATCCAGAATGAACACTCATTTCCAGATGATAATGCAATCTAGCACCTGTCCCTATTTTAAAAGCAGCAAACAGCGTTATCAATAGGGAATAGATTTTTTTAATTTTTTTTTAGCACAGAGTATAATACAATAATCCCTGTCTAGATGCCTGTAAGATGCTATCCCAACTGCTATAGGTCACACATTCACGAATCTCAGATAAGAGAGGTAAAATAGTACAATAAAAAATAGAGTTTAACCGGCTCCGAAGAGGTTTTTTGGTAAGTTGCACCACCAAACTGTGAAGGAAATCAAGCAACCCTGCCTGCTTTCATCAATTTCTAATTACAGATCACAGTTAAAAATTATGAATCGGTCAACGAGTGCATGGAAAATATCTATCAAGTTATGGATTGTTGCAGGGATCTATGCGACCAGAATAAACACTCATTTCCAGCTGATAATACCATCAATCCAGCGTTTTCAAAAGGGAATCTTTTTTTTTTTTCCAGCATGGAGTATAATACAATAATCCCTGACTAGATGCCTGTAAGACTCTATCCCTACTGCTATAGGTCACCCGTACATGAATCTCAGATAAGAGAGGTAATATAATACAATAGAAAATAGAATTTAACTGGCTCCGAAGAGGTTTTTTTGGTACGTTGCACCAACAAACTGTGAAGGGACGCAAGCAACCCTGTCTTTTTTTTTTTACAGATCACCGTTAAAAATTATGAATCGGTCAAAGAGTGCATGGAAAGTATCAAATAATGCACTGTGGAAGAGATGTATTCGACGACAATGAACAACACTCATCTCCAGCTGATTATACCTTGCACCTGACCCTGTTCTAAATGCAGCGAACAGCGGTATCAGTAGGGAATAGAATAGATTTTTTTTTTGCAGCAGCAGTACGCAGTATAAGGCTATAATACCTGGCTGGATTGGTGTAATACGCTATCCGTACTGCGATAGCTCACCGGTAAATGAATTTCATATAAGAGAGATAATATTGTAGAATATAGAATTGATTTTATTTGAATTGGCCTACCCATTATTAAGGAGTGGCTCTCCTATATTGTTATTGCGTATATGTTATAATATCGCCGGTGGCACAAAAAAACATCTCTGACAAAACGCTAGCGGCCAGGACCTCCAAGTCATAGAGAGACAGTTCATGCCATGTGTCCAGCTTGGTTGTAAGGCACAGAGGAATCACGGAGGATGCTGTTACGGTCACCAAGGTAGTCCTTCAGCATCTTCCAAAACTTTTCCCTCCTTGTCAGAGTAACCCGCTGTAATGCAGCGGCTTGCTGCATAGCTAAAATGTCCAGGGAGTTTGTTCTGGCTGATCATTTACCTCCCCCTCAGGTGACTGATCACATGACTGTGACATCATCACAGAAGGATATATAAATCCTGGTGGTTTTGAAACAGACAGAGAGAGAGAGGCCTTGCGAGGCCTGGTGAGGCAAGAAGTCTTGTCCCTGTTTCTGGGACACCATTAGCCTGGAAGGCAGAGGCTGGATCCCTGTGTCTGAGATACCAGTAGCCTTGGAAGGCAAGAGGCCTGGTCCCTGTGTTCGGAACTCCACTAGCCTGGAAGGCAGAGGCTGGATCCCTGTGTCTAAGATCCCAGTAGCCTTGGAAGGCAAGAGGCCTGGTCCCTGAGTTTGGGACTCCACTAGCCTGGAAGGCAGAGGCTGGATCCCTGTGTCTGAGATACCAGTAGCCTTGGAAGGCATGTGGCCTGGAGACTACGTCTGGGGAGCCTTAAAGCCACAGCTGTGGCAGAACCGAGCTGATAGAAGCAGCTGAGACCCGGCAAAGGTAAATCGGCGCTCTAAGTGAATATTGTTGCTGTACCTTGTTGAAGTCTATATTTGAAGCCAAGCGGGCATAGCTGCCACTGAAAAGACTCTAGGATACATGTGTAACATTCCTGCGAGCCACTGAGATGGCCTATGTTATGAGCGGTTTATGATGTGTAATAAACTGCTGGTCTTCATATTACCGGAAAACGTTGCATGTGTGCTTTAACTGATCCAGTGAAGCGAGTACCCCCAGCGTGATGAATAGCGCTACCTTACACCGCGCATCAGGGCCTAAGCACTGGGAGGGTCTGAGAAAACTGTCTCAGACCTTTGACAGTGTTCCCCTGCCTCTGCTGCATCTTCTTTGTTTCTCCCTCACCTGTACTCCTTAGTTGTCCAAGACACAGTGACCTCTGCCCCCAGCGTTGTCAGATGGGATTTTTTTAAATAATTCTTCAACAAGGGCCATCTGGTACTGCAATATGCAACATAGAAGTGAGTCTCCTATACTGTTATTGCGTATGCAGGAAGTTCAAGGGCTGCTCAAAATTAGGACACACTCCAATACCCCTTTGAAGAGACATAGAGGAGGGCCTCATTAAAAAAATGTACCCATTATAAAGGAGTGTGTCTCCTATACTGTTATTGTGACTGCAAGGGCTGCCAAAAATAAGGACACACTCCAATACCGTTTTGAAGAGATGTAGAGGAGGTCCTCATTAAAAAAAATTGTTCCCATTATTAAGGAGTGGGTCTCCTATACTGGTAATGCTCACGCATTAAGTTCATGGGTTGAAAAACATTTACCTCTGGTTGGTATACATGAACATACTGTATACATGAACATACTGTATAACATACAGAATGTTAGAGGTAGGCCTCAAAAAATAGTTCTTACGTGCATCATAAACACCCTTGAAAAAAAATTATGTGCATGTTGCATGATGTGATGGTCTCCCTGTTGATATGGTGGTGGAGGATGAGGAGAAGGAGAATGAGGAGGATGACATAAAATAGACAAAATCATGAAGAATATACCGATGTCTGGTTGCGAAGAGGTGCATGGGAATAGACCTTCCAAAAATAAACATTGGATTTGACTTTATGTGCCGCTGCTAACATCCGGTGGTGTCAAGAAGTCTGTCCCAATCCAACCCTTATTCATTTTGATAAGAGTCAGCTTCTCAGGATTTTCAGTTGACAGGCGGATGCGCCTATCAGTTACAATACCCCCGGCGGCACTAAAACCCCACTCTGAGAAAATGCTAGTGGCAGGGCAGGCCAGGACCTCCAAGGCGTAGAGAGACAGTTCATGCCACTTGTCCAGCTTGCATACTCATTAGTTATAAGGTACAGAGGAATCACGAAGGACGCTGGTACGGTCGGCAAGTTACTCCTTCAGCATCTTCCAAAACTTTTCCCTCCTTTTCAAAGTACCCTGTTCATCATGGTCTTGGCGCTGGGAGGGGCTGAGAAAACTGTCCCAGACCTTTGACAGTGCTTACCCGCCTCTGCTGCATCTGGTTTTTGTACTCCTTTGTTGTCCAAGGATCTGTGACCTCTGCCGCCGGCGTTGTCAGCTGTGATTGTTTTTAATAATTCTTCAACAAGGGCCTTCTGGTACTGCAACATTTTATTAGTCCTCTCCGCCACGGGGAGGAGACATAGAAAGTTCTCCTTTTAGCGTGGGTCTAGAAGTGTGACAAACCATTAATTAGTGTTGCCCAATATGCATACAACGCGAGGGTCACGTGACATAAAGTCAGCCATGTGTGCCAGACTGCCAACAGCCAAGATTTCCCAGTCCCCACCAAGAGGACAACTGTCCATGTTCTCCTCCTCATCCTCTTCCTGGTCCACCTCCTCGTTCTCCCTCTTCTCAGGCCATCCACGCTGAACAGATGGTATGAATGTTGTGTGGGTAATACCGTCTGTAGCGCAGAATATCAGCTCCTGTTCCTCTTCCTCTTCCTCCTCCTCTTCATTATCACCCAATCCACATTGAGATGAGATGTGGTTGGGCTGTGTAGCATCATCCTGTATAGTTCCTTGCTCTATCTCATCGTGCTCCGCCTGCAATGCATCCTCTTTAATTGTGAGCAGCGAGCGTTTCAGTATGCAGAGAAGCGGGATGGTGACGCTCATTATGGTGTCATCATCGCTCACCACCTTTGTGAAGTCCTCCAAGTTTTGGAGGATGGCACAGATGTCAGACATCCATGCCCACTCATCTGCTCTTATGTGCGGAGGCTGACCTGAATACCGATGGGTGTTTTGAAGCTGGTACTCAACAACTGCCCTCTGCTGCTCACAAATCCATCCCAACATATGCAACTTTGAGTTCCAATGCGTGGTGACTAGTGTTGAGCGAGCACTAAAATGCTCGGGTGCTCGAAGCTCGGGCCGAGCTCACCGTGATACTCGGGTGCTCGACCCGAGCAATGAGCCCAATATTAGTCTATGGGAGACCCGAGCATTTTTGCGGCGGCACCCCAGGCAGTCTGTAGAAAGCCTAAAAAGTGGCCAAAACGATAGTGACAGTGCTCAAATGACATGGGGACAGCATGGGGATCACCCCAGGAAGCATTTCTGACCCCCAGGTCACTTCTGTCAACAACGTGGTCAGAGGTATTAAGCCACTTTTACAGGCTCACAATAAAACGTTCAAAAACGAAACTGAAACTGTTTTCCTGTGAAATATGTTAAGGAACATCCTTTCCAGGATAAAGACTTGTGTATAAGGTAAAATAAATAACCAAAAACAAAAATACTCCTCCACACCTTGGGCTATGTTCACAAGTACCATTTTTATGTGTTTTTGCACTTTTGTATTGCTTTCAACCGTGATAAATAGCACCGAAAAAAAGGTCAGGGCAACAATATTCATTGTGGATCAAGACTCATAATGTATAACTAACCTACAACACACCAAATAAGAGTCATAAAAAGATCCAAAAAGTCAATCATTTTGAAAAAATAGACACAGTTTTATTAGACAAAATTCATACAAATACAATAAAAGAGCTGGGTTCAAATGAACATCAGAACAAGAGGACAATGCCTCATACAGTTAAGACGAGGTCCATATATAGACTTCAAAAAAGATATCGCAGTGCAGCTCACATGTTTGTGCACACGAGAAGAGGGAATAAGACCACAAAGTACCACTGGTCACAGAACACTAAATCCCTTACCATGAGTCATAAATCACATTTGTGCATGTTATATGTAAGTTTAACTCATGGAAAAAAGGGTTATTTGTGCATGAAGCAAACAAGCGTCATTAGACATAGTATAAGCGTCCAAATCTCGCATTAAACCAGGGCTGTAAAGGTTAATAAACATGTAAAGAAAATCTCTCCATGTGATAAGTACCTACCCTGATTTTCTGCACTACTGGATCAGTACCCAGTGATAAATGCATTCACCGGGAAATGTCATTTTAACATTTTACAACCTTATTTGGCCATGTGCTGTGTGACATATGCATACAGTGCTGAAAAGACATGGGAACAGCATGGGGAAGACCGCTGGAAGCATCTCTGACACCCAGGTCACTGCCTAAAAGTGTGCCCATCAGAAGTGATCCTTGCTGCATCAGAAGATGCAAACTTGCAACTATCCCCGTGCAAGTCCTTGTCTATCTGGGATGGATATTAGTCCTCAGAAGGACTGTTTGTTTGATTTTGCAGGCTTTAGAGACCCTACACTACCTATTTCGCAGTATAAATCTCTCCCTAGCACAGCAGCACTCTCCCTACACTGTCTGATCCGGAGCGACTGTGTCCAAGATGGCGGTGCCCTGTTTTAAATACTCGAAGTGACGCTGTGCGGCCAGCCAATCACTGTAATGCCCACAACCAACGTGGCTGCAGCATTACAGTGACTGGCTGGCAATCCCTGCATGTTCATTGGCTCTGTAAAGAGCGGCAAACATGCAGGGCGGAGACCCGAGCTCCCACTCGAGTAACCTGAAAATGCTCGGTGCTCGCCGAGCATCCCGAGTAGTGAGATGCTCGAGCGAGTACCGAGCAGTGTCGAGCATGCTCGCTCAACACTAGTGGTGACATTGCACACCAGTTGGTGAGGTGGAAGCTGCAAACGCTGCTGAAGCATGGCGAGGGAGGTGGAAGCTGTAGCTTAATTTCTGAAATGGGCACACACGCAGAGTACTTTCACAGGCAGCTAAGGCAGATACGGGTAGGTTTTGAGAAACCTCTGAACCACTAAGTTGAGCACATGGGACAGGCATGGTACGTGTGCGAGGTTGCCAAGCTTCAGAACCACCACCAGGTTCCAGCTATTGTCACACATGACCATGCCTGGCTGTAGGTTCAGCTGTGACAGCCACAGATCTGCCTGCTCTGTTACAGCTTTCAACAACTCTGCAGCGGTGTGCAGTTTATCATCTGAGCGTATTATCTTCAGCACTGTCTGTTGCCGCTTGACCAAGGCAGTACTGCAGTGCTTCCAGATTCCGACTCATGTGGTCATATCGGAGATGGAGGCTGAAGAAGAGGAGGAGGTGCAGGAGCTGTAGAATGTAGGGGCAACCCTGATTAACCCAGGGCCCGCAATCCTCGTTGTCAGGAAGATGTGTTCCGTCCCAGGGTCCGACTGTGTCCCGGCTTCCACAATACTAGCCCAGTGTGCCGTCAGTGAGATGTACTGTCCCTGGCCACAAGCAATTGTCCACATGTCCATGGTAAGGTGGACCTTCCCAGTAACTGCGTTGTTGAGGGCACAGGTAATGTTCTAGGACACGTGTTTGTGTAAGGCTGGGACGGCACACCAGGAGAAATAGTGGTGGCTGGGGACCGAGTACCGAGGGATGGCCGCCGCCATGAGGTTGCGGAAAGCATCTCCACAAGCCGAAAAGGCAACATTTACAGTGAAGGTGATGCGCCCCCTGGACCGTGGGGTACTCGGTACCGGGCCGATCATTGCTAGGGGAGATGTCACAATGGTGGTGACCCGGTCTGTGACCCAGGGCGGTCAATCCGCCACTGACTGACTACACACCCAAGATGGCTTCCCTCTTTATACTAGCCCTAACAAGTGCTCCCCTGATTTACTTCCTCCACCCACAACCACTACATGGTTCCCCCTACTTTGGTTCCCCCCTACTCCAGCCAGGGACAGGGCTCAGCAGGAAGCGCGACACATCTTGCCCTTCCAGCTGGTCTGGAGTAGTGTAGTGTTGGATGCAGGTGTTAGGGTCCCGGGCTGTACTCCTTCCTTACCTGAGAGTGAGGTACCACACCTCTGGGTGAGATGCAGTACCTCTGTGGTGACCGAACCCTCAGGGGCGCCACACAAGCAGTTGGGAAATGTGGCAGTTTAGTGCTGTGGACTGTGGGTGATTGGCTGCGTATTTGCGCTTGCGTTCCAAGGACTGGGGTAGGGACAACTGAACGCTGCATTGGGACAAGGACGTGGTTGCTGTCGGTGATGGTTGCAAGTATGCAAAGACAGGTACAGGGTGTTACATCATGGATGGAGGCTTGGCATGCATGTACAACAGGGAAAGATGCAGTGGTGTCACCCGCAGACACTGTTTCTGGACCCTGGGGTTCGGCCTAACTAGTCGGGTGCTTTGTTGTCATGTGTCTGAGCATGCTGGTTGTAGCATTGGTGTCTGTGCCTCCTGCCAGGCGGAGACGCCGATCCCCTCACCGCCGCGGTCCCGGTCCGGCGTCCTCTGGCTCCCCTGCTGCGTCTGTCTGGGGTGCGCGCACCACGCGCAGTTCCCCAGGCACTGTACTTAGGGCGCGCGTGCGCTTCCTCCCTCTTAAAGGGGCCGTGCACCGTCCTAAAGAGTCCCCGGCCAATGGCCGGAGGACTGCCCTTTTATAAGGCACCTCCTCCAAAATGGAGGTGCCTGTGCAAGGTTGTCGTTTGTGTGCTAACACTCTCCTCAGCCCTCAGGTTCCAGTGCCTGCCTGCCTACCTATCAGCCGTGCCCGCCTGCCTGTCAGCCGTGCCCACCTGCCTGTCTATCTGCTGTGCCCGCCTGCTTGTCTACCCGCATCACCTGCCTGACTACCAGCCGTGCTCATCTGCTGTGTCTGTCGGCTTCGGCCATCAGTCCCGTGGGAGTTGCCTGCTCTCACACAAGGTCGGTCCCAGAGTGGCACCTGGTTCACCTTCCCTGTCCCTCCTTGGTTCACGGAGTCGACTAAGCCGCCATGTGGCCAGGGTCGGTCCGGGTAGGCACTTAGTTACGCCCCTCTGGTCTCTCCTTGTATCACAGCACAGAGGTTCCACCACCCGGATCCATAACAGTTTGCATGGGCCATGGAATCCAGTGGCTCCCAGGCTCCTTCGCTCTCAGACCTGTAATAAGAGGTCTCTCGCCAGAGATCCCAACAGGATACTATCCTGTCCTATCTGTGGACAGTCAACTCTCGCTTTGACGCGCTGTCCACCCCGGCTGTGTCCTCCTCTAACCAAGCGGCACCCGCTCCGGCGACACCTCAACCCAGTGGCGCTGTGGCATCCGGCTTAGGACCCAGGCTATCTGCTCCTCCACGTTTTGGTGGTGACCCTGCCCTATGTCGGGGCTTCATAAATATGTGCACGCTGCACTTTGAGCTCCTGGCACACCAGTTCACCTCCGACCGGGCCAAGGTGGCATTCATCATGTCTCACCTCACTGCAGAGGCGTTGGCGTGGCTTAACCTCCAGGCCTTCCTCGCGGCTTTCCGGAAGGTGTTCGATGAGCCCGGACAAAAATATTCGACCGTCTCCTCTCTTCTCCGACTCCACCAAGGGAGCCTCTCTGTGGGACAGTATGCCGTGCGTTTCTGCACCCTCGCATCTGAACTTGCCTGGAACAATGAGGCTCTGGTGTCCACCTTTTGGTAGGGCCTTTCTGGACGGATCAAGGATGAGCTAGCCGGTCGTGACATACCTTCCTCTCTGGACGACCTGGTGTCATTAGCTACACGGATCGACATCCGTTTTCAGGAGCATTCTAAGGAGGCGACCCGTGAGAGAAGACCCCTGTGCCTCGCACCAATCTTCCAAAGTCCAGTCTCGCAACCAGCATCCCCTCCGGTGTCTTCTCCAGAGTCTATGCAAATAGACCAAGTTAAGATGGTCAAGTCTCGCCAGGAGGCCTGCCGCGCCGAGGGGAGTAGCTTCTACTGTGGCAGTATAGAGCATCTAATCCGCTCCTGTCCGGTGAGACTGGGAAACTACAGTGTCTAGAACCGCTCAGAGAGGTCGTCCTAGGCAAAAGTTCTACCTCTCCGCCTTTGACTCTGTCCGTTTCGGTTACCAGTGATGAGATACGCTTCTTCGAGACCGCCTATCTGGATTCCAGAGCAGCTGGGAACCTCATTCAACAGGCCATTGTGGAGCGATATCAGATTCCTACCATACATCTGGCTGATCCTTTAGCAGTTTCCTCTGTGGATGGAAAGCTACTCCAGCTAACCTACCTGACCTTCTGGCACCCTAGTGGTCATATGCGGACGTCTTTGATAAAAAGGAGGCAGAGACACTACCATCTCATAGGCCGTATGATTGCCCCATTGACCTAATACCTGGTGCTTCACCTCCTCGCTGGCGAATCTAACCTTTGTCGCTGACTGAGACCCGTGCTATGTATGAGTACATAAAAGAAAATCTTGCTAGGGGATTTATCCATAAATCCAACTCTCCGGCTGGAGCAGGATTCTTCTTCGTCAAAAAGAAATACGGCTCTCTTCGTCCATGTATCGACTATATGGGCCTAAACTAGATTACCATCAAAAATAAGTACCCCCTGCCTCTCATCTTAGAGCTCTTTGACCGCCTGAAAGGCGCGAAGATCTTCACTAAGCTCCATCTTCGTGGGGCGTACAATCTGGTCCGGATTCGCCAGGGAGACGAGTGGAAGACGGCATTCAACACTCGGGATGGTCACTACGAGTACCGCGTGATGCCCTTCAGTTTCTATAATGCTCCATCTGTCTTCCAGTAGTTAGTGAACGACATCTTCCGAGATCTCCTGTATTCCTGCGTGGTGGTGTACCTGGACGATATCTTGGTGTTCTCCCCTGATCTGCCCTCTCACCGGATGGATGTTCGTCAGGTACTGCTGAGGCTCCGGAAGAATCGCCTGTATGCTAAGTACGAAAAATGCCTCTTTGAGCAGACCTCCCTACCATTTTTGGGGTATATCATCTCTGAGACCAAACTATGGATGGATCCCGAGAAGGTCTGCCGTCTTAAAGTGGCTCCAACCTGAGGGGTTGAAGGCTATTCAGCGGTTTCTGGGATTCGATAACTATTACCGCCTCTTCATTCCTCATTTCTCCTCCCGGACTGCTCCCATCTCTGCTCTCACCCGTAAAAGAGCAGATCCCAGGGAATGGACTTCCGAGGCGGAAAGTGCCTTTGTCTCTCTTAAACAAGCCTTCTCCTCCGCTCCAGTGTTACATCGTCCAGATTGCAATAAACAGTTCTTCCTGGAGGTTAAGGGAGACAAGGTCTTGCTTTCCTCCAAATATGTCTGTCTCAAGATACCATCATACAAGTTGGGCCCGCGGTTCATCGGTCCTTTCGAGATTATGAACCAAATAAATCCAGTGGCGTACAAGCTGAAACTTCCTGCCTCCTTACGGATTCCCAATTCCCTTCATGTGTCTCTCCTCAAGCCTGTTGTCCTTAATCCTTTCTCTGACAATCCAGGTCCCATTCCAGCTCCAGTCTCCGCTGAGGATGTCTTCGAGGTAGAGAATATTTTGGCCATCAAGAAGGCAAGAGGAAAGACTTTTTTTCTTGTGGATTGGAAGGGGTTTGGTCCTGAGGAGAGGTCTTGGGAGCCCAGGGAGGGAGAACATCCATGCTCCTCGTCTTCTAGAAAAATTTCTTGCGGGCCTAAAGAAGAGGGGGCGTAAAAGGGGGGGGTACTGTAGCGTCGGTGTCTCTGCCTCCTGCCAGGCAGAGACGCTGATCCCTTCACTGCCGCGGTCCCGGTCTGGCATCCACCGGCTCCCCTGCTGCATCTGCCCGGGGTGCGTGCACCACGCGTAGTTCCCCGGGCACTGTACTTAGGGCACGCGTGCGCTCCCTCCCTCTTAAAGGGGCCGCGTGAGCCGTCCTAAAGAGTCCCCGGCCAATGGCCAGAGGACTGCCCTTTTATAAGGCACCTCCTCCAAAATGGAAGTGCCTGTGCAAGGTTGTTGCTTGTGTGCTAACACTCTCCTCAGCCCTCAGGTTCCAGTGCCCGCCTGCCTGTCTAGCAGCCATACCCGCAAGCCTGTCTATCAGCCGTGCCCACCTGCCTGTCTATCTGCCGTGCCCGCCTGCTTGTCTACCCGCATCACCTGCCTGACTACCTGTCTCATCATCATCATCCACCTCTTGTGACAGTAATTGCACTTTCCCACCGTTGCCTCTGTGTGACCATGGCTGCTCAAATGTTTAGGCATTTCCACATGCGATCTCCTCTTGCCCCGCTTGAAGCGGACCGAGCAAGAGGCCCAAATCTATAAATGGAAATGTGAACAGCTCTTCAGTGTGTCCAAGTGTAGGATAACTTGTCTCCGGGCGCTCGGCATGGTGGGAGGAAGGAGGATGAGGGTGAGGAATATGTGGTCCAGACACACGGCTACTGATACTGGACCGAGTGGAAGACTGGGTGGTGGTGGTAGTGGCAAACTGACTGGAAGCATTATCTGATTTCCAACCAACAACCTTTTCACAATGCTCTGGCTTCAAGAGTGGTGTTCTGTGACCCCCTAGAAATTGGGACAGGAAGGTAGGTCGACATGATGTGGGTGTTTGTTGTGCTCCCTCAGCAGGCAGAGTTTCATCTTGCCCATGTCCTCGGCCTATGTGTGCGCCATCAGGATCATGTCCACTTTCCCGTCCCTTGCCACGCGCCTTGCCATTTTAAATGGACTACAATATTTTTCAGCTGGCAAAAAGAATCAGGATTAATACCGCAGTATTTTATCATGTGTGATGACCAATTCTTTTACCCTTTGAGGGTATAGCAATGCTATTGGTCAGCGAACAAGTGTGAATATATTTTTTGACACGCAAGTAGCAGACTTTTAATGCTGTATAATATTTTGCAGCTTGTAAAAAAAAATCAGGATTAATACTGCAGTAATATTTGACCACCTGAGATGATGGACAAGTTTCTCTACTTCCACAATACAGCAATGCTATACAAATCAGCAAAATTTGGCTGTATGCTGCTAACAAGCAAATGGAGCAGCAAAATGGTGTATTATATTGCTTTTCATCAAAATTAGCAGGATTAAGAGCAAAAACAATATTATCAGCCCTGATATCTAGGGCTATTGATAGGAGTTCCAGCAGCAGAAAGAATATGCAATGGACCCTATTCTGTACTATATTAGCTCTCCACAAACTCTGCCTAACTTGTGCTATCAGCAGGATTAATATTTTCTTCAGAATTAGTCCTTACAAAGACTGTTAGAGTAAATTTATGATAGTGGTGTGGAATCTCTATTTAAATTAACTGCCAATTCTCCCTTGCTCAGCTGCAGCTCTCCCTACTCTGTGTCTTTGACCAGTAGACTGTGACGAGCATAGGGTCCTGGGTCTTATATAGACGCGATGACGCTATGCAGCCAGCATTACAGTGACTGTCACGCAATCCCTGCATAGTAATTGGCGGCCTAAAATGCGCCCAATATGCGGGGTGGGGACTCGAGCTAATGCCTGACTTTTTCAAAATTACTCGCCAAGTATCGAGCATTTCGAGCACTGTGATGCTCGGGCGAGTAACAAATAGTGGTGAGCATGCTCACTCATCACTACTCCTTATGCCTGTAAGTTCCAATTTATACTAATTAGAACAAGCCTTTTAATTTTGCTACAGTTAGGCATTTGGTTGCGAAATAAGTCTTCTAAAACCTTCTGTGATATTACTAACAACCCTCACAAAATCCATAATACATGTTAATTATGTAATATGCATTTTTATTGACTTCTATTTAATTAATTTTGCAGATTTATTTGGACTATTTTATTTATTCCTTATGCCAATTCATGACTGATATATATATTTTGGCCCAGATTCATCAAGTGTGGCGATGTTCACTCCTGTCTTGATGAGGGTGCATGTTGGAGTCAGGAGTGTCAGGCAAGTGGCATGCTAATCTGTGCACCTCCACAAATCTTACTCTAGTTAGGTACTGTAGAGAGATTTCTGGCTCATGGTACACTACAGCTCGACATGAATTGGAAGAACACACCCTCGTCATGCCCCTGTCCAGTTTCAGCTCTCCCATTCTGGAAAAGCAGGTTGAAACTGGTGTGAAAATAGCAAAAATTGCTACATTTTTACGCAACTCCGAGTTGCCCAAACATTTTGCGACTTCTTACGGCAATTTACTTGAGAATTCTGGTGCAATCGCTTTGATAAATCGAGGCCTTTATCTTTCACAATTTTAGTACCTTTCATGACTCCTTTTTTGCTCCACTTCACTTCAATAGTTTCCAAAAGTATTAGATCAGGAGTAAAAAGTGTCATATGTAAATGCCCACATACACATTAGATGAAAGTCAGCCAAACCGGTCATCTGATGTGTATGGAGGCATATGTTGGGGAAGAAGAATTGGCCGTTGGAATTTCCAAGACTAATCCATTTGTTTTCAGTGAAGATAAACCCAAGTGATCATGTATATGGTGGAGTTGGGAAAGATATCGGTCTAACAAATGGACATTTGGCCAATAGTTATCTCATGAGTGTGGCCAGCTTCATACATTTAACATATGCCGTGTACTCCATTTTGGGGTGAATTTCTTTAGCTTATTCTCTTCTGTTGTTTCCAACCTTTTTGAATTGAATTATGTTTTATTTTATTAATACACTAAGGATAAGAGGCCTTGTTGGACAAATCTAGAATTTAATAAAAGTGCTTTGTACAAAATGACTTTGTATGCGTTTTACTAGGTTGAAGCACATCTGCTATTGATATATTTATTTCCTTAGAAACAGAAATAATTACATGCTAGCACATCAACTTTGATGAACATTATTCACCATAATTTGTTATTTCAGCTAGGGCTTGGTGTAAATCTGTCAGTGGGTGCGCCCTTTTCCAATTTGTGCTTCTATTTATTGAAAGATAAGTGCGGTAGACTGATTTTTGAACTCTACTACAGTTAAACTAGAGCGATGAATTTGACATGGTCACCACCTCTGATTACACAACATTTCTCATAAGGCAACACAAGTGCAATGTGAATACTGTGTTTAATGGTCTAGACTATGTTCAAGGTCAATGATATTATGTCTGTTTCTTGAATTTCCAATATCTGCATAAAAATATTAAAAAGGTAAAAACTTAATTTTGCTGTTTTTTAAGACCACAAAAATAATAAATATATAAAATTAGATAGATTGTTTGAAGGCTCATGCAAATGACCATATTACTGTTTACATGGCCCCACAGTACCCTTGCATTGCTTTGGTGGGAGTACCTCTGTAATATAATAAAAAGGAAAGATACTGCATCACATTTGATACCTACAAATGCATAGATATTGCATGTGTCTCTGTATGGTTTCTGTGCACACAGTCATATAACAATAATTTAACACCCCAATTTATTTATTTATTTATTTTTAATTTATTTTACTCACTTATACAGCACCATTAATTTCACAGCGTTTAACAGACATTATCATGGCTTTCCCCGTCGGGGCTCACAATCTAGATTCCCTATCAGTATGTCTTTGGAGTATGGGAGGAAAGCGGAGAACCCAGAGGAAACCCACACAAACACGGGAAGAACATACAAACTCCTTGCAGATGTCGTCCTTGGTGGGATTTGAACCCAGGACCCCAGTGCTGCAAAGCCACCTTGCTGCCCCTAATTAGCCCCTAATGTCACAAAGGTATATTTAACTTATTTAGTCATTTACGGAACAAAAAGCAATTAATCAGTTTATGGAACAATTTTACAATATATCAGAACAATCAAAATTGTCTCTGAAAAATCACTATTTCAGGAACGAGAGCAGCAGAAAAAAAAAGCTGTAACTTCAAGACTGCTTGATGGGACATTCTAGGGATGATCCCAAACTCTCAATATACAGTATATCAACTGGATGAGGAATACTAACAGTGAAAAAGTTAGATATTCGGACCTACAGATGTTATAATCTTGGGGGCGTGGGTACAAAAAGTTAGATTTGCTATAGACAACTACCTAATTACCCAAACACTAAAGATGAGAGGATCAGGCAAAATTCTAATTCAGTTGTTTGCACAATTTTTTCAGAGAAATTAGATTTGCAGAGAAGTTATTCTTTGCAGATTTATTATCCCTTAGGCTATGTGCCCACCATGCAAAAATGCTCAAGATTTTTTTCCTGAGCGTTTCTGCATCTCCCTGGCATAAAAACGCATGTGGATTGTACATGCATTTTTCCTGCCAGGGACAAGCGGATGTGAAGCGTTCTTCACATGCATTTCCGCATGCGGGTTGACAAGCACTTTCCAGGCGATTTTAGCATCACTTGGAAAGTGCTTGTCAACTTGGTCACACTATATAAATCCATGCAATTGGCATGGATTTATATACTGTGACCTTAAAGAATGGTTAAAAAAAAAAAAAAAATCTATACTTACCTTCTGATGGCCCGCAGAGTCTTTATTCGCTCCGTCCTGGCTTGCCGGCAGCTCGCGGTACATTACACTGAAGGACCTGCCGTCACATTACTATGACGTCAGCGCAGGTCCTTCAGTCCACCGTGATCTGCCGGCAAGCGAAGACAAGGAGACCGGGGACCATCAGAAGGTAAATATAATATTTATTTTTTATTTTATTCTTTTTTTTACAGGTTCTATGGTACCTGGGTCCGGAGGAGAGTCTCCTGTCCTCCACACCCGGGTACCATCCGCACATTGAAACACTTGGATTCCGCATGTACAGATGCAGTGATGCAGAATCCATGCGTTCCAATGAAAGTCAATGGCGGCGAAAATGCAGCGCTTCCGCAAAATAATTGGTAGTGCTGCGTCTTTTTCCGCAATGATAATCCGCAGCAGAAATTTCCGCAGCATGTGCACAGCATATGGGGATTATCATTGGGGAACATGGCAGGCCTTCTACCATGCGTTTTTTAAATGTTTCTGCAGCGTTTTTGCCGCTGAGGAAACGCTTAAAAAATGCATCGTGGACACACAGCCTTATTATGCTGTAAGGTCTCTGCAGACTCTAGAGCATAATAAACATAAGATGTTAAAAAATATTAAAGCAATCTTTAGTCCAAGCACATGGATAGAGCATAAATTCTTCTCTGTTGTTTACAAACATGTAACACAGTAACATCATGAAATAAGGTACGGTGCCCATGCCTTTCGAGTGGTTAACTTGCTCTTAATCAGCACAAACCATGTATATCATGACTAAGAGTGGGTTAACCACTTGAAACATGTAGGCGCCGTACCTAGTTCTACGACGTTACTGTGTTTTAACATGTTATTACTAGTGTTGATCGAGCACTAAAATGCTCGGGTGCTCGAAGCTCGGGCCGAGCTCACCGTGATACTCGGGTGCTCGACCCGAGCAATGAGCCCAATGTTAGTCTATGGGAGACCCGAGCATTTTTGCGGCGGCACCACCGGCAGTCTGTAGAAAGCCTAAAAAGTGCCCAAAACGATAGTGACAGTGCTCAAATGACATGGGGACAGCATGGGGATCACCCCAGGAAGCATTTCTGACCCCCAGGTCACTGCTGTCAACAATGTGGTCAGAAGTATTAAGCCACTTTTACCGGCTCACAATAAAACGTTCAAAAACGAAACTGAAATGGTTTTCCTGTGAAATATGTTAAGGAACATCCTTTCCAGGGTAAAGACTTGTGTATAAGGTAAAATAAATAACCAAAAACAAAAATACTCCTTCACACCTTGGGCTATGTTCACAAGTAGCATTTTTTATGCGTTTTTGCACTTTGGTATTGCTTTGAACCGTGACAAATGCATTCACCGGGAAATGTCATTTTAACATTTTACAACTTTATCTGGCCATGTGCTGTGTGACACATGTATACAGTGCTGAAAAGACATGGGAACAGCATGGGGAAGACCCCTGGAAGCATCTCTGACACCCAGGTCACTGCCTAAAAGTGTGCCCATCAGAAGTGATCCTTGCCGCATCAGAAGAGTCCTTGTCCCAGGGCAGTGTTCAATTGTGCCTCCCCCATTCCTTGCAATGCAAGTGCAAGTATGCGGCCTGCCACCCACCCACCCCCAGGCTGCAATACCATACTGCTTGCTTGCACTTGAAATTGGGCCTTTTAGGCATGTGGAGGCGGAATCTGGTCACCACGTCATGGCTGCGTCGGCGGCCTGGTGTCCATACTCGGTCCCCAGCCGCCCCTATTTGTCCCGGTGCGCCTTATACACAAGCTCGCATACCAAAACATTACCTGTGCCCTCCCCAGTGCATTTAGTGGGAAGGACAGCCTAACCACAAACACGTGGACAAGTGAATGTGGCCAGGGATGGTCCATCTCACTGACGCCTTCACACTGGGTTAATATTGTGGAAGCCGGGACACAGTTGGACACTGGGATGCAACATGTCCTCCAGACATAGAGTATTGCGGGTCCTGGGTCAATCAGGCTTCAACACAAAGTTCAGAAGGTAGCAGTGGTCGGCCTCCTACACAACGAGTAAATTATTCATGATCATGAGGCCATCCATCTCCTTAGCTTTCTGTTCCTTGGAATGCAAGTGCATGTATGTAGTAGCGGCTAGGCCTGAGGTGGTCAGTGTTTTGACGCATATCCTACCTCCTCCAAGGATTGCTGGATGTTTTCCTGCTACTATCCCTGTTCTATGACTCCCGTTAAAACAAAGCTTCAGGTGATGAATGATGGATGAGGTGGTGGCAACGGAGAAAGAGCAGGAGGAACAGGACCATTCACATCAATATCAGGCCAGTCAATCACACATTTCTTGTAGGATATGTTTCTGTACCAAAAGGAGCAGTTCGGCTACACAGTTATAGGGCATACAGTGAGTGCAATGCCTACCAAAAATTTCGAGGCACTCCAATGCCCCTTGGAAGTGACATGGAGGTCAGAGGGCCTTAACTAAACCGTTTTTTCCATTTATAGCAACTGGATCTCCTGTACACTGTTGGCCAAAGGAGAAATAATTGTGATGGAGCACAAACCTGATGAATTGCAGAGTTGGTTCTGTAGCCAGATTGTTTTTTTGTAGGAAATGTTTGCATGCTGCAATCCCATCCTCATGAGGAATGTTGGAGTAGAGAGACTCTACATCCATGGTGGCTAGGATTGTGTCCTCCGGAAGTGGGCCCAGCGGGCTTTCCAAAAATTATGAGGAACTGCAATGCCCCTTGAAACAGATGTGGATTACAGCATACTAAAAGCCTTCTACCTATTATTGGGGAGTGGGTCTCCCTTAGTGTTTGCCTATGCATTGAAAAGCAAAAGCTGACTAAAATTAGGAGGAAATGTAATGCCCGTTGGAAGAGTCGTAGAGGTTAGAGTTAATTAAAAACAACATTTCAATGCCCCTTGGAAGAGCTGTGGAGTTCAGAGTGGTTTAACAAGACGGTTTTAATGCCCCTTGGAAGAGACATGGAGGTCACAGTAGCTTAACAAGACGGTTTTAATGCCCCTTGGAAGAGATGTGGAGTACAGAGTGGTTTAACAAGATGGTTTTAATGGCCCTTGGAAGAGACGTGGAGTTCAGAGTGGTTTAACAAGACGGTTTTAATGCCCCTTGGAAGAGACGTGGAGGTCCCAGTGGAATAAAAAGACAATATCAATGCCCCTTGGAAGAGTGGTGGAGGTCGCAGTGGAATAAAAAGACAATATCAATGCCCCTTGGAAGAGTGGTGGAGGTCGCAGTGGAATAAAAAGACAATATCAATGCCCCTTGGAAGAGACGTGGAGGTCACAGTAGCTTAACAAGACGATTTTAATGCCCCTTGGAAGAGACGTGGAGTTCAGAGTGGTTTAACAAGACGGTTTTAATGCCCCTTGGAAGAGACGTGGAGTTCAGAGTGGTTTAACAAGATGGTTTTAATGCCCCTTGGAAGAGACGTGGAGGTCACAGTAGCTTAACAAGATGGTTTTAATGCCCCTTGGAAGAGACGTGGAGTTCAGAGTGGCTTAACAAGACGGTTTTAATGCCCCTTGGAAGAGACGTGGAGTTCAGAGTGGTTTAACAAGACGGTTTTAATGCCCCTTGGAAGAGACGTGGAGTTCAGAGTGGTTTAACAAGACGGTTTTAATGCCCCTTGGAAGAGACGTGGAGTTCATAGTGGTTTAACAAGACGGTTTTAATGCCCCTTGAAAGAGACGTGGAGGTCACAGTAGCTTAACAAGACGGTTTTAATGCCCCTTGGAAGAGACGTGGAGTTCAGAGTGGCTTAACAAGATGGTTTTAATGCCCCTTGGAAGAGACGTGGAGGTCCCAGTGGAATAAAAAGACAATATCAATGCCCCTTGGAAGAGACGTGGAGGTCACAGTAGCTTAACAAGATGATTTTAATGCCCCTTGGAAGAGACGTGGAGTTCAGAGTGGTTTAACAAGACGGTTTTAATGCCCCTTGGAAGAGACGTGGAGTTCAGAGTAGTTTAACAAGACGGTTTTAATGCCCCTTGGAAGAGACGTGGAGGTCCCAGTGGAATAAAAAGACAATATCAATGCCCCTTGGAAGAGTGGTGGAGGTCCCAGTGGAATAAAAATACAATATCAATGCCCCTTGGAAGAGACGTGGAGGTCACAGTAGCTTAACAAGACGGTTTTAATGCCCCTTGGAAGAGACGTGGAGTTCAGAGTGGCTTAACAAGATGGTTTTAATGCCCCTTGGAAGAGACGTGGAGGTCCCAGTGGAATAAAAAGACAATATCAATGCCCCTTGGAAGAGACGTGGAGGTCACAGTAGCTTAACAAGATGATTTTAATGTCCCTTGGAAGAGACGTGGGGTTCAGAGTGGTTTAACAAGGCGGTTTTAATGCCCCTTGGAAGAGACGTGGAGTTCAGAGTGGTTTAACAAGACGGTTTTAATGCCCCTTGGAAGAGACGTGGAGTTCAGAGTGGTTTAACAAGACGGTTTTAATGCCCCTTGGAAGAGACGTGGAGTTCAGAGTGGTTTAACAAGACGGTTTTAATGCCCCTTGGAAGAGACGTGGAGGTCACAGTAGCTTAACAAGACGGTTTTAATGCCCCTTGGAAGAGACGTGGAGTTCAGAGTGGCTTAACAAGATGGTTTTAATGCCCCTTGGAAGAGACGTGGAGGTCCCAGTGGAATAAAAAGACAATATCAATGCCCCTTGGAAGAGACGTGGAGGTCACAGTAGCTTAACAAGATGATTTTAATGCCCCTTGGAAGAGACGTGGAGTTCAGAGTGGTTTAACAAGACGGTTTTAATGCCCCTTGGAAGAGATGTGGAGTTCAGAGTGGTTTAACAAGACGGTTTTAATGCCCCTTGGAAGAGACGTGGAGGTCCCAGTGGAATAAAAAGACAATATCAATGCCCCTTGGAAGAGTGGTGGAGGTTACAGTGGAATAAAAAGACAATATCAATGACCCTTGGAAGAGACGTGGAGGTCACAGTAGCTTAACAAGACGATTTTAATGCCCCTTACAAGAGCCATGCAGTACAGCATATTAAAAACATTATTCCCATTATTGGTGTAACATCCCTGGCAGCGTGCTTGCATGGCTTACCACCTCCCACCATGCAAGACTGCAATCTTACCTATCAGGCCAGGCTGCACACTTTGCTCCAGTACCTGCTGATTGTATGTCTCTTGTCTGCTGGCTTAGGGCGGCGGCGCTGTTGCTTTCTGATTCTTAAAGCACAGTGTGCGCAGTCATAATGCGTCCCCAGCCTATTGCTGTGAGTCACTGGATACTTAAACCCCCTCCACCCAGTAGGAGGGGCCTGAGCAACACTTTCATTCAGTGTGTGCTGTGCAACTGAGTTGCCAGGTCCTGTCCTGTATCTAGTCTGTTTCTGCCACCCTGGGGGCTGTATACCCAGGCTTGTTACCTGTACCTGTGACTTCTAGTCAGTTTCCGCCACCCTGGGAGCTGAGTTCCCAGGCTCGTTGCTGTATCTTGTTCCTCGTTCAGATCCTGTCTGAACAGTGTCCTAGTCCGTTACCTGTTTGTCTCTATGTCTGTACCTTCCCATTTTCCTGCAGTTTCTGAACCTGCACCTAACTCCAACTCGTTGTCTCTGTACTTCTGTTTGTGAGTTTTGTGTCCACTCGCTACTTCATTGCTAGTACCTTGTGTGTATCTGGTTCTGCTCGTCCTGTTTCCCGTCCTCCGTATCTAACTCCTGTATTCTAGATATCTTCTTGGGTTTTCTAGTTTGTTCCATGTGAACAGAGCCCTGTCCTGTCTACCGCATCTGCGGGTTTTGCTCTGCTCTGCTTGTCTACCGCATCTGTGGATTTTGCTCTGCTCTGCTTGTCTACCGCATCTGTGGGTTTTGCTCTGCTCTGCTTGTCTACCGCATCTGCGGGTTTTGCTCTGCTCTGCTTGTCTACCGTATCTGCGGGTTTTGCTCTGCTCTGCTTGTCTAGCGCATCTACGGGTTTTGCTCTGCTCTGCTTGTCTAGCGCATCTGCGGGTTTTGCTCTGCTTTGCTTGTCTACCGCGTCTGCGGGTTGTGCTCCGCTCTGCTTGTCTACCCCACCTGCGGGTTTTGCTCCGCTCTGCTTGTCTACTGCACCTGCGAGTTTTGCTCCGCTCTGCTTGTCTACCGCACCTGCTGGTTTTGCTCTGCTCTGCTTGTCTACCGCACCTGCGGGTTTTGCTCTGCTCTGCTTGTCTACCGCATCTGCGGGTTTTGCTCTGCTCTGCTGGTCTACCGCATCTGCGGGTTTTGCTCTGCTCTGCTTGTCTAGCGCATCTGCGGGTTTTGCTCTGCTCTGCTTGTCTACCGCATCTGCGGGTTTTGCTCTGTTCTGCTTGTCTACCGCATCTGCGGGTTTTGCTCTGCTCTGCTTGTCTACCGCACCTGCGGCTCCATTCCTGTGTCCTAGTCTGTACTGGTCCCTATCCCGCCTGCATTCCTACCTGCCAGTACCCGCCTGTCTGCATGCCAGCTGTGCCTGCCAGTGCCCACTTGTCTGCATGCCAGCCGTGCCTGCCAGCGCCCACCTGTCTGCATACCAGCCGTGCCTGCCAATACCCACCTGTCTGCATACCAGCCATGCCTGCCAGTATCCACCTGTCTGTATGCCAGCCTAACCTGCCTGTTACTGCATTCCCCAGTGTGGGTCAACAGCTTTGACCGGGGTCTGACCTGGAGTAGCACCTGGTCCCTCTGCTCGGTTCCTTCCTGGTTCACGGAGTCGACTGAGCTGCCGTGTGACCTTGGTCAGACCGAGTTGATACTTAGTTACACTCCTCCAGGCACTCCTCGGTTCATGGTACAGTGGGATCACTAATCATGCTCACGCCAGTCAGTCCGGGCGTGAGCGTAACAATTGGGGAGTGGGTCTCCCATAGTCTTTGCCTATGCCTTCCAAGCAAAAGCTGCCAAAAATTAGGACGGAGGAACTTGCAATGCTGGCCACACGGACCACGGTCACCCTGGTGGTATAGTGGTGGTGGAGCCTGAGGATAAGGAGAAGAGCAAAAAACAGCCAAAATGAGGAAGTGTATACCCATGTGTGGGTGTGAAGTGGTGCATGGGAATACACCTCCCGAAATAACACAGTGGATTTGACTTTATGTTACTCTGCTGTCATTTGGTGGTGATGAGAAGTCTGGCCCAATCCAGCCCTTGTTCATTTTGATAAGGGTCAGCTTGTCAGCATTGTCAGTTGACAGGCGAGTGCGCTTATCAGTTATAATTCCCCCAGCGGCACTAAAAACACGCTCCGATAACACGCTAGCGGCAGGGGAGGCCAGGACCTCCAAGGCGTACAGAGCGAGTTCATTCCCAGTGTCCAGCTTGGATACCCAATAATTAAAAGGCACAGAGGAATCACGGAGGATGCTGGTACGGTCGGCAAGGTACTCCCTCACCATCTTTTGAAACTTTCCACTCCTTGTGAGAGTACCCCGCGCCTCAGGGCCTGTAAGCTGGGCGGGTCTCAGAAAACTGTCCCAGAACGTTGACAGTGATCCCCTGCCTCTGCTGGATTGGAGTTGCGTCTCTCTTGCCTGTACGCCTTGGTTGGGCAATGAACTGTGACCTCTGCCGCTAGCGTGTTCAGATGGGAATTTTTTTAACAGTTCTGCAGCAAGGGCCTTCTGGTACTGCCCCATTTTTGTAGACCTCTCCACCTCAGGAATAAGAGAGTGAAAGTTCTCCTTGTAGCGGGGGTCTAAAAGTGTCACCAACCAGTAATGACTGTCACCCAACATTTTGACAACGCGAGGGTCACGGTTAAGGCAGCGTAACATAAAGTCAGCCATGCGTGCCAGACTGGTAACGGGCAAGACTTCCGTGTCCTCACCAAGATGATGACTGACCATGCTCTCCTCCTCCTCCTCCCCCTGTCCTCAGGCCACCCACGCTGAACCGACGGTATGACAGTTGTACAGGTACTACCGTCTACAGCGCATGATACCAGCTCCTGTTCTTCCTCCTCCTCCTCTCCCTCATTGTCTCCCAATGCACGTTGGGATGAGATGAGGCTGGGCTGTGTGTAATCGCCCTCTACGGCTTCTTGATCCATCTCATCATACTCTGGCTGCAATACCTCCTCTTTAATTCTCTGCAGAGAGCGTTGCAAAAGACAGACAAGTGGGATGCTGACGCTAATGATGGCTTCATTGCCACTCACCATCTTGGTGGACTCCTCAAAGTTTGTCAGGATGGTACATATGTCATACATCCAGGTTCTCTCCTGAGGTCTTATGTGTGGAGTCTGACCTGAATATCGACGGCCTTGTTGCAGCTGGTACTCCACAACTGCTCTCTTTTGCTCACAAATCCTTTGCAACATGTGGAGGGTAGAGTTCCAACGTGTGGGGACATCACACACCAGTCGGTGTGCCGGAAGCTGAAAACGCTGCTGCAACACTGCAAGGGCGGCGGAAGCTGTAGCCGACTTGCGAAAATGAGCTGACAGACGGCGTACTTTCACGAGCAGATCTGGCAACTCGGGGTACGATTTAAGAAACCGCTGAACCACGAGGTTAAGCACATGAGCCAGGCATGGTACGTGTGTGATCTCGCCTCGCCTCAGAGCCGCCACCAGGTTACGGCCATTGTCACACACGACCATGCCTGGATGTAGGTTCAGTGGTCTCAGCCTCAGATCTGCCTGCTCTTTCACAGCTGTCCACAACTCACAAGCAGTGTGAGGTTTATCACCTAAGCTTATGAGTTTCAGCACAGCCTGTTGCCGCTTGGCTGAGGCAGTACCACAGTGCTTCCAGCTTGTCACTGATGTGGTGATATCTGAGATGGAGGCTGAACATGAGGAGGAGGATGATGCGCAGGAGCTGTACACTGTGGGGGCAACTCTGACTGACATAGGGCCTGCAATCCTCGGTGTGGTGAGAATGTGTTCCGTCCCAAGGTCCGACTGGGTCCCGGCTTCCACTATGTTTACCCAGTGTGCCATCAGGGAGATGTACCATCCCTGGCCACAAGCACTTGTCCACGTGTCCGTTGTCAGGTGGACTTTCCCAGTAACTGCGTTGTTGAGGGTACGGCAGATGTTTTGGTACACGTGCTTGTGTAGTGCGGGGATGGCACACCGGGCAAAATAGTGTCGGCTGGGGACCGAGTACCGAGGGACGGCCACCGCCATAAGGTTGCGGAAGAATTTCGTCTCCACGAGCTTAAAAGGCAGCTATTCCAACGCAAGCAGTCGTGAAATGTGCGAATTTAGGACTGTGGCCTGCGGGGCGTTGGCTGCCAATTTGCGCTTTCGTTCAAAGGTCTGGGATATGGACAATTGAACGCTGCGGCGGGACGTGGATGTGGACGTTGATGCTGTTTCTTGAGAAACTGCCATAACAAGTGAAGACTGAGAGAAGGGGGCATCTTTGCATGCAGTATGGACAGGGGATTGCCTTGCGCGCACAACAGGGGGTTCTCTTACACGCACAACAGCGGAAGAAGCAGTGGTGACACTCACTGACACTGGTCGTGGACCCTGGGGTTCACCCCTCAAAGTTGGGTGCTTTGCTGACATGTGCCTGATCATGCTGGTGGTGGTCAGGCTGGTAGTTTTGTCACCCCTGCTGATGCTGGCCTGGCAGGTGGTACAAATGGCCTTTTTGGGGTTATCAGCAGAGTCTTTAAAAAAATTCCAGACTCTGGAAGACCTACAGGTTGTACTGGCAGCGTTGGTGTTACGGGGAATGGTTGCCCACCTTCTGTCTGTGGCCACCACACTGCTTCTTCCTGCCTGTTGGGGTACTCTGCCTCTCTCCCCATGTGTGCTGCTAGCCTCGCTCTGCGTGTCCTCCTGTCACGTTGGGTCAGTTACTAGATCATCCACCACCTCCTCCTCTTCCACTTCCGCACCACGGTCCTCCTCCTCACTTCGTGGCAATTGTGTCTCGTCATAGTCGACAAATTGCCAGCGTCGTCTTCCTGTGACCGTGGCTGTTCAAATATTTGGCCATCGCTACATGGGATCTCCTCTTCCACCACTTCAAGTGGAGCAGGCGAGGGGCCCAAATATGGAAATGGACCAGTGAACAGCTCTTCAGAATGTCCAACTGTGGGATCAGTTGCTGTCTGACGACACTCGGCATGGTGGGAGGAAGGAGCATCAGGGTGAGGAGGAGTATGCGGTCGAGACTCACGGCTACTAACACTTGACCATGTGGAAGACAGACCGGAGGTGGTGGTGCCAAGGTGACTGGAAGTATTATCTGCTATCCAATTAATAACCTGTTCACACTGATCAGTTCGCAATAGTGGTGCTGTTGTGTGCTTCCCTAGTAATTCGGTCAAGAACTGGGAGAAAGAAGATGTGGCTGTTTGTTGTGGCACATTTTCACCTTGGCCACGGCCCCGTCCTCTGCACGTACCATCACCAGAACGTCCAGTTCCACGTCCCTTGCCACGCGCCATGCCCATTGTAAATGAAGTAAAATAGCTTACACTCGTATTATCAATGGCAAAAGGGTAATAAAAAGGAGATTTGAACCGTGGAAGAGGAAAACCACAGTTCTAGTTCTCTGGCCTACACCAGAATCTTTTAAACAGATATATTTGTGTCTGAACAGTCAGCGAGACACTGAAATTGTTTTTTTTATGTAAAAAAGGCATAAAGGTGGATTACACCCAGATTTGAACAGTGGAAGAGGAAAACCACAGTTCTAGTTCTCTGGCCTACACCAGAATCTTTTAAACAGATATATTTGTGTCTGAACAGTCAGCGAGACACTGAAACTGTTTTTTTTTATGCAAAAAGGTGGCTTACACCCAGATTGAACCGTGGTAGAGGAAAACCACAGTTCTAGTTCTCTGGCCTACACCAGAATCTTTTAAACAGATATATTTGTGTCTGAACAGTCAGCGAGACACTGAAACTGTTTTTTTTTAAAGCAAAAAGGTGGATTACACCCAGATTTGAACCATGGAAGAGGAAAACCACAGTTGTAGTTCACTGACCTACACCAGAATCTTTTAAACAGATATATTTGTGTCTGAACAGTCAGCGAGACACTGAAACTGTTTTTTTTTATGCAAAAAAGGCAAAAAGGTGGATTACACCCAGATTTGAACCGTGGAAGAGAAAACCACAGTTCTAGTTCTCTGGCATACACCAGAATCTTTTAAACAGATATATTTGTGTCTGAACAGTCAGCGAGACACTGAAACTGTTTTTTTTATGTAAAAAAGGCAAAAAGGTGTATTACACCCAGATTTGAACCGTGGAAGAGAAAACCACAGTTCTAGTTCTCTGGCCTACACCAGAATCTTTTAAACAGATATATTTGTGTCTGAACAGTCAGCGAGACACTCGAACTGTTTTTTTATGGAAAAAGGCAAAAAAGTGGATAATACAGAGATTTGAACTGTGGAACTGCAAAATCACAGTTCCAGTTATCTGGCCTACCCTACACCAGACTCTTTTAAACAGCTATATTTGTGTTTGAACACTCACAGACACACTCAATTTTTTTTTTTTGGGGGGGGGGATACCAAAAGGTTAATAAGATGGGTATTTGTACAGTCTGACTGAGGAAAAAAAAAAAAGAGGATTTAGATGAAAAAAAAAGGATTTTTCCTGGCCCCTGAGACCTGGGGCTAAGTCTAGCAATTTGAAAAGCAGCACACAGGACTGTAATGCAGTGTTTGTTGGTATAACCACTGCGTCTCCTATACAGCCTGCCTGCCTGATATCTGGGATGGATATTAGTCCTGAGAAGGACTGTTTGTTTGATCTTGCAGGCTTTAGAGACCCTACTCTACCTATTTTGCAGTATAAATCTCTCCCTAACTCAGCAGCACCCTCCCTACACCATCTGATCCGGAGTAACTGTGTCCAAGATGGCAGCACCCGGTTTTAAATACTCGAGGTGACGCTGTGCGGCCAGCCAATCACTGTAATGCCCACAACCAACATGGCTGCGGAATTACAGTGACTGGCTGGCAATCCCTGCATGTTCATTGGCTCTGTAAAGAGCGCCAAACGTGCAGGGCGGAGACCCAAGCTGGGATCCAAGGTTTACATTTAGGTTTTCTCAACGAGTCAACTGTTCGACAGAAGATGCGCACATGGTAGGAGAGTAATAGACTAGACACACTTAGCCACATCAGTTTCTTGGAAGTGAAAAAGTTCCAGGACTAATATGTGGCCAATTTATATATTTACATTTCAAATATATCAGAAAATAAAGGAATTAGCCCTTAAAAAAAGGTATCCAAATTTAAATGGGTAGTCTCAAGTTTGAAAGTTTAAACATGGAATAGGGGATAACATCCTGATCAGTGGGGATCTGACAGCTGGGACCCCCACAAATCTCAAGAACTGTGAACAGTGTATGAATGGAGCAGTGATGGATAATGAGCATTTCAGCTTATTTCATTCTCATGGGAGTATAGTAGACCAGCCGGGCGCAGCGCTCAGCTATCTCTGCCACACCCAATTAAAATGAATGTAGTGGCAGTGTGCATGATCAATCACCACTCCATTTACACAGGGAGCTTTAAAGCCCTGGCTCTTTGGATGGGTGAGTTCCCAGCAATTAGAACCCCAGTAATCCCTATTCAATGGATAGGGGGATAACTTCAAAATGGGAAACAACCCATTTAATACAATACCATATATTGCAAGTACAGTGTTAGTCCTCATAGTAGAAGCTGAAGTAATAATATTCATATCAAAAAGTAATAATAAAATGAGTTATTGCTCAGCATGAAACACACCTTTTTCATAAGCCCATTTTATTACTCCATGTTAGGACACTTTCCAGCAATAAAACAGTGATATCACTGAATTGTAATGTAACTCAGTTTAATCAGTAGCTCAATTATCAATTCCAGGTAATAGATTTAATTATTATTTTCAGTTGTTATTCACATCATAAAGTCTGTGAACTCAGAACTCTCATATTTATTAGTTCAGATTAACAGACTATATTGGTACATGTCAGTATAGTGTATTTGTGGGCCAGCTTTTTTTTGCCAGATTTAAGTTTTATTTTAATTTTACAAGGCTTATATGGGATAGTCCAGAAAACTAAAGCTCAAAAAGGAAAAGATGTATGCAAACTCAGTCTACGGTGAAGCTTATAGAAGCACTTCCATCAAAATTATTATTCTCTTAATATTTTACAATCATCATATTATATACAGTGGGTACGGAAAGTATTCAGACCCCTTTACATTTTTCACTCTTTGTTTCATTGCAGCCATTTGGTGAATTCTAAAAAGTTCATTTTTTTTCTCATTAAAGTACACTCTGCACCCCATCTTGACTGAAAAAAAAACAGAAATGTAGAAATTTTTGCAAATTTATTAAAAATGAAAAACTGAAATATCACATGGTCATAAATATTCTTTGCTAAGTATTGAGTAGAAGCACCCTTTTGAGCTAGTACAGCCATGAGTCTTCTTGGGAATGATGCAACAAGTTTTTCACACCTGGTTTTGGGGATCCTCTGCCATTCTTCCTTGCAGATCCTCTCCAGTTCCATCAGGTTGGATGGTGAACGTTGGTGGACAGCCATTTTCAGGTATCTTCAGAGATGCTCAATTGGGTTTAGGTCAGGGATCTGGCTGGGCCAGTCAAGAATGGTCACAGAGTTGTTCTGAAGCCACTCCTTTGTTACTTTAGCTGTGTGCTTAGGGTCATTGTCTTGTTGGAAGGTGAACCTTCGGCCAAGTCTGAGGTCCAGAGCACTCCGTAAGAGGTTTTCATCCAGGATATGTCTGTACTTGGCCGCATTCATGTTTCCTTCAATTGCAACCAGTCGTCCTGTCCCTGCAGCTGAAAAAACACCCCCATTGCATGATGCTGCCACCACCATGTTTCACTGTTGGGATTGTATTGGGCAGGTGATGAGCTGTGCCTGGTTTTCTCCACACATACCACTTAGAATTATCACCAAAAAGTTCTATCTTCGTCTCATCAGACCAGAGAATCTTATGTCTATTAGTCTGGGAGTCCTTCATGTGTTTTTGAGCAAACTCTATGCGGGCTTTCATATGTCTTGCACTGAGGGGAGGCTTCTGTCAGGCCACTTTGCCATAAAGGCCCGACTGGTGGAGGGCTGCAGTGATAGTTGACTTTGTGGAACTTTCTCCCATCTCCCTACTGCATCTCTGGAGCTCAGCCACAGTGATTTTGGGGTTCTTCTTTACCTCTCTCACCAAGGCTCTTCTCCCACGATTGCTCAGTTTGGCTGGACGGCCAGGGCTAGGAAGATTTCTGGTGGTCCCGAACTTCTTCCATTTAAGGATTATGGAGGCCACTGTGCTCTTAGGAACCTTGAGTAATGCAGAAATTCTTTTGCAACCTTGGCCAGATCTGTGCCTTGCCACAATTCTGTCTCTGAGCTCCTTGGTCAGTTCCTTTGAGCTCATGATTCTCATTTGGTCTGACATGCACTGTGAGCTGTGAGGTCTTATATAGACAGGTGTGTGCCTTTCCAAATCAAGTCCTATCAGTTTAATTAAACACATCTGGACTCCAATGAAGGAGTAGAACCATCTCAAGGAGGATCACAAGGAAATGGACAGCATGTGACTTAAATATGAGTGTCTGAACAAAGGATCTGAATACTTATGACTAGTGATGAGCGAGCATACTAGCAAGTACTCGGTACTCGCCCGAGCATCTCAGTATTCGAGATGCTCGGAGCTCGCAGAGTACTTGCGAAATGCTCGGGCGGATGCTCGGGTCCCCTCCCTGCATGTTTGGCGCCAATCACCATGCAGGGATTGCCTGCCACTCATTGTAATGCCGCAACCATGGTTGTTATGGCATTACAGTGATTGGCTGGCTGCACAGCATCATCACGTCTATATCAGACCTGGCGCCGCTGTGCTCGTAACAGTCACTCTGGAATCAGGCAAAGTAGGGAGAGGTACTGCTGAGCTAGGGAGAAATTTGCTTGTGTATTAGGTAGAGTAGGGAGAAAACACGTACATTACACATATCCATCTCAACAAACAGTCCTTCTGAGGACTAATCCATCTGCAGAGATATCAGGCAGGCAGTGTATATAGGCAGGCAGGCAGTGTATATAGCAGACTGCAGTGCATATAGCACAAGAGGCTCCATTCCAGTTCTGCCTTCTGCTGCTGTTAGATATTTCTAGACAAAGGCCCAGGTTTCAGGGGCCAGGAATTTTTTTTTTGGATCTTAATTCTCATAATTTGCTTAAAAAGCAATCCAGAGAATACCGTTTTTCTGTGCCATTTGCTTGTTGGCACTGCAGAATACAGCCAGGTCCTTTCCTTATTACAGCGCTAAAAATCCAGCTACTTAAAACTGTGTTTTCCCCATTACACGGATCACATATACGTTTTCAGAAAATACTGCCATTTTTGGCATCCATTCAAATTTTTTTTCACTGTGTCAGCGAAGTTTTTGACACCGGTTTGCTGTTCAAAATAGTTACCTACAGGCCCGGTATTTAAAACTGATTTCTCCTTCACAAGGATCACATATACGTTTTCAGAAAATACTGCCATTTCTGACCTCCATTAAAAATTTGTTTCAGTGTGTCAGTGAAGCAATTGACACCAGATTGCTGTTCAAAATAGTTACCTACAAGCCAGGCATTTAAAACTGTGTTTTCTCTGTCACACGGATCACATATACGTTTTCAGAAAATACCGCCATTTCTGACCTCCATTAAAAATTTGTTTCAGTGTGTCAGTGAAGCAATTGACACCAAATTGCTGTTCAAAATAGTTACCTACAGGCCAGGTATTAAAACTGTGTCTTCTCCATCACACGGATCACATATACGTTTTCAGAAAATACTGCCATTTCTGACCTCCATTAAAAATTAGTTTCAGTGTGTCAGTGAAGCAATTGACACCAGATTGCTGTTCAAAATAGTTACCTACAGGCCAGGTATTTAAAACTGTGTTTTCTCCGTCACACGGATCACATATACGTTTTCAGAAAATTCTGCCATTTCTGACCTCCATTAAATTTTTTTTTCAGTGTGTCAGCAAAGTTTTTGACACCGGATTGCTGTTCAAAATAGTTACCTACAGGTCAGGTATTTAAAACAGTATTTTCTCCGTCACACGGATCACATATACGTTTTCAGAAAATACTGCCATTTTTGACCTCCATTAAAAATTTGTTTCAGTGTGTCAGTGAAGCAATTGACACCAGATTGCTGTTCAAAATAGTTACCTACTGGTCAGGTATCTAAAATTGTGTTTTCTCCGTCACACGGATCACATATACGTTTTCAGAAAATACTGCCATTTCGGACCTCTATTAAAAATTTGTTTCAGTGTGTCAGTTAAGCAATTGACACCAGATTGCTGTTCAAAATAATTACCTACTGGCCAGGTATTTAAAACTGTGTTTTCTCCATCACACGGATCACATATACGTTTTCAGAAAATACTGCCATTTCTGACCTCCATTAAAAATTTGTTTCAGTGTGCCAGTGAAGCAATTGACACCAGATTGCTGTTCAAAATAGTTACCTACAGGCCAGATATTTAAAACTGTGGTTTCTCCGTCACGGATCACATATAAGTTCGCTCCAAATTCAGTCATTTGTAGTGAGCGCGGAAGATATTGTCCTCCATTTAAAATGGGCAAGGCACGTGGCAAGGGACTGGGAACTGGACGTGATGGTGATGGTGCATGCAGAGGCCGAGTCCAAGGCCGTGGGCAAGCTGAAATTGTGCCACAACAAACACACACATCTTCTCGCCCGACCTTCCTGTCCCAATTCCTAGGGGAGCGCAGCACACCAATATTGAACCCAGAGCAGTGTCAAAAGGTTGTTGGTTGGATAGCGGATAATGCTTCCAGTCACTTAGCCACTACCACCACCACCCTGTCTTCCACCCGGTCAAGTTTCAGTAGCCGTGAGTCTGGACCGCATATTCGTCACCCTGATCCTCCTTCCTCCCACCATGCCGAGTGCCCGGAGACAAATGATCCCACACTTGGACACTCTGAAGAGCTGTTCACTTTTCCATTTATAGATTCGGGCCTCTCGCCTGGTCCACTTGAAGCAAGACAAGAGGAGATCGCATGTAGAGATGCCCAAATATTTGAGCAGCCACGGTCACCCGAAGGCGACGGTGGGAAAGTGTCACAAGAGGTGGATGATGATGAGACACAATTGCCAGAAAGTCAGAAGGAGGACCAGGGTGCGGAAGTGGAAGACGAGGTGGTGGATGATATAATAACTCACCCAACCTGGCAAGAGGACATGCAAAGTAAGGGGAGCAGCACACAAGGGGAGGGAGGCAGAGTACACCAACAGGCAGGAAGAAGCAGTGTGGTGGCTGCAGACAGAAGGCAGGCAACCGTTCCCCGTAACACCAACACGAAGGAAGTTGCCAGTACAACTGTTATGTCTTCCCGAGTCTGGTTGTTTTTTAAAGACTCTGCCGATAACCCCAAAAAGGCAATTTGCACCACCTGCCAGGCCAGCATCAGCAGGGGTGGCAAAACGACCAGCCTGACCACCACCAGCATGATCAGGCACATGGCAGCAAAGCAACTGACTTTGTGGGCCGAACCCCAGGGTCCAGGAACAGTGTCTGCGGGTGACACCATTGCTTCTTCCGCTGTTGTGCAAGCAAGTCAATCCCCTGTCCACCTGTGTGCCCATTTTAGAAAGTCACGTACAGCTTCCGCCGCCCTTGCCATGTTTCAGCAGTGTTTGCAGCTTCCGGCTCACAGACTGGTGTGTGATGTCCTCACGCGTTGGAACTCTACACTGCAGATGTTGGGAAGGATTTGTAAGCAGAAGAGGGCAATTGTTGAGTACCAGCATCAACAAGGCAGTCGGTATTCAGTTCAGACTCCACACATAAGACCTCAGGAGTGGACATGGATGTCAGGCATATGTACCATCCTCCAAAACTTTGAGGACTCCACCAAGATGGTGATCGGTGATGATGCCGTAATTAGCGTCACCATCCCGCTTCTCTGTCTTCTGAAACGCTCTCTGCTCACAATCAAAGAGGATGCTTTGCAGGCAGAGCACGATGAGATGGAGCAAGGAACCATACAGGGTGATTACACACAGCCCAACCTCACTTACACCTCAATTACACCTGGCCCACTTGAAGCGAGGCAAGAGGAGATCGCATGTAGAGATGCCCAAATATGTGAGCAGCCACGGTCACACGAAGGCGACGGTGGGAAAGTGTCACAAAAGGTGTACGATGATGAGACACAATTGCCAGAAAGTCAGAAGGAGGACCAGGGTGCGGAAGTGGAAGACGAGGTGGTGGATGATATAGTAACTGACCCAACCTGGCAGGAGGACATGCAAAGCGAGGAGAGCAGCACACAGGAGGAGGCATGCAGAGCACCCCAACAGGCAGGAAGAAGCAGTGTGGTGGCCGCAGACAGAAGGCAGGCAACCGTTCCCCGTAACACCAACACGAAGGAAGTTGCCAGTACAACTGTTATGTCTTCCCGAGTCTGGTTGTTTTTTAAAGACTCTGCCGATAACCCCAAAAAGGCCATTTGCACCACCTGCCAGGCCAGCATCAGCAGGGGTGGCAAAACGACCAGCCTGACCACCACCAGCATGATCAGGCACATGGCAGCAAAGCACCCGACTTTGTGGGCCAAACCCCAGGGTCCAGGAACAGTGTCTGCGGTTGGCACCATTGCTTCTTCCGCTGTTGTGCATGCAAGTCAATCCCCTGTCCATGGTGCATGCGAAGATGCCTCCTGCCCTGAACCTGTCATTGCACACTCTCAAGTAGCAGCATCAGGAAGCACGTCCATGTCCTTTTCCCAGCGCAGTGTTCAGTTGTCCATACCCCAGTCCTTGGAACGCAAGCACAAACACGCAGCCTATGCCCCACAGGCCACACTACTAAATTCTCACATTTCACGACTGCTTGCGCTCGAAATGTTGCCTTTTAAGCTCGTGGAGACGGAAGCATTCCGCAACCTGATGTCGGCGGCCGTCCCTCAGTGCTCGGTCCCCAGCCACCACTTCTTCCGGTGTGCCGTCCCCGCATTACACAAGCACGTGTCCCAAAATATTAGCCGTGCTCTCAACATCGCAGTTACCGGGAAATTCCACCTAATGTCCTCCCGACGCCAAGGATTGTGGGCTCTAGGTCAATCTCTGTCTTCTGAAACGCTCTCTGCTCACAATCAAAGAGGATGCATTGCAGGCGGAGCACAATGAGATGGAGCAAGGAACCATACAGGGTGATTACACACAGCCCAGCCTCATCTCATCCCAACGTGGATTGGGAGACAATGAGGAAGAGGAGGAGGAAGAACAGGAGCTAGTTTCATGCCCTATAGACGGTACTACCTGCACAGCTGTCATACTGTCTGTTCAGCGTGGATGGCCATAGGACAGAGAGGAGGAGGAGGAGGAGTAGGAGAGCATGGCCAGTCATCCTCTTGTTGAGGACACGGAAGTCTTGCCTGTTAGTAGTCTGGCACGCATGGCTGAGTTTATGTTATGCTGCCTTTCCCATGACCCTCGCGTTCTCAAAATTTTGGGTGACAGTCATTACTGGTTGGTGACACTTCTAGACCCACGCTACAAGGAGAAGTTTATATTTCTTATTCCTGAGGCGGACAGGTCTACAAAAATGGGGCTGTACCAGAAGGCCCTTGTTGCGGAACTATTAAAAAAATTCCCATCTGAAAACGCTGGCGGCAGAGGTCACAGTTTGTTGGACAACCAAGGCGTACAGGCAAGAGACACAACTTCAATCCAGCAGTGGCAGGGGAACACTGTCAAAGTTCTGGGAGAATTTTCTCAGCCCCTTCCATCGCACAAGCCCTGAGGCGCGGGGTACTCTCACAAGGAGTGCAACGTTTGGGAAGATGCTGAGGGAGTACCTTGCTGACCACAACAACATCCTCTGTGATTCCTCTGTGCCTTATAATTATTGGGTATCAAAGCTGGATACGTGGAATGAACTGGCTCTCTATGCCTTGGAGGTCCTGGCCTGCCCTGCCGCCAGCGTTTTATCAGAGCGAGTTTTTAGTGCCGCTGGTGGAATTATAACTGAGAAGCGCATCCGCCTGTCAACTGAAAATGCTGACAAGCTGACTCTTATAAAAATGAACAAGGGCTGGATTGGGCCAGACTTCTCAACACCACCAAATGGTAGCAGCGTAACATAAACTCAAATCCAGTGTCTTTACTTGGGAGGTGTATTCCCATGCACCATTTCACACGCAGACATGGGTATACGCTTCCTGATTTTGGCTATTTGCTCTTGTCCTCCTTCTTCTCCTCATCCTACACCACCATATCACCAGCGTGAACGTGGTCCGTGATGCAACACCCACATAATTTTTAAACAGTATGCTCATGTATAGCCCCCAGGGGTAAATGTTTGTCAGCCCATACACTTAGTGCATGGGCATTACAAGTAAAGGAGGCCCGCTCCTTTCTAATGGAAACATTTTTTTATTAGGCCCTCTACGTCTCTTCCAAGGGGCATTGGATTGCCTCCAAATTTTTGGCAACCCTTACATTCACTGCATAGGCAAACACAATGGGAGACCCACTTCCTAATAATGGGAACATTGTTTTCAGGAGGCCCTCTGACTAGTGTTGAGCCACCCCCGTAGTGTTCGAGTTCGGTTCGGTTCGTCGAACACCCGTGTGTTCGCCGATCTGTTCGTCGAACTGTTCGTCGAACACCTTCGAACACCGTTAAAACCAATGGCAGGCAAACAAAAACACATAGAAACACATAGAAAACACCTTCAAAGGTGTCCAAAAGCTGACAAACTGCTCAGAAGACACAACTAACACATGGAAAAGTGACAAGTACATATAGTCATGAGAAAAGAAAAGAGGTGGAGGAGTAAAAGGAGGGGGAGACACAGATATAGGCATGTCATGCCCTTCTAAAATCCAAAAAGTGAGAAGCCGACACGTTCAGTCCGCTCCTGCCCGTGCCACCTCCGTGTCGCCGGGTTTGTGCCAGAGCCGCGGTGAACCCTGACGGCCAGCCCCCCTCTCCCAATACTGGTGCCTGTCCGCTGGTGGGTCGAGCGAGCCCCCCTGTGGTGGAGGCAGCTCTAAGTTTTATAATTTAAATTGTCTCTCTAATTTGAATGAATACACTTTAAATCCATTTACAAGGATCTATTGGAGGGCAAGTCTCATGCCAGCAGCCGCGTAATTCCAGCTCCAGTAGCGTCCACTAAAGCTGCTGCAGTTAAAAAGCTTTTATAAGGATCGAGCTCGGCTGTCCACCGCAAGGCATCCTACTGCCAGTCCCAGCCCCTATGCCTTGGGGTGCCTCCTGATGCTCTTCACTGAGTATCCCGTGGTCCCGAAGCATTTCCTTTGAAAAAATTAAGTGTCCAAACTACAGGTGGTGTAGCTTGCTTAACAGCCGGGATAATCCGCTGACTAGCAGACACTGCTACTAGGCACAAAGTATTTCCTGGGCTAGATGCAGTTAAAAATTTGTAAGTAGATACTCTCGTTGGATGCTGAGAAAGCATTCCATAGAGTCTCCTGGCACGCCATATATGATTCTCTTAAAAAGCTTGGGGTAGGGGTCTAGGGGACCCTTTTATAGCCAAAATCACGGCCCTGTATCACAATACGTCACCTAGGCTGAAGATAAATGGAACTGTAGCACCCTGAGGGCTCGGTTGCTACAGACGTATTGCACCTCACCCAGAGGTGTGATATCTCACTCTCAGGTAAGGATGGAGTGTGGATCAGGACCCGACACCTGCATGCATTACACCACATTGCCGTGGGGCAGGGTGACCAATATGCCCCTGAGATGGGCACGACAGTCCCTGTCCCTGGCTGGAGTGGGGGAAGGGAACACTGAGGAAGGGGAACCCTGTAGTGCAGGATCAGGGAGGAAGCAGTTCCTGGGTGCGTTGAGAAGGGAGTATAAAAGGTGGGCACCATCTTAGTTCAGTGCAGAGAAGTCTGAGCAGAAGTGGCAGGGAGCAGGGGCTCTGCATGAGCTCTGCTCCGGAGGCGGGCCTAGTAACAGAGGCCCAGGCCTGCAAGAGGGAGAAGGAAGGAAGAGGAGCGGAGAAGGCTCCAGGAACGAGGAATGAAGGGATCCCAGGGGTGCGGACGGGCGAATCGCCACCGCACGCCTGAATCCACCTGCGTGGAGGGGTCAGGCCAAAGGGGGAGACCGGTCCCCGAACTAGTGGAGGCAGGAAACGACCCTCAGCTAGAAACCGGAGGCTCTGACATTTTATGTGGCGCAGCCCCTCGCTACACCCGCTAGGAAGGCACCACATAGGGTCAGGGAAACTGGCGCCAAGTTTACCAAGAGGAGGCCCGAGGCAGCCGGACAGAAGTGTTGGTAAGAAAGGCCAGACAAAGGACACACAAAGGGGGTCCTGTGAAGCGCTCCAAAGTTATCTGGGAGTTGTCTGAGCCCCTCACCTGGTGAGCACAGTACGACGTGGGCAGCCGTTACCTGCAGACGTGGTCTGGATAATAAGAACTGTGAGTAAAAGCCCTGAACTGCATCACTGACTCTGTGTCGTTATTGCTGCTGCCCTGCACCATCACCCCCATCCTCCGCATACACTGCCCTGAGGCTATACTCCTCCCGTGGGGAGTTATGCTACGCTCTGCTGCACCCACAACACCAGCCTCAGCGGTCTGCCCTGTAGCGGCGGTTCACTCTGACCGCAATCCACGGGTGGCGTAGTCGGACATTTAAACATCAAAACCACATAAATAGTTCCGCCACTGGTTTGACCACCCTGAGCCACGGAACCGGGTCGCCGCCACGAAGACTACAACCACCAGCATCCACCAAAAAGGGTCCGGCTCCGGGTGTCCCAAGGCCCAGGGGGTGCGTCAGAACATTTTCATCACCTTTCACAATCACCAATGGGACAAGGCAGGGATGTCCTCTGTCCCCTCTCTTATACATCCTAGTGACGGAGCACCTGCTCTCATCAATTCGCCATAACCCCAATATTAGGTGGATTGAGGTGGGAGGCACCGAGTACAAGTGCTCTCTATTTGCTGATGATGTCCTAGTATATATCACTCAATCACATATATCCATCCATGCTGTTATGGCTGAAATAGATCACTTTGTTACATGGTCAAATTTTAAAATCAATGCAGCGAAGTCTGAGGCCCTCGATGTCTCCCTCCCCAAATCCATATAGGATTCCATCAAGTCCAACTTTCCCTTTGCCTGGCCCTCACAGGGTATCAAATACTTAGGAATTCCTATTCATAGAGACCTCCCATCTATGTTATCTTAATTTTGGGCCCTTTATTGAACAACTCCATACAGACCACGGTTGGCAAGTTAGAACTGTAAGATTCACTACGTGAACCACTGGTGTTTTGTGGAAAAGCACATGTACACTGCGTTCCAAATTATTATGCAAAAAGTGTTTAGGAGTGATAAGGGAAGAATTTGTTTGTTTGTCAGTTAAACTCATTGATGGTGATGTGTGTCAGGGCTCTTTATATCACTGTAAGCAATTGCAGACACCTGTGCTAATTAGTTTGGCAGCTGTGTCCAATGAAAGGCAAGACTACTTAAGAAGGCTGTCTCACATTATTAAGCAGCCTACATTTTCTGCCAAAATGGGAAAGAAAAAGGATGTGTCGGCTGCTGAGAAGCAACAAATTGTGGAGTGTTTAGGTCAAGGCATGACTACAATCAACATTGTGCGATGATCAGGATGAAGTGTCTTGGCAATCAAGAAGTATGTAGCTGATTCACAGTACACACGTGTGCGTGCTGATAAGGGCAAATTGAGGACTCTTTCCTACAGGCAATTACATCAGGTTGAAAGAGCAGCGGCAAAAAAGCCTTGTCATAGCAGCAGACAAGTTTTTGAAGCTGCTTGTGCCTCCAACGTCCCCCGAACAACAAGATGCAGGGTCCTTCAGAGGTTTGCAGCTGTGCATACGCCATCCTGTCGACCTCCTCTATCCACTTCACACAAGCAGAAACGGCTCCAGTGGGCCAAACATTACATGAAGACTGATTTCAAAACTGTTTTGTTCACGGATGAGTGCCGTGCAGCGCTCGATGGTCCAGATGGATGGAGTGGAGGATGGCTGGTTTATGGACACCCCACGCAAACACGGCTACAGCGCCAACAAGGAGGAGGTGGAGTAATGTTTTGGGCTGGAATCATGGGGAGAGAGATTGTCGGCCCCTTTAGGATCCCTGAAGGCGCTAAAGATGAACTCCATAATGTATGTGGATTTTCTCAAACAGCACTTCCTGCCATGGTTCAAGAAGAAGAACCGTGTATTTCACAGCAAGATCATTTTTCTGCATGATAATGCACCATCTCATGCTGCACATAAAACATCTGCATCTCTGGCTGATATGGGCATGAAAGGGGACAAACTTATGGTGTGACCCCCATGCTCCCCTGACCTCTACCCCATTCAGAACCTTTGGAGCATCATTAAAAGGAGTGTCTATGATGGCGGGAGGCAGTTCACATCTAAGCAACAGCTCTGGGAGGGTATTCTGTCCTCATGCAAAACAATTGAAGTAGAAACCATCCAAAACCTGACAAATTCAATGGACGAGAGAGTTCAGAAGCTCCTTTCGAACAAGGGGTCCTATGTGAAAATGTAACATCACCTAGAATAAAGTTTTGAGTTGAAAACTGTTTGATTTCAGTTTCTAACAACCTGCTAATGCTTATAATTTCAAAAATGACCATTTTTTTGGTCTTTATTAAAATGAAAAGGTTGATCGAAAAGTTTGGGGGATCTAAGAGTGTGGCAACCCAGTAGTCATGATTACTTCGAATTCTGACAATATGAGGGTCATGCTGCAGGTAGTGCAGCAAGAAGGCACTTATGTGTCTTGCGCATCTCGGAGCCCCAAAATTATTTTCCGGGCTAGATGCAGCTAAAAATTATTATTAATTTTAAATCTGGTGAAGCTTTAGTATAGATGGCCTAATAGGATCAGTGCTGCACACTGCTACAAAGCCCAAATTATTTTCCAGCCAAGATACAGATAAACATGATTAGTAATTTGAAAGCTTAAAACGGTTGGTAGGGTGATTTTAACCAATCATCAAGCTTTTACTCTCCCCAGGATGACACAGAGGTAGAAAAGTCGTTTCGGATCCATGATTTGTTCATCTTTATGAACGTGAGTCTGTCTACATTATCAGTGGAGAGCCGCGTGCGCTTATCTGTCAGCACACCACCAGCAGCGCTGAACACAGGTTCAGACAGAACGCTGGCTGCGGGGCATGACAAGATCTCCAAGGCGTAAGTGGCTAGCTCCGGCCATTTATCCAGATTGGAAGCCCAAAAAGAGCAAGGGTCCAGTGACACAGTCGTGGCTTCAATGTTTACTTGGAGATACTCCTGTACCATCGTCTCTAGGCGTTGACTATGTGTCAGACTTCTTGTCTCCTGTGGCCTTGCAAAGGATGGGCTAAAAAAGTGGTGAAATGATTCCGCAAAATTGATGTTACCAGCAGATACTGTGGTTCTGTTACGGTTTGAGTGCTGAACACTTGACGGTCCCACGGTTGGCAAGTTGGAACTGTGAGATTCACTACGTGCACCACTGGTATTTTGTGGAAAAGCACATGTAAGATTCTGCAACAGTCTCTGCTGATACTCCTGCATGCGTGCATCCCTTTCTATGGCAGGAATAATTTCTGCAAATTTACTTTTGTACCGGGGATCTAACAGTGTGGCAACCCAGTAGTCAGGATTATTTCTATTTCTCACAATTCGAGGGTCATGTTGCAGGTAGTGCAGCAAGAAGGCACTCATGTGTGTTGCGCATCCAGGAGCACCAAGTCCCTGTTGTGTTGGTGGCGAGGTAACAATCATGCTTCCTTCCTCTGTCCTCTCCCCCCAACCTCGCACAACAGAAATGTGATCAAGGTCTCCCTCATCTGATGAGTCTTCCATCAGTTCGTCCTCCACTTCTTCCTGGGCTCCTGCACCTTCCTCACTAGTTTGGCTGCTACCATGCGCCCTGGTAAAACCATCTCCCCCACCCTCACATGCCTGCCGCCTTGGTGCTGCCGACCGTCTGGACCTTGCAGATGTTAGCCCTTCCGCATACAACTCCTCCTCCTCTACTTCCTCCACCTCCTCTTGTGCCACCACCTGACTCCGAATTCTGTTTAACATGTGCTCCAGCATGTAAATCACCGGAATAGTCATGCTGATAATGGCATCGTCAGCACTAAACATCTTCGTCGCCATTTCAAAACTGTGCAGAAGGGTGCATAGGTCCCTGATCTGAGACCACTCCTCCAGCGTGATTTGCCCCACCTCTGAATCTCGTTGGCCCATGCTATACGTCAGAACGTATTGCACCAGGGCTTGTCGGTGCTGCCACAGTCGCTGCAACATGTGCAGAGTTGAATTCCACCGGGTAGGCACATCGCATTTTAGCCGGTGAAGTGGCAGGCCCAACGACTTCTGTAGAGATGTAAGTCGCTGAGCTGCGGGATGCGAACGGCGGAAGTGAGCACACAGCGACCGTGCCCTCTGCAGAAGGCCATCTAGTCTGGGATAGTGGGCTAAAAATTGCTGGACAACCAGGTTCAACACGTGAGCCATACAAGGCACGTGTGTGACATTGCCCCGGCGAAGGGCCGCACCCAGGTTTGCAGCATTTTCGCACACGGCCTTCCCTGGTTTCAGGTCCAGTGGAGACAACCATTCATGAAATTGGTTCTCCAGAGCTGACCACAACTCCTCAGCTGTGTGACTCACATTTCCCAGACATTTCAATGTAAACACCGCCTGATGACGTTGAGCCCTACTGCCAGCATAGTAAGGAGGTGTGCAGGATCCCTTCTGCGCAGTTAGAAAGCTTGTGGCATGACCAGACAGGCTTTGGGTGCATGTGGAGGACCGAGAGGAGGTTGAGGAGGCAGAAGCAGTGGAGGAACTTTGACATAAAGAGGATTGACGCACAACTCGTGGGGACGGCAAGACTTGGACAGCAGCCCCTTGTCCTGCTGTCACCATGGTTACCCAGTGCCCAGTCAGCGACATGTAACGCCCCTGTCCATGCCTACTCGTCCAAGTGTCTGTGGTGAAATGCACCCTGTCACACACAGAGTTTCTCAAAGAAGCGGTGATGTTGTGTGCGACATGCTGGTGGAGCGCAGGCACACCTTTCTTTGAGAAGTAGTGCCGACTGGGCATCTGGTACTGGGGCACTGCGACGGACATAAGGTCTCGAAAATCCTCTGTGTCCACCAGGCGGAAAGGCAGCATTTCTGTAGCCAAGAGCTTGCAGATGGTGAAATTCAACCTCTTAGCTTTCTCATGGCTAGGAGGAAATGGTCTTTTACTTGTCCACATCTGAGGGACCGAGGGCTGGCTATTGTGCTTAGACGGGGTTGATAAGGGTGTCCCCGGCAAACTGCCGGTCTGTGAGGAAGATGCAGGCGGACATGTTAGGTTGCCTTGATCCAAAGGTGGTGCTATCGATGGCGGACAGCGCTCAACACCAGCTGGTGTTACCACCTCCAAAGAAAATGATGACCTGCCAATCACGCTGGCTGTTGCGGGTAAAGAGGTGGCAGGTCTGCGCCCCAAAACAGGTGTGACTGCTGTCCCCCCAGTCACAGAGGATGAAGAGGCCGCGGATGCACAAGATATGGCAGACGGTGGTTGGCCCGGCCGGCTAGGTCGCATTGTAGCACACTGAGCTTCCCACTGCAACTTATGCTTCATGTCCATGTGCCGGTTCATGCATGAACTACTCAAACTATGTATTTTTTGGCCTCTACTTAGCTTTTGCTGACAAATGTTACAGATAACACGAGTTGGGTCATCTTTATCGATCTGAAAAAATGCCTAGGCTATGCAAGGCTTAGCACCCATGCGACCTGAAGAGCCACCACGACTTGTGGTGAGAGGCAGAGTTGTGTTTCAGGATGCAGTTGTTGACGTGCTTCCAGTACTACGTCTCTGTCCAGGAAGGCGCAACCTGACCTCGTCGTCACTAGCATCTTCCTCCACCTCCTCTGCTGACCTCATCTCTTGGCTGACTGTGGGTTGACAGTAAGTGGGATCTCCAACCTCATCATCATCACCCTGTGCGTTATCACACCCGTCGTCCTCAGAGCCAACCTGTTCCTGCCCTGACAAAAAACTAAAGTTGTCGCTCCAATCAGGTATTTGAGTCTTATCATCGTCTTCCTCATTGTCTTCACCAACAGGAGTTACAGTTTGGGAATGAGGGTCTACATTATGGTCAGAACCTTCTGCGTCTGGTCCTGGATCCGACTCATAAAGAATCTGGGCATCAGTGCAGATCATTTCCTCGTCTGGATTCACAGAAGCGCTGGAGTCGACCTCTGATTCCCAGGCTATAGTATGAGTAAACAGCTCTGCAGACTCAACCATCTGTTCTACCTCATACTCAGACGGGCAGCTGGAGATTTGGGAGCTGTGAGGAAGCAAGTGCGATTGGGGTGACACCTTTGAGGACTGGAGTATTTGTGATGTTGAAGTTGATGTGGAGGAGAGCCCACTTAAAGGAGCACTTGATATCCGTTTAAGCACCTGCTGTTTTTGTGCCTCATCTGGAATTTGTAGCGATTGGCGTGGCCGTAAGAAAGGGATCTTATCACATTGTCCGCTAAAAGAAGTAGACATTTTAGTTTGGCTGGAAGATGGTCTTTCTTCTGCAGATGTTACTGTTGCTTTAACACCTACCCCACGGACACAAACTTTTTTCCCCTTCCCAACACGCCTATTCCCCTTTCCACCAGCAGCAGGCCTTTTTCCACTCATTTTGGTGGTTAACTAATTCACAACTCTGGAGTTGTTTGCACAAAAAAACAATGGATGGTAACCGAGCAGAGCTGAGTGGCCAAACTGTGGTATTAGGCCAAAACTATTGGCTGGGTTAGATGCAGAAAAAAATTATATTCAATTTGCAACCTGATGGAGGTCTGTATAGATGGACTAATAGAACAAGTCCCACACACAGCTAGAAGGCCAAATATTTTTTCAGAGGTAGATGCAGAAAAAAATTATATTCAGTTTGCAACCTTATGGAGGTCAGTATAGATGGACTAATAGAACAAGTCCCACACACAGCTAGAAGGCCAAATATTTTTTCAGAGGTAGATGCAGAAAAAAATTATATTCAGTTTGCAACCTTATGGAGGTCAGTATAGATGGACTAATAGAACAAGTCCCACACACAGCTAGAAGGCCAAATATTTTGTCAGGGGTAGATGCAGAAAAAAATTATATTCAGTTTGCAACCTTATGGAGGTCAGTATAGATGGACTAATACAACAAGTCCCACACACAGCTAGAAGCCCAATATTTTTTCAGAGGTAGATGCAGAAAAAAATATATTCAGTTTGCAACCTGACGGAGGTCTGTATAGATGGATTAATAGAACAAGTCCCACACACAGCTAGAAGCCCAATATTTTTTCAGAGGTAGATGCAGAAAAAAATATATTCAGTTTGCAACCTGATGGAGGTCTGTATAGATGGATTAATAGAACAAGTCCCACACACAGCTAGAAGCCCAATATTTTTTCAGAGGTAGATGAAGAAAAAAATATATGCAGTTTGCAACCTGATGGAGGTCAGTATTAGAGATGAGCGTTGTTCTACTCGAACTGTTCGCCAATCTCAAATTCGAGCTGTTTTGGGCGGTGTTCGAGCCGTTCGGCGAACACGAACAATTTGAGAAAAATTCGGCTGTTCGAGGTTATGTTCGATAACTGTTCGTGCAACAAAATCATAACTGGATTTTTTCTCAGTAATGATGAAAATTAATGTTAATACGCAGTTTGAGTGTACAGCGGGGTGGGGGGAGGGGCAGGGGATGGATCTCTGCAGGAACAATGAAGATCTCCATTTTTTTTTCTCTTTCCCGCATTTGCAGTGGGGAGGTGCAATCTGTCAGCCTATCAGCAGCACACACACGGAGCGAAGTGCTTTTTTTCACACAAGCAAGGGCATGTGTCATTGGCATTGTATGTCACATGTCCTTGCCCTATAAGACCAAGCCATTTTCCCCGTCGCCACCATTTTCTCACTGCTGCAGCTGCGTGTTAGACGGCACCGCTGTTGCTGTGTGCACTATACCTTGTTAATTTCAAGCCAATTTTCGCACAAATATACAGATAGCTTGGGAGTAGGGAATAGTTGTGATTGCAGTCCTTTTAAGGACTAGGTTACAGCATTTCCTATGACTTTTATCAGGGAGGTCTGTGCTCTTAAATAGATAGGTTGTGGGAGTAAAGACTAATTGTAATTGGAGTCCTTTTCAGGACTAGGTTACATCAGTTCCTATCAGTTTTTGCCAGGCAGGTCTGTGCCAGTGCTGTGCAAGTTTTTTTCACAGCATTTGGCTGAATCTAGCAAAGCTAATCCTTTTTGGCCTATTGCAGAGTGTGTTAGTCAGTGGAGTAGCCTATCTGTGTTGCAAGATATACCACCTGTGTATAGAATACCAATTTTTTTACTGCACCTAGTGAAGTAAAATCTTTTGGGCATAGCATCATTCTATAAGTCCATCTATACTGACCTCCATCAGGTTGCAAATTAAAACTAATTTTTATCTGCATCTACAGTACCTCTGAAAAAATATTTGGGCTTCTAGCTGTGTGTGGGACTTGTTGTATTAGTCCATCTATACTGACCTCCATCAGGTTGCAAACTGAATATATTTTTTTCTGCATCTACCTCTGAAAAAATATTGGGCTTCTAGCTGTGTGTGGGTCTTGTTCTATTAATCCATCTATACTGACCTCCATCAGGTTGCAAACTGAATATAATTTTTTTCTGCATCTAGCTCTGAAAAAATATTTGGCCTTCTAGCAGTGTGTCGGACTTTCTCTATTAGTCCATCTATACTGACCTCCATCAGGTTGCAAATTAAAACTAATTTTTATCTGCATCTACAGTAACTCTGAAAAAATATTTGGGCTTCTAGCTGTGTGTGGGACTTGTTGTATTAGTCCATCTATACTGACCTCCATCAGGTTGCAAACTGAATATATTTTTTTCTGCATCTACCTCTGAAAAAATATTGGGCTTCTAGCTGTGTGTGGGACTTGTTGTATTAGTCCATCTATACTGACCTCCATCAGGTTGCAAACTGAATATATTTTTTTCTGCATCTACCTCTGAAAAAATATTGGGCTTCTAGCTGTGTGTGGGTCTTGTTCTATTAATCCATCTATACTGACCTCCATCAGGTTGCAAACTGAATATAATTTTTTTCTGCATCTAGCTCTGAAAAAATATTTGGCCTTCTAGCAGTGTGTCGGACTTTCTCTATTAGTCCATCTATACTGACCTCCATCAGGTTGCAAATTAAAACTAATTTTTATCTGCATCTACAGTACCTCTGAAAAAATATTTGGGCTTCTAGCTGTGTGTGGGACTTGTTGTATTAGTCCATCTATACTGACCTCCATCAGGTTGCAAATTAAAACTAATTTTTATCTGCATCTACAGTACCTCTGAAAAAATATTTGGGCTTCTAGCTGTGTGTGGGACTTGTTGTATTAGTCCATCTATACTGACCTCCATCAGGTTGCAAACTGAATATATTTTTTTCTGCATCTACCTCTGAAAAAATATTTGGGCTTCTAGCTGTGTGTGGGACTTGTTGTATTAGTCCATCTATACTGACCTCCATCAGGTTGCAAACTGAATATATTTTTTTCTGCATCTACCTCTGAAAAAATATTGGGCTTCTAGCTGTGTGTGGGACTTGTTGTATTAGTCCATCTATACTGACCTCCATCAGGTTGCAAACTGAATATATTTTTTTCTGCATCTACCTCTGAAAAAATATTGGGCTTCTAGCTGTGTGTGGGTCTTGTTCTATTAATCCATCTATACTGACCTCCATCAGGTTGCAAACTGAATATAATTTTTTTCTGCATCTAGCTCTGAAAAAATATTTGGCCTTCTAGCAGTGTGTCGGACTTTCTCTATTAGTCCATCTATACTGACCACCATCAGGTTGCAAATTAAAAATAATTTTTATCTGCATCTACAGTACCTCTGAAAAAATATTTGGGCTTCTAGCTGTGTGTGGGACTTGTTGTATTAGTCCATCTATACTGACCTCCATCAGGTTGCAAACTGAATATATTTTTTTCTGCATCTAACCCAGCCAATAGTTTTGGCCTAATACCACAGTTTGGCCACTCAGCTCTGCTCGGTTACCATCCATTGTTTTTTTGTGCAAACAACTCCAGAGTTGTGAATTAGTTAACCACCAAAATGAGTGGAAAAAGGCCTGCTGCTGGTGGAAAGGGGAATAGGCGTGTTGGGAAGGGGAAAAAAGGTTGTGTCCGTGGGGTAGGTGTTAAAGCAACAGTAACATCTGCAGAAGAAAGACCATCTTCCAGCCAAACTAAAATGTCTACTTCTTTTAGCGGACAATGTGATAAGATCCCTTTCTTACGGCCACGCCAATCGCTACAAATTCCAGATGAGGCACAAAAACAGCAGGTGCTTCAACGGATATCAAGTGCTCCTTTAAGTGGGCTCTCCTCCACATCAACTTCAACATCACAAATACTCCAGTCCTCAAAGGTGTCACCCAAATCGCACTTGCTTCCTCACAGCTCCCAAATCTCCAGCTGCCCGTCTGAGTATGAGGTAGAACAGATGGTTGAGTCTGCAGAGCTGTTTACTCATACTATAGCCTGGGAATCAGAGGTCGACTCCAGCGCTTCTGTGAATCCAGACGAGGAAATGATCTGCACTGATGCCCAGAATCTTTATGAGTCGGATCCAGGACCAGACGCAGAAGGTTCTGACCATAATGTAGACCCTCATTCCCAAACTGTAACTCCTGTTGGTGGAGACAATGAGGAAGACGATGATAAGACTCAAATACCTGATTGGAGCGACAACTTTAGTTTTTTGTCAGGGCAGGAACAGGTTGGCTCTGAGGACGACGGGTGTGATAACACACAGGGTGATGATGATGAGGTTGGAGATCCCACTTACTGTCAACCCACAGTCAGCCAAGAGATGAGGTCAGCAGAGGAGGTGGAGGAAGATGCTAGTGACGACGAGGTCAGGTTGCGCCTTCCTGGACAGAGACGTAGTACTGGAAGCACGTCAACAACTGCATCCTCAAACACAACTCTGCCTCTCACCACAAGTCGTGGTGGCTCTTCAGGTCGCATGGGTGCTAAGCCTTGCATAGCCTAGGCATTTTTTCAGATCGATAAAGATGACCCAACTCGTGTTATCTGTAACATTTGTCAGCAAAAGCTAAATAGAGGCCAAAAAATACATAGTTTGAGTACTTCATGCATGAACCGGCACATGGACATGAAGCATAAGTTGCAGTGGGAAGCTCAGTGTGCTACAATGCGGCCTAGCCGGCCGGGCCAACCACCGTCTGCCATATCTTGTGCATCCGTGGCCTCTTCATCCTCTGTGACTGGGGGGACAGCAGTCACACCTGTTTTGGGGCGCAGACCTGCCACCTCTTTACCCGCAACAGCCAGCGTGATTGGCAGGTCATCATTTTCTTTGGAGGTGGTAACACCAGCTGGTGTTGAGCGCTGTCCGACATCGATAGCACCACCTTTGGATCAAGGCAACCTAACATGTCCGCCTGCATCTTCCTCACAGACCGGCAGTTTGCCGGGGACACCCTTATCAACCCCGTCTAAGCACAATAGCCAGCCCTCGGTCCCTCAGATGTGGACAAGTAAAAGACCATTTCCTCCTAGCCATGAGAAAGCTAAGAGGTTGAATTTCACCATCTGCAAGCTCTTGGCTACAGAAATGCTGCCTTTCCGCCTGGTGGACACAGAGGATTTTCGAGACCTTATGTCCGTCGCAGTGCCCCAGTACCAGATGCCCAGTCGGCACTACTTCTCAAAGAAAGGTGTGCCTGCGCTCCACCAGCATGTCGCACACAACATCACCGCTTCTTTGAGAAACTCTGTGTGTGACAGGGTGCATTTCACCACAGACACTTGGACGAGTAGGCATGGACAGGGGCGTTACATGTCGCTGACTGGGCACTGGGTAACTATGGTGACAGCAGGACAAGGGGCTGCTGTCCAAGTCTTGCCGTCCCCACGAGTTGTGCATCAATCCTCTTTATGTCAAAGTTCCTCCACTGCTTCTGCCTCCTCAACCTCCTCTCAGTCTTCCACCTGCACCCAAAGCCTGTCTGGTCATGCCACAAGCTTTCTAACTGCGCAGAAGGGATCCTGCACACCTCCTTACTATGCTGGCAGTAGGGCTCAACGTCATCAGGCGGTTTTTACATTGAAATGTCTGGGAAATGTGAGTCACACAGCTGAGGAGTTGTGGTCAGCTCTGGAGAACCAATTTCATGAATGGTTGTCTCCACTGGACCTGAAACCAGGGAAGGCCGTGTGCGACAATGCTGCAAACCTGGGTGCGGCCCTTCGCCAGGGCAATGTCACACACGTGCCTTGTATGGCTCACGTGTTGAACCTGGTTGTCCAGCAATTTTTAGCCCACTATCCCAGACTAGATGGCCTTCTGCAGAGGGCACGGTCGCTGTGTGCTCACTTCCGCCGTTCGCATCCCGCAGCTCAGCGACTTACATCTCTACAGAAGTCGTTGGGCCTGCCACTTCACCGGCTAAAATGCGATGTGCCTACCCGGTGGAATTCAACTCTGCACATGTTGCAGCGACTGTGGCAGCACCGACAAGCCCTGGTGCAATACGTTCTGACGTATAGCCTGGGCCAACGAGATTCAGAGGTGGGGCAAATCACGCTGAAGGAGTGGTCTCAGATCAGGGACCTATGCACCCTTCTGCACAGTTTTGAAATGGCGACGAAGATGTTTAGTGCTGACGATGCCATTATCAGCATGACTATTCCGGTGATTTACATGCTGGAGCACATGTTAAACAGAATTCGGAGTCAGGTGGTGGCACAAGAGGAGGTGGAGGAAGTAGAGGAGGAGGAGTTGTATGCGGAAGGGCTAACATCTGCAAGGTCCAGACGGTCGGCAGCACCAAGGCGGCAGGCATGTGAGGGTGGGGGAGATGGTTTTACCAGGGCGCATGGTAGCAGCCAAACTAGTGAGGAAGGTGCAGGAGCCCAGGAAGAAGTGGAGGACGAACTGATGGAAGACTCATCAGATGAGGGAGACCTTGATCACATTTCTGTTGTGCGAGGTTGGGGGGAGAGGACAGAGGAAGGAAGCATGATTGTTACCTCGCCACCAACACAACAGGGACTTGGTGCTCCTGGATGCGCAACACACATGAGTGCCTTCTTGCTGCACTACCTGCAACATGACCCTCGAATTGTGAGAATTAGAAATAATCCTGACTACTGGGTTGCCACACTGTTAGATCCCCGGTACAAAAGTAAATTTGCAGAAATTATTCCTGCCATAGCAAGGGATGCACGCATGCAGGAGTATCAGCAGAGACTGTTGCAGAATCTTACATGTGCTTTTCCACAAAATACCAGTGGTGCACGTAGTGAATCTCACAGTTCCAACTTGCCAACCGTGGGACCGTCAAGTGTTCAGCACTCAAACCGTAACAGAACCACAGTATCTGCTGGTAACATCAATTTTGCGGAATCATTTCACCACTTTTTTAGCCCATCCTTTGCAAGGCCACAGGAGACAAGAAGTCTGACACATAGTCAACGCCTAGAGACGATGGTACAGGAGTATCTCCAAGTAAACATTGAAGCCACGACTGTGTCACTGGACCCTTGCTCTTTTTGGGCTTCCAATCTGGATAAATGGCCGGAGCTAGCCACTTACGCCTTGGAGATCTTGTCATGCCCCGCAGCCAGCGTTCTGTCTGAACGTGTGTTCAGCGCTGCTGGTGGTGTGCTGACAGATAAGCGCACGCGGCTCTCCACTGATAATGTAGACAGACTCACGTTCATAAAGATGAACAAATCATGGATCCGAAACGACTTTTCTACCCCTGTGTCATCCTGGGGAGAGTAAAAGCTTGATGATTGGTTAAAATCACCCTACCAACCGTTTTAAGCTTTCAAATTACTAATCATGTTTATCTGTATCTTGACTGGAAAATAATTTGGGCTTTGTAGCAGTGTGCAGCACTGATCCTATTAGGCCATCTATACTAAAGCTTCACCAGATTTAAAATTAAAAATAATTTTTAGCTGCATCTAGCCCGGAAAATAATTTTGGGGCTCCGAGATGCGCAAGACACATAAGTGCCTTCTTGCTGCACTACCTGCAGCATGACCCTCATATTGTCAGAATTCGAAGTAATCATGACTACTGGGTTGCCACACTCTTAGATCCCCCAAACTTTTCGATCAACCTTTTCATTTTAATAAAGACCAAAAAAATGGTCATTTTTGAAATTATAAGCATTAGCAGGTTGTTAGAAACTGAAATCAAACAGTTTTCAACTCAAAACTTTATTCTAGGTGATGTTACATTTTCACATAGGACCCCTTGTTCGAAAGGAGCTTCTGAACTCTCTCGTCCATTGAATTTGTCAGGTTTTGGATGGTTTCTGCTTCAATTGTTTTGCATGAGGACAGAATACCCTCCCAGAGCTGTTGCTTAGATGTGAACTGCCTCCCGCCATCATAGACACTCCTTTTAATGATGCTCCAAAGGTTCTGAATGGGGTAGAGGTCAGGGGAGCATGGGGGTCACACCATAAGTTTGTCCCCTTTTATGCCCATATCAGCCAGAGATGCAGATGTTTTATGTGCAGCATGAGATGGTGCATTATCATGCAGAAAAATGATCTTGCTGTGAAATACACGGTTCTTCTTCTTGAACCATGGCAGGAAGTGCTGTTTGAGAAAATCCACATACATTATGGAGTTCATCTTTAGCGCCTTCAGGGATCCTAAAGGGGCCGACAATCTCTCTCCCCATGATTCCAGCCCAAAACATTACTCCACCTCCTCCTTGTTGGCGCTGTAGCCGTGTTTGCGTGGGGTGTCCATCAACCAGCCATCCTCCACTCCATCCATCTGGACCATCGAGCGCTGCACGGCACTCATCCGTGAACAAAACAGTTTTGAAATCAGTCTTCATGTAATGTTTGGCCCACTGGAGCCGTTTCTTCTTGTGTGAAGTGGATAGAGGAGGTCGACAGGATGGCGTATGCACAGCTGCAAACTTCTGAAGGACCCTGCATCTTGTTGTTCGGGGGACGTTGGAGGCACAAGCAGCTTCAAAAACTTGTCTGCTGCTATGACAAGGCTTTTTTGCCGCTGCTCTTTCAACCTGACGTAATTGCCTGTAGGAAAGAGTCCTCAATTTGCCCTTATCAGCACGCACACGTGTGTACTGTGAATCAGCTACATACTTCTTGATTGCCAAGACACTTCATCCTGATCATCGCACAATGTTGATTGTAGTCATGCCTTGACCTAAACACTCCACAATTTGTTGCTTCTCAGCAGCCGACACATCCTTTTTCTTTCCCATTTTGGCAGAAAATGTAGGCTGCTGAATAATGTGAGAGAGCCTTCTTAAGTAGTCTTGCCTTTCATTGGACACACCTGCCAAACTAATTAGCACTGGTGTCTGCAATTGCTTACAGTGATATAAAGAGCCCTGACACACATCACCATCAATGAGTTTAACTGACAAACAAACAAATTCTTCCCTTATCACTCCTAAACACTTTTTGCATAATAATTTGGAACACAGTGTACATGTGCTTTTCCACAAAACACCAGTGGTTCACGTAGTGAATCTTACAGTTCTAACTTGCCAACCGTGGTCTGTATGGAGTTGTTCAATAAAGGGCCCAAAATTAAGATAACATAGATGGGAGAGGTCTCTATGAATAGGAATTCCTAAGTATTTGATACCCTGTGAGGGCCAGGCAAAGGGAAAGTTGGACTGGATGGAATCCTATATGGATTTGGGGAGGGAGACATCGAGGGCCTCAGACTTCGCTGCATTGATTTTAAAATTTGACCATGTAACAAAGTGATCTATTTCAGCCATAACAGCATGGATGGATATATGTGATTGAGTGATATATACTAGGACATCATCAGCAAATAGAGAGCACTTGTACTCGGTGCCTCCCACCTCAATCCACCTAATATTGGGGTTATGGCGAATTGATGAGAGCAGGTGCTCCGTCACTAGGATGTATAAGAGAGGGGACAGAGAACATCCCTGCCTTGTCCCATTGGTGATTGTGAAAGGTGATAAAAATGTTCTGACGCGCCCCCTGGGCCTTGGGACACCCGGAGCCGGACCCTTTTTGGTGGATGCTGGTGGTTGTAGTCTCCGTGGCGGCAACCCGGTTCCGTGGCTCAGGGCGGTCAAACCAGTGGCGGAACTATTTATGTGGTTTTGATGTTTAAATGTCCGACTACGCCACCCGTGGATTGCGGTCAGAGTGAACCGCCGCTCCAGGGCAGACCGCTGAGGCTGGTGTTGTGGGTGCAGCAGAGCGTAGCATAACTCCCCACGGGAGGAGTATAGCCTCAGGGCAGTGTATGCGGAGGATGGGGGTGATGGTGCAGGGCAGCAGCAGTCATGACACGGAGTCAGTGATGCAGTCCAGGGCCTTTACTCACAGTTCTTATTATCCAGACCACGTCTGCAGGTAACGGCTGCCCACGTCGTACTGTGCTCACCAGGTGAGGGGCTCAGACAACTCCCAGATAACTTTGGAGTGCTTCATAGGACCCCCTTTGTGTGTCCTTTGTCTGGCCTTTCTTACCAACCCTTCTGTCCGGCTGCCTCGGGCCTCCTCTTGGTAAACTTGGCGCCAGTTTCCCTGACCCTATGTGGTGCCTTCCTAGCGGGTGTAGCGAGGGGCTGCGCCACATAAAATGTCACAGCCTCCTGTTTCTAGCTGAGGGTCGTTTCCTGCCTCCACTAGTTTCGGGGACCGGTCTCCCCCTTTGGCCTGACCCCTCCACGCAGGTAGATTCTGGCGTGCGGTGGCGACTCGCCCGTCCGCACCCCTGAGATCCCTTCGTTCCTCGTTCCTGGAGCCTTCTCCGCTCCTCTTCCTTCCTTCTCCCTCTTCCAGGCCTGGGCCTCTGTTACTAGGCCCGCTTCCGGAGCAGAGCTCATGCAGAGTCCCTGCTCCCTGCCACTTCTGCTCAGACTTCTCTGCACTGAACTAAGATGGTGCCCACCTTTTATACTCCCTTCTCAATGCACCCAGGAACTGCTTCCTCCCTGCTCCTGCACTACAGGGTTCCCCTTCCTCATTGTTCCCTCCCCCCACTCCAGCCAGGGACAGGGACTGTCGTGCCCATCTCAGGGGCATATTGGTCGCCCTGCCCCACGGCAATGTGGTGTAATGCATGCAGGTGTCGGGTCCTGATCCACACTACATCCTTACCTGAGAGTGAGATATCACACCTCTGGGTGAGGTGCAATACCTCTGTAGCAACCGAGCCCTCAGGGTGCTACAGTTCCATTTATCTTCAGCCTAGGTGACGTATTGCGATACAGGGCCGTGATTTTGGCTATAAAAGGGTCCCCTAGACCCCTACCCCAAGCTTTTTAAGAGAATCATATATGGCGTGCCAGGAGACTCTATGGAATGCTTTCTCAGCATCCAACGAGAGTATCTAATTACAAATTTTTAACTGCATCTAGCCCAGGAAATACTTTGTGCCTAGTAGCAGGGTCTGCTAGTCAGCGGATTATCCCGGCTGTTAAGCAAGCTACACCACCTGTAGTTTGGACACTTCATTTTTTCAAAGGAAATGCTTCGGGACCACGGGATACTCAGTGAAGAGCATCAGGAGGCACCACAAGGCATAGGGGCTGGGACTGGCAGTAGGATGCCTTGCGGTGGACAGCCGAGCTCGATCCTTATAAAAGCTTTTTAACTGCAGCAGCTTTAGAGGACGCTACTGGAGCTGGAATTACGCGGCTGCTGGCATGAGACTTGCCCTCCAATAGATCCTTGTAAATGGATTTAAAGTGTATTCATTCAAATTAGAGAGACAATTTAAATTAAAAAGCTTAGAGCTGCCTCCACCACAGGGGGGCTCGCTCGACCCACCAGCGGACAGGCACCAGTATTGGGAGAGGGGGGCTGGCCATCAGGGTTCACCGCGGCTCTGGCACAAACCCGGCGACACGGAGGTGGCATGGGCAGGAGCGGACTGGCCGTGTCGGCTTCTCACTTTTTGGATTTTAGAAGGGCATGACATGCCTATATCTGTGTCTCCCCCTCCTTTTACTCCTCCACCTCTTTTATTTTCGCATGACTATATGTACTTGTCACTTTTCCATGTGTTAGTTATGTCTTCTGAGCAGTTTGTCAGCTTTTGGACACCTTTGAAGGAGTTTTCTATGTGTTTCTATGTGTTTTTGTTTGCCTGCCATTGGTTTTAACGGTGTTCGAAGGTGTTCGACGAACAGTTCGACGAACAGTTCGGCGAACACACGGGTGTTCGAAGAACCGAACCGAACTCGAACACTACGGGGGTGGCTCAACACTAGTCAGTATAGATGGACTAGTACAACAAGTCCCACACACAGCTAGAAGCCCAATATTTTTTCAGAGCTAGATGCAGAAAAAAATTATATTCAATTTGCAACCTGATGGAGGTCCGTATAGATGGACTAATAGAACAAGTCCCACACACAGCTAGAAGGCCAAATATTTTTTCAGAGGTAGATGCAGAAAAAAATTATATTCAGTTTGCAACCTTATGGAGGTCAGTATAGATGCACTAATAGAACAAGTCCCACACACAGCTAGAAGGCCAAATATTTTTTCAGAGGTAGATGCAGAAAAAAATTATATTCAGTTTGCAACCTTATGGAGGTCAGTATAGATGGACTAATAGAACAAGTCCCACACACAGCTAGAAGGCCAAATATTTTTTCAGAGGTAGATGCAGAAAAAAATTATATTCAGTTTGCAACCTTATGGAGGTCAGTATAGATGGACTAATTCAACAAGTCCCACACACAGCTAGAAGCCCAATATTTTTTCAGAGGTAGATGCAGAAAAAAATATATTCAGTTTGCAACCTGATGGAGGTCTGTATAGATGGATTAATAGAACAAGTCCCACACACAACTAGAAGCCCAATATTTTTTCAGAGGTAGATGCAGAAAAAAATATATTCAGTTTGCAACCTGATGGAGGTCTGTATAGATGGATTAATAGAACAAGTCCCACACACAGCTAGAAGCCCAATATTTTTTCAGAGGTAGATGAAGAAAAAAATATATGCAGTTTGCAACCTGATGGAGGTCAGTATAGATGGACTAGTACAACAAGTCCCACACACAGCTAGAAGCCCAATATTTTTTCAGAGCTAGATGCAGAAAAAAATTATATTCAATTTGCAACCTGATGGAGGTCAGTATAGATGGACTAATAGAACAAGTCCCACACACAGCTAGAAGGCCAAATATTTTTTCAGAGGTAGATGCAGAAAAAAATTATATTCAGTTTGCAACCTTATGGAGGTCAGTATAGATGGACTAATAGAACAAGTCCCACACACAGCTAGAAGGCCAAATATTTTTTCAGAGGTAGATGCAGAAAAAAATTATATTCAGTTTGCAACCTTATGGAGGTCAGTTTAGATGGACTAATAGAACAAGTCCCACACACAGCTAGAAGGCCAAATATTTTTTCAGAGGTAGATGCAGAAAAAAATTATATTCAGTTTGCAACCTTATGTAGGTCAGTATAGATGGACTAATAGAACAAGTCCCACACACAGCTAGAAGGCCAAATATTTTTTCAGAGGTAGATGCAGAAAAAAATATATTCAGTTTGCAACCTGATGGAGGTCTGTATAGATGGATTAATAGAACAAGTCCCACACACAGCTAGAAGCCCAATATTTTTTCAGAGGTAGATGAAGAAAAAAATATATGCTGTTTGCAACCTGATGGAGGTCAGTATAGATGGACTAATAGAACAAGTCCCACACACAGCTAGAAGGCCAAATATTTTTTCAGAGGTAGATGCAGAAAAAAATTATATTCAGTTTGCAACCTTATGGAGGTCAGTATAGATGGACTAATACAACAAGTCCCACACACAGCTAGAAGCCCAATATTTTTTCAGAGGTAGATGCAGAAAAAAATATATTCAGTTTGCAACCTGATGGAGGTCTGTATAGATGGATTAATAGAACAAGTCCCACACACAGCTAGAAGCCCAATCTTTTTTCAGAGGTAGATGCAGAAAAAAATATATTCAGTTTGCAACCTGATGGAGGTCTGTATAGATGGATTAATAGAACAAGTCCCACACACAGCTAGAAGCCCAATATTTTTTCAGAGGTAGATGAAGAAAAAAATATATGCAGTTTGCAACCTGATGGAGGTCAGTATAGATGGACTAGTACAACAAGTCCCACACACAGCTAGAAGCCCAATATTTTTTCAGAGCTAGATGCAGAAAAAAATTATATTCAATTTGCAACCTGATGGAGGTCAGTATAGATGGACTAATAGAATGATGCTATGCCCAAAAGATTTTACTTCACTAGGTGCAGTAAAAAAATTGGTATTCTATACACAGGTGGTTTATCTTGCAACACAGATAGGCTACTCCACTGACTAACACACTCTGCAATAGGCCAAAAAGGATTAGCTTTGCTAGATTCAGCCAAATGCTGTGAAAAAAACTTGCACAGCACTGGCACAGACCTGACTGGCAAAAACTGATAGGAACTGATGTAACCTAGTCCTGAAAAGGACTCCAATTACAATTAGTCTTTACTCCCACAATCTATCTATTTAAGAGCATAGACCTGCCTGATAAAAGTCGTAGGAAATGCTGTAACCTAGTCCTTAAAAGGACTGCAATCACAACTATTCCCTACTCCCAAGCTATCTGTAGATTTGTGCGAAAATTGGCTTGAAATTAACAAGGTATAGTGCACACAGCAACAGCGGTGCCGTCTAACACGCAGCTGCAGCAGTGAGAAAATGGTGGCGACGGGGAAAATGGCTTGGTCTTATAGGGCAAGGACATGTGACATACACTGCCAATGACACATGCACTTGCTTGTGTGAAAAAAAGCACTTCGCTCCGTGTGTGCGCTGCTGATAGGCTGACAGATTGCACCTCCCCACTGCAAATGCGGGAAAGAGAAAAAAAAATGGACATCTTCATTGTTCCTGCAGAGATCCATCCCCTGCCCCTCCCCCCACCCCGCTGTACACTCAAACTGCGTATTAACATTAATTTTCATCATTACTGAGAAAAAATCCAGTTATGATTTTGGTGCACGAACAGTTATCGAGCATAACCTCGAACAGCCGAATTTTTCTCAAATTGTTCGTGTTCGCCGAACGGCTCGAACACCGCCCAAAACAGCTCGAATTTGAGATTGGCGAACAGTTCGAGTAGAACAACGCTCATCTCTACCTCTGACCTTCACGTCTCTTCCAAGGGGCATTGGAGTGCCTCCAAATTTTTGGCAAGCCTTGCATTCACTGCATAGGCAAACACAATGGGAGACCCACTTCCTAATAATGGGAACATTGTTTTCAGATGGCCCTCTGACCTCCACGTCTCTTCCAAGGGACATTGGAGTGCCTCCAAATTTTTGGCAACCCTTGCATTCACTGCATAGGCCATCACTATGGGAGACCCACTTCTTAATAATGGGAACATTTTTTCTTGAAGCCCTCTACGTCTCTTCCAAGGGGCATTGGAGTGCCTCCCAATTTTTGGCAACCCTTGCATTCACTGCATAGGCCAACACTATGGGAGACCCACTTCCTAATAATGGGAATATTTTTTTATGAGGCCCTCTACGTCTCTTCCAAGGGGCATTGGAGTACCTCCAAATTTTTTACAACCCTTGCATTCACTGCTAGGCAAACACAATGGAAGACCCACTTCCTAATAATGGGAACATTGTTTTCAGGAGGCCCTCTGACCTCCACATCTCTTCCAAGGGGAATTGGAATGCCTCCAAATTTTTGGCAACTCTTGCATTCACTGCATAGGCAAACACAATGGGAGACCCACTTCCTAATAATGGGAACATTGTTTTCAGGAGGCCCTCTGACCTCCACATCTCTTCCAAGGGGAATTGGAATGCCTCCAAATTTTTGGCAACTCTTGCATTCACTGCATAGGCAAACACAATGGGAGACCCACTTCCTAATAATGGGAACATTGTTTTCAGGAGGCCCTCTGACCTTCACGTCTCTTCCAAGGGGCATTGGAGTGCCTCCAAATTTTTGGCAAGCCTTGCATTCACTGCATAGGTCAACACTATGGGAGACCCACTTCCTAATAATGGTAACATTTTTTCTTGAGGCCCTCCTCTAAGTCTCTTCAAAGGGGTATTGGGGTGCATTCAAATTTTCAAAGTGGTATTGGGGTGCGTCCAAATTTTGGGCAGCCCTGGCACTCACTGCATACGCAATAACAGTATAGGAGACCCACTCGTTAGTAATGGGAACAATAAAACATAGCCGGCTGATGGCTCTCTAAGAATAGTGAGGGCCGACTGCTGGCCCTTTAAGAATAGTAAAGGCCGCCTGATGGCCCTATAAAAATAGACTTTGTGACTTTCAGAGTCCCTCCTTCATAAATGAAGCACGATGTGTCTGATGATATCTCATACACCACATGAACAGATAAGGTTGTAAAATGTTAAAATGACATTTCCTGGTGAATGCATTTGTTAAGGTTGAAAGCAATGCAAGAGTGAAAAAACGCATCAAAAATGCTACGTGTGAACATAGCCCAAAGTGTGGAGGAGCATTTTTGTTTTTGGTTATTTATTTTGCTTTATATACAAGTCATTACCCTGGAAATGATGTTCCTTAACATATTTCCCAGGAAAATCAATTTTGGCTTCGTTTTTGTATGTTTTATTGTGAGTCCGTAAAAGTGGCGTAATACCTCTGACAACGTTGTTCACAGTAGTGACCTGGGAGTCAGTGATGCTTCCAAAGGTCTTCCCCATGCTGTCCCCATGTCATTTGAGCACTGTTCCCATCAATTTGGGCAATTTTTAGGCCCTCTGCAGACTGCCCGGGTGAGCCACCTGAAAAATACTCGAGTTTCCCATATCCCATAGACTTACATTGGGCTAGTTGCTCGGGTCGAGCACCCGAGTATTCCAATGTGCTCGACCCGAGCATCGAGCACCCGAGCATTTTAGTGCTTGCTCATCACTACTTATGACCACGTGATATTTCAATTTTTCTTTTTTAATAAATTTGCAAAAATTTCTACATTTCTGGCTTTTTTCAGTCAAGATGGGGTGCAGAGTGTACATTAATGAGCAAAAAAAATGAACTTTTTAGAATTTACCAAATGGCCGAAATGAAACAAAGAGTGAAAAATGTAAAGGGGTCTCAATACTTTCCATACCCACTCACTGTACCACTGTGTACTTACAATTGCTCAATTTGCCTTTCTACCTAGTTAATTATTCTCTTTCCCATTAGGTCTATGACACCTTGTGATTAAAAACTGACTAGCTGAATCCTTCTAAGCTGTATGTAGAAACAGGAGGTCAATTTTACCTGGATGAGTAATGAGTCACTGCAAAAGTCCCTGGCAGGAGGGAAGAGGGAGCAGCTGGGTCAGGAGTTCAAGAGGGCAATGATAAATGCAGGAACAAGAGACTTCCTGTATCTACATAGAGTAGAGAACAGAGAAGAATGAATGGGATAGAAAGGCAAAATGAGCAATTGTAAGTACACAGTGCTATATAATATGATGATTGCAATATATTAGGAGGATAAAAACTTTGATGGGAGGAGCAGTGCTTCTTTAAAGAGTTTATCCAGGTTTTTTATTTTTTACTATGTGTCTAAGAAATAACAGGCTGATAGGTGCTAAATACTTGCCTGTTGTACTTCGCACCAGCTCAGAGTAGTGATTGACCTCTCCTACCAGCTCTTCTTCTTCTGGGCTGCTTTGTAACTGCTGGAGTCATGCTGACTGACTAACAGCCAGCTCCACGCAGTTAGGCAGCAGGGAGCCAGCTGTCACTTAGCATGACATCGGCAGACAAGCACCCTGTCCGAGGAGCAGAAAAGAAGCCTGTTGCTCTGTCAATGTGATGTCAGCGCAAGCGGCTAGATCGCCAGCAGACAAATATTGCCGACACGTGCCATAGGGGCACAATGCTCAGCAAAGCTCTGGTGCTCCTTCATTACAGAATCCGTTGAGTGTCTCAGCACCAAGACCTTTACTAATATGAAATAGAGGCATCATAATAGTTTTATGAAATGACAGAATCCTTTCATAAAAAATGCTGAATATATGCCACACTGAGCTGGCCATCTGTCCAAATTCACCATAAACAAGAATGCTAGGTTTTGCAGCTGGCTCATATTTATTGCCATAAGGAGTAAGAAAGTAAGTACATTAGGTGTCAAATATGTAATGGGAAACGGGGTAGAGCATGGTAAAATCTAGCATGCTGAATAAAAAGATAAAATACCCAAATTTTTTTTCTCCTTGACATCTACTCTCATTAAAAAGTATGGAGATACATTAGACGGCAAATTATCATATGGCCAATCTAGCACTGCCAGCGACACCGCAGGACTGCATACAGTGTTCTGCACATAGCTTTACCCCTCCAATACTTGTAAGTTGCAGCCACAGGCTAGGGAGTCACTGAGAGCCAGCACACCCATAAGTGCTCCATAACAATAACCCAAATTCATATCTATTACGTGTTACTGACATAATTAACTGCTATTAATGCAAATAATTGTTTTATAGCTTTTTAATCGCTGAATAATTTAATTGTATAAAAGATATGACACTTCTGAGAAAGCTAGGAATGAGCACAAGAAATAAATGTTGATACATAGCAGCCAAATAAAATTCTATAAAGGATTAATAAATCTAATATTTAATTGCAAAAATTATCGTAGTCACTTAGGGAAGGAGTTATATGCAAGTAAAGAACATCTTTTTTACATCATTTTTGTGTTATAAAATATAAAGAAATATAAAAGTTACAAAAGATTAAGGTAAAAAACTGAAGATTGATTTCGAATGGATGCACAAGAAGAATATATAAAGATTAGGGTACGTGCACACACAACGTCTTTTTCAGGAGGAACCACTCTGAAACCCACCTGAATAAGCTCCCAGAAAAAGCTAAAAAGAATGAACACATGGATTTCTATGTAAAAATTAATTGCATATATTTAGTCTTTTCAGCATCTTTTAACTACTTCAGGTTTCTAAAGACGTCAAGCGGTTAGAAGAAGTGAACAGACCACTCTTCAGACAGCTTTTTTGCTGTGAAGATGCTCTGTACTTTACAGTAATGTGAAAACTAAAAAGATGCCTTGAAGATGTCCAGGTGTCTTTTTAAGCATTGTGCCAGTGTTTTTGCATGGAAACTGTTATTTCTTCATTGTTAAAAAAAACATTCAGGAAAAGACCAGTAAAAAAGACAACAAAATGCTGGAAAAACGCTCCAAAAAATCACCCGTGGTCAAAAAACATTGAAAAGCGCTAGGAAACAAAAAGAAAAACGCTAAAAAAGAGACTCTTTAAGGAAAAAAACTGACAGAGTTTCCTGAAGCGTCTTTCTTTGGAAAAACTTGGCGGGTTCAACCGCAAGAAAAAGAAATCATGTGCACAAACTCTTGGAGTATTTATTATGTGTTGCGGGGTGATGAAGGTAAGATATGGCATGTCAGTGAGATATGAAATACAGTTGAAACCAGAAGTTTACATACACTATTACTTTTATCAATATTTGACATGAAAACAGAATAAACCTTTCTTGTTTTAGGTCAATTAGGATTACGATAATTTTTAATATTTGTCAAATGCCTGAATAATGAGAGAATGTTTTACGGCATTTTTATTACTTACTGCAAAGTCAAAAGTTTACATACACTAAGATTACTATGCCTTTAAACAGTTCTGAATTGCCCATATGATGATGCAATGTGTTTGGAAGCTTCTGATTAGTGTTGAGCGAATTTGTTCGGCATTTCAAATTCGGGTTCGTGTTCGGGGTTCCGACTTGTTCGCGCCAAAAAATCGGCTCCGCCCACGAACATCCCTGATTGGCTATGCTGTTACGCAGATGTTATTTTTTGTCAACATCTGAGTTAATTAGAGACACACCTGTGGATGTATTTTAATGCACACCTGAAACACACTGCTTCTTTGTGTAGCATCATGGGAAAGTCTAAAGAAATCAGCCAAGATATCATGTAGAGAATTGTGGACTTGCACAAGTCTGACTCATCCTTGGGTACAATTTCAACATACGTGAAGGTGCCTCGTTTATCTGTACAAACAATTATACAATTACAAACAAAATGGGAATGTCCAGCCATCATACCGCTCAGGAAAGAGACGGTTTCTGTATGCCAGAGATGAACGTGCTTTGGTCTGACATGTGCATATCAACCCAAGGACAAAAGAAAAAGACCTTGTCAAGATGATGGCAGAAGCTGGTAAGATTGTGTCAATAACCAGAGTGAAACGAGTACTCTATCAACATGGGCTGCCATTACTCCAAGAGAAACAAAAAATCCAGACTAATGTTTGCAAATGCACACAAGATCAAATACCTTAATTTTTGGAGACATGTCCTGTGGTCTGATAAAACTAAAATTGAACTTTTTGGGCATCGTTACATTTGCAGGAAAAAGGAAGAAGCTTGGAAGCCTAAGAACACCATCTCAACTGTGAAACACGGGGGTGGTAGCATCATGTTGTGCTGTTGTTTTGCTGCAGGAGGGACTGGTGCACATCACAAAATAGATGGCACCGTGAGAAAAGAAGATTATGTGGCAATACTGAAGCAACATCTCAAGACATCAGCCAGGAAGTTAAAGCTTGTGTGGAAATGGGTAATCCAAATGGACAATGACCCCAAGCATACTGCCAAAATGGTAACAAAATGGCTTAAGGATAACAAAGTCAATGTTTTGGAGTGGCCATCACAAAGCCCTGATCTCAATCCTATTGAAAATTTATGGGCAAAGCTGAAAAGGCAGGTGCAAGCAAGGCGACCTACAAACCTGGATAAGCTACACCAGATTTATCAGGAGGAATGGGCCCAAATTCCAACCAACTATTGTGAGAAGCTTGTGGAAGGATATCCCAAACGTTTACAAAAAGAACAGAGGGGGAATACGGGATAAAGGAATAGTCAGCTCACCAAACATTGATTAGCAGTCTTCATCTGTTAGGCAGTGCACAGAGCCGTCCCAGTCTGGGACTTGGAGACAAATAGCAGAAAAACAAGAAAATCCTCCAGCAGTAGCCAAAAATATAAAAAGTAAAGTTTATTGATCACATTAAAAACTGTAGTAGCAGGTCACCAAATAAGATCCAATGGACATAGGAGAAACAGACCAACTTGTTTTGGCTTAACGCCGAGATGCTTGGCACTCTACGAGTACTTCTGGGATGCTCAGGCGGGAACTTGAGTCCCCGCCCCACATGTTTGGCACTGTTTTAACAGTGAATAAACATGCGGCGATTGCCTGACTCTCACTGTAATGTCGCAGCCATGTTGGTTATGGCATTACAGTGATTGGCTGGCTGCATAACGTCATCTGGTCTATGTCAGACCCGGTGCACCTATGCTCGTCACAGTCTACCCTTCAGACAGGCAGAGTAGGGAGAGGTACTGCTGAGCTAGGGAGAGAGTTGGCGGTTTATTCGATATTCCACAGCTATATATACACATCAGAACTAACAGTCCTTCTAAGGACTAATCCAGCTGTACATATTACTGGTGATAGCAGGAGTTAGGCAGGCAGAGTTTGTGGACACTGTATACAGCAGAATAGGGTCCATTGTATGTTCTATACGCTGTTGTTACAGATATCCATAGCCCTAGATTTCAGGGCTAATATTTATTTTTGCTCTTAATCCTGATTATATATATCTATAACACTATAGCCTAAAACCGTGGTCATCAGACATGATCCGATATTACTGCGGTAATAATCGTCAGATTTTTTGGAGCGTGACAAATATTACACTCCAGTTAAAGTCTGCCAGTTGTGTGTTGTTCAACCTATTCACACTTAGTTGCTGACCAATACCACATCTGTAAGGCCACTGCCTAAAACCGTGGTCATCAGATGTGATCCGAATTTACTGCGGTAATAATCATTCTTTTGGAGCGTGACAAATATTACACTCCAGTTAAAGTTTAGTGGACATGATGCTGATGATGCACGCAGAGGCTGAGGCCTTGGGCAAGATGAAACTGTGCCTGCTGAGGGAGCACAACAAACACCCACATCATGGCGAACTACCTTCCTTTCCCAATTTCTAGGGGCCCACGAACACCACTTTTGAAGCCGGAGCAGTGTGAAAAGGTTGTTGGTTAGATGGCAGATAATGCTTTCAGTCAGTTTGCCACCACCACCACCCTGTCTTCCACATGGTCAAGTCTCGGTAACCATGAGTCTGAACCACATATACCTCACCCTAATCCTCCTTCCTCCCACCATGCTGAGTGCCCAGAGACAAGTGATACCACATTTGGACACTCTGAAGAGCTGTTCACTTTTCCATTTATAGATTCAGGCCTTTTACCCGCTTCAAGCAGGGCAAGAGGAAATCGCACGTAGCGATGTCCAAATATTTTAGCAGCCACAGATACATGAAGGTGATAGTGGGAAAGTGCAATTATTGTCGCAAGAAGTGGATGATGATGATGAGACACAATTGCCAGCAAGTCAGGAGGAGGCCCAGGGTGCATACGTGGAAGACGAGGTGGTGGACGATGAAGTCACTGACCCAATCTGGCAAGGTGACATGCATAGCGAGGACAGCAGTAGAGAGGGGGAGGGAGGAGTAGCACCACAACAGGCAGGAACAAGCAGTAGGGTGGCCACAGACACAAGGCAGGCAACTGTTCCCCAGAACACCAACGTGAGGGAAGTTGCCAGTCCAACTGTTAGGTCTTCCAGAGTCTGGCTCTTTTTAAAAGACTATCCAGATAACCCCTGAAAGGCCATTTGCAACATCTGCCAGGCCAGCATCAGCAGGGGCAGCAAACCTACCAGCCTGACTACCACTAGCATGCTCAGGCACATGACAGCAAAGAACCTGACTAGTTGTTCCGAACGCCAGGGTCCAGGAACAGTGTCTGCGGGTGATACCACTGCCTGTTCTGCTGTTGTGCATGCATGCCAATCCCCTGTCCATGGCGCAGGCAAAGATGCCTCCTGCTCTGCACCTGTCATTTCACACCCGCAACCACCATCATCAGCAACCATGTCCACGTCCTTGTCCCAGCACAGCGTTCAGTTGTCCCTACCCCAGCCCAACTACGCAGCCAACCACCCACAGTCCACAGTGCTAAACTGACACATTTCTAGACTGCTTGCACTGGAAATGTTGCCTTTTAGGCTCCTGAAGACGGAATCTTTCCGCAACCTCTTGGAGGCAGCCGTCCCTCCGTACTCAGTTCCCAGCCGCCACTATTTCTCTCAGTGTGCCATTCCCACCTTACACAAACACGTGTGCCAGAACATTACCCATTCCCTCAGCAACGCAGGTACTGGGAAGGTCCACCTAACCACGGACACATGGACAATTGCTTGTGGTCCGGGACAGTACGTCTTGCTGACGGCACACTGGGTTAATATAGTGTAAGCCGGGACCCAGTCGGACCCTGGAACGGAACATGTCCTCCCAATGCCAAGGATTGTGGGCTCTGGGACAATCAGGGTTGCCCCCACATTCTACAGCTCCTGCACCTCCTCCTCCTCTTCAGCCTCCATCTCCCAAATGACAAAATCAGTCAGAAGCTGGAAGCACTGCAATACTGCCTAGGGCAAGCGGCAACAGGCTGTGCTGAAGCTAATATGCTTAGGGGACAAACCGCTGCAGAGTTGTTGACAGCTGTAACAGAGCAGGCATATCTGTGGCTGTCACCGCTGAACCTACAGCCAGGCATGGTCATATGTGACAATGGCCTGAAGCTGGTGGTGGCTCTAGAGCTAGGCAAGCTCGCACACGTACCATGCCTGGCCCATGTGCTCAACCTAGTGGTTCAGCGGTTTCTCAAAACCTAACCAGATCTGCCTGATCTGCTTGTGAATGTATGCCGCGTGTGTGCCCATTTCCGAAAGTCACCCTCGCCATGCTTCAGCAGCGTTTGCAGCGTTTGCAGTTTTCAGCTCACCGACTGGTGTGCGATGTCACCACGCATTGGAACTCAACGTTGCATATGTTGGGAAGGATTTGTGAGCAGCAGAGGGCTTTTGTTGAATACCAGCTTCAACGTGCCCGTCGGCATTCAGGTCATCCTCTGCACATAAGAGCAGATGAGTGGGCATGGATGTCTGACATCTGTGCCATCCTACCAAACTTTGAAGACTCCACCAAGATGATGAGCGGCGATGACGCCATAATTAGCGTCACCATCCCACTTCTCTGTCTACTGAAATGCTCGCTGTTCACAATTAAAGAGGAGGCATTGCAGGCGGAGCATGATGAGATGGAGCAAGGAACCATACAGGATGATGCCACACAGCCATGTCATATCGTCTGTTCAGCGTGGATGGCCTGAGGAAAGGGAGAACAAACAGGAGGACCAGGAGCAAGATGAGGAGGAGGAGAGCATGGACAGTCATACACTTGGCCAGGGCAGGAAAGACTTGGCTGTTACCAGTCTGGCACACATGGCTGACTTTATGTTCCTCTGCCTTTCCCATTGTACACATTTTGGCCAACAGTCATTACTGGTCTGTCAAACTTCTAGACCTACTCTACAAGGAGAACTTTCCATCTATCCTTCCTGTGCAGGAGAGGTCTAGTAAAATGTTGCAGTACCAGAAGGCCCTTGCTGCAGAATTATTGAAAAAATTCCCATCTGAAAACGCTGGTGGCAGAGGTCACAATTCCTTGGACAACCAAGGAGTACAGGCAAGGGAGACACAAATACGATGCAGCAGAGGCAGGGGAACACTGTCAAAGATGTGGGACAGTTTTCTCAGACCCTCCCAGCGCCCAGGCCCTGATGCACGGGGTACCTTACAAGGAGGGAAAAGTTTTGGAAGATGCTGAAGGAGTATCTTGCTGACCATACAAACGTCTTCCATGATTCTTCTGTGCCTTATAACTATTGGGTATTCAAGCTGGACACGTGGCAAGAACTGTCTCTCTACTTGGAGGTCCTGGCTTGCCATGCCGCTAGAGTTTTGTCAGAGTAGGTTTTTAGTGCTGCCGTTGTGTATTATAACTGATAGGCGCATCCGCCTGTCAGCTGAAAATGCTGACAGGCTGACTCTTATCAAAATGAACAAGGGTTGGATTAGGCCAGACTTCTCGACACCACCAGATGATAGCAATGGAACAAAAAGTCAAATCCAGTGGTTATCTTTGGGGGGTGTATTCCCATGCACCTCTTCATACCCAGACATGGGTATATGCTTCATGATTTTATCTATTTTATGTCACCCTCCTCCTTCTCCTCATCCTCCAACACCATGTATGTTCATGTATACAGTATGTTCATGTATACCCCCAAGGGGTAAATGCTTTTCATCCCATGCACTAAGTGCATGGGCATTGCCAATATAGGAGACCCACTTTTTAATAATGGGAACAATTTTTTTAATGAGGTCATCCTCTACGTCTCTTCAAAGAGGTATTGGAGTGCGTCCTAATTTTTAGCAGCCCTTGCAGTCACTGCATATGCAATAACAGTATAGGAGACCGACTCATTTATAATGGGAACATTTTTTTAATGAGGCCCTCCACTATGTGTCTTCAAATTAATATTGGAGAGTGTCCTAATTTTTGACAGCCTCTGCAGTCACTGCATATGCAATAACAGTATAGGAGATCCACTCCTTAAGAAGGGAAAAAAATAAAGTACTGAGACCCTTCACTTTGGAAGTGCATTGAGGTGAAGGGTACATTGCTGGAAAAAAAAACAAAAAAAAAACCTCTTTAAATCTCTTAGTTTGCGAGTGTGAACGAGCTGCGTGTGTCCGGAGCATAAGTGCGAACGAAAGTAAGTGTGTGACTTGTTTTTCAGTGACTTTGGATTCAGGGAGTTTGGAAGGGAGGACTTAGGACTGAATTGCTGACTGTATTTCATTCTTTCTTTACTTTAATTTTTACTTAATTAATCCACCTGACCTACTTAGCTGATTCCCCCGTCCATACTTGATACTTAATTGATCCCCCGTCCATACTTAACTGATCCCCCGCCGATATCTAATTGATACACTTGCACATCCCTAATTGATCCCCGTCCATACACCTATATATAAATAATTGTGTTTTGTACTTGTATATATATACTGACTGTATCCCCATATTTAGAATGACGTCCATGTTGGCCGGAGCCGTGCAGTGTACATCTTGCGCAATGTATGTATTCCGTGAGCACCCGCTTGAGGATCCATACTGCTGCGAGAGATGTGAGCATATCGTGCACTTGGAAGCCCAAATTCTGGATCTAAGTGCTCAGATAGCGGTACTGAGGAGCATCGACAACATGGAACGGAGTTTGCTGCTCACCGAGCAGACACTCAATGGGTCAATACTGGGGGTGGAGCATAGAGGGGAAGTGCAGGCTGAACAGGCAGAGAGCTGGATAACAGTTAGGAGGGATAGAGGGAAGAAGTATAGGAAGGCTGGTTCAGAACCGGCATTATTGGAGCACGACAGATCCTCTGACCGCCGGGGGAGTGTATGCTCCAGTAATGAGGGGGAGGGGGGAAGTGTAGGGCAGGCAAGACAGGTTCTGGTAGTGGGTGACTCTATTATTAGGGGGACAGACAGGGCAATCTGTCACAAAGACCGGGATCGCCGAACGGTGTGCTGCCTCCCTGGCGCTCGAGTCCGGCACATCGCGGATCGGGTTGACAGGTTACTGGGTGGGGCTGGCGAAGACCCAGCGGTCATGGTCCACATCGGCACCAATGACAAAGTGAGTGGTAGATGGAGGGTCCTTAAAAATGATTTCAGGGACCTAGGTAGGAAGCTTAGTGCAAGGACCTCCAAGGTAGTTTTCTCAGAAATACTACCAATCCCACGAGCCACACAGGAGCGCCAACAGGAGGTTAGGGAGGTGAATAAGTGGCTAAAGAGTTGGTGCAAGGCAGAAGGGTTTGGGTTCATGGAGAACTGGGCCGACTTCTCGGTCGGCTACAGGCTCTACCGTAGGGACGGGCTGCACCTCAATGGGGAGGGTGCAGCGGTGCTGGGGAAGAAGATGGCTAATAGGTTGGAGGAGTTTTTAAACTAGAGACGGGGGGGGGAAACCAAGGAAATAGGTGGGATGTGAGGCAAGCAAGGGGGAAGGGGAGAAGTGAATATAATGAGGGTGGAGAGGGGGGTGGGGATAGTACAGTTAGATCATTAGAGAAGAATAGGATGCTAAATAACCCCAAAGTTTTATCTTGCATGCTGATCAACGCAAGAAGCCTGACCAATAAGGCGGATGAGCTGCGGGCGCTTATATCGAGGAGAGGTATGACATCGTAGGTATAACAGAGACTTGGCTAGACGATAGCTACGACTAGGCGGTAAATTTATTAGATTATAGTTTATTTAGAAGGGACCGGAAACAGGGGAAAGGCGGAGGAGTCTGCTTATATGTAAAGTCATGTCTAAAACCCAGACTAAGGGAAGATATAGGAGAGGGAGAAGAGGGGGTCGAGTCCATGTGGGTAGAGATTAGAGATGAGCGTTGTTCTACTCGAACTGCTCGCCAATCTCAAATTCGAGCTGTTTTGGGCGGTGTTCGAGCCGTTCGGCGAACACGAACAATTTGAGAAAAATTCGGCTGTTCGAGGTTATGTTCGATAACTGTTCGTGCACCAAAATCATAACTGGATTTTTTCTCAGTAATGATGAAAATTAATGTTAATACGCAGTTTGAGTGTACAGCGGGGTGGGGGGAGGGGCAGGGGATGGATCTCTGCAGGAACAATGAAGATCTCCATTTTTTTTTCTCTTTCCCGCATTTACAGTGGGGAGGTGCAATCTGTCAGCCTATCAGCAGCGCACACACGGAGCGAAGTGCTTTTTTTCACACAAGCAAGGGCATGTGTCATTGGCAGTGTATGTCACATGTCCTTGCCCTATAAGACCAAGCCATTTTCCCCGTCGCCACCATTTTCTCACTGCTGCAGCTGCGTGTTAGACGGCACTGCTGTTGCTGTGTGCGCTATACCTTGTTAATTTCAAGCCAATTTTCGCACAAATATACAGATAGCTTGGGAGTAGGGAATAGTTGTGATTGCAGTCCTTTTAAGGACTAGGTTACAGCATTTCCTACGACTTTTATCAGGGAGGTCTGTGCTCTTAAATAGATCGGTTGTGGGAGTAAAGACTAATTGTAATTGCAGTCCTTTTCAGGACTAGGTTACATGAGTTCCTATCAGTTTTTGCCAGGCAGGTCTGTGCCAGTGCTGTGCAAGTTTTTTTCACAGCATTTGGCTGAATCTAGCAAAGCTAATCCTTTTTGGCCTATTGCAGAGTGTGTTAGTCAGTGGAGTAGCCTATCTGTGTTGCAAGATATACCACCTGTGTATAGAATACCAATTTTTTTACTGCACCTAGTGAAGTAAAATCTTTTGGGCAAAGCATCATTCTATTAGTCCATCTATACTGACCTCCATCAGGTTGCAAATTAAAACTAATTTTTATCTGCATCTACAGTACCTCTGAAAAAATATTTGGGCTTCTAGCAGTGTGTGGGACTTGTTCTATTAGTCCATCTATACTGACCTCCATCAGGTTGCAAACTGAATATATTTTTTTCTGCATCTACCTCTGAAAAAATATTGGGCTTCTAGCTGTGTGTGGGTCTTGTTCTATTAATCCATCTATACTGACCTCCATCAGGTTGCAAACTGAATATATTTTTTTCTGCATCTACCTCTGAAAAAATATTTGGCCTTCTAGTAGTGTGTCGGACTTTCTCTATTAGTCCATCTATACTGACCTCCATCAGGTTGCAAACTGAATATAATTTTTTTCTGCATCTAGCTCTGAAAAAATATTTGGCCTTCTAGTAGTGTGTCGGACTTTCTCTATTAGTCCATCTATACTGACCTCCATCAGGTTGCAAATTAAAACTAATTTTTATCTGCATCTACAGTACCTCTGAAAAAATATTTGGGCTTCTAGCAGTGTGTGGGACTTGTTTTATTAGTCCATCTATACTGACCTCCATCAGGTTGCAAACTGAATATAGTTTTTTCTGCATCTACCTCTGAAAAAATATTGGGCTTCTAGCTGTGTGTGGGTCTTGTTCTATTAATCCATCTATACTGACCTCCATCAGGTTGCAAACTGAATATATTTTTTTCTGCATCTACCTCTGAAAAAATATTTGGCCTTCTAGTAGTGTGTCGGACTTTCTCTATTAGTCCATCTATACTGACCTCCATCAGGTTGCAAACTGAATATAATTTTTTTCTGCATCTAGCTCTGAAAAAATATTTGGCCTTCTAGTAGTGTGTCGGTCTTTCTCTATTAGTCCATCTATACTGACCTCCATCAGGTTGCAAATTAAAAATAATTTTTATCTGCATCTACAGTACCTCTGAAAAAATATTTGGGCTTCTAGCTGTGTGCGGGACTTGTTGTATTAGTCCATCTATACTGACCTCCATCAGGTTGCAAACTGAATATATTTTTTTCTGCATCTACCTCTGAAAAAATATTTGGCCTTCTAGTAGTGTGTCGGACTTTCTCTATTAGTCCATCTATACTGACCTCCATCAGGTTGCAAATTCAAAATAATTTTTTTCTGCATCTAACCCAGCCAATAGTTTTGGCCTACTACCACAGTTTGGCCACTCAGCTCTGCTCGGTTACCATCCATTGTTTTATTGTGCAAACAACTCCAGAGTTGTGAATTAGTTAACCACCAAAATGAGTGGAAAAAGGCCTGCTGCTGGTGGAAAGGGGAATAGGCGTGTTGGGAAGGGGAAAAAAGGTTGTGTCCGTGGGGTAGGTGTTAAAGCAACAGTAACATCTGCAGAAGAAAGACCATCTTCCAGCCAAACTAAAATGTCTACTTCTTTTAGCGGACAATGTGATAAGATCCCTTTCTTACGGCCACGCCAATCGCTACAAATTCCAGATGAGGCACAAAAACAGCAGGTGCTTCAACGGATATCAAGTGCTCCTTTAAGTGGGCTCTCCTCCACATCAACTTCAACATCACAAATACTCCAGTCCTCAAAGGTGTCACCCAAATCGCACTTGCTTCCTCACAGCTCCCAAATCTCCAGCTGCCCGTCTGAGTATGAGGTAGAACAGATGGTTGAGTCTGCAGAGCTGTTTACTCATACTATAGCCTGGGAATCAGAGGTCGACTCCAGCGCTTCTGTGAATCCAGACGAGGAAATGATCTGCACTGATGCCCAGAATCTTTATGAGTCGGATCCAGGACCAGACGCAGAAGGTTCTGACCATAATGTAGACCCTCATTCCCAAACTGTAACTCCTGTTGGTGGAGACAATGAGGAAGACGATGATAAGACTCAAATACCTGATTGGAGCGACAACTTTAGTTTTTTGTCAGGGCAGGAACAGGTTGGCTCTGAGGACGACGGGTGTGATAACGCACAGGGTGATGATGATGAGGTCGGAGATCCCACTTACTGTCAACCCACAGTCAGCCAAGAGATGAGGTCAGCAGAGGAGGTGGAGGAAGATGCTAGTGACGACGAGGTCAGGTTGCGCCTTCCTGGACAGAGACGTAGTACTGGAAGCACGTCAACAACTGCATCCTCAAACACAACTCTGCCTCTCACCACAAGTCGTGGTGGCTCTTCAGGTCGCATGGGTGCTAAGCCTTGCATAGCCTGGGCATTTTTTCAGATCGATAAAGATGACCCAACTCGTGTTATCTGTAACATTTGTCAGCAAAAGCTAAGTAGAGGCCAAAAAATACATAGTTTGAGTACTTCATGCATGAACCGGCACATGGACATGAAGCATAAGTTGCAGTGGGAAGCTCAGTGTGCTACAATGCGGCCTAGCCGGCCGGGCCAACCACCGTCTGCCATATCTTGTGCATCCGCGGCCTCTTCATCCTCTGTGACTGGGGGGACAGCAGTCACACCTGTTTTGGGGCGCAGACCTGCCACCTCTTTACCCGCAACAGCCAGCGTGATTGGCAGGTCATCATTTTCTTTGGAGGTGGTAACACCAGCTGGTGTTGAGCGCTGTCCGACATCGATAGCACCACGTTTGGATGAAGGCAACCTAACATGTCCGCCTGCATCTTCCTCACAGACCGGCAGTTTGCCGGGGACACCCTTATCAACCCCGTCTAAGCACAATAGCCAGCCCTCGGTCCCTCAGATGTGGACAAGTAAAAGACCATTTCCTCCTAGCCATGAGAAAGCTAAGAGGTTGAATTTCACCATCTGCAAGCTCTTGGCTACAGAAATGCTGCCTTTCCGCCTGGTGGACACAGAGGATTTTCGAGACCTTATGTCCGTCGCAGTGCCCCAGTACCAGATGCCCAGTCGGCACTACTTCTCAAAGAAAGGTGTGCCTGCGCTCCACCAGCATGTCGCACACAACATCACCGCTTCTTTGAGAAACTCTGTGTGTGACAGGGTGCATTTCACCACAGACACTTGGACGAGTAGGCATGGACAGGGGCGTTACATGTCGCTGACTGGGCACTGGGTAACTATGGTGACAGCAGGACAAGGGGCTGCTGTCCAAGTCTTGCCGTCCCCACGAGTTGTGCGTCAATCCTCTTTATGTCAAAGTTCCTCCACTGCTTCTGCCTCCTCAACCTCCTCTCGGTCTTCCACCTGCACCCAAAGCCTGTCTGGTCATGCCACAAGCTTTCTAACTGCGCAGAAGGGATCCTGCACACCTCCTTACTATGCTGGCAGTAGGGCTCAACGTCATCAGGCGGTTTTTACATTGAAATGTCTGGGAAATGTGAGTCACACAGCTGAGGAGTTGTGGTCAGCTCTGGAGAACCAATTTCATGAATGGTTGTCTCCACTGGACCTGAAACCAGGGAAGGCCGTGTGCGACAATGCTGCAAACCTGGGTGCGGCCCTTCGCCGGGGCAATGTCACACACGTGCCTTGTATGGCTCACGTGTTGAACCTGGTTGTCCAGCAATTTTTAGCCCACTATCCCAGACTAGATGGCCTTCTGCAGAGGGCACGGTCGCTGTGTGCTCACTTCTGCCGTTCGCATCCCGCAGCTCAGCGACTTACATCTCTACAGAAGTCGTTGGGCCTGCCACTTCACCGGCTAAAATGCGATGTGCCTACCCGGTGGAATTCAACTCTGCACATGTTGCAGCGACTGTGGCAGCACCGACAAGCCCTGGTGCAATACTTTCTGACGTATAGCCTGGGCCAACGAGATTCAGAGGTGGGGCAAATCACGCTGGAGGAGTAGTCTCAGATCAGGGACCTATGCACCCTTCTGCACAGTTTTGAAATGGCGACGAAGATGTTTAGTGCTGACGATGCCATTATCAGCATGACTATTCCGGTGATTTACATGCTGGAGCACATGTTAAACAGAATTCGGAGTCAGGTGGTGGCACAAGAGGAGGTGGAGGAAGTAGAGGAGGAGGAGTTGTATGCGGAAGGGCTAACATCTGCAAGGTCCAGAAGGTCGGCAGCACCAAGGCGGCAGGCATGTGAGGGTGGGGGAGATGGTTTTACCAGGGCGCATGGTAGCAGCCAAACTAGTGAGGATGGTGCAGGAGCCCAGGAAGAAGTGGAGGACGAACTGATGGAAGACTCATCAGGTGAGGGAGACCTTGATCACATTTCTGTTGTGCGAGGTTGGGGGGAGAGGACAGAGGAAGGAAGCATGATTGTTACCTCGCCACCAACACAACAGGGAATTGGTGCTCCTGGATGCGCAACACACATGAGTGCCTTCTTGCTGCACTACCTGCAACATGACCCTCGAATTGTGAGAATTAGAAATAATCCTGACTACTGGGTTGCCACACTGTTAGATCCCCGGTACAAAAGTAAATTTGCAGAAATTATTCCTGCCATAGAAAGGGATGCACGCATGCAGGAGTATCAGCAGAGACTGTTGCAGAATCTTACATGTGCTTTTCCACAAAATACCAGTGGTGCACGTAGTGAATCTCATAGTTCCAACTTGCCAACCGTGGGACCGTCAAGTGTTCAGCACTCAAACCGTAACAGAACCACAGTATCTGCTGGTAACATCAATTTTGCGGAATCATTTCACCACTTTTTTAGCCCATCCTTTGCAAGGCCACAGGAGACAAGAAGTCTGACACATAGTCAACGCCTAGAGACGATGGTACAGGAGTATCTCCAAGTAAACATTGAAGCCACGACTGTGTCACTGGACCCTTGCTCTTTTTGGGCTTCCAATCTGGATAAATGTCCGGAGCTAGCCACTTACGCCTTGGAGATCTTGTCATGCCCCGCAGCCAGCGTTCTGTCTGAACCTGTGTTCAGCGCTGCTGGTGGTGTGCTGACAGATAAGCGCACGCGGCTCTCCACTGATAATGTAGACAGACTCACGTTCATAAAGATGAACAAATCATGGATCCGAAACGACTTTTCTACCCCTGTGTCATCCTGGGGAGAGTAAAAGCTTGATGATTGGTTAAAATCACCCTACCAAACGTTTTAAGCTTTCAAATTACTAATCATGTTTATCTGTATCTTGACTGGAAAATAATTTGGGCTTTGTAGCAGTGTGCAGCACTGATCCTATTAGGCCATCTATAATAAGCTCCACCAGATTTAAAATTAAAAATAATTTTTAGCTGCATCTAGCCCGGAAAATAATTTTGGGGCTCCGAGATGCGCAAGACACATAAGTGCCTTCTTGCTGCACTACCTGCAGCATGACCCTCATATTGTCAGAATTCGAAGTAATCATGACTACTGGGTTGCCACACTCTTAGATCCCCCAAACTTTTCGATCAACCTTTTCATTTTAATAAAGACCAAAAAAATGGTCATTTTTGAAATTATAAGCATTAGCAGGTTGTTAGAAACTGAAATCAAACAGTTTTCAACTCAAAACTTTATTCTAGGTGATGTTACATTTTCACATAGGACCCCTTGTTCGAAAGGAGCTTCTGAACTCTCTCGTCCATTGAATTTGTCAGGTTTTGGATGGTTTCTGCTTCAATTGTTTTGCATGAGGACAGAATACCCTCCCAGAGCTGTTGCTTAGATGTGAACTGCCTCCCGCCATCATAGACACTCCTTTTAATGATGCTCCAAAGGTTCTGAATGGGGTAGAGGTCAGGGGAGCATGGGGGTCACACCATAAGTTTGTCCCCTTTTATGCCCATATCAGCCAGAGATGCAGATGTTTTATGTGCAGCATGAAATGGTGCATTATCATGCAGAAAAATGATCTTGCTGTGAAATACACGGTTCTTCTTCTTGAACCATGGCAGGAAGTGCTGTTTGAGAAAATCCACATACATTATGGAGTTCATCTTTAGCGCCTTCAGGGATCCTAAAGGGGCCGACAATCTCTCTCCCCATGATTCCAGCCCAAAACATTACTCCACCTCCTCCTTGTTGGCGCTGTAGCCGTGTTTGCGTGGGGTGTCCATCAACCAGCCATCCTCCACTCCATCCATCTGGACCATCGAGCGCTGCACGGCACTCATCCGTTAACAAAACAGTTTTGAAATCAGTCTTCATGTAATGTTTGGCCCACTGGAGCCGTTTCTGCTTGTGTGAAGTGGATAGAGGAGGTCGACAGGATGGCGTATGCACAGCTGCAAACCTCTGAAGGACCCTGCATCTTGTTGTTCGGGGGACGTTGGAGGCACAAGCAGCTTCAAAACTTGTCTGCTGTTATGACAAGGCTTTTTTGCCGCTGCTCTTTCAACCTGACGTAATTGCCTGTAGGAAAGAGTCCTCAATTTGCCCTTATCAGCACGCACACGTGTGTACTGTGAATCAGCTACATACTTCTTGATTGCCAAGACACTTCATCCTGATCATCGCACAATGTTGATTGTAGTCATGCCTTGACCTAAACACTCCACAATTTGTTGCTTCTCAGCAGCCGACACATCCTTTTTCTTTCCCATTTTGGCAGAAAATGTAGGCTGCTTAATAATGTGAGAGAGCCTTCTTAAGTAGTCTTGCCTTTCATTGGACACACCTGCCAAACTAATTAGCACAGGTGTCTGCAATTGCTTACAGTGATATAAAGAGCCCTGACACACATCACCATCAATGAGTTTAACTGACAAACAAACAAATTCTTCCCTTATCACTCCTAAACACTTTTTGCATAATAATTTGGAACGCGGTGTACATGTGCTTTTCCACAAAACACCAGCGGTTCACGTAGTGAATCTTACAGTTCTAACTTGCCAACCGTGGTCTGTATGGAATTGTTCAATAAAGGGCCCAAAATTAAGATAACATAGATGGGAGAGGTCTCTATGAATAGCAATTCCTAAGTATTTGATACCCTGTGAGGGCCAGGCAAAGGGAAAGTTGGACTGGATGGAATCCTATATGGATTTGGGGAGGGAGACATCGAAGGCCTCAGACTTCGCTGCATTGATTTTAAAATTTTACCATGTAACAAAGTGATCTATTTCAGCCATAACAGCATGGATGGATATATGTGATTGAGTGATATATACTAGGACATCATCAGCAAATAGAGAGCACTTGTACTCGGTGCCTCCCACCTCAATCCACCTAATATTGGGGTTATGGCGAATTGATGAGAGCAGGTGCTCCGTCACTAGGATGTATAAGAGAGGGGACAGAGGACATCCCTGCCTTGTCCCATTGGTGATTGTGAAAGGTGATGAAAATGTTCTGACGCACCCCCTGGGCCTTGGGACACCCGGAGCCGGACCCTTTTTGGTGGATGCTGGTGGTTGTAGTCTTCGTGGCGGCGACCCGGTTCCGTGGCTCAGGGCGGTCAAACCAGTGGCGGAACTATTTATGTGGTTTTGATGTTTAAATGTCCGACTACGCCACCCGTGGATTGCGGTCAGAGTGAACCGCCGCTACAGGGCAGACCGCTGAGGCTGGTGTTGTGGGTGCAGCAGAGCGTAGCATAACTCCCCACGGGAGGAGTATAGCCTCAGGGCAGTGTATGCGGAGGATGGGGGTGATGGTGCAGGGCAGCAGCAGTAACGACACGGAGTCAGTGATGCAGTCCAGGGCCTTTACTCACAGTTCTTATTATCCAGACCACGTCTGCAGGTAACGGCTGCCCACGTCGTACTGTGCTCACCAGGTGAGGGGCTAAGACAACTCCCAGATAACTTTGGAGCACTTCACAGGACCCCCTTTGTGTGTCCTTTGTCTGGCCTTTCTTACCAACACTTCTGTCCGGCTGCCTCGGGCCTCCTCTTGGTAAACTTGGCGCCAGTTTCCCTGACCCTATGTGGTGCCTTCCTAGCGGGTGTAGCAAGGGGCTGCGCCACATAAAATGTCAGAGCCTCCGGTTTCTAGCTGAGGGTCGTTTCCTGCCTCCACTAGTTCGGGGACCGGTCTCCCCCTTTGGCCTGACCCCTCCACGCAGGTGGATTCGGGCGTGCGGTGGCGACTCGCCCGTCCGCACCCCTGGGATCCCTTCATTCCTCGTTCCTGGAGCCTTCTCCGCTCCTCTTCCTTCCTTCTCCCTCTTCCAGGCCTGGGCCTCTGTTACTAGGCCCGCCTCCGGAGCAGAGCTCATGCAGAGCCCCTGCTCCCTGCCACTTCTGCTCAGACTTCTCTGCACTGAACTAAGATGGTGCCCACCTTTTATACTCCCTTCTCAATGCACCCAGGAACTGCTTCCTCCCTGCTCCTGCACTACAGGGTTCCCCTTCCTCCGTGTTCCCTCCCCCCACTCCAGCCAGGGACAGGGACTGTCGTGCCCATATCAGGGGCATATTGGTCGCCCTGCCCCACGGCAATGTGGTGTAATGCATGCAGGTTTCGGGTCCTGATCCACACTCCATCCTTACCTGAGAGTGAGATATCACACCTCTGGGTGAGGTGCAATACGTCTGTAGCAACCGAGCCCTCAGGGTGCTACAGTTCCATTTATCTTCAGCCTAGGTGACGTATTGCGATACAGGGCCGTGATTTTGGCTATAAAAGGGTCCCCTAGACCCCTACCCCAAGCTTTTTAAGAGAATCATATATGGCGTGCCAGGAGACTCTATGGAATGCTTTCTCAGCATCCAACGAGAGTATCTAATTACAAATTTTTAACTGCATCTAGCCCAGGAAATACTTTGTGCCTAGTAGCAGTGTCTGCTAGTCAGCGGATTATCCCGGCTGTTAAGCAAGCTACACCACCTGTAGTTTAGACACTTAATTTTTTCAAAGGAAATGCTTCGGGACCATGGGATACTCATTGAAGAGCATCAGGAGGCACCCCAAGGCATAGGGGCTGGGACTGGCAGTAGGATGCCTTGCGGTGGACAGCCGAGCTCGATCCTTATAAAAGCTTTTTAACTGCAGCAGCTTTAGTGGACGCTACTGGAGCTGGAATTACGCGGCTGCTGGCATGAGACTTGCCCTCCAATAGATCCTTGTAAATGGATTTAAAGTGTATTCATTCAAATTAGAGAGTCAATTTAAATTAAAAAGCTTAGAGCTGCCTCCACCACAGGGGGGCTCGCTCGACCCACCAGCGGACAGGCACCAGTATTGGGAGAGGGGGGCTGGCCATCAGGGTTCACCGCGGCTCTGGCACAAACCCGGCGACACGGAGGTGGCACGGGCAGGAGCGGACTGGCCGTGTCGGCTTCTCACTTTTTGGATTTTAGAAGGGCATGACATGCCTATATCTGTGTCTCCCCCTCCTTTTACTCCTCCACCTCTTTTATTTTCGCATGACTATATGTACTTGTCACTTTTCCATGTGTTAGTTGTGTCTTCTGAGCAGTTTGTCAGCTTTTGGACACCTTTGAAGGTGTTTTCTATGTGTTTCTATGTGTTTTTGTTTGCCTGCCATTGGTTTTAACGGTGTTCGAAGGTGTTCGACGAACAGTTCGACGAACAGTTCGGCGAACACACGGGTGTTCGACGAACCGAACCGAACTCGAACACTACGGGGGTGGCTCAACACTAGTAGAGATAGAGGGGGCAAAAAATAATAATAAAATATTACTAGGGGTCTGCTATAAGCCACCCAATATAACAGAGGAGAATGAGAATCTGCTATTAGGACAAATAGACAAAGTAGCAAAACATAATGAAGTGATTGTAATGGGGGATTTCAACTACCCGGATATTGACTGGGAAACAGAAACCTGTAGATCTCAGAAAGGAAAAAGGTTCTTGACAAATATTAAGGATAATTATCTCTCCCAACTAGTGCAGGAACCAACGAGAGGGAAGGCCGTGTTGGACTTAATATTGACTAATAGGCCTGATAGAATAACTGAGGTACAGATAGGGGGGCACCTAGGTAATAGCGACCATAATATTATCGACTTCAAAATGCCCTTCAGTAGGGTTATCAATAAGGGAACAACAAAAACATTAAACTTTAGGAGGGCGAAGTTTGATCAGCTGAAAGAAAGCCTTCAACTTATTGACTGGGACAAAGTTCTTAATCAAAGGAATACGAATAGTAAATGGGAAACCTTCAAAAGAATTCTGAATACTCAGTGCGAGAGGTATATACCGTATGGGAATAAAAGGGCCAGAAATAAGAGGAAACCAATATGGTTGAACAAGAACGTAAAAGGGCGTTAAATAGCAAAAAAGAGGCATTCAAGAGATTAAAACAGGAAAACAGTAAGGAGGCACTAATGTGTTACAAGGAAAAAACGAGAACCTGTAAAAAACAAATAAAAATAGCGAAGGAGGAAACAGAGAGACGTATTGCTAGGGAAAGTAGATCAAATCCCAAACTGTTCTTTACGTATATAAATAGTAAAAGGATTAAATCGGATAATATTGGACCGATAAAAAGTGAGGAAGGCAAAATCATAGAGAAAGATGAGGATAAAGCTAATCTATTAAATAATTTTTTTTCGACAACTTTCACAAAGGAAATCGAACTAACAGGAGAAATGAGAAGTGACAAACTTAATCCTCCACTAAGTATGACAAATCTAACCCAAGCTGGGGTACAGAAACGCCTCAGTAACATTAAAATAAACAAATCACCAGGACCTGATGGCATACACCCACGGGTACTAAGGGAACTAAGTAATGTGATAGACAGACCGTTATATCTTATATTTAAGGACTCTGTTGAGACTGGGTCTGTGCCACTTGATTGGCGACAGGCGAATGTAGTGCCAATATTCAAAAAGGGAGCGAAAAGTGACGCCGGAAACTATCGGCCGGTGAGTCTGACGTCCGTTGTGGGCAAAATTTTTGAAAGCTTCATTAAAGAGGCAATTACGGAGCATCTTGATGCTAATAATCTTTTAATCCCGAACCAACATGGATTCATGAGGAATCGCTCCTGCCAAACAAACCTGATTGACTTCTACGAGGAGGTTAGCTCTCGAGTAGATCAGGGGGAACCAGTGCATGTCGTGTATCTCGACTTCTCAAAAGCGTTCGATAGCGTGCCACATAATAGGTTGGTATACAAAATGAGAATGATGGGGCTGGGGGAAAATGTCTGCAAGTGGGTAGCTAACTGGCTAAAGGATAGAAGGCAGAGGGTGGTTATAAATGGAATATACTCAGATTGGGTAAGCGTCACTAGTGGGGTACCACAGGGGTCTGTACTAGGCCCAATGTTATTTAATATCTTTATTAACGACATAGTCAACGGGATAAATAGTAAAATATCAATATTTGCAGATGACACAAAGTTATGTAAAACAATTAATACAAAAGAGGACAGTGCAGACCTACAGAGGGATTTGGATAAGCTGGGTAGGTGGAGCATTAAATGGCAAATGAGGTTTAACGAGGAGAAATGTAAGGTCATACATATGGGAAGGAAAAATGGAAGTCACCAGTACTCACTGAATGGGAAATCATTGGGGAATTCAGAGATGGAGAAGGACTTGGGCATCTTGATTGATAGCAAACTAAATTGGAGTGCCCAAAGTCAGGCCGCTGCTGTAAGGGCAAACAGGGTAATGGGATGTATCAGAAGAGGTATAGCTGCAAAGGAGGAGAACATTGTTCTTCCACTGTACAAAGCACTGGTCAGACCACACTTGGAATACTGTGCTCAGTTATGGGCCCCAATATATAGAAAGGATATAAATGAGCTTGAAAAGGTACAAAGGAGGGCAACAAAATTAATAAAGGGAATGGAGGGACTGCAATACCCAGAGAGGTTGGCAAAACTAGGACTATTCAGCCTGGAAAAGAGAAGGTTGAGGGGGGACATAATAAATGAGTACAAATATGTTAGGGGACAGTATAGAGACCTTGCCCGGGATTTGTTCAAAAGGAGGAATATTACGGTAACAAGAGGGCATTCACTACGACTGGAAGAGAAAAGGTTTCAGCACCAGCATAGGAAGGGGTTCTTTACGGTAAGAGCAGTGAGAATATGGAATTCACTGAGTGAGGAGACGGTAATGTCGGATTCACTACACCAGTTCAAGCGGGGACTGGATGCATTTCTAGATACCAGGCAGATTTCAGCGTATACTTAAAAATAAAGAAGATTGGCCAAATCATTTGGGGTTTTTGCCCTCCTCTGGATCAACTTTAGCAATTACAGAACTAACAGATCGAACTTGATGGACGCAAGTCTTTATTCGGCTTTACAAACTATTGAAAGTGGCATTGGAGTGGGTCCTAATTTTGAGCAGCCCTTGAAGTTTGTGCATATGCAATAACAGTATAGGAGACCCACTCCTATGTTATATGTTGCAGTACCAGATAGCCCTTGCTGAAGAATTATTTTAAAAAATCCTATCTCGCAACGCTGGTGGCAGAGGTCACAGTGTCTTGGACAACCAAGGAGTACAAGCGAGGGAGAAGCAAAGCAGATGCAGCAGAGGCAAGGGAATGCTGTCAAAGGTCTTAGGCAGTTTTCTCAGACGTTCCCAGCGCCCAGGCCCTGATGTGTGGGTTACTCTGACAAGCAGGGAAAAGTTTTAGAAGATGCTGAAGGACTGCTGGCCTCCGTGATTACTCTGTGCCTTACAACTGTTGGGTATCCAAGCTGGACATGTGGCATGAACTGTCTCTCTATGCCTTTAAGGTCCTGGCCGCTAGCGTTTTGTCAGAGCTGGTTTTTAGTACCACCGGGGTTTTATAACAGTATAGGAGACTCACTCCTTAATAATGGGAGGGCCAATTCAAGTCGATTCAATATTGTACAATATTGCCTCTCTTATCTGAAATTTGTTTACAGGTGAGCTATCGCAGTATGGATAGCATATTACACCAATCCAGCCAGGTATTATTGCCTTATACTGCGTACTGTGTAACATCCCTGGCGGCATGCTGGCATGGCTTACCATCTCCCACCATGCAAGACCGCCAACTTACCTATCAGTCCAGGCTGCACACTTTGCTCCAGTACTTGCTGTGTGCATGTCTCTTGTCTAATTGCTTAGGGCGGCGGTGCGGTTACTGCCTGATTCTTAAAGTTACAGGGTGCGCACTCCTAATGCGTCCCCAGCCTATTGCTGTGAGTCACTGGATACTTAAACCCCCTCCACCCAGTAGGAGGTGCCTGAGCAACACTTTCTTTCAGTATGTTCTGTGCAACTGAGCTGCCAGGTCCTGTCCTGTATCTTCTCTGTTTCCGCCCCCCTGGGGGCTGAGTTCCAAGACTCGTTCCTGTATCTTGTTCCTGGTTCAGTTCCTGTCTGAACTGTGTCCTAGCCCATTACCTGTTTGTCTCTATGTCTGTACCTTCCCTTTTCCTGCAGTGTCTGAACCTGCACCTAACTCCAACTCATTGTCTCTGTACTTCTGTTTGTGAGTTTTGTGTCCACTCGCTACTTCATTTTAAGTACCTTGTGTGTACCTGGTTCTGCTTGTCCCATTTCCCTCCCTCCATAATTACCTCCTGTGTTCTTACTATCTTCCTGTATTTCCCAGTCTGTTCCATGTGAACAGAGCCCTGTCCTGTCTGCCTGCACCTTCTGCTCTGTGGTTTGGCTCTGCTCTGTTCTGCCTTACTTGTCCTCTGCACCTGTGGTTTTGCTCTGCCTCGCTTGTCCTCCGCACCTGCGGTTTCGCTCTGCTTTGTTCTGCCTTGCTTTTCCTCCGCACCTGCAGTTTCGCTCTGCTCTGTTCTGCCCTGCTTGTCCTCTGCACCTGCGGTTTCGCTCTGCTTGTCCTCCACACCTGCGGTTTGCCCTGCTCTGCTTGTCCTCTGCACCTGCTATTTCGCTCTGCTTGTCCTCTGCACCTGTGGTTTCGCTCTGCTCTGCTTGTCCTCTGCACCTGTGGTTTCATTTTGCTCTGCTTGTCCTCCGCACCTGCGGTTTCACTCTGCTTTGCTCTGCTTCGCTTGTCCTCCGCACCTGCGGTTTTGCTCTGCTCTGTTCTGCCCTGCTTGCCCTCCGCACCTGCGGTTTCGCTCTGCTCTGCTTGTCCTCCGCATCTGCAGTTTCACTCTACTCTGCTTGTCCTCCGCACCTGCAGTTTCACTCTACTCTGCTTGTCCTCCGCACCTGCAGTTTGTTCCTGTATCCCAGTCTGTACTGGTCCCTATCCAGCCTGCTTTCCTACCTGCCAGTACCCGCCTGTCTGCATACCTGCCAGTACCCGCCTGTCTGCATACCAGCCGTGCCTGCCAGTACCCGCCTGTCTGCATACCAGCCGTGCCTGCCAGTATCCACCTGTCTGCATACCAGCCGTGCCTGCCAGTACCCACCTGTCTGCATACCAGCCGTGTCTGCCTGTTCCTGCATTCCCCGGTGTGGGTCAACAGCTGTGACCGGGGTCTGACCTGGAGTTTCGCTCTGCTCTGTTCTTCCCTGCTTGTCCCCGGCACCTGTGGTTTCGCTCTGCTCTGCTTGTCCTCCGCACCTGTGGCTTCGTTCTGCTCTGCTTGTCCTCCGCACCTGCGGTTTCGCTTTGCTTTGCTCTGCCTCGCTTGTCCTCCGCACCTGAGGTTTCGCTCTGCTCTGTTCTGCCCTGCTTGTCCTCCGCACCTGCGGTTTCGCTCTGCTCTGCTTTCCCTCCGCATCTGCGGTTTTGCTCTGCTCTACTTGTCCTCCACACCTGCGGTTTCGTTCTGCTCTGCTAGTCCTCCGCACCTGCAGTTTCGCTCTGCTCTGCTTGTCCTCCACACCTGCGGTTTGTTCCTGTATCCCAGTCTGTACTGGTCCCTATCCAGCCTGCTTTCCTACCTGCCAGTACTCGCCTGTCTGCATACTTGCCAGTACCCGCCTGTCTGCATACTAGCCGTGCCTGCCAGTACCCACCTGTCTGCATATCAGCCATGCCTGCCAGTACCCACCTGTCTGCATACCAGCCATGCCTGCCATTACCCACCTGTCTGCATACCAGCCGTGCCTGCTCGTTCCTGCATTCCCCGGTGTGGGTCAACAGCTGTGTCCGGGGTCTGACCTGGAGTAGCACCTGGGCCACCTCCCACGTCCCTCCTCAGACCACGGAGTCGATTAAGCCACCGTGTGTTCGTGGTCGGATCTGGCGAGGCCCCTAGTCATGCTCCTCCAGGCACTCCTCGGTTCGTGGCCCAGTGGGACCGCTAACCACGCTCATGCCAGTCAGTCCGGGCATGAGTGTAACATACTGCTGCAAAAAAAAAATCTATTCTATTCCCTATTGATATCGCTGTTAGCTGCATTTACAATAGGGACAGGTGCAAGGTATCATCAGCTGGAGATGAGTGTTGTTCATTGTCAACGAATACATCTCTTCCACAGTGCATTACCTGATATTTTCCATACACTCGTTGACCGATTCATAATTTTTAACTGTGATCTGTAATTAGAAGATGATGAAACCAGACAGGGTTGCTTGGATTCCTTCACAGTTTGGTGGTGCAACATGCCAAAAAAACCTCTTCGGTTAAATTCTATTTTCTATAATACTATATTACCTTTCTTATCTGAGATTTGTGAACGGGTGATCTTTAGCAGTTGGAATAGTGTCTTACAGGCATCTAGTCAGGGATTATTGTACTATACTCCGTGCTGAAAAAAAAAATCCCTATTGATAACGCTGGATTGATGGTGTTATCGACTGGAAATGAGTGTTCATTCTGGTCGCATACATCCGTACAACAATCCATAGCTTGATAGATTTTCTTCATGCACTCTGTAGCGTCGGCGTCCCTGCCTTCTGCTAGGCAGGGACGCCGTTCCCCTCACCTCTCCGCTCCGTGCCCAGCGTCTTCCTCCCGCTCTGCTGGCAGCGCGTGCTGCTTCCCGGTCACTGTGCTTAGGGCGCGCGCGCGCTCCCTCTCTCTTAAAGGGGCCGCGTGCGCCGTCCTAAGGAGTCCCCGGCCAATGGACGGAGGAACTTCACCATATATAAGGCACCTCCTCCAAAATGGAGGTGCCCGAGCAATGTTGTTGCAAAGCCTTTCAACTCTGCTTCAGCCCTCAGGTCCCGTTGCCTGATACCTACCTGATACCTGTCTGATACCTGCCTGATTTCTGTCTGCCTGCTTGCAATCCTGTGGTCCGACAGTCTGCCTACCAGCACCTGCCAGTCTGTCTATGGATCAGTCCTCCCGCGGACCAGGAAGTACCTGCCAGATACCTGCCTGATACCTGCCTGCCTGTCCAGAGATTCTCACCCGCTCACCTGGGAGCGCTCTCCTGCTACCTGCCTGCTAGCCTACCTGGAGGCTTAGCCGTCACTTGCTGTGACCACCTGCCTGTCCAGAGACTCTTACTCGCTCACCTGGGAGCGCTCACCTGCTACCTGCCTGCTAGCCTACCTGGAGGCTTAGCCATCACTTGCTGTGACCACCTGCCTGTTCAGAGACTCTTACTCGCTCACCTGGGAGCGCTCACCTGCTACCTGCCTGCTAGCCTACCTGGAGGCTTAGCCGTCATTTGCTGTGACCACCTGCCTGTCCAGAGATTCTTACTCGCTCACCTGGGAGCGCTCACCTGCTACCTGCCTGCTAGCCTACCTGGAGGCTCTGCCGTCACTTGCCGTGACCCACTGCCTGCCTAGAGACTCTTACCCTGTTGTCACTTGCCGTGACCACCCGTCTGTCAAGAGACTGTTCTCGTCACTTGCCTTGACCACCCGCCTGTCAAGAGACTGTCCCCGTCACTTGCTGTGACCGCCCTGCCCTTCTACCCTGAGACTGTCCTTGTCACTTGCCGTGTCTACCTACCCGCCTTCCCTGGGAGCCACCCGCTTCCTTACAAGGACTGCCCTTTGTATAGTAGTTCAGAGGTTCCACCTCCCAGACCCGTTACACACTCATTGACCGATTCATAGTTTTTAACTGTGATCTGTAATTAGAAAATGATGAAAGCAGACAGGGTTGCTTGCATTCTTTCACAGTTTGGTGGTGCAACATAATGAAAAACCTCTTCGGAGCCGGGTCAATTCTATTTTCTATTGTACTATATTGGGATAGCGTCTTACAGGCATCCAGTCAGGGATTATTGTATTATACTCCGAGCTGAAAAAGAAAATTCTATTCCCTATTGATAACGCTGTTAACTGCTTTTAAAATAGGGACAGGTGCTAGATTATATTGTCAGCTGGAAATGAGTGTTCATTCTGGATGTGTCTGGTCATGTCTCACACGCCACTTGGCCAGATAAAGGTAATAAAATGTTAAAATTGCATTTACTGGTTAATGTATTTTTCATCATTGAAAGAAATGCAAAAGTGCAAAAACGCATCAAAAACTCTACCTGTGAACATCGCCCAGGATGTGGAGGAGCATTTTTGTTTTTGGCTATTTATTTTGCCTTATATACACAAGTTATTACCCTAGAAAGGATGTTCATTAAAAAATTTTCAGGAAAATCCATTTTTGCTTCGTGTTTGTATGTTTTATTGTCAGTCCGTAAAAGTGGCGTAATACTCTGACAACATTGTTCACAGCAGTGACCTGGGAGTCTGATATGCTTCACGGAGTCTTCCCCATGCTGTTTTCATGTCATTTGAGCACTGTTTCCATTAATTTGACCAATTTTTAGGCCCCCTCCAGACATCAAGGAGGGGGCCACTGGGAAAATGCTCTAGTTTCCCATGGACTTACTTTGGGCTCGCACCCAAGCAATACGATTTGCTCGACCCGAGCAATGAGCACCCGAACATTTTAGTGCTCGCACATCAATAATAGTTACTTAATTATCACGGGTTAGTACTGTCTCCTTATGATGCTAGATACACCAACATATCTCCTTGTGACTGTTCTCTAGAAAACTCTTATTTTTTTAATCCACTCATAGCAACACAACAGTGCCATAAGGCATCAAAGGGTTCTCATGAGGGTCCTGCAAATTAAAACCATTAGAGAACAGGGTACGGAGCAGAACAGCACAGCTCCATATATGGTTTATTGGCCATTGATAAGATCCGCAGCTCATCTCCTATTGAATTGAATCCAATGGAATTGCATGATCAATATCAAATTAGTGGACAATACCTTTAAACTCATGGTATACTCTTTGATGCTGCCCATACACATGTAAAAGCTGTCCACTAAACCTATGATGGTTTGGATGGATTTTATGATTTCTTTTGACAGATATATCAGTTTCAGTGAGTTTGGACCATATTGTCCGACCTCCCGTAGCACAGAATTCATTGTTTTCACTGTGCTTAAAAAGCTTTTGTCTTGGATTACTAAGGTGATTCATCCCTTCTAAACTGGAACGATTCCTAATTAATCACAAATCAAAAATTGTTGCATGATGCATCATCTATACACCAAAGAACCACAGGAAGCTGTGGCAATGAACAAACCAATAATAACCTGTAAATAGACGTCTAAACTCTCTGGAGGAACCTGCGGTGGGCCTGAAGCCAATGTGATTTAGAAGACCGTACTACTAAACTTTTGTAATAAAGTTCATGGGCTGCTCGATTAACCCTTTAACGAAAAGGCATACCTGTGCTTTCATGAACATCTATGAGATGATTAAAGAAAACAATGGGCAGTCGCAGACAAATGATTTTTTATAAATATAGATGTCTAAAAATATTATCCAAACATTCCCTAAGCACAGTCTAAAGGACCAGACTTTCCTGCAAAAGTCGGGTTAAACTTCCATATTGTGGGATCCTGCAACTTTTAACTAAAGCAGTACTGTGTGCATTATCACTGATTGTTAGCAGCTATAATGACATTACTGATCAGTAATTGCTGTAGTAATGTTGCACACAGAGTGTAATCTCCTAGGTATTTTAGCCCAAGTTAAATGTCACAAATTTCAGCACCAATCCAGTACCCTGATGGAGTACACAATCTATTTTTTTGAGCAGTTTAATTCTAACATTCCACATTTTAAAATTTATTGAAATGTTTGTCCGACTTTTTACTTTAAGAAGTAACAAATAAACGAAAAGTAAAAAAAAAAATAAGCATCTTTTAATTTGCTCTAATTAATCAAACATTGTGCACCCATTTTGATTATTTTGCCGCAAAATCGCCAATCAAAAAAACAAAGACAAGACATAAAACAATTTGAAATGTTGCAAATGATGAATTAGGTTAAAACATCTGGAGTCCAAAACCGCGCCTATAATGCTGAACAAAAAATACAGGCAAAACCAATTAAGGTCATGTTCATATGTTGAGTATTTGGTGAGTTTTTACCTTAGTAAAGTATAGATAAGGCTCGGTAAAGGGTCACTATTGACTTTTAGGATTGCTACTTCCTGCAGGTGGCACTAGAGTTCTGGTCCTCTTCCTCTCTGAAGAGACAATTTGCATATTTCCCAGAAGAGCATTGCGGCTTTAAAAGTCTCCACACCGTGACATGCTTAACATGTCGCTCTCTGCAAGGAGAAATGTTACCCCTTATATACCGGTCTAACGCTTCTCACCCAGCCAAACCACAACTCACACTTTGCACTGAAGAGGAGCAGTACCCAGAAACACAGTGTCTGCAAATTGAGTTTCTGGTTCTGGCTTATATCCTAAGTCATGTGACAAGGCTCGTTAAAGGGTCACTATTGACTTTTAGGATTGCTACTTCCTGTAGGTGGTCCTAGTGTTCTGGTCCTCTTCCTCTCTGAAGAGACAATTTGGATACCTTAGCATTTGTAAGCGAAATCCCGGAGATGGTGAAAAATACAGAAGTGGTGACGTGTTTCTATTATACTTTTCCTCTGATTGTTCTACTCCTGGTTTTGGCTTACAAATACTGATAAAAAAATCACCAACTACTCAACGTGTGAAGGTGGCCTTTCAGGGTAGGTGCCCACAACAATTCCATTCCAACAGCTGGGCTGCCAAAGTCTTCAAAGGCAAAGCTACTTCAGGAAAAAGCTGCCTTTTTCATGAAGCCACTTTGCTGGCAGTTGTTCAGTCTCTTCCCTGTACATTCAACTATATACAATCCGGCTTCCAAACGAAGCCACCAGGAGAATGAACATGCTACTGATTTTATTCACTATTTCTAAGCCTTGACTGAACATGTGCACAGCTATGTTGTTTTGCTGTGCTTTATGTTCATTTTTTGTGGCAGTCTTGAGGCACTTTTTCAGGGGGATTCCAGGCAAAATCCACCTTAAAAAGACATCATGAGCACAGGCCCTAAAGTTAGCTTAGTTAAAGGGGCTCTCCAGTATAAACAAATTATCAACACTGACCAGTATAAAATACTGTGAAAAAGTTTTGGGCAGATATGGAAAAAATGCTGCAGTGTAAGAACACTTTCAAAAATAGAATGATAGTAGTTTGTGTTTATCAATTAACAAAATGCAAAGTGAATGAACAAAAGAGAAATCTAAATCAAATTAATATTTTGTGTGACCGACTGTAACGGGTCTGGGAGGCGGAACCTCTGAGCAACTATACAAGGGGGCAGTCCTTGTAAGGAAGCGGGTGGCTCCCAGGGAAGACGGGCAGGTAATCACGGCAAGTGACAGGGACAGTCTCTGGGTAGAAGGGCAGGTAGTCACGGCAAGTGACAGGGACAGTCTCTGGGTAGAAGGGCAGGTAGTCACGGCAAGTGACAGGGACAGTCTCTGGGTAGAAGGACGGGTACTCACGGCAAGTGACAGGGACAGTCTCTGGACAGGCAGGTGGTCACGGCTAGTGACGGCAGAGCCTCCAGGTAGGCTAGCAGGCAGGTAGCAGGTGAGCGCTCCTAGGTGAGCAGGCGAGAGTCTCTGGACAGGCAGGTGGTCATGGCAAGTGACGGCGGAGCCTCCAGGTAGGCTAGCAGGCAGGTAGCAGATGAGCGCTCCCAGGTGAGCAGACAAGAGTCTCTAGACAGGCAGGTAGTCACGGCAAGTGACAGGGACAGTCTCTGGGTAGAAGGGCAGGTAGTCACGGCAAGTGACAGGGACAGTCTCTGGGTAGAAGGACGGGTACTCACGGCAAGTGACAGGGACAGTCTCTGGACAGGCAGGTGGTCACGGCTAGTGACGGCAGAGCCTCCAGGTAGGCTAGCAGGCAGGTAGCAGGTCAGCGCTCCTAGGTGAGCAGGCGAGAGTCTCTGGACAGGCAGGTGGTCACAGCAAGTGACGGCGGAGCCTCCAGGTAGGCTAGCAGGCAGGTAGCAGATGAGCACTCCCAGGTGAGCAGACAAGAGTCTCTGGACAGGCAGGTGGTCACGGCTAGTGACGGCAGAGCCTCCAGGTAGGCTAGCAGGCAGGTAGCAGGTGAGCGCTCCTAGGTGAGCAGGCGAGAGTCTCTGGACAGGCAGGTGGTCACGGCAAGTGACGGCGGAGCCTCCAGGTAGGCTAGCAGGCAGGTAGCAGATGAGCACTCCCAGGTGAGCAGACAAGAGTCTCTGGACAGGCGGGTGGTCACGGCAAGTGACGGCGGAGCCTCCAGGTAGGCTAGCAGGCAGGTAGCACATGAGCTCTCCCAGGTGAGCAGACAAGAGTCTCTGGACAGGCAGGTGGTCACGGCAAGTGACGGCGGAGCCTCCAGGCAGGCTAGCAGGCAGGTAGCAGATGAGCGCTCCCAGGTGAGCGGGCAGGCTGGTCCATAGACAGACTGACAGGTGTCGGAAGGCAGACCGTCGGATCGCAGGCTTGCAAGCAGGTAAAAGGATATCTGGCAGGTATCAAGCAGGAATCTGGCAGGTGACTGGCAGGTAACAGGCAGGAATCTGGCAGGTGACTGGCAGGTAACAGGCAGGAATCTGGCAGGTGACTGGCAAGTAACTGGAAACGGGACCTGAGGGCTGAAGCAGAGTGAAGGCTTTGCAACAACATTGCTCGGGCACCTCCATTTTGGAGGAGGTGCCTTATATATGGTGAAGTCCTCCGGCCATTGGCCGGGGACTTCTTAAGACGGCGCGCGCGGCCCCTTTAAGAGAGGGGGAGCGCGCGCGCGCCCTAAGCACCGTGGCCGGGAAGCAGCGCGCACTGCCAGCAGAGCGGGAGAAAGACGCCAGGCACAGAGCGGAGAGGTGAGGGGAACAGCGTCCCTGCCTAGCAGGAGGCAGGGACGCCGACGCTACAGTACCCCCCCCTTTAGGCCCCCCCTTTTTTAGGCCAGAGAGAAATCTATCAAGGATGAGAGGGGCATGGATGTTCTCCCGGGGCTCCCACGTTCTCTCCTCAGGACCAAACCCCTTCCAATCTACCAGAAAAAAGGTTTTTCCTCTTACCCTTTTGGTGGCCAGAATGTTCTCTACCTCAAACTCGTTCTCAGCGGAAACCGGAGCAGGAGGCTTACCTGTAGACTTGGAAAAAGAGTTAAGTACCACGGGTTTGAGGAGAGATACATGGAAGGAGTTAGGGATCCGTAAGTTGGCCGGGAGTTTTAATTTATAGGCCACCGGGTTGATCTGTTTGATAACTTCCAGTGGGCCGATGAACCGAGGCCCTAACTTGTAGGAGGGAATCTTGAGCCGGACATATTTGGATGAGAGCCAGACTTTATCTCCAGGACGGAATTGTGGAGGATCCAGGCGTTTCTTGTCAGCGTGTTTTTTCATCCGTTCGGACGACTGAAGGAGTGCGGATCGGGTACTCTCCCAAATGGAGGAGAATTCGCGAACGAGAGATTCCGCAGCCGGATTGTCCACCGAGGTGGAGACGGGAAATGGGATCCGAGGATGCTGACCGAAGACTACAAAAAACGGGGATTTGGAGGAATATTCGCTCTCGTGATTATTGTAAGAGAACTCGACCCATGGTAGGAGATCCACCCAGTCCGAATGGTGGGCATTAACGAAGTGCCGGAGGTAACTGGTCAGGTTCTGATTGATCCGCTCCACTTGACCATTGGACTGTGGATGGTAAGCGGAGGAGAAGTCCAGAGTGACATCAAGCAACTTACATGTGGCTCTCCAGAAGCGTGAGGTGAACTGAACCCCACGATCTGACACGATGTGGAGGGGCAGGCCATGGAGACGGAAGATGTGGCGGATAAAGTCTTTAGCCAGTTCGGGTGCAGACGGGAGACCCGGCAGGGGAATGAAGTGCGCCATCTTGGAGAAGCGATCAGCGACCACCCAAATGACCGTACAACCGGCAGAGACAGGAAGATCCGTTATAAAGTCCATAGCAATATGCTGCCACGGGGCAGCAGGTACTGGAAGAGGAAGAAGGCGACCGGCTGGCAGGTGTTTCGGAACTTTGGCAGGACACACAGGCAGAAACAAAGTCTATTACATCCTTGTGCAGGGTAGGCCACCAGTAATGCCGGGTAATGAGCTGGAGGGTCTTTTTCTGACCGGCGTGGCCAGCTAGCTTAGACGAGTGACCCCAGTGTAGGACCTTCTTCCGATCAGGTACAGTTACAAACGTCTTACCGGGAGGGAGACGATTTAGATTCACGGGAGCCACTTGCATTACTCTGGCGGGATCAATGATGTGCTTAGGTTCCTCCTGTAGATCAGATACCAGGAAGGATCGGGACAAGGCGTCAGCTTTGATGTTTTTGTCTGCCGGGCGAAAATGAAGAACAAAATCAAAGCGGGCAAAAAACAAGGACCACCGGGCTTGGCGCGGGTTAAGTATTTGGGCGCTCTGAAAGTAAGCCAAGTTCTTGTGGTCCGTGTAAATTATTACCGGGTGAAGAGCCCCCTCGAGCAGGTAACGCCACTCCTCCAGTGCCAGCTTAATGGCTAACAATTCACGGTCTCCAATAGAATAGTTGTGCTCAGAAGAGGAGAAGAGTTTGGAGAAAAAACCGGAGGTTACCATTCTTCCGGAAGATGACTTTTGGGTAAGTACCGCCCCGGCTCTGGAGGAGGAAGCATCAACTTCTAGGAAGAATTGTTTGTTGCCGTCCGGATGATGCAGCACCGGGGTGGAGGAGAAGGCCTGTTTTAAGGAAAGAAAGGCCTCCTCAGCTTCGGGCAGCCATCTTCTGGGATTAGTACCCTTACGGGTGAGCGCAGAGATAGGGGCAGTCCGGGAAGAGAAGTGCGGTATGAAGAGGCGGTAATAGTTGGCGAAGCCCAGGAACCGCTGAATAGCCTTCAACCCCTCTGGTCGGGGCCACTTCTGGATGGCAGACAGTTTCTCAGGATCCATTTGTAGGCCGGTCTGAGAGATTATGTAGCCCAGAAATGGAAGAGAGGTCTGCTCAAAGATGCACTTCTCATATTTAGCGTAGAGGTGGTTCTGCCTGAGCCTGAGGAGGACCTGACGAACATCCCTCCGGTGAGTAGGAAGGTCCGGAGAGAAGACCAAGATGTCGTCCAGGTACACCACCACGCAGGAGTAGAGAAGGTCACGGAAGATGTCATTGACCAACTCTTGAAAGACGGCAGGAGTGTTACAGAGACCAAAGGGCATTACAAGGTACTCATAGTGGCCGTCCCGGGTGTTGAATGCCGTCTTCCACTCATCCCCCTGACGGATACGGACCAGGTTATACGCCCCACGGAGATCCAGTTTGGTGAAGATTCTAGCCCCCCTCAGGCGGTCAAATAATTCAGGAATGAGCGGGAGGGGGGTATTTATTCTTCACTGTAATCTGGTTAAGGCCTCTATAATCTATACATGGACGGAGTGAGCCGTCCTTCTTTTTGACGAAGAAGAAGCCTGCTCCCGCCGGGGAGGTAGATTGTCTCTGCTTCTTTTTTATTGAAGACATCCGCATAAGACCAATAGGGAACCGGTAGACCGGGTAGACTGACTGGGGTAGGAGAACGACGAGCAGGATGAACGGGAACTAGACAAGTCCTATGGCAGTCCTGTCCCCAGCGAAGGACTTCTCCGGTCTGCCAGTCAAGCACGGGTGCATGTTTCTGGAGCCAAGGTAGGCCTAACAAGAGTGCGTGAGAGAGTCCAGGCAGAACATGAAAGGAGATGCTCTCAGAATGCAGCATTCCCACCTGCAGAGTTATGGATACGGTGATGAGTTGGATGGGATGTGGTAAGAGGCCCCCATCCACGGCGGCGACAGACAAAGGTACGGCCAGAGGTTTGGTGGGAATGCGGTATTTCTCTACCAGAGACTGAGAAATGAGATTTCCAGCAGCTCCTGAGTCAAGTTGAGCCTGTTCGAAATAGTGGTTCTCTCCGCAGGTGATAGAGACTGACAGCATCAGAGATGGAGAGGGTTTACTTTTGTCTAGGGCGACCTCTCTGAGCGATCCTAGACACAGGCGTTTCCCGACCTCTCTGGGCAGGAACGGATCCGGTGCTCCTTACTGCCACAGTAGAAGCAGCTCCCCTCGGCACGGCGTAAGTCTTGACGGGTTTTGACCATCTTGGTCTGGTCGACCTGCATAGGCTCAGGTGAGTGTGCTTGGGGAGTAACGGAGGGAGTGACGGGTTTCTGGAAGGTGGGGGCTAGACGTGGAAACCTCCTCTCACGGGTGACCTCTTTGGCGCGCTCCTGGAATCGGATGTCAATCCGGGTGGCAAGTGTTATTAAGTCGTCGAGAGTGGTAGGAATGTCCCGACCGGCGAGTTCATCTTTAATACGGCCGGACAGACCCTCCCAGAAGACAGACACCAGAGCGTCGTTATCCCAGGCCAGCTCCGAAGCAAGGGTACGGAACCGTATGGCATATTGGCCCACGGTGAGATCTCCTTGACGGAGGCGTAGCAGAGACAATGCGGATGAGGTCTTCCATCCGGGTTCGTCGAAGACTTTCCGGAAAGCCGTGAGAAAGGCTGGCAGGTCGGACACCAGGGGATCTCCTCTCTCCCATAGAGGATTTAGCCAAGCCAGAGCCTCCCCCGTGAGGTGGGACATGATAAAGGCTACTTTGGACCGGTCGGAGATAAACTGGTGGGACAAGAGTTCACAGTGCAGGGTGCACTGGTTTATGAAGCCCCGAGCTTGAGCGGAGTCACCTCCGGAACGAGGAGGTGCAGAAAGCCGGGGTCCGGGACAGGATACCATGGTATTGGTGGGCAGCGGTGCTGCCGGGTTGCGAGTCATGACACTAGCGGTGGTTGCAGGTGGAGCAGACAGAGTGTCCAGGCGAGAGTTGACACTCCGCAGGTGACTCAGGATGGACTCCTGTTGGGACCTCTGACGGGACAGTTCATGACATAGGTCCGAGAGCGAGGGAGCTTGGGAGCCACCGGATTCCATGGCCCGAGCAAACTGTAACGGGTCTGGGAGGCGGAACCTCTGAGCAACTATACAAGGGGGCGGTCCTTGTAAGGAAGCGGGTGGCTCCCAGGGAAGACGGGCAGGTAATCACGGCAAGTGACAGGGACAGTCTCTGGGTAGAAGGGCAGGTAGTCACGGCAAGTGACAGGGACAGTCTCTGGGTAGAAGGGCAGGTAGTCACGGCAAGTGACAGGGACAGTCTCTGGGTAGAAGGACGGGTACTCACGGCAAGTGACAGGGACAGTCTCTGGACAGGCAGGTGGTCACGGCTAGTGACGGCAGAGCCTCCAGGTAGGCTAGCAGGCAGGTAGCAGGTGAGCGCTCCTAGGTGAGCAGGCGAGAGTCTCTGGACAGGCAGGTGGTCATGGCAAGTGACGGCGGAGCCTCCAGGTAGGCTAGCAGGCAGGTAGCAGATGAGCGCTCCCAGGTGAGCAGACAAGAGTCTCTGGACAGGCAGGTGGTCACGGCAAGTGACGGCGGAGCCTCCAGGTAGGCTAGCAGGCAGGTAGCAGATGAGCGCTCCCAGGTGAGCGGGCAGGCTGGTCCATAGACAGACTGACAGGTGTCGGAAGGCAGACCGTCGGACCGCAGGCTTGCAAGCAGGTAAACGGATATCTGGCAGGTATCAAGCAGGAATCTGGCAGGTGACTGGCAGGTAACAGGCAGGAATCTGGCAGGTGACTGGCAGGTAACAGGCAGGAATCTGGCAGGTGACTGGCAAGTAACTGGAAACGGGACCTGAGGGCTGAAGCAGAGTGAAGGCTTTGCAACAACATTGCTCGGGCACCTCCATTTTGGAGGAGGTGCCTTATATATGGTGAAGTCCTCCGGCCATTGGCCGGGGACTCCTTAGGACGGCGCGCGAGGCCCTTTAAGAGAGGGGGAGCGCGCGCCCTAAGCACCGTGGCCGGGAAGCAGCGCGCGCTGCCAGCAGAGCGGGAGGAAGACGCCGGGCACAGAGCAGAGAGGTGAGGGGAACAGCGTCCCTGCCTAGCAGGAGGCAGGGACGCCGACGCTACACCGACCTCTGCCTTCAAAACAGCATCAATTCGTCTAGTTACATTTGTACATGGTTTGTGAAGAAACTCAGCAGGTAGGCTGTTCCAAACATCTTGGAGAACTAACCACAGATCTTCTGTTGATGTTGCTTGTGCAAATCATTCTGTCTCTTGATGTGATTCCAGACAGACTCGATGATGGTGAGATCAAGGCTCTGTGGAGATCATATAATCACTTCCAATACTCCTAGCTCATTATGCTGAAGATATTATTTATTGACATTGGTTGTATGTTTGGGGCCGTTGTCCTGCTGCAGAATATATTTGGAGCCAATCAGATGCCTCCCGGATGGTACTGCATAGGGATAAGCATCTACTTTGGTTTGAAAACTCATTTTCAATGGATAACCCCTTTAATAGTCAATAGTACCGAACCATTGTTTCTAATATAGATACAGTACAGACCAAAAGTTTGGACACACCTTCTCATTTAAAGATTTTTCTGTATTTTCATGACTATGAAAATTATACATTCACACTGAAGGCATCAAAACTATGAAATAACACATGTGGAATTATATACTTAACAAAAAAGTGTGAAACAACTGAAAATATGTCTTATATTCTAGGTTCTTCAAGGTAGTCACCTTTTGCTTTGATGACTGCTTTGCACTTTCTTGGCATTCTCTTGATGAGCTTCAAGAGGTAGTCACCGGAAATGGTCTTCCAACAATCTTGAAGGAGTTCCCAGAGATGCTTAGCACTTGTTGGCCCTTTTGCCTTCACTCTGTGCTCCAGCTCACCCCAAACCATCTCAATTGGGTTCAGGTCTGGTGACTGTGGAGGCCAGGTCATCTGGCGTAGCACCCCATCACTCTCCTTCTTGGTCAAATAGCCCTTACACAGCCTGGAGGTGTGTTTGGGGTCATTGTCCTGTTGAAAAATAAATGATAGTCCAACTAAACGCAAACCGGATGGAATAGCATGCCGCTGCAAGATGCTGTGGTAGCCATGCTGGTTCAGAATGCCTTCAATTTTGAATAAATCCCCAACAGTGTCACCAGCAAAGCACCCCCACACCATCACACCTCCTGCTCCATGCTTCACGGTGGGAACCAGGCATGTAGTGTCCATCCGTTCACCTTTTCTGCGTCGCACAAAGGCACGGTGGTTGGAACCAAAGATCTCAAATTTGGACTCATCAGACCAAAGCACAGATTTCCACTGGTCTAATGCCCATTACTTGTGTTCTTTAGCCCAAACAAGTCTCTTCTGCTTGTTGCCTGTCCTTAGCAATGGTTTCCTAGCAGCTATTTTACCATGAAGGCCTGCTGCACAAAGTCTCCTCTTAACAGTTGTTGAAGAGATGTGTCTGCTGCTAGAACTCTGTGTGGCATTGACCTGGTCTCTAATCTGAGCTGCTGTTAACCTGTGATTTCAGAAGCAGAGGTGACTCTTGGTCTTCCTTTCCTGGGGTGGTCCTCATGTGAGCCAGTTTCTTTGTAGCACTTGATAGCTTTTGCAACTGCACTTGGGGGCACTTTCAAAGTTTTTCCAATTTTTCGCACTGACTGACCTTCATTTCTTAAAGTAATGATAGCCACTCGTTTTTCTTTACTTAGCTGCTTTTTTCTTGCCATAATACAAATTCTAACAGTCTATTCAGTAGGACTGTCAGCTGTGTATCCACCAGACTTCTGCACAACACAACTGATGGTCCCAACCCCATTTATAAGGCAAGAAATCCCACTTATTAAACCTGACAGGGCACACCTGTGAAGTGAAAACCATTTCCAGTGACTACCTCTTGAAGCTCATCAAGAGAATGGCAAGAGTGTGCAAAGCAGTCATCAAAGCAAAAGGTGGCTACTTTGAAGAACCTAGAATATAAGACATATTTTCAGTTGTTTCACACTTTTTTGTTAAGTATATAATTCCACATGTGTTAATTCATGGTTTTGATGCCTTCAGTGTGAATGTACAATTTTCATAGTCATGAAAATACAGAAAAATCTTTAAATGAGAAGGTGCGTCCAAACTTTTGGTCTGTACTGTATGTCACATGCTTCGATCAGAAAACGCCAGTCAGTAAAATGGGTGTTTTCATTTACATTGCTTGGTGCAATGATAAAGTATTTGCCTGTTCTAGATGCTGTGTACCTTACTGTATAAACTGTTTTTCTATGGAAGGTGATTAGAAAGGGAATGGCACATACGTAATTATACATGACTGAATTGTGGCCACACCACAATACATTAGGACTATTTAATAAGAACTTGTCAGAGGATGAATATTTCAATTCATTCGTTTTCGGGTCACTGACCTACATCATTCTAGGACTTGATATTCTTAATTTAGTTTTATTACCTCATTGTTTTATGTCACAATTATTGGGCGTGCTATAGACAACACAACATATTTTCAGGATGAGTCTACTGCAGTTGGAAATTTATATCAGTTCACCAACAAAATGAGAATTTCCTTAATATGTAAGACAATTCTGCACACCTTTGGTAAAAAGCACCATGTCATGGCATTTAAAGAGGGCTGTCCAACACTATATATTTTTTTTTAGCAATGGATTGATTACAAATAATAAACAAGTTCATACTCACCTTGCAGTGCCCCCGCGGATCCAGAGCCGGACGCTCCTGAGTTCTCTGCCAGATGTGGAAAAGGTGTCTGCCCTGTTTAAAAGTCTCTGTATCACTGCAGCCTATAATTGGCTGTAGCAGTCATGTGACTAGATGAGCATGTCATCGGAGAAACATCCAATGACGTGCTCTTTTAGTCACCTGACCTCTGCACCCAATTACAGGCTGCAGCGGTGCGGGGACCTCTGAACTGGTTTGAGACTGCTTCTGGAGCTGGCAGAGACCTCTGGATCAGCGGGGGCACTGCAAGGTGAGTATGAACTTGTTTATTATTTGTCCAATAGTATACGCCAATGAATGGTCGCCATAATAAAGCCCACCGGGCTGCAGTTATGCCATGATTTTTAGATTTGAGATTGGCTTTTACTCTCAAAGGAAACATCAGTAAACAGAAAATCATCTCTTAGGCTAATTCCTGAAGCTGCAGCAACCACAACATCCTGTCCAATGAACTACTATATGGGCTCGTGCAGATAACTATATTTTCATTCCAAGTGCGATCCGACAAAACATTGAATATTAGTCAGACCAATGTTATTCTATGGTGCTGTGCACATGTCCAATTTTTTCCTCTGACCAAGTCTGATTAAAAAATTGCAGCATACAAGATTTGCATCCGGAAATCGTATCGCACTATGATCACACTCTGATCAAGCTGTAATCAGAGTCTGATCAAAGTGTGAATAGCATAATCAGACCGATTTTTTTGGATGAGAAAAAATACTAAAGTGGTTACTGAAAGACATTGTCTTTATACCCTATCTTTGTGCTGCACAGTTTGTTTAATGGCTTTCCCTCTCAGGTGGCATAAAAAGCTTGATTTCTTATGGTGTGTGTTTTTGGTCTAATTTTTGGTATTTCAGGGGCATTGCCTGGCTATGGAGTAGTAAAGATGTTCCTTTCACTGCTTCCGTCCTTGGATCGGTTCCACAGCATGCCTGGCCTTTTATTATTGTTCAAAACTGCGGCCAATGCCTGCAAAAAGAAAGAAGATCTCACTGCTCATGAATATTAACCTCTCTTCATCCTCCCTGGTGAGTATTACCCACTTTCTGAGGAGCACGGCATCCTCTCTGTGCGCGCCGGAAGAGTCCAAAATGGCGTCAGCTCACCCAGCTCAGCGCTCTCGCTCCCTGGCAGCCAAGGGGAACTGTTTTTGGAATCCACTCTCTCCCTCTTCGCCCACGAGGAGTGTGCAATCTCTGCTGGCGGAGTCTGACCACCTACATGCCAGTTCTCCATGCAATCTGGTTGCCTTTCTCACTGCACAGGATGGACTGCTAGCTTCCAAGATAGTGGACAGAGGTACTGCACTGCTTTCTCAGAGATGTATCCCTTCTATCCAGGAAAGTCCTCAATCCCCTCCCCCCCCCCCCATTCCATGAATTTAGGTATCACTTAACTCTTCCCTATATCTGCAATGTTTGGAGTTCAAACCACCTGCGGACTATTCTGAGGAGGTGCCCTCCACTGTAATGCTTTCCTGGTCCTCACCTGGACATTTAGAATGGTGTTCATTGAAGTCCTCTTACATCATGACAGGGTATGGCGAGACCTTAGAGCTAGCATAAAAGCCACACCACACAGGAAAGATATGGAGAACTATGTTTCCAGACTGGAATCTTCCAGGAGAGATTGCCTCCACAAGAGGGGAGATTCAATAGTTAACAGAGAGGTTGATCTCTGCTGAAACCCAATGGCTTCTATCACACAACAACTAAACGTACACGAACAAGCTATTTCTTCCCACTTATACCAGCTAGAATATCTGGCAGACCTTATGGATGACATTGAAAATAGGGGAAGACGTAATGATTGCAAAATTAAGTGGCTCCCCGAATCTATAGAACAAAAAGACCTGGATGAGGCCCTACATCACTTGTTCAATTCAATCTTAAACCTACCCCTAGATACAGCATTGGAACTGGCCAGAGCCCATAGATCCCTAGGTCCTAAAATCTACTCACACCACAAAACCACCCAATGTGATATGCAGGGTCCACAGGTATGAGCAGAAAAAGAGTATTCTCATCAAGGCTCGGAAGTTTAACTCTATCCTCTATCAAGATACACCTGTTCAATTTATGCCAGATCTATCAAACCACACATTGCAGAGACGGAGGGCATTGAGACCAGTCCTGGAGGTCCTAAAACAACAGAACATTCTATATTCTTGGGGGTTCCCCTTTCGTCTTCAAGTATGACATTCCGGATCCTTGCATGTTCTTTGTTTCCCTGTTGACATTCCAGCTTTTACCTCTGCACTATGGATTCCGCCTGTTTCCATTTCATCTATGAATTGGCCAAGTCTACCTGAAGCCCTTAAGCCGGATACCTTCCCACAGCCACAAAGAGAAGCATGGCGCAAACCCAGAGGAGATTTCAGAAGACAGGGTGACAGAGTACCTGTCTCCCCTGTCCCCCCTGCCCCAAACTAATTTTTTTCTCCATTTCTTTCTGCTTATTTTGCTAGCTTGGAAAGCTATACCATTCATTGAGAATGCTGTTTCCTCTCATTTTTCTTGTTGTTAACCAAGATTTATATTTCGGGGCAGGTTTTATTGTTAAAATATTGCCAGTAATACTTGGATATTTACATTAATATTTACATCCACGGTTATTTGTGTAATATGCTCATATAATTCTCTTTTTTCTTTTGTGTTCAAAATGGGCTTGGGTGTGGTTCTTGGTCTGGGGAGGGGAGTAGCCCTGTAGAACGGCCACCTCCCTTTTAGGGGATCTACACCCTGCAGTGCAGGTGTAGAATTTATTTTACCCCTCTTTCTTCGCACTCTTCCTACTTTTTCATTTCATATCTAAAGGTACCCTTTGGCCCCTAATTCCTTGGGGGAGAAAGTCTACCTCTGTCCTCTCAGGTTTAACTTTCCCTTTTCTTTCTTCTTGTTCCTTTTTTTTGTGACTTTTCTTTCCCACATCCTTTTTCCCTTTCCTCTTCTTTCCCTCTCCCTCGTTCCTCCTCCCTTCCTTTCACTCATAGCTTCCATTAAGATAAGCTCGCTCAACGTGAAGGGTTTTAACACACCACAGAAATGTTCACAAATCCTGTATTCCATGTATAAACAATGAGTTCAAATTCTTATGGTACAGGAAACACATTTCAAATCAGAATATAAAGCCACTCTTAAATACAGATATTTTACTTATTGGTTTCATAGCACTAATCCAGAGCCAAGGTCCAGAGGGTTTTCCATAGCACTCCACAAATCTTTAGCCTATACCCTTCTTGTCTCTCATATTGATGATCAAGGCAGGTTTATCTTTATTAAACTGAGAATATCAAACACAGTTTTTACAATGGCTAAGTGGTATCTTCCCAATAAAGATCAGATTCCCACATGTTGCTGCTTTCTAACTTCTCTTTTTGATTTCGAGGAGAGGGTGCACTCTTCGTCCGGACGAGGTACTGTTCTATTGAGACAACTCCGATCTTGGAAAAGGGTCCTCCATGCTCTCTGTCTGACAGACGTAATGCGAATATTAAATCCCAGAGGTGAGGACTACACCTATTTTTCTCCAGCTCACAATTCTTACAGTTGTATAGATCTCTTCCTTCTGAGTCATCATGCTCTTTCATGGCAACCATCAACTACAATAGGAGACATATTGTAGTCAGACCATGCTGCTATTTTTCTTTCACTATCCCTATCTACTCTTTCCCAATGTTCTTGGGCCTAGAGCTTGAATGATAACCTATCAAAGTTTATTTATGTACTTCCGATTTGAAAGAATCTATTGACTCTTTTATTCAAATTGAACCTTTGTATCAAACCTCACTTCCCTTACAATGGGAAACTCTAAAGTGCGTAATGCGGGGTGTATTAATTAAGCATGGCTGCAGATTTAAAAAGAAAGAGCTCTTGACGTTAATATTACTAAACCAAATTCACGGACTTGAGATTTCACATAAACAAATAATTTCCCAATCTACTCTTGAAAATCTTTAAAAAAAAAAGGAATGACCTCAGATCTTTACTAGACCAGAAATATCTTAAACAATGGGAACAATGCAAATGCTTTGTTTATGAAGCCTCGGATAAACGTGGGATTCAAAGAACCCTAACAAAATCATTGATATCTTTTGTTCATACTATGAGAAATTATGAAATTATACAATATGAAAAGGTCAGCATTCAGACCTTTCCCCTTCGGATCTTATTGACCGTATTGAGAAATATATCCAAGAAACTGCTTTACCATCCCTGGACACTCATGTCTCTGGTGCACTGGATAATAATATTTTAGAGGCAAAAATCAATTTTGCAATTCAATCCTCAACCTCAGGCAAATGCCCTGGACCAGATGGGTTCACTCCAGCATTTTATACATTTTTTAGAGCACAAATTAGCCCCTGTAATGGCTAAAATGCTTAATTAACTGGATGAACGTACTTCCTTTGTTTCTCAATCATTAGAAGCGCATATTAGCGTACTTCCTAAACCAGGTAAGGATCTCTTGGTCATGGCATATTACAGCCCTATTTCCCTATTGAATTTAGACATTAAATTACTCACATTGATAGCGTCATGGTATTTTGAGAAACGCCTTATCGCGGCTTCCAGGTACACATGAACTGGCCAATTTATTGCTAAGATTTTTCATTTATTTCTCTTTTCTATGGCAGTAATGCTATTTGAATATCATATATTTCATGTTCGCATACTTAGCGTTACAGTTTGCTGCTTTGTTTGTTAGTTGTATATGGAGGTAGCTGCTCCTAGTAAGCACCTGTTCATACCTATTTCTTGTTTTGGAAGTGCTGGCCAGTTTTTTCTGTTTCCTTATTGAATTTAGACATTAAATTATTTTCAAAAATTTTAGCAGACAGACTGGCCCCTTTACTTCCCTCCCTTATCAACACAGATCAAGTGGTATTTTTTTCAAGGTCAAGAGGCAAGAGATAACACCATTAAGACAATGCTTATCATTTTTAAGGCTAATTCCAAATCTCTGCACCTTGGCTTTTATCTGTTGATGCTGAGAAGGCTTTTGATAGGGTTCACTGGGGGTTCATGAGGGAGGCTCTACAATAAAATGGTATTGGCCCACAATTTTTACTGATGATTTTCTCACTATACACTGGCCCCATGGCTTGTGTTAGAGTCAATGGAACATTGTCTTCTCTCCTTCATGATCCAAAATGTAACTAGACAGGGATGCCCACATTCTCTCCTATTATATGTCATAGTGATGGAACATCTGGTAAAAGCCATGAGGAACAGCATTAACATACCTGTTATATATCTCCCAACCTCAAATTTCCACACCTTCCATAATGAAGGAGTTTGATAGATTCGGCTTCCTAAGCAATTTTAAAGTGAATTAATCAAAATCCGAAATCCGAAATATTTCTCTATCTTATGAGAAGATCAACAATGTGATGGACAATTTTCCTTTCAGGTGGCAATCAGACACAATAAAATATTTGGGGGTGTTCATTCTTTCTGATTTCTCAAGAAACTTTGACTCTTAAGTCTTAACTACCAAACACTCCTAGATCGCATCCTAAACACCTTACATCTTATAGTAAATTGAAACTTTCCTCGTTCGGAAGGATGAATGCCATCAAAATGGATATTCTAACTCATTTCCTATACATTTTTCAAACCACTCCTATTTCTCCCCTTCATAGATTTTTCAGTAAACTCTGCTCTGCCTTGGTTAGGTTTGTCTGGGGTAAATCAAGGCCTACAATAGGCTTGCAAACAACTAGTTTGTCCTAGATCTCTGGGTGGGGCAGGTCTCTCTGACTTTAAATCCTTCTTCCAAGCCTCCATACTTGTTCGTTTCTTGGACTGGCATTTCCACACGGCAACTAAACAGTGGGTTAGGCTTGAACAGGAAGGTTTACCTATCTCTTTGAGGCATCTTCCCTGGCTGTCTCCAGTGGCTATTCCTTCATTTGGTCTAGGACAGACGTAACCAGGGCAGCTCTAAAAATTGGCATACACTATTGAAAAGAAATTGCTTCTCTAGGACTTGGTCCTCTTCCACCACTCTTCTCCCATTCTTCTTTTCAAACTATTTACCTTCCTGAGGCTTTTCTCAGCTGGAGTGCTATGGAGGACACCCATTATATCACATACTCAATGGCGGTAAGTTACCCTAATTTAATTTGTTTCAGGCTCGGTTCCCGTCCAAGAAACTCTTATGGTTTGAATATTTACAATTGCATTCCTTTGTTTCCTCTCATGGAGCGGATTCTTCATTTCAGCTCACACCCACCTTTTTTGAAAAGGATTCTCTGCCTGGTCTTGCAATCTCTCTGTTCTACAATTGTCTGATCCAAGAAGGTGATTTTAGAAAATTGTGTTTTCAACAGGCATGGGAACGGGAAATGGATGTGGAAATTTTTTCATCAGATTGGGAAAAAGGATTCTTAATCACTCAAACTGTCTGTTGCTTGCTGTGCTCAGCAACATAATTACAAAATGCTCATGAGATGCTACCATTACGCGTCAAAGTTACATGCTATTTTTCCCTCAGTCCCTGACACATGCTGGCATTGTGAACAAAGAAAAGGGACTATGCTCCACATCTGGTAGGTGTTACGCTCACGCCCGGGCTGACTGGCATGAGCGTGGTTAGTGATCCCACTGGACCATGAACCGAGGAGTGCCTGGAGGGGCATGACTAAGTATCAACTCGGTCCAACCAAGGTCGCATGGCGGCTCAGTCGACTCCGTGAACCAGGGAGGAACCGAGCAGAGGGACCAGGTGCTACTCCAGGTCAGACCCCGGTCACAGCTGTTGACCCACATCAGGGAATGCAGGAACGGGCAGGCACAGCTGGCATGCAGAAAGGTGGGTACTGGCAGGCACGGCTGGTATGCAGACAGGTGGGTACTGGCAGGCACGGCTGGTATGCAGACAGGCAGATACTGGCAGGTATGAACGCAGGCTGGATAGGGACCAGTACAGACTGGGATACAGGAACAGAGCCACGGGTGCGGTGGACTAGCAGAGCAGTACCGCAGGCGCGGAGGACAAGCGATGCAGAGCGGAGCGAAACCGCAGGTGCGGTGGACAAGCAGTGCAGAACGAAACCGCAGGTGCGGTGAACAAGCATATCAGAGCGAAACCGCGGGTGCGGTGAACAAGCAGAGCGGAGTGAAGCAAAACCGCATTTGCGGTGGACAAGCAGAGCAGAGCAAAACCGCAGATGCGGTGGACAAGCAGAGCAGAGCGAAACCGCAGATGCGGTGGACAAGCAGAGCAGAGCGAAACCGCAGATGCGGGGAACAAGCAGAGCAGAACAGAGCAGAAGGTGCAGGTGACGCGCCCACTGGGCCGTGGGGTTCTCGGTGCCGGGCCGGTCGTCATTTGGGAAGATGTCACAGTGGCGGTGGCCCGGTCTGTGACCCAGGGCGGTCATTCAACAGGGGAATATTTACAGGGGATTTATGTACAAATGTTCGTGACGCCACCTGTGGTATGCGGCTAAGGGAGCCGCCGCTGCGGAACAGGTCCTCTGGAGCTGATGTTACTGCGGCAGGAATGGTGTGGCTCTCCACAGGTAGAGCTTAGCTCCAGGGCAGTGTAGATGGGATAGGTTGTGCTGGGCATTGTATTGCAGGGGTTGATGGCGCAGCAAGAATCACAGAGACAATGGAATGCAGTCCTCAGGCTCTTTACTCACGGTTATTGCAGTCCAAGTTACAGGTACCAGCGTAACTTCCCTCGTCGTGCTGCGCTTACTCAGAGAGGGGCTCAGTCCACCCTCAGGTATCTTCAGAGCAGGGGTGGATTAAGAGTAGCAAGGGCCCCGGGCAGTTTAGAAGGCGCGGCCCCCCCCCAGACACCCCCCCCAACACACACACCTGATTTATCACGTGACATGTCACATGATCCCCTGTGATAGATCACGTGATAGTTCACGTGAAATTAATTTGGCACAATATTAATTATAATATTTTTTTTTTAGGCTGTGTGCCCACTATGCGTTTTTTAAGCATTTCCGCAGCGGCAATTCCGCTGCAGAAATGCTTAAAAAACTCTTGGTAAAAGGTCTGCCATGTTCCCCAATGATAATCCTCATGTGCTGTGCACATGCTGCGGAAATTTCTGCTGCGGATTATCATTGCGGAAAAATCCGCAGCATTACCAATTATTTTGCGGAAGCGCGGCGTTTTCGCCGCCATTGACTTGCATTAGAACGCATGGAATCCGCATCACTGCATCTGTAGATGCGGAATCCATGCGTTTCAATGTGCGGATGGTACCCGGGTGTGGAGGACAGGAGACTCTCCTCCGGACCGGGTACCATAGAATATGTAAAAAAAAGAATAAAATAAAAAAAATATATTATACTTACCTTCTGATGGCCCCCGGTGTCTTTATCCCATGCGTCCTGGCTTGCCGGCAGCTCGCGATGGTCTGAAAAGGACCTGCCGTGATGTCATTTAGTCATGTGACGGGTCATGCGACCGCTGACGTCGGCAGGCAATCAGAAGGTAAGTATATATTTATTATTTTTTACCATACTTTTACGGTCACACTATATAAATCCAAGCTGGTTGCATGGATTTATATAGTGTGACCAAGTTGTCAAGCACTTTCCAAATTATGCTAAAATCGCTTGTCAACCTGCATGCGGAAATGCATGTGAAGAACGCTTCACTTCCGCTTGTCCCGGGCAGGAAAAACGCATGTACAATCCGCATGTAAAATCCGCATGTACAATCCGCATGCGTTTTTTCTGCCAGGGAGATGCAGAAACGCTCAAAAAAAATCCGGAACATTTCTGTATCGTGGGCACATAGCCTTACATAAATTGTATGACTCAATATTGAGCACACGTAGCCATCTATACATAGCGGGAGGCCGCACGGTGCCATCTATACACAGCGGGAGGCTGCACGGCGCCCCCCCCAGAGACAGCAGGAGACCGCACGGCGCCATCTATACTCAGCAGGAGGCCGCACGGCACCATCTATACACAGCAAGGAGCCGCACGGCGCCATCTATACACAGCAGGGGGCCGCACGGCGCCATCTATACACAGCAGGGGGCCGCACGGCGACATCAATACACAGCAGGGGGCCGCACGGCGACATCTATACACAGCAGGGGGCCGCACGGCGCCATCTATACACAGCAGGGGGCCGCACGGCGCCATCTATACACAGCAGGGGGCCGCACGGCGCCATCTATACAAAGCAGGGGGCCGCACGGCGCCATCTATACACAGCAGGGGGCCGCACGGCGCCATCTATACACAGCAGGGGGCCGCACGGCGCCATCTATACACAGCGGGAGGCCGCACGGCGCCATCTATACACAGCAGGTGGCCGCACGTAGCCATCTATACACAGCGGTAGGCCACACGGCGCCATCTATACACAGTGGAAGGCCGCATGGCGCCCCCCCCAGAGACAGCAGGAGGCCGCACGGCGCCATCTATACTCAGCAGGAGGCCGCATGGAGTTACGCACGCAGTCGCACACACACACAAACATATACAGACATATACATACATGCATAAACACATTTGAAACACAAAAATACATATAAACAAACATCACACAATGATATCTGCCTGCACACACACACACACACAGACATATACACACACACACAGACTCACCATCCCCCAGCTCGGCTCCAGTCCTCAGGCTCTTCGGTGCAGCAGTGCAGGCCGGGCGCACACCGCGTGACGTCACAGCTAGGAGACACGGCCGCGCATAGGGCCGTGTCTCCTAGCAGTGACGCGGCCGGGCCAGCACAGGGAAGTTAACTGCTGCAGTGCTGGCCCGGCCGATGAAGAAGTAGCGGCCGTGCGCCGCTGCTGGGGGAGCGGTCCGGCCCGGTCCCCCCCTCCCGCCACAGCTGCCGGTATGTGCCGCGGCGGCCCGCACATATAATGAGGGCAATCCGGCCATAGACACCCCGCCCGGAGCCGCGGGCGCTCTGGAGGCTCAGGGCCCCGGGCGGTTGCCCGGATTGCCCTCATTGTAATCCGCCTATGCTCCAGAGTACTTAATGGGACCCCCTTCTGTGTCCTTTCTCTTGCCGTCTCCCTGCACCTCATACCAAGTGTCATCTGGTTACTGGGAGTAGAGTCGTAAACAGTCCTCAAATAGCTCTTCTTTCCATTTTACCCTCTTCAATAAGCTTCCAAAAGAAAGATATATTTTGCTTTTGTTTAACAGCAGCCCGCTAAGTGATTCCAAGACATTGGAGATCGACCCAAATACCTACCATAACTGAATGGTTAATATTTGTTGTATGTAAGAACCTTCTGCTGAGAGCGCTGGGTGCTCAGATAAATTTTGGAGAGTCTAGAGTATTTGGATTTTGTTCCAGGACTCTTTGGATTTTCAAAATGTATTTCAATAAATGGCTCAATGATTAGCACTGTTACTTTGCAGCGCTGGGGTCCTGGGTTCAAATCCCACCAAGGAAACATCTGCAAGGAGTTTGTATGTTCTCCCTGTGTTTGTGTGGGTTTCCTCCAGGTTCTCTGGTTTCCTCCCACACTCCAAAGACATCTTGATAGGGATTTAGATTGTGAGCCCCAATGGGGACAGTGCCCATAACATCTGTAAAGCGCTGTGGAATTAATGGCACTATATGAGTAAAATAAATGCTTAGTATTCTTTTGGGCCAACCTGGATTGGTGATGTGTGACTTGTGCGACATGTTCTCTGCATCTTGTTTCTCTTGCCTCCCTCCTTTTTTCTGTCAGTTCTCCTTGTAACTGTTATTTTCACTACCTGAAATGTACTATTGTGTTCTTCTTCCTTTATAACACATTTTCTTCTTTATTATATGTATTATATGTCCGTCCCAGTTTTCCCCCATATTAAAATCTTCTTCAATTTCAGGTTCATACCATCCATGCACTTAATAGCCTCGGTCAGGACTGTACACATTCTGGCAGGCGACCAGTCCATGTATTATTATTTATCCTATTTAGTATATCAAGGCTGCATTATACAATATATGTACATTCTACCTTTTGTGTCTCCCCCATTTCCTCATAGACTGTAAGCTTGCGAGCAGGGCCCTCACTCCTTTCGATATGAGATATGCTTATTCTGTATTGTCTGTATATGTCCCCCCTAAAATTTGTAAAGTGCTGCGGAATATGTTGGCGCTATAAAAATAAAAATTATTATTATTATTATTATTATTATAATATTGCAAAACGTTTCATTGCTAATTCTTTCTTTTTAATATTTGTAAAAGTTATCCTTTAATAAAAATAGATTGAACAATATTTTTTGGTATTTTAAGCCAGTTTCTGATTGGCGCCAAACTCTTCCATTAATTTGCCCCTTTTTTAAAATCTATTTCCTATTTGTAATTGCCACCCACATTTTAATATTTTGGCTCGGCTTCGCTATATTTTTTCTATTTCCTACCTGTTTGCCTATATATACACTGCTCAAAAAAATAAAGGGAACACTCAAATAACACATCCTAGATCTGAATGAATGAAAACACTGATGTCGATGGAGATTTTTTTTATCCACATGAAGCCTTTGTGGCCCTGATTCATCAAGACTTTTCTCTCCTGTCATGTTGAGGGGGCATGGTAGAGTCAGACATTCCTTATTCATTACGAGGCAAACATCACTCAGGAATGTTGGACGAGTAGTGTGTGCCACTGTGCACCTTGACACAAGTGTTACTCCAGTCAGAGACTGGAGTAAGATCTCTGGTGTAAGGTACACCACAGCTAGCTTGTCATAAATTGGATGAGCTGTGGCATCATGCCCCCTTCTAAACCCAGCTGTACCTATTGTGTTTCTTCAAAGCTTCTTATGCTAGTTTTCTGGAATAATAGCTTTGATGAATTTGGGCCTAAGATTCCATGCACCTATTAGAAATTAGATTAGATAATTCGATTACATGTTTGGCAGAGGAATAGGCTCCCCCCTGTAAGTCCATTATCCCCCAAAAGGTCATTGTAGAGGATGCTTCACTATGACAACCAAGAGCATATTGAAAGCCTTTAGTCTGTCAGAAGCGTCTTCCTATTAGGGAATTAAAGATTGCCTGTCAGTGTAATTCTCGCGCACGGGGGCTTACCCGGAACCGGATCAGATGAGGGTTGTAGTCTCCGAGTGGCGGGGACCCGGTCCGTGCCCAGGGAGTCAAACTCAGTGTGTGGCAGTCTTGATAGGTGTTATTTGAGTGTCGACTACGCCACCCGTTGAATTGCAGCTATGGAGCTGCCGCTGCAGGGCAGACCGCTGAGGCCGGTGTAGAATTGTGCAGCGTGATAGTATAACCCCCAACGGGAGGGGTATGGCCTCAGGGCAGCCGACGTGGAAGATGGGGGTAGCAGGAACCACTCAGAGACGGTGCGGTGTAATTCAGGGTCTTTACTGGTAACAACGATAGACCCTCCCGGAGTACTTGCTAGCGAACGGGGCCTGGTCAGTCCTTGAGCAGATGGGATCTCCCCTGGCCAGGCGGAGTTGTAGGCCTTGCAAACTGACTGTACTCTTCTGGCTACCTTGCTAGAAGCGGATATAAGTAGCCCACGTCCCTGAGTGTGCCGTGTGGTGCTCACCCGTATGGCCGGTGACTCGGGGCCTTCTAATGGCTTCCGCTCCACGATGGCGGTGCTGGTCCCACGCGTGTGACCTTGCCTTCGGGTTTCTGGGCCTGAGGACCTGAAATCCCCTGCCGGTCGGCTTCTGCTGCTGGGTAAGAGTTAGTCCCCACAGCCTCGGACGCCGGGTCCGGTAAGAAAGCTTCTCAGTCAGGGCGAGCTCTGCAGCTGCCAGCCCCTGACTCGAAGTAGTATTGCTCCCACTGAGCTTCTGCTGTTTCTTCCTATGACTGTTTCTTGTCTCTACTTTCCTTGACTCCTAACCCTGCCTCAGCCCCGGGTTTATATAGGGGAAGTTCTTCCCCTCCCAAGACTGGGCAGGAGGTGTGGCATGCACAGGATCCCTGACCAAAGGACCTCCCACCTGCTCTCAGACATAACATTACATTACTGTGAGAAACCAGACCCCTGGGGTGCCACATTCCCCCCTAGTGAAATTTAGTACTCCGGGACTAAACATATCTTAGAAAAACATAACAAGATATAACAACAATAATAGTACAATAAGAAGAAACACATAAAGGTGGTCACGGCATGTCCGTAACCGGGTGTAGTCTTTGAAGAAAAGCAAGGTGTCCATTTCACCAAAACAGGGAGACGTAACCAGGTAGGGGTTTGTCCTGCCCCGAGTCCTTAACAGTCTTTAGTCCGTCCTGGGTTACGCTCCAACTATGTACAAAGGATTCCCGGTAAATCCACCAAGGACTCCTACAAATAACTAGAAACACAAAATTATACACAAGCAACAATACACAGGTAAACATAAATAAAACAATTTATACACTTTAAATCCTCCAACGTGCGGGTAACTGGCCTCTAGTGGCCCTAGTGGACCTACGGAGCTGACTGTCTAGCCCTGAACTACAGGGTGTAGGAGCTGTCAAGGGTAAACTGGGCAGCTGTCTACCGGCTCTTTGGCTCACTAGGGATATGGCAGGCTCACTGCAAGCAGAGGGTTGATCCTCCTGGTCTGCGGGTGTGGGGTCTTCTGCCTCCTGGACCGGCTGTTCTTCCAGCTCTACCTGTTGCTCCGTAGGTGCTTGGGATGCTGGTTGGAGGAAGGTGAGTACGGGTACCACAACTGCACCATTGACTTGAGTCCAAGACCGAGGGAAGTCCCCGAGCACAGTACTAACCATATCTTCCCTTTCCTCTACGGGTCGATGGTCTTCTGGTTCCTCTTCAGGGTTCCTCAGTTGTTCGGGACACTTCTTCAGGTGGTCCCGGGATACAATGGCTGTGGTTTCCCCTCCGTCTTTACTGATGGTACAAACCTTCGGGTTCTCGTGGCTTGAGGGCAGTACGGTGTACGGGTCCTTCTCCCACTGGTCGTCCAACTTGTGGAGCCGTCTCTTCCTCTTCAAGACCTGCTCTCCGGGTACCAGGGGAACAGCGGGAGCATACTGGTTGTAAGTTTTCTCTTGTCTTTCCCTAGCCTGACAGAGACTTCGCTCCACGCTCTCCTGTACTCTCCGGTACTGCTGCTGCCTCTCTGTGTCCCAGTCTGCTTCTGGTGAAGTGTCCTCGGGTGTCAGGACTCCCATTTCCAGGTCAACAGGTAACTTACCAGGTCTTGCCCTCATTAGGTAAGCCGGGGTACAGTTGGTGGAACCTACCAGGATGTGGTTGTATAGGTCCACCAGATCGGGCAGCTTCTCAGGCCACAGACTGCGTTCTTCCAGGGGCAACGTTTTCAGAAGATCCATTACCACCTGGTTCATTTTCTCACAAAGTCCATTAGTTTGCGGATGATAGGGTGTCGTCCTTATCTTCCGGCAGCCATACAGAGTGCAGAATTCTTGGAAGACCTCCGCTTCAAAGGCAGGTCCCTGGTCTGTCAACACTTGGCCGGGTACCCGTGTGGACGGCAGAAATGCTGCTGGAAGGCTCTCGCTGCTGTTCGAGCTGTTAAGTCCTTGACGGGGACGACAACCAAGAACCGGGAGTAGTGATCCACGATGGTTAGTGTGTAGACATAGCCACTTCTGCTTGGGGTCAGTTTTACATGATCCAAGGCTACCAGTTCCAACGGCTGCCGGGTGACGATGGACTGCAGGGGAGTCTTCTGGCTGGCACGGTCCTTCCTTCTTAGGTTGCACGGGCCACAGTCTCTGCACCACTTCTCAATGGTTCCCCTCATGCCTACCCAGTGGAATCGCTCGCGCAGCAGGAACTCCAGCTTCTTCCACCCGAAGTGTCCAGCTCCGTCGTGGTATGCCTCCATCACCATGGCTGCGTCTCTTCGTGGCACCACTACTTGCCAGAGTAGTTCATGCGTCCGGGAGTTAACCATTCTGCGGCACAACTTCCCCTTGTAAAGGAACAGTCGACTCCTCTCTGCCCATAGTTGTTTGGCTTCCTCCGGAGCGTCTGGTTCAAGGCAAGCCTCCGGGCGAGTCAGCATCTCCTTCACCAGTCGGACGGCAGGGTCGCTGTCTTGCGTTTCCGCCCAGTTGTAGTGAGGTAAGGGGTTCAACGTAGCAGCCTGCTTACTCCTTACACGGTGGGAATACTGGATAGTCCCATGACGGTGGAACGCAGGGAGTTCAACTTCTTCCAGTCCGTCCGGATCTTCTCCTTCGTCCGGCAGGTTGGGCATCCTGGACAGGGCGTCTGCGTTGGTATTGGAGCGTCCGGCCCGGTATTTGATTGTGAACTCGTAGTTGGACAGACGGGCCATCCACCTCTGCTCCAGGGCACCGAGTCTTGCCGTGTCCAGGTGTGTCAACGGGTTGTTATCCGTGTACACGGTGAACCGGGAAGAAGCGAGGTAATGCTTAAAGCGCTCGGTGACTGCCCATACTACGGCCAGGAACTCTAGCTTAAATGAGCTGTAATTCTCGGGGTTCCTTTCGGTGGGTCGCAGCTTTCGGCTGGCGTAGGCGATTACTCGTTCCTTCCCCTGCTGGATCTGGGACAGTACGGCTCCTAGCCCGATGTTACTGGCGTCGGTGTAGAGGATAAAGGGCTGGCTATAATCCGGGTACGCCAGGATTTCGTCCCCCGTGAGGGCCATCTTCAGCTGGCGGAAGGACTCTTCTTCCAGCTCCTCCCATTTGAAGGGCGGCTTCTGGTTCTTGGCCTTCCGGGACTGGCCTATCAGGAGGTCCTGCATAGGTGCTGCCTTTTTGGTGAAACCGGGAATAAACCTTCGGTAGTAGCCTACCAACCCGAGGAACTGCCGCACTTCTTTTACGCTGGAGGGGCTTGGCCATTCCTTAATTGCGGTGATCTTATCAGGGTCGGGAGCCACTACGTCAGCGCTCACCACGTGTCCCAGGTACTGCACCTTTGGTTTCAGGAGGTGACACTTGGAGGGTTTCACCTTTAGGCCGTAACTCGCCAGAGCTTCGAACACTTCCGCCAGGTGTTTCAGGTGGTCCTCATACGTCTTGGAATATACGATGACATCGTCCAGGTACAACAGGACCGTCTCGAAGTTTCTGTGGCCCAGACAACACTCCATTAGTCGTTGGAAGGTTCCTGGTGTGTTGCAGAGTCCGAACGGCATGCAGGTGAACTCGCTAAGTCCCATCGGGGTGGTGAATGCGGTCTTCTCCCGGTCCGCTTCTGCTACAGGAACCTGCCAGTACCCGCTAGTGAGATCCAAGGTAGAGAAGAAGTTAGCAGATCTTAAAGCAGCCAATGACTCCTCTATCCTTGGTAAGGGGTACGCATCCTTGTGTGTGATACGGTTGATTTTCTGGTAATCTACACACATCCTCATGGTGTTGTCTTTTTTTCTGACTAAGACTAGTGGAGCTGCCCAGGGGCTACAGCTATCCCTGATCACCCCAGCCTCCTTCATGTCTCTAAGCATCCCCTTGGCGTGTTGGTAGTGTGCAGGGGGTACGGGTCGATACCTCTCTTTTATGGGAGGATGGTCTCCCGTGGGGATGTGGTGTTCTACCCCCTTGACTCGCCCGAAGTCTAACGGGTGTTTACTAAACACTCTCTCGTACTCTTGAACCACCCGATAGACTCCCTGTTTCTGATGTGAGGGAGTGGAGTCAGTACCCAAATGTAGTTGCTGACACCAGTCCTCCATTGTTTTCTTAGAGCCGTTACCTTCCTCCGGGTGAGATGGAGGCAAGGGTTCCACAGATTGTATAGCATTTTGGTTAATGGTATATAATTTGGCTAGCGTGGCATACCGGGGCAGGTACACTTCCCTCTTCCCGATATTGATTATGCGAACGGGCACCCTCCCATGGCGTACATTAACCACCCCCCGTGCTGTCAAGATGGTGGGCCTACTGTCTGAGTAAACTGGTTCTACCATTGCCTGGTAATCTCTACCTCTCAGACCAATAGCTGCCCGGCACCAAATCATCATTTCACTTTTTGGGGGCATGGCAATAGGAAAAGGGTCACACATTCTTACGCTACCAATCTCACTGCCGGAGAGTTCCACCTGTTGCCGTCGCATCAGTGCCCGGATCTCTTTCTGGAGCACCCGCTGCTCGCCGGAGCTGGCGTTCTTGGCAACCTGTTGTAAAAGGAAAATCACCTCTGCAAGACAATTTTCAATTACATTAGTTCCTAGCGTTATCTTTGGGTGACTCTCGTGTTTGTCAATGTCTACAATAATCAGTCCCTGTGCTGCTAGTTCGACTCTACCAATTTTAATGGTCGCCTCTTTAAATCCGATCTGTGGCACGGGCTGACCATTGCTGGCGATGATACTCAAGTCGTCGTCAGGGTAGCGGGTTATATCCGAGTCATTCCAGTACTGCTTGAAGAGCACGTACGGGATGGTGGTGACCTGTGACCCGGTGTCCAGTAGGGCACTCATAGGGATGCCATCCAGTACCACAGGCAAGACTGGACGTCCTCCGACATATTTGTCGCGCCAGTTCGATGGGCCTGGTGATCTTTTTCCTGGGGGTTGGCCCTCCACCCCCAGGCTGTGCCAGTCTAAAGGACAGTACCTTGCCATATGTCCGGGTTGATTGCAGCGGCGGCAGATGGGTCGTCCGTCCTCGTGGTACCGGTCACTGGGTCTTCCTCTGGCCGGTGGGGTCCTCCTTGGTCGACGCCACGGGATGTTCTCCGGTCCGGATGCCAGCTGGATCTTCCCTGGAGTGGAAGCCTGTAAAGACTGCACAGTTCGGGTTAACGCGTCAACGCTTTTAGCTAGCTCTTGGACCTGATGGTGCAGGTCTGGAGCCGGGTCATTGTTCAAAGCCTGCGCATCAGCCCCTACAGGCCCTGCCGACAAGGGCGCCGCCTCCTGGTGGTAAGTGATAGCTGGGCGCCTGTGGGTCACAACGCCATCCGGTGCCGGTTCTCGGAGCACCCGGATGGCTCTGTCCTTGAACTGTGCAAATCCCAGATGAGGGTCCTGTAGGGCCATTGCCCGCAACTGGGTTCGGTGGGCATTGCAATATAAACCCTCTATAAATTGTTCAGTCAACAGCCTGTCCTCGTCTCCCACGCCGTCAGGGTCGGTCTGCTTAACGGCTCTCAGGGCCTCTTGTAGGTTCAGGGCATAGTCCCTTATACTCTCATGGGCCCGCTGTTTGCAACCGTAGAATCTAAGCTTGATCTCGGCTGAGGTGCGGGTATCAAAGGTGTCCCTCAGCCGGGTTAGTATCCCTGCGACAGTCCTCCCCCCAGGTGGCCAGGACTTTACCTCCCTTCGGGCTGCTCCGGTTAATTGGGCCACCAGGATGCTCACTTTTTGCTCTTCTGTGAGGGGGTACACCTGGAAGAGGCTATCCAGCCTTTCTCTAAAGTCCTGCAGGGTATGTGACTCCCCTGAGTATTGGGGTAGCCAGGCTGCCCCCGGGATATAGGGCATGGTGAAAGGCATGACCGCGACAGCGGTGGCGCTGGCGGGGGTTGAAGCGGTGAAGCTCTCCTCCGTATCCGACATCCTTCTCCCCCCTAGTGGACCGTGGCCTACCTTGCGATGATCCTCTTCCGTAGGCCGCGGCTCCGCAGTGGATCGTCAGGGTTGAGGACCTTCCGTCGCGCTCCTGTGACGTCGGCGTCTGCTGGGCTCCTTCCAGGACCTTACGCAACGTCCGGACGTGAGGCGGGCTTCAGTTCTCGCGCGCTTTCGGAGTCCACGCCCCTCTTCTTCCCGCGCGGCGTCTTCAAGATGGCATCCAACGGCGGGAAAACTCCACGGATGGCGGGAAGAAGGCAGAAGATGGCGCCGGATGGCGGGAAAACTTCGCGGATGGCGGGAAGAAGGCAGAAGATGGCGCCGGATGGCGGGAATCTTCACCACTGGTAAGTTTGAACAGTCTTTTTCAGGCACGCAGTACCCGGTGGTTGCGGGCACGAAATCCTGCCGACTACGCCAAAGTTGACGCGCCCCTGGGCCTGCTGTGTCGCGCAGCGTCTCGCGCACGGGGGCTTACCCGGAACCGGATCAGATGAGGGTTGTAGTCTCCGAGTGGCGGGGACCCGGTCCGTGCCCAGGGAGTCAAACTCAGTGTGTGGCAGTCTTGATAGGTGTTATTTGAGTGTCGACTACGCCACCCGTTGATTTGCAGCTATGGAGCTGCCGCTGCAGGGCAGACCGCTGAGGCTGGTGTAGAATTGTGCAGCGTGATAGTATAACCCCCAACGGGAGGGGTATGGCCTCAGGGCAGCCGACGTGGAAGATGGGGGTAGCAGGAACCACTCAGAGACGGTGCGGTGTAATTCAGGGTCTTTACTGGTAACAACGATAGACCCTCACAGAGTACTTGCTAGCGAACGGGGCCTGGTCAGTCCTTGAGCAGATGGGATCTCCCCTGGCCAGGCGGAGTTGTAGGCCTCCCAAACTGACTGTACTCTTCTGGCTACCTTGCTAGAAGCGGATATAAGTAACCCACGTCCCTGAGTGTGCCGTGACTCGGGGCCTTCTAATGGCTTCCGCTCCACGATGGCGGTGCTGGTCCCACGCGTGTGACCTTGCCTTCGGGTTTCTGGGCCTGAGGACCTGAAATCCCCTGCCGGTCGGCTTCTGCTGCTGGGTAAGAGTTAGTCCCCACAGCCTCGGACGCCGGGTCCGGTAAGAAAGCTTCTCAGTCAGGGCGAGCTCTGCAGCTGCCAGCCCCTGACTCGAAGTAGTATTGCTCCCACTGAGCTTCTGCTGTTTCTTCCTATGACTGTTTCTTGTCTCTACTTTCCTTGACTCCTAACCCTGCCTCAGCCCCGGGTTTATATAGGGGAAGTTCTTCCCCTCCCAAGACTGGGCAGGAGGTGTGGCATGCACAGGATCCCTGACCAAAGGACCTCCCACCTGCTCTCAGACATAACATTACATTACTGTGGGAAACCAGACCCCTGGGGTGCCACATAATATTTGATACTACCACATATACACTGCTCAAAAAAATAAAGGGAACACTCAAATAACACATCCTAGATCTGAATGAATGAAATATTCTCATTGAATACTTTGTTCTGTACAAAGTTGAATGTGCTGACAACAAAATCACACAAAAATCATCAATGGAAATCAAATTTATTAACCAATGGAGGTCTGGATTTGGAGTCACCCCCAAAATTAAAGTGGAAAAACACACTACAGGCTGATCCAACTTTGATGTACTGTCCTTAAAACAAGTCAAAATAATGGCAGTCAGGCTACCTCTGGCGAGCACATGGAGGGCTGTGCGGCCCTCCAAAGAAATGCCACCCCACAACATTACTGACCCACTGCCAAACCGGTCATGCTGAAGGATGTTGCAGGCAGCAGATCGCTCTCCACGGCATCTCCAGACTCTGTCACGTCTGTCACATGTGCTCAGTGTGAAGCTGTTTTCATCTGTGAAGAGCACAGGGCGCCAGTGGCGACTTTGCCAATCCTAGTGTTCTGTGGCAAATGCCAAGCGTCCTGCACGGTGTTGGGCTGTGAGCACAACCCCCATCTGTGGACTTCGGCCCTCATACCACCCTCATGGAGTCGGTTTCTAACCGTTTGTGCAGACACATGCACATTTGTGGCCTGATGGAGGTCATTTTGCAGGGCTCTGGCAGTGCTCCGCCTGTTCCCCCTTGCACAAAGATGGAGGTAGCGGTCCTGCTGCTGGGTTGTTGCCCTCCTACGGCCCCCTCCACGTCTCCTGGTGTACTGGCCTGTCTCCTGGTAGCGCCTCCAGCTTCTGGACACTACGCTGACAGACACAGCAAACCTTCTTGCCACAGCTCGCATTGATGTGCCATCCTGGATGAGCTGTACTACCTGGGCAACTTCTGTGGGTTGTAGAGTCCGTCTCATGCTACCACGAGTGTGAAAGCACAACCAACATTCAAAAGTGACCAAAACATCAGCCAGAAAGCATTGGTACTGAGATGTGGTCTGTGGTCCCCACCTGCAGAACCACTCCTTTATTGAGGGTGTCTAGATAATTGCCAATAATTTCCATCTCTTGTCTATTCCATTTGCACAACAGCATGTGAAATTGATTGTCAATCAGTGTTGCTTCTTAAGTGGACAGTTTGATTTAACAGAAGTTTGATTCACTTGGAGTTATATTCTGTTGTTTAAGTGTTCCCTTTATGTTTTTAAGCAGTGTATAATGACTCCTGTGGGAGAAACTGCAAAAAAACAGTGATTTGAATTGCTGTTTTTTTGTATCTATTCCAACCAAAAAGTTTGAAAACTTAAATAATAAATTATACGTACCCCAAAGTAGTAACAATAAAATTGTTAAATTGTCTCAAAGCTAGTCATCATTTGGATATACCAACAAAAAAATAAAAAAATATGACTTGAAAAGCAGCAACACACAAACGACTTTTTCAATAACATGTTTTTTTTAATTTGCAAAAGTACTAAAACGTTAGATAAACTCCCACCCTTTTTTGACAATGACGTATTCCTCATTACCATAGAATAAAGTAAATTTATTATTTGTTGTAAACAAAAAAAATAAAAAGAACAAAGGTGGGATTGCTGTTTTTTCTAACCTGGCCTCAAAAAATAAATAAAATCCAACCAATAAATTGTATATAAAATGCTGCCAATAGAAATACAACCCAGGAAGACAAAGAAACAGTCTTCTTCACATGAAAACCTGGATACAAAAGGAACACCCATCAGAGAAGAGGGATATAAAACTTAGGTAGGAGACACCCAGTGACAGACATAATATTGATGCAACATGTGCAGCCGCACAGTGGCACAAAAGTTAAGGGGGCTCATTTCCAACTCCAAAGCCCTCTTCTGTCTACAGTGTCCATTTTAGGACATGATCAGATATCAAAATCAAACATCAGAATGATGTCAGTTTGAGGCTAAATTCCCTGTCTGACAAGTGATTTTAACAAATGATTCTGACAAGTGATCCTGACGAGTGATTCTGATGAGTGATTCTGACGAGTGACTTTGAATTTGACATGCTTGCAGTCTGAGCATAAGTCCCAATGAGTTTTAGACAAGTTTGCACTGAAAATCATATAACCAAATAAAACTCCTAGGTTTTTACAACTGAGTTTATAGCTTAGTGGTTAGTACACTGGCTTTGGGATACATGATTTTGGGCTCAAGCCCCATCAGCGAACGGTTACTTTTTTTTTATTATTATTATAGTTGTAAAAGTCACTTGTCAGAATCACTCGTCAAAATCACTTATCAAAATCAGTTCTCAGACAGGGTATTTAGCCTCAAACTGACATCATTCTGATGTTTGATTTTGATATCTGATCATGTCCTAAAATGGACACTGTATCTGTCAGTGTCCATCAGTGGACACACCATACTAACCCCCCAGCCAATAATGTGTCCCTTCTTCTCTACCAACTTATGATCACTTACAACATTGTTCCTGAAGTCAGGGAGTTCTCCGCTTATACAGTGTAGCCCCTTGTGAAGACTTTTTTTGATTCTTTAATACTTTCTTTCAGAGAAGCAGACAAAACATTTTTTACATTCACCAATAACTGCAGCTACCAAATTATAGGACACTACTACAAAATTAGAGCATATCCTATGCACCAGTTTTCTCCTGGAGAGTCCCGTTTAGCAGTACTAGATATCGTCAATAGAGATGAGCAGATCAATCCATGGAGGGTCAAGTGCAAATCAAATTTCCAGAAAGTCGCAGTTCTTTGTCAATTCAAACACTTTGAGATTCATGTCTCAAAAAAAATAACTTGGCCAGTACTCAGGGCCCACTGTCGATACATTTGCTTGACTGGTTATTGTCATGTTGCGTGATTTTGCGGTCTTCCCCCTAATTCTCTGAAGCTATGACATCTAGTGGATTAATATACCTTGTTGTTGGCAGCAGATCATTCAGGATACTCTCAAAGCGTGTTGACTAGTGTTGAGCCACCCCCGTAGTGTTCGAGTTCGGTTCGGTTCGTCGAACACCCGTGTGTTCGCCGAACTGTTCGTCGAACTGTTCGTCGAACACCTTCGAACACCGTTAAAACCAATGGCAGGCAAACAAAAACACATAGAAACACATAGAAAACACCTTCAAAGGTGTCCAAAAGCTGACAAACTGCTCAGAAGACACAACTAACACATGGAAAAGTGACAAGTACATATAGTCATGCGAAAAGAAAAGAGGTGGAGGAGTAAAAGGAGGGGGAGACACAGATATAGGCATGTCATGCCCTTCTAAAATCCAAAAAGTGAGAAGCCGACACGTTCAGTCCGCTCCTGCCCGTGCCACCTCCGTGTCGCCGGGTTTGTGGCAGAGCCGCGGTGAACCCTGATGGCCAGCCCCCCTCTCCCAATACTGGTGCCTGTCCGCTGGTGGGTCGAGCGAGCCCCCCTGTGGTGGAGGCAGCTCTAAGCTTTTTAATTTAAATTGTCTCTCTAATTTGAATGAATACACTTTAAATCCATTTACAAGGATCCATTGGAGGGCAAGTCTCATGCCAGCAGCCGCGTAATTCCAGCTCCAGTAGCGTCCACTAAAGCTGCTGCAGTTAAAAAGCTTTTATAAGGATCGAGCTCGGCTGTCCACCGCAAGGCATCCTACTGCCAGTCCCAGCCCCTATGCCTTGGAGTGCCTCCTGATGCTCTTCACTGAGTATCCCGTGGTCCCGAAGCATTTCCTTTGAAAAAATTAAGTGTCCAAACTACAGGTGGTGTAGCTTGCTTAACAGCTGGGATAATCCGCTGACTAGCAGACACTGCTACTAGGCACAAAGTATTTCCTGGGCTAGATGCAGTTAAAAATTTGTAATTAGATACTCTCGTTGGATGCTGAGAAAGCATTCCATAGAGTCTCCTGGCACGCCATATATGATTCTCTTAAAAAGCTTGGGGTAGGGGTCTAGGGGACCCTTTTATAGCCAAAATCACGGCCCTGTATCGCAATACGTCACCTAGGCTGAAGATAAATGGAACTGTAGCACCCTGAGGGCTCGGTTGCTACAGAGGTATTGCACCTCACCCAGAGGTGTGATATCTCACTCTCAGGTAAGGATGTAGTGTGGATCAGGACCCGACACCTGCATGCATTACACCACATTGCCGTGGGGCAGGGCGACCAATATGCCCCTGAGATGGGCACGACAGTCCCTGTCCCTGGCTGGAGTGGGGGGAGGGAACACTGAGGAAGGGGAACCCTGTAGTGCAGGAGCAGGGAGGAAGCAGTTCCTGGGTGCATTGAGAAGGGAGTATAAAAGGTGGGCACCATCTTAGTTCAGTGCAGAGAAGTCTGAGCAGAAGTGGCAGGGAGCAGGGGCTCTGCATGAGCTCTGCTCCGGAGGCGGGCCTAGTAACAGAGGCCCAGGCCTGGAAGAGGGAGAAGGAAGGAAGAGGAGCGGAGAAGGCTCCAGGAACGAGGAACGAAGGGATCTCAGGGGTGCGGACGGGCGAGTCACCACCGCACGCCCGAATCCACCTGCGTGGAAGGGTCAGGCCAAAGGGGGAGACCGGTCCCCGAAACTAGTGGAGGCAGGAAACGACCCTCAGCTAGAAACAGGAGGCTGTGACATTTTATGTGGCGCAGCCCCTCGCTACACCCGCTAGGAAGGCACCACATAGGGTCAGGGAAACTGGCGCCAAGTTTACCAAGAGGAGGCCCGAGGCAGCCGGACAGAAGGGTTGGTAAGAAAGGCCAGACAAAGGACACACAAAGGGGGTCCTGTGAAGCACTCCAAAGTTATCTGGGAGTTGTCTGAGCCCCTCACCTGGTGAGCACAGTACGACGTGGGCAGCCGTTACCTGCAGACGTGGTCTGGATAACAAGAACTGTGAGTAAAGGCCCTGGACTGCATCACTGACTCCGTGTCATTACTGCTGCTGCCCTGCACCATCACCCCCATCCTCCGCATACACTGCCCTGAGGCTATACTCCTCCCATGGGGAGTTATGCTACGCTCTGCTGCACCCACAACACCAGCCTCAGCGGTCTGCCCTGGAGCGGCGGTTCACTCTGACCGCAATCCACGGGTGGCGTAGTCGGACATTTAAACATCAAAACCACATAAATAGTTCCGCCACTGGTTTGACCACCCTGAGCCACAGAACCGGGTCGCCGCCACGAAGACTACAACCACCAGCATCCACCAAAAAGGGTCCGGCTCCGGGTGTCCCAAGGCCCAGGGGGTGCGTCAGAACATTTTCATCACCTTTCACAATCACCAATGGGACAAGGCAGGGATGTTCTCTGTCCCCTCTCTTATACATCCTAGTGACGGAGCACCTGCTCTCATCAATTCGCCATAACCCCAATATTAGGTGGATTGAGGTGGGAGGCACCGAGTACAAGTGCTCTCTATTTGCTGATGATGTCCTAGTATATATCACTCAATCACATATATCCATCCATGCTGTTATGGCTGAAATAGATCACTTTGTTACATGGTCAAATTTTAAAATCAATGCAGCGAAGTCTGAGGCCCTTGATGTCTCCCTCCCCAAATCCATATAGGATTCCATCCAGTCCAACTTTCCCTTTGCCTGGCCCTCACAGGGTATCAAATACTTAGGAATTCCTATTCATAGAGACCTCTCCCATCTATGTTATCTTAATTTTGGGCCCTTTATTGAACAACTCCATACAGACCACGGTTGGCAAGTTAGAACTGTAAGATTCACTACGTGAACCACTGGTGTTTTGTGGAAAAGCACATGTACACTGTGTTCCAAATTATTATGCAAAAAGTGTTTAGGAGTGATAAGGGAAGAATTTGTTTGTTTGTCAGTTAAACTCATTGATGGTGATGTGTGTCAGGGCTCTTTATATCACTGTAAGCAATTGCAGACACCTGTGCTAATTAGTTTGGCAGGTGTGTCCAATGAAAGGCAAGACTACTTAAGAAGGCTGTCTCACATTATTAAGCAGCCTACATTTTCTGCCAAAATGGGAAAGAAAAAGGATGTGTCGGCTGCTGAGAAGCAACAAATTGTGGAGTGTTTAGGTCAAGGCATGACTACAATCAACATTGTGCGATGATCAGGATTAAGTGTCTTGGCAATCAAGAAGTATGTAGCTGATTCACAGTACACACGTGTGCGTGCTGATAAGGGCAAATTGAGGACTCTTTCCTACAGGCAATTACGTCAGGTTGAAAGAGCAGCGGCAAAAAAGCCTTGTCATAGCAGCAGACAAGTTTTTGAAGCTGCTTGTGCCTCCAACGTCCCCCGAACAACAAGATGCAGGGTCCTTCAGAGGTTTGCAGCTGTGCATACGCCATCCTGTCGACCTCCTCTATCCACTTCACACAAGCAGAAACGGCTCCAGTGGGCCAAACATTACATGAAGACTGATTTCAAAACTGTTTTGTTCACGGATGAGTGCCGTGCAGCGCTCGATGGTCCAGATGGATGGAGTGGAGGATGGCTGGTTGATGGACACCCCACGCAAACACGGCTACAGCGCCAACAAGGAGGAGGTGGAGTAATGTTTTGGGCTGGAATCATGGGGAGAGAGATTGTCGGCCCCTTTAGGATCCCTGAAGGCGCTAAAGATGAACTCCATAATGTATGTGGATTTTCTCAAACAGCACTTCCTGCCATGGTTCAAGAAGAAGAACCGTGTATTTCACAGCAAGATCATTTTTCTGCATGATAATGCACCATCTCATGCTGCACATAAAACATCTGCATCTCTGGCTGATATGGGCATAAAAGGGGACAAACTTATGGTGTGACCCCCATGCTCCCCTGACCTCTACCCCATTCAGAACCTTTGGAGCATCATTAAAAGGAGTGTCTATGATGGCGGGAGGCAGTTCACATCTAAGCAACAGCTCTGGGAGGGTATTCTGTCCTCATGCAAAACAATTGAAGCAGAAACCATCCAAAACCTGACAAATTCAATGGACGAGAGAGTTCAGAAGCTCCTTTCGAACAAGGGGTCCTATGTGAAAATGTAACATCACCTAGAATAAAGTTTTGAGTTGAAAACTGTTTGATTTCAGTTTCTAACAACCTGCTAATGCTTATAATTTCAAAAATGACCATTTTTTTGGTCTTTATTAAAATGAAAAGGTTGATCGAAAAGTTTGGGGGATCTAAGAGTGTGGCAACCCAGTAGTCATGATTACTTCGAATTCTGACAATATGAGGGTCATGCTGCAGGTAGTGCAGCAAGAAGGCACTTATGTGTCTTGCGCATCTCGGAGCCCCAAAATTATTTTCTGGGCTAGATGCAGCTAAAAATTATTATTAATTTTAAATCTGGTGAAGCTTTAGTATAGATGGCCTAATAGGATCAGTGCTGCACACTGCTACAAAGCCCAAATTATTTTCCAGTCAAGATACAGATAAACATGATTAGTAATTTTAAATCTGGTGGAGCTTATTATAGATGGCCTAATAGAATCAGTGCTGCACACTGCTACAAAGCCCAAATTATTTTCCAGCCAAGATACAGATAAACATGATTAGTAATTTGAAAGCTTAAAACGGTTGGTAGGGTGATTTTAACCAATCATCAAGCTTTTACTCTCCCCAGGATGACACAGGGGTAGAAAAGTCGTTTCGGATCCATGATTTGTTCATCTTTATGAACGTGAGTCTGTCTACATTATCAGTGGAGAGCCGCGTGCGCATATCTGTCAGCACACCACCAGCAGCGCTGAACACACGTTCAGACAGAACGCTGGCTGCGGGGCATGACAAGATCTCCAAGGCGTAAGTGGCTAGCTCCGGCCATTTATCCAGATTGGAAGCCCAAAAAGAGCAAGGGTCCAGTGACACAGTCATGGCTTCAATGTTTACTTGGAGATACTCCTGTACCATCGTCTCTAGGCGTTGACTATGTGTCAGACTTCTTGTCTCCTGTGGCCTTGCAAAGGATGGGCTAAAAAAGTGGTGAAATGATTCCGCAAAATTGATGTTACCAGCAGATACTGTGGTTCTGTTACGGTTTGAGTGCTGAACACTTGACGGTCCCACGGTTGGCAAGTTGGAAATGTGAGATTCACTACGTGCACCACTGGTATTTTGTGGAAAAGCACATGTAAGATTCTGCAACAGTCTCTGCTGATACTCCTGCATGCGTGCATCCCTTTCTATGGCAGGAATAATTTCTGCAAATTTACTTTTGTACCGGGGATCTAACAGTGTGGCAACCCAGTAGTCAGGATTATTTCTAATTCTCACAATTCGAGGGTCATGTTGCAGGTAGTGCAGCAAGAAGGCACTCATGTGTGTTGCGCATCCAGGAGCACCAAGTCCCTGTTGTGTTGGTGGCGAGGTAACAATCATGCTTCCTTCCTCTGTCCTCTCCCCCCAACCTCGCACAACAGAAATGTGATCAAGGTCTCCCTCATCTGATGAGTCTTCCATCAGTTCGTCCTCCACTTCTTCCTGGGCTCCTGCACCTTCCTCACTAGTTTGGCTGCTACCATGCGCCCTGGTAAAACCATCTCCCCCACCCTCACATGCCTGCCGCCTTGGTGCTGCCGACCGTCTGGACCTTGCAGATGTTAGCCCTTCCGCATACAACTCCTCCTCCTCTACTTCCTCCACCTCCTCTTGTGCCACCACCTGACTCCGAATTCTGTTTAACATGTGCTCCAGCATGTAAATCACCGGAATAGTCATGCTGATAATGGCATCGTCAGCACTAAACATCTTCGTCGCCATTTCAAAACTGTGCAGAAGGGTGCATAGGTCCCTGATCTGAGACCACTCCTCCAGCGTGATTTGCCCCACCTCTGGATCTCGTTGGCCCAGGCTATACGTCAGAACGTATTGCACCAGGGCTTGTCGGTGCTGCCACAGTCGCTGCAACATGTGCAGAGTTGAATTCCACCGGGTAGGCACATCGCATTTTAGCCGGTGAAGTGGCAGGCCCAACGACTTCTGTAGAGATGTAAGTCGCTGAGCTGCGGGATGCGAACGGCGGAAGTGAGCACACAGCGACCGTGCCCTCTGCAGAAGGCCATCTAGTCTGGGATAGTGGGCTAAAAATTGCTGGACAACCAGGTTCAACACGTGAGCCATACAAGGCACGTGTGTGACATTGCCCCGGCGAAGGGCCGCACCCAGGTTTGCAGCATTGTCGCACACGGCCTTCCCTGGTTTCAGGTCCAGTGGAGACAACCATTCATGAAATTGGTTCTCCAGAGCTGACCACAACTCCTCAGCTGTGTGACTCACATTTCCCAGACATTTCAATGTAAAAACCGCCTGATGACGTTGAGCCCTACTGCCAGCATAGTAAGGAGGTGTGCAGGATCCTTTCTGCGCAGTTAGAAAGTTTGTGGCATGACCAGACAGGCTTTGGGTGCAGGTGGAAGACCGAGAGGAGGTTGAGGAGGCAGAAGCAGTGGAGGAACTTTGAGATAAAGAGGATTGACGCACAACTCGTGGGGGCGGCAAGACTTGGACAGCAGCCCCTTGTCCTGCTGTCACCATAGTTACCCAGTGCCCAGTCAGCGACATGTAACGCCCCTGTCCATGCCTACTCGTTCAAGTGTCTGTGGTGAAATGCACCCTGTCACACACAGAGTTTCTCAAAGAAGCGGTGATGTTGTGTGCGACATGCTGGTGGAGCGCAGGCACACCTTTCTTTGAGAAGTAGTGCCGATTGGGCATCTGGTACTGGGGCACTGCGACGGACATAAGGTCTCGAAAATCCTCTGTGTCCACCAGGCGGAAAGGCAGCATTTCTGTAGCCAAGAGCTTGCAGATGGCGAAATTCAACCTCTTAGCTTTCTCATGGCTAGGAGGAAATGGTCTTTTACTTGTCCACATCTGAGGGACCGAGGGCTGGCTATTGTGCTTAGACGGGGTTGATAAGGGTGTCCCCGGCAAACTGCCGGTCTGTGAGGAAGATGCAGGCGGACATGTTAGGTTGCCTTGATCCAAAGGTGGTGCTATCGATGTCGGACAGCGCTCAACACCAGCTGGTGTTACCACCTCCAAAGAAAATGATGACCTGCCAATCACGCTGGCTGTTGCGGGTAAAGAGGTGGCAGGTCTGCGCCCCAAAACAGGTGTGATTGCTGTCCCCCCAGTCACAGAGGATGAAGAGGCCGCGGATGCACAAGATATGGCAGACGGTGGTTGGCCCGGCCGGCTAGGCCGCATTGTAGCACACTGAGCTTCCCACTGCAACTTATGCTTCATGTCCATGTGCCGGTTCATGCATGAAGTACTCAAACTATGTATTTTTTGGCCTCTACTTAGCTTTTGCTGACAAATGTTACAGATAACACGAGTTGGGTCATTTTTATCGATCTGAAAAAATGCCCAGGCTATGCAAGGCTTAGCACCCATGCGACCTGAAGAGCCACCACGACTTGTGGTGAGAGGCAGAGTTGTGTTTGAGGATGCAGTTGTTGACGTGCTTCCAGTACTACGTCTCTGTCCAGGAAGGCGCAACCTGACCTCGTCGTCACTAGCATCTTCCTCCACCTCCTCTGCTGACCTCATCTCTTGGCTGACTGTGGGTTGACAGTAAGTGGGATCTCCAACCTCATCATCATCACCCTGTGCGTTATCACACCCGTCGTCCTCAGAGCCAACCTGTTCCTGCCCTGACAAAAAACTAAAGTTGTCGCTCCAATCAGGTATTTGAGTCTTATCATCGTCTTCCTCATTGTCTCCACCAACAGGAGTTACAGTTTGGGAATGAGGGTCTACATTATGGTCAGAACCTTCTGCGTCTGGTCCTGGATCCGACTCATAAAGATTCTGGGCATCAGTGCAGATCATTTCCTCGTCTGGATTCACAGAAGCGCTGGAGTCGACCTCTGATTCCCAGGCTATAGTATGAGTAAACAGCTCTGCAGACTCAACCATCTGTTCTACCTCATACTCAGACGGGCAGCTGGAGATTTGGGAGCTGTGAGGAAGCAAGTGCGATTGGGGTGACACCTTTGAGGACTGGAGTATTTGTGATGTTGAAGTTGATGTGGAGGAGAGCCCACTTAAAGGAGCACTTGATATCCGTTGAAGCACCTGCTGTTTTTGTGCCTCATCTGGAATTTGTAGCGACTGGCGTGGCCGTAAGAAAGGGATCTTATCACATTGTCCGCTAAAAGAAGTAGACATTTTAGTTTGGCTGGAAGATGGTCTTTCTTCTGCAGATGTTACTGTTGCTTTAACACCTACCCCACGGACACAACCTTTTTTCCCCTTCCCAACACGCCTATTCCCCTTTCCACCAGCAGCAGGCCTTTTTCCACTCATTTTGGTGGTTAACTAATTAACAACTCTGGAGTTGTTTGCACAAAAAAACAATGGATGGGAACCGAGCAGAGCTGAGTGGCCAAACTGTGGTATTAGGCCAAAACTATTGGCTGGGTTAGATGCAGAAAAAAATTATATTCAATTTGCAACCTGATGGAGGTCAGTATAGATGGACTAATAGAGAAAGTCCCACACACTGCTAGAAGGCCAAATATTTTTTCAGAGCTAGATGCAGATAAAAATTATTTTTAATTTGCAACCTGATGGAGGTCAGTATAGATGGACTAATAGAGAAAGTCCCACACACTGCTAGAAGGCCAAATATTTTTTCAGAGCTAGATGCAGATAAAAATTATTTTTAATTTGCAACCTGATGGAGGTCAGTATAGATGGACTAATAGAGAAAGTCCCACACACTGCTAGAAGGCCAAATATTTTTTCAGAGGTAGATGCAGAAAAAAATATATTCAGTTTGCAACCTGATGGAGGTCAGTATAGATGGACTAATACAACAAGTCCCACACACAGCTAGAAGCCCAATATTTTTTCAGAGGTAGATGCAGAAAAAAATATATTCAGTTTGCATCCTGATGGAGGTCAGTATAGATGGACTAATACAACAAGTCCCACACACAGCTAGAAGCCCAATATTTTTTCAGAGGTAGATGCAGAAAAAAATATATTCAGTTTGCAACCTGATGGAGGTCAGTATAGATGGACTAATACAACAAGTCCCACACACAGCTAGAAGCCCAATATTTTTTCAGAGGTAGATGCAGAAAAAAATATATTCAGTTTGCAACCTGATGGAGGTCTGTATAGATGGATTAATAGAACAAGTCCCACACACAGCTAGAAGCCCAATATTTTTTCAGAGGTAGATGCAGAAAAAAATATATTCAGTTTGCAACCTGATGGAGGTCTGTATAGATGGATTAATAGAACAAGTCCCACACACAGCTAGAAGCCCAATATTTTTTCAGAGGTAGATGCAGAAAAAAATATATTCAGTTTGCAACCTGATGGAGGTCTGTATAGATGGATTAATAGAACAAGTCCCACACACAGCTAGAAGCCCAATATTTTTTCAGAGGTAGATGCAGAAAAAAATATATTCAGTTTGCAACCTGATGGAGGTCAGTATAGATGGACTAATACAACAAGTAACACACACAGCTAGAAGCCCAATATTTTTTCAGAGGTAGATGCAGAAAAAAATATATTCAGTTTGCAACCTGATGGAGGTCTGTATAGATGGATTAATAGAACAAGTCCCACACACAGCTAGAAGCCCAATATTTTTTCAGAGGTAGATGCAGAAAAAAATATATTCAGTTTGCAACCTGATGGAGGTCAGTATAGATGGACTAATACAACAAGTCCCACACACAGCTAGAAGCCCAATATTTTTTCAGAGGTAGATGCAAAAAAAAAATATATTCAGTTTGCAACCTGATGGAGGTCTGTATAGATGGATTAATAGAACAAGTCCCACACACAGCTAGAAGCCCAGTATTTTTTCAGAGGTAGATGCAGAAAAAAATATATTCAGTTTGCAACCTGATGGAGGTCAGTATAGATGGACTAATACAACAAGTCCCACACACAGCTAGAAGCCAAATATTTTTTCAGAGCTAGATGCAGAAAAAAATTATATTCAATTTTCAACCTGATGGAGGTCAGTATAGATGGACTAATAGAATGATGCTATGCCCAAAAGATTTTACTTCACTAGGTGCAGTAAAAAAATTGTTATTCTATACACAGGTGGTATATCTTGCAACACAGATAGGCTACTCCACTGACTAACACACTCTGCAATAGGTCAAAAAGGATTAGTTTTGCTAGATTCAGCCAAATGCTGTGAAAAAAACTTTCACAGCACTGGCACAGACCTGCCGAGCAAAAACTGATAGGAACTGATGTAACCTAGTCCTGAAAAGGACTCCAATTACAATTAGTCTTTACTCCCACAATCTATCTATTTAAGAGCACAGACCTGCCTGATAAAAGTCGTAGGAAATGCTGTAACCTAGTCCTTAAAAGGACTGCAATCACAACTATTCCCTACTCCCAAGCTATCTGTAGATTTGTGCGAAAATTGGCTTGAAATTAACAAGGTATAGCGCACACAGCAACAGCGGTGCCGTCTAACACGCAGCTGCAGCAGTGAGAAAATGGTGGCGACGGGGAAAATGGCTTGGTCTTATAGGGCAAGGACATGTGACATACACTGCCAATGACACATGCCCTTGCTTGTGTGAAAAAAAGCACTTCGCTCCGTGTGTGCGCTGCTGATAGGCTGACAGATTGCACCTCCCCACTGTAAATGCGGGAAAGAGAAAAAAAAATGGAGATCTTCATTGTTCCTGCAGAGATCCATCCCCTGCCCCTCCCCCCACCCCGCTGTACACTCAAACTGCGTATTAACATTAATTTTCATCATTACTGAGAAAAAATCCAGTTATGATTTTGGTGCACGAACAGTTATCGAACATAACCTCGAACAGCCGAATTTTTCTCAAATTGTTCGTGTTCGCCGAACGGCTCGAACACCGCCCAAAACAGCTCGAATTTGAGATTGGCGAACAGTTCAAGTAGAACAACGCTCATCTCTAGTGTTGACAACAGAACAAAGCTTTAAGTAGCTATAAACAGGTACAGATATGATAAGATATGTATATTCCTGATGCCACAAAGCCTAAGTGTCTCTGTGCAGCATCAGCAGGCTGCTTCTCCTCTCATGCACAGACACAGGAAACTGAACACAGTCACATGGGCTTTTCTGTGTCTGAGCCTCTGGGAGTTTTTTTTTTTTAACTTTATAGACAATGCACAAACCTAGCAATAGAACATTTACATACACAGGAATGGAGTTGTTGCACTAAACATATTCCAACACTAATACAGTCGTTGTCAGTCAGAGATCAGTGTTCCCAATGGAGCACAGTCGGGTACTGGCAGTTTTTTACGGCAGAGTTGGTTTCCATCTCCAGACTCCACTGAGTAAGTGGAATATACATGTCATATTGAACATCAGTGTAAGTGGAAGTCTCTCTCTCTCTATCTCTCTCCTTTCCTCTCTCTCTGTCTCGTCTTCCATATATTGAGATTTGCCCAAATTTATTCGCATTATTCAATTTTTTGGTGAAAATTTGGCAAAGTTGGCATATTGAAATTTAAAACGATCCTCTATATTCTTTAATTAAGTTGATGATAATAATATCTTCTCTATAACCTGTGTAAGTAATGGAAGATTCCTTGAAGGCCTTGCAATAGTTATAAAACAGATCATACTTTCTCCTCTTCTAAGTACAATGACTTACTCTTAGCTTTCCTGTAATGCTCAAGAAAACTTCTAATAAAAGGTCTATAGTTTCCTCCTACCGTATTCAAAGAAATGCAAATTGACATTTTGGACTCCTGATGAGTTTCCTTCCATTTCTCCATCTGAAACTTCTTTTCACGCTCTCTAAATGGAGTTTATTATACTTTCCTGTAGTGTTTTCCATCTATTCATAGAAGTTACATAAAAAAAATTACACGAAGGCACAACCGAAGGCTGGTAAAAAGTGAAATAATATCTTTCCTAAGCCTAGACTTATCATTTGAATAACTTTATGTTTCATCTTTATGTTTTTTAGTTCTAAAAGTATTTTTATAAAATGAGCATGCATATACTGTAACTAGAATGTGAATGTAGAACCACCTAGTACACTAATGGTGAGATGTCGATATTTTAACCACGCTCTCCTTTTAGTGGCAGGGAGGGCTCGTAAGTTTCCAGGAGAAATAATTGAGGAATAGCACAATACAAAATGCATTAAAAAGGAGTAATAAATTGGAAGTGAAATAATAAAAAAAAAGGGAATAATCCCATGTAGCTTTAGATGGAGTTACCAACTGGTTGACGTCATGTCATTACTAGGTCATATTATAATTTTGAACTTCTTGTGAAACAGGTAATTGACCTTGAAGAACTCTGTACTCATTGCCCGATAATAAGAATAAAAAATGGCATGTAGCTGGGCTTGTGATGACCAAACATCATCAATAGAAGTTGGTTGAGGGTAAAATGTACAATCATCTGGTGAACAATTGTCCCGACAATGCAACCATACACATTTAAAGGTGCCATATATCTGACAGCTATATCCCCTAGCGGATACAACAATGCTTGACCATGTTGAGCATTTACGGTATGTGATTTCAATGGGTAAAGGGAAGAAAGTCATTGTCAAACATCTCCAGGTGATTTCTTTCCCCTAAGAACATGAGGATCCGGTGTTTACATTTAGACTGCCTTATCCTTTTCCGATGATGTTGGAGAGAGCGGAGAGTGTCACGGGTGTATCAGATGTGACAGACAGTCATTCTGGATCCAGCTGTAGAAGGTCGCTGCGCTTGGCTTTGTAGACACCTTCTTGATCTTTGCATCATCCTTCTCTCACTAGGGCCCAGCGGTGATCTCCGCCTTCTGCTGCTAATTAACACACCCTTGCTTGATATTTAAAAACCCTCAGTGTCTCCAGAAAGTCGATGGTGATAGAAGTATTTTCCTCTGTTCAGGCCTGGAGTTCTAGCAGTTGGCTAGTTTCTTCTTGGAGTTCCTTGGTGGATTGTTGTGATCTCTCTGGTGTCTTCTCAAAGCTAAGTGTATTCCCTTGTCTGTTTGCCTTGCTTGTCTTTAGTCGCAGTGGGGCTGACTAGTGCTCACCCCTTCCCTTCCCTACCTAGGGCCTAGCTCTAGGGTCAGTCAGGGATAAGGTATCCTACTAGGTGATAAATGCGGAACCTATTTAGGGATGATAGGGGAGTCAGGGTGTTATTAGATCTGCCTAGGGGTCTCCACTCTCCCTTTCCCTAGTTGTTGGGCTTCCCCCCTTTTCCCATCATCGTATGCTTGGTCCTTCCCATACCTAGCATGACAGGGAGGCCCCGATACACATCAATTGGTTGTCCAATGATTAACTAATTTTAATGGGGGTCCTTAGTCTATAGTGGCCGATAGAGTAATTCAAACTTGTCATAAACATTCACCACACTGGGCGAAGCACAAAGTGTCTGGGAATATTCTGGGAACATTTTTCTGGAAGATCGTTCGTACTTAGCAATTACTAAATGAAAATGCTAAACATTGTCAACTTCTTTCCAGTCAATGAGTGTCTGTCTGTCATACAGTATGTTGTTAAATTACATCTATTGAACTATCATTGTGGTTGATTGTCCTTTTTGATGATCTTTAATGTGTACTGCCATCTTTACAGAGATACTATTTACCTTTAAAAAAAAATAATAACAGGGTGAGTTAATGGTGACTATGTGCAGATTACGGTAGGTGGCCACCTCCCCTTCCTACGTTTTAAAGCCCTCCTGTTTCTCCCTCTGTAACCCCCCCACATCCCCTTCACTCCTTCCCTTAAGTTTTCACCTCCATTTAACCTCCTCACAACCTTGATTATTGGTCATAGGTCACTGCGGCCATGGCTCTGCCAGGGCTACATTTTCGCTTTAATATTTACACAATATAATAGAGGGGGATATAAAGATATTTGTGCTAACATATAACAGTGAACATTCTGTTGCACCCTGCTTTGGGGTACTACACATACTGTGCCCTTCTCTTTATGGATATATTAAACACTCATTTAACCAATATGACCTTTTTGTTTGTGGGAGAGTTGGGAAGAGATATTTCAAAGTTAAACAATCATTGATCTGAGATCTCATGTATATGGACACCTTTAGCGGACAGTTGGAAATTTCCTTTATGGCATCCAGGTGGATATTTTGCACAATGGTTATTGCTCCCATGCCGGCAGTTTAGCAAATTAATATAGAAAAATAATTCTTCAATGACGTAGATACTTTGTATTACTGACTCCACACCCAGTGTCATTTTGATTTATCAGTGTGAATTTTTTTTATTAATATGTCTCTAAAGTATTGTCACACATTACATGAATGTTGACAAACAACAAGTCCTCCTTAATGGGAATCTGTCAGAACAATCTCCTCCCTTCCAAACATTTTATTCTGTTCTCTGAAAGATAATGTCATCCTCACCTTTACTTATGAACTCTGTTGCTCCCTAACTGAAAAATCACTGGCTTAATTTAAAGGCAAATGAGGTGTAAGTGCTCTTGATGTGACCATAGCACAGCCAAGCTTCTACCTCTCTGGCTCTATTCCCAAACCTTCCTCTGCTTTACTGGCAGCTCAATGGCTGTGTAGTCAAGTCAGTGAGCGGTCAAGGAATATAGCCAAAGTGGCATATAATTGGGAAGTGGCCCAGAGCACTTAAAGGGAATCTGTCACCACATTTGAAATAGCTAAACTATTATCCCCTTTACGACCTAGGACGTATAGATATGTCATAGGTCGCCTCCCCCTGCTTGATGCGGGCTCCGGCGATGAGACCGCATCTTTTCCGGCACATGTCAGCTGATTTCATCAGCTGACATGTGCCCCTAACAGCTGCAGGTCCAATCTAGATACACCCATAGCTGTTGATATGTTACATGTCACTGTCAATCTCCGACAGCGGCATTTAAAATGGCCACGCTGGAAGCGCTTCATTAGACCCGCACATGTACGCCAGATGTAATGGGATATACACCTTCCAAAAGTTCAACTTTTGTGTCGTCAGACCACAGAGTATTCTCCCAAAAAATTCTTGGTGATCATCAAGATGTTTTCTGGCAAAAATGAGACGAGCCTTTATGTTCTTTTTGCTCAGCAGTGGTTTTCGTTTTGGAACGCTGCCATGCATGCCATGTTTGCCAAGTCTCTTTCTTATAATGGAGTCATGAACACTGACTTTATCTGAGGCAAGTGAGGCCTGTAGTTCTTTGGATATTGTTGTGGGGTCTTTTATGACCTGGAACGATGAGTATGAGTGTTATTATTTTACTGGGGAGAAACATGGGGATTGAGAAGAGGTTGTCTGAGTTGTAAATACTGAGCTTCAGATATGATGCTGACATAACTATAAATACCCCAATTAAAAATAGTGCCACATAGACAATTTCCCTTAAAACAATATGTCAAATGGCTCATGACCAGCAAGAAAGAGAATAGCAAGACAGGGAGCTAGGGCATCTGCTCTGCCATGGGACTCAGCTGCATCCTCGTCTTTAGGACACAAAACACTAGTGCTTGATAGGGGTCTGGGACACTAGGCTATAAGTTCAATGTATGTTCCATGGATTACCAGTAGTGATGAGCAAGCACTAAAATGTTCGGGTCGAGCAAATTGGAATACTCGGGTGCTCGACCCGAGCAACGAGCCCAAAGTAAGTCTATGGGAAACTCGAGCTTTTTTCAGGCGGCTCCCCCCGGCGGTCTGCAGAGGGCCTAACAATTGCACAAATCGATGGGAACAGTGCTCAAATGACATGGGAACAGCATGGGGAAGACTCCTGGAAGCATCTCTGACTCCCAGGTCACGTCTGTCAACAACGTGGTCAGAGTATTACACCACTTTTACGGACTCACAATAAAACATACCAAAACGAAACCAAAATGGATTTTCCTGGGAAATATGTTAAAGGACATCCTTTCCATGACATCTACAATATATATAAAGCAAAATAAATAACCAAAAACAAAAATACTCCTCCACACCTTGGGCTATGTTCACACGTAGCGTTTTTGATGCGTATTTGCACTTTTGTCTTGCTTTCAACCAAGACAAATGCATTCACCAGGAAATTTCATTTTAACATTTTACAACCTTATCTGGCCATGTGGTGTGTGACACATCATTAGACACATGCATACAGTAATGAAAAGTCATGGGAAATGCATGGGGAAGACCTCTGGAAACATCTCTGACTCCCAGGTCACTGCTTAAAAGTGTGCCCATCATAAGTGATCCTTGGCGCATGCGAAGATGCCTCCCGCCATGAACCTGTCATTGCAGACTTGCAACAATCACCGTCCACGTCCTTGTCCCACGGCAGAGATCAGTTGTCCCTTCCCCATTCCTTGGAATGCAAGCGCAAGTATACAGGCAGCCAGCCACCCACCCACAGGCTGCAAAGCTATAAGGCCACATTTTTGACAGCTGCTTGCACTTGAAATGTGGCCTTTTAGGCTTGTGGAGGCGGAAGCTTTTCATAACCTCATGCTGATGGCAGCCGGGTGTCCATACTCGGTCCCCAGTCGCCACTATATTTCCCGGTATCGCCTCCGCCTTCCACAAGCACGGGTCCAACAACATTACCCATGCCCTCCCCAGTGCACTTACTGGGAAGGACCGCCTAACCACAAACACGTGGACAGGTGAATGTGGCCAGGGACGGTACGGAGCCAGTCCACAATTTTTTTGCTGACAGTTGTATTTAGCTTGGTGAAAGGACTGTCATAGAGGGAAACCGTATCTACCCTGCGTATCATTTCTCCCACGAAGTCCTCTAATGCAGCTTGTTGCAGAAGCAATGGCAGCCCGTCCAACATCAACTCGCACTTGTCGGTGGTGCTTTGACACACACACATCTTTCTTTGCGCATTTAATTTCTTGAATACAGAGTTGGACAATGGCCTGATCTGTAATGCGGTTTGAGAAATAACATGCATAAGCATGGCGAATCCACTTTAAAAAAAATAGCCAAAGAGTGTCCGGGAACCTTCCCCCACACTTTTCTTAGCCAAGGCTGCTTTTCGGCAGGGTTGGACGGGCCCACCAGAGAACCGGATACTCCTCGGGGGGGCCCTGGCTTCTCCTTCAGGAGAGTTCATAGTGCCGAGGTGAGGCCATGATGATGATAGAGGCCACCATCTACTTAGTTTTCTGTTACTTGGAATGCAAGTGCAAATATGCAGCCAGCCACCCGCCCACCCACAGGCCGCAACAATAAACTGACAGATTTCTGGGCAGCTTTTTGCACTTGAAATATGGCCTTTTAAGCTTGTGGAGGCGGAAGTTTTTCACAACCTCATGCCGGCGGCGGCCGGGTGTCCATACTCGGTCCCCAGCCGCCACTATATTTCCCGGTATCGCCTCCGCCTTCCACAAGCACGGGTCCCACAACATTACCCGTGCCCTCCCCAGTTAACTTACAGGAAGGACCGCTTAACCACAAACACGTGGACAGGTGAATGTGGCCAGGGACGGTACGGAGCCAGTCCGCAACTTTTTTTGCTGACAGTTGTATTTAGCTCGGTGAAAGGACTGGCATAGAGGGAAACCCTTTCTTCCCTGGGTGTCATTTCTCACAGGAAGTCTTGTAAAGCTGCTTTCACTTGAAATGTGGCCTTATAGGCTCATGGAGGCAGAAGCTTTTCACAACCACATGCCTCATGCCTCGTGTCCATACTCGGTCTCCAGCAGTAACTATTTCTCCCGGTGTTGTCTCCGTCTTCTATAAGCGTGGGTCCCTGAACATTACTGCTGGTTCTTTTCTGTGGGAATTTGCTTGCCTTCTACCAGCCTGGAATATTTCCAGCAAACTATGGTATGACGCCATGGTATTAGCACTGCCCCCAGTACCAGTAGCGAAGAAATCCCCAATTTCCTTCTCAGGAATTTTATTTGGTAGACTGAGTGGCTGCCCAAATACATTTTCTCACTAAGGAGCTGAAGATAGAGTGGCAGTAGGTGCAAGTTTCTCCAGCCTGTTAGATATTAGAGGGTGAACGGCAGCACATTGGATCAGTGGTTAGCACTGAAGACTTGCAGCGCTGGGATCCTGGGTTCAAATCCCAGCAAGGACAACATCTGCAAGGACTTTGTATGTTCTCCCCATGTTTGCATGTGTTTCCTCCTCAGTAAAAAAGCAGCCATAGAGTGTCCGGGAACCTTTCCACAAACTTTTCTTAGCCAGGACTGCTTCTTGGCAGGGTTGGACGGTCCCACCAGAGAATCCTCTGGTGTGCCTTGGCTTCTACCTCAGGAGAGTTCATGATAGCGCTAACTGAGCGGGTGAGAAAGGTGAGCCCTCAGAATCAAATTCTCTGGTGGGCACAATGTTTTTCAATCTGAAACAGCTTCTCAGTGGGAGTTGTATTTTACCACAGCCATATTCTTTAGCTCGGTGAAAGGACTGGCATAGAGGGAAATCATATCTACCCCGGCTGTCATTTCTCCGTCACCAGGTTTCGCCCATTGTCACACACGACCATGCCTGGCTGTATGTTCAGCGGCGAGAGCCACAGATCAGGCTGCTGTGTTACAGCTTTCAACAACTCTGCAGAGCTGGGTGGTTTGTCAATTAAGCATTAAGCATGTTATCTTCAGCACAGCCTGTTGCCGCTTGGCCAAGGCAGTGCTGCAGTGCTGTCAGCTTGTGACTGATGTGATCATTTCAGAGATGGAGGAGGAGGTGCATGAGCTGAACAATGTGATTACATTGTTGTTAAATTGGTGACGCTGTTTTTTATACTGAAGAAAGATCCTACTGTTTTGGTTTTTTTACGTTTTTTTTTTAAGACAAATGCATTCACCGGGAAATGTCATTTTAACATTTTACAACCTTATCTGGCAATGTGGTGTGTGACAAATCATCAAACACATCCTGTTTTATTTATGATGGAGGGACTCTGAAAGTCATAAAGCCTATTTTTATAGGGACATCAGACGGCCCTTACTATTCTTGAAAGGCCAGCAGTCGGTTCTAGCTATTCTTAGAGAGCCATCAGCCGGCTATGCTTTGCTGTTCCCATTATTAACAAGTGGGTCTCCTATACTTATATTGCGTATCCAGTGACTGCAAGGGCTGCCAAAAATTTGGACGCAACCCAATACCCCTTTGAAGAGACAGAGGAGGGTCTCAGTAAAAAAAATGTTCCCATTATAAAGGAGCGGGTCTCTTATAGTGGTAATGCCCATGCTGTGACTGCAAGGGCTGCCAAAATTTGGGAAAAACCCCACTAAGAATTTAAAGACATATAGAGCAGGGCCACAGTAAAAAGGTACGACATGTTCCCATTAGAAAGGAGAGGGTCTGCTATACAGTTATAGGGTATGCAGTGAGTCCAACGGCTGACAATTTTAGGAAAAACCCCACTTAGAATTTAAAGACACATGAAGCAGGGCCACAGTAACAAGTACGACATGTTCCCATTAGAAAGGAGAGGGCCTGCCATACAGTTATAGGGTATGCAGTGAGTCCAACGGCTGACAATTTTAGGAAAAACCCCACTAAGAATTTAAAGACACACAGAGCAGGGCCACAGTAACGACAAATTCCTATTAGAAAAGAGAGTCTCCCATAGTGTTGGCCTATGCAGTGAATGCAAGGGCTGCCAAAAAATTTGGAGGCACTTCAATACCCCTTGGAAGAGACGTGGAGGAGAGCCTCATAAAAAAAATGTTCCCATTAGAAAGTAGCGGGCCTCCTATACTTGTAATGCCCATGCACTAAGTGTATGGGCTGACAAACATTTACCCCTGGGTGGTATACATGAACATACTGCATAAAAAAATTTTTTTACGGGCATCATAAACACCCTTTAAAAAAATTAGGTGGGTGTTGCATCACGGACCACGGTCACCCTAGTGATATGGTGGTGGAGGATGAGGAGAAGGAGGAGCACAAGAGCAAATAGACAAAATCAGGAAGTGTATACCCATGTGTGGGTATGAAGAGGTACATGGGAATACACCTCCCAAGAAAAGACACTGGATTGGAGTTTATGTTATGCTGCTATCATACGGTGGTGTTGAGAAGTCTGGCCCAATCCAGCCCTTGTTCATTTTTATAAGAGTCAGCCTGTCAGCATTTTCAGTTAACAGGTGGATGCGCTTATCAGTTAAAATTCCACCAGCGGCACTAAAAACCCGCTCTGATAAAACGCTGGTGGCAGGGCAGGCCAGGACCACCAAGGCATGGAGAGCCAGTTCATTCCACGTATCCAGCTTGGATACCCAATAATTATAAGGCACAGAGGAATCACGGAGGACGTTGGTACGGTCGGCAAGGTACTCCCTCAGCATCTTCCCAAACTTTGCATTCCTTGTGAGAGTACCCCGCGCCTCAGGGCCTGTCCGATGGGAGGGTCTGAGAAAACTCTCCCAGAACTTTGACAGTGTTCCCCTGCCTCTGCTGGATTGAAGTTGTGTCTCTCTCGCCTGTACTCCTTGGTTGTCCAAAGAAGTGTTCCCTCTGCCTACAGCATTTTCAGATGGGAATTTTTTTAATAGTTCCGCAACAAGGGCCTTCTGGTACAGCCCCATTTTTGTAGACCTGTCCGCCTCAGGAATAAGAGATATAAAGTTCTCCTTGTAGCGTGGGTCTAGAAGTGTCACCAACCAGTAATGACTGTCACCTAAAATTTTGAGAACGTGAGGGTCATGGGAAAGGCAGCGTAACATAAACTCAGCCATGCGTGCCAGACTACTAACAGGCAAGACTTCCGTTTCCTCACCAAGAGGATGACTGACCATGCTCTCCTACTCCTCCTCCTCTCTGTCCTCTAGCCATCCACGCTGAACAGACGGTATGACAGCTGTGCAGGTAGTACCGTCTATAGGGCATGAAACTAGCTCCTGTTCTTCCTCATTGTCCCCCAATCCACGTTGGGATGAGATGAGGCTGGGCTGTGTGTAATCACCCTGTATGGTTCCTTGCTCCATCTCATCGTGCTCCGCCTGCAATGCATCCTCTTTGATTGTGAGCAAAGAGCGTTTCAGAAGACAGAGAAGCAGGATGGTGACGCTAATTATGGCATCATCGCTGCTCACCATCTTGGTGGAGTCCTCAAAGTTTTGGAGGATGGTACATATGTCTGACATCCATGTCCACTCCTGAGGTCTTATGTGTGGAGCCTGAACTGAATACCGACGACCTTGTTGATGCTTGTACTCAACAACTGCCCTCTTCTGCCCACAAATCCTTCCCAACATCTCCAGTGTAGAGTTCCAATGCGTGGGGACATCACACAACAGTCTGTGAGCCGGAAGAAGCAAACGCTGCTGAAACACTGCAAGGGTGGCGGAAGCTGTAGCTGACTTTCTAAAATGGGCACACAGGTGGCGTACTTTAACAAGCAGATCTGGCAGCTCCGGGTAGGATTTGAGAAACCGCTAAACCACAAGGTTAAGCACATGGGCCAGGCATGGTACCTGTGTGAGTTCGCCTCGCCTCAGAGCCACCACCACCTGGCTGTAGGTTCAGCGGTGTGAGACACAGATCTGCCTGCTCTTTCAGAGCTGTCCACAACTCTTCAGAATTGTGCGGTTTTTCACCTAAGCATATTAGCTTCAGTACAGCCTGTAGCCGCTTGGCCGAGGCAGTGCTGCAGTGCTTCCAGCTTGTGACTGAAGTGGTCATTTCGGAGAAGGAGGCTGAAGAGGAGGAGGAGGCTGAGGTGCAGGAGCTGTAGACCGTGGAGGCAACCCTGATTGACCTAGGCCCCGCAATCCTTGGCGTCGGGCGTACGTGTTCCGTCCCAAGGTCCGACTGGGTCCCGGCTTCCACTATGTTAACCCAGTGTGTCGTCAGCGAGATGTACCGTTCCTGCCCACAAGCACTTGTCCACGTGTCCGTGGTTAGGTGGACTTTACCGGTAACTTCGTTGTTGAGAGCACCGCTAATGTTTTGGGACATGTGCTTGTGTAATGCGGGGACGGCACACCGGGAGAAATAGTGGCGGCTGGGGACCTAGTACCGAGGGACGGCCGCCGTCATCAGGTTGCAGAATGCTTCCGTCTCCACGAGCCTAAAAGGCAACATTTCGAGCGCAAGCAGTCTTGAAATGTGAGAATTTAGTAGTGTGGCCTGTGGGGCGTTGGCTGCATATTTGCGCTTGCGTTCCAAGGACTGGGGTATGGACAAGTGAACGCTGCGCTGGAACAAGGACATGAACGTGCTTCCTGATGCTGCTACTTAAGAGTGTGCAACGACAGGTGCAGGGCAGGAGGCATCTTCGCATGTACCATGGACAGGGGATTGGCTTGCATGCACAACAGCGGAAGAAGCAATGGTGCCACTTGGAGACACTGTTCCTGGACCCTGGGGTTCGGCCCACAAAGTCGGGTGCTTTGCTGCCATGTGCCTGATCATGCTGGTGGTGGTCAGGCTGGTCATTTTGCCACCCTTGCTGATGCTGGCCTGGCAGGTGTTGCAAATGGCCTTTTTGGGGTTATCGGCAGAGTCTTTAAAAAACAACCAGACTCGGGAAGACCTAACAGTTGTACTGGCAACTTCCTTCGTGTTGGTGTTACGGGGAACGGTTGCCTGCCTTCTGTCTGCGTCCACCACACTGCTTCTTCCTGCCTGTTGGGTTGCTCTGCCTCCCTCCCCCTGTGTGCTGCTGTCCTCACTCTGCATGTCCTCCTGCCAGGTTGGGTCAGTTACTATATCATCCACCACCTCGTCTTCCACTTCCGCACACTGGTCCTCCTCCCGACTTTCTGGCAATTGTGTCTCATTATCGTCCACCTCTTGTGACACTTTCCCACCGTCGCCTTCGTGTGACCGTGGCTGCTCAAATATTTGGGCATCGCTGCACGCAATCTCCTCGTGCCTCACTTCAAGTGGACCGGGCGAGAGGCCCAAATCTATAAATGGAAAAGTGAACAGCTCTTCAGAGTGTCCAAGTGTGGGATCAGTTGTCTCTGGGTACTCGGAATGGTGGGAGGAAGGAGGATCAGGGTGAGGAATATGCGGTCCAGACTCACGGCTACTGAGACTTGACCGTGTGGAAAACAGGGTGGTGGTGGCTAAGTGACTGGAAGCATTATCCGCTATCCAACCAACAACCTTTTGACACTGCTCTGAGTTCAATAGTGGTGTGCTGCGGTCTCCTAGAAATTGGGACAGGAAGGTCAGGTGAGAAGATGTGGGTGTTTGTTGTGGCACAATTTCGGCTTGCCCACGTCCTTGTCCTCGGCCTCTGCATGCACCATTACCATCATGTCCAGTTCCCCGTCCCTTGCCACGTGCCTTGCCCATTTTAAATGGAGGACAGTATCTTCCACGCTCACTACAAATGACTGAGTTTGGAGCGAATTTATATGTGATCCGTGTGACGGAGAAAACACAGTTTTAAATACCTGGCCTGTAGGTAACTATTTTGAACAGCAATCTGGTGTCAATTGCTTCACTGACACACTGAAAAAATTTTTTTAATGGAGGCCAGAAATGGCAGCATTTTCTGAAAAAGTATATGTGATCCGTGTGATGGAGAAAACACAGTTTTAAATGCCTGGCCTGTAGGTAACTGTTTTGAGCAGCAAACCAATGTCAAAAACTTTGCTGACACACTGAAGAATTATTTTAATGGAGGCCAGAAATGGCAGTATTTTCTGAAAACGTATATGTGATCCGTATGACGGAGAAAACACAGTTTTAAATAGCTGGATTTTTAGCGCTGTAATGTGGAAAGGACCTGGCTGTATTCTGCAGTGCCAACAAGCAAATGGCGCAGAAAAACCGTGTTCTTTGGATTGCTTTTTAAGCAAATAATGAGGATTAAGATGCAAAAAAATTATTCCTGGCCCCTGAGACCTGGGCCCTTATATAAAAATATCTAACAGCAGCAGAAGGCAGAACTGGAATGGAGCCTCTTGTCCTATGTGCATTGCAGTCTGCTATATACACCGCCTGCCTATACACCCTGCCTGCCTGATATCTCTGCAGATGGATTAGTCCTCAGAAGGACTGTTTGTTAAGATGGATATGTGTAATGTACGTGTTTTCTGCCTACACTACCTAATACACGATCAAATCTCTCCCTGACACAGCAGCAGCATGGCGGCGCCAGGTCGGATATAGACCTGATGACGCTGTGCGGCCAGCCAATCACTGTAATGCCCACGACCAACATGGCTACGGCATTACAGTGCATGGCAGGCAATCCCTGCATGTTCATTGGCTCTCTAAAGAGCTCCAAACATGCAGGGAGGGGACCCGAGCTCCCACCGAGCAACTCGGAAATACTCGCTGAGCGCCGAGCTTGTCGAGCACCATGATGCTCGGTCGAGTAGTGGCGAGCATGTTCGCTCATCACTAATTACCAGTGTTGCAATGTCATGCAGTAATGTGATCTTCAGTAATGATTGGTGATGTGTTCTTGTACTTCCACCTGATCTGTGAATCTTTAGCAATGTATCAGTCTTGCCTCCATCTCCAGTAAAAAATAGTATCAAGAAAGAGAAGATAACTTTTCACCTATGACAAAATATATTTTACAACCTATCTAATCTAATCATATTTGATAAAATGCAGACTTGCACTTCTATTTTATCAAGTGACCTAAAAAAAGGAATTTCCCAGACAATGGCAACATATTATGAGCTGATGACACATTTTATGTACATTACACCAGTTCATTTCTCAAAAATGGAGATAAATATTAAATTAAAAAAATGGCATACAAGGATTTAGCAAGTATAACATACCATCGCCAAAGTTGGAATAAGGTTTCACTTCTGACGACCATGCCTCTCACAGTCAGCAATATTTTGAATATGAAAAGAGTGGAGGGGTAATTTGTAGTCTCAGGGTCCTAATGAAAAATACTATACGTAACAGGGACCCAATCATTATTCATCAACATAATATTAAAGGAACTTTTGGGCCCCCACTCCGGTTCCATACCCCAGATGTGACATTGACACTACCAGCTGTATTCCCGGAGCAGGACTCAGGGTGGTCAGTTCACCCTGCCAGCCACATTTTGAAAGCGGTTGCCTCTCATGAGACAACCCCATTGCCAACAACCAGTAATATACAGTATAAGAAAGGGACTTTTCACATTGGTATAATATATACAATAACTCCATCCTAAGGCTATGATCACCCCAGCATATTTTCTCTTATCCGGAACAATTGGTTCAATTATACTAATTAGTGTTGAGCGAGCACTAAAATGCTCGGGTGCTCGAAGCTCGGGCCGAGCTGGCCATGATACTCGGGTGCTCGACCCGAGCAACGAGCCCAATGTTAGTCTATGGGAGACCCGAGCATTTTTGTGGCGGCTTCCCCGGCAGTCTTTTAAAAGCCTAACAAGTGCCCAAAACGATAGTGACAGTGCTCAAATGACATGGGGACAGCATGGGGATCGCCCCAGGAAGCATTTCTGACCCCCAGGTCACTACTGTCAACAACGTGGTCAGAGGTATTAAGCCACTTTTAAGGGCTCACAATAAAACGTTCAAAAACAAAACTGAAACTGCTTTCCTGTGAAATATGTTAAGGAAGTTCCTTTCCAGGGTAAAGACTTGTGTATAAGGTAAAATAAACAAAAAAAAAATACTCCTCCAACCTGTGTGACACATGCATACAGTGCTGAAAAGACATGGGAACAGCATGGGGAAGACCCCTGGAAGCATCTCTGACACCCAGGTCACTGCCTAAAAGTGTGCCCATCAGAAGTGATCCTTGCCGCATCAGAAGATGCAGACTTGCAGCTATCCCCGTGCAAGTCATTGTCCCAGGGCAGTGTTCAATTGTACCTCCCCCATTCCTTGCAATGCAAGCACAAATATGTAGCCAACCACCCACCCCCAGGCTGCAATACCATACTGCTTGCTTGCACTTGAAATTGGGCCTTTTAGGCATGTGGAGGCGGAATCTGGCCACTACGTCATGGCTGTGTTGGCGGCCTGGTATCCTTACTCAGTCCCCAGCCGCCCAGCGGCCGGGTGTCCACACTCGGTCCCCAGCCACCAGGGGGCGGCCGGGTGTCCCTACTCGGTCCCCAGCCGCCCTGCGGCCGGGTGTCCACACACGGTCCCCAGCCGCCTGGGGGCAGCCGGGTGTCCATAAACGGTCCCCAGCCACCCCTATTTCTCCTGTCAACTTCCCCCCACACACTTTTCTTAGCCCGGCCTGCTTTAGGGTAGCATTGGACGAGCCCACCAGAGAACCAGACTCCTCCGGTGGGCCCTGGCTTCTCCATCAGGGGAGTAGAGAGTGCCAAGGTGAGGAGCATGATGATGATGATAGAAGTTAGCATCTGCTTTGTTTTCTTTTAGTGCAAGCGTAAGTGTGCAGCCTGCCACCCACCCACCCCCAGGCTGCAATGCCATACTGCTAGCTTGCACTTGAAATGGGGCTTTTTAGTTTGGAGGAGGCCGAAGCTGGCCACTACCTCATGGCTGCTTCGGCAGCGAGGTATCCATACTCAGTCCCCAGCCGCCCCTATTTGTCCCGGTGTGCCTTATACATAAGATTAAGCGCGCATACCAAAACATTACCTGTGCCCTCCCCAGTGCATTTAGTGGGAAGGACAGCCTATTCCGCTGTAGTGTCTGCATGCCAAACCCCTGTTCATGGTACATGCGAAGATGCCTCCCACCCTGCACCTGTCATTGCAGACTTGCAACTATCCCCGTTCAAGTCCTTGTCCCAGGGCAGTGTTCAATTGTACCTCTCTCATTCCTTGCAATGCAAGCGCAAGTATGCAGCCTGCCACCCACCCACCCCCAGATTGCAATACCATACTGCTTGCACTTGAAATTGGGCCTTTTAGGCATGTGGAGGCGGAATCTGGCCACCACGTCATGGCTGCGTTGGCGGCCTGGTATCCATACTCAGTGCCCAGCTGCCTGGGAGCAGCCGGGTGTCCATAAACGGTCCCCAGCCGCCCCTATTTCTCCTGTCAACTTCCCCCCACACACTTTTCTTAGCCCGGCCTGCTTTAGGGCAGCATTGGACGAGCCCACGAGAGAACCAGACTCCTCCGGTGGGCCCTGGCTTCTCCATCCGGGGAGTTGAGAGTGCCAAGGTGAGGAGCATGATGATGATGATAGAAGTTAGCATCTGCTTTGTTTTCTTGGAATGCAAGTGCATGTATGTAGTAGCAGCTAGGCCTGAGGTGGTCAGCGTTTTGGCGCATATCCTACCTCCTCCGAGGATTGTTGGATGTTTTCCTGCTACTATCCAAGTTCTATGACTCCCGTTAAAACAAAGCTTCAGGTGATAAATGATGGATGAGGTAGTGGAAAAGGAGAAAGAGCAGGAGGAACAGGGACCATTCACATCAATATCAGGGCAGTCAACCACATATGCCTTGTAGGATATGTTTCTGTAACAAAAGGAGCGGTTCGGCTACACAGTTATAGGGCATACAGTGAGTGCAATGCCTACCAAAAAATTTTGGCACTCCAATGCCCCTTGGAAATGACATGGAGGTCAGAGGGCCTTAACTAAACCGATTTTTCCATTTATAGCAACTGGGTCTCCTGTACACTGTTGGCCTAAGCAGTGAATGGAAGGCTTTCCAAAAATTATGAGGAACTGCAATGCCCCTTGAAACAGACGTGGATTACAGCATACTAAAAACCTTCTACCCATTTTTGGGGAGTGGGTCTCCCTTAGTTTTCACCTTTGCATTGAAAAGCAAAAGCTGACTAAAATTAGGAGGAAATGCAATGCCCGTTGGAAGAGTCGTGGAGGTTAGAGGTAATTAAAAACAACATTTCAGTGCCCTTTGGAAGAGCTGTGGAGTTCAGAGTGGTTTAACAAGACACTTTTAATGCCCCTCAGAAGAGACGTGGAGGTCCCAGTAGCTTAACAAGACGCTTTTAATGCCCCTCGGAAAAGTGGTGGAGGTCACAGTAGCTTAACAAGACGCTTTTAATGCCCTTCAGAAGAGACGTGGAGGTCCCAGTAGGTTAACAAGACGGTTTTAATGCCCCTTGGAAAAGTGGTGGAGGTCACAGTAGCTTAACAAGACGCTTTTAAAGCCCCTTGGAAGAGACGTGGAGGTCCCAGTAGCTTAACAAGATGGTTTTAATGCCCCTTGGAAAAGTGGTGGAGGTTCCAGTAGCTTAACAAGATGGTTTGAATGCCCCTTGGAAGAGACGTGGAAGTCACAGTAGCTTAACAAGACGGTTTTAATGCCCCTCGGAAAAGTGGTGGAGGTCGCAGTAGCTTAACAAGACGGTTTTAATGCCCCTTACAAGAACCATACAGTACAGCATCTTAAAAACATTATTCCCATTAATGGGGAGTGGGTCTCCCATAGTATTTGCTTATGCCTTCCAAGCAAAAGCTGCCAAAAATTAGGACGGAGGAACTTGCAATGTCCCTTACAAGAGCCATGCAGTACAGCATATTACAAACATTATTCCCATTATTGGGGAGTGGGTCTCCCATAGTATTTGCTTATGCCTTCCAAGCAAAAGCTGACAAAAATAAGGACGGAGGAACTTTCAATAATGGCAACACGGACCACGGTCACCCTGGTGGTATAGTGGTGGTGGAGGCTGAGGATAAGGAGAAGAACATAAAACAGCCGAAATGAGGAAGCGTATACCCATGTGTGGGTGTGAAGCGGTGCATGTGAATACACCTCCCGAAATAACACAGTGGATTTGACTTTATGTTACTCTGCTGCCCAATCCAGCCCTTGTTCATTTTGATAAGGGTCAGCTTGTCAGCATTGTCAGTTGACAGGCGAGTGCGCTTATCAGTTATAATTCCCCCAGCGGCACTAAAAACACGCTCCGATAACATGCTAGCAGCAGGGCAGGCCAGGACCTCCAAGGCGTACAGAGCGAGTTCATTCCAAGTGTCCAGCTTGGGTACCCAATAATTAAAAGGCACAGAGGAATCACGGAGGACGCTGGTACGGTCGGCAAGGTACTCCTCTCCATCTTTTGAAACTTTCCACTCCTTGTGAGAGTACCCTGCGCCTCAGGGTCTGTCCGAAGGGAGGGTCTGAGAAAACTGTCCCAAAACGTTGACAGTGTTCCCCTGCCTCTGCTGGATTGGAGTTGCGTCTTTCTTGCATGTACGCCTTGGTTGGGCAACGAACTGTGACCTCTGCCGCTAGCGTGTTCAGATGGGAATTTTTTTAACAGTTCTGCAGCAAGGGCCTTCTGGTACAGCCCCATTTTTGTAGACCTCTCTACAAAAATGGGGCTGTCTAAAAAACGGGGGTCTAAAAGTGTCACCAACCAGTAATGACTGTCACCCAACATTTTGACAACGTGAGGGTCACGGTTAAGGCAGCGTAACATAAAGTCAGCCATGCGTGCCAGACTGGTAACAGGCAAGACTTCCGTGTCCTCACCAAGATGACGACTGACCATGCTCTCCTCCTCCTCCTCCTCCCCCTTGTCCTCAGGCCACCCACGCTGAACCGACGGTATGACAGTTGTACAGGTACTACCGTCTACAGCGCATGATACAAGCTCCTGTTCTTCCTCCTCCTCCTCCTCCTCCTCTCCCTCATTGTCCCCCAATGCACATTAGGATGAGATGAGGCTGGACTGTGTGTAATCGACCGCTATGGCTCCTTGATCCATCTCATCATACTCTGGCTGCAATGCCTCCTCTTTAATTCTCTGCAGAGAGCGTTGCAAAAGACAGACAAGTGGAATGCTGACGCTAATGATAGCGTCATCGCCACTCACCATCTTGGTGGACTCCTCAAAGTTTGTCAAGATGGTACATATGTCAGACATCCAGGTCCACTCCTGAGGTCTTATGTGTGGAGTCTGACCTGAATATTGACTGCCTTGTTGCAGCTGGTACTCCACAACTGTTCTCTTCTGCTCACAAAATCCTTTGCAACATATGGAGGGTAGAGTTCCAACGTGTGGGGACATCATACACCAGTCGGTGTGACGGAAGCTGCAAACGCTGCTGCAACACAGCAAGGGCGGCGGAAGCTGTGGCCGACTTGCGAAAATGAGCTTTGACGAGCAGATCTGGCAACTCGGGGTACGATTTAAGAAACCGCTGAACCACGAGGTTAAGCACATGAGCCAGGCATGGTACGTGTGTGCTCTCGCCTCGCCTCAGAGCCGCCACCAGGTTACGGCCATTGTCACACACGACCATGCCTGGATGTAGGTTCAGCGGTCTCAGCCTCAGATCTGCCTGCTCTTTCACAGCTGTCCACAACTCACAAGCAGTGTGAGGTTTCTCACCTAAGCTTATGAGTTTCAGCACAGCCTGTTGCCGCTTGGCGGAGGCAGTACTGCAGTGCTTCCAGCTTGTAACTGATGAGGTGATATCTGAGATGGAGGCTGAACATGAGGAGGAGGAGGAGGATGCGTAGGAGCTGTACACTGTGGGGGCAACTCTGACTGACATAGGGCTCGCAATCCTCGGTGTGGTGAGGATGTGTTCCGTCCCAAGGTCCGACTGGGTCCCGGCTTCCACTATGTTTACCCAGTGTGCCGTCAGGGAGATGTACCGTCCCTGGCCACAAGCACTTGTCCACGTGTCCATTGTCAGGTGGATTCTCCCAGTAACTGCGTTGTTGAGGGCACGGCAGATGTTTTGGGACACGTGCTTGTGTAGTGCGGGGATGGCACACTGGGCAAAATAGTGTCGGCTGGGGACCGAGTACCAAGGGACGGCCATAAGGTTGCGGAAGGATTCCGTCTCCACCAGCCTAAAAGGCAACATTTCCAACGCAAGCAGTCGTGAAATGTGCGAATTTAGGATTGTGGCCTGTGGGTCGTTAGCTGCGAATTTCCGCTTTCGTTCAAAGGTCTGGGATATGGACAAGTGAACGCTGCGGTGGGACGTACACATGGACGTTGATGCTGTTTCTTGAGAAACTGCCATAACAAGTGAAGACTGAGAGGAAGGGGCATCTGTGCATGCAGTATGGACAGGGGATTGCCTTGCACACACAACAGGGGGTTCTATTGCACGCACAACAGCGGAAGAAGCAGTGGTGACACCCGCTGACACTGGTCGTGGACCCTGGGGTTCGCCCCACAATGTCGGGTGCTTTGCTCCCATGTGCCTGATCATGCTGGTGGTGGTCAGGCTGGTAGTTTTGTCACCCCTGCTAATGCTGGCATGGCAGGTGGTACAAATGGCCTTTTTGGGGTTATCAGCAGAGTATTTAAAAAAATTCCAGACTCTGGAAGACCTACAGGTTGTACTGGCAATGTCCCTCGTGTTGGTGTTACGGGGAACTGTTGCCTGCCTTCTGTGTGCGGCCACCACACTGCTTCTTCCTGCCTGTTGGGGTGCTCTGCCTCCCTCACCCTGTGTGCTGCTGGCCTCGCTCTGCATGTCCTCCTGCCATGTTGGGTCAGTTACTAGATCATCCACCACCTCCTCCTCTTCCACTTGCGCACCACGATCCTCCTCCTCACTTCCTGGCAATTGTGTCTCGTCATCGTCCACCTCTTGTGACAAATTGCCAGCGTCGACTTCCTGTGGCCGTGGCTGTTCAAATATTTGGGCATCGCTTCATGGGATCTCCTCTTCCACCACTTCAAGCGGAGCAGGCGAGGGGCACAAATCTGGAAATGGACCAGTGAACAGCTCTTCAGAGTGTCCAAGTGTGGGATCAGTTGCAGCCTGACGACACTCGGCATGGTGGGAGGAAGGAGCATCTGGGTGAGGAGGAGTATGTGGTCGAGACTCACGGCTACTAAGATTTGACCATGTGGAAGACATACCGGAGGTGGTGGTGCCCAGGTAACTGGAAGTATTATCTGCTATCCAATTAATAAGCTGTTCACACTGATCAGTTCGCAATACTGGTGTTGTTCTGTGCTTCCCTAGTAATTCGGTCAAGAAGTGGGAGCGAGAAGATGTGGTTGTTGGTTGTGGCACATTTTCACCTTGGCCACGGCCCCGTCCTCTGCACGCACCATCACCAGATCGTCCAGTTCCACGTCCCTTGCCACGCGCCTTGCCCATTGTAAAGGAAGTAAAATAGCTTACACTCCCACTATCAATGGAAAAAGGGTAATAAAAAGTAGATTAGAACCGTGGAAGAGGAAAACCACAGTTCTATTTCTCTGGCCTACACCCGACTCTTTTAAACAATCTGAACAATCAGGGAGAAACTATTACTGTTTTTCTTTACGGAAAAAATAACAAAAGCTGGATAATAGAGATTTTTTACCATGGAACGGCAAAACCACAGTTATAATTTACTGGTGTATACCAGACTTTTTTAAATATATATATTTGCGGCTGAACAGTGAGTGACACACTCAAACTGTTTTTTTTTTAGATACAAATGGCCCAAAAGTGGATAATACAGAGGTTTGAACCGTGGAACTGCAAAACCACACTTCTGTTTCTCTGGCCTACACCAGACTATTTTCAACAGATATACTGTATTTGTGTCTGAAAAATCAGGGAGACACTATTTTTTTTTTGGGGGGGGGTACCAAAAGGTTAATAAGACGGGTATTTGTACAGTGTGAAGAAGGGGAAAAAAAGAGGATTTAGATGAAAAAAAAACGATTTTTCCTGGCCCCCGAGACCTGGAGCTAAGTCCAGCAATTTCAGCAACTGGAGCACACAGGACTGTAATGCAGCGTTTGCTGGTATAACCACTGCGTCTCCTATACAGCCTGCCTGCCTGGTATCTGGGATGGATATTAGTCCTGAGAAGGACTTTTTGTTTGATCTGGCAGCCTTTGCAGATCCTACACTAACTATTTCGCAGTATATATCTCTCCCTAAATCAGCAGCGCTGTCACTACTCTGTCTGATCCCAGCCGTCTGTGTCCAAGATGGCGGCGCCCGGTTTTAAATACTCGAGGTGATGCTGTGCGGCCAGCCAATCAATGTAATGCCCACAACCAACATGGCTGCGGCATTATAGTGACTGGCTGGCAATCCCTGCATGTTCATAGGCTCTGTAAAGAGCGCCAAATATGCAGGGCGGAGAACCGAGCTCCCGCCCGAGTAACCCGGAAATGCTCGGTGCTCGCCGAACATCCCGAGTAGCGTGATGCTCGGGTGAGTACCGAGCAGTGTCGAGCATACTCGCTCAACACTATGTAACACAGCAGCCTGATCTGTGGCTCTCACCACTGAACATACAGCCAGGCATGGTCGTGTGTGACAATGGGCGGAACCTGGCGACGGAGAAATGACAACCGAAGTAGATATGGTTTCCCTCTATGCCAGTCCTTTCACCGAGCTAAAGAATATGGCTGTGGTGAAATACAACTCCCACTGAGAAGCATTTTCAAACTGAAAAACATTGGGCCCACCAGAGGATTTGATTCTGAGGGCTCACCTTTCTCCCCCGCTCAAGAGCCCCATAGCTGCTGCAAAGTTTGCGCTATCATGAACTCTCCTGATGGAGAAGCCAGGGCCCACCAGTTGATTCTATGGTGGGACCGTTCAAACCTGCCGAGAAGCAGTCTTGGCTAAGAAAAGTGTGTGGGGAGGTTCCCGGACACTCTATGGCCCCTGTTTTACTGAGGTGGAAACCCATGCAAACACAGGGAGAACATATAAAATACCTGCAGATGTTGTCCTTGCTGGGATTTGACCCCAGGATCCCAGCGCTGCAAGGCTTCAGTGCTGGAGAAATTTGCACTTACTGCCACTCTATCTTCAGCTTCTTTGTGAGAAACTAATGTATTTGGACAGCCACTCAGTCTACCAAATTGAATTACTGATAAGGAAATTGGGGATGGCTTCACTACTGGTACTGGGGGCAGTGCTAATACCATGGCGTCGTACCATAGTTCACAGGAAATATTACAGGCTGGTAGGAGGCAAGCAGATTCCCACAGAAAAGTACCAGCAGTAATGTTCAGGGACCCTTGCTTGTGGAAGGCGGAGACGATACCAGGAGAAATAGTGGCGGCTGGGAACCGAGTATGAACACCCGGCCACCGCCGGCATGAGGTTGTGTAGAACTTCCACCTCCGCAAGCCTAAAAGGCCACATTTCAAGTGCAAGCAGCTTTAGAGGACTTCCTGGGAGAAATGACAGCTGGAGTAGATACGGTTTCCCAAGTCCTTTCACCAAGCTAAAGAATATGGCTGTGGAGTGGCTCCGTACCGTCCTTAGCCACATTCACTTGACCACGTGTTTGTGGTTAGGCGGTCCTTTCCAGTAAGTCCACTGGGGAGGGCATGGGTAATGTTGTGGGACCCGGGCTTGTGGAAGGAGGATACGACACCGGGAGAAATAGTGACGGCTGGGGACCAAGTATGGACACCTGGCCGCCGCCATAAGGTTGTGGACAGCTTCCGCCTCCACGAGCCTAAAAGGCCACATTTCAAGTGCAAGCAGCTGTCCAAAAATGTGGCAGTTTACTATTGCAGCCTGTGGATGGGTGGCTGGCTGCATACTTGCACTTGCATTCCAAGGAATGGGGTAGGGATAACTGAAAGTTGTGGTGGGACAAGGAAGTGGAAGGTGATTCTTGCAAGTCTGAGAAAAATAGAAAATGCAGCAAGACCTTAAGATTCTTTCAGATCCTATAAGATTTAGGAACTGATACATCAAAATTTTTAGGACACTTTACTTGTGTTAAACACTTTAAAAAATTGTAGCAAATTGTGAGGCTTTTGGCGTTTTCACATCAGTCCTGGTCAGCTTCTCCAAAATGAATGGAGCTGGGGCTGGACGGAGCATGGCAATGCCCAGCCACCTAATTCATGAACAAAAGTGGCGTACCTTACACCAGAAATCTTACTTAAGCCCCCAACCAGTATTATTCTGGTGAGGAGCACAGAGGCACACATCACATATAAGATGCGCCTGATTCTTCTCAGTTTTTTTTGTCATATGTGAAATAACGGACCTTTGTTTTTTTTTGTGTGCTGCATCCATTTTTGGAGAGTCTCTCAGTTTTTTGGAGCGTCCCTCAGTTTTTACAATCCATGAGTGGTCCATTTCCCTTGGATGAAAAAAAATGATAAAGGCTTTTTAAAGCTTATCTCAACTACTGAGTGAAAAATGGATTGTACTGAAACGACAAATGAATGGCATCAGAGATCTATGCTTTTTTTTCATGGAACCATTCACCTGAACAGGTAAGACTTTTAGTTTGTTATAGATTTCGACTGGGTTCACATCACATTTCAAAACAGAGGTATTCACATTGATAGGGTCCTGGTATTTTAAGAAACGCCTTATCGCGGCTACTAGGTACTAGTGTTGAGCCACCCCCGTAGTGTTCGAGTTCGGTTCGGTTCGTCGAACACCCGTGTGTTCGCCGAACTGTTCGTCGTACTGTTCGTCGAACACCTTCGAACACCGTTAAAACCAATGGCAGGCAAACAAAAACACATAGAAACACATAGAAAACACCTTCAAAGGTGTCCAAAAGCTGACAAACTGCTCAGAAGACATAACTAACACATGGAAAAGTAACAAGTACATATAGTCATGCGAAAATAAAAGAGGTGGAGGAGTAAAAGGAGGGGGAGACACAGATATAGGCATGTCATGCCCTTCTAAAATCCAAAAAGTGAGAAGCCGACAGGGCCAGTCCGCTCCTGCCCGTGCCACCTCCGTGTCGCCAGGTTTGTGCCAGAGCCGCGGTGAACCCTGACGGCCAGCCCCCCTCTCCCAATACTGGTGCCTGTCCGCTGGTGGGTCAAGCGAGCCCCCCTGTGGTGGAGGCAGCTCTAAGCTTTTTAATTTAAATTGTCTCTCTAATTTGAATGAATACACTTTAAATCCATTTACAAGGATCTATTGGAGGGCAAGTCTCATGCCAGCAGCCGCGGTAATTCCAGCTCCAGTAGCGTCCACTAAAGCTGCTGCAGTTAAAAAGCTTTTATAAGGATCGAGCTCGGCTGTCCACCGCAAGGCATCCTACTGCCAGTCCCAGCCCCTATGCCTTGGGGTGCCTCCTGATGCTCTTCACTAAGTATCCCATGGTCCCGAAGCATTTCCTTTGAAAAAATTAAGTGTCTAAACTACAGGTGGTGTAGCTTGCTTAACAGCCGGGATAATCCGCTGACTAGCAGACACTGCTACTAGGCACAAAGTATTTCCTGGGCTAGATGCAGTTAAAAATTTGTAATTAGATACTCTCGTTGGATGCTGAGAAAGCATTCCATAGAGTCTCCTGGCACGCCATATATGATTCTCTTAAAAAGCTTGGGGTAGGGGTCTAGGAGACCCTTTTATAGCCAAAATCACAGCCCTGTATCGCAATACGTCACCTAGGCTGAAGATAAATGGAACTGTAGCACCCTGAGGGCTCGGTTGCTACAGACGTATTGCACCTCACCCAGAGGTGTGATATCTCACTCTCAGGTAAGGATGGAGTGTGGATCAGGACCCGACACCTGCATGCATTACACCACATTGCCGTGGGGCAGGGCGACCAATATGCCCCTGAGATGGGCACGACAGTCCCTGTCCCTGGCTGGAGTGGGGGGAGGGAACACTGAGGAAGGGGAACCCTGTAGTGCAGGAGCAGGGAGGAAGCAGTTCCTGGGTACATTGAGAAGGGAGTATAAAAGGTGGGCACCATCTTAGTTCAGTGCAGAGAAGTCTGAGCAGAAGTGGCAGGGAGCAGGGGCTCTGCATGAGCTCTGCTCCGGAGGCGGGCCTAGTAACAGAGGCCCAGGCCTGGAAGAGGGAGAAGGAAGGAAGAGGAGCGGAGAAGGCTCCAGGAACGAGGAATGAAGGGATCCCAGGGGTGCGGACGGGCGAGTCGCCACCGCACGCCCGAATCCACCTGCGTGGAGGGGTCAGGCCAAAGGGGGAGACCGGTCCCCGAACTAGTGGAGGCAGGAAACGACCCTCAGCTAGAAACCGGAGGCTCTGACATTTTATGTGGCGCAGCCCCTCGCTACACCCGCTAGGAAGGCACCACATAGGGTCAGGGAAACTGGCGCCAAGTTTACCAAGAGGAGGCCCGAGGCAGCCGGACAGAAGTGTTGGTAAGAAAGGCCAGACAAAGGACACACAAAGGGGGTCCTGTGAAGTGCTCCAAAGTTATCTGGGAGTTGTCTGAGCCCCTCACCTGGTGAGCACAGTACGACGTGGGCAGCCGTTACCTGCAGACGTGGTCTGGATAATAAGAACTGTGAGTAAAGGCCCTGGACTGCATCACTGACTCCGTGTCGTTACTGCTGCTGCCCTGCACCATCACCCCCATCCTCCGCATACACTGCCCTGAGGCTATACTCCTCCCGTGGGGAGTTATGCTACGCTCTGCTGCACCCACAACACCAGCCTCAGCGGTCTGCCCTGTAGCGGCGGTTCACTCTGACCGCAATCCACGGGTGGCGTAGTCGGACATTTAAACATCAAAACCACATAAATAGTTCCGCCACTGGTTTGACCGCCCTGAGCCACGGAACCGGGTCGCCGCCACGAAGACTACAACCACCAGCATCCACCAAAAAGGGTCCGGCTCCGGGTGTCCCCAGGCCCAGGGGGTGCGTCAGAACATTTTCATCACCTTTCACAATCACCAATGGGACAAGGCAGGGATGTCCTCTGTCCCCTCTCTTATACATCCTAGTGACGGAGCACCTGCTCTCATCAATTCGCCATAACCCCAATATTAGGTGGATTGAGGTGGGAGGCACCGAGTACAAGTGCTCTCTATTTGCTGATGATGTCCTAGTATATATCACTCAATCACATATATCCATCCCTGCTGTTATGGCTGAAATAGATCACTTTGTTACATGGTAAAATTTTAAAATCAATGCAGCGAAGTCTGAGGCCCTCGATGTCTCCCTCCCCAAATCCATATAGGATTCCATCCAGTCCAACTTTCCCTTTGCCTGGCCCTCACAGGGTATCAAATACTTAGGAATTCCTATTCATAGAGACCTCTCCCATCTATGTTATCTTAATTTTGGGCCCTTTATTGAACAATTCCATACAGACCACGGTTGGCAAGTTAGAACTGTAAGATTCACTACGTGAACCACTGGTGTTTTGTGGAAAATCACATGTACACTGCGTTCCAAATTATTATGCAAAAAGTGTTTAGGAGTGATAAGGGAAGAATTTGCTTGTTTGTCAGTTAATCTCATTGATGGTGATGTGTGTCAGGGCTCTTTATATCACTGTAAGCAATTGCAGACACCTGTGCTAATTAGTTTGGCAGGTGTGTCCAATGAAAGGCAAGACTACTTAAGAAGGCTCTCTCACATTATTAAGCAGCCTACATTTTCTGCCAAAATGGGAAAGAAAAAGGATGTGTCGGCTGCTGAGAAGCAACAAATTGTGGAGTGTTTAGGTCAAGGCATGACTACAATCAACATTGTGCGATGATCAGGATGAAGTGTCTTGGCAATCAAGAAGTATGTAGCTGATTCACAGTACACACGTGTGCGTGCTGATAAGGGCAAATTGAGGACTCTTTCCTACAGGCAATTACGTCAGGTTGAAAGAGCAGCGGCAAAAAAGCCTTGTCATAGCAGCAGACAAGTTTTTGAAGCTGCTTGTGCCTCCAACGTCCCCCGAACAACAAGATGCAGGGTCCTTCAGAGGTTTGCAGCTGTGCATACGCCATCCTGTCGACCTCCTCTATCCACTTCACACAAGCAGAAACGGCTCCAGTGGGCCAAACATTACATGAAGACTGATTTCAAAACTGTTTTGTTCACGGATGAGTGCCGTGCAGCGCTCGATGGTCCAGATGGATGGAGTGGAGGATGGCTGGTTGATGGACACCCCACGCAAACACGGCTACAGCGCCAACAAGGAGGAGGTGGAGTAATGTTTTGGGCTGGAATCATGGGGAGAGAGATTGTCGGCCCCTTTAGGATCCCTGAAGGCGCTAAAGATGAACTCCATAATGTATGTGGATTTTCTCAAACAGCACTTCCTGCCATGGTTCAAGAAGAAGAACCGTGTATTTCACAGCAAGATCATTTTTCTGCATGATAATGCACCATCTCATGCTGCACATAAAACATCTGCATCTCTGGCTGATATGGGCATAAAAGGGGACAAACTTATGGTGTGACCCCCATGCTCCCCTGACCTCTACCCCATTCAGAACCTTTGGAGCATCATTAAAAGGAGTGTCTATGATGGCGGGAGGCAGTTCACATCTAAGCAACAGCTCTGGGAGGGTATTCTGTCCTCATGCAAAACAATTGAAGCAGAAACCATCCAAAACCTGACAAATTCAATGGACGAGAGAGTTCAGAAGCTCCTTTCGAACAAGGGGTCCTATGTGAAAATGTAACATCACCTAGAATAAAGTTTTGAGTTGAAAACTGTTTGATTTCAGTTTCTAACAACCTGCTAATGCTTATAATTTCAAAAATGACCATTTTTTTGGTCTTTATTAAAATGAAAAGGTTGATCGAAAAGTTTGGGGGATCTAAGAGTGTGGCAACCCAGTAGTCATGATTACTTCGAATTCTGACAATATGAGGGTCATGCTGCAGGTAGTGCAGCAAGAAGGCACTTATGTGTCTTGCGCATCTCGGAGCCCCAAAATTATTTTCCGGGCTAGATGCAGCTAAAAATTATTTTTAATTTTAAATCTGGTGGAGCTTATTATAGATGGCCTAATAGGATCAGTGCTGCACACTGCTACAAAGCCCAAATTATTTTCCAGTCAAGATACAGATAAACATGATTAGTAATTTGAAAGCTTAAAACGGTTGGTAGGGTGATTTTAACCAATCATCAAGCTTTTACTCTCCCCAGGATGACACAGGGGTAGAAAAGTCGTTTCGGATCCATGATTTGTTCATCTTTATGAACGTGAGTCTGTCTACATTATCAGTGGAGAGCCGCGTGCGCTTATCTGTCAGCACACCACCAGCAGCGCTGAACACACGTTCAGACAGAACGCTGGCTGCGGGGCATGACAAGATCTCCAAGGCGTAAGTGGCTTGCTCCGGCCATTTATCCAGATTGGAAGCCCAAAAAGAGCAAGGGTCCAGTGACACAGTCGTGGCTTCAATGTTTACTTGGAGATACTCCTGTACCATCGTCTCTAGGCGTTGACTATGTGTCAGACTTCTTGTCTCCTGTGGCCTTGCAAAGGATGGGCTAAAAAAGTGGTGAAATGATTCCGCAAAATTGATGTTACCAGCAGATACTGTGGTTCTGTTACGGTTTGAGTGCTGAACACTTGACGGTCCCACGGTTGGCAAGTTGGAACTGTGAGATTCACTACGTGCACCACTGGTGTTTTGTGGAAAAGCACATGTAAGATTCTGCAACAGTCTCTGCTGATACTCCTGCATGCGTGCATCCCTTTCTATGGCAGGAATAATTTCGGCAAATTTACTTTTGTACCGGGGATCTAACAGTGTGGCAACCCAGTAGTCAGGATTATTTCTAATTCTCACAATTCGACGGTCATGTTGCAGGTAGTGCAGCAAGAAGGCACTCATGTGTGTTGCGCATCCAGGAGCACCAAGTCCCTGTTGTGTTGGTGGCGAGGTAACAATCATGCTTCCTTCCTCTGTCCTCTCCCCCCAACCTCGCACAACAGAAATGTGATCAAGGTCTCCCTCATCTGATGAGTCTTCCATCAGTTCGTCCTCCACTTCTTCCTGGGCTCCTGCACCTTCCTCACTAGTTTGGCTGCTACCATGCGCCCTGGTAAAACCATCTCCCCCACCCTCACATGCCTGCCGCCTTGGTGCTGCCGACCGTCTGGACCTTGCAGATGTTAGCCTTTCCGCATACAACTCCTCCTCCTCTACATCCTCCACCTCCTCTTCTGCCACCACCTGACTCCGAATTCTGTTTAACATGTGCTCCAGCATGTAAATCACCGGAATAGTCATGCTGATAATGGCATCATCAGCACTAAACATCTTCGTCGCCATTTCAAAACTGTGCAGAAGGGTGCATAGGTCCCTGATCTGAGACCACTCCTCCAGCGTGATTTGCCCCACCTCTGGATCTCGTTGGCCCAGGCTATACGTCAGAACGTATTGCACCAGGGCTTGTCGGTGCTGCCACAGTCGCTGCAACATGTGCAGAGTTGAATTCCACCGGGTAGGCACATCGCATTTTAGCCGGTGAAGTGGCAGGCCCAACGACTTCTGTAGAGAAGTAAGTCGCTGAGCTGCGGGATGCGAACGGCGGAAGTGAGCACACAGCGACCGTGCCCTCTGCAGAAGGCCATCTAGTCTGGGATAGTGGGCTAAAAATTGCTGGACAACCAGGTTCAACACGTGAGCCATACAAGGCACGTGTGTGACATTGCCCCGGCGAAGGGCCGCACCCAGGTTTGCAGCATTGTCGCACACGGCCTTCCCTGGTTTCAGGTCCAGTGGAGACAGCCATTCATGAAATTGGTTCTCCAGAGCTGACCACAACTCCTCAGCTGTGTGACTCACATTTCCCAGACATTTCAAAGTAAAAACCGCCTGATGACGTTGAGCCCTACTGCCAGCATAGTAAGGAGGTGTGCAGGATCCCTTCTGCGCAGTTAGAAAGCTTGTGGCATGACCAGACAGGCTTTGGGTGCAGGTGGAAGACCGAGAGGAGGTTGAGGAGGCAGAACCAGTGGAGGAACTTTGACATAAAGAGGATTGACGCACAACTCGTGGGGACGGCAAGACTTGGACAGCAGCCCCTTGTCCTGCTGTCACCATAGTTACCCAGTGCCCAGTCAGCGACATGTAACGCCCCTGTCCATGCCTACTCGTCCAAGTGTCTGTGGTGAAATGCACCCTGTCACACACAGAGTTTCTCAAAGAAGCGGTGATGTTGTGTGCGACATGCTGGTGGAGCGCAGGCACACCTTTCTTTGAGAAGTAGTGCCGACTGGGCATCTGGTACTGGGGCACTGCGACGGACATAAGGTTTCGAAAATCCTCTGTGTCCACCAGGCGGAAAGGCAGCATTTCTGTAGCCAAGAGCTTGCAGATGGTGAAATTCAACCTCTTAGCTTTCTCATGGCTAGGAGGAAGTGGTCTTTTACTTGTCCACATCTGAGGGACCGAGGGCTGGCTATTGTGCTTAGACGGGGTTGATAAGGGTGTCCCCGGCAAACTGCCGGTCTGTGAGGAAGATGCAGGCGGACATGTTAGGTTGCCTTGATCCAAAGGTGGTGCTATCGATGTCGGACAGCGCTCAACACCAGCTGGTGTTACCACCTCCAAAGAAAATGATGACCTGCCAATCACGCTGGCTGTTGTGGGTAAAGAGGTGGCAGGTCTGCGCCCCAAAACAGGTGTGACTGCTGTCCCCCCAGTCACAGAGGATGAAGAGGCCGCGGATGCACAAGATATGGCAGACGGCGGTTGGCCCGGCCGGCTAGGCCGCATTGTAGCACACTGAGCTTCCCACTGCAACTTATGCTTCATGTCCATGTGCCGGTTCATGCATGAAGTACTCAAACTATGTATTTTTTGGCCTCTACTTAGCTTTTGCTGACAAATGTTACAGATAACACGAGTTGGGTCATCTTTATCGATCTGAAAAAATGCCCAGGCTATGCAAGGCTTAGCACCCATGCGACCTGAAGAGCCACCACGACTTGTGGTGAGAGGCAGAGTTGTGTTTGAGGATGCAGTTGTTGACGTGCTTCCAGTACTACGTCTCTGTCCAGGAAGGCGCAACCTGACCTCGACGTCACTAGCATCTTCCTCCACCTCCTCTGCTGACCTCATCTCTTGGCTGACTGTGGGTTGACAGTAAGTGGGATCTCCAACCTCATCATCATCACCCTGTGTGTTATCACACCCGTCGTCCTCAGAGCCAACCTGTTCCTGCCCTGACAAAAAACTAAAGTTGTCGCTCCAATCAGGTATTTGAGTCTCATCATCGTCTTCCTCATTGTCTCCACCAACAGGAGTTACAGTTTGGGAATGAGGGTCTACATTATGGTCAGAACCTTCTGCGTCTGGTCCTGGATCCGACTCATAAAGATTCTGGGCATCAGTGCAGATCATTTCCTCGTCTGGATTCACAGAAGTGCTGGAGTCGACCTCTGATTCCCAGGCTATAGTATGAGTAAACAGCTCTGCAGACTCAACCATCTGTTCTACCTCATACTCAGACGGGCAGCTGGAGATTTGGGAGCTGTGAGGAAGCAAGTGCGATTTGGGTGACACCTTTGAGGACTGGAGTATTTGTGATGTTGAAGTTGATGTGGAGGAGAGCCCACTTAAAGGAGCACTTGATATCCGTTGAAGCACCTGCTGTTTTTGTGCCTCATCTGGAATTTGTAGCGATTGGCGTGGCCGTAAGAAAGGGATCTTATCACATTGTCCGCTAAAAGAAGTAGACATTTTAGTTTGGCTGGAAGATGGTCTTTCTTCTGCAGATGCTACTGTTGCTTTAACACCTACCCCACGGACACAACCTTTTTTCCCCTTCCCAACACGCCTATTCCCCTTTCCACCAGCAGCAGGCCTTTTTCCACTCATTTTGGTGGTTAACTAATTCACAACTCTGGAGTTGTTTGCACAAAAAAACAATGGATGGTAACCAAGCAGAGCTGAGTGGCCAAACTGTGGTATTAGGCCAAAACTATTGGCTGGGTTAGATGCAGAAAAAAATTATATTCAATTTGCAACCTGATGGAGGTCAGTATAGATGGACTAATACAACAAGTCCCACACACAGCTAGAAGCCCAATATTTTTTCAGAGGTAGATGCAGAAAAAAATATATTCAGTTTGCAACCTGATGGAGGTCTGTATAGATGGATTAATAGAACAAGACCCACACACAGCTAGAAGCCCAATATTTTTTCAGAGGTAGATGCAGAAAAAAATATATTCAGTTTGCAACCTGATGGAGGTCAGTATAGATGGACTAATACAACAAGTCCCACACACAGCTAGAAGCCCAAATATTTTTTCAGAGGTACTGTAGATGCAGATAAAAATTATTTTTAATTTGCAACCTGATGGAGGTCAGTATAGATGGACTAACAGAGAAAGTCCCACACACTGCTAGAAGGCCAAATATTTTTTCAGAGCTAGATGCATACAAAAAATTATTTTGAATTTGCAACCTGATGGAGGTCAGTATAGATGGACTAATAGAGAAAGTCCGACACACTACTAGAAGGCCAAATATTTTTTCAGAGCTAGATGCAGAAAAAAATTATATTCAGTTTGCAACCTGATGGAGGTCAGTATAGATGGATTAATAGAACAAGACCCACACACAGCTAGAAGCCCAATATTTTTTCAGAGGTAGATGCAGAAAAAAATATATTCAGTTTGCAACCTGATGGAGGTCAGTATAGATGGACTAACAGAGAAAGTCCCACACACTACTAGAAGGCCAAATATTTTTTCAGAGCTAGATGCAGAAAAAAATTATATTCAGTTTGCAACCTGATGGAGGTCTGTATAGATGGATTAATAGAACAAGACCCACACACAGCTAGAAGCCCAATATTTTTTCAGAGGTAGATGCAGAAAAAAATATATTCAGTTTGCAACCTGATGGAGGTCAGTATAGGTGGACTAATAGAACAAGTCCCACACACTGCTAGAAGGCCAAATATTTTTTCAGAGCTAGATGCAGAAAAAAATTAGATTCAGTTTGCAACCTGATGGAGGTCAGTATAGATGGACTAATAGAATGATTCTATGCCCAAAAGATTTTACTTCACTAGGTGCAGTAAAAAAATTGGTATTCTATACACAGGTGGTATATCTTGCAACACAGATAGGCTACTCCACTGACTAACACACTCTGCAATAGGCCAAAAAGGATTAGCTTTGCTAGATTCAGCCAAATGCTGTGAAAAAAACTTGCACAGCACTGGCACAGACCTGCCTGGCAAAAACTGATAGGAACTGATGTAACCTAGTCCTGAAAAGGACTCCAATTACAATTAGTCTTTACTCCCACAATCTATCTATTTAAGAGCACAGACCTCCCTGATAAAAGTCGTAGGAAATGCTGTAACCTAGTCCTTAAAAGGACTGCAATCACAACTATTCCCTACTCCCAAGCTATCTGTATATTTGTGCGAAAATTGGCTTGAAATTAACAAGGTATAGCGCACACAGCAACAGCGGTGCCGTCTAACACGCAGCTGCAGCAGTGAGAAAATGGTGGCGACGGGGAAAATGGCTTGGTCTTATAGGGCAAGGACATGTGACATACACTGCCAATGACACATGCCCTTGCTTGTGTGAAAAAAAGCACTTCGCTCCGTGTGTGCGCTGCTGATAGGCTGACAGATTGCACCTCCCCACTGTAAATGCGGGAAAGAGAAAAAAAAATGGAGATCTTCATTATTCCTGCAGAGATCCATCCCCTGCCCCTCCCCCCGCCCCGCTGTACACTCAAACTGCGTATTAACATTAATTTTCATCATTACTGAGAAAAAATCCAGTTATGATTTTGGTGCACGAACAGTTATCGAACATAACCTCGAACAGCCGAATTTTTCTCAAATCGTTCGTGTTCGCCGAATGGCTCGAACACCGCCCAAAACAGCTCGAATTTGAGATTGGCGAACAGTTCGAGTAGAACAACGCTCATCTCTACTAGGTACACATGAATTGACCATCTTATGCGCTAAGATTTATAATTTATTTAATTTATTTCTCTTTTCTACAGCAGTAATGCTATTCATATTTCATATATTTCATGTTCGCATACTTGGCGTTACAGTATGCTGCTTTGTTTGTTAGTTGTATATGGAGGTAGCTGCTCCTAGTAAGCACCTGTTCGCACCTATTTCTTGTTTTGGAAGTGCTGGTCAGTTTTTTCTGTTTCTATGTATAAGCTTTGACTGAGCACTCCGCCTCTATGCTGCAGGTGGTTTTAATTACAGCAGGATCTTATTATCCCACACATAAGCAGACTGGTGTCTCTTAGAGAGGTATTCACATTGATAGGGTCCTGGTATTTTGAGAAATACCTTATTGCGGCTACCAGGTACACATGAATTGGCCAATTTATGCGCTAAGATTTTTCATTTATTTCTCTTTTCTACAGCAGTAATGCTATTCAAATGTAATATATTTCATGTTTGCATACTTAGCGTTACAGAGTGCTGCTTTATTTGTTAGGTACACATCACATTTCAGACTGACGTTTGTGCCTCAGTTGTGGGTTTTTTCTGGATGTGCAAAAAGCAAATTCACATGTGCCCCAAATGGACCCGAAGACTTCAGTTATTAGAGTCCACATCCAAGTTTGGACATCATTTGGGCTTTTTCAGCCACATCTGTTTTTGAAGTCAGAAGAAATAGCGGAATTTACTGAGTTTTTCATGGGTTCAGAAAGAACCCACAATGGAGTCATGAACATGTGGCCAAAATATGATGTGAACCTTGCCATAGATTAAAGGGCTTTAAAACTTGTCGATTTCCAAAATTTAAGAGTGAGATTAAGCAGGGTTTATGGAACTCTTAGGCTGCGTGCCCACTATGCATTTTTCAAGCGTTTTTGCTGCGGAATTTCCGCAGCGTAAATGTTTGTAAAACGCTTGGTAATCCGTACCCCATGATCCCCAATGAAAATCTGCATGTTCTGTGCCCATGCTGCGGAATTTTCCACAGCGAATTTTCCTTGTGGAAAAATTCACAACATGTCCATTATATATGCGGATTTGAGGTCCCAAAGCATTTGAAAAACGCAAGTCAAATCAGCATGTAAAAACGCTGCAAAAACGTGTCAAAAGCGCGTGTAAAATCCGCAAGCATTTTTACTGCCAAGAACATGCAGAAATGTTCTGCTTCAATTCTGCATCGTGGGCACAGCCTTAAAAAGAGAGAGTTCAGATTGTGTTGGTCCCACACTCTTTAAAATTTGATGGCGAGAACCAAAACTGTCTGGAAGAAATAAGACTGTGAGTTCAAATGTCAAAAAAAGGGAAAGCCTGGCACTTTAATGTCAGGAGCCAGTTTGTTATGCAGATCCCGTTCTCCTGTGTCTGGCACTGGTGTCCCATAGTTTTATTAAGTGCACCGTCCAGTATTGCAAAGTTGTCACAAGTTGTCCACCCCTGGATGAGCACTTCTGTTTTTCACATTGAAGAGAGAAAGTTCTGCTCTTCATTTTTGCAGTCATTCTGTGAAAACAGGATTTCTTGCCTTGTTTGTTTCATTCATGACCCAACCCAGTTTCCAGAAGCTACACATGAATGCACATAGAGAAAAAGATCTCCTCATAAATAACAGTTAGACACCAGATTGCTAAACCCCCAGGAGAGGATTTCTGTAAACATATCCTATTTCAGCTCCACCCTGCTTACCGCAGAGTCACAAACACAAGATTCACTATGTTCTGCTCAGCCTTTACTCAGAAATTACTGTTATAGGTGTGCATGGATTCCAGGCTGAAAACCGAGCTCTTCACTCTATAAATAACTCATGGCACTTGTCCCAGTTTTCATGACGTCATTTTCTCAACTGTACAAGTTCTAATAAAATAAAAAATATTACTTGGTGCTGACTCCAATAATAGGTCACAAAATCTACAAGAGTCTAGAACAATACTGCGACGAGTATGATATTGTGCACTTTCATAGCTGCCTGAAAGATTTGCAGGATCCTGATCCAGGGGCCATGTCACTAGACTGTAGCCATTTAACCAGAGCCCTGAGAACTTCCTCTCTACTATCTGAAAGATACAATGTTTTTGACTAATCATTTATTACCTATGATAATTGTCACCATAATATTTTGAATAAAATTTGACAAATCTGTCCTCCAGGCTGGAAAATTATTTCCAGGAGCCTGTTCCAACGTTGGTTGTCCGTGGCCAGCACTGTGAACCTCCTCCAACCTTCTGGAATCCCTGGAGCCTCTTTGAATAATAGGTCCTTTGCGACATCAGAATTGCACAACATCAGACCAAGCCTACAAATCAAAAAAAGCACCGGTATGCCAGCAGCTAAGAAGAGGTTCACAAGGCTTTGGTTTGGTGGCCATAGTCTACAGACATCGCTGCTGAACCAGGGTCCTGGGAATCTTTTTTCTTCAACAGGCTGATAGTATTTGGATGGCAGATTTGCCACATTTTTTTTTAAAGTAACAAGGCAGCAATTATCATAGGTAGTCAAAAAATAAAGGCCCCGATTCATCAAGACTGGTTTTGTTAGCACCAGTCTTAATGACGGTGGCATGGTGGAATCATAAGAGCCTAATTTATTAAGAGGTTTGTCTTTAAGGTGCCATATAACTCCCCACAAATTTTGCTCTAGTCAACGTTTAGAATGAGCTTTCTTTATGGAGTAAGGTACTCCACAACTCGCCATAAATTAGACAAGCGAGCATGACCATGCACTGTCCCGCCTCTGTCTCCTCCTAGCTCTGCCCATTTTGGTAGAGCTGGCCAAAACTGGTGTGAAAATACCAAAATGTAATTCAAAAATTTGGCTACTTTTTGAAGTATTTTACACCAGATTTAAGATGTAAACTCTTTGATGAATCAAGGAATGTACAGATATTGGAAGATCCATGAGTGTTACATAGGACCAAAGGTGACACATGCTTAGGAGCTAGAAAAATGGGTGGTGACACAATAAAGGAGTCTGTAGGGGTCTATATGTCATATATTGTGCCATGCCATATTAGGCTACATTATCATTTCTGTTTGCACATTCTGTTAAGAGGAACAGTCACAGGGAATTCATGTACAAAATGGATATGTTGCATTACTGATACAAACGGAAGCAGAGGATCCCGAGGTCCTCCTGGGTAGAGATGAGCGTTGTTCTACTCGAACTGTTCGCCAATCTCAAATTCGAGCTGTTTTGGGCGGTGTTCGAGCCGTTCGGCGAACACGAACGATTTGAGAAAAATTCGGCTGTTCGAGGTTATGTTCGATAACTGTTCGTGCACCAAAATCATAACTGGATTTTTTCTCAGTAATGATGAAAATTAATGTTAATACGCAGTTTGAGTGTACAGCAGGGTGGGGGGAGGGGCAGGGGATGGATCTCTGCAGGAATAATGAAGATCTCCATTTTTTTTTCTCTTTCCCGCATTTACAGTGGGGAGGTGCAATCTGTCAGCCTATCAGCAGCGCACACACGGAGCGAAGTGCTTTTTTCACACAAGCAAGGGCATGTGTCATTGGCAGTGTATGTCACATGTCCTTGCCCTATAAGACCAAGCCATTTTCCCCGTCGCCACCATTTTCTCACTGCTGCAGCTGCGTGTTAGACGGCATCGCTGTTGCTGTGTGCGCTATACCTTGTTAATTTCAAGCCAATTTTTGCACAAATCTACAGATAGCTTGGGAGTAGGGAATAGTTGTGATTGCAGTCCTTTTAAGGACTAGGTTACAGCATTTCCTACGACTTTTATCAGGCAGGTCTGTGCTCTTAAATAGATAGATTGTGGGAGTAAAGACTAATTGTAATTGCAGTCCTTTTCAGGACTAGGTTACATCAGTTCCTATCAGTTTTTGCCAGGCAGGTCTGTGCCAGTGCTGTGCAAGTTTTTTTCACAGCATTTGGCTGAATCTAGCAAAGCTAATCCTTTTTGGCCTATTGCAGAGTGTGTTAGTCAGTGGAGTAGCCTTTCTGTGTTGCAAGATATACCACCTGTGTATAGAATACCAATTTTTTTACTGCACCTAGTGAAGTAAAATCTTTTGGGCATAGCATCATTCTATTAGTCCATCTATACTGACCTCCATCAGGTTGCAAATTGAATATAAATTTTTTCTGCATCTAGCTCTGAAAAAATATTTGGCCTTCTAGCAGTGTGTGGGACTTTCTCTATTAGTCCATCTATACTGACCTCCATCAGGTTGCAAATTAAAAATAATTTTTATCTGCATCCAGCTCTGAAAAAATATTTGGCCTTCTAGCAGTGTGTGGGACTTTCTCTATTAGTCCATCTATACTGACCTCCATCAGGTTGCAAATTAAAAATAATTTTTTGTCTGCATCTAGCTCTGAAAAAATATTTGGCCTTCTAGCAGTGTGTGGGACTTTCTCTATTAGTCCATCTATACTGACCTCCATCAGGTTGCAAACTGAATATATTTTTTTTCTGCATCTACCTCTGAAAAAATATTGGGCTTCTAGCTGTGTGTGGGACTTGTTCTATTAATCCATCTATACAGACCTCCATCAGGTTGCAAACTGAATATAATTTTTTTCTGCATCTACCTCTGAAAAAATATTTCGGCTTCTAGCTGTGTGTGGGACTTGTTCTATTAGTCCATCTATACAGACCTCCATCAGGTTGCAAACTGAAAATAATTTTTTGTCTGCATCTAGCTCTGAAAAAATATTTGGCCTTCTAGCAGTGTGTGGGACTTTCTCTATTAGTCCATCTATACTGACCTCCATCAGGTTGCAAATTAAAAATAATTTTTATCTGCATCCAGCTCTGAAAAAATATTTGGCCTTCTAGCAGTGTGTGGGACTTTCTCTATTAGTCCATCTATACTGACCTCCATCAGGTTGCAAATTAAAAATAATTTTTTGTCTGCATCTAGCTCTGAAAAAATATTTGGCCTTCTAGCAGTGTGTGGGACTTTCTCTATTAGTCCATCTATACTGACCTCCATCAGGTTGCAAACTGAATATATTTTTTTTCTGCATCTACCTCTGAAAAAATATTTGGGCTTCTAGCTGTGTGTGGGACTTTCTCTATTAGTCCATCTATACGGACCTCCATCAGGTTGCAAATTGAATATAATTTTTTTCTGCATCTAACCCAGCCAATAGTTTTGGCCTAATACCACAGTTTGGCCACTCAGCTCTGCTCGGTTCCCATCCATTGTTTTTTTGTGCAAACAACTCCAGAGTTGTGAATTAGTTAATCACCAAAATGAGTGGAAAAAGGCCTGCTGCTGGTGGAAAAAATAGGCGTGTTGGGAAGGGGAAAAAAGGTTGTGTCCGTGGGGTAGGTGTTAAAGCAACAGTAACATCTGCAGAAGAAAGACCATCTTCCAGCCAAACTAAAATGTCTACTTCTTTTAGCGGACAATGTGATAAGATCCCTTTCTTACGGCCACGCCAATCGCTACAAATTCCAGATGAGGCACAAAAACAGCAGGTGCTTCAACGGATATCAAGTGCTCCTTTAAGTGGGCTCTCCTCCACATCAACTTCAACATCACAAATACTCCAGTCCTCAAAGGTGTCACCCAATCGCACTTGCTTCCTCACAGCTCCCAAATCTCCAGCTGCCCGTCTGAGTATGAGGTAGAACAGATGGTTGAGTCTGCAGAGCTGTTTACTCATACTATAGCCTGGGAATCAGAGGTTGACTCCAGCGCTTCTGTGAATCCAGACGAGGAAATGATCTGCACTGATGCCCAGAATCTTTATGAATCGGATCCAGGACCAGACGCAGAAGGTTCTGACCATAATGTAGACCCTCATTCCCAAACTGTAACTCCTGTTGGTGGAGACAATGAGGAAGACGATGATGAGACTCAAATACCTGATTGGAGCGACAACTTTAGTTTTTTGTCAGGCAGGAACAGGTTGGCTCTGAGGACGACGGGTGTGATAACGCACAGGGTGATGATGATGAGGTTGGAGATCCCACTTACTGTCAACCCACAGTCAGCCAAGAGATGAGGTCAGCAGAGGAGGTGGAGGAAGATGCTAGTGACGACGAGGTCAGGTTGCGCCTTCCTGGACAGAGACGTAGTACTGGAAGCACGTCAACAACTGCATCCTCAAACACAACTCTGCCTCTCACCACAAGTCGTGGTGGCTCTTCAGGTCGCATGGGTGCTAAGCCTTGCATAGCCTGGGCATTTTTTCAGATCGATAAAGATGACCCAACTCGTGTTATCTGTAACATTTGTCAGCAAAAGCTAAGTAGAGGCCAAAAAATACATAGTTTGAGTACTTCATGCATGAACCGGCACATGGACATGAAGCATAAGTTGCAGTGGGAAGCTCAGTGTGCTACAATGCGGCCTAGCCGGCCGGGCCAACCACCGTCTACCATATCTTGTGCATCCGCGGCCTCCTCATCCTCTGTGACTGGGGGGACAGCAGTCACACCTGTTTTGGGGCGCAGACCTGCCACCTCTTTACCCGCAACAGCCAGCGTGATTGGCAGGTCATCATTTTCTTTGGAGGTGGTAACACCAGCTGGTGTTGAGCGCTGTCCGACATCGATAGCACCACCTTTGGATCAAGGCAACCTAACATGTCCGCCTGCATCTTCCTCACAGACCGGCAGTTTGCCGGGGACACCCTTATCAACCCCGTCTAAGCACAATAGCCAGCCCTCGGTCCCTCAGATGTGGACAAGTAAAAGACCATTTCCTCCTAGCCATGAGAAAGCTAAGAGGTTGAATTTCACCATCTGCAAGCTCTTGGCTACAGAAATGCTGCCTTTCCGCCTGGTGGACACAGAGGATTTTCGAGACCTTATGTCCGTCGCAGTGCCCCAGTACCAGATGCCCAGTCGGCACTACTTCTCAAAGAAAGGTGTGCCTGTGCTCCACCAGCATGTCGCACACAACATCACCGCTTCTTTGAGAAATTCTGTGTGTGACAGGGTGCATTTCACCACAGACACTTGGACGAGTAGGCATGGACAGGGGCGTTACATGTCGCTGACTGGGCACTGGGTAACTATGGTGACAGCAGGACAAGGGGCTGCTGTCCAAGTCTTGCCGTCCCCACGAGTTGTGCGTCAATCCTCTTTATGTCAAAGTTCCTCCACTGCTTCTGCCTCCTCAACCTCCTCTCGGTCTTCCACCTGCACCCAAAGCCTGTCTGGTCATGCCACAAGCTTTCTAACTGCGCAGAAGGGATCCTGCACACCTCCTTACTATGCTGGCAGTAGGGCTCAACGTCATCAGGCGGTTTTTACTTTGAAATGTCTGGGAAATGTGAGTCACACAGCTGAGGAGTTGTGGTCAGCTCTGGAGAACCAATTTCATGAATGGTTGTCTCCACTGGACCTGAAACCAGGGAAGGCCGTGTGCGACAATGCTGCAAACCTGGGTGCGGCCCTTCGCCGGGGCAATGTCACACACGTGCCTTGTATGGCTCACGTGTTGAACCTGGTTGTCCAGCAATTTTTAGCCCACTATCCCAGACTAGATGGCCTTCTGCAGAGGGCACGGTCGCTGTGTGCTCACTTCCGCCATTCGCATCCCGCATCTCAGCGACTTACATCTCTACAGAAGTCGTTGGGCCTGCCACTTCACCGGCTAAAATGCGATGTGCCTACCCGGTGGAATTCAACTCTGCACATGTTGCAGCGACTGTGGCAGCACCGACAAGCCCTGGTGCAATACGTTCTGACGTATAGCCTGGGCCAACGAGATCCGGAGGTGGGGCTAATCACGCTGGAGGAGTGGTCTCAGATCAGGGACCTATGCACCCTTCTGCACAGTTTTGAAATGGCGAGAAGATGTTTAGTGCTGACGATGCCATTATCAGCATGACTATTCCGGTGATTTACATGCTGGAGCACATGTTAAACAGAATTCGGAGTCAGGTGGTGGCACAAGAGGAGGTGGAGGAAGTAGAGGAGGAGGAGTTGTATGCGGAAGGGCTAACATCTGCAAGGTCCAGACGGTCGGCAGCACCAAGGCGGCAGGCATGTGAGGGTGGGGGAGATGGTTTTACCAGGGCGCATGGTAGCAGCCAAACTAGTGAGGAAGGTGCAGGAGCCCAGGAAGAAGTGGAGGACGAACTGATGGAAGACTCATCAGATGAGGGAGACCTTGATCACATTTCTGTTGTGCGAGGTTGGGGGGAGAGGACAGAGGAAGGAAGCATGATTGTTACCTCGCCACCAACACAACAGGGACTTGGTGCTCCTGGATGCGCAACACACATGAGTGCCTTCTTGCTGCACTACCTGCAACATGACCCTCGAATTGTGAGAATTAGAAATAATCCTGACTACTGGGTTGCCACACTGTTAGATCCCCGGTACAAAAGTAAATTTGCAGAAATTATTCCTGCCATAGAAAGGGATGCATGCATGCAGAAGTATCAGCAGAGACTGTTGCAGAATCTTACATGTGCTTTTCCACAAAACACCAGTGGTGCACGTAGTGAATCTCACAGTTCCAACTTGCCAACCGTGGGACCGTCAAGTGTTCAGCACTCAAACCGTAACAGAACCACAGTATCTGCTGGTAACATCAATTTTGCGGAATCATTTCACCACTTTTTTAGCCCATCCTTTGCAAGGCCACAGGAGACAAGAAGTCTGACACATAGTCAACGCCTAGAGACGATGGTACAGGAGTATCTCCAAGTAAACATTGAAGCCATGACTGTGTCACTGGACCCTTGCTCTTTTTGGGCTTCCAATCTGGATAAATGGCCGGAGCTAGCCACTTACGCCTTGGAGATCTTGTCATGCCCCGCAGCCAGCGTTCTGTCTGAACGTGTGTTCAGCGCTGCTGGTGGTGTGTTGACAGATAAGCGCACGCGGCTCTCCACTGATAATGTAGACAGACTCACGTTCATAAAGATGAACAAATCATGGATCCGAAACGACTTTTCTACCCCTGTGTCATCCTGGGGAGAGTAAAAGCTTGATGATTGGTTAAAATCACCCTACCAACCGTTTTAAGCTTTCAAATTACTAATCATGTTTATCTGTATCTTGACTGGAAAATAATTTGGGCTTTGTAGCAGTGTGCAGCACTGATCCTATTAGCCCATCTATACTAAGCTCCACCAGATTTAAAATTAATAATAATTTTTAGCTGCATCTAGCCCGGAAAATAATTTTGGGGCTCCGAGATGCGCAAGACACATAAGTGCCTTCTTGCTGCACTACCTGCAACATGACCCTCATATTGTCAGAATTCGAAGTAATCATGACTACTGGGTTGCCACACTCTTAGATCCCCCAAACTTTTCGATCAACCTTTTCATTTTAATAAAGACCAAAAAAATGGTCATTTTTGAAATTATAAGCATTAGCAGGTTATTAGAAACTGAAATCAAACAGTTTTCAACTCAAAACTTTATTCTAGGTGATGTTACATTTTCACATAGGACCCCTTGTTCGAAAGGAGCTTCTGAACTCTCTCGTCCATTGAATTTGTCAGGTTTTGGATGGTTTCTGCTTCAATTGTTTTGCATGAGGACAGAATACCCTCCCAGAGCTGTTGCTTAGATGTGAACTGCCTCCCGCCATCATAGACACTCCTTTTGATGATGCTCCAGAGGTTCTGAATGGGGTAGAGGTCAGGGGAGCATGGGGGTCACACCATAAGTTTGTCCCCTTTTATGCCCATATCAGCCAGAGATGCAGATGTTTTATGTGCAGCATGAGATGGTGCATTATCATGCAAAAAAATGATCTTGCTGTGAAATACATGGTTCTTCTTCTTGAACTATGGCAGGAAGTGCTGTTTGAGAAAATCCACATACATTATGGAGTTCATCTTTAGCGCCTTCAGGGATCCTAAAGGGGCCGACAATCTCTCTCCCCATGATTCCAGCCCAAAACATTACTCCACCTCCTCCTTGTTGGCGCTGTAGCCATGTTTGCGTGGGGTGTCCATCAACCAGCCATCCTCCACTCCATCCATCTGGACCATCGAGCGCTGCACGGCACTCATCCGTGAACAAAACAGTTTTGAAATCAGTCTTCATGTAATGTTTGGCCCACTGGAGCCGTTTCTGCTTGTGTGAAGTGGATAGAGGAGGTCGACAGGATGGCATATGCACAGCTGCAAACCTCTGAAGGACCCTGCATCTTGTTGTTCGGGGGACGTTGGAGGCACCAGCAGCTTCAAAAACTTGTCTGCTGCTATGACAAGGCTTTTTTGCCGCTGCTCTTTTAACCTGACGTAATTGCCTGTAGGAAAGAGTCCTCAATTTGCCCTTATCAGCACGCACACGTGTGTACTGTGAATCAGCTACATACTTCTTGATTGCCAAGACACTTCATCCTGATCATCGCACAATGTTGATTGTAGTCATGCCTTGACCTAAACACTCCACAATTTGTTGCTTCTCAGCAGCCGACACATCCTTTTTCTTTCCCATTTTGGCAGAAAATGTAGGCTGCTTAATAATGTGAGACAGCCTTCTTAAGTAGTCTTGCCTTTCATTGGACACACCTGCCAAACTAATTAGCACAGGTGTCTGCAATTGCTTACAGTGATATAAAGAGCCCTGACACACATCACCATCAATGAGTTTAACTGACAAACAAACAAATTCTTCCCTTATCACTCCTAAACACTTTTTGCATAATAATTTGGAACACCGTGTACATGTGCTTTTCCACAAAACACCAGTGGTTCACGTAGTGAATCTTACAGTTGTAACTTGCCAACCGTGGTCTGTATGGAGTTGTTCAATAAAGGGCCCAAAATTAAGATAACATAGATGGGAGAGGTCTCTATGAATAGGAATTCCTAAGTATTTGATACCCTGTGAGGGCCAGGCAAAGGGAAAGTTGGACTGGATGGAATCCTATATGGATTTGGGGAGGGAGACATCGAGGGCCTCAGACTTCGCTGCATTGATTTTAAAATTTGACCATGTAACAAAGTGATCTATTTCAGCCATAACTGCATGGATGGATATATGTGATTGAGTGATATATACTAGTACATCATCAGCAAATAGAGAGCACTTGTACTCGGTGCCTCCCACCTCAATCCACCTAATATTGGGGTTATGGCGAATTGATGAGAGCAGGTGCTCCGTCACTAGGATGTATAAGAGAGGGGACAGAGGACATCCCTGCCTTGTCCCATTGGTGATTGTGAAAGGTGATGAAAATGTTCTGATGCACCCCCTGGGCCTTGGGACACCCGGAGCCGGACCCTTTTTGGTGGATGCTGGTGGTTGTAGTCTTCGTGGCGGCGACCCGGTTCCGTGGCTCAGGGTGGTCAAACCAGTGGCGGAACTATTTATGTGGTTTTGATGTTTAAATGTCCGACTACGCCACCCCTGGATTGCGGTCAGAGTGAACCGCCGCTGCAGGGCAGACCGCTGAGGCTGGTGTTGTGGGTGCAGCAGAGCGTAGCATAACTCACCACGGGAGGAGTATAGCCTCAGGGCAGTGTATGCGGAGGATGGGGGTGATGGTGCAGGGCAGCAGCAGTAACGACACGGAGTCAGTGATGCAGTCCAGGGCCTTTACTCACAGTTCTTATTATCCAGACCACGTCTGCAGGTAACGGCTGCCCACGTCGTACTGTGCTCACCAGGTGAGGGGCTCAGACAACTCCCAGATAACTTTGGAGCGCTTCACAGGACCCCCTTTGTGTGTCCTTTGTCTGGCCTTTCTTACCAACCCTTCTGTCCGGCTGCCTCGGGCCTCCTCTTGGTAAACTTGGCGCCAGTTTCCCTGACCCTATGTGCTGCCCTCCTAGCGGGTGTAGCGAGGGGCTGCGCCACATAAAATGTCACAGCCTCCGGTTTCTAGCTGAGGGTCGTTTCCTGCCTCCACTAGTTTCGGGGACCGGTCTCCCCCTTTGGCCTGACCCCTCCATGCAGGTGGATTCGGGCGTGCGGTGGCGACTCGCCCGTCCGCACCCCTGGGATCCCTTCGTTCCTCGTTCCTGGAGCCTTCTCCGCTCCTCTTCCTTCCTTCTCCCTCTTCCAGGCCTGGGCCTCTGTTACTAGGCCTGCCTCCGGAGCAGAGCTCATGCAGAGCCCCTGCTCCCTGCCACTTCTGCTCAGACTTCTCTGCACTGAACTAAGATGGTGCCCACCTTTTATACTCCCTTCTCAATGCACCCAGGAACTGCTTCCTCCCTGCTCCTGCACTACAGGGTTCCCCTTCCTCAGTGTTCCCTCCCCCCACTCCAGCCAGGGACAGGGACTGTCGTGCCCATCTCAGGGGCATATTAGTCGCCCTGCCCCACGGCAATGTGGTGTAATGCATGCAGGTGTCGGGTCCTGATCCACACTCCATCCTTACCTGAGAGTGAGATATCACACCTCTGGGTGAGGTGCAATACCTCTGTAGCAACCGAGCCCTCAGGGTGCTACAGTTCCATTTATCTTCAGCCTAGGTGACGTATTGCGATACAGGGCCGTGATTTTGGCTATAAAAGGGTCCCCTAGACCCCTACCCCAAGCTTTTTAAGAGAATCATATATGGCGTGCCAGGAGACTCTATGGAATGCTTTCTCAGCATCCAACGAGAGTATCTAATTACAAATTTTTAGCTGCATCTAGCCCAGGAAATACTTTGTGCCTAGTAGCAGTGTCTGCTAGTCAGCGGATTATCCCGGCTGTTAAGCAAGCTACACCACCTGTAGTTTGGACACTTAATTTTTTCAAAGGAAATGCTTCGGGACCACGGGATACTCAGTGAAGAGCATCAAGAGGCACCCCAAGGCATAGGGGCTGGGACTGGCAGTAGGATGCCTTGCGGTGGACAGCCGAGCTCGATCCTTATAAAAGCTTTTTAACTGCAGCAGCTTTAGTGGACGCTACTGGAGCTGGAATTACGCGGCTGCTGGCATGAGACTTGCCCTCCAATAGATCCTTGTAAATGGATTTAAAGTGTATTCATTCAAATTAGAGAGACAATTTAAATTAAAAAGCTTAGAGCTGCCTCCACCACAGGGGGGCTCGCTCGACCCACCAGCGGACAGGCACCAGTATTGGGAGAGGGGGGCTGGCCGTCAGGGTTCACCGCGGCTCTGGCACAAACCCGGCGACACGGAGGTGGCACGGGCAGGAGCGGACTGAACGTGTCGGCTTCTCACTTTTTGGATTTTAGAAGGGCATGACATGCCTATATCTGTGTCTCCCCCTCCTTTTACTCCTCCACCTCTTTTCTTTTCTCATGATTATATGTACTTGTCACTTTTCCATGTGTTAGTTGTGTCTTCTGAGCAGTTTGTCAGCTTTTGGACACCTTTGAAGGTGTTTTCTATGTGTTTCTATGTGTTTTTGTTTGCCTGCCATTGGTTTTAACGGTGTTCGAAGGTGTCCGACGAACAGTTCAACGAACAGTTCGGCGAACACACGGGTGTTCGACGAACCGAACCGAACTCGAACACTACGGGGGTGGCTCAACACTACTCCTGGGTCATTTTTTAAAAAGAAAGAAAATGATTCACTTTTTCTTCTGTTCTAAAAATACAAGTAAAAAGGGAACCCAGAAGAACCTCATAATGTTCTTGTAAACGAAACAGACAAATAGAAACAGACAAATAGAAACGTGATTGAAGCGTTTTGTGCTGATACAACCCAATAGATGAAGGCATCACTTACTTTGACTTACCCGAGTGACTTATCATAGCATCCCACACGTAGTCATGTACCTATAATATATCCCATAATAAGATCTAAATTGACTACACAGACATATTTTTATCTAATTCTCTTTATTTTGTACCAGTCAATAAAAGCTGCAAAATTGATAGTATGCTGATAAAATGTAATGAGGAGTCCGTGAAAAAAAATCAGATTTACAATTCAGTCACTGAGAATGGTGCAATAATACTTGTTCTGTATACTCCTATTTAAAAGATCTCTCTAATGGTGTCCAGACACTGTCCTCCTTCATATTCATGGGAAAAAGGGAGCAGTCGCTGCCAGACACCTGTCCAGAGGACAAAGGATCAGACATTAGATTCAACATTCCCAAACCATACTTAGTTCTGACATCTGTTGGGGCACATTAGGAAGGTATTCATACACAAAAGAAAGCTGCCCCACCAAAATCATCAGAGTCATATATATGGCCACCCTACATTCATCTGGCCTAAACATTAATGGGAGCACTACCAAATTCACAATAAAGCACTTGCACTGATATTTTATACCATTGTTACACTCACGCCGCTAGGTTCAGATAGGGCGAGACGGGTTTCATGAATTCTTTGGAATCCTGGGGGAACCGTTACTCAGGGCGACCATAGGCTGCAGCTTCTCTCAGGCACACAATAGATTCAATTGCTGACCAGACTTATCTGACAAGAGTCTTTTTCAACAGTTTAACAGTGGAATTTAATCTGAAGCACGGCCAGTGCAATTCAGGGATATTACAGCAATAATCTTCATCACAGTACAGTCTGAGTTTCTTGAGCAACCGGCTCCAGTAACAATACAGTAGTTTCTTCACAAGGCACAGTATTACAGTCTCTTCAGTAGCGTAATTCAGCATAGATTAGATCTATTAGCAAGCACACTTCTAAGCATAAACAACCACAGGCTTTTCCTTCACAAGGACTCAATAGCACACAGCATTCTTTATCCTGCATGGAGATTGAGGGGTGATGGTTTGATGAGGGAGATGATCCCTGCGACACAATTCCTTGCAGTCCTTATCTTCCTGCCCGATGATAGACTTCCTGAACTAACAGTGCATAGTATCTGACCTGTGTTGAGCTTCACCCTGGACTTGAATCCTGTTCTCTTTCCTGCACTTCCGTGAGATACATATCACACACACCACTTCTCCCTTTGGCTGCAGCAAGAATACAATAACAAGTTCCCCACAAGTCCCCTGGGGCTCTGCTAAAACACTCCCTGTCTCCTGTGACTGTGTTAACCATTCTAGTTGCTGGATGCTTCTGGAGCACAACACTTCCTGTCTCCTGTGCTTGTGTTACTTCTAATAGTTGCTGGATGCTTTTGAAGCAATAGCACTACTTCTGCATGTCACACCATCATTGGCTAAAATGAAGCCACAGGGAATTTTATCACTCCTGTGCTGCCTTCATTTACAGTGCATTGTGAAAATATTTGGCCCCCTTGAACTTTTCTACCTTTTGCCACATTTCTGGATTCAAACATAAAGATATAAATTCAAATTTTTTGGGAAGAATAAACAACAAGTGGGACACAATCATGAAGTAGAACGAAATTTATTGGATATTTAAAACTTTTTTAACAAATTAAAAACTGAAAAGTGGGGTGTGCAATATTATTCGGCCCCTTTACTTCCAGTGCAGCACTCACTCCAGAAGTTCAGTGAGGATCTCTGAATGATCCAATGTTGTCCTAAATGACTGGTAATGATAAATAGAATCCACCTGTGTGTAATCAAGTCTCCGTATAAATGCACCTGCTCTGTGATAGTCACAGGGTTCTGTTTCAAGTGCAGAGAGCATCAGGAAGACTAAGGAACACACCAGGCAGGTCCAAGATACTGTTGTGGCGAAGTTTAAAGCCGGATTTGGATACAAAAAGATTTCCCAAGTCTTAAACATCTCAAGGAGCACTGTGCAAGCGATCATATTGAAATGGAAGGAGTATCAGACCACTGCAAATCTACCAAGACCCGGCCGTCCCTCTAAACTTTCTTCTCGAACAAGGAGAAGACTGATCAGAGATGCAGCCAAAAGGCCCATGATCACTCTGGATGAACTGCAGAGATCTACAGCTGAGGTGGGAGAGTCTGTCCATAGGACAACAATCAGTCGTACACTGCACAAATCTGGCCTTTATCGAAGAGTGGCAAGAAGAAAGTAATTTCTCAAAGATATCCATAAAAAGTCTCATTTGAAGTTTGCCACAAGCCACCTGGGTGACACACCAAACATGTGGAATAAGGTGCTCTGGTCAGATGAAACCAAAATCAAACTTTTTGGCCACAATGCAAAACAATATGTTTGGCGTAAAAGCAACACAGCTCATCACCCTCAAAACACCATCCCCACTGTCAAACATGGTGATGGCAGCTTCATGGTTTGGGCCTGCTTTTCATCAGCAGGGGCAGGGAAGATGGTTAAAATTGATGGGAAGATGTACGGAGCCAAATACAGGACCATTCTGGAAGAAAACTTGTTAGAGTCTGCAAAAGACCTGAGACTGGGATGGAGATTTATCTTCCAAGAAGACAATGATCCTAAACATAAAGCAAAATCTACAATGGAATGGTTCAAAAATAAACGTATCCAGGTGTTAGCATGGCCAAGTCAAAGTCCAGACCTGAATCCAATTGAGAATCTATGGAAAGAGCTGAAAACTGCTGTTCATAAACGCCCTCCATCTAATCTCAATGAGCTCAAGCTGTTTTGCAAGGAAGAATGGGCAAGAATTTCAGCCTCTCGATGTGCAAAACTGATAGAGACATACCCCAAGCAACTTGCAGCTGTAATCGCAGGAAAAGGTGGCGCTACAAAGTGTTAACTCAAGAGGGCCGAATAATATTGCACGCCCCACTTTTCAGTTTTTAATTTGTTAAAAAAGTTTAAAATATCCAATAAATTTAGTTCCACTTCACGATTGTGTCCCATTTGTTGTTGATTCTTCCCAAAAAATTAGAATTTTATATCTTTATGTTTGAAGCCAGAAATGTGGCAAAAGGTAGAAAAGTTCAAGGGGCCAAATACTTTCACAATGCATGGTATGTTGCTAGTTGGAATCGCCAGACCAAATTTTAATTTTCCACTTTGCAGCTCATCTAAATCGGGTTCAGCTTCTATTATAGACCTTCTACCATTCCATTATTTTAAAGAGAATGTATCACTAGGTTTTTACTACCTAATCTGAGAGCATCATAATATAGAGACCCTGATTCCATCAATGTGTTGTAACACGGGTACTTTAGATGCAGTGACACAGAAATACAGAGCAGCCAATACGGGGTTAATAAACAGGGGGGGTTCATAAGAACAAGGTCAATCTCCACACAGGGAGCAACAAGGAAAATATGGGGGGAGAAACAAAGGAAATAGCAGGTGAAAGTCTATAACTAACAGTTCACAGTCTGACAAGATGTAGCAGAGCCGAACCGGTTGTAAATGTCAGCTTTTACACTTGACTGACTCTGGCTCCTCACAAGGCAGTCGCCAGCGGATGCAGGTGATGATTTCTTCAGGCTTCCCCGCCCAAACAATGCTCCATCTTCTGGCGGCAGCGGGTGGTCTCCGGTTTTACCCGCTGAGCCCCTCGTCCATAACACGGCACCTCAGCCTCGGCTCCATGGACCCTGCGTCCCTTGTCTCTATAGTCGGGCTTGACTCCTCTGGTCCACTGCACCCAACTCCTGCTCCCAGTACTCGAGCCAGGAGCCTGGACCCTCTCACACTGTTCTCGTGCGCAGGACTCGGCTCCGCTTTCCCGCGCAAAACGTCCTCGTCTCTTCCTCTCTCTAGTCACACCAGGAGTCCCCTGATCACCTGACCTCCCAGCTCTGTCCCTGGACACACCCCCCACTTCCCAGTCACATGACTCCTGTGCTCACAGTCTGTCTCCCCCCTGCAACAGGAGGTACGGCCCCGGCAGTTCCGGATCCCTTGCTCTGAAAGCACTTGCACCCCGGTCTTCCCCCTTACAGTGTCACTTACTGAGCAACATGCTGTAGTTTTGATAAAATCACTGTTTTATCAGTAGGAGATTATCACTAGAAGACAAGTAAGTCTGCCCCCCTGTAGTCCTCCATATTCATGAGCTCTGTATAACACCATCCCCACCACTAATTGGTACTTTCTGCCTTTCTGCACAGTGCACACAAAAACTGCCAGTGGTGTAGGCGGGGTTATACAGAGCTCAGCATTCAGACAACTGGTAGCTCTGGAGCAGATAAAACTGTGATTGTGTAGCACCCTGAGGATTCGGCTGCTACAGGGGTATTACACCTCAAGCCAGAGGTGTGGTATTCCACTCCCGGGTAAGGATGGAGTGTGGAACTGAGCTTAGTAGGCTGCATGCACTACATACATCCCATTTCCGGGGGACAGAACAACGGTACTCCCACCAGTATATGTGCAGGTACGACAGCGTCTGTCCCTGGCTGGAGTGGGAGGGGGGTGGAACATCCCAGTAGTGTAGGGGCAGATAGGGGGAGTAGTCTGGGTAAAGCTAGGAGCCCATTGGGTGCTGGTCACCTGGGTTCACACATAGAGGGAGTATATAAGGTGGGCACCATCTTAGGACAGTGTCTTTGGTCAGAGAGCCTGAGGAGAAGCAGAGCAGAGGAGCTCAGCCAGGAGGGCTGACAGGGAGCTGTGGCTCCGGCTGGGCCCAGCTCCAGAGCAAGGCCTGCAGAGAGAGGAGTAAGAAGGACCCAGAGAGAAAGACAGAGGGAACCCCAAGAACCCAGAAACAGACCAGAAAGGGTGAAGGGTTGGCGAACACGGGTACCGGAACCCGAACTGGTGGAGGCCACTTATCCTCAGCCAGGAACCGGAGGTCGTGGTCAAGATTTGCCACGACCCTCACCAAATCCACCAGAAAGGCACACCAAGCATAGGGTCAGGGAGCCCAGAGGAGGTTTGACCACCAAGAGACCCGAGGGAGCCGGCCAAAGGTGGATCCCTGGTGGGAATGGCCAGAGACAGAGAGGGAGAAGGGAGCTCAGGACCACGCTCCGGAACTGCCTGGGGGTTAGCCGAGTCCAGGACCTGGTGGACGCAGCACGGCTCGGGTGGTCACTCAAGGCCAGAGTGACTGAGAGAACACTTGTGAGTAAAACCCCTGAAACTGCATCTCACGTCTCTGCCTCTCCTTTCTACAACATAACTACACCCATCATCCACACCTGCTGCCCTGAGGCCATACCTCTCCCGTTGGGGGTTATACCATCACTGCTGCACATATACCACCGGCCTCAGCGGACTGCTCTGCAGCGGCGGCTTCAAAGCCGCACTCAACGGGTGGCGTAGTCAATCAAATTAACATCTACTGCCATAGACTGCCGCTTAGTTTGACACCCTGGGCACGGACCGGGTCACCGCCACAAGGACTACTACCCCTATCCAGATCCGGCTCCGGGTAATCCCTTGAACATGGCCCAGGGGGCGCGTCAATTGCATCAAAAACTGCAACAAGCAGCCCAGTAAGTGACATATCACTGAAATTATGGTCTCTGACCCTACATTATGCAGCTCTTGGATGGGGTAGCAAAAACATATTGACAGATTTGCTTTAAAAAATTTGTCATAATGCAATCCTCCTTTCGTACTACAATTAGTGCAGTGTAAATAGCTTGTCCTATGGCTGTTCTGATGTGATTTATTATCACCCAAGGAAAATATTTAAACTCGTAAATCATCACTTCTGACTTTCCTCCATGTGACAGGAGAAGACTATTGTCTACATTAACCTTTGACACAGGTTACATATCAATTTAGTAACATGTAGAATTTATGACATGTTCATATTGATATCAAACCGTGTGAAGGATTCTTCATTCTTAAGTATTTTACTCTGAAATATCAGGACCTGTCGGTCAACAAGCCAAGTTTCAGCACCCACTACGTCAAGACACAGCCCCGTATCAGTTATTACAAGAACAATGCCGAGGGCTACAGTTTCAGCCCTGATCAAAGGTGTGATTCTCTGTGTTTTCTCACTACATTCTTGTAACTGAGAAGAACATATTTTTCTCCAATTCTTTTTCCTGGAAAGGTTTTCTCTAATTACATTTCAATTTCCATTTATTTTTTAGGTATTTTATCTTTGCACTCAGACTAAAAAGTTACTAACACACAATTTCCTTACATTGAATAAAACACATGAATTTTCTATCTATACAAATCAGTGGAACAGCAAATCTAAATGATCTGCATGACAATTTCTGGAGAAAAACATCCAAAAATGCTAAAACATATTACCCCGTGAGCAAATTTCGTGATGGGTCTACACTAGTGATGAGCGAACATGCTCGCCAATACTCGGTACTCGCCCGAGCATCATGGTGCTCGACAAGATCGGCGCTCGGTGAGTATTTCCGGGTTGCTCGGGCAGGAACTCGTATCCCCTTCCTGCATGTTTGGCGCTCTTTAGAGAGCCAATGAACATGCAGGGATTGCCTGCCATGCAGTGTAATTCCGTAGCCATGTTGGTTGTGGGCATTACAGTGATTGGCTGGCCGCACAGCATCATCAGGTCTATATAAGACCTGGTGCCGCTGTGCTCGTCATAGTCACTCCGGATCAGACAGTGTAGGGAGAGCTGCTGCTGCGTCAGGGAGAGATTTAATAGTGTATTAGGTAGTGTAGGGAGAAAAGCCGTACATTACACATATCCATCTTAACAAACAGTCCTTCTGAGGACTAACTAATCCATCTGCAGAGATATCAGGCAGGCAGTGTATATAGGCAGTCAGGCAGGGTATATAGCAGACTGCAGTGCATATAGCACAAGAGGCTCCATTCCAGTTCTGCCTTCTGCTGCTGTTATATTTCTAGAAATAGGCCAAGGTCTCAGGGGCCAGGAATAATTATTTTTGCATCTTAATCCTCATGATTTGCTTAAAAAGCAATCCAGAGAACACCGTTTTTCTGCGCCATTTGCTTGTTGGCACTGCAGAATACAGCCAGGTCCTTTCCATATTACAGCGCTAAAAATCCAGCTATTTAAAACTTTGTTTTCTCCGTCACATGGATCACAAATACGTTTTCAGAAAATACTGCAATTTCTGGCCTCCATTAAAAAAAAATGTCAGTGTGTCAGTGAAGCAATTCACAGCAGTTTGCTGTTCAAACTACTTACCTACAGGCCAGGTATTTAAAACTCTGTTTTCTCCATCAAACGTCTCACATATAAGTTCGCTCCAAACTCAGTCATTTGTAGTGAGCGTGGAAGATACTGTCCTCCATTTAAAATGGGCAAGGCACGTGGCAAGGGACAGGGAACTGGACATGATGGTAATGGTGCATGCAGAGGCCGAGGACAAGGCCGTGGGCAAGCCGAAATTGTGCCACAACAAACACCCACATCTTCTCGCCTGACCTTCCTGTCCCAATTTCTAGGGGACCGCAGCACACCACTATTGAACCAGAACAGTGTCAAAAGGTTGTTGGTTGGATAGCGGATAATGCTTCCAGTCACTTAGCAACCACCACCACCCTGTCTTCCACACGCTCAAGTCTCAGTAGCCGTGAGTCTGGACCGCATATTCCTCACCCTGATCCTCCTTCCTCCCACCATGCCGAGTACCCTGAGACAACTGATCCCACACTTGGACACTCTGAAGAGCTGTTCACTTTTCCATTTTTAGATTCGGGCCTCTCACCCGGTCCACTTGAAGCAGGGCAAGAGGAGATTGCGTGTAGCGATGCCCAAATATTTGAGCAGCCAAGGTCACACGAAGGCGACGGTGGGAAAGTGTCACAAGAGGTGGACGATGATGAGACACAATTGCCAGAAAGTCAGGAGGAGGACCAGGGTGTGGAAGTGGAAGACGAGGTGGTAGACGATATAGTAACTGACCCAACCTGGCAGGAAGACATGCAGAGCGAGGACAGCAGCACACAGGGGAGCGAGGCAGAGCACCCCAAAAGGCAGGAAGAAGCAGTGTGGTGGCCGCAGACAGAAGGCAGGCAACCATTCCCCGTAACACCAACACGAAGGAAGTTGCCAGTACAACTGTTATGTCTTCCCGAGTCTGGTTGTTTTTTAAAGACTCTGCCGATAACTCCAAAAAGGCCATTTGCACCACCTGCCAGGCCATCATCAGCAGGGGTGGCAAAACGACCAGCCTGACCACCACCAGCATGATCAGGCACATGGCAGCAAAGCACCCGACTTTGTGGGCCGAATCAGGAACAGTGTCTGCGGGTGGCACCATTGCTCCTTCCGCTGTTGTGGATGCAAGCCAATCCCCTGTCCATGGTGCATGCAAAGATGCCTCCTGCCCTGCACCTGGCTTTGCACACTCTCAAGTAGCAGCATCAGGAAGCACGTCCATGTCCTTGTCCCAGCGCAGCGTTCAGTTGTCCATACCCCAGTCCTTGGAACGCAAGAGCAAATATGCAGCCAACGCCCCACAGGCCACACTACTAAATTCTCACATTTCACGACTGCTTGCACTCGAAATGTTTCCTTTTAGGCTCGTGGAGACTGAAGCATTCCGCAACCTGATGCCGGCGGCCGTCCCTCGGTACTCTGTCCCCAGCCACCACTATTTCTCCCGGTGTGCCGTCCCCGCATTACACAAGCACGTGTCCCAAAACATTAGCCGTGCTCTCAACAACGCAGTTACCGGTAAAGTCCACCTAACCACCGACACGTGGACAAGTGCTTATGGGCAGGGACGGTACATCTTGCTGACGGCACACTGGGTTAACATAGTGGAAGCCGGGACCCAGTCGGACCTTGGGACGGAACACGTCCTCCCGACGCCAAGGATTGCAGGCCCTAGGTCAATCAGGGTTGCCTCCACGGTCTACAGCTCCTGCACCCCATCCTCCTCAGCCTCCTCCTCCTCTTCAGCCTTCATCTCCGAAATGACCACAACAGTCACAAGCTGGAAGCACTGCAGCACTGCCTCGGCCAAGCGGCAACAGGCTGTGCTGAAGCTAATATGCTTAGGTGAAAAACCGCACAATGTTGAAGAGTCGTGGACAGCTCTGAAAGAGCAGGCAGATCTGTGGCTCACACCGCTGAACCTACAGCCAGGCATGGTCGTGTGTGACAATGGCCAGAACCTCTTGGCGGCTCTGAGGCGAGGCGAGCTCACACACGTACCATGTCTGGCCCATGTGCTTAACCTCGTGGTTCAGCGGTTTCTCAAATCCTACCCGGAGCTGCCGGATCTGCTTGTTAAAGTACGCCGCCTGTGTGCCCATTTTAGAAAGTCAGCTACAGCTTCCGCCGCCCTTGCAGTGTTTCAGCAGCGTTTGCAGGTCCGGCTCACAGACTGGTGTGTGATGTCCCTACGTGTTGGAACTCTACACTGCAGATGTTGGGAAGGATTTGTGAGCAGAAGAGGGCAGTTGTTGACTACCAGCATCAACAAGGCCGTCGGTATTCAGTTCAGACTCCACTCATAAGACCTCAGGAGTGGACATGGATGTCAGACATATGTACCATCCTCCAAAACTTTGAGGACTCCACCAAGATGGTGAGCAGCGATGATGCCATAATTAGCGTCACCATCTCACTTCTCTGTCTTCTGAAACGCTCTCTGCTCACAATCAAAGAGAATGCATTGCAGGCGGAGCACGATGAGATGGAGCAAGGAACCATACAGGGTGATTACAGACAGCCAAGCCTCATCTCATCCCAACATGGATTGGGTGACAATGAGGAGGAGGAAGGACGGGAGCTACTTTTATGCACTATAAACAGTACTACCTGCACAGCTGTCATACCGTCTGTTCAGTGGGGATGGCCAGAGGAGAGAGAGGAGGAGGAGGAGAGCATGGTCAGTCATCCTCTTGGTGAGGACACGAAAGTCTTGCCTGTTAGTAGTCTGGCACGCATGGCTGAGTTTATGTTACGCTGCCTTTCCCATGACCCTCGCGTTCTCAACATTTTGGGTGACAGTCATTACTGGTTGGTGACACTTCTACAGTCATGGCCAAAAGTTTTGAGAATGACACCAAAATTATATTTTCACATGATCAGCTGGACTCTGGTTTTTATTAGTGTTTGTCTGATGTTTATATCACATACAGAAATATAATTGCAATCATATTATGAGTACCAATAGGTTATATTGACAGTTAGAATGAGTTAATGCAGCAAGTCAATATTTGCAGTGTTGCCCCTTCTTCTTCAAGACCTCTGTAATTCTCCCTGGCATGCTCTCAATCAACTTTTGGACCAAATCCTGACTGATAGCAGTCCATTCTTGCATAATCAATGCTTGCATTTTGCCCGAATTTGTTGGTTTTTGTTTGTCCACCCGTTTCTTGATGATTGACCACAAGTTCTCAATGGGATTAAGATCTGGGGAGTTTCCAGGCCATGGACCCAAAACCTCTATGTTTTGTTCCATGAGCCATTTAGTTATCACCTTTGCTTTATGGCAAGGTGCTCCATCATGCTGGAAAAGGCATTGTTGGGTGCCAAACTGCTCTTGGACGGTTGGGAGAAGTTGCTCTTGGAGGACATTCTGGTACCATTCTTTATTCATGGCTGTGTTTTTAGGCAAGACTGTGAGTGAGCCGATTCCCTTGGCTGAGAAGCAACCCCACACATGAATGGTTTCAGGATGCTTTACAGTTGGCATGAGACAAGACTGGTGGTAGCGCTCACCTCTTCTTCTCCGAATAAGCTGTTTTCCAGATGTCCAAAAAAATCGAAAAGGGGATTCATCAGAGAAAATGACTTTGCCCCAGTCCTCAGCAGTCCACTCCCTGTACCTTTTGCAGAATATCAGTCGGTCCCTGATGTTTTTTCTGGAGAGAAGTGGCTTCTTTGCTGCCCTCCTTGAAACCAGCCTTTGCTCAAAGAGTCTCCGCCTCACAGTGCATGCAGAAGCACTCACACCAGCCTGCTGCCATTCCTGAGCAAGTTCGGCACTGCTGGTAGTCCGATCCCGCAGCTGAAACAGTTTTAAGATACGGTCCTGGCGCTTGCTGGTCTTTCTTGGGCGCCCTGGAGCCTTTTTGACAACAATGGAAGCTCTCTCCTTGAAGTTCTTGATGATGCGATAGATTGTTGACTGAGGTGCAATCTTTGTAGCTGCGATACTCTTCCCTGTTAGGCAATTTTTGTGCAGTGCAATGATGGCTGCACGTGTTTCTTTAGAGATAACCATGGTTAACTGAAGAGAAACAATGATACCAAGAACCAGCCTCCTTTTAAAGTGTCCAGTGATGTCATTCTTACTTAATCATGACTGATTGATCGCCAGCCCTGTCCTCATCAACACCCACACCTGTGTTAATAGATCAATCACTAAAACGATGTTAGCTGCTCCTTTTAAGGCAGGACTGCAATGATGTTGAAATGTGTTTTGGGGGTTAAAGTTCATTTTCTGGGCAAATATTGACTTTGCAAGTACAGTAATTGCTGTTAAGCTGATCACTCTTTGATATTCAGGAGTATATGCAAATTGCCATTACAAAAAATGAAGCAGTAAACTTTGGAAAAATTACTATTTGTCTCATTCTCAATATTTTTGGCCATGACTGTAGACCCACGCTAAAGGAGAACTTTATATCTCTTATTCCTGAGGCGAGAGAGACACAACTTCTATCCAGCAGAGGCAGGGGAACACTGTCAAAGTTCTGGGAGAGTTTTCTCAGACCCTCCCATCACACAGGCCCTGAGGAGCTGGGTACTCTCACAAGGAGTGCAAAGTTTGGGAAGATGCCGAGGGAGTACCTTGCCGACCATTCCAACGACCTCCGTGATTCCTCTGTGCCTTATAATTATTGGGTATCCAAGCTGGATACGTGGAATGAACTGGCTCACTATGCCTTGGAGGTCCTGGCCTGCTCTGCCACCAGCGTTTTATCAGAGCGGGTTTTTAGTGCCGCTGGTGGAATTATAACTGATAAGCGCATCCGCCTGTCAACTGAAAATGCTGTCAGGCGGACTCATATAAAAATGAACAAGGGCTGGATTGGACCAGACTTCTCAACACCACCGAGTGATAGCAGCGTAACAATCTCAAATCCAGTGTCTTTTCTTGGGAGGTGTATTCCCATGCACCTTTTCACACCCACACATGAGTATACGCTTCCTGATTTTGTCTATTTGCTCTTGTTCTCCTCCTTCTCCTCATCCTCCACCACCATATCACCAGGGTGACTGTGGTCCGTGATGCAACACCCACATAATTTTTTTTAAAGGGTGTTTATGATGCCCGTGAAAAAAATTTTTTATACAGTATGTTCATGTATACCCCCCAGGGGTAAATATTTGTCAGCCCATACACTTAGTGCATGGGCATTACAAGTATAGGAGGCCCGCTCCTTTCTAATGGGAACATTTTTTTATGAGGCCCTCCTCCACGTCTCTTCCAAGGGGCATTGAAGTGCCTCCAAATTTTTGGCAGCCCTTGCATTTACTGCATAGGCGAACACTATGGGATACTCTTTCCTTTCTAATGGGAATTTGTCGTTACTGTGGCCCTGCTCTGTGTGTCTTTAAATTCTTAGAGGGGTCAGCCGTTGGACTCACTGCATACCCTATAACTGTATAGCAGACCCTCTCCTTTCTAATGGGAACATGTCGTACCTTGTTACTGTGGCCCTGCTCCATGTGTCTTTAAATTCTTAGTGGGGTCAGCCGTTGGACTCACTGCATGGGCATTACCACTATAGGAGACCCGCTCCTTTATAATGGGAACATTTTTTTTACTGAGACCTCCCTCTATGTCTCTTCAAAGGAGTATTGGGTTGCGTCCAAATTTTTGGCAGCCCTTGCAGTCACTGGATACGCCATAACAGTATAGGAGACCCACTTGTTAATAATGGGAACAACAAAGCATAGCCGGCTGATGGCTCTCTAACAATAGCTAGGGCCAACTGCTGGCCTTTTAAGAATAGTAAGGGCCGTCTGATGTCCCTATAAAAATAGGCTTTATGACTTTCAGAGTCCCTCCATCATAAATAAAACAGGAAGTGTCTGATGATGTGTCACACACCAAATTGCCAGCTAAGGTTATAAAATGTTAAAATGACATTTCCAGGTGAATGCATTTGTCTTAAAAAAACGTAAAAAAAACAAAACAATAGGATCTTTCTTTAGTATAAAAAACAGCGTCACCAATTTAACAACAATGTAATCACATTGTTCAGCTCATGCACCTCCTCCTCCATCTCCGAAATGACCACATCAGTCACAAGCTGACAGCACTGCAGTACTGCCTTGGCCAAGCGGCAACAGGCTGTGCTGAAGATAACATGCTTAATGCATAATTGACAAACCGCCCAGCGCTGCAGAGTTGTTGAAAGCTGTAACACAGCAGCCTGATCTGTGGCTCTCACCGCTGAACATACAGCCAGGCATGGTCGTGTGTACAATGGGCGGAACCTGGTGACGGAGAAACGACAGCCGGGGTAGATACGGTTTCCCTCTATGCCAGTCCTTTCACCGAGCTAAAGAATATGGCTGTGGTGAAATACAACTCCCACTGAGAAGCTGTTTCAGATTGAAAAACATTGTGCCCACCAGAGGATTTGATTCTGAGGGCTAACCTTTCTCCCCCGCTCAAAAGCCCCATAGCAGTTGCAAAGTTAGCGCTATCATGAACTCTCCTGAGGTAGAAGCCAAGGCACACCAGTGGATTCTCTGGTGGGACCTTCCAACCCTGCCAAGAAGCAGTCCTGGCTAAGAAAAGTGTGTGGAAAGGTTCCCAGACACTCTATGGCTACTTTTTTAATTAGGTGGAAACCCACGCAAACTCGGGGAGAACATACAAAGTCCTTGCAGATGTTGTCCTTGCTGGGATTTGAACCCAGAATCCCAGCGCTGCAAGTTTTCAGTGCTAACCACTGATCCAATGTGCTGCCGTTCACCCTCTAATATCTAACAGGCTGGAGAAACTTCCACTCTATCTTCAGCTCCTTTTGTGAGAAAATGTATTTAGGCAGCCACTCAGTCTACCAAATAAAATTCCTGAGAAGGAAATTGGGGATTGCTTCACTACTGGTACTGGGGGCAGTGCTAATACAATGGCGTCGTACCATAGTTTGCTGGAAATATTCCAGGCTGGTAGGAGGCAAGCAAATTCCCACAGAAAAGTTCCAGCAGTAATGTTCAGGGACCCGCGCTTGTAGAAGACAACATCGGGAGAAATAGTGACGGCTGGTGATCGAGTATGGACACAAGGCATGAGGCATGTGGTTGTGAAAAGCTTCCGCCTCCACGAGCCTAAAAGGCCACATTTCAAGTGCAAGCAGCTTTACAGGACTTCCTGTGAGAAATGACATGCAGGCTAGATAGGGTTTCCCTCTATGCCAGTCCTTTCACCGAGCTAAATACAACTGTCAGCAAAAAAAGTTGTGGACTGGCTCCGTACCGTCGCTGGCCACATTCACCTGTCCACGTGTTTGTGGTTAGGCGGTCCTTCCTAGTAAGTGCACTGGGGGGGGCACGGGTAATGTTGTGGAAGGCGGAGGTGATACTGGGAAATATAGTGGCGGCTGGGGACCGATTATGGACACCCGGCCCCGGCTGGCATGAGGTTGTGAAAAGCTTCCGCCTCCACAAGCTTAAAAGGCCATATTCCAAGTGCAAAAAGCTGCTCAGAAATCTGGCAGTTTAGTGTTGCGGCCTGTGGGTGGGTGGCTGGCTGCATACTTGCACTTGCATTCCAAGTAACAGAAAACTAAGCAGATGGTGGCCTCTATCATCATCATGGCCTCACCTCGGCATTATGAACTCTCCTGAAGGAGAAGCCAGGGCCCGCCGGAGGAGTCTCCGGTTCTCTGGTGGGCCCGTCCAACCCTGCAGGAAAGCAGCCCAGGCTAAGAAAAGTGTGGGGGAAGGTTCCCGGACACTCTATGGCTGCTTTTTTAATGTGGACCGGCCATGCTTATGCATGTTATTTCTCAAACCGCATTACAGATCAGGCCATTGTCCAACTCTGTATTCAAGAAATTAAATGCGCAAAGAAAGATGTGTGTGTGTGTGTGTGCGTGTGTGTGTTTGTGTGTGTGTGTGTGTCAAAGCACCACCGACAAGTGCGAGTTGATGTTGGATGGGCCGCCATTGCTTCTGCAACAAGCTGCATAACAGGACTTCCTGTGAGAAATGACATGCAGGCTAGATAGGGTTTCCCTCTATGCCAGTCCTTTCACCGAGCTAAATACAACTCTCAAAAAAAGTTGTGGACTGGCTCCGTACCGTCCCTGGCCACATTCACCTGTCCACGTGTTTGTGGTTAGGCGGTCCTTCCCAGTAAGTGTACTGGGGAGGACACAGGTAATATTGTTGGACCCGTGCTTGTGGAAGGCGGTGGCGATACCGGGAAATATAGTGGCGGCTGGGGACCGAGTATGGACACCCGGCCGCCGCCGGCATGAGGTTATGAAAAGCTCCCGCCTCCACAAGCTTAATAGGCCACATTTCAAGTGCAAGCAGCTGTCAAAAATTTGGCAGTATAGTATTGCAGCCTGTGGGTGGGTGGGTGGCTGGCTGCCTGCATACTTGCGCTTGCATTCCAAGGAATGGGGTAGGGACAACTGAACGCTGCAGTGGGACAAGGATGTGGACGGTGATTGTTGCAAGTCTGCAATGACAGGTGCATGGCGGGAGGCATCTTTGCATGCGCCAAGGATCACTTAAGATGGGCACACTTTTAGGCAGTGACCTGGAAGTCAGAGATGCTTCAAGAGGTCTTCCCCATGCTGTTCCCATGTCTTTTCAGCACTGTATGCATGTGTCTGCTGAGGTGTCACACACCGCATGGCCAGATAAGGTTGTAAAATGTTAAAATTACATTTCCTGGTGAATGCATTTGTCTTGGTTGAAAGCAATACAAAAGTGCAAAAACGCATCAAAAACGCAACGTGTGAACATAGCCCAAGGTGTGGAGGAGTATTTTTGGTTATTTATTTTGCCTTCTATACAACTGGATGCATTTCTAGATACCAGGCAGATTTCAGCGTATACTTAAAAATAAAATAAAATAGTAGGTTGATACAGGGATTTATTCTGACTGCTGGTTTCAGAGTCGGGAAGGAATTTTTCCTCAGGTGAAGATTGGCTAAATCATTTGGAGTTTTTGCCCTCCTCTGGATCAACTTTAGCAATTACAGAACTAACAGGTCGAACTTGATGGACGCAAGTCTTTATTCGGCTTTACAAACTATGTTAAGTCATTACCTTGGAAAGGATGTTCCTTAACATATTTCCCTGGAAAATCCATTTTGGTTTCGTTTTTGTATGTTTTATTGTGAGTCCGTAAAAGTAGCGTAATACTCTGACAACGTTGTTAACAGCAGTGACCTGGGAGTCAGAAATGCTTCCACGGGTCTTCCCCATGCTGTTCCCCATGTCATTTGAGCACTGTTTCCATCGATTTGGGCAATTTTTAGGCCCTCTGCAGACCGAAAAATGCTCGAGTTTCCCATAGACTTACACTGGGCTCGTTGCTCAGGTCGAGCACCCGAGTATTCCAATTTGCTCGACCTGAGCAGCGAGTACCCGAGCATTTTAGTGCTCGCTCATCACTACACCCAATGGACATGTTTTGAATCAAAATGTAGAGGCAATTAGCTTAATACTGACGGTAACAAAAATTAGTAAAATATTGGTAATGTTATAGCACGCACTTAGTGGGTAAAAACTCTTGAGTAACAGTACACTTCAAGAGAAATAGGCAATCACTTGTTGGGGTCTGGAGGACTGTGCTCCCAACCACAAATCCATAAGAAGGTCTGGTCATGACCAAGATGGCCGACTGCTCTTGGCCAAACTTTCTGTGACAATGTGCATCAAATTAGAAAACCTCACCTAATTACTCTATCAACAAGAGTACATGAGGGCTTGTTTTTGTAGAATATGTGGTATCTCTTTGTCACGGGTGTGTCAGAATAAAAACACCTGTCATGTGCAGGGAAAGACGCGGGCTCAGCGCCGGAGCCCGCATCAAACAGAGGGATACGTACCTATACGTCATAGGTCGTTAAGGGGTTAAATAATATATGTACAGTACATGACTATGAAAATTGTACATTCACACTGAAGGAATCAAAACTATGAATTAACACATGTGGAATTATATACTTCACAAAAAAGTGTGAAACAACTGAAAATATGTCTTATATTCGAGGTTCTTCAAAGTAGCCACCTTTTGCTTTGATGACTGCTTTGCACACTCTTGGCATTCTCTTGATGAGCTTCAAGAGGTAGTCACCGGAATGGTTTTCACTTCACAGGTGTGCTCTGTCAGGTTTAATAAGTGGGATTTCTTGCCTTATAAATGGGGTTGGGACCATCAGTTGTGTTGTGCAGAAGTCTGGTGGATACACAACTGATAGTCCTACTGAATAGACTGTTAGCTGCTTTTTTCTTGCCATAATACAAATTCTAAGTAAAGAAAAACGAGTGGCCATCATTACTTTAAGAAATGAAGGTCAGTCAGTTCGAAAAATTGGGAAAACTTTGAAAGTGTCCCCAAGTGCAGTTGCAAAAACCATCAAGCGCTACAAAGAAACTGGCTCACATGAGGACCGCCCCAGGAAAGGAAGACCAAGAGTCACCTCTGCTTCTGAGGATAAGTTTATCCAAGTCACCAGCCTCAGAAATCGCAGGTTAACTGCAGCTCAGATTAGAGACCAGGTCAATGCCACACAGAGTTCTAGCAGCAGACACATCTCTACAACAACTGTTGAGAGGAGACTTTGTGCAGCAGGCCTTCATGGTAAAATAGCTGCTAGGAAACCACTGCTAAGGACAGGCAACAAGCAGAAGAGACTTGTTTGGGCTAAAGAACACAAGGAATGGACATTAGACCAGTGGAAATCTGTGCTTTTGTCTGATGAGTCCAAATTTGAGATCTTTGGTTCCAACCACCGTGTCTTTGTGCGACGCAGAAAAGGTGAATGGATGGACTCTACATGGCTGGTTCCCACCGTGAAGCATGGAGGAGGAGGTGTGATGGTGTGGGGGTGCTTTGCTGGTGACACTGTTGGGGATTTATTCAAAATTGAAGGCATACTGAACTGGCATGGCTACCACAGCATCTTGCAGCGGCATGCTATTCCATCCGGTTTGCGTTTAGTTGGACCATCATTTATTTTTCAACAGGACAATGACCCCAAACATACCACCAGGCTGTGTAAGGGCTATTTGACCAGGGAGGAGAGTGATGGGGGGCTACGCCAGATGACCTGGCCTCCACAGTCACCAGACCTGAACCCAATCGAGATGTTTTGGGGTGAGCTGGACCGCAGAGTGAGGCAAAAGGGCCAACAAGTGCTAAGCATCTCTGGGATCTCCTTCAAGATTGTTGGAAGACCATTTCCGGTGACTACCTCTTGAAGCTCATCAAGAGAATGCCAAGAGTGTGCAAAGCAGTTATCAAACCAAAAGGTGGATACTTTGAAGAACCTAGAATATAAGACATATTTTCAGTTGTTTCACATTTTTTTGTTAAGTATATAATTCCACATGTGTTAATTCATAGTTTTGATGCCTTCAGTGTGAATGTACAATTTTCATAGTCATGAAAATACAGAAAAATCTTTAAATGAGAAGGTGTGTCCAAACTTTTGGTCTGTACTGTATGTACAGAGCTCCTTGGCTCCCCCTTGTGGAGGCAACCAGTATATCATAATTTAATTCTCTAGCTGAGTGAAGGGAAGCATGATATTTGAAGATCTCCGTTCTTAACACAAAGCTTATTTACAAGTTATTCTTAATAGAATTTTGGACCTCCAAAAAAAGATGATATTCATAGTTAAAAGTACATTTAAAGCATCCATGTTTCCCATCTGCTGTTTTCTCCTACAAGTGAGGGTCTTTTCTTCATTTTCAGTGTCTCAGACATGAAATTTTTTACCTTAAGTTACTTTTTTTTCCCAAGCATAAATGTGTTTTGGAATAAAATGTTCTACAGGTGAAACTATGATTTACAACTAGTCGTAGAGAGCATACATTCAACTGAGCAGTGGGAACCAAGACGACCTGTCATGTTTCACTATAGGTGAAGAAAGTGTTCAAACATGTACTGATAAGTATGGGCAGAGGTTTGTTGTTGTTTTTTTTTTTAAACCTTTTGAAAATATTTTGCCTACATAGAATTTCTTGTGTGTAAATATGCTTCAGTAGCCAATGAGGTAGAAGATGGAGGTGATGGAAAAAAATAGCGCAAATGGGGTCTTATCCAATGATACAAGGGAAATGAAAAAACTCAGGGAATTGTTCACCTGGTATGGTTGTGTGACCACAACAGTAAATTACATTTTTATTTAGAAATCATCTGCTCCAGACCTATATGCTAGAAACTATTAGATGGGAAAAAGAGTTTTAGGGTTTCTCTCTGCGCTGCCAACGATACCTGTATTTTGGATCAAGGGTGTTCAGAAGAGTTTCAATAGCGTTTTTTTGTCAACACGTTTCAAAGTATACCACTTCACATGGTTTGTCCTGATGAAGAAAAATCATTCTGAAAACCTGTTATCCAGGCAACCTCTTTAATGAAGCGCTATGATCAAAGTTTTTATCCTAATATATTGCAATCATCATATTATATAGCACTGAGTACTTACAAATGCTCATTTTGCCTTTCTACCCAGATAATTCTTCTGTTTTCCATTAAATCTATATGATTAAAAACAGACTAGCTGAATCCTTCTAAGCTCTGTGTAGAAAGAGGAGGTCAATTTTTTCTGCACAAGTAACAGTGTCACTACAAAAGTCCCTGGCAGAGAGGAGGAGGCAGCAGCTGGGTCAGCAGTTGAAGAGGGGAATGATAAATGCAGGGAAAAGAGACTTCCTGTTTCTACACAGAACAGAGAAAAGAGAAGAATTATCTGGGTAGAAAGGCAAAATGAGCAATTGTAAGTACACAGTGCTATATAATATGATGACTGCAATGTATTAAGAGGATAAAAACTTTGATGGGAAGAGTGCTTCCTTAAGGAGGCCTGATTCCAATTTCTCTTGTCCATATTTCTTCTTCATTAATATTGGGGAGCTCAGGCATAGTAGAATTAAATAATATACTAGGAAAAGTTTAAGGGATTTTCCACCTTTAAAATACGCAGCCAACTACAACTAAATATGTCAGAAGTTAGATTATTTTAGAATCAGTCTGTGAGTAGGGAACACAAAAAATGGCCAATACTCTTTAAATAGATAAACCCTTCAACTTTCACTAGAGATTTATTTTCGCCAGAGCAAAGTTATGAAGTCAATATTTTTCAACATGTTCACTGTGGTTTTCTTATGTAGTTTTCAGCACATATTCACACTGAAATCTTCATGAAAACCACCTTTAAACTGCCTCCCATTGTTTCCAATAGAAGATCTTCTTTATAGTCCATTAGCTACAGAGTTTTCCAACTTGGTTTTCAAAATCACCTCAATACTTTACATGTCACTTTTTGCAGCAAACTCTGCCCAGGAACCACAGCAGGAAGCCATGACAGTACCCCAAAGGTCAGCCTAGGATTTCTGCCACAGATTCCGCTTCAAATAGATTTCTGTTTTCAACACAAAAATACTCTATCATATGGGTATGTTTACAAAGTTTTTTTCACAAGGAAATTGAAATGACTTTTGCTCCAAAATCCACATTAAAAACAAAGTTTCCTATACTCTTTGAATAAGCTTCCTGCTGATTACAACGGGGAAAGACATAGTTAATAGTACACGTAATTTTTAATGTTTTTATTCTCCTGTGAATTTTACATTAAAATTAATGGCAAGTTTAATAAAACAGTAATTGAAGCAATTTTTGGAAATGTGCACACTGAGTTTTGCATGGAGTTTTTGGAGCAGGAACTGAGCAGAAAATCTCCAAATCCTCCTCAAAAATCCAAAACGCCACAAAATCTTCCACTCTGATTCTGCTCCAAAAACTCAGCAAAAAGATATACCTTAAGTTTTTAGAGTAGAAATTGAGCAAAACCTCCAAGCTTTTGAGGAGGAATTTGAGAGTTTCTGTTCCAAAACCTGCTGAAAAAGAAAAGCCTCCTCATACACATAGCCTAAGCAGATGGCGTCTTTTTTAGGCAGATGTTGCCTGGAATCTTCCTGAAAAAATAATGAAAAACCAAGGCAAAAAATGACCATAACATACAGCAATGTAAAAACAATATTGCTGTGCACATGTTCAGTCAAGTGTTAGTTCTTTTAAACATTTCAGGGTTCGGAAACCGTGAAGTGGTTAAAAGAAGCATGTTCATTTCCAGGGCGGCAAATAACCTGAGGGTTTTTTTGGAGCAGAAACTAAGCGGGAACTCTCCAAATCCACTTCCAAATCTCAAAACTCTTCAAAAACTGAGATTGCGCTCAGAAAAGTCATCATAAAGACTGCGTGCCACCGCCAAGTTTTCCAGTCTACTTGAGGGGCTTTGCTGGCGGCTTCATTAACATGTACCATGATCTCTTTGTTTCAGAGTACAGAGAATCTAAATTTTGAAAATATGAAATTGTTTGCAATCTTAATAAGTCGTGGTTTGGTAAAAGCTGCTATCTTGGAATAATTGAAATATTTTTTATTTTGTGGGGAAAAAATAATCTTTCTTTATGGAGATAGTTTTGCATTGTGTGTAGGTGTGTGTTGTGCTGATAGTTTCCATCATTCTCAACGTAATATATCTTTGTGATGAGTGATCTAAGCCTCAGGTATTAAATAAATAGAGAAGAACATGAGAAAATAAACTAATATTGAACGCACACATGAATACAGATAATGCAGCTTTGCTTATGCGGAATGAAACAAGTAACATAAATATTTTCTGTGTTTGTTTTATATCTCATGACAAAGTGCATGACACAAAGGTGACGCAGCCCGGAAGTGTCTCGCGCAACAGGTATTACAGTTGCTATGTCACAAGTAATACAGGTAGATTAAAAGGGGTTACCTGGCATAAGAAAACAAGAGATTGCACTTTTTTCCCTTGAGAAACAGCGTCCCTCTTGTCCATCTGATGCGTCTTGGTTCAGGGGCATTCGTACTAAGATGCATTAACATACATAGCCTATGTGCAAGAGCCGAGCTGCTTCTGGGGGAGAATTATTGCTGGTGAAAATACTAAATTTATCACCTCACCACCTACCCTTCTTAGGGCGCAGTCAGACGGCTGTATAACACGGACAATGATCGCATCGCAGGGAACAGACTGGCCGGCGGCTCGGCTGACCCGAGTATGACAGCTGCATAGAAATACATTACACTCGGGTCAGGAGAGCTGCCGGCCAGTCCGAGCATTGCGATGTGATCGTTGTCCTTGTTATATGGCCGTCTGACTGCGCCCTAAAAGGTGTTGTCCAAGTGAAAACAAGTTATCTATTCCCAGGATAGATGATCACTTCCTGGTCGGTGGGAGTCCGACCGTTGAGGAAAAGTAGGGACAGTCAGCCGTTTTTTGGCAAAAAAAATTGCAAAAAATGACTGAGATTCAGTTTGAATCATGTAGGAAAAGCTCTCTCATTTATTATTTTTTCTATAGTACTGGGAATGTTCTTTTTTATTAAATTTTATAAATGCAATTTTTGTTGCAATTTTTTATTCAAAAAACAGTTGGAAATCCCTACATTTCCGTATTGCTACCACTGAGCAGGAGTGGTTTTTCATCCGAGCCAAGGATTCGCTGGCTACTTGAATGTGGATGAGCTGGATCACACTTTTTTATTCAGTCCGATCGTTTGGACCCACAATAATTGGATGATAGGGGCACTTTTATCCCCATTACAAAATGGAGCTGCAGTTCAGATGCCTGACCACTGCTCCATTCATTCTCTATGGGTCTGCTGCAAAAAGCCGAGCGAAACGCTCAGCAGTCCTATACTGAATGAATGAAGCAGCGGTCAAACATGTGCACTGCAGTGCCATACTAACAAGGATAAAATGTTTCCCATTTTGCCGATTGGTCCAAGTCCTAGCGGTCAGATCCCCACCGATCATCAAGTCATCACCTATCCTTTCCTGTAGACATGTGACAACTTATGTTCACTGGACAACCCCTTTAACGTTGGAAGCTTTATTTCTGTGGTCTGGTATATTCCTACATTTTATACATTTTACATATGAACCTTATTTTCTTAAACCCTTTAACATCTGGGCTCCAGATTGAGGTAATGCAGTGTGGCCTGTAATCTCAGAGGAACGTTTAATCATCTCTGCTTCGATGACTGGGCAATAAAGCCTGAAGCGCCTTCCTTTGAGGCTTCACAAAATATGTATCATATTTATAATTAGATAATCTCGAAGTGCCTAAGCAAGAAACAATACGAATATACGGCCAAAAATTATAATAAAAAAGTATCTTTATTGAAAAAATATATATATAAATAAATAATCACAGTATCAATACAGGTAATGGTGGCACAACATATGTCAGAAAACATTACAGAGACATAAATAAAACATACTTAAAACCAACCACCAGGTGTCGCCACAGAGTACAGATATTGCATGCCTCATATAGCATTATGGACTATAGCCATATCAATGAGGTTAATCATATATGAATGGTGATGAATGGCTAACAAAATTATCAACAGCACAACCACCTAAAGATGTACACCTTCATTATATATATATAGTTCATAAGAAAATACCAAGAGAAGGAAATGACACATCAGACATATGATTCACCTTAATATTGGGATCGAGACTGCACGCTGTGTGGCTCCCCGACGCGCGTTTCGGCGCTCCTGCCTTTTTCAAGGGGATAGCTATAACCGGAGCCGTTCCCCCTATAAATACCCCCACAAAGGGGTGGGACCTGCCGCTAGTGCCGGAACTAGATGGTCATGTGACCGTTGTCATAGTGGCACATAACGCTATCAACTGTGGATACAAACACAGTGGGATGGGCCATGCCGCTAATACCGGAACCAGACGGTCATGTGACCGTAGTCATAGTGGCACATGACGCTACCCATCATGCACTGAGATCCGGAAGTTACCTGACCATGTGATCATTGCCATAGCAGCGCATAGCGATACACACTATGCCCCGCAACCCGGAAGCCACATAAGCATGTGACCGTTACTATGGTAGCATGGGACGCTAGCCACTGCATCTTACAGCCAAGCAAAACAAATAGGTCGTCATCATAGGGGTATAGGGGCATATGTATGTGACTGGTGGCAGCACAAAAAACTGCCTACCCTACAAATGACCCGAGAAAAAGACGCAGAATGCCTCGCTGCAAATAGACGACGGACTACATCAGCGTCGCAGCAGCAAGCCGCCCAGGACACCTATGGAGTCAGAAGCCACAGACAGGGAGGCATCTGCGTACGGAGTCATCAAGGTAAGAATGTATATATACAACTAATGTATAACACTGGGGGGAGGGAAGAGGGGAAAGGGGAGGGAAGGGGAAGGGGGAAGGAAAAGGGGAAGAGGGGGGGGGAGGAAAGGGGGAAGGGAAGGAGGGGGAAGGAAGAAAGGAAAAACATCACCCCAGTGATGACAATATACAGAGGGTCATAATACACCCCATACATAGCACACGAAATATATATCCAACCCTAGCATGACTAATTACTGTGTATATAAATTACCTTTGATGCTGACATCCTGTCTATACATATAAATTGTGCACATACAACACGTCACATCACAGTGTATAGATGATGATATATATATTCATAGGGATACAACCCATATTTTAATACATATAACATGACTATGACATATGGCATATACACAACCCATATTTTAATACATATAACATGACTATGACATATGGCATATACACAATATATATACAGATCCAATAAAGAAAGAAATACATTGCATATTATCAGATGACATAACGCGTAGTGTCTCATCAAGGAATTGTCCGGTACCCAAGTGTAAGACAACATAGTCCAGTATGGATACAAGGGGATAGAGCAGCAGGTCACGTAGAATGGTCCAATATGGGAGGGGGACACATGTCCAGTCAAAGCTCACAGATTCACAGCACCTGATAAAAAATCATAAAAATGTGCACAATTAAAAGAACGAAAGAACACAGCAAAATTCACTGTAAAATATCTAACACATATATAAGCACAAGCCCTGCTATGTATAGCATAAATCACGTTCTCACATGAACGTTGGCCACAAGCTGGTGGTCACAGAAGTATCATAATAACAGGCACGCGGGTCTTCTGCTGACCCCCGACTGTCATGACAACCCATCAGCGTCCACCAATCACATGACAGGGGCGCTGATGGGTGGGATTTGTGACGCACTTCGGGCTGGCGCGTATTAAATCCCACTGTCTGAGATTGACAGTCCACCTGCAACTGTCAAAGGCACATGGCAGCTGAATAAAAGATGCAGGCTCAGCACTGGAGCCGGCATCAAAGTCAGGGATACGACATATGACATAAATATACGTCATATGTCGTGACGGAGTTAATCTCTCCAGTGTACCTTAAAGGGAGTCTCCAAACTGACAGTATAAACTAAACACACAGGTCAGATTCATTATTGCATTTGTGCCTCTTTTTTGTTTTTATTTTTTTGTGTTTTTCACCTGTTTTGTTTTTTGCAGCATATTCTTATTTTAATTGTGAACATTGTTTAAAGCTTATTTCATATGTGTTACTTTGTTTTTTTATTTATGTTTACCTATATGGGCAGGGTTTGGCGTTGGGACGGGAGATATTTTTTTCTGTTTCATCAATTATGACTTTTTAAAAAGTTAATAAATCTGTCACAAATATAATCAAGTCTTCTCCTGGAGTGGATTTTATGTCTGCTAAATATTTTTGGTGCAAATATTGCAACATATTGTGAAATTAAAATGAAACTGGTGTGAAAAACGCCAAAATTCACAATCTCTGCTCGACTCCAAGTTGCACCAAAATTTTGCAACTTTTCAAAGTAATTTATTCCAGAGTTCTGCCAAAATTGCTTTGCTGAATCAGAGCCTTTTATTTTTGAGTACTCTGGTGGCAACTTTTTTCCTTTTTTAAAGAAAAAAAATAAATGTTTGGCCAGCAGAGGGGTAAAGGGGAGGCTGCTAGAGACAAGAGATGACGTACTGCTATCTATCCCCTACGCAGTCTCCAGTGTCTTCTCAATAATTATTTCTAACCACATTACATTCATTCTGTATCTGTACACTTAAGAACTCAACAGATGGATACAGGAGACAACTCATGCAAACAAGTCTAAGCCCACTTAAATTTGCCATCTTTGGAGAATACGGAATAACAAGTCCGTCACATGATTTTACATCAGTACAAATCGGGAACAGATGTAGAACCATCATTAATGTAAAAACAAACACTGCAATCAGCTTTAATTATCGAAGATCCTAAGTCATCCAGAAAAGTCCTTGAATACAGTCATTGAGTAATCCTATTGTAAGTGTATTGGCATCATGGTTATATGAAGATTATAGGAACGACACAAGGGGCGATTGCTGAGGACCTCCATCTCTTCGGGTGCCCATACATCTTCCTTAGCAGATGGTAGAATAGCTCCTTGGTGAGGGACTGTTCCTCAACACCAGCCCATATACATGCACACTCTAGTTTGGTAACATAAAGATTGGGTATTAAAATTCAACATGTCCGATCCTAACTATGGAAAGAGTTGTCAGTGGAATTACTGTAAGAATGTGTTTTTGGACCACAGCTATCATGAGTACAGCTTCTAAGTCATCCAGAAAAGTCCTTGAATACTGTCATTGAGTAATCTTATTGTAAGTGTATTGGCATCATGGGTTATACGAAGGACCAGATTATAGGGAGAACACAAGGGGCAGCTATCATGAGTACAGCTTCTGTTAGAATGTAATATACAGTAAATGACTGTACAATTATACTGCATGCAACTATCACCTATCATGTATGCCTTTCTGCAAAGGCTGCCATCACTTTACATTATGAGGATAGGTATGGTGGCTGCAGTAGACCAGGTTCTTCTGTGCAGCTTTCAGCACGCTGTTGAAGACTCCTACAATAAGAGCTTAACATTACAAGTGATTGTCAGGGCGTGTACAGGAGTGGCTGGCGGAGTGGTAAGCAAATGACCCTAGGTCAGGAGCAACTGACAGATAAAGTATATGACCTTAAGTACATACGTCAGGGCCATGCAGTAACCTGCTGGGTTCCACCCTGCTGATAATGAGCCAGCTGATCTGGTTCATCAGGCCAAAATAACTTTTGTGCTAAGCCTCACCCCTGTCTCACCTGATATTGGAACATTCTTTGATATTGGCAGCAGTGAAACTTAAGCTATTTTTTTTCTGACTGAAAAAAGGAAGGTTGGTCCAAATTATTGGGACTGCCAATCAGACAACGAATGAGCAAAATGCTCGGTCGTCGGGTGAAATTAATTTTAAGCTTTTGTACTTAATGATCGTGTTAAAGATCGTTCTGTGCACATGGAGATGTGGTGAGCTTATCCAAACAGGCTAGGAGTGGAACAGATTTATGTATAGATTCAGTAGGCGGTCCTACTCAGCCTTATGGTATGTTTTTGTCACACTTCAGTGGCTTCATGGAGGCTTCTGTCTGAAGTCTAGAGAAATGGGATTATGATGAAATCCCCAATGGGCCATTGACTTTCAGGAGGCAAACAAAGTCACTTTGTGCTCTGTCTGATCTCCTTTTTGGCAGTGTCCATTTTTTCAAGGCAGGCACAAAAGCGTGGTCTACTGCACTTTTGTGCCCACCTCAAAAAGGCAGACACTGCCAAAAGAGAGAACAGACAAAGAACAAAGTGATTCCGTCTGCTTCATTAAATTCAATAGCCCTGTAAGGGGTTCCACCCAAATTCTGTTTTTCAGGGCTTCAGACGGAAACCCCGACGGTGCCAGTGATGTGTGGCAAAGATGCAATGTGAACATATTGTCACGGGTGTGACAGATGTGACAGACAGTCGCCCTGCATTTGGTTGCAGAATATCTCTTCGTTTGACATTAGACACCTTCTTAGATCTGTTTCACTCTAGGGCCCAGCGGCTACCTCCCTCCTGCTAATTGACACCCAGGTCTGGGTGTTTAAATAATTTCTGCTTGCCACAGGGAGGTGCTGGTGATATTCACATGTTCCCTTGTGAAGGATTGGAGCTATTGCAGTCTGCTTACTTCCTGTTTGGTGCTAGGAGGACGTGTGGTGTAATCTCTCTGAAGTCGGCTTAAACTAAGTTACTTTCCCCCGTGTTTGTCTCCCTTGTTGTCTTTAGTTGTTAGTTGGGACTGACTACTGCTCATCCCCCTTCCCTATCCAGGGCCAAGCGCTATGGAAATACAGGGCTTAGATTCCTGTGCGGCGATTGGTGAGGAACCAATATAGGGACGATAGGGGAGACAGGGTGATATCAGATTAGCATAGAAAGTCTCTACTGCTCCCTTCCCCTTTTCCCTTTGTGTTGCACTTAGTTTTTCCTACACCTTGCATGACACATACCCTAACCTACATAAGTGTGTTCATTTATAAATATGACATCCCATTGAACTTCTAACAATAGAAAAATCAGATGCTTAAAGCAATAAATTACAAGTTTTGTATGAAAAGATCTAGTATAACCTGTAACTTATTACTTTTAAATATCAGATTTTTCTATGGTTATGAGTTCAATGGGAGGTCCAACTTAGTGACTGACAGTTATCTCTGTGTGTACACTTTTGTAGGCCGTAAATCTCTGGGTAACAATGGAGAGAATATAAACATTCAAATTACCCACTTTTTCCCAGTTTAAAAATAAAATGTAAAAAAATAAACATATCTAGCAATGTTTCAGCCGCAAAAGTCTAATCTGTCAAAATAAAAAAGTAATTCAGCCGTACGGTAAATGATGTAAAGAGAAAAGAAACCAAAACTCTATCACTTATCATTGCTGTTTTTGCGTTGCCAAATGTCTCACAAAAAATTCAATAAAAGCAATCAAAACATCGTATGCCTCATATTAATACCAAAGTGATACTAGTAAAAATGATAGCTCGCCACATATATAATAAGCCCTCAGATGGCTTCATTGACAGAAAAAGTGAAAAAGTTGCAAGTTTCAGAAGTTCAGACTTTTTTAACCATTGAAGCAAAAAAAAAAAAAAAAAAAAAAAAAGAGCTTCCTGAAGAATCATATTGCTAGGTCATTTTCATCACAGTATACCAACTCGATCAAAGCAAATGACAGTGGTGGAATAGCATTTTTTTCACCATTTTATTCCTCTTGGATTTTTTTTCCATTTTTTCAGTACATTATATGGTAATGTGAAAGGTATCAATAAAAATTACCACTTATCCTGAAAAAAAAAAACCCTTGTATGGCTATATCGATATATCAATAGAATAGCTATATGTATAGAAAAATAAAAAAAAGTTACAGCTCTTGGAAGGAAGGAAGAAAAAGGAAAGTGCAAAAATGAAAAATCGCCCAATCGTAAAGTGATTAAAAAAATGATTTATTTATTTATTATTGTTCGCAATTATATCCCATTTTTTGGAAATGATATTGCATTTCACCATCAGCTCTATTGTCCGTTACTGGGAAAGTCATCTCTGCAAAACGATAAAATATATTCTTCACGGTTATTCATGTTTAATGGTCTAGCAATCCTTTTTATACCCCAAATACCTAAATATGTATAATAGGATAATTTCCTCATGGCAAACATACCTGCATGCAACAGTATAGAAAACATGGGATGTTACATAACACCCTACCAAATACAGCAATCATGGTAACTGGAGTAAAAATGCTCACTAAAAACATTGTCTCATTCTGAAAAAATGTACAAAAAGGCATTTCTACTTTCATGCCATAAATCCTAAAGTTTTTTTTTATTTTCACTTTTATTCCACATTACAGACTAGCTTGGCCTCCCTATCCGGATTGCAGCGTGGTTAATATACTGCCACTCAGGACTTCTTCCAAGGGATTACTTACATAACTGCAGTTGAAAGGATTTCATTTCCATGAGCTCATGTGTGATTTTTATTGCCATAATATACAATATTAAAAAACATGAGACTATTCTAAAATATAAAACAAACACGTGGCGCTCACTGGGGTCCAGCACCAAAGGTCTCTCCCCCAATCATTGTACAAATATAGACCGGAGTAATCAAAATTTACCATGTGGTAATTATATAGAATCACTCGTGTTTATGTCAGACACGTTATGAGACCTCAGGCTTGTTATTCTTATGTCAATATAATGGAATTTGTACAAAAATACAATACTCTACCTTGTAGCAGAGAAACATTACAACTCCGCCGGGGTTCAGAATTTAGCTGAATCATAGCAAACTATAAAATCTAAACACAGTTAATCTCAGAGCTATTTTATTAGCCGCCTTGTTCTTAGAAATCTACTGACAGGTATGAAATGTTATTTCCTTACCCCGGATTAGGCTAGGTTCACAACCCTATTGCGGATTATGTAAAAAAAAAATGTTGATTGAAAACAAAAACAAATAAATTGAATTAGAGATGAGTAAATCGAACCTGGTCGAGCAGCCTGGCTAGTACTTTGTAGCAGGTGGACCAGAGCCATGAGGTATCCACCGCTCCTCTTGATTAGCTGGCCAGTTGAAGGGGTTGTCCACTACTACTCATCTCCTGTTCCAGCACTGTTCCAGCGGTGTCGGCACTCGCTGCCCAGGGCTGTGATGCGTTGGAATGGCAAGTGGTATCAGGCTCCCAATCAGCGTTGGTGTCACTGTCTCCACCTTCGGACAAACTGAACATGAAGAGGAAGTCAGATCAGCCACTGGCGGAAACAGTGATGTCAGCCCTGATTAGGTGCCGGGTACCACATGTCATTCCACCGCATCACAGCCTCGGGACCACAAGTGCTGACACCGCTGGAATGGAGCCAGCATTAGAGGTGAGTATAGGCTTTATTATTTTATCAGGGTTGATCATTTAGTTTAAGAAGGGGTTGTCCTAATAGTGGACAACCCCTTTAAGAGATGCTTGTCATTACATGCTGTGTTCTCACAAATAAAACAAACGAGATTAGTGCACGGTGGGATATTTACTACACGGACTTTTAGTCAAAGTGGAAAAACATTACTCGTGCACTAGCACATTGGCTAACATTGGCCAGTGTGCGATTGCCATAAGCTAAGTTCAGATGGGTTTATTTTCGGTCAAATATCCTATTTACAGTTTTCCTCATCTTTGTGATGTCCATTATAAAACAGCTCAAATGAAGAGTCCTAAAACATTCTTTCCTCTCCCCTCCTTCATCTATCCTTTAGACATGGACACTTTCACATAGCTAGTTTTATTACTATAACATGATTACTTATTGGCTCAGCCAGGCATATAATATCTCATTCTAGTTCTAAAGCACCGTATACCCACATTTCTAATACCATTACTTCACAATTATTGGCTTGTGGAAATGCCTCCTTAGTGCATCACAGGTCACAAATTGAACAAGTCTTAGAACACTCATTCAGCAATTATCAGCTCATGTCAACATGCCAGCAATCACCCTAGAAATTAGCAAAATGTTTGGATTGTTTAACACTTGCGATCTGCCAGTGTAACTGGGCCTTAATTCAACCGCTGTTGTTTGCATACTAACATCAATTTGCATTCTATTCTTTTGCTGTATTAAAAATAAGTCAATACAAATAGAATTTGCTTTAAACAAAAACCCTACTGACTGACCCATGCAGTCAATAGGACTACTGTATTTACACATTATGTTTTTTCACTGATCGATGTGTCAGATCCAAGAAAGTGCATGTCAAGTTATGGTCAGTTTTTGCGGATCAGAGTTGGCCATGCCAAGTTTATGGGAGTGGGAAAACAAATTGAATGCACACTGAAACTGATAGCACACGCATGACAATATCTGACATTGTCATGTGAATGTAACATGACTTGTATTTTATACATTGAAATCCTTCAATAAACTGGTTTAAGCAGTCAAGCAGGTGGTTGTGATCAATGATAGACAGTCCACTCTGTGCATGAACACATAGCCGACATTCACTGAATAGGACCGATAGGACCACCTCCTCGTCTGCGAAACCCAATATAGTAAGGGACTTCAATTAATAAAAAAATAGTCAGGCTATTCAACAAGTCAGGCCACGTTCAGAAGTTCAATATTTGGTCAGTATTTTACATCAGGAGTGGGTGAAAAATGCAGAAGTGGTGCATGTGTTTCTATTACACTTTTCCTCTGACTTTTCCACTCCTGATTTGGCTTACAAATACTGATGTAAAATACTGAAGAAATACTGAACGTGTGAACATGATGTCTCAGGGAAAGAAATTCTACAGCAACAGTCCACCTCCTTACATTCCTCACCTCTTTAATAATGGTTGTCCCTAACCATTCAGACTCCTGTAAGACACCAATGCACACCACACAAAACTTTAACGACAGACTCTTTTCCGGAGAGCAAGTGGTGTCCTTTTCTATTTTTGGTCAGAATGGACACGGTCCTACTGGGTTAGGACCCCAGAAACAAAAGTTCAAGTTCTTTAAAACAACTTCAACCCAGTCAGAACATCGAGTCGTTCATCTCCCAACATTAATCCTTATCGTAAGTATACAGTCCATGAGTGGCAAAGTCCGTGGTGGAGTTGGCAAAGGGTGTGCAACTGTCACGCTGTCTCTGTGTACTGGAGGTAGGGGGCCTAAGCTGACCCTAAGCTGGGGCCCTGACTAATCCCTCTACCTGGAGGTACTGTTAAAGGTACAGAGGTCCAGGCCGCCAGCGTAACCCCTACCTCCTGAGGATCCCTGCACCTAAGTAATCTAGTCCTGAGAAGGACCCCTGATCACAACAAAAGGGGACAGGTAATAATATGCCCACACTCAGTACTTAGACGAACGAGACAGTACAAGGATAAAACCAAAACCACCTTGCATACCAAAACTACACAACTACAACAGAGGGAACACCAACGGGAAAGGAGATAAATGATAAAGCGAGGAAGGGAAAAAACACTCCAAATACACTTAGCTCTGAAACTCCAAATACCACGATCCGCTCTGTTAGTCTGCATGAAATGCTTTCACCGACACTTCCCTAACAGACCGGCAGGCATTTGAAGGAGTCCCACTACAGCAGCATTGATTGCAGCTGGGCGAGGCTGGACCTCGTCTAGCACAGAGAGAGAGAGAGTTAACTCCCTCACTGCCGAAAAACACAAAGCACCAAAACCTCAGCTGCGAGAAGTCAGGCTGTGTAATCGTGACGATCTTCGTGGCGACACACCCGTGACAGTACCCCCTCTTCTACGAGGGGCCTCCGGACCCTTAGGGCCAGGTTTATCCGGGTGAGTCGTGTGGAAGGCCCGAACTAATCGGTCTGCGTTAATATCCGACGCAGGAACCCACATCCTCTCCTCAGGACCATACCCCTTCCAATGAACCAGGTACTGAAGGGACCGGCGATTAAAGCGTGAATCGATGACCCTCGATACCTGGAACTCCAAGTTACCATTGACCACCACTGGAGGGGGAGGTAAAGGTGATGGTACCACCGGCGCCACATACCTCTTAAGCAATGATCTGTGGAACACGTTGTGAATTTTAAACGTAGGGGGGAGGTCAAGACGGAATGCCACCGGATTAATTATAGAACTGATCCTGTACGGCCCGATGAACCTGGGACCCAGTTTCCAGGAGGGAACCTTAAGTTTTATATTCCTGGTAGACAACCATACCCAATCGTTCACATTTAGGTCCGGACCAGACACTCTCCTCCTATCAGCCATACGTTTGTATCGGTTCCCCATAGTATTCAGATTCTTCAGCACCCCTCTCCATACTGAAGCGAGTGATGAGGAAAATCGTTCCTCCTCAGGAACCCCCGAAGAGCCCCCCCCTACTGAAAGTACAAAACTGGGGGTGAAAACCATATGCCCCAAAAAACGGGGACTTACCAGTGGACTCGCTCCGCCTATTATTAAGAGCAAACTCTGCCAGAGGTAAGAAAGAAGCCCAGTCCTCCTGGTTCTCTGACACAAAACACCGGAGATATGTCTCCAAGCTCTGGTTCATACGTTCCGTCTGACCATTGGTCTGAGGATGAAAAGCCGATGAGAACGATAAATGCATCCCCCGCCGTGTACAAAACGCCTTCCAGAATTTGGACACAAACTGAGACCCCCGATCTGACACCACCTCGGAGGGTACCCCGTGAAGCCTCACAATCTCCCCAATGAACACCTGCGCAAGAGTTTTAGCATTAGGAAGAGCAGGAAGAGCGATAAAATGTGCCATCTTGCTGAACCTGTCCACTACAACGAGTATGACCGTTTTACCCGAAGACGGAGGGAGGTCCGTAATAAAGTCCATAGACAGATGAGTCCAAGGACGCTCCGGGATCTTCAAAGGTAAGAGGGCCCCAGACGGATGGGTATGTGAGGTCTTAGAGCGCGCACAAACCCCACAGGACGCGACAAAAGTTACCACCTCCTTATGTAAGTTAGGCCACCAAAACCGACGCGAGAGGAGATCCACAGTTGCTTTACTCCCCGGGTGTCCTGCAAAAACTGAGTTATGGTGTGCCTCGATCACCTTTTGTCGCAACTGATCTGGAACAAACAGTCTCCCCGGAGGTCCAACAGGGGCATCCCCCTGAGCCTCCAATACCTCCTCCTCAAGCTCAGAGCATACTGCCGAAACCACCACCCCCTCCTGAAGGATAGGAATCGGGTCGTCCGTATTCCCGGCCCCAGGGAAACTACGAGATAAGGCATCCGCCTTTACATTTTTTGACCCAGGACGATATGTAACGACAAAATTAAACCTGGTAAAAAACAATTGTTATGTTCTGCTACCAGAGCTAAGGAAAGAGAGGAGATCTGTCCCTACGATAGAACTCAGCTTAATCCCTACGATGTAACAGGGGACCTGATCCTGCGATCAGACCTGCTAAAGTCCTAAGCTAGTCTGTACGGAGACTTATAGATGTGGGGAAGGAATCCCTACAAGTACTAAGGACTGGGAGGAGTATGGGACACCTAACAGAAATAGTAGCAGACAGACGAACAAACAAAATATATAGAACATAGAGGTCAGTAGACCAAGCAAACTAACAGAGCAAGACACAGAGCACAGGCTAGCTAGAAAGTAGATATACAATGAAGTCCAGCAAAGCCAGAAGGGCGGAGCAGGATTAAATAGGCCAACAAGGTCATGTGACCAGCAAAGGAAAAAAAACCTAAGAGCAAGGTTCTAACAGTACCCCCCCTTCTAAGAGGATCCTCCAGATCCCCTAGGACCAGGCTTATCAGGAAATCTCCTGTGAAACGCTCTGATAAGTCTGGACGCGGAAACATCATCCGACCTCACCCAAGAGTTATCCTCGGGACCGAAACCTTTCCAGGCCACAAGATACTGCAAACTACCTCTATACCGTCTAGAGTTAAGGATGCGAGAAATTTCATATTCCCCGTCCTCCACCACCGGAGGAACAGAGGCAGAGGCGTCACAATCCGATACAACAGCTTTTTTCAACAGAGAGACATGAAATACCGGATTAATTCTCCAGGAGGTAGGAACCTCCAACCTAACAGCAGATTGGTTGACAACCTGAAGCACCTTAAAGGGCCCTACAAACTTGGGACCCAATTTCTTTGAAGGAATCCTCAACCGCAGATTCCTAGAGGACAACCAAACCATGTCACCAACAGCGAACAAAACCTCCTGTCGTTTCCTATCAAAGTAGTCTTTAGATTTTCTGTTGGCCTCCTGAAGATTACCACGCACATCCGTCCAAACTCTCTCCAAATCACCGGAAAAATTCTCCTCCTCAGGCACGGCAGATCCCAACTTGGAGAACGACCCAAACGACGGATGTCTCCCAGAACAACAAAAAAAAGGCGAACAACCAGCAGAAGAAGATGTATGATTGTTCAGAGCAAATTCAGCAAGTGGCAGAAACTCAGACCACCCCTCTTGATTGTCTGCCACAAAACAACGCAAGAACTGCTCAACATCCTGGTTTTTCCTTTCTGTCTGGCCATTAGATTCAGGATGATATCCGGACGAGAACGACAAATGAACTCCCAACCTATCACAAAAGGCACGCCAAAAACGAGCCACGAACTGAGGACCCCTATCAGAAACAATGTCAGTAGGAACGCCATGAAGTCTGACAATTTCCTTGACAAAGGCCTTAGCGAGAGTTTTAGCGCAGGGCAGTTTGACGAAAGGAACCAAGTGACACATCTTGCTAAAACGGCCCACGACCACCCAGATGACAGTAAAACCCTCAGAGGGGGGAAGGTCAGTTATAAAGTCCATAGCCAAATGTGTCCAAGGAGCACTGGGAACCTCCAAAGGACAAAGCAACCCCGCAGCAGGAGTATGTGAGGACTTAGATCTAGCACATTTAGTACATTGACGCACCCACTTAATGACTTCCTTCTGCCATCCAGGCCACCAAAAACTGCGACCCACCAGTCTCTTGGTCTCAGAGATTCCGGGATGACCTGCCAACCGAGATTCGTGACACTCAACAAACAAATCTCTCCTAAAGGTCCCAGGCACAAACAACCTCCCATGAGGAGTGTTAGAAGGGGCATTCTCCTGTGCTTTAAGAATCTCATTTTCCAAAACGGAGTCCAAAGCAGCTATCACAACACCTTCTTGTAAAATGTTCTCCTCTTTCTCAGCACCGACTATGGGAGAAAAACTGCGAGACAAGGCATCCGCCTTAACATTCTTAGTACCAGGGATGTAAGTAACGGAGAAATTAAACCGCGAGAAAAACAGTGCCCACCTAGCCTGACGGGCATTCAGGCGCTTGGCAGCATCAAGATATATCAGATTTTTATGATCCGTAAGAACCTGAACGGGAAATTCCGCACCTTCCAAGAAGTGGCGCCAGTGTTCAAATGCGAGTTTAATAGCCAATAATTCCCGATTACCAATATCGTAATTCAGTTCAGTCTCCGAAAATTTTTTTGAAAAAAAGGCACAGGGATGTAATCCATCCCCGTTATCCTGAGACAATACTGCGCCAACCCCCACAGAGGAAGCATCAACCTCAACCAAAAACGGCCTAGTAACATCAGGCTGCATAAGGATGGGAGCAGAGGTGAACCTCTCCTTGAGATACACAAAAGCTTCAATGGCCTCAGAAGACCACTGAACCGCATCAGCACCTTTCCTGGTGAGATCAGTCAGAGGTTTGACAATACTAGAAAAATTTTTTATGAATTTTCTGTAGTAATTGGCGAAACCCAAAAACCTCTGTATCGATTTCAAACCAATAGGCCTAGGCCATTCCTGCACAGCCTGAACCTTAACCGGATCCATCTCAAAACCTTTGCTGGAGATAATGTAGCCCAAAAAACTAATTCTCTGTACAGCGAACTCACATTTCTCCAGCTTAGCAAAAAGCGAATTGTCCATTAATAACTGTAATACCTCACGCACGCTCCGCCAATGAGACTCCAGATCCGGCGAATAAATCAAAATGTCATCCAAATACACAACCACATTTTTGCCGATCAAAGGTCTAAGGATGTCATTAATCAGATTCTGAAAAAATGCAGGAGCATTAGTAAGACCAAAAGGCATAACCAGATTCTCAAAATGACCCACAGGAGTGTTAAAAGCAGTCTTCCATTCGTCACCCTCCTTCATGCGCAACAGATTGTATGCCCCCTTAAGGTCAATTTTAGAGAACCACTTGGCCCCCATTAACTGGTTAAACAGATCAGGAATCAATGGTAGTGGGTAAGGATTGCGTACAGTAATTTTGTTAATCTCACGAAAATCCAGACAAGGACGTAAACCGCCGTCCTTTTTTTTAACAAAAAAAAATCCAACCGCCACAGGAGACTTAGAGGGCCTAATGTGACCGGCGGCCAAGCTTGTTTGTATGTATTCCTCCAAAGCCTTCCTCTCAGGAATAGTAAGGTTAAATAAACGACTTTTAGGAAGAGTCGCTCCAGGGACAAATTCAATAGAACAATCATAGTCTCTATGGGGAGGCAAAACCTGCGAATCCTTCTCAGAAAAAACTCTCCAAAAATCCTGAATAGGAACAGGCAATTCTCCCCTATCCAAAGCTGCAATACGCCCGTTACAACACTTGTCATAACATTTATGGCTCCAGGATTTAATTTCACTGGTAGACCAATCCAGTACAGGATTGTGAAATTTTAACCAGGGCAATCCCAATATTACTGGAGAAGGCAAGTTATTCAACACTACCAAATCCAATTTCTCATGGTGAACACCATTAATAGTGAGAGGAAATTCACAGACCTTGAGAGTAATATTCTTCAAAGGGGAACCATCCACAGAAACCACAGCAATGGGGGATGATAAAGGTTCAGGTTTTAAATTGAGTCTTTCCACGAATCCCCCATCAATTACATTCAAAGTAGACCCGCAATCAACAAACACCCGAAATTCCATTAATTCTTTCTGAGCAATCGTGGAAGCAGCTAAAAATATACCCTTGGAATTTAAACAGGCAATACGGGCGTGACTGACCATTTTTTTTTCTTTCTTCATACGAAGCTCACAGCCTTTAATCAAATGACCAGATTTTCCGCAATAGAAACACAAGCCTTCAGAAAATCGACGGTCTTTTTCTTGAGAGCGAGGTGCCACCGATCCAATCTCCATCGGTTCACCACTGTTAGTACACACATTCTCATAACCAGAAACTGACATAGCAGAGGATTTGCTCTCATTAACCCTTGCACGCAGTCTTCTATCCACCCGTATAGCTAATTGCATAGCCTGTTGCAAATCTTCAGGTGTAGGATAAGCAATTAGCAGGTCTTTAACCCTTTCACTGAGCCCAGCAAGAAATAGACTTTTCAGAGCAGAATCGTTCCACCCTGTTTGAGTAGACCAACGACGGAAATGAGTACAATATTTTTCCACATTACCTGATCCCTGTTTTAAACGTCTCAACTCAGTCTCAGCTGATGCGACATGGTCAGGATCATAATATAATAGTCCCAAAGCAGAAAAAAAACTATCCACTGATCTGAAGCATGTATCACTAGGTTGCAAAGAAAAGGCCCACTCCTGAGGCTCTTTGCGCAAAAGTGACATTATGAACCCTACGCGCTGGGATTCATCCCCAGAGGACTTGGGTCTCAAACGAAAATACAATAAGCAAGCATTTTTAAATGAAAAAAATTCTCGGTGTTCACCAAAAAATAAATCCGGCAAACATACCTTAGGCTCCAAGAAATGTGCTCCAGGACAGTTACTCACGTGCTGACGGAGCTCGGCCACCTCCAGAGAGAGTCCCTGCAGGCGATGAACCAAATCCTGAACCGACACCATGATGGAACAGAAAAATCTTTCCTTAGAGAATTTGCTGGCTGGACTTACTGTTATGTTCTGCTACCAGAGCTAAGGAAAGAGAGGAGATCTGTCCCTACGATAGAACTCAGCTTAATCCCTACGATGTAACAGGGGACCTGATCCTGCGATCAGACCTGCTAAAGTCCTAAGCTAGTCTGTACGGAGACCTATAGATGTGGGGAAGGAATCCCTACAAGTACTAAGGACTGGGAGGAGTATGGGACACCTCCTAACAGAAATAGTAGCAGACAGACGAACAAACAAAATATATAGAACATAGAGGTCAGTAGACCAAGCAAACTAACAGAGCAAGACACAGAGCACAGGCTAGCTAGAAAGTAGATATACAATGAAGTCCAGCAAAGCCAGAAGGGCGGAGCAGGATTAAATAGGCCAACAAGGTCATGTGACCAGCAAAGGAAAAAAAACCTAAGAGCAAGGTTCTAACAACAATGACCACCTAGCTTGTCTGGGATTCAGACGTTTCGCGGACTCCAGATATAGCAGGTTCTTGTGATCGGTGATGACGGTGACCGGATGGACTGCCCCCTCTAAAAAATGGCGCCACTCCTCAAAAGCTAACTTAATGGCCAAGAGTTCCCTATTGCCGACATCGTAATTCCTCTCAGCGGACGACAATTTTTTAGAGAAAAAGGCGCACGGATGCCACTTACCAGGGGACGAACCTTGTGACAATACTGCTCCCACCCCTACCTCGGAAGCGTCTACCTCTACAATGAATGGCTGTGACGCATCAGGTTGAATGAGTATGGGTGCCGAGGCAAAACATTTTTTCAAGGAGGAGAATGCTTGACAAGCCTTGTCAGACCACCTAGAAAAATCCGTCCCCTTTTTAGTCATGTCTGTGAGAGGCTTAACCATGGACGAGAAATTACGAATGAACTTCCGGTAATAATTAGCAAACCCCAGGAAACGTTGTAGTGCCTTAAGATTCTCTGGCCGATCCCACTCAAGAACTGCCCGCACTTTCCCAGGGTCCATACGAAAACCGGACGCTGAAACCAGGAAGCCTAAAAACTGGAGTTCCTGTATGGCGAACACACACTTTTCCCATTTGGCATACAGTTTATTATCCCGCAAGATCTGTAACACCTGCCTAACGTGCTCCTGATGAGACACCAGATCCGGCGAGTAAATTAAGATATCATCCAGATATATGACAACAAACTGTCCCACCAGGCGGCGAAAAATGTCATTAACAAAGTGTTGGAACACCGCCGGGGCATTAGTCAGACCGAATGGCATGACAAGGTTCTCATAATGCCCCTCCGGAGTGTTAAACGCCGTCTTCCACTCATCCCCCTCCTTCATCCTAATCAGATTGTACGCCCCCCTGAGATCCAACTTAGAGAACCATTTGGCGCCCACGATCTGATTAAAGAGATCGGGAATAAGTGGGAGCGGATACGGATCTCGGACCGTAATCCGATTAAGTTCACGGAAATCCAGGCAAGGGCGTAGGCCTCCATCTTTCTTCTTAACAAAGAAGAACCCCGCGGCCACCGGTGAAGATGAAGGTCTAATATGCCCCTTAGCCAGACTTTCTGAAATATAATCCTTCATGGCCTGCCTCTCAGGACCAGAAAGGTTATACAACCTAGCTTTAGGTAACTTGGCCTCAGGGAGCAGTTTTACAGAACAGTCATACTCGCGATGAGGAGGTAGTTCCTGACACCCTTTCTCCGAGAATACATCCTCAAAGTCCGCCAGAAATGGAGGTAAGACCCTAGGAGTAACCGCACCGATGACCGTATTCATGCAGTTTTTATTACAGAATTTACTCCATTGGCTTATCTCTCTGGATTGCCAATTAATAACCGGGTTATGCTTAGTTAACCAAGGAAGGCCCAAGACTATAGGAGTGGGAAGACCCTCCAACACATAGCAAGACAACAGTTCTTTATGTATCGCCCCCACTTGAAGTTTTACGTTATGCACAGCTTGCAAAAAACTTCCCTGACCGAGAGGCCTGGCATCGATCGAGAATATGGGGATGGGTTTAGCCAACTCACTCAATCGCATACCTTGAACCCGGGCAAACCGAGCGTCCACCAGATTAGCCCCGGCCCCACTATCCAGAAGAACAGATATCCTCTCAGTTCTCGTACCCACCACCACCTCCGCCGGTACGAGAAACTGAGACGAACCTAGGGACGAAATACCTACTCCCAGATTGCCGTCCACCACACAACCTGGGATCAACAGTTTTCTGACGACTCTTCACTCTGCAAGGGACGGGATGGACACCCCCCAATAAAATGTCCCTTTCTCCCGCAGAAGAAACACCTTCCTGTCTTATGGCGCACCACCGGTCCCCTCCCCCGAAATGATGTCCCTCCTAATTGCATAGGCTCCTCTGGACTGACCAGGGGAACCACCATATGAGGGGACCTTGTAGGAGGTGGAGTCATCACAGGGGGTGGAGTTATCCCTCACCTCTCCCGAAGCCGTCTGTCAATGCGAATAGCAAGGGTCATAGCGGCTTCCAGTGACGCGGGAGAGTCATACTGTGCCAACACATCCTGTAATTTGTCGGAAAAACCTTGACAAAACTGGCTCCTAAGAGCCGGGTCATTCCACTGGGTGTCAGTGGCCCACCTACGGAACTCCGAACAGAATTCCTCCGCCGGACGATCTCCCTGCTGGATCCTACGTAACTTAGATTCAGCAAGGGAGATCCGATCCGGGTCATCATATATGGGGGTATGTCAAAAGTAAAAGAAAAGTCAAAGATGCTATAGGATTTTTACAGGATGAAAATGGAGAAATGGTAAGAGAGGATGTTGAGAAGGCCGAACTTTTTAATTCCTATTTTGCATCTGTTTTCTCTCAGAAAGAAAATGTAACATCAACTGATTTTCACTGTCCTTTTAAAGGAATAGAAGAATCCAAGTTATCTGTAAACAGAAAGATTGTGAGGGAATATTTAGCTAACATAAATGAGTTCAAGTCTCCAGGTCCAGATGAATTACACCCCAGAGTACTGAAGGAGATCGTAGAAGAAATTTTAGAACCACTCTCCATAATCTTTGAAAATTCTTGGAGAACAGGAGAAGTCCCAGAAGACTGGAGAAGAGCAAATGTTGTTCCTATCTTCAAAAAGGGGAAGAAGGTGGACCCAGGGAACTATAGGCCGGTGAGTCTGACTTCTATACCAGGAAAGATCTTTGAACAAATTATTAAACATCATGTATGTAAGTACCTGGATAAGAATGAAGTGATTAACCAGAGTCAGCATGGGTTTGTAACTAACAAGTCATGTCAGACTAACTTAATTTCCTTCTATGACAGAATCACTGACTGGGTGGATCAGGGAAATGCTGTAGATATAGTATATCTTGACTTCAGCAAAGCATTTGACAAAGTATCTCACACCATCCTTATTGAAAAAATGACCAAGTATGCAATGGACCAGGCAACTGTTAGGTGGATTCATAACTGGCTTAGTGATCGGACTCAAAGGGTGGTTGTAAATGGCTTCACATCCAGCTGGATGAATGTCTCAAGTGGGGTACCACAGGGCTCTGTCCTGGGACCTGTATTGTTCAACATCTTCATCAATGATTTAGATGAAGGAATTGAGGGTAAACTGATTAAATTTGCTGATGACACAAAGCTAGGAGGGGTAGCTAATACTAGAGAAGAGAGAGAGAGGATTCAAAAAGACCTAAATAAACTGGAGCAGTGGGCAGCAACCAACAGAATGGTTTTTAACAGGGAAAAATGCAAAGTACAACATCTGGGCAATAAAAATGAAAAAAGCATATACAGAATGGGAGGAATAGAGCTAAGCAACAGTACATGTGAAAAAGACTTAGGTATACTAATAGATCATAGACTGAACATGAGTCAACAGTGTGATGCAGCAGCAAAAAAGGCAAATACAATTTTGGGATGTATTAACAGAAGCATACAGTCTAGATCACGTGAAGTCATTATCGGTCTTTACTCCTCTTTGGTCAGACCTCATCTGGAATACTGTGTACAGTTTTGGGCACCACATTTTAAAAAACACATAGACAAACTGGAACAAGTTCAGAGAAGAGCGACCAGAATGGTGACTGGTCTGCAAACCATGTCCTATGAGGAACGGTTGCAGGATTTGGGAATGTTTAGCTTGCAAAAAAGAAGACTGAGAGGAGACTTAATAGCTGTCTACAAATATGTCAAGGGCTGTCACATTGTAGAAGGATCATCTTTATTCTCATTTGCACAGGGAAAGACTAGAAGCAACGGGATGAAACTAAATGGGAGGAGACACAGATTAGATATTAGAAAAAACTTTTTGACAGTTAGGGTGATTAATGAGTGGAACAGGCTGCCACGAGAGGTGGTGAGTTCTCCTTCACTGGACGTCTTCAAACAGAGGCTGGACAGACATCTGTCTGAGATGATTTAGTGAATCCTGCTTTGAGCAGGGGGTTGGACCAGATGACCCAGGAGGTCCCTTCCAACTCTACCATTCTATGATTCTATTCTATGATTCTAAGACCCAGAGCAGCAAAAAACCTATCCACTGACTGGAGAGCCGGGGAGCCCGGGGGAAGAGAGAACGCCCAAGATTGTGGGTCCCCTTGTAGGAGCGAGATGACAATTCCCACCCTTTGTTCTTCACTCCCCGATGACCAAGGCCGCAGCCGAAAGTATAACTTACATGCCTCCCGGAAAACAAAAAACTTGTCCCGCCCCCCAGTGAACCTGTCAGGGAGAGCTACTTTAGGTTCTGGTCCGGCTTGCTCCTGAGGATACAAAACCTTGGACCTAACGTCCGCCAGCTCCATTGACAAACTCTGCAACTGCCGAGCTAGACCGGCTACTGGATCCATGGTAGCTGGAGAAAATCTAAGTGGTCGGTGAAAATGTCACGCTGTCTCTGTGTACTGGAGGTAGGGGGCCTAAGCTGACCCTAAGCTGGGGCCCTGACTAATCCCTCTACCTGGAGGTACTGTTAAAGGTACAGAGGTCCAGGCCGCTAGCGTAACCCCTACCTCCTGAGGATCCCTGCACCTAAGTAATCTAGTCCTGAGAAGGACCCCTGATCACAACAAAAGGGGACAGGTAATAATATGCCCACACTCAGTACTTAGACGAACGAGACAGTACAAGGATAAAACCAAAACCACCTTGCATACCAAAACTACACAACTACAACAGAGGGAACACCAACGGGAAAGGAGATAAATGATAAAGCGAGGAAGGGAAAAAACACTCCAAATACACTTAGCTCTGAAACTCCAAATACCACGATCCGCTCTGTTAGTCTGCATGAAATGCTTTCACCGACACTTCCCTAACAGACCGGCAGGCATTTGAAGGAGTCCCACTACAGCAGCATTGATTGCAGCTGGGCGAGGCTGGACCTCGTCTAGCACAGAGAGAGAGAGAGTTAACTCCCTCACTGCCGAAAAACACAAAGCACCAAAACCTCAGCTGCGAGAAGTCAGGCTGTGTAATCATGACGATCTTTGTGGCGACACACCCGTGACAGCAACCCTCTCGCAGCTGCAATGTCCCTCAATGCAGCAAGGGGGTAAACAAACAAGTTCAGCCTTCCGTGTCTTCAACATGGTGGGTAAACAAACAAGTTTAGCCATCTGTGGCTTCAGCATGGGGGAGTCCCGGATATAGTTTGGTCTTAGACCCGCTGAAACCGTGGCCTTCACAAACCTGGAACTGTCCCTATGACTAAGTGCAATGAGCACAACATGGCCTCTCCAGCTTCCACCTTAATTTTCCTCACTGGTCCCCTACTGACCTTGGCGATCCACCACTCTTTGGTGATAGGGGTCTCTCCCTCGTTGGTGGTGACTGCTCTCGGGGTTGGTGGGGAACCAGCAACTGGACCTTTAAGGCTTCCAACTGCTTGGCCCAGCCACTGGCCATGACTCAGGCTGGGGTCCACAGTTTGGCTTTCATGCCACTTTCAGCCTCACCTTCAGGGGGTACAGTGAATTTTTCCACCAAGCCACCTGGTCTCACCTCCTCTGCCGCCATCATCTCACACTGCTTCCTCTCTGACGCACAACCCACAAATGGCACTGTCTCCCTCTAAGCTTCAGGCCCGTCACAGCTGCACCTTTCGCTAGGTGTGGTTTTCTCTGACTGACCATCCCATTTCCTCTTTTTCTCCTCTGTTTTTCTGGGTCACACCTTGCTGGGCAGGCCTTTCCTTCCACTTTGCTTTACAGCAATGGCCACTCCTCGCTGTAGGCTGGCACTTCCAGTTCCAACACTCTCTTTGGTAGGCATAACCTCTGAAGGGCTTGACACCACTCTGCACCCTTCCGTTCCTTTTACACCCATGATGGATCTTCTCGTTCTGCGCCACTGACCGCCATTTTAAAGTTCTTGTTCGGCACCATGTTAGACCACACAACAGTCACCAATTTCCATGCAACTTGAGTCTTTCCAGCACTATGTTTCTCCTCCAGCTTCAAGACTTGATCCTGACAACTACACCAAGTGTAACGTGGCGCAGGGCGGTAGCCATGGGCGAGGCACTCGTCTGTGGCACCCTGGCATGTTACATGAAAATGGGGGTCCTGGCTGGGCGTGTGGACTTGTGCTGTGAGGGCGCTAGCTCATGCAGGCCGCATGTAACCAATGCCAGGATCAGATGTTAACCAGTTCATGAAAGGAGACCACCAGTTCACTTTAAACAACAATTCTTTATTCAACAGTTCCTCATCATCAACTTTATGCAACAGATAGCGGGCACATATCTTTCAGCACATTTCAGTTGTAGAGAGCATATTTGGACACATCTGCAGTTCCATCTGGATTGTTTCCATTCTTACTGATCCTGTGAGTCTCAGCACAGCCCAGTCTAGCTCCATGTATATTCTCCTCATAGAGAATGGAGGTAAGGGATTTGGTCACTATGGCCAGAGTAGAGCCTTGTGCTCCCAGACATATCAGTATCCATGTCTCTTCTCGTAGAGGAGGGGTGTAGAGGGGGCCAGTAGTACATGAATAGAGCCTTACGCTCTTAGAGAGAATTTGTCCTGGAAAGTCGACTCAGTTCATGTACCAGTCACTTTTCTGTCTGGTCAGTCCTCCGAGCTGGCGCTATCCTTCTCTCTGCATCTCTGTAACTCTCTCTCTTAGTCTGTTCCTAAGTATCATGCTATCTTTGTCCCGATCTCCTTTCTCTCTTGTTTCTCTCTTGCCACAAAACACCCTTGCTGAGCACTCAGGTTTGACATCTGTTCTAGCTGCAAGCTAGGCCCTGTCTGTCTCACTGCCAGGAAGTCCTCTCTGATCTTTCTACATAGCTCCTCCCTCTCTGGGCTAGTCCCAACTTAACTAACTGTCACTGTCTGTTGCTGGGCAGAACTCCGCTTCCTCACAGCACAGTACAAAAAATATAATGCAGCACCATTACTATAAACAAGCAAACATCACATCATAATTCACATGGCACAGTATTTACAAAAAGATGCAGGACACAATTCGCATGACCTTACAACAACGAAATTGGTGTCTTCAGGGAAAGGAATGCAACAGCAGTAGTCCACCTCCTTACAGCCTCATATCGCATCTTTCACCACTTTACAGCCCATGACGTATTAATACGCGTCTGTGCCCTGGGACCTAAGAGCCTGACCCGTATTAGTACGTCATGGCGATCGCGCGCGCACACAGGCTGTGCGGGCACGATCGCCACCGGGTGTCAGCTGATAGTACCGGGTGTCAGCTGTGACAATGTGCAGGGAGCGGTCCCGCACCACTCCCGGCACATTAACCCCCGCAATGCTGCGATCGAAGTCGATCGCAGCATTGCGGTGGCAAGGGGAGGTGATTGCAATACTCACCTCCTCTTCCGGCCTCCAGCGCTGTCTGCCGCGGCTTCCCGGGTGTTGCCATGATGACCCAATGTCGTCATGACAACATCCGGGTCACCAGACAGCAAGAAGATTGTTTGCTCATGCGCAGTACATGAGCAAACAATCGTCTTACTGTGCAGCACTCACTGCCTGCATAGCACAGGGATGGTGCTCCTTCCCTATGCTATGCAGGCGATCAGAATAAAAAAAGTGAAAGTCCCATAGTGGGACAAAGTAAAACAGTGTAAAAACTCTCAGAAAGTGAAAAAAAAAAAAAAAAAATTGTAAAAATATTAAAAAAAAAATAAAAAAACTAATCCACCAAAAATAAAAATATAATGTACCCATCAATAAATATTATGAAAAAAAAAAAAAAAAAACAATAAAAGTACACATATTTGGTATTGCCACGTCCAGAACGACCCGACCTATAAAACTGTCCCACTAGTTAACCCCTTCAGTGAACACGGTAAAAAAATAAAATAAAAAACGAAGCAAAAAACAATGCTTTATTATCATACCACCAAACAAAAAATGGAATAACACGCGATCAAAAAGACGAATATAAATAAAAATGGTACCAGTGAAAACGTCATCTTGTCCCGCAAAAAACAAGCTATGATACAGCTCCATAATCTGAAAAATCAAAAAGTTATAGCTCTCAGAAAAAAGCGATGCAAAAAAATAATTTTTTCTATAAAATGGCTTTTATTGTGTAAAAGCGCCAAAACATAGAAAAACGATATAAATGTGGTACCGCTGTAAATGTACTGACCCGAAGAATAAAGCTGCCTTATCAATTTTACCACACGCGGAGTAGAATAAAAAAAAAAAAATTCCTGAATTGTTGGTTTTTGTTTATTCTGCCTCCCAAAACCTGGAATAGAAAGCAATCAAAAAATGTCACGTGCCTGAAAATGGCACCAATAAAAATGTCAACTTGTCTCGCAAAAAACAAGCCATCACATGACTCTGTCGGCCAAAATATGGAAAAATTATAGCTCTCAAAATATGGCGATGCAAAAACTAGATTTTACAAAATGTGTCTTTTAGTGTGTGACAGCTGTCCATCATAAAAACACGATATCATTCTGATATCTCTGTAGTCGCACCGACCCAAAGAATAAGGTCGTCTAATCACTTATACCGCACGAGGAACGGCGTAAAAAATAAATGCTAGGGAAGGGGTTGGGGTTAGGGTTGTGCTAATGTTAGGGTTGGGCTAGGGTAGGGTTGGGGTCAGGGTTGGGGTTAGGGTTGTTTTTTTTTTATAAAAAAAAAATTAAAAAATGACAATATGGCAACTAGTGTTGAACGCAAGTGCTCGCTACTTGAGTTTGCATCGGATGCTCGGGTATGCATTGAGTATCACGGGTGCTCGAGTCTCCGCCCCATATGCTTCGCGGCCAAAAAAAACCTCGCGGGGATTGCCTGCCATGCTCGAGCGATCCCCGCATGTTTTTTGGGGGGTGTCTAATAACCGTGAAACATGCGGGCGGTGACTCGAGCATTTCACTTGAGCACACGTCATACATGGTGCATACCTGAGTACCCGTAGCGAGCACTTGCGCTCAAGACTAATGACAACTTATTCAATATGATGACTTAATGTCATCAAATTTTGTGTCGTACCTCTGGGTTCAAAATGTTCACTATACCCCTTGATAAAATCCTTGAGGGGTGTAGTTTCCAAAATTGGGTCACTTGTGGGGGGTTTCAACTATTTAGGCACGTCAGGGGCTCTTCAAACGCGACATGGCGTCCGCTCTCGATTCCAGCCAATTTTGCGTTCAAAAAGTCACACAGTGCTCCTTCCCTTCTGAACTCTGCTGTGCGCCCAAACACTGTATTTTCCCCACATATGGGGTATTGGCGTACTCAGGAGAAATTGCACAAAAGTTTTGGGGTCCATTTTCTCCTCTTACCCTTGTGAAAATAAAAAAATTGGGGCTAAAACATCATTGTTGTGGAAAAAGTTTGATTTTTTTATTTTCACAGCTCCATGTTATAAACTTCTGTAAAGGACTTGGGGGTTCAGGGTGCTCACCACACATCTAGATAAGTTCCCTGAGGGGTGTAGTTTCCAAAATGGTGTCACTTGTGGGGATTTCCACTGTTTAGGCACATCAGGGGCTCCCCAAATGCAACATGGCGTCCGCTAATTATTCAAGCAAATTTTACATTCAAAAAGTCAAATGGCGCTCCTTCAGTTCCGATCCCTGCTGTGCGCCCAAACAGTGGTTTTCCCCCACATATGGGGTATCTGCTTACTCAGGAGAAATTGAACAACAAACTGCATGGTGCAATTTCTCCAGTTACCCTTATGAAAATGCAAAAGTGGGGGCTGAAAAACATTTTTGTGGGAAAAATGTGAAAATTTTATTTTTACGGCTCAATGTTATAAACTTCTGTGAAGCACCTGGGGGTTCAAGGTGCTCACACATCTAGATAAGTTCCCTGAGGGGTCTAGTTTCCAAAATGGTGTCACTTGTGGGGGGTTTCCACTGTTTAGGCACATCAGGGGCTCTCCAAATGCAACATGGCGTCCGCTAATTATTCAAGCATATTTTACATTCAAAAAGTCAAATGGCGCTCCTTCCCTTCCGAACCCTGCTGTGCGCCCAAACAGTGGTTTTCCCCCACATATGGGGTATCTGCTTACTCAGGAGAAGTTCAACAACAAATTTTGGGGTCCATTTTTTCCTGTTACCCCTGCGAAAATAAAAAAAATTGGGTCTAAAATAACATTTTTGTGAAAAAAGTTAAATGTTAATTTTTTTCTTCCACATTCCAAAAATTCCTGTGAAGCACCTGAAAGGTTAATAAAGTTCTTGAATGTGGTTTTGAGCACCTTGAGGGGTGCAGTTTTTAGAATGGTGTCACTTTGGGTATTTTCTGTCATAAAGACCCCTCAAAGTGACTTTAAATATGATGTGGTCCCTAAAAAATGGTTTTGCAAATTTTGTTGGAAAAATGAGAAATCGCTGGTCAACTTTTAACCCTTATAGCTCCCCAATAAAAAAAAATTTTGGTTCCAAAATTGTGCTGATGAAAAGTAGACATGTGGGAAATGTTATTTATTAACTATTTTTTGTAACATATCTCTCTGATTTAAGGGCATAAAAATTCAAATTTTGAAAATTGCAAAATTTTCTAAATTTTCGCCAAATTTCCATTTTTTTCACAAATAAACGCAAGTGATATAGAAGAAATTTTACCACAGTCATGAAGTACAATATGTCATGAAAAACCAGTCTCAGAATCAGGGGGATCCGTTGAAGCATTCCAGAGTAATTACCTCATAAAGTGACAGTGGTCAGAATTGTAAAAATTGGCCTGGTCATTAACGTGCAAACCACCTTGGGTTGTAAAGGGGTTAATGGAAACCTAAATATCAATCTGATCAGTTTCTTCTGTGAACCTCCCTTTAAAAGCATGTAAATTCCACTAAAATTAAGGAAAATCTTCTAGGACTTTTTCACTCTCAGTTCCAAGTATATATGTGGATGTCTTGGAGAAGGATTGCTGACTCTGTAACAATAATTGTACTTGCATTAGTACAGAAATTTTTGAGTTGGTCATATATCCTTGTTTCCTAATGAAGCACAGTTGGAGTAAATGTGCACTCAATAAATTTAGCCTCTCTCTCCCCCATTACCCCTGTATTGCAGAGCATGTTGTGGGAATGGGCATTTAAATGTTCTCCATCCTGTACATCTGAAGCCCATAGAACAGGGGTGGGGAACCTCCAGCCCGTGGGCCATTTACAGCCCTCTATGCCATTTTATCCAGCCCCTGGGCAGCTTCCTGGGGACTGCAGTAATTGAGCCGGTAGCTGTGTTTTGACGGCCGCCAGCCCATTCATTTCTTCTTGCTCTGCGAGCATGTGCACGCACTGTTCACTACTGAATGCTGAGGCGCGTGCAATGAAACATTACGTCCTGACACCAGTGCCAGAGTCAGGACGCACTTTGTGGGCAGAGTTGGGGCACAATTTGTATGGCCCCCGAAAGATCGTATAAATATCCAAATGGCCCTTGGCAGGAAAAAGATTCCCCACTGCTGTCATAGAATAAACCAAGAAGAAAGCATCTCTGAATGTCCATTCCAACAAGGCAGCACAGGTACTGGTCTGTGCTTGCATTCTTTGACTTATTGGGGACAAGTATTGTAGCATGTATAGCATTAAACAGAACTTGTCAGCAGAAAAAACGCTATTAACCTGCAGATATGAGGTAAATCTGCAGGTTAATAGCGTTATTAAACCGCCCGGCACCTGCACTTAGCCGAACGCTGTGGGGAAAAAAATTAAGTTTATTTCCCTGGCAGCAATCCAGTTTCAGTCATGGGGGTGGCACTAGCGCGGGTTCAGTCATCGCTCTGAGAATACAGAGCTATGTGGGGGCTCATGCTGTATATAAGAGGCTATGTGGGGCTCATGCCGTACATAAGAGGCTATGTGGGGCTCATGCTGTATATAGGAGGCTATACGAGGGCTCATGCTGTATATAAGAGGCTATGTGGGGCTCATGCTGCATATAGAACGCTATGTAAGGACTCATACTGTATATAGGAGGCTATGTGGGGCTCATACTGTATATAGGAGGCTATGTGGGGGCTCATTCTGTATATAAGATGCTTAAGAAGCTATCTGGGGCTCATGCTGTATAAAAGAGGCAACATGAGACTCATGCTGTACACAGGGGCTATGTGGGGCTCATACCATACATGGGAGGATATGTGGGGGCTCATACTGTATATAAGAGGCTATGTGGGGCTCATGCTGTATATAGGATGTCATGTGGGGCTCATACTGTATATAGGGAGATATGTGAGGGCTCATATCGTATCTAGAGAGTCTGTGGGGGCTCATACTGTATATAAGGGGTTATCTTGGGGCTTATACTGTTTATGGAGGGGCTATATGGGGTCTCAAACTGCATATAGGGGCTATGTGAGGGCTCAAACTGAATACAGGTGGCTATGTGGGGTCTCATGGTGTATACAGCGGGGGCTATGTAAGGGCTTATATTGTTTATAAGGAACCTATTTGTGGGTCTCATACTGTATATAGAGAGGCTATGTGAGGGCTCATACTGTATATAGGAGGTTATGTGTGGGCTCTTAGGGTATATAAGGGGCTGTGTGTGGGTTTATATGGTATATAGGGGAATGTGTATGGGCTGATATAGGGGGATGTTGGCATACTTAATTCTGCTCAATATTAAGTGATACAATTAATATTAATATAATATAAAATAAATATAATTAATATGTTAATATTAATATTGAGCAGAATTAATTTCAGCCTATTGGTTGGCCCTCCACAACTGACACGGTCTCTCATGTGGCCCCTTGGGAAAATTAATTTCCCACCCCTGTCCTAGAGGGTTTACAAACTTACAACACTGCATATCTATTAAGCCTAAAATGATGGTGATCCTATTAAGGCCAGCCCATGTTATACACAGCAAAACTATGGCGTTATTGTGTATAGTACTTGCGATCGGCCGATGGTAGGTTCAAGCCCCCTATAGAAACTATGTAATTCAGTAAAAAAAAGTTTTTAAAAATCTGAAAATAAAATAAAAAAATTGTAATCATTCCCCCCCCCCCCAATTAAAAAAAAACAACAAAAAAAAAAAGTGGTATCTCTGCATGTGTAAGAGTCCTTTCTATCAAAATACAAAATTAATTAACTCAATCAACAAATTTCGTAATGAGGGGAAAAAAAAATCAAAACTTCAGAATTTAGATTTTTGCCAATTACACAGTGCTGGGATGTGACTATGTAATAGGAGCCTAAGAGACTACAGTGGATGGGAACTAAACTATTAACAAGTTCCTCCACAGAAGCTCTGGTCACACAATGCATGGTGTGACTGTATGATAGGAGCCTCTCAGTAACTAATTAGCGCCTTGTGTTACTAATAGAAAGGAGGAAGTTTCACCAGCTCACCGGAGCAAGACTGTCTTGAAGCACGGATGCGAGGAACTGCTCGCAGTAATTCCACAAGGCATGAAAAAAGAAGATTTCCAGCTTCATGAATAGTCCAAGATTCTTTTATTGTAGAAAAAACTTTTTAAAATCAAATTCCACAGTCATGTTTTATAGCCAGGGCAACGCGTTTCGAACTCGGGACTTGTGTTCTTTGTTAAGACTGGCATACAAATGGCTATACAATTGTTCACCAATCAGCATAAAGGACGAAAGTCACATGATACATAGATTCACATACATATGTTTAACCCTTTTCTGACGTATGACCTAATAGTACATCTTGGTGACCTGGACCAATGACATACTATTAGGTCATATGGCAATCGCGCCCGCACACAAGCGGTGCGGGGCGATCGCCACCGGGTGTCAGCTGATAGTCACAGCTGACACCCGGTACTATGTGCAGGGAGCTGTCCCGCACCGCTCCCAGCACATTAACCCCCTCAATGCTGCGATCGAAGTCGATCGCAGCATTGCGGTGGCAAGGGGAGGTGATCAAAATACTCACCTCCTCTTCCGACCTCCAGTGCTGTCTGCCGCGGCTTCCCGAATGTTGCCATGACGACCCAATGTCGTCATGACAACATCCGGGTCACCAGACAGCAGGAAGATTCTTTGGTCGTGCGCAGTGCATGACCAAACTGTCTTCTCCCTGTGCAGCACTGACAGCCTGTATAGCACAGGGATGGTGCTGCATTCCTGTGCTATACAGGCGATCAGAATAAAAAAAAGTGAAAGTCCCATAGTGGGACTCAGAATAAAAGTCCAAAAAGTGTTAAAAAATTAAAAAAAAAAATTTCAAAAAATATTTAAAAAAAAAAATAATAATTCACCAAAAATAAAAATATAATGTACCCATCAATAAATATTATTATTAAAAAAAAACAAAAAATAATAAAAGTACATATATTTGGTATCGCTGCATCCGGAAAAACCTGACCTATAAAACTGTCCCACTAGTTAACCCCTTTGGTGAACACAGTAAAAAAAAAAAAAAAAAAAAAAAAAAAAAACAAAGCAAAAAACAATGCTTTATCATCATACCGCCAAACAAAAAATTAAATAATACGCGATCAAAAAGACAAATATAAATAAAAATGATACCGCTGAAAACGTCATCTTGTCCCACAAAAAACAAGCAGCCATACAGCTCCATCAGCCGAAAAATAAAAAAGTTATAGCTCTCAGAATAAAGTGATGCACAAAAATATTCTTTTTCTATAAATTAGCTCTTATTGTGTAAAAGCGCCAAAACATAGAAAAACAATATAAATGTGGTACCGCTGTAAACGTACTGACCCGAAGAATAAAGCTGCCTTATCAATTTTACCACACGTGGAACAGCATAACAAAATCCCATTAAAAAAAAATTTTGGAATTGCTGGTTTTTGTTTATTCTGCCTCCCAAAAATCGGAATAGAAAGCAATAAAAAAATGTCAAGTGCCTGAAAATGGCACCAATAAAAATGTCAAGTCATCCCGCAAAAAACAAGCCACCACATGAATCTGTCAGCCAAAATATGGAAAAATTATAGCTCTCTAAATATGGCGATGCAAAAACTAGATTTTGCAAAAAAATGCGTCTTTTAGTGTGTGACAGCTGTCATTCATAAAAACCCGATATGATTCTGGTATCACTGTAATCGCACTGACCCGAAGAATAAAGTCGTCAAATCACTTATACTGCACGAGGAACGGCGTAAAAAATAAACTCTAGGGTTAGGGTTGTGATGGGGTTGGGATTTTTTTCAAAAGTAAGAAAAAAAAAAGATAACGATATGGCGACTAGTGTTGAGCGCAAGTGCTCGCTACTTGAGTTTGCATCGGGTGCTCGGGTATGCACTGAGTATCGCGGGTGCTCAAGTCTCTGCCCCATATGCTTTGTTGCCAAAAAAAACCTCACGAGGATTGCCTGCCATGCACGAGCGATCCCCGCATGTTTTTTTTTGGGTGTCTAATAACCATGAAACATGCGAACGGGGACTCGAGCATGTCACTCGAGCACCCTCGACACATGGTGCATACCTGAGTACCCGATGCAAACTCAAGTAGCGAGCACTTGCGCTCAAGACTAATGATAACTTATTCAATATCATGACCTAATGTTATCAAATTCTGTGTCGTACCTCTGGATTCAAAATGTTCACTATACCCCTTGATAAAATCCTTGAGGGGTGTAATTTCCAAAATAGGGTCACTTGTGGGAGGTTTCCACTGTTTAGGCACATCAGGGGCTCTCCAAACGCAACATGGCGTCCACTCTCAATTCCAGCCAATTTTGCGTTCAAAAAGTCACACAATGCTCCTTCCCTTCTGAACTCTGCCGTGCGCCCAAACACTGTATTTTCCCCACATATGGGGTATTGGCGTACTCAGGAGAAATTGCACAACAGTTTTTGGGGTCCATTTTCTCCTCTTACCCTTGTGAAAATAAAAAAATTGGGGCTAAAACATTATTTTTGTGGAAAAATTTTGATTTTTTTATTTTCACGGCTCCATGTTATAAACTTCTGCAAAGCACTTGGGGGTTGAGGGTGCTCACCACACATCTAGATAAGTTCCCTGGGGGGTCTAGTTTCCAAAGTGGTATCACTTGTGGGGTTTTTCCACTGTTTAGGCACATCAGGGGCACATCTGCTAAGTATTCAAGTAAATTTTACATTCAAAAAGTCAAATGGCGCTCCTTCCCTCCCGAACCCTGCCGTGAGCCCAAACAGTGGTTTTCCCCCACATATGGGGTATATGCTTACTCAGGAGAAATTTCACAGCAAACTGCATGGTGCAATTTCTTCTGTTACCCTTATGAAAATGCAAAATTGGGGGCTGAAAAACATTTTTGTGGGAAAAATGTGAAAATTTTATTTTTACGGCTCAATGTTCTAAACTCCTATGAAGCACCTGGCGGTTCAAGGTGCTCACCACACATCTAGATAAGTTCCCTGAGGGGTCTAGTTTCCAAAATGGTGTCACTTGTGGGGGATTCCACTGTTTAGGCACATCAGGGGCTCTCCAAACGCAACATGGCGTCCGCTATGTTTTCAAGCAAATTTTACATTCAAAAGTCAATAGGCACTCCTTCTCTTCCGAGCTCTGCCGTGCGCTCAAACAGTGGTTTTCCCCCACATATGGGGTATCGGCGTGCTCAGGAGGAATTGCACAACAAATTTTGGGGTCCATTTTTTCCTACTACCCCTGCAAAAATAAAAAAATTGGGTCTAAAGTAACATTTTTGTGAAAAAAGTAAAATGTTAATTTTTTTCTTCCACATTCCAAAAATTCCTGTGAAGCACCTGAAGTGTTAATAAAGTTCTTGAATGTGTTTTTGAGCACCTTGAGGGGTGCAGTTTTTAGAATGGTGTCACTTTTGGGTATTTTCTGTCATAAAGACCCCTCAAAGTGACTTCAAATGTGATGTGGTCCCTAAAAATGGTTTTGTAAATTTTGCTGTAAAAATGAGAAATTGCTGGTCATTTTTTAACCCTTATAGCTCCCTAATAAAAAAAAAATTGGGTTCTAAAATTGTGCTGATGTAAAGTAGACATGTGGGAAATTAAATTTATTAACTATTTTGTGTGACATATCTCTCTGATTTAAGGGCATAAAAATTCAAGTTTTGAAAATTGCAAAATTTAATTTTTTTTTCCAAATTTCCATTTTTTTCACAAATAAACGCAAGTGATATCAAAGAAATTTTACCACCATCATGAAGTACAATATGTCACAAAAAAAAATCTCAGAATCAGCGGGATCTGTTGAAGCGTTCCAGAGTAATTACCTCATAAAGTGACAGTGGTCAGAATTGTACAGATTGGCCCGGTCATTAACATGCAAACCACCCTCGGGGGTAAAGGGGTTAAAATTAATCATAATTACTAAAACATACACACAAACTTACATAAAAAGATGACATGACAAAGGAAATCACACATATTAGAATGATTTACTCGCTATAATGGCATAATAATTTAGACCATTTGGATGGCTGGTATTCAGGTGATGCATCCAAAATGCTTCTCGATCAAGTAAACGTCTCCTGTTGTCTCCACCTCGTGGATTAGAGATAAGTTTCTCAATTCCAAAGACCTGAAATGAAGATGTCTCTCTATTGTGCTGTTCAATAACGTGTCTGGAAGCACAAGAGAGGTTATGTTTCATTTTTCTTATGGTGCATCCTACATATAATAAATTGCAGATAGTACATTTTATTACATACACTACATAACTGCTATTACAATTCAGATAACTCCTTATGTCATGTGTTTCATTCTGATCGGTATTAGTGAAGGTTTTAGTAACTTTAGTGTAACGACAAATGCCGCATCTATTGAAACCACATTTATAAAACCCTTTGCAATTGAGCCAAGTATGGCATTTTTGCATGTTGTTTGAATAACTTGGTGATAATAACCCTCCTAATCTTTGTGCTTTTTTTGCAACAACTAGAACTCCAGAGTCAAGAATCTTTGATAATGTAACATCCTCATATAAAATAGGAAGATGTTTTAATATCATATTTTTAATTTGTTGAATTTTTATTAGTTTCAATATTTGGCATATTAATTAAATTCGATCTATCTTTTTTTTGTACTATTTTTTCTGCTCTTTTTAAAGACCAATCTGGATAACCCCTAGATTTTAATTTGTTCTTACACCTAGTGAATTCTTCATCCAATTTATCCCTGCTACTGCAATTACATTTGATTCTTGTTAGTTCACCCATAGGTATTGCTTTTATAGTATGTTGTGGGTGTCCACTTTTAGCATGTAAAATGGTATTCCCTGATATGGGCTTGGAAAATGTAGAAGTAATAATGGAGTTACCAGAAATTTCCAATTTTAAATCCAAAAATGATATACAATTACGATGAAAGGTATACGTAAACGACAAATTAAATGTATTGTTATTCAAATATTTGATAAATTCCGGTATGGCAGACACATCGCCACTCCAAATGAAGATTAAGTCATCGATGTATCTGCCATACCAGAAAACATCACGAGACCATGGATTGGCAAAAGTGTACAATGCAACATATTCCCAATGGGACGTTACCATATTTGCCAAAGATGGAGAATACCTGGATCCCAGAGAGACTCCTCTGCATTGAAGATAAAACTCTTGTCTATCCATAAAAAAATTGTTAGTCATTAAAATTTGTGTACAGGACGAAAGATAATTTATCAAATCTGGAGTATAGTTGCTATACTTATTGAGATGGAAATCTAGTGGTTGTAAAGCAACATTGTAAGGAATACTTGTGTACAACGATGTTACGTCACAGCTCAACCAAGTAAATTCTTCTTTCCACGTAATATTCATCAATTGATTTAGTATGTCCCGTGAACCTTTGAGAAAGCCTACAGATCTCTGCACTAGAGGTTGAAATAAAGTGTCCATCCAGTTTCCAAGGTGTTCAGTCACAGAATTGATATGGTAAATAATTGGCCTCATTGGAGGGGGATTGATACCTTTCTGTGTTTTCTGCAAACCATATAAACATGGTAGCATAGGATGTTGAACAATGAGAAAATCTTTTTGTTTTGCAGTAATCACTCCCATTGTAAAACCTTTTTCTAATATAGAATGGGTCGCTATTTTATATTTTATAGTTTGATTTGACGATATTTTTTCTAGGTAGTTGTTTCCGATAGGAGCTCCAGCATTTGACTATGATAAATATCTGCATCCATAACCACTACCAATCCTCCTTTGTCTGACATCTTAATTACAATATCCTCCATATGTTTTAAATCCTGCAAGTGCTTTCATTCGTTTTTTATTCAAATTACTTGTTGGGCTATTATTTTCAATTTGCGCATGGAAGATTTTTAATTCACGTTGAATAGTTTCCTGAAATTTATCCATAGCTTCCGTTCTTGATTGTATAGGATAGAAGAAAGGATTCCGCCCTGTGAAGGAATGAGCTGAACCAATGCTTGGTTGTGAGGAAGAATTTTCTTCTTCTAAATCTTGTAGATGCAGAAGTCCTGATTGCTCTTGGAAATTGAGAGTACGAAATTCATTAGGTATAAATTTAGAGTCTGTATTATTTTGTACTTCCATATTTTCATAAAAAAAAAATGTGTTTTTACTGTCAGGTTTCTTACAAATTTATTGACATCTTTTAATGTGTTGAAAAGGTCAAATTTCCTATCAGGTGCAAAATTTAGTCCATAAGATAAAACTTGAATTTGTTCATTCGGAAGATTGCATTTGGATAAGTTGAGAACATTATTCTTAGATGATGTCATTTGCTACTTTCTGTATCGAGTAGGCATTCTTGAAGTGCTTGGTGTGTTTCCGTCCACCGCGTTTGCGTTTCTTCTGCGTTTTTTTATATTTTGGAAATAGGAAAAATCCTTAGTTAAATTACTGGAATCTGAATCATTAGTATTGCTGTCTGATATATCTGGATCAGATGAACTGAAGCTGACATGCAAGTTTTGAGAAGATTTTTTGAAAGTAGGTGTGCGCTTTAATATTGATCTGGGTGTGTGACTTTTTCCCACCGTCCCCATTCGTACACCTGATCCAGCTGATAATCATTATTATCTCTGATGAATTTAGATTTCTTTCTAGAGGTAATAATTTCCACTAGTTTAGAGACATTTGTATATAGATGTTGCATTTTACTGTCATAAATGCTTTTGTCAAATCGATCTTTGAGTGAGTTTTTGAGGGACTCGATTTCCATATTTAACCCCTTAATAACATCTGACGTACTAATACGCGTCTGTGCCCTGGGACTTAAGAGCCAGACCCGTATTAGTACGTCATGGCGATCGCGCGCGCACACAGGCTGTGCGGGCGCGATCGCCGCCGGGTGTCAGCTGATTGTCACAGCTGACACCCGGTACTATGTGCAGGGAGCGGTCCTGCACCGCTCCCAGCACATTAACCCCCGCGATGCTGCGATCGAAGTCGATCGAAGTCGATCGCGGCATTGCGGGGGCAAGGGGAGGTGATCGGCGATACTCACCTCCTCTTCCGGCTTCCAGCGCAGTCTGCAAAGGCTTCCCGGGTGTTGCCATGACGACCCGATGTCGTCATGACAACATCCGGGTCACCAGAGAGCAGGAAGATTGCTTGGGCATGCGCAGTGCATCTTCAAGCAATCTTCACACTGTGCACTTCTGACAGCCTTCATGGCATAGGGATGGTGCTTCATTCCTGTGCCATGCAGGCGATCAGAAAAAAAAAAGTGAAAGTCCCAGAGTGGGACAAAGTAATAAAGTGTATAAACTGTGTGAAAGTGGAAAAAAAAAAAAAAATGTGCAAAAATATTATAAAAAAATAAAAAAAAAAAAATACACCAAAAATAAAAATATAATGTACCCATCAATAAATATTATTATAAAAAAAAACAAAAAAAAAACAATAAAAGTACACATATTTGGTATCGCCGCGTCCGGAACAACCTGACCTATAAAACTGTCGCACTAGTTAACCCCTTCAGTGAACACGGTAAAAAAAAAAAAAAAACGAAGCAAAAAACAATGCTTTATCACCATGCCGCCAAACAAAAAGTGGAATAACACGCGATCAAAAAGACGCATATAAATAAAAATGATACCGCTGAAAACGTCATCTCGTCCCGCAAAAAACAAGCTGCCATACAGCTCCATCCATTGTCGGCTCAATTTGTTAGCGGATATCATGTTGCATTTGGAGAGTCCCTGTGTGCCCAAACATTGGAGCTCCCCCACAAGTGACCCCATTTTGGAAGCTAGACCCCCCAAGGCACCTATCTAGATGCATAGTGAGCACTTGGAACCCCTAGGTGCTTCACAAATTGATTCGTAAAAATGAAAAAGTGTTTTTTTTTTCACTTTTTCATTTTTACGAATCAATTTGTGAAGCACCTGGGGGTTCCAAGTGCTCACTATGCATCTAGAAAGGTGCCTTGGGGGGTCTAGTTTCCAAAATGGGGTCACTTGTGGGGGAGCTCCAAAGTTTGGGCACAGAGGGGCTCTCCAAACGCAATGTGGTGTCCGCTAACAATTTCAGCCGATTTTCCATTCAATTTGTTAGCGGATACCATGTTGTATTTAGAGAGTCCCTGTGTGTCCAAACATTGGAGCTCCCCCACAAGTGAACCCATTTTGGAAACTAGACCCCCCAAGGCACCTATCTAGATGCATAGTGAGCACTTGGAACCCCTAGGTGCTTCACAAATTGATTCGTAAAAATGAAAAAGTGTTTTTTTTTTCACTTTTTCATTTTTACGAATCAATTTGTGAAGCACCTGGGGGTTCCAAGTGCTCACTATGCATCTAGAAATGTGCCTTGGGGGGTCTAGTTTCCAAAATGGGGTCACTTGTGGGGGAGCTCCAAAGTTTGGGCACACAGGGGCTCTCCAAACACAACATGGCGTCCGCTAATTATTCAAGTAAATTTTACAATCAAAAAGTCAAATGGCGCTCCTTCCCTTCCGAGCCCTGCCTTGCGCCCAAACAGTGTTTTTTCCCCAAATATTGGGTATCTGCGTGCCCAGGGGAAATTGCACAACAAATTTTGGGGTCCATTTTTTCTTGTTACCCCTGTGAAAATAAAAAAAATTGGGTCTAAAGTAACATTTTTGTGAAAAAAGTTAAATGTTCATTTTTTTCTTCCACATTCAAAAAATTCCTGTGAAGCACCTGAAGGGTTAATAAAGTTCTTGAATGTGGTTTTGAGCACCTTGAGGGGTGCAGTTTTTAGAATGGTGTCACTTTTGGGTATTTTCTGTCATAAAGACCTCTCCAAGTGACTTCAAATGTGATGTGGTCCCTAAAAAAATGGTTTTGTAAATTTTGTTGGAAAAATGAGAAATCGCTGGTCAACTTTTAACCCTTATAGCTCCCTAACAAAAAAAAATTTTGGTTCCAAAATTGTGCTGATGTAAAGTAGACATGTGGGAAATGTTATTTATTAACTCTTTTGTGTGACATATCGCTCTGATTTCAGGGCTTAAAAATTCAAATTTTGAAAATTGCAAAATTTTCAAAATTTTCGCCAAATTTCCGTTTTTTTCACAAATAAACGCAAGTGATATCGAAGAAATTTTTCCACAATCATGAAGTACAATATGTCACGAAAAAACAGTCTCAGAATCAGGGGGATCCGTTGAAGCGTTCCAGAGTAATTACCTCATAAAGTGACAGTGGTCAGAATTAAGGGGTTAAATTTGACAATTTTGTTTCTTCCTCTGCAATAATTAATTTGATTAATACCATGGAACAATCTGAAAGTGCCTGATTCCATTTGTTGACAAAAGCAGGGGAGTAAACTGTAGTAGGTACTTTTTTTTAAGTCGAAGTCCTCTAGGTAGCATGTTTTTAGAAACATAATTTTCAAGAGTTTTATGATCCCACCATATTTTCGTTTCACTCATAATTAATTTTTCCATATCATGAAATTCATCAGAAGATTTACTTAAAAGATTAGTGCTGGAATTAGTTTCCAATGTGAATTCTTCCAATGCTTTACGAGCTCTATTCTCAATTAGATCAGTCATGTTTGGACTACATAAGACGTCTTGCAAAAAATTCAGCAAATATGGCAGACTTAAACATACGTAGTCTTGATATTCTTGCAATATATTATCAGGAGTGCACGGTGATAAAGTTCAACAGTGAATAATAGAAAGGAGGAAGTTTCACCAGCTCACCTGAGCAAGACTGTCTTGAAGCATGGATGCAAGGAATTGCTCGCAGTAATTCCACAAGGCATGAAAAAAGAAGATTTCCAGCTTCATGAATAGTCCAAGATTCTTTTATTGTAGAAAAAACTTTTTAAAATCAGATTCCACAGTCATGTTTTATAGCCAGGGTAACGCGTTTCGAACACGGGACTTGTGTTCTTTGTCAAGACTGGCTTACAAATGGTATGCACATGGTATATATACAATTGTTCACCAATCAGCATAAAGGACGAAAGTCACATGATACATAGATGCACATACATATGTTTAAAATTAATCATAATTACTAAAACATATACACAAACTTACATAGAAAGATCACACGACAAAGGAAATCACACATATTAGAATGATTTACTCGCTATAATGGAATAATAATTCTCGCCGCAAATTTAGACCATTTGGATGGCAGGTATTCAGGTGATGCATCCAAAATGCTTCTCGATCAAGTAAACGTCTCCTGTTGTCTCCACCTCGTGGATTAGAGGTAAGTTTCTCAATTCCAAAGACCTGAAATGAAGATGTCTCTCTATTGTGCTGTTCAATAAAGTGTCTGGAAGCACAAGAATAGTCCAACAAGTAATTTGAATAAAAAACGAATGAAAGCACTGCAGGATTTAAAACATATGGAGGATATTGTAATTAAGATGTCAGACAAAGGAGGATTGGTAGTGGTTATGGATGCAGATATTTATCATAGTCAAATGCTGGAGCTCCTATCGGAAACAACTACCTATAAAAAATATCGTCAAATCCATCTATAAAATAGCGACCCATTCTATAATAGAAGAAGGTTTTACAATGGGAGTAACTACTGCAAAACAAAAAGATTTTCTCATTGTTGAACATCCTATGCTACCATGTTTATACAGTTTGCCGAAAACACAGAACGGTATCAATCCCCCTCCAATGAGGCCAATTATTTCCAGTATCAATTCTGTGACTGAACACCTTGGAAACTGGATGGACACTTTATTTTAACCTCTAGTGCAGAGATCTGCAGGTTTTCTCAAAGGTTCACGGGACATACTAAATCAATTGACGAATATTACGTGGAAAGAAGAATTTACTTGGTTGAGCTGTGACGTAACATCGTTGTACACAAGTACTCCTTACAATTTTGCTTTACAACCACTAGATTTCCATCTCAATAAGTATAGCAACTATACTCCAGATTTGATAAATAATCTTTTGTCCTGTACACAATTCTTAATGACTAACAATTTTTTCATGTATAGACAAGAATTTTATCTTCAGTGCAGAGGAGTCTCTATGGGATCCAGGTATTCTCCATCTTTGGCAAATATGGTAACGTCCCATTGGGAATATGTTACATTGTACACTTTTGCCAATCCATGGTCTCGTGATGTTTTCTGGTATGGCAGATACATCGATGACTTAATCTTCATTTGGAGTGGCGATGTGTCTGCCATACCCGAATTTATCAAATATTTGAATAAAAATACATTTAATTTGTCGTTTACATATACCTTTCATCGTAATTGTATATCATTTTTGGATTTAAAATTGGACATTTCTGGTAACTCCATTATTACTTCTACATTTTCCAAGCCCATATCAGGGAATACCATTTTACATGCTAAAAGTGGACACCCACAACATACTATAAAAGCAATACCTATGGGTGAACTAACAAGAATCAAACGTAATTGCAGTAGCAGGGATAAATTGGATGAAGAATTCACTAGGTGTAAGAACAAATTAAAATCTAGGGGTTATCCAGATTGGTCTTTAAAAAGAGCAGAAAAAAATAGTACAAAAAAAAGATAGATCGAATTTAATTAATATGCCAAATATTGAAACTAATAAGAATTCAACAAATTAAAAATATGATATTAAAACATTTGCCTATTTTATATGAGGATGTTACATTATCAAAGATTCTTGACTCTGGAGTTCTAGTTTGTGCTTTTTTTTGCAACAACATTAGGAGGGTTATTATCACCAAGTTATTCAAACAACATGCAAAAACGCCATACTTGGCTCAATTGCAAAGGGTTTTATAAATGTGGTTTCAATAGATGCGGCATTTGTCGTTACACTAAAGTTACTAAAACCTTCACTAATACCGATCAGAATGAAACACATAACATAAGGAGTTATCTGAATTGTAATATTGGAAATCTTCTTTTTTCATGCCTTGCGTCATTGGTTGATAGAGGCTGCTATCACAGAGTCTATGCCACTGATAGGAGCCTGTAGTAACCAATGAGCGCTTTCCTTTTGCAGTGAATTGAGCAGCTCAGTAGCTGCCGGCCCCCAGTGATCTACAGATTGGTCAACACTGTGCAGTCTGCAACTAGGAGCAGGGCGACCTGCATGTGGCCCATGGGCTGTGCACCCCTGTTCTAATCTTTATACAGTATATTTACACATGCTACTTTATATATAATATGCACTACATTAGAGAAAATAATACTGCACAAGTAAAACGTATACATGGAATTAGCCTATCCTATAGGGATCTGATACAACTTTAGGGGATTTCAGAATCTCTGAAAAAATACATACATTTCCTGATTCCATTGATTTATTTAATCCTTTTTTTGACTGCTTTGCTTAAACATTTTTCAACACCTTTGGGATATTCTGTAATGTCTTGACTGTTTCTCTGCATATTTCAAGTTTCCTTTCTACATTCTTTGATCTTGTTATTGATAGTAAATTCCAAGTTTGTGCCTACAAAGCAGCAGTTGCTCAAAAGTAACAACTTTACTCCCAACACTGAAAAAAAAATCTACTCCATGTTGTAAAATTATAATTGCATTATTGGAACATCCAATGTATATTTCTTTTCATATGGTGTTTCCAGCATTGCTTGAATCTACATTTATTCTCACTTCCAAAATTGCTCAAATGTGCAGAAAGCAAACCTGTCTCCAGCACTATGAAAAACAAATATTTTCTAATAAAATAAAGACTAAGATAAGGATATTAAACGGTCAGTGGCTTTGTCGGGGCCTATGTTCACACCCTTGTAAAAAGGGATTCAGGCGCATGAGCCGATGGGGCCATTGACTATAATGATCCAAACGGAGTCACAAAGTGCTCTGTCATGCATAATTTTCGGCTGTGTATGCCTAATGTTAGAACATAAGGAGCAGCAAACAATTGTAACTGACCCAATACCACTAATGAAACCATCCTTAGTTTTAAAGGAGTTGTCCACCATTCCAAAAAAAAAGGTAAATTGTTAAAATTTGGTAGAATAAAAAAATAATTACTTAGACTCCCCTTGTAAATCACCAGTGATCCTGCTCATCTTGATGACTTGGCCCACATTACATGCGGATTATGCACACATCTCCACTTGTGGTGCTGATACAAAACCATTGAAGAAAGTGATTGGCTGCAACAGTGATGAACTCATGGTCAGTGGGGGAAAGTATACATTTTTATCCTTGCCTAGACCAGGGTTCCCCAACTCCAGTCCTCAAGGCCCACCAACAGGTCATGTTTTCAGGATTTCCTTAGTATTGCTCAGGTGATAATTCCATCATCAGCACAGGCAATAGTTACATCACCTGTGCAATACTAAGGAAATCCTGAAAACATGACCTGTTGGTGGGCCTTGAGGACTGGAGTTGGGGAACCCTGGCCTAGACCACCTATGTACAGTACAGACCAAAAGTTTGGACACACCTTCTCATTTAAAGATTTTTCTGTATTTTCATGACTTTGAAAATTGTACATTCACACTGAAGGCATCAAAACTATGAATTAACACACGTGGAATTATATACTTAACAAAAAAGTGTGAAACAACTCAAAATATGTCTTATATTCTAGGTTCTTCAAAGTAGCCACCTTTTACTTTGATGACTGCTTTGCACACTCTTGGCATTCTCTTGATGAGCTTCAAGAGGTAGTCACCGGAAATGGCATTCACTTCACAGGTGTGCCCTGTCAGGTTTAATAAGTGGGATTTCTTGCCTTATAAATGGGGTTGGGACCATCAGTTGTGTTGTGCAGAAGTTAGGTGGATACACAGCTGATAGTCCTACTGAATAGACTGTTAGAATTTGTATTATGGCAAGAAAAAAGCAGCTAAGTAAGAAAAATGAGTGGCCATCATTACTTTAAGAAATGAAGGTCAGTCAGTGCGAAAAATTGGGCAAACTTTGAAAGTGTCCCCAAGTGCAGTTTTCAAAAACCATCAAGCGCTACAAAGAAACTGGCTCACATGAGGACCACCCCAGGAAAGGAAGACAAGGTCAATGCCACACAGAGTTCTAGCAGCAGACACATCTCTACAACAACTGTTAAGAGGAGACTTTGTGCAGCAAGCCTTCATGGTAAAATAGCTGCTAGGAAACCACTGCTAAAGACAGGCAACAAGCAGAAGAGACTTGTTTGGGCTAAAGAACACAAGGAATGGACATTAGACCAGTGGAAATCTGTGCTTTGGTCTGATGAGTCCAAATTTGAGATCTTTGGTTCCAACCACCATGTCTTTGTGCGACGCAGAAAAGGTGAACGGATGGACTCTACATGCCTGGTTCCCACCGTGAAGCATGGAGGAGGAGGTGTGATGGTGTGGGGGTGCTTTGCTGGTGACACTGTTGGGGATTTATTCAAAGTTGAAGGTATACTGAACCAGCATGGCTACCACAGCATCTTGCAGCGGCATGCTATTCAATCCGGTTTGCGTTTAGTTGGACCATCATTTATTTTTCATCAGGACAATGACCCCAAACACACCTCCAGGCTGTGTAAGGGCTATTTGATCAAGAAGGAGAGTGATGGGGTGCTACGCCAGATGACCTGGCCTCCACAGACACCAGACTTGAACCCAATCGAGATGGTTTGGGGTGAGCTGGACCGCAGAGTGAAGGCAAAAGGGCCAACAAGTGCTAAGCATCTCTGGGACCTCCTTCAAGATTGTTGGAAGACCATTTCTGGTGACTACCTCTTGAAGCTCATCAAGAGAATGCCAAGAGTGTGCAAAGCAGTCATCAAAGCAAAAGGTGGCTACTTTGAAGAACCTAGAATATAAAACATATTTTCAGTTGTTTCACACTTTTTTGTTAAGTATATAATTCCACATGTGTTAATTCATAGTTTTGATGCCTTCAGTGTGAATGTACAATTTTCAAAGTCATGAAAATACAGAAAAATCTTTAAATGAGAAGGTGTGTCCAATCTTTTGGTCTGTACTGTATGTTGTCAAATTTTACTGAAATACTGCTACTTTGTAAGATATGAACACTTTAAACATTTTACACACTTTAAACAAAAGTGGGAAGAAGAAAGTCACTTAAAGGGAATCTGTCTACAGGGTTTTTCTATGTAACTGGAGAGCATTATGATGTAGGGTCTAAGCGCCCGATTTCAGCGATGTGTTACTTACTGGGCTGTGTTGCTGTATCAACAAAATCAATCTTTTATCAGCAGAAGATTATCACTACAGGACTAGGTGTCACGTGTCTAGTAGTCAACTGCTGTGCAACCCCGCCCCCACCACTGATTGGCAGCTTTTTATCAATGTAGAGTGTATACAGAAAGCTGCAAATCAGTGGTGGAGGTGGGGTTATATAAGGCTCAGTATTCAGAGCTTTGAGTAATATATTGTTGAAATAAGGGTATTTGAGACCACCAAGTCTCTGATGTGGGGATGCTATATATAGAGCAAGCCAGCTCTCTGCTTCTCAGATCCCTGTGAGTGTAATTTAGGGAAAGACGGGTGGATAAGGTGGAATTTAATTTTTTCTTCAATATCAATATTGGAGTTTAAATCTCATTTTAAAATAGTTTATATGTAAAGCAACACACTGCTTAACACAAAATTCGAAAGTATTAAATGCAAAAGTGAGAAATTTATATAAAATGTAAATAAAAGTTAGTTTACAATTTTTCTTTCTTTTAAGAAATGGATGTAAGAATAATATCTGTTCAAGTGCAAGAACAGAACGTACATGTATTTTTTAATAATATATATTGCATTGACCATTCTCAAGCCTAGAGCCATTGCTGAAATGAAACTGTTTTATGCATCTTTTCTACAGCAAGATGATAAAAAGCACAATGAAACGAAGACCAGCGGAGAAATGGAACAACGGAAAAAATAAAAAGTTTTACCAATAGTAATGTCGGTCATAATGTTCGATTAAAAACTGGGAAAGCTATGCCAAATTCAGGAGGCAGGAATTTTTCAAGTATTCTGCCCCATTCTGTATTTTTATCGACAGAGGTATTGGAATGCCAAGCCTGTCCTCGGCTCTCCCATCCCAAACTTATAGGCTCATAAATCACAAATGAGGATGAAAAGTCCTGATATTTCGGTCCATATTCGGACCATGGAATACACCTGTCTCGATCCGCTTTAAAGACATTAGACATACTGGGAAATGTAGGAAGCCTTCATTTTACTTCTTGTTTGGATAAGTAGATTGTGTCCTAAAGAATTAGAAATAAAGGATATTTTTTTATATAAAGTTATACATTATGTCATTTGGCATTACTAGAGTGAATGTGAATTACTTACAGCTACTGAAAAATGTACAACTCCTAATAGACTTCGCTTTAGACAAAAATAGTTTTGAGCAAAATCAATCAACCAACTGAATTGGCAGGTGGTTTAAAAGTACAATATTCAATGAGAAAGCTTTAAAATTATACAGTTAAATATTTAGGTGAATTTAAAAAAAATTGCTAAAACGTGAATGTTTGGACTCCGCACTGTCATTTCACATATAAGCACTGAAATATTGCATATTTAAACAAGGACACTTTACATTAAATAAATGGAAACCAAAACGAAGACCTTGTGTTGCCTATATCGATCTACCTATTGCTTTTCCTAGGTCTTTAGATTATGCAGTTTGGTGATCACACTTTTATAACATGGAACCAGGTCAGCATCCTGTTTAAAATTTAATTTCAGGGTCTCCCTCTGCATTGGAAATATATAGAAGACACAGTAGGATATATAATTTTGACCCTAAAGTAGTATCTTTGTAAGAACTTGACATGTATCAGTCCCTAGGCTCATGTGGTTTTAGTTCACGTTTTTGGTCAAGTAGGTGGAGTAGAATCAGAAAGCATCATCTGCATCTGCACCGGCTTCGTCCATTAAACGTGTTCCCTTGCATTACTTTTACATGGCAAGCAACTTGAGAATAAACAAAGCAAATCGGTCTATAAACTTGACATTTGTAAATTTCGGAAAGGAACAAAAAGTCCATTGTTAATGGGGTCTTGAAATGAGCCTTGGACCGGTGATATGACTGATGCATGGCTCTTCTGGGATGCTATATTGACCTAAAGTATTGGTTTCTATCCTGTGACTCTATAGGTAGTGGCCCCACCATCAAGTTTCAGGTTTGCAACAACTAAGGAGTTACTAATCTAGGGAGCTATATTTAGGGAATCCGTAGCTGTTTGACCATTATTGGCAAGTCCATTGGGAATATGATGATACTAACACCTATTGGTGTTACCCGGTGCTCCTCACATGACTGATCAAAATATCAGTAGAAGTGGAGACGCATACCACCTTGCTAAGCATGTATATTTATGGAAAATTTGGAGTAAAAAAAATAAATCTTTGGCTTCTGGCACCATCCAACCACCATGTTACAATTATAACTACTGAATATTAGCTCAATTAACCAAAGGGGTTGCTCCACTGTGTTTATGAAACACTACAATGATGAGTACATAAAAAAAACACAAATGTCAAAAGATTTTTTTTTTTCCTGAGATGCAAGATCCCTCTGATCTGAAGGTGGTTTATTTTTTTTCAACAGGAGACATGATCAACGGCTGAAGAGGAACACAACCTGGATATCTCTAGCACAAATCGCAGTTCTGTGTGGTATCTGAAATGTTCTTAAGGATCAGGGATGACCTGAAGAAGGATATTTTGGAGTCTCCTAAATCTGTGTTTTCAGTTACTTAATTTTGTTTAACAAGGCCGACCGCTCCAGCTCTGAAGTGCGAACAGACTGCTTAAACTTTACTTAAGTAATCTGTAAGTTATCAATCGTTGACTCTAGAATTTGGATTTTTCCCTTTGATATCTAAAAAGGGAAAAGAAAAAAAAAATCTGTATCTATAGAGTAACAGTAATTTTAATCATTATTCGATAAATCAATAGTATATGGAAAAAAAAAACTTGGTTAAAGATCTTATCAGAGAATTCTGCTTCTTTGTCTGCCATTCTTTCTCTGATCATTCATTCACAAAATTTTCAATTCACACGTAAAATCTGTTTTCAGTGAAGACAGATTTTCCCATTACTAATAAAATGAAAAGAAATGATGGTTGTTGCTCAAAGTTTTACGTAAAAGGAAGAGGAGGAGGAAAGAGCTAGAGGCAGACCTTCTCTCTCTTTCTCCTCTTTTTCTTTTACATAGAATCTTATCAGTAGCAATTGTCAGATTTATCTGATAAGGTACTGTATATTAACATCTTCACAACCGTTCATTATTGTTCCAGTGCATTATTTTATTTTAATTTTTGCTGTAGATATTGGAGCGCATGGGCGAACAAATAACTCTTGTGCCTTCAAAACTTCAACCATGGGTCGCAGGCTTTATTCTGGGGATTTTGGATTACTAGCACCAATTAGTGATGAGCGAGCACTAAAATGCTCGGGTGCTCGAAGCTCGGGTCCAGCACATTGGAATACTCGGGTGCTCGACCCGAGCAACGAGCCCAATGTAAGTCTATGGGAAACTCGAGCAGTTTTCTGGCGGTCCCCCCTGCGGTCTGCAGAAGGTCAAAAATTGCCCAAATAGAAGGGAACAGTGCTCAATTAAACGTCAGGCAGGCAGAATATATAGGCAGACAGGCAGGCAGGGTATATAGGAGGGTGCATGAATAACATAGCAGGGCACTTGGAACACACTAGTGCCCTCCGATTTTCATGCACCCGTCTCTTTAAAAAAGCCGGCCGGCAATTCATCAGCGGCATACATCAGTACCTCACAATTTAGAACAGAAAGAATAGAGCATCACACATAGATTAGATAGATAGAAACATGTCAGTCACATATATAATGAGTACAGTGACAGTGTTGATTACTGTACTTGTCATTTAGTGTTAAAATAAAGGATTTATTAAAAACAAAAATTGGCGTGGGGTTCCCTGTAATTTTAGTCTCTAGCGGAGGTTAAGCAGACGGCTGGGGCAGATGTTTGAAGCCTGGGAAAGGGGTAATACCCACGGAGCTTCCCAGGCTACTAATATCAGCCCCCAGCTGAATACCTAGCCTTTTCTAGCTATTAAAATGGGAACCCCAAAGAAAAATGACGTGGGGTCCCCCCTATTTTAATAGCTAGCAAAAGCTGGGCAGACAGCTGGGGGCTGATATTAATAGCCCAGGAAGGGTGCCATGAATATTGGCCCCCTCCCAGGCTAGAAACACCAGCCCTCAGCCGCCCCAGAAATGGCGCATCCATAGGATATGCCAATTCTGGCACTTAGCTTCGCTCTTCCCACTGCTCTGTAGCGGTGGCAGTGGGGTAATAGGGCTGGGGTTGATGTCAGCTTATAATGCCAGCTGACATCAAGCTCAGGTTAGTAATGGAGAGACGTCTATAAGACACCCCCATTACTAACCCCATAGTGAAAGTTAAAAAAACCACAAACACCCAGAATAAAGTCCTTTAATTGAAATAAAGACACAATTCTTTAATGTTCTAAATTAAACTCTTCTTACCGTCACGCCCATTCCAGCTGAAGCCAATGTCTTCTGCAATAAAGTAAAATAATAAACCAACCTCATCCTTACCTTTCCATGGTTCCCAGGACGGCTTCAGCTCTGCTACATTGACATGACAGGCTGAATCGCAGCAGAACGCTGCCATCCAGCTTGCCATGCCGCAGACATTGAGAAGCTCCTCAGTGAAGCTCCTCAGTGTCTGGCTGTGACGGCATCCAGATGAGCCGAGTTCATGTCCAATGAACTCAGCCCACCTCGTGCACGTCACTGACAGCGTGGGAGAATTCTCCTGCGCATGCGGTGCCGGCAAATGACATTCTCCCACGCTGGGATGGCATTGAGATGACAGGCTGGATGGTATCAGAATGCTACCATCCAGCTTGTCATCCTTCAGAGACATTGCCTGCGCTCCGCAGTGTCTCTGAATGATGGCATGCTGGATGGCAGCGTTCTGCTACCATCCAGCCTGCCATCTCAATGCCGTCCCAGCATGGGAGAATTCTCCTGCTCAAGCAGTGACGTCATTTGCCGGCACCACATGCGCAGGAGAATTCTCCCACTCTGTCAGTGACGTGCATGAGGTGAGCTGAGTTCATTGGACATGAACTCGGCTCATCTGGATGCCATCACAGCCAGACACTGAGGAGCTTCACTGAGGAGCTTCTCAGTGTCTGTGGCATGGCAAGCTGGATGGCAGCGTTCTGCAGTGATCCAGCCTGTCATGTCAATGTAGCAGAGCTGAAGCCTTCCTAGGAACCATGGAAAGGTAAGGATGAGGTTGGTTTATTATTTTACTTTTATTGCAGGAAATCGTTGGCTTCAGCTGGAATGGGCGTGATGGTAAGTAGAGCTTAATTTAGAACATTAAAGAATTGTGTCTTTATTTCAATTAAAGGACTTTATTCTGGGTGTTTGTGTTTTTTTTTAACTTTTACATTGGGGTTAGTAATGGGGGTGTCTTATAGACGCCTCTCCATTACTAACCTGGGCTTGATGTCAGCTGGCATTATAAGCTGACATCAACCCCAACCCTATTACCCCACTGACACCGCTACAGGGCAGTGGGAAGAGCGAGGCTAAGTGCCAGAATTGGCGCATCCTATGGATGCGCCATTTCTGGGGCGGCTGACGGCTGGTGTTTCTAGCCTGGGAGGGGGCCAATATTCATGGCACCCTTCCTGGGCTATTAATATCAGCCCCCAGCTGTCTGCCTAGCCTTTGCTAGCTATTAAAATAGGGGGGACCCCACGTCATTTTTTTGGGGGGGGCCCCCATTTTAATAGCTAGAAAAGGCTAGGTATTCAGCTGGGGGCTGATATTAGTAGCCTGGGAAGCTCCATGGGTATTACCCCTTTCCCAGGCTTCAAACATCTGCCCCAGCCGTCTGCTTAACCTCCGCTAAAGAATAAAATTACGGGGAACCCCACGCCAATTTTTTTTTTAATAAATCCTGTATTTTAACACTAAATGACAAGTACAGTAACCAACACTGTCACTGTACTTAGAAACAGGTCAGTCACATATATAATATCTATCTAATCTATATGTGAAGCTCTATTCTTTCTGTTCTAAATTGTCGGGTAACGGCGTATGCCGCTGATGAATTGCCGGCTTTTCATGTTTCACTGTGAGCACTATTCCCATCAATTTGGGCAATCACTGTAATGCCACAACCACCATGGCTGTGACATTACAGTGAGTGGCAGACAATCCCTGCATGATTGGTGCTCTAAATAGCGCCAAACATGCAGGACGGGGACCCGAGCTCCCGCCCGAGCATCTCGAAAGTACTCGGTGAGCTCCGAGCATCTCGAGTACTGAGATGCTTGGGCGAGCACCGAGCAGTGGCGAGCATGCTCGCTCATCACTAGCACCAATGTGTTTCCCTGGTACAAATGGACAGCAGATGCCATATGTTATTGTTGGGGATGAGGCTTTTCAGATATGTGAAAACCTTATAAAGCTTTACTCAAGCCGGGCCCTAAATTACAGCAGGTGAATTTACAACTACAGGTTGACAATAGTGCAAAGCATGGTGGAGTGTGCGTTGGGGATAATGGCTGGAAATTGGAGGATTTTCACTAGAACATTGCAGCTTATATTCCATAAATTCTCCCTTCAGCCAAAGGTGATTTTCATCCAATACCAGCAAGACATCACATATGAGCCTTGTGGTATCTTCTGGAAGTCTCCGACCTGATCTTTCCCGCCCGCCTAAAGGCTCTAGCATGTTGCAAATCAAAGACCAATAGGCTTCAGGATTCAGGTTGGGGAAACTGCATCTCCCGAGAGTGGCAGCTTAGTGGACAGAGTGGTCAGGAGTCGGTTCCTAATTCTCCTGGGTCCTGATACAGGAGGGACTTCGGGTTTCCTGGCATTGGAAGTTGTTCTGCAAAGAAGAAAGTATTGTGCTAACATACAAAGTACCATGTTCAATGTCCTACATACAAAAACATTATGCACTGAAAATATTTTTTGAGCATCATTTTTGACTGTATACTTGAGATGGGCATCCATTCGCAGTTGGTTACGTATACCTGCTCGCCATAAATGTGCATATACTGTTGATTCTAAACAAGAAAAAGCACACTTTTACTCTGTCTCCACAGCAGTCAATGGCCCTGTCGTCGTTTACGCTAGAAGAGGGAAGGAGATGGTAATGGAAGCCACAATGGAGCCGCAGACCTGAGGACAAAATACTGTGTGAATCCAACATCACTTCCAAATAGACCTTAGACCACAGCCCCTCTATCAGTGTTTGGTCAGTATTTTTTCTCAGGAGTGGGAGCCTAAACCAGGAGTGGGTGATAAATGCAGAATTGGTGACTTGTTTCTATTATACCTTTTCTCTGATTATTCCTCACCTGGTTTTGGCTCCCACTCCTGAGAAAAAATACTGACCAAATACTGACCAAATACTGATAGTGGGGCCGTGGCCTTAATACGTAATACTTAATGCATAGGTTTTGGTCGTATTGGTCCAGAAAGCGTTGCTGCCTTCTGTAGTGATAATCACTTTTGGGGTTAGCAGGCGAACCACTTTTGGCCCGCTTATCTCCCTATAACATTGATAACAGTTGTATTTACCCCACTTATAATGCGTCGGTGAAATGGAGTAGAACTTGCTTCAATTGGTGGTGATGACATTGCTTAATCTGATCCAAATCAAAATTTAATTTAGAACAACACATTTTAATACAATGGTTGAGTTGCATACGTTAGCACATTTTCTGTTGCACTGCTTAATCAAACATATACCTATTAATGTATGATATGTAAACTTACTTTGGTCCAATTTACACAAATATAAGGTGAAGTGGAGTGTCTGCACAGCACTTCTGGTCACATGGTCAACTAGAGGTTAAACTACAAAACTTTATTGCACAGCGCAGTGTTCTGGACATGCGCAGTGTAATTTACAGGAGCCGTTAACTGATGGCCTAATGGATGCATTCTTAAAGGATCTGTTTCCCACTCCCATTATGCTTTAACAGATCAGTTGAACATCCGTTTTTCTTGCCTGACAAGAAAAGTGGTGCACTCAAGACTTTTCGACCAGCAAAAAGATGTGGATTGCTGACCTAATTGATGAAAATTTGGGATATTTCCATCCCCATCTCACTGAATGGATCCAGTACTGGATCCTTTTATTTTTGTTTTCATATTCTCTATAAGGATGCAAAAATGGAAATACATACTAGACACGTGAACATCGCCAAAGCAAGGAAACACTGTAAGACTGGGTAGTTTGTATCTTTTGGTGTGAACATACCTGTAACTCCTCCAACAGGTCAAAGTTCTGTTTGCGTAAGGTATTATCTGTCTTTTCTAATTTATTCATTCTCTGTTTGTCACTGAGAGGAGAAGAATCGATCAGTTCATCCAGCAGTACTTGATACTCCACCTCGTAATCCTGCAATTGCTTAGAAATGTCCATTTCAAAAACCTAGAGATAAAAGGATATATGTACTACTATCCCAGATATCAGCACAAAAAAGTGACAAAAAAAAAAAAAATCGCATGTCATACGGACCATCAGTATGGCATCCGATTTTTTTATGGATACATTACAATTCTGTAAGATGGGAAACTGTAAATGGTCCTGTAAAAGATTAATAACTGCTAAGAAAAAAATGGATTGCACATGGACAGCACGCAGATGACAAGATAAAAAAAATCGTCCCACTCTCCGGGGAGAGAATTGGACTGATTTTTTTTATTCCCAAGTATGAGCGAACCCTTAAAGCGAATGCCTGAGCTCCTGTGCCAAACACAATCGGTGGTGTTTTTCCTGAAAAAAAAAAGCAGTCCTACAGTGCAAGAAGTACACGCCCCTAGAGAAGTGACGCGCCCCCTGGGCCTGTGTTGGGCAGGAAATACCCGGAGCCGGATCGCTGGGGGTTGTAGTCTCCGTGGCGCCGACCCGGTCCATGCCCAGGGTGGTCAATTCAGTGGCAGTCTTATTAGTGAGATAATAGTCCGACTACGCCACCCGTGGATTGCGGTCAGTGGGGACCGCCGCTGCAAGGCAGACCGCTGAGGCCGGTGTTGTGTGTGCAGCTAAGAACGGGGTGACTCCCCACGGGAGGAGTATAGCCTCAGGGCAGTTAGTGTGGATGATGGGAGTGATGGTGCACGAGCGCAGCAGGAATAACTCAGAGTCCGTGCAGTGCAGTTCAGGGTCTTTACTGATGTTATAAAGCAGACCCTACCGGGAGTACTGGCTAGCAGTAGAGGCCTGGTCAGTCTGAGAGCTAGCAGGATCTCCCCTGGCCAGGTGGAGTTGTAGGCCTCCCCGTCTATCTGTACTCTTTCCTGGCTACCTTGCTGTGTGCGGGTAGAAGTAGCCCACGTCCCTGAGTATACCGTGTGGTGCTCACCCGTACGGCCGGCGACTTGGGGCCTTCTGTTAGCCTCCGCTTCACGATGGCGGTGCTGGTCCCTTGCTTGTGACCGTGCCTCCGGGCTTCTCTGGCCAGAAGACATGGAATCCCCTGCCGGTTGGATTCTGCTGCTGGACCTCTATGTCCCCACAGCCTCGGACTCCGTGTCCGGTCTTAATGGCTTCAGCCAGGGCGAGCTATCTAGCTTCCAGCCCCTGGCACTCGCTCCTGCTCCTACAGAGCTCCTTGCTGACACTTTCCCTGTGTCGGGAACTGTCTCCAGGCTCTGACTCACCTAATCCCGCCCCAGACCCAGTTTATAAGGGCAGATTCCTCCCCTCCCAGGTCTGGGCGGGCAGTGTTGCATGCTTAGGGCTCCTGACCAGAGAAACCTCCCACTTGCTCTCAGACGTAATATTTCTATTACTGTGGTAACCAGACCCCTGGGGTGCCACAGAAGAATCTCTTGTAACGCCCCGTTGGACCAATCAAAAATCCTCTAGCTCAAACTTTATACTTGTGGTTTTATGATCACATTCTATAGGTAGGACCTAGAAAAGTTTTTAAAGCTTATACAAGTGTTATGAAAATTGCCTCTTCAGAGAAAAAGAGGACTTGAACTCTATAGAGCCACCTATTGGAAGCAGCAATCCTACAAGTCACAATCAACCCTTTAACGAGTCGTGCAATATGACTTAGGATAAAAGCCAAATCAGAATCTCAATTTGCAGACACGGTGTTTCGGGCTGTTGGCCCTCGTCAGTGCAAAGTATGAGAACTGATTTGGCTAGATGAGAGGCTCTGGACTGAGGTCTAAGGGGTATCGTTTCTCCTTGTGGAGAGTGACATACCGGCTCTGGCCTGTCAAGGTAAGGAGGCTTATTCGCCGTGCAATGCTCCTCTGGGAAATGTAATATGTAAATTGCCTTTTTAGAGAAAAAGATGACTTGAACTCTATAGCGCCACCTATTGGAAGCAGCAATCCTACAAGTCACAATCAACCCTTTAACAAGGGTTGACTTAGGATAAAAGTGTTGGAATTGTTGGAATAATGCTTATTATTGTGTATATATAATATCAACTACTATTTACTACTGTTTAACAGTGCTTGAGTTTCTGTCTCCAGCAATAGTGTTATATTGTCAATAATACACCGTTAAAAAAATCAGGAAGTTTCTATTCACTGTGTGTGTGTAGCTGGAACACATTTTACTTTCACTTTGCAAGCTGACAGACAAGATGCTAAGATCCTAAGCTATAGGAAATACCAGTTGTAAGCTATGTTATCTTTGTTTCTGGATAAATATATATTCACTGCTGAACGGCTGGACAGTACAGAGATTAATCCGCTGCCAACAGATTATGGGGCCACAAACCCAGGGAATAGTGTTGAGAGAGTGTGTTTTGTTAACCCTTTGAACGAGCACGCTCAGGTTTTTGCCGACCTTTTCGGTGTGCTCGGCATCTATCTTAGTGCAGCCATGGCTGCATGGGTCACGGCTGTTAGACAGCTGTGACACATCCAGGGACCCAGAAACCCAAAGACCCAGAGAACAGCCCAAAGGAGAGAGAACAACACTGTACTAAGAAGAAGAAGCAAAGATGGCCGCCAGCAGCAACACTGTGAAATTCACAGTGCCATATCTGGCTACCTTGAATTTCCAGGATGGGTAGTTCTGGTTAAAGAAGCTGCTGATAAAAGAAGGCATGTGGAAATATACACAGGAATCTAGACCTGACCCACCACCAGAAGACTGGGTAGAGAAGGATTAAAAAGCACAGAGTGCTATCTCCCTTAGTATAGATGATGATCAAATTGTGCATGTATGTAAATGTGAAACTGAAAAAGAAATGTGGGAACAGCTGCACAAAGTGCATGAAAGGATAAATCTCAGCAATAAGCTCTATTTAAGGGATTAAATAAGAAACTCTCGAGAAATTGTGGAGCTCTTTCAGGGCATTGGGGAAGATCTAAAGGTTGTCCGTGTTGCTGCACTACTACTAAGCGGTCTACTAGAAAGCTATGACACACTTGTAACGGCACTAGATTCGCGCAGATTATGAGATTAGATTGGAGTAGGTCAGAGGAAAGCTTGTAGATGAGTATAAGCGAAAGACAAAGTATAAGCAGCAGTTGGCTATCCAAAGCAGAATCCACTTTAAAAACCCAAGATCCACCCAAAAATAAAAGTAATTTGAAGGAAACAAGTGAGAGATTTGTCTGCAAGAAATCAGGGCACCTAAAGGCTGACTGCAGAGTCTGGAAAGCTAGAATTAATCAGCTGAAAAACCAAAATAATAATTAAAGGGTTAAAAGTGCCATTACTGAAGAATATGACACTTCAATTACTGAAGCTGTGTTTACTGTTAATGCAAGTTCATCAAACCATGCATGGTGCACAACCTCTGGGGCAAATAGTCATATGACTAAGGACAAAAGCTTTTTCTCTAACTTTGACCAAAGTAAGTCAGTGATCTTGACTAATGGTCAGCATATGAATTCAGAGGGAATAGGAAATGGTTACATTAATTGTCAAGTCGCCCAAGCACAAAGCAGAAAGTTCCCAGTAAAGGACCTGCTCTAAGTTTCTAGTCTTCAAAGCAATCTGTTATCTGTAAAGAAACTCACAAGAAAAGGAAGTGAAGTTAGATTTAAAGATGACAGCTGTATCATCTCAAAAGAAAGTCACACACTAGCAGAAAGAAAAATCAAAGATGAGCAGTACCAGCTAACATGCAAGGAAAGTGTATACATTGCTAAACATGAACAGCATAAGAATTGTTTCCATGTATGGCACAGGCGTCTTGCATATAGAGACCCAGAAACAACAAGAAAGTTAGTTAAAGAACAACTTGCCGATGGTATTATTGTCGATCTGTGTAATCAGACAATGAAATGTACTAGCTGTCTTAAAGGGAAAATGTCAAGAAAATCCCTTCCTAAGAATAGTACTATATAATCAGAACAGCTTCTGAACTTAATACACACAGAAGTTTGTGGTCCAATGAGTACTCAAACTCCTGTAAAGAAGAGATATTGTCTCACATTTATCGGCGATTATTCAAGATATACATTAGTAAACCTGCTTCAGAGCAAAGATGAAGTTTCAAAGAAACTTGAAACATATCTCGCTGACGTATATAACAAATTTGGGAGAAAGGCAAAAATTATGTGTGCAGATAATGGAACTGAATATACAAGTAATGAGGCACAAAGCATTTTAAGGAAAAATTGAATCATGTTTTAGAAGTATGCTATTTGACGCAGATTTGCCAACAACATATTGGAGTGAGGCAATCATGACAGCTTGCTATCTTCAAAACAGACTACCAGGTAAAGCTACTGAGAAAACTCAATTTGAACAATGGAACAGCAAGAAGCCTGAACTACTACACATAAGAATATTCGGAAGTAAAGTATTTGTACATATTCCCAAAGAAAAACATACCAAGTGGATTTCATGCAAATGAGGGTATTCTGGTGAGCTATAGTGAAACCCAGAAAGGATATAGAATCCTGCACCCAGAAACAAACAAGGTCACAATAAGCAGAGACATAATGACTGAAGACAACTTCATGTCGCTCAAGTTTCATGACATTATACCAGTAGACCAGCTGAAGCAACTACAATCCCAGTCACAATTTCAAAAGAGCAAGAAAAAGGATGCAGAAGTTTGGTTAGGTTCTTCAATCACTGAAAAAGCAACAGAAAAATCAGGAGAACCGGAAATTAGGAGATCATCGAGATGAAACAAGGTTATACCAGCTAAGCGTCTATCCTACTTTGTCAAAACACTACCTGAGTCAGAGCCGCAGTCATTGGATGAGATGCAACAACTACCTGTACATGAAAAACTGAAGTGGATTAATACTGCTAATGAGGAAATGAAGTCCCTTCATAAACTTCAAACTTGGAAACTCACCAAACTACCACAAGGCAAGAAAACAATAAAATGTAAATGGGTTTTTAAGAACAAGTATGACTCTGAAGGCAAGGTTCACAGATTTAAAGCAAGATTAGTCGCAAAAGGATATTCTCAGAAATATGGTGAAGATTATGATGTGACATTTTCTTCAGTTGCTATGCAGACCACATTCAGGACTCTAATGGCTATAGCTGCTGTACAAAAGATGTTTGTCAGACATATGGACATCAGAACTGTCTTTTTACATGGTGATGACTCAACCTGAAGGTTATTTCAAAGAGGGTGAAGAGAATCTCGTTTGCAAACTACAAAAATCTCTGGCTGGTCTTAAGCAATCGGCAATAGCATGGAACACCAAAATGAACAAAGTCTTATTGGGAGAAGGATTTAAAAGAGGTAAAGCAGATCCATGTTTATGGACAAAATGTACAGAAAGAAAGAGAATGTGTATTCTCTTATATGTGGACAATGTGATTATGGTTCATCAAGAGGAAACAGAAATTGCAAAGATGACTAAAATTCAGAATCAGTATTTTGAAACAAAAGATCTTGGAAATGGGACATATTATCTAGGAATCCAGGTCCAAAGAGACGGAAGATTGAAGCTTTCTTCTAAGCCAAAGTGCAAAAATCAACTCAATTCTGAATCAGTTTGGAATGTCAGAAGCCAAAGGTACAGTATATCATCCCCAATGGAATCATCCTACTTAAAGATGGAAGGAGATCTGTTACCTAACAATGAGAAATACAGACAGGCAGTGGGGGCACTTCTATACATAGCAACTCAACCAGATATCGCAGCAACAATTGGAATTCTCTGCAGATATGTGGAAAAACTGCACCAAAAAAACTGGAATGCCGTTATGAGTGCCCTTCAATATTTGAAAGAGACTCCAGACATAAATTTAAGGATATCTGCAACAGGAGATCTAAAATTCACAGGCTATATGGATGCATACTGGGCTGGTAACTCAAGTGATCGCAAATCGACAAGCGGCTATTTGTTCAAGCTTGGAGAAAGTTAAATTTCATGGTCTAGCAGAAAACAGGTGTCTGTAGCCTTGTCATCTACAGAAGCAGAGTATGTGTCTGTAGCCCATGCAAATCAAGAGGTCATTTGGTTAAACTAATTATTAGGTGATCTTGGTAAGCCATCAACTAACATTTATGATTTATGAAGACAACCAAGGATGCATTAAACTTGCATGCAGTGAGAAGATCAATGCGAGAACCAAACACATTGACATTAAACATCATCACCTGCGTGATTTGATAGAACGTGATATGACAAAGCCACTTCCAAGAGACAAATTTGTAGAATTCAGAACCACTATGGGACTAACAGGATAAGTAATTGTTTAGTGGGGGTTTTGGAATAATGATTATTATTGTATATATTGCATCACCTACTATTTACTACTGTTTAATAGTGTATGAGTTTCTGTCTCCAGGAATAGTGTTATGTTGTCAATAGTACATTGTTAAAAAAAAATTAAAAAACAGGAAGTGTCACGGGTGTGTCAGAGGTGACTGACAGTTGCCCTGCAGTTGGTTGCAGGAGATCTCTACATTGGACATTACAGACATCTTCTTAGAGGCTGTCTCTAGGACCCAGCGGCTGCCTTCCTCTGGCTAGCTGACACGCTGTCTGGGTGTATAAATACCTGCTGTGTTCAGAGGGAGGTGCCGGTGATATTCATTCCACATATAAAGGCTTTAGCTAGAGATGTACTTTGTCCTCTCTGGAGCTTGAGGACGTGTGCGCATTTGTCTGGAGTTCATCTAAAGCTAAGCAATTTCCCCCTGTTTGTCCACCCTTGTTGTCTATAGTGTTTAGTGAAGATCGACTAGTGCTCATTTCCTCCCTTCCCTAGCCTTAGCCATATGCCAAAGAAAGACAGGGTGAGGCACGCGTTCGGCGATTGAAGAGCCAATACTTTAGGGGAGACAGGGTGACCCTAAATCAGCCTGGGAGGAGTCGATTTCCCCCTTTCCCTAGAGTCTGGGCTCCCTCTTCCCTTTGTGTTGCACTAAGTCTTTTCCACACCTTGCGTGACAGAAAGTTCCTGTTCATTGTGTGTATAGCTGGAGCACATTTTACTGTCACTTTGCATGCTGATAGACAAGATGCTAAGATCCTAAGCTATAAAAATATCAGTTGTAAGCTGTGTTATCTTTGTTCCTGAATAAATATATTTTCACTGTTTAACGACCGGACAGTACAGAGATTAATCCACTGCCAACAAAAAGTTTTCTACTTTCTACAAAGGTCAAGTGAACAGTCGTTTTCTTGTATCTCATAATAGATGTGCACTTTCAGAACGCTCCCATAGGTCATAGTGGAGCTGTCCATTCTTCACACTTTTCTACAAAGTCCTTCCTTGTCACATCCTTTACCTGCAGTGTAACCCTCAGCGAGGGAGTGTCTGTGTTGTCCCTAAACACAATACAAGTGACATACTTTACAAAAAACATTAACATTGTACTCAGGAATGTACACAACAGATCCTATAATTATGCAAAAAAATTGACTTGTTTTACAACTTTACCTTTATTTCCCCTCAATATAATACCTCCCTACCGTCATTTCTCAGATTTTTCTGTTCTTAGAAAAGTAGCTGCTCACATTTGACAGTAAAATAATCTACAGGGAGAGTTTGCTGTTAGGCCGATATCTTTAAGGCTATGTGCCCATGATGCAGAAATGAAGCAGAAAATTTCTGCAGCATTTCTGCATCTCCCTGGCAGAAAAAACGCATGCAGATTGTGCATGCGTTTTTCCTGCAGAATACATGCGGATCCACATGCGGATTCACATGCGTTTCCGCATGCAGATTGACAAGCGCTTTCCAGGCGATAGCATCACTTGGAAAGTGCTTGACAACTAGGTCACACTGTATAAATCCATGCAAACAGCATGGATTTATACAGTGTGAACCGTAAAAATGAAAACAAATAAAGCTATACTCACCCCTGAGGCCCCGGTGTGTGCTGCAGTGCTCGTTCCTGTCTGGTTCCCGGCTGCCGGCATATCGCGAGACAGAGCGGTGAAGGGCCTGCGGTCACATGACTGTGACGTCACCGCAGGTCCTCAAGCGATGCCGGCATTCAGAGAGAAGCCGCCGGACAGGTGAATATAAACTTTATTTGTTATTTTATTATTTTTTTACAAGTACAATGGTACCCAGGTCTGGAGGAGAGTCTCCTCTCCTCCAGAACTGGGTACCATCTGCACATAGAGACGCATAGAAGCCGCTTGTAAAAATGTACAGTCGCGGTTTCTATTCGTCTCAATGCAAGTCAATGGCGGGAGTTCCGCTGCGCTTCCGCAAAATTAAATGACATGCTGCGGATTTTTGTACGCAGTATAAACGCTGCGGAAAAATCCGCAGCATGTGCATAGAACATGCGGAATCCCCTTGGGGACCATGGGGTGCGGATTACCTAGCGTTTCACAAGCGTTTACGCTGCGGAAATTCCGCAGCATAAACGCTTGAAAAACGCTACGTGGGCACACAGCCCTTTAAAGAGTAACTAAACTTTCTTCCTGAATTTTCATATATAGTAGACACTTTGATTGCCTGCAGATCGGTGGGTGACTAGGTCCTGAGACCCTCTAGTGATCAAAAAATGGACAACTGTGAGAGGCACAGCTCATAAAACAGAGGCGAACAACTCCTGTCAGAGCGCGCCCACAGACTAGCATACAGATCTAATAGAAAGCATAGGTTTTATAGGTTATGCTTTCTATTGAATCTGTACCCCACTCGGTTTGGGTCCTGAGATGTTCATCGATTGCACCATGGGCGGACATATCATTGTTGCGACATGTACGGCTGCTCAGGGGTCCAAGAGGTAAGGGGGGCCATTTCTACCTCCAAAGCACTAGAAATTGAGCATTATTATAAGCTATTGGGCTGCAAATGGACCATTTACTTTTCTTGCACAGGGGCCCTTTTTTGTCTGTGTCTACCAGCGGATTGCACAATAGACCCCTGAGAACAGAGTGGGGTACGGATACAGTAGAAAGCATAAGTTATAAAGTTTATGCTTTCTATTAGATCCATTTGCTAGTCTGTGCACTCAGTCCAACAGGAGTTGTTCGCTTATGTCTATTGAGGTTTCAGGACCCAGTCCCCCACCGATCTGCAGGCAATTCTACTGTTTTGACAACAGGTATTACTTGTGACTGACCAGGAAAACAAATCAGTGACCACAGCCATTTGATGCTGACGCAAGCAAGTTGCTTTACTACACTTGTGAAATTTGAGTATGGACATTCTATTTTTTAGCAATGAATATCAGTAATGACTTATCTAATAGAATGACTACTTAAGGAGGTCCTCTCAACATTTACCTTCAGGAGCAGACTGCTCTCCTGCTTTCTTGATTCCTGCTTGCCAGGGGGCAGTGCTCTCCTACATGATTGACAGTTCAGACCAGCAGCATGTTTGCACCAAAGGCCCAAACTGTGCACTTATTGACTTACAAGCAGAGGAAAGTTTGTCTCTGCAGTATCAGAGGAACTCCGGAGCACTGAAGCTGGCAGAAACCAGACAGCTTAAGGCTGTGTGCCCACGATGCGTTTTTTAAGCATTTCCGCAGCAGCAATTCCACTGCAGAAATGCTTAAAAAATGCTTGGTAGAAGGTCTGCCATGTTCCCCAATGATAATCCGCATGTGCTGTGCAGATGCTGCGGAAATTTCCGCTGCGGATTATCATTGCGGAAAAAAATGCAGCACTACCAATTATTTTGCGGAAGCGCTGCGTTTTCGCCACCATTGACTTGCATTGGAACGCATGGATTACGCATCACTGCATCTGTACATGCGGAATCCATGTGTTTCAATGTACGGATGGTACCCGGGTCTGGAGAAGAGGAAACTCTCCTCCGGACCCGGGTACCATAGAACCTGTAAAAAAAAGATTAAAATAAAAAATCTAATATATATAGTCGTCTTAGCCCGTCTGTCTGTCCTTCTGTCCAGGAAATCCCGCGTCGCTGATTGGTCCGGCCGCGGCCAATCAGCGATGCGGGATTTCAGAAAAAGATGGCGGCCGTTAGCGGCTCATCTGTACGATGGAGGTCAGCGGCGATGCAGCCGGGAGATGAACGGCGCTAGCCGCTCATCTCCCGGGTGCTCGCACCAGAAGTACCGTGACCTGCGGCGCTGCTGACCTCCATGCGGCTACCGTCGAGAGATCAGCGGCTAGGGCTGCTGATCTCCCGACGCCAAGTGTGAAGGGAGGGCCGGGGAGCGGAGCCGCCGGTCGGGATACTTCGGCTGCGAGCAGCCGGCCATCTCCCGGCTCCTCGCAGCGGAAGTATCTGCACAGGCAGTGCCGATGCCCGGTCCTCAGTAATACGATTCGCTGATTGGTCGCTGCCAGCGGCCGTGACCAATCAGCGATATTGGCGCCAAATTTAAACACCGCTCTGCACAGAGGTCAGTGGCGATGCAGCCGGGAGATGAGCGGCGCTATTGGCGCCAAATTTAAACACCGCTCTGCTGATTGGTCGCGGCCAATCAGCGATTTTGGCGACGAATTTAAACACCGCTCTGACCAATCAGCGATATTGGCGCCAAATTTAAGCACCGCTCTGCCGGCGGCCGTGACCAATCAGCGATATTGCCGCAAAATTTAAACACCGCTCTGCTGATTGCGCCTGGTCGGCCGCATACATATTCTAGAATACCCTATGCGTTAGAATCGGGCCACCATCTAGTAAATATTATATATACCTTCTGATGGCCCCCGGTGTGTCTTCGCTTGCCGGCAGCTCACGGTGGACTGAAGGACCTGCCATGACGTCATTTAGTCATGTGACGGCAGGTCCTTCAGTGTACCGCGAGCTGCCGGCAAGCCAGGACGGAGCGAAGCAAGACTCCGGGGGCCATCGGAAGGTAAGTATATGTGTCGCCCAGGGAGATATAGGGGACTCGGTACCCGGGCCTTTTTACCTTGCTTAGGATGTCACGGCAGTCGGCTCCCGGGCCCGTACTCTGGGGTCTCTCTTGAAAAAGGGGTTTTTAGAGTACAGTTTGTTTCGTGACGCCACCTGTGGTTTCCGGTAACGGTTACCGGCGCTGCTGCAGACCTCTGGGGGGTGATGAGATGGCAGCTGGGATGTTTCTGCTCTCCACAGGCAGAGCGGACCCCCGGGGCAGAGTTGATGGAAGGGATGCAGGTGAGAGATGGCCAGGTCAGGGGGAATGATGGACACGCACACAGGGGGTTCGCTTCAGTACCTTTACTGGTGTAAAGGCAGGTATGGTCCAGGGTACTTGCTAGGAAGGGTGTACTTCAGGACTTCTCCCCAGTGAGCGGGTATAAGGCCTCCTGATCCGTGTCTCCCTCTCTCTAATCTTCTAGCCAGCCTGGAACTTGGCCTAGCTTCCATGTTGTGTTGCTCTCTCACCTGACCGCTTGGTAGTAGGACCTTTCTTTGCCAACCACTATCCCTGGACGCCGGGGCCTTCGTGATTCCTAGTCCTGTTATTGCTGGTAGCTTCAGGATGACCAGGGGTCTGGAAGCCTCCTGGTATGCCGGTAGTCCCTACTGGGTATAGAGGACCCTGTAGGCGCGGACCCGGTGTCCAGTTTGTCTCTTGGGGTGAGCCTATGATGCTCCTCTGCCCCCTCAATTCCTCTCTCCTCTCTGCCTCCGGCCACACTCGGGGCCCTCAGAACACAGCAGCTGACGTGCTGCGTCTTCACTGCTCTCAGTGGCAGCACACTCTCTGACTCTCTCACTAAACTGAACTTCCTGGCTCCACCCTCCATATATATATCCCTAACAGGGTTCCCTCTGGTGGTATGAGGTCGAAGGGTGGAGGTATCTGCATGTAGTGAGGGCCTCTTGTGGAGAAGTCCATCCATGCACCCTTTTGGGTCCTGTGGTACCTGTGGTAGCAGGGTGCCACATTCACCCCTAGTACAATTCAGTACTCCTGGACTGAAGCATTTTTAAAAACAGGTAACAGTAACAATAATAATTACAATGTTACAGTAAGTCCCATAACCCCGTGTCCATTTCACTGATGAAAGTGTAAAATGAGTAACATGAGGGACCCGCCTGAAAACCCTCATCGTAGGCCCTGGGCGTGGCTACAGGGCATAAGTGATCCAGGTGTTGGACCACATCTTCGGCCACGCCAAACGGGTTTTTGTTCAGTGGTCAAATAAGGAGGCGCTTTGATAAGTGCAACTATTTACAAGGACTGTTTTTGGCTGCTCACAGTCCTCAGCCTTCAAGTCTTTACACCCTTACGGGTAACTAAATGCACACATTATTTTCAGTTTACACAATAAACAACAGCCAATACCCAACTGGGTAACTATTTATACTTTAGGCATTTTGTATTTTAATCCCTAAACCTGGCAGGGATTTGGCCTTGTGTGCTGCGCGTGGACCTTCGTAGCACTGGGGTGATACTGGTGTCTGTGCATGCACTCTCTGCTAACCTATCAGGTGTACGTGCTGGTAGATTATTAAACTGCCTCAATCTCTCTATGGGACTGGCAAGTGCACTGATTACTGGGCCTTCAGGCTCTGCTTCAACTGAAGATCCTCCTCTTACTGGGGACTCTTCCTGTTCCTGAGCAGGTTCTTCTAGAGCGCTCACAGGTTCTTCTTGTGGCTGATAGAAGTGTATTACGGGTATAATCACTGCTCCATCAAGTTGAGGCCAGTCCGCAGGGAAATCTCCTAGAACTGTGTGAAGCACATCTTCCTTGGATTTTTCCGGTGCTATAGGAGGTAATTCTTCCTCCGTTGCCTTCAGTAGACCTGGGCACACTTTCAAGTGGTCTTTTGAGACTGTTGCGGTCGTTTTACCTCCATCTTTACTGATCAGGCAGGTTTTATTGTTATCAAATCTGGAGTTTAGCACGGTGTAGGACTCTCTTTCCCACTGGTCATCGAGCTTGTGACCTCTTCTTTTCCGCTTTAGCACTATCTCTCCAGGTGCCAAGGGTTCTGCTGGTGCATGTTTGTTATACTGCTCTTCCTGTCTTTCCCTCACCTTGTTTAGACTGTCTTCGACACAGGCCTGTACTTTCCTGTACTGCTCTTGCCGACTTGTAGGGTCTTCAACAGGTCTATAACGATGTTGTTCATTTTCTCGCACATACCGTTGGTTTGCGGATGATATGGCGTAGTTCGGATCTTCTTGCACCCATACAGGTGTCAGAATTCCTTGAATAGCTCAGCTTCGAAGGAAGGGCCTTGATCTGTGAGCACCTTTTCCGGATATCCATGGGGTCTGCAGAAGTAGGCTTGGAACGTTCTTGCTGCAGTTTCTGCTGTCAGATCCTTGACAGGGGCTACCACCAGGAACCGGGAATAGTGATCCACCATGGTCAGGGCATAGGAATAGCCTGATCTGCTGGGTGACAGTTTGACGTGATCCAGAGCGACAATCTCCAGGGGTTGGGTTGTCTTGATGGACTGCAAGGGTGCTTTCTGGCTGCCGTAGTCTTTTCTTCTAAGGCTACAGGGCCCACAATTCCGGCACCACCTTTCTATGGAACTCCGCATTCCAACCCAATAGAATCGGTCCTTCAGCAGTGTTTCCAGCTTCTTCCAGCCAAAGTGACCTGCTTGGTCGTGGTAGGCCTCTAACACCATCTAAATATCCATCCTGGGTACAAAAATCTGCCACACCATTTCATCGGTCTTGGGGTTGACATACCTTCTACACAGCTTCTCTCTGTAGATGAACAGCCGGTTTCTCTCATTCCACAGGTGTTTGGCTTGTGGGGGAGCATTCTTCTCCAGGTGAGAACCTTCCTGGGTTATCAGTCTTTTGATGAGGCTGACAACCGGGTCACTGTCCTGGGTCTCCTTCCAGCTGTGATGAGGTAGAGGGTTTGGCGTTCTACCATGACATCTTCTGGAGGCGCGCTGCTCGTGGATCATTCCATTTCTGTGGAAAGCAGGTAGTTCAATTTCTTCGAGATCATCCACTTCATCCTCGGTGTCCAACTGGTGGGGCATCCTTGACAAGGCATCAGCATTGTTATTCTTGTGACCTGCCCGGTACTTGATTGTGAACTGATAATTCGACAGTCTGTCCACCCAACGCTGTTCCATGGCTCCCAACCTGGCTGTCTCTAGGTGTGTCAAGGGATTATTGTCCGTAAAGGCTGTGAATTTAGTTGAAGCTAGGTAATGCTTGATTCTTTCAGTGATAGCCCAGACCAAGGCCAGGAACTCCAGCTTGAAGGAACTGTAATTCTCCAGGTTCCTCTCAGTAGGGCGAAGCTTCCTGCTGGCATAGGCAATTACCTTCTCTCTGCCGTTTTGCTTCTGGGACAACACAGCTCCCAGTCCCTCGTTGCTGGCGTTGGTATACAACAGGAAAGGCTGGCTGTAGTCAGGGTAAGCCAGGGTTTCTTCACCGGTTAGGACTTCCTTCATTGATGCAAAGGACTCAGTCTGCTCTTTGCCCCACTGGAATGGGGGACTTTTCCCTCTTTTGGACTGTCCTACCAGGAGATCTTGTAGAGGTGCTACCTTTTTTGGTATAGTCCTTTATGAACCTCCTGTAGTACCCGACCAGTCCCAGGAATTGCCGTACTTCTTTCATGCTTCTCGGTTCAGGCCACTTCTGGATGGCAGTGACCTTCTCCGGGTCTGGTGCTACTCCCTCTGAGCTGACTACGTGTCCCAGGTACTGAACCTTCTGCTTGAGCAAGTGGCATTTAGAAGGTTTTAGTTTCATCCCATACTGGGACAATGCTTCAAATACCTCCGCCAGGTGCTTCAGATGGTCTTCATATGTCCTCGAGTACACGATAACGTCATCCAGGTACAGCAGCACTGTCTCAAAGTTCCGGTGTCCTGAGCAACACTCCATCAGCCTCTGGAACGTTCCGGGGGCATTGCAGAGCTCAAACGGCATACTGCTGAACTCACATAATCCCATTGGGGTAGTGAAGGCTGTCTTCTCCCGGTCTTCCTCAACGACAGAGACTTGCCAGTACCCGCTAGTGAGATCCAATGTAGAGAAATAATTGGCAGATTTTAGTGCAGCCAGGGATTCCTCTATACGGGGCAAAGGGTATGCATCTTTATGTGTTATTCAATTAATTTGTCTATAATCTACACACATCTTCATGCTACCGTCCTTCTTTCTGACCAGGACCAGGGGAGCTGCCCAGGGGCTACAGCTATCCCTTACTACCCCTGACTTTTTCATATCATGCAACATTTCCTTGGCTTTTTAGTAGTGTGCTGGTGGTATGGGTCTGTAACGCTGCTTAATGGGAGGATGGTTGCCTGTGGGTATGTGGTGTTGTACCCCTTTAACCCTTCCAAAATCAAGTGGGTGTTTACTAAACACCTGTTCATATTCATGAACCACTCTGTAAACACCGTGTTTCTGATGGACAGGAGTGGTGTCAGCCCCAACATGGAGCTGTTGACACCAATCCTCCAGCTGAGCTTCGGAGTCATTGTCCTCCACTGTATTTGGTGGGCTGAAGGATTCCACTGTGTGTATGGCATCATTATTCACAGTATACAATATGCCAACAGTGGCGTATCATGGCAATTTAACTTCCTCCTCCCCACAATTTAGGAGACGTACGGGTACCCTCCCATTGCGTACATCAACTACCCCTCTAGAAGTTAGGAGTGTAGGTCTGTGTTCTGAACTGATGGGCTCTACTACAGCCTGGTAGTTCTGTCCCTTGAGACCTATTGCTGCCCTACACCAAATCAGCATCTCACTCATTGGGGGAATCACAAGGGGTATCGGGTCTGTCACCCGTACATTGCCAATCTCACCACCTGTTAGCTTTACCTGTTGCTGGTACAGGAGGGCTCGAATTTCTTCCCTGGTTTGGCAGTGTCAGCAATCTGTTGGAGTAAAAACAACACTTCTCCCAAACAGTTACCAACAATATTTCTACCAAGTATCATATACGGATTGGTATCACCAGGGTTAGATTCTATGACAATTAGTCCTTGGTCTTTTAGTTCCACTCTCCCCACCTTCACTGTCACGTCCTTAACCCCTACTAGGTTAAGAGGATAGCCATTAGAGGCATACACAGAGAGGTTTGGGGCTGGCGGGTGGAGTTCATCTATGGACCAGTACCTTTTAGAGAGGACATCAGGTATGATGGTTACCTGTGAGCCGGTGTCCAGTAATGCAGGTGTTGCTATGCCGTCCAGCACGATGGACAGGAAAGGCCTTCCTAATACAAACCGGTCGTACCAGCTTGATGGGCCTGATTGATCTATTCCTGGGTGTCGGCCTTTGGCCCCAGGGTTTGCCCGTTTAAAGGACAGTTCCGCGCGGTGTGGCCTGCCTTGTGACAACGGTAGCAGATGAAGTCTCCTGGAGGGCGACGTTGGTCGTTGGTCCTCCCACGGGGTGGCTTTGTCCTCCTACGGGGTGGCGTTGTACTCCTTCTCCTCATCCAGGGGACATCTTCAGGACTGTTGGCGAGTAGGATCCTTCCATCCGGCTCGGGCTCCTTCTGTAGCTGCAGCGCGCTCAGGACAGTGACCAGGATTTTACTTAGCTGATGCACTTCAGAGCGCAGGTTGTCCAGCTCGCTACGGGGCACTGTTTGCATTTTTGTTTCAGCCATTAATGAAGGAGCAGTGGGTGCTGCGGGCACTGGGGTGGCCCCACCCTGGTAACGCTGGATAGCAGTATCTTATGGTTCCAGGGGCTGCAGACCCTTAATAGCCAAGTCCTTCAGGGCGTCAAAGGTGGCATTTGGATGATCAAAGGCCCACCACCGTACGGTTCTGCTCTCCTCCTGAGACCTCAACCCCCGGATGAACTGTTCTGTCAGCATTTTGTCCTCACCATGTATGCTGGCTGGACTAACCTGTTTCAGGGCCCGCAGGGCTTCCTGTAAGCGCCAGGCATAGTCCCGGATACTGTCCTCAGGTTTCTTGGTACAGTGGTAGAACCTCATCCGGAGATCTGTCTCAGTGCGGTTTTCAAAGACAGTTTGCAGTCTCTTAAAGATAATGGATACTCTGATTCCTGGTCTGCGGCTGGCCAGGCTTCAACTTCCCGCTCTGCGGCACCAGTCAATTGTCTCAGCACAACAGCGGCTCTCTGTTTACCAGTCATTGAATACATGTCCAATACACCGTATATCTTTCTCTTGAATCCAGACAGGGTGTCTGGTTTGCCATCATACTGGGGAAGCCATTTTGCTCCGGGGATGTACAGCAGGACCATGGGCATGACTGGAATCGCGACCCCTGCTGGTGGGGCGGCTGCTCCGGCCTGAGCAGCACAGGGCGCGAGTTGAGCATCAGGAGCGTTAACCGGTGCTCCGGCGTTTTGCTGGTAGCCGGCCATGGTTGCGCCCCTCTAGTGAACCGTAGCCTACCTCCTTTACTTTCGATCGGGTAGGATACAGCTCCGTGGACGACTGTCTACTTCCAGGACCTGACGCTTCCCGGAGCTGCGTCAGAGAGCGAGGCGGGGCTTGAGTTTTGCGCGCTTCCAACAGTCACGCCTCTCTGGTTCCCGCGGGTACGCCCCTCTTCTTCCCGCGCGGCGACGCGGTAATGGCGGCAATGTTCACCACAGTTAAAACTCCGTTCAATACGGCACACAGTACCCGGTGGCAACGGGCACGAAATCCTGTTCGTGACGCCAGGAAGAGAGATGTGTCGCCCAGGGGGATATAGGGGACTCGGTACCCGGGCCTTTTTACCTTGCTTAGGATGTCACGGCAGTCGGCTCCCGGGCCCGTACTCTGGGGTCTCTCTTGAAAAAGGGTTTTTTAGCGTACAGTTTGTTTCGTGACGCCACCTGTGGTTTCCGGTAACGGTTACTGGCGCTGCTGCAGACCTCCGGGGGTGAGGAGATGGCAGCTGGGATGTTTCTGCTCCCCACAGGCGGAGTGGACCCCCGGGGCAGAGTTGATGGAAGGGATGCAGGTGAGAGATGACCAGGTCAGGGGGAATGACTGACAAGCACACAGGGGGTTCGCTTCAGTACCTTTACTGGTGTAACGGTATGTATGGTCCAGGGTACTTGCTAGGAAGGGTACACTTCAGGACTTCTCCCCAGTGAGCGGGTATAAGGCCTCCTGATCTGTGTCTCCCTCTCTCTAAGCTTCAAGCCAGCCTGGAACTTGGCCTAGCTTCCGTGTTGTGTTGCTCTCTCACCTAACCACTTGGTAGTAGGACCTTTCTTTGCCAACCACTATCCCTGGACGCCGGGGCCTTCGTGGTTCCTAGTCCTGTTATTGCTGGTAGCTTCAGGATGACCAGGGGTCTGGAAGCCTCCTGGTATGCCGGTAGTCCCTACTGGGTATAGAGGACCCTGTAGGCGCGGACCCGGTGTCCAGTTTGTCTCTTGGGGTGAGCCTATGATGCTCCTCTGCCCCCTCAATTCCTCTCTCCTCTCCGCCTCCGGCCACACTCGGGGCCCTCAGAACACAGCAGCTGACGTGCTGCGTCTTCACTGCTCTCAGTGGCAGCACACTCTCTGACTCTCTCACTAAACTGAACTTCCTGGCTCCACCCTCCATATATATATCCCTAACAGGGCTCCCTCTGGTGGTATGAGGTCGAAGGGTGGAGGTATCTGCATGTAGTGAGGGCCTCTTGTGGAGAAGTCCATCCATGCACCCTTTTGGGTCCTGTGGTACCTGTGGTAGCAGGGTGCCACATATAGATTTATTTTTTTATTTTTTTACCATTCTTTCGGTCACACTATATAAATCCATGACGTTTGCATGGATTTATATAGTGTGACCAAGTTGTCAAGCACTTTCCAAGTGATGCTAAAATCGCTTGGAAAGCGCTTGTCAACCCGCATGCAGAAATGCATGTGAAAAACGCTTCACATCCGCTTGTCCCTGGCAGGAAAAACGCATGTACAATCCGCATGCGTTTTTTCTGCCAGGGAGATGCAGAAACACTCAGGAAAAAATCCCGAGCATTTTTGCATCGTGGGCACATAGCCTTAAAGTAGCACTTACAAGCTCTATTGGAAAGAGATTGTAAACACTGTGCTCCTTGCCTAGAACAAAAAAATTAGAAATTCCTGGGTTCTTGAGAACCCTAAGGCCTTATAATGAATAGTGAATTGCAAAGTTACTTGTTTTTACAAGAACTTTGTAATTTCACCCAATAATTTTTTTTTATAAAATACTAATTAAAAGGCTAGTCTCATTTGCAAAATAGACAGAAATACACAGACAGACAATCAAGCTTTGTGGCTAAATGTGTGACACCCCAGGGGTCTGGTTGCCACAGTAATAGAGATATTATGTCTGAGAGCAAGTGGGAGGTTTCTCTGGTCAGGAGCCCTAAGCATGCAACACTGCCCACCCAGACCTGGGAGGGGAGGAATCTGCCCTTATAAACTGGGTCTGGGGCGGGATTAGACAAAGACAGAGCCTGCAGAGCAAGCAGAGCAGTCAGAGCCTGGAGAGGGAAAGTGAGAACAGGAGCTCTGTAGGAGCAGAGGCAGAAGGCCAGGGGCTGTGAGCAGAGATATAGCTCGCCCTGGCTGAAGTTACTAAAACCGGACACAGGAGTCCGAGGCTGTGGGGACTGATATATACCCAGCAGCAGAAACCAGCCGGCAGGGGATTCCAGGTCCTCTGGCCATAGAAGCCCGGAGGCTCAGTCACAAAGAAGGGACCAGCGCTGCCATCCACGAGCGGAGGCTAACAGAAGGCCCCAAGTCACCAGCCATACGGGTGAGCACCACACGGTATACTCAGGGACGTGGGCTACTTGTAACCGCTGACAGCAAGGTAGCCAGGAAGAGTGCAGATAAACGGGGAGGCCTACAACTCCACCTGGCCAGGGGAACTCCTGCTTGCTCGCAGACTGACCAGGCCCCTTATACTAGCCAGTACTCCCGGGAGGGTCTGCCTTGTACCATCAGTAAAGACCCTGAACTGCACCTCACGTCTCTGTGATTCCTTGCCGCACCAGCACCATTAGCACTGGGACCCTCACACCATCACTCCCATCATCTCTCACATTAGCTGCCCTGAGGCAATACTTCTCCCGTGGGGAGTTATCCCATACTCGGCTGCGCAAACAACATCAGCCTCAGCAGTCGACAGCGCAGCGGCGGTCCCCACTGACCGCAATCCACGGGTGGTGTAGTCGGACATTTGCTATACATTAAGACTGCCACTAGTTTGACCACCCTGGGCACGGACCGGGTCACCGCCACACGGAGACTACAACCCCCAGCATTCTACAACAGGCCCGGTTCCGGGTTCCCCTGCACAACACAGGCCCAGGGGGCGCGTCAACTTTGGCGTAGTCGGCAGGATTTCGTGCCCGCAACCACCGGGTACTGCGTGCCTGAAAAAGAGACTTTTATACTTACCTGTGGTGAAGTTTCCCGCCGTCCGGAGTCGTTTCCCGCCATCCGGAGCCGATTCCCGCCATCAGACGCCATCTTGGACCGCTTCCCGCCGTCTTCTGCCTTCTTCCCGCCATCCGCAGCTGCTTCCCGCCTTCGGACACCATCTTCGGGACGCCGCATGGGAAGAAGAGGGGCGTGGACGCCGAAAGCGCGCGAGATCCGAAGCTCCGCCCCACGCTCCGACGCTGCGTAAGGTCCTGGAAGGAAGGAAGAGCGACGCTGACGTCATCGGAGCGCGACGCCAGGTCCTCAACCCCGACGATCGACTGCGGAGCCGCGGCCTACGGAAGAAGAGCATTGCAAGGTAGGCCACGGTCCACTAGGGGGGAAGGAGGATGTCGGACACCGAGGGGAGCTCCACCGCCACACCGGCCGCCAGCGCAACCGCTGCAGCGGTCATGCCATTCACAATGCCCTATATCCCGGGGGCAACCTGGCTACCCCAGTACTCAGGGGAGTCACATACTCTAAATGACTTTAGAGAAAGACTGGATAGCCTCTTCCAGGTGTACCCCCTCACAGAAGAGCAAAAAGTGAGCATCCTGGTGGCCCAATTAATCGGGGCAGCCCAAAGGGAGGTAAAGTCCTGGCCACCTGGGAGGAAGAGGACTGTCAGAGAAATACTAGCCCGGCTGAAAGACACATTTGATACCCGCACCTCAGCCGATATAAAGCTCAGATTTTACGGGTGTAAACAGCGGGCACATGAGAGTATAAGAGACTATGCTCTAAACCTACAAGAGGCCCTGAGAGCCATTAAGCAGGCAGACCCTGACAGCGTGGGAAATGAAGATAAGCTGTTGACTGAACAATTTATTGAGGGTCTACTGTGCAATGCCCACCGAACCCAGTTGCGGGCAATGGCCTTACAGGACCCTGACCTGGACTTTGCACAGTTCAAGGACAGAGCCATCCGGGTGCTCCGAGAACCGGCACCAGGTGGAGCTGTGACCCACAGGCCCCCTGCTATCACTTACCACCAGGAGACGGTGCCCTTGTCTGCAGGGCCTGTGGGAGCTGATGCGCAGGCTTTAAACAGTGACCCGGCTACAGACCTGCACCATCAGGTCCAAGAGCTGACTAAGAGTGTTGCCGCGCTAACCAGAACTGTGCAGTCTTTACAGGTCTCTTCTCCAGGAAAGATCCAGCTGGCATCCAGACCGGAGGACGTCCCGTGGCGCCGACTGAGGAGGACCCCACCGGCCAGAGGAAGACCCAGCGACAGATACAACGAGGACGGACGACCCATCTGCCGCCGCTGCAATCAACCCGGACATGTGGCAAGGTACTGTCATTTAAACGGGCACAACCTGGGGTAGAGGGCCAACCCCCAGGCATAAGACCATCAGGCCCATCAAACTGGCGTGATAAATACGTAGGGGGACGTCCAATCTTGCCTGTGGTACTGGATGGCATTCCTATGAGTGCCCTACTAGACACTGGGTCACAGGTGACCACCATCCCGTACGTGCTCTTTAAACAGTACTGGAATGACTCGGACATAACCCGCTACCCAGATGACGACCTGAGTATCATCGCCAGCAATGGTCAGCCCGTGCCGCAGGTGGGATTCAAAGAGGTGACCATTAAGATCGGTAAAGTCGAACTGGCGGCACAAGGACTGATTATAGTGGACATAGACCGTCATGAGAGTCACCCTAGAATAACCTTGGGAACTAATGTGATTGAAAATTGTCTTGCAGAGGTGATTCGCATTTTACAGCAGGTTGCCAAGAATGCCAGTTCCGGCCAGCAACGTGTGCTCCAAAAAGAGATCCGGGCACTGATGAAGCGGCAACAGGTGGAACTATCTGGTGGTGAGATAGGTAGCGTGAGAATGTGTGACCTGTTCCCTATTGCATGCCCCCAAAAAGTGAGATGATGATTTGGTGCCGGGCAGCTATTGGTCTAAGAGGTAGAGACTACCAAGCAATGGTAGAACCCGTCTACTCAGACAGTAGGCCCACCATTTTGACGGCACGGGGGGTGGTCGATGTATGCCATGGGAGGGTGCCCGTTCACATCATAAATATTGGGGAGAGAGAAGTACACCTGCCCCAGTATGCCATGCTAGCCAAATTGTTCACCATCAACCAGAACTCTGTACAGGCCGTGGAACCCTTGCCTCCATCTCAACCAGAGGAAGGTAACAGCTCTAAGAAACCAGTGGAGGACTGGTGTCAGCAACTGCATTTGGGTACTGACTCCACTCCCTCACACCAGAAACAGGGAGTCTATCGGGTGGTTCGAGAGTACGAGAGAGTGTTTAGTAAACACCCGCTAGACTTCGGGCGAGTAAAGGGGGTAGAACACCACATCCCGATGGGAGACCATCCTCCCATAAAGGAGAGATACCGACCCGTACCCCCGGCACACTACCAACACGCCAAGGGGATGCTTAGAGACATGAAGGAGGCTGGGGTAATCAGGGACAGCAGTAGCCCCTGGGCAGCTCCACTAGTCTTAGTGAAAAAGAAAGACAACACCATGAGAATGTGTGTAGACTACAGGAAGGTCAACCGTATCACACACAAAGATGCGTACCCGTTACCAAGGATAGAAGAGTCCTTAGCTGCATTAAAATCTGCTAACTTCTTCTCTACTTTGGATCTCACTAGCGGGTACTGGCAGGTTCCTGTAGCAGAGGCGGACCGGGAGAAGACCGCATTCACCACCCCGATGGGTCTCAGCGAATTTAACTGTATGCCGTTCGGGCTCTGCAACGCACCAGGAACCTTCCAATGGTTGATGGAATGCTGTCTGGGACACCGGAACTTCGAGACGGTCCTGTTATACCTGGACAATGTCATCGTCTATTCCAAGACCTACGAGGACCACCTGAAACACCTGGCAGAAGTGTTCGAAGCTCTGGCAAACTACGGCCTAAAGGTGAAACCCTCCAAGTGTCACCTCCTGAAACCAAAGGTGCAATACCTGGGACACGTGGTGAGTGCTGACGGAGTGGCTCCTGACCCTGATAAGATCACCGTGATTAAGGACTGGCCAAGACCCTCCAGCATAAAGGAAGTGCGGCAGTTCCTCGGGTTGGTAGGCTACTACCGAAGATTCATTCCCGGTTTCACCAAAATGGCAGCCCCTATGCAGGACCTCCTGATAGGTCAATCTCGGAAAGCCAAAAACCAGAAGCCGCCCTTTAGGTGGGAAAAGCTGGAAGAGGAGTCCTTCTGCCAGCTGAAGATGGCCCTCACGGGGGATGAAATCCTGGCATATCTACAGACTACAGCCAGCCCTTTATCCTTCACACGGACGCAAGCAACATCGGGCTAGGAGCCATACTGTCCCAGATCCAGCAAGGGAAAGAACGGGTAATCGCTTACGCCAGCCGAAAGCTACGGCCCACGGAGAGGAACCCTGAGAATTATAGCTCATTCAAGCTGGAGTTCCTGGCAGTAGTGTGGGCAGTGACCGAACGTTTCAAGCATTACCTTGCCTCCTCCAAATTCACCGTGTACACGGATAACAACCCGTTGACACACCTGGACACTGCAAGGCTCGGTGCCCTGGAACAGAGATGGATGGCCCGCCTGTCCAACTTTGAATTCACCATCAAATACCGGGCAGGACGCTCAAATGCCAACGCGGATTCCCTGTCTAGAATGCCGAACTTACTGGACGTAGGGGAAGATCCAGAAGATCTGGAAGAAGTTGAGCTCCCTGCGTTCCACCGTCATGGGATTACCCTGTATTCCCACCGTGTGAAGGACAGGCGCTCCGTGACGTTCAATCCCTTGCCCCACTACAACTGGGCGAAGACGCAAGACAGTGATCCCGCAGTCCATTTGGTGAAGGAAATGCTGACCCAGGCCGATGCCCGTCTTGACCCAGATGCTCCGGAGGAGACCAAGCAACTGTGGAAGGAGAAAAGTAAGCTGTTCCTCTACAGGGAGAAGCTGTGCCGGAGAATGGTTAACTCTCGAACACATGAGTTGACCTGGCAGGTAGTGGTCCCAAGACGAGATGCGGCTATGGTTCTGGAGGCATACCACAACGGAGCAGGGCATTTCAGATGGAAGAAGCTGGAGTTCTTGTTGCGTGAATGGTTCTACTGGGTAGGCATGAGAGGAGCCATCGAGAGGTGGTGCAGAGACTGTGGCCCGTGCCACCTGAGAAGAAAAGACCGAGCCAGCCAGAAGACTCCCCTGCAGCCCATCATCACCAGACAGCCACTGGAACTGGTAGCCCTGGACCATGTGAAACTGGCTCCAAGCAGATCTGGGTATGTCTACACCCTCACAATCGTAGATCATTACTCCCGGTTCCTGGTGGTGGTCCCGGTCAAGGACTTAACGGCTCAAACAGCAGCTAGAGCCTTCCAGCAGCACTTCTGCCGTCCACACGGGTACCCGGACCAAGTGTTGACAGACCAAGGACCAGCCTTCGAAGCGGGGGTTTTCCAGGAGTTCTGCAACCTGTATGGCTGCAAGAAGATAAGAACAACGCCCTATCACCCTCAAACCAATGGACTCAGCGAGAAGATGAACCAGGTGGTGATAGATCTGCTAAAAACGTTGCCCCTGGAAGAACGCAGTCTGTGGCCTGAGAAACTGCCCGATCTGGTGGACCTGTATAACCACATCCCTGTAGGTTCCACCAACTGTACCCCGGCTTACCTAATGAGAGCAAGACCTGGTAAACTGCCTATTGACCTGGATATGGGAGTCCTGACACCTGAGGACACCTCGCCAGAGGCAGACTGGGATACAGAACGGCAGCAGCAGTATCGGAAAGTACAGGAGAGCGTCGAGCGAAGTCTGTCTCAAGCTAGAGAAAGGCAAGAGAAGGCTTATAACCAGTATGCTCCCGCTGTTCCCCTGGTACCTGGAGAGCAGGTCTTGAAGAGGAAGAGGCGGCTCCACAAGTTGGACGACCAGTGGGAGAAGGACCCGTACACCGTACTGCCATCAAGCCATGAGAACCCAAAAATCTGCGTAATCAGTAAGGATGGAGGAGAAACCACAGCCATTGTCTCCAGAGACCACCTGAAGAAGTGTCCCGAGCAGCTGCAAAGCCCTGAAGAAGATCAAGGAAACCCTCAACCCGCAGAGGAAAGGGAAGAAATGATCAGTACCGTACTCGGAGACTTCCCCCGGTCTTGGACACAAGTAAACGGCGCTGTCGTGGTACCCGTCCTCACCTTTCTCCAGCCAGCCCCGCAAGTGCCTACAGAGGAACCGGTAGAGTTGGAAGAGCAGCCGGCCCAAGAGGCAGAAGAGTCCACACCAGCAGTACAGGAGGATCAACCCTCTGCTAGTAGTGAGCCTGCCTTGCCCCTAGTGAGCCAAAGAGTGCGCAGACAGCTGCCCAGCTTACCCATAACACCTCCTACACCCTGTAGTGCAGAACCAGTTAGTGAGCTCCGTAGGTCCACTAGAGTCACTAGAGGTCAGATGCCCGCTCGCTGGAGAATCTAAACTAATGCACTGTGAATTTATCTGTTAACTGTTTATGGTTTATGTTTGTTGCCTGTTATTAATTATGTTTCTCAGTTACCCTGCAGATTTTTATGGACTAACAGGTTATGGACGCTGGATAACCGGAACAGTTTTGTAGATAGTTGCACCTTGGTGCCTCTTGCGAAGACGGCCGCGGAAGAGAAAACCTGTCTGGCGTGGCCTACTTGCGGCCCAAAGTAGCTAGCTCCAGCCTTGCAGCCACGCTCAAGGACAACGCAAGGGGTTTGCTTTGGACAGGTCCCCTACTTCGCTTAAAGCTTCACCTTGGGTGATATGGACACCCGGTTGCGGACACGCCGTGACCTTTAAAGAACTAAAGCTTCTTGTAAATATGTTATCGTATTATTGTTTATACCCTGTTATTATGTTTTAAAAATGTGTTTAGTCCCGGAGTACTAAAATTTACTAGGGGGGAATGTGACACCCCAGGGGTCTGGTTGCCACAGTAATAGAGATATTATGTCTGAGAGCAAGTGGGAGGTTTCTCTGGTCTGGAGCCCTAAGCATGCAACACTGCCCACCCAGACCTGGGAGGGGAGGAATCTGCCCTTATAAACTGGGTCTGGGGCGGGATTAGACAAAGACAGAGCCTGCAGAACAAGCAGAGCAGTCAGAGCCTGGAGAGGGAAAGTGAGAACAGAAGCTCTGTAGGAGCAGAGGCAGAAGGCCAGGGGCTGTGAGCAGAGATATAGCTCGCCCTGGCTGAAGTTACTAAAACCGGACACAGGAGTCCGAGGCTGTGGGGACTGATATATACCCAGCAGCAGAAACCAGCCGGCAGGGGATTCCAGGTCCTCTGGCCATAGAAGCCCGGAGGCTCAGTCACAAAGAAGGGACCAGCGCCACCATCCAGGAGCGGAGGCTAACAGAAGGCCCCAAGTCACCAGCCATACGGGTGAGCACCACACGGTATACTCAGGGACGTGGGCTACTTGTAACTGCTGACAGCAAGGTAGCCAGGAAGAGTGCAGATAAACGGGGAGGCCTACAACTCCACCTGGCCAGGGGAACTCCTGCTTGCTCGCAGACTGACCAGGCCCCTTATACTAGCCAGTACTCCCGGGAGGGTCTGCCTTGTACCATCAGTAAAGACCCTGAACTGCACCTCACGTCTCTGTGATTCCTTGCCGCACCAGCACCATTAGCACTGGGACCCTCACACCATCACTCCCATCATCTCTCACATTAGCTGCCCTGAGGCAATACTTCTCCCGTGGGGAGTTATCCCATACTCGGCTGCGCAAACAACATCAGCCTCAGCGGTCGGCAGCGCAGCGGCGGTCCCCACTGACCGCAATCCACGGGTGGCGTAGTCGGACATTTGCTATACATTAAGACTGCCACTGGTTTGACCACCCTGGGCACGGACCGGGTCACCGCCACACGGAGACTACAACCCCCAGCATTCTACAACAGGCCCGGTTCCGGGTTCCCCTGCACAACACAGGCCCAGGGGGCGCGTCAAATGCATGCTCACAGATAGCTATTGTAACGGGTCTGGGAGGCGGAACCTCTGAGCTACTATACAAGGGGGCGGTCCTTGTAAGGGAGCGGGTGGCGACCAGGGAAGACAGGCAGGCAGTCACAGCAGGTGACCGGGACAGTCTCTGGGTGAACGGGCTGGAGGTCACGGCAAGTGACCGGGGCAATCTCTGGATGAACGGGCAGGAGGTCACGGCAAGTGACCGGGGCAGTCTCTGGAAGAACGGGCAGGAGGTCACGGCAAGTGACCGGGGCAGTCTCTGGATGAACGGGCAGGAGGTCACGGCATGTGACCGGGGCAGTCTCTGGGTAAAGGGTAGGTACGACCTGTGATGGCTGAGCCTCCAGGTAGGCTAGCAGGCAGATGGTAGATGTGTGCTCCCAGGTGAGCAAGCGAGAGTCTCTGGATAAACGGGTGGTCACAGCCTGTGACGGCGGAGCCTCCAGGTAGGCCAACAGACAGGCAGCAGATGAGCGCTCCCAGGTGAGCGGGCAGGAGTCTCTGGAATGGCAGATGGTCACAGCACGTGACGGCGGAGCCTCCAGGTAGGCTAGCAGGCAGGTAGCAGATGTGCGCTCCCAGGTGAGCGGGCAAGCTGGTCCATAGACAGACTGGCAGGAGTAGGAAGGCAGACCGTCGGACCTCAGGCTAGCAAGCAGGTAGGAGGAATGTCAGGCAGGAAACAGACAGCAAACTGGCAGGATTCTGGCAGGTAACTGGCAGGTAACTGGCAACGGGACCTGAGGGCTGAAGCAGAGTAGTGAACAGTGCAACAACATTGCTCGGGCACCTCCATTTTGGAGGAGGTGCCTTATATATGGTGAAGTCCTCCGGCCATTGGCCGGGGACTCCTTAGGACGGCGCGCGCAGCCCCTTTAAGAGGGAGGGAGCGCGTGCGCGCGCCCTAAGCACAGTGGCCGGGAAGGAGCGCGCGCTGCCAGCAGAGCGGGAGGAGGACGCCGGGCTCGGAGCAGAGGGGTGAGGGGAACAGCGTCCCTGCCTAGCAGAGGGCAGGGACGCCGGCGCTACAGCTATGTAGCCCAGTCCTGGCAGAAATCAAAACATATTCACCACCTGCAGCCACCAATAACTAAGGCGGCACCACGTAGTAAGGCCGAGATCATAGATTATGAAGCACTACATTTGATTGCTACTCTGCATGTTCCAACCTACATGAAATTCACATTGATAATGAACCTCTACTCTCCACACATTGGTTTTTTTTGCAACTTTTTTTTTTTGCTGCAGAAAAGAAGCTGGGTTTTATAGTACCAGCAAAAGGTATGAGATTTCAGAAATTCATGCACACACTTTTTTTTTCTTGACTGAATGTGAATCTGTAGCCTGATAATTCTTTCAACGTTTTTGCAGCATTTTTTCACTCAGCAAGCAATGAGAAAGTGCAAAAATGCTTCAGAAAAAGCAGTTTTGATGCGTTTTTGCTGCATTTTTGGTGAACAAAATTAACTTTCTTAAATATGTGTAGCATTTTTACTGCGAAGAAAGATAGTTTTGGCTGTAGAAAAAAAAACAAAGGGTGTGGACATAGCCTAAATCACTCACACACTCACCTCCAGGACTCCACTCATGATTTCCACTCTACTCCTGAACTCCCTGCTTAATGTCATCTGCCAGCCCCAAATCCTTTAAATCTCCCTTATCAGACAATCGAATTACCTGGCTTAGATCTGCCACCACTTTTGTTCTAATATCGCCAACTCCTCCCAAGAAAACAGATGTTAAAGGGAACTTGTTAGACAATTTATGCTGCCCAAACCACAGGGATCATGAATCAGAGTCTGGGTGTATGATTGCAGTCAGGTATATAAATATAGTTTGAGTATGGTCCTGGACTTGATCTATAGAGATGACGCTAGTCTGGTGCCACCCCTGGATGGATTCTCTCCACCCCCTTTCAGGTGATTGACAGGTCTCTCCTTATGTACACCCATGAGAAACCTATTAATCAACTAGAGGATGTGGGAAGAAGACAGCAATGGGGGTGCCAGACTTTTCTGGTTTTCAGTTATGGTCCACGGTCAGATCAACTGTATTATCTCTAAAACACCAGAGCATTTCAGAGAAAACTATATTCGGCTTCAAACATGCAGCCTAGCTACGATTCATGTTGCCCACTTTTTGGGCAGCATCAGTCAGCTGACAGGTTCCCTTTAATGCACTGCCCAAACTATTTTATCTGGCACTATATTACCAGGCTGCAATATAATATATCTAGTTCATTCTATTGACAAGTGTCTCTTTGTTTTTGTACCATAAAACTTTACATCATCTATAAAGTCTTGGAAGAATAAAAAAAGATTTATTTCTCCTCCTTAGTTTTCAGAGTTCAGGAAACACTAGGACGGTTGTATTACCAGCCAACAAAATCAACTTCGTGTGTCAGTAAACCGCTCCCAATGCCAAAGACTTTTCCATCCTGTCCTAATATCTTAAACAGTTGCTGCAAATATTCTGCTAAGCGACTGCTGAGTAAAAAAAACATTAAGGGAGCAGGTATCACCCAAGGCTATTTCTTATTAATAGTATCTATAGAAAATGCCAGAGAAAATCTATTGAGAAGACTAATGTACAACTATAATATTGTTATTATGACAAAAGTTTCTTCTTCAGGCTACAATTCATCAAATGGAATTTATAAATGGGATATATCTGTAAGCCAAGCAGCAATTCAGCAGCATTCTGCCAATCAAGCTTGTGAATTATTGGGGGGGGGGTCATTTAAATTTTTGTTCTTTTTACTAGAACTTCTTTTTACAAGAACACTAAACTTTGGGCACTTAGGACCACCATAAAAATTAGATTACGTGGGGACTGCTATTTCAACAAACTTTGCATACATTAATAGTACAGGTAAAAAAAGAAACTTGTTTAGAGTAATCTGCTTCTAGATAATCTGATCTAGATAACATGAGTTGCTAGCTCACTGAGAGATCAGATTACAAATGCCTATTGAAATCTATGAAGAGGGAGGAGGTAACGGAGAGGAGCAGAGAGAGAGGCAATGAGACATACTAGAAAGCCGCAGCACGTATTTTGTGTGTTTTATCTCACCCCAGAGATAGACTCACAGCTACATTGCTCAGTACTGCAGGTTAACTTTCTCTATGCTGCAACTGATCATATGCTACATAGAGACAGGAGAGCAGGAATCTCTCATGACTGTGTACTGTGTATAGGAGACATGACAGCAGAGGAGGTGGAGCCTGCAAAGGGAAAAGCAGGTGAAAAATACTGAATATAAGGGATATAATGGCCAGAAATGATGTTATTCCTCATGTCCATGCACAGAACAGGTTACCCTAATAGCTAAGACAACAGGTACACATTTTAGAATTTCTGCAGATTTTACTTGCGGATTTGTACAATTCTGCAGTGGTATACAGTGGCAGGCAATTCTTTGGCACAGTTTTTCTCCACTGAGATCAAATTGAATCACCTTAAAAAAATGCTTAATAAAATAAAAAAAAAACATAAAAACGCACTTAACGACATTTCACGTTATAGGGTCTGTCATATGCCGTCCCCCTGACTCTGATGTGGGATTGCAAGTTGAGCCCACACCTTTGTCCTCAGGTGATATTCTGATTAGCAATAGACTGCCTCTAACAGCCGTGGTTGGAGCGGAGCTCTGTCCATGGCTTAACTGTCAATCTATGACAGCGGCATTGACATCACACTGGCAGGGTATGCACTATTCTATGCGCCCGCGACATGATCACAGGGCACCGATGGGTTGCCATGATGGCTTGAGTTCTGCTGAACCCCTGTGCCTGTCATGACAATACTCTTGTGAAAGCCAACCCAGGACTGGAGTTCATAGGAGACCACAATAATTGCTTTAGACTGTACAGCAATGCTGTGGCATTGCACTGTATAGTACAAGTGATGAGACAATCCTAGGTTCAAGTCCCCTAAGGGGACTAACAAATACAGTGAAAAGTAAAAAAATGTTGTAAAAAATATGAAAAAAAAAAATATTACAAAAAATATAAAAGTTCAAATCAACCTTCTTTTCCCCACATTAAAAATTAAGAAATAAAAAAAATACAAATTTGGTATTGCTGCATTCTTAGAAGTCCAAATTATCAAAATATAAAATAAATTAAATCCGCTCCAAGTGAAAAAAACAAGCCATCACCCAGCTCCGTAACCTGAAAATTGAAAACATCCTTACGGCACTCGGAAGATTATGTCACAAGCATATTTTATTTTTCAAATTTTTGATTTTTTTTTTCATCTTTTGAATAAAATAAAAACTATGCATGTTCTGTATTTCTGTAATTGGTCTGACCTGGAGAATTATATTGCCAGGATACCCTTATCTGTAAATCAAAAAAAACAATATCAGAATTACACTTTTTTTTTTTTTGCTATTTCACCGCACTTGGAATTTTTCCCCGCTTTCTGGTACATCACAGGATAACACGGACGGTGTCATTCAAAAGTACTGAAGTTACCGAAAAAAACAAGACCTAATACGGCTATATTGGCGGAAAAATAAAAATGTTGTGGCTCTTGGAATAAGGTGAGAAAAAAAGTTCTTAAAGGGCAAAAAGGAATTTGCCAGACAGTTTTCACTATTTAATCTGAGAGCAGCATAATGTAGAGGCAGATACCCTTATACCAGGGATGTGTCACTTGCTCAGCTGCTTTCTGTAGTTTCAATACAATCAGTGTTTTATCAGCAGAACATTATCACTGCCAGGACTAGGTGTCCCATGCAAGCTATTCCAGCTAATCTGTGTAACCCCATTCCCACCACTAATTGACAGCTTTCTGACAATGTCTAGTGTACATAAAGAAAAAGAAAGCTGCAAATCAATGCTGTGGGGGGAGGGGTGATACAGGGCTCAGTATTACAGCACTGCTACAACTATAGCAGAGAAAACAGGGATTTTGTCAAAACTACACCAAACAGGTCAACAAGGGATATATTGCTGGAATCAGGCTCTCTGCCCCTACATCATACTGCTCTCAGATTAAACAGCAAAAGCCTGCTGACTGATTCCTTTTAATCTCCATTGTGGCTCTTTTTGCCAAGGCCTGCTTTTTTCATGAAGAAAAAAAAATACTAGTGAACATACAATCTAAATAAGCAGCATTAGAAAACTGCACTCAGGTAAGAGAACATTAGCACCTACTTTGTTCTGTTTCCAGCATCTCTGCTTCTACTAATCCACTTTAATCTGTTTAATGATAGACACAATTTCTCTCTTCCAATATCAAACAAGTGGTTTATCAAACAATTCACAGAATCCACATAAACTGCTTTAAGTATCTCATAAAAGAAATAATTACTAGAGAGGAGCGAATCTTTTAAAATTCATATCAAAGTGACCTTTACTTATTTGATGATGGGTAATCGGATGGTAACCAACAGCCTTTTCTTTAATCACCAATATTCTTCATAGCTGTTATGTTACACACTATCTGTACAGTTTATTCAGTGTTTTATGGCTCGCTCTCCCTATCTCTATGGCTAAGCTGTGAGCAGTGCCATCCTCTCACTATCCATATTCATTCCAAAATGGCTGCTGCATTCCATGCTACAGCTTTTATACAGGCTATGATAGTTCCTTCTGAATGGCTGCACTGTACAATGTGATTCGAAAGATGCAACGCTTTATTGGAATTATGGGAATGCCCGGCCGCACCTGAAGTCATGTGATGTTTCTTGTTAAAAGGTGATGAATATTTTAAGCAAATTGTTTAAATTCACCAGGTTCAGCAGATTCCTAAAATTCAACATGAATTCACATTGAATCGATTCACTCATCTCTACCTGTTATTTTAGAAATTTTAAGGGAACCAGTCACCATGGAAAACACCATTTGACTGCAGATATAGGGTTAAGCTGCAGGTAAATAGTGTTCCAATATCGCCTGGCCGCCTTACTGAAAGTTGGGCAATCAGGGTTATTTTCTCCTTGTAGCTGCAGGTATTCAGTCATAGCGGTGGTGCAGGGAGCGGCTACCTTCAGCGCTCACTACACTGTGTCTGGCGGCTGTGAGGACGCCCAGCGCATTTAGATTGACAGCTGGCTCTTAAGCGCAACTGGGCAAAGTCAGCTGTCAATCTAAATGCTGGGGCACACTTACAGCCGCTGCTGAGAGTATAGTGAGTGGAGCTGTGAGCATTGACTATAATCGCTACTTACACCGCCCCTATAACTAAAAGTCAAAGACTTCCTGGAAAAAATAAGTTCAAAGCCCTATTAGAATGCTGTTTACCTGCAGATTAACCCAATATCAGCAGGTAAATAGCGATTTTATAAGGTGACAGGTTCCCTTTAAGAAAAAAATTGACAAATGGATGTTACCATTTTCCTTATCAAAAAGGCTTATCCCGACACAATCTGACATTGTCCAAGCAGTGCTGACAGCGTCATAGTATAGGGACCACCCCATATTAATAACACTCTTGTCAACTTTTATGTTTTGTGAGAAGTAACAGAAAGACGCTGAAACATAGAGTTCTAAGGGTTCACGCGCACTTGTGAGCAACATCCAATGATTCTCTCATGCGGATCACAGGTGTGGACAAGATGGAGAACTTAATTTCTACGTTTTCTCCATTCTGTGAGTCGGCGTATATCAGACTGCATTCTGATGATATCAGAGTGCAGTCCGATGTTTTGCATGCACCCATGGACTTGTATGAATGCGCACCATCCGTCATACGCAGCCAATGGCAGCATGCAGCGATTTTTTTTCTCATGCAGACTCAGCATGAGAAAAAAAACACTAGTCGGCGCTGCTCCATAGTATAATATTGGAGTGAGTGGTATCTGATGAAGCATCAAGTAGCTCTCATCCGAGTTATTCGCTGGCTGCTCACCAGTGTGAGTGAATTCTAAGAAAAATTATACCAGAATTGTTACTTAATAAAGAATTAAATTATAGAGATCTGACCAAGTGCTGCACCTTTTTCACATGTACTGTATATACCTTTTTTGACTACTGTAGGCATTTCCTGCACAGTGGGTGGCATACCACTCAGTTGTAACATTCATGTTTTAGGGTGGCTGGGGTCCCAGATGTCAGATCTCCATAGGGTTTTAATGTTATGTCGTATTCCAGACATCACCTAGTGATGTGACATAACAACAGACCTTCTGTATTTAATTAGGGGCCATTAAATGGATTGTCCACTACTCAAACAACCTCTTCTGAATCCCTTGGTTTCCCCCCAGTAAATTAACACCTATACTCACCTCCAGTGCTGCTCCAGCGGTGTTAGCATTGACTCTCATCGGGCTCACGAGAGCCCTGCAGCCAATCAGCACGGTCTTCACTCTACCATCCTTTAGACAAATCAAAAGATCCAGAGGAACTGAGAGAAAAGCCTCAGCTCTCATTTCATCCAGATAACAGTTATGTCCATAGGAGAGGAGAGTGAAGCCAGCGCTGATTGGCTGCAGGGATCGTGTGACATAATGCTAAGCAATCCCTGGGAGAGCTAGTTCTGACACTGTTGGAACAGCGCCGACACCCGAGGTGAGTAGTATAAGTGTTATTATTTCACTGGGTGGAAACATAGGGAGTCAGAAGGGGTTGTCAGAGTAGTGAAGAACCCCCTTTAACATTGTGTTTTGGCCCCTCAATCTGATGTTTAATGGGAATCCAGTTGAACTCATAACACATGTCTACAAAAAAAAAATTTTCAGGTGCTAACTAGTGATGAGCGAACATGCTTGCCTCTGCTCGGTAGTCGCCCGGTGCTCGGCGAGTATTTCCGGGTTGCTTGGGCAGGAACTCAGGTCCCCGCCCTGCATGTTTGGTGCTCTTTAGAGAGCCAATGAACATGCAGGGATTGCCTGCCACGCACTGTAATGCCGTAACCATGTTGGTCATCAGGTCTATGTAAGACCTGACGCCACTATGCTCGTCACAGTTTACCCTGGAAACAGGCAGAGTAGGGAGAGCTGCTGCTGAGTCAGGGAGAGATTTGCTTGCTTACAGTTAGTATATGTATTCCACAACTTATATATATATATATATGTATATATATATATCCATCTGAACTAACAGTCCTTCTGAGGACTAATCCAGCTGCATATATTCAGTGGTGATAACAGGAGTTAGGCAGGCAGGCAGTGTATGCGGCAGACTGCAGTGCATGATACAGCAAAAGAGGGTCCATTGAACGTTCTTTCTGCTTCTGCTGTTCTTACAGATATTTGTAGACATAGCCCCAGATATCAGGGGCCAGGGTAATTTTTTTTTTTATCTTAATCCTGGTTATTTGCTTAAAAACCAAGGCAGGCTGGGTATGTGACAGACTGCAGTGCATGATACAGCACAAGAGAGTCCTTTGCATGTTCAACTTCTGACTGATCCTGCTGTAACAAATATTTGTAGACATAGCCCCACGTATCAGGGGCCAGGGCTAATTTTTTTTATCTTAATCCTGGTTATTTGCTTAAAAAACAATCCAGAGTACATCATTTGTCTGCTCCATTTGCTTCTTAGCACTGCAGAATACACCCAAATCTTTTCCATATTACAGCGATAAAAATCCAGAAATTTGAACTGAACGTGGAAAATATTGGCCTCCTTTTACATTTTGTTGCAGTGTGTTGGTCAAGCTATTCACACTAGGTCTCTGTGAAGAATAGTATTAGTAAACTACAGGCCTGCTATTTAAACATGGTTCTCTGTCAGACGTATCACATATAACAGCATTCCAAAATCAGCCATTTCTGGCTTCCATTTCCATTTCGTTGCAGTGTGTCGAGCAAGCTATTCACACTAGGTCTCTGTGAAGAATAGCATTAGTAAACTACAGGTCTGCTATTTAAAACCGTGGTTCTCTGTCAGACGTATCACATATAACAGCGTTCCAAAATAAGCCATTTCTGACTTCTATTTCCATTTTGTTACAGTGTGTCAGTCAAGCTATTCACACTAGGTCTCTGTGAAGAGTAGTATTAGTAAACTACAGGCCTGCTATTTAAAACCGTGGTTCTCTGTCAGACGTATCACATATAACAGAGTTCCAAAATCAGCCCCATTTCTGCCTTCCATTTCTATTTTGTTGCAGTTGGTTGGTCAAGCTATTCACACTAGGTCTCTGTGAAGAATAGTATTAGTAAATTACAGGCCTGCTATTTAAAACTGTGGTTCTCTGTCAGACGTATCACATATAACAGCATTCCAAAATCAGCCATTTCTGACTTCTATTTCCATTTTGTTGCAGTGTGTCAGTCAAGCTATTCACACTAGATCTCTGTGAAGAGTAGTATTAGTAAACTACAGGCCTGCTATTTAAAACCGTGGTTCTCTGTCAGATGTATCACATATAACAACATTCTAAAATCAGACATTTCTGTCTTCCATTTCCATTTTGTTGCAGTGTGTTGGTCAAGCTATTCACACTAGGTCTCTGTGAAGAATAATACACTATACTCATTGGGTACTGACCTTCCCTGCTGAGTTTAAGAAGTGACACACATATCATTCAATAAAATATACATTTTATTATTAAATTTAAAAAAAACATAAAACAGAAAGGAGACTAAAATAATGCACTGGGGCTCAATCATATACTCAGTCTATGTAGATAACAACAGACACAATGATTTTATACTCTGAAAAGGATCTTCTCATTAATAATCAACCTTCAAAGTAGTAGAAAAAATATTATCATGAATGCACATATGTATACATAATATCAGAAAGGTATCCAAACCATTAGATGGCAAATAAGAAGGTCTTCAAACTACAGAACGCAATACGAGAAATTTCCTCTTGAATAGATATGGTTATATATTTTGCACTATGCATGTTTGGAGAAATGGTTGTATTAGAAACTAATTATTTTTCAAATTGACTATGAATGTGCATAACAATCCTCAAATGCAGGAGGAAAATCTCTATCCTATATAATTATTAGAGATATATATATATATTCTTGTATTGCGTGAGTTGCTAGAGTTTCTCATAGACTTACATTGGGCTCGTTACTCGGACCGGGGACTCGAGCATTCCAATTTGCTCGACCTGAGCAATTAGTACCCAAGCATTTTAGTGTTCGCCCACAGCTGCCTGCTTTACCTTTGCTTGTTATAAAAAATAGGGGGGGAAACCACGTAATTTTTTTTAAGTATTTAGTTATTTATTAGGTTAAACCAGGCTAAAAGCCCTTCAGTGCCACATGAAAGGTACTAAAGTGTGCATAGTTTATTATATGTAGGGGGCTTGTGAAATGATATACAGTACAGACCAAAAGTTTGGACACACCTTCTCATTTAAAGATTTTTCTGTATTTTCATGACTATGAAAATTGTACATTCACACTGAAGGCATCAAAACTATGAATAAACACATGTGAAATTATATACTTAACAAAAAAGTGTGAAACAACTGAAAATATGTCTTATATTCTTGGTTCTTCAAAGTAGCCACCTTTTGCTTTGATGACTGCTTTGCACACTCTTGGCATTCTCTTGATGAGCTTCAAGTGGTAGTCACCAGAAATGGTTTTCACTTCACAGGTGTGCCCTGTCAGGTTTAATAAGTGGGAATTCTTGCCTTATAAATGGGGTTGGGACCATCAGTTGTGTTGTGCAGAAGTCTGGTGGATATACAGCTGATAGTCCTACTGAATAGACTGTTAGAATTTGTATTATGGCAAGAAAAAAGCAGCTAAGTAAAGAAAAACGAGTGGCCATCATTACTTTAAGAAATGAAGGTCAGTCAGTCTGAAAAATTGGGAAAACTTTGAAAGTGTCCCCAAGTGCAGTTGCAAAAACCATCAAGTGCTACAAAGAAACTGGCTCACATGAGGACAGCCCCAGGAAAGGAAGACCAAGAGTCACCTCTGCTTCTGAGGATAAGTTGATCTGAGTCAACAGCCTCAGAAATCGCAGGTTAAAAGCAGCTCAGATTAGAGACCAGGTCAATGCCACACAGAGTTCTAGCAGCAGACACATCTGTTCAACAACTGTTAAGAGGAGACTTTGTGCAGCAGGCCTTCATGGTAAAATAGCTGCTAGGAAACCACTGCTAAGGACAGGCAAACAGCAGAAGAGATTTGTTTGGGCTAAAGAACACAAGGAATGGACATTAGACCAGTGGAAATCTGTGCTTTGGTCTGATGAGTCCAAATTTGAGATCTTTGGTTCCAACCACCGTGTCTTTGTGCGATGCAGAAAAGGTGAACGGATGAACTCTACATGCCTGGTTCCCACCGTGAAGCATGGAGGAGGTGTGATGGTGTGGGGGTACTTTGCTGGTGACATTGTTGGGGATTTATTCAAAATTGAAGGCATACTGAACCAGCATGGCTACAACAGCATCTTGCATCGGCATGCTACTCCATCAGGTTTGCGTTTAGTTGGACCATCATTTATTTTTCAACAGGACAATGACCCCAAACACACCTCCAGGCTGTGTAAGGGCTATCTGACCAAGAAGGAGAATGATGGGGTGCTACGCCAGATGACCTGGCCTCCACAGTCACCAGACCTGAACCCAATCGAGATGGTTTGGGGTGAGCTGGACCGCAGAGTGAAGGCAAAAGGGCCAACAAGTGCTAAGCATCTCTGGGAACTCCACGATTGTTGGAAGACCATTTCCGGTGACTACCACTTGAAGCTCATCAAGAGAATGCCAAGAGTGTGCAAAGCAGTCATCAAAGCAAAAGGTGGCTACTTTGAAGAACCTAGAATATAAGACATATTTTAAGTTGTTTCACACTTTTTTGTTAAGTATATAATTCCACATATGTTAATTCATAGTTTTGATGCCTTCAGTGTGAATGTACAATTTTCATAGTCATGAAAATACAGAAAAATCTTTAAATGAGAAGGTGTGTCCAAACTTTTGGTCAGTACTGTATCTACAGGACATCTAGCTATTGTATATATTTATATTTATCTATCATATATCTAATATCTTTCTATCATCTATCAATATGTCTACATGAGATTGCTTTATTAGGTTTGTAAACAAGCTTTAAGTTACATAGAGTATTACAGTATGTAAAAGATTACGTTAAAAGTGCATATGGATGTTATACAGATGCTAGGAGGAAAAAAAAAAAAAATCGCACACTTGCATGACATACGGAATGACATATGCAAGACACGCCAACTTTTCTGGCTGAGAATCTGAGCGATTTTATATACACAGATGTGAGCGAACCCTAAATTTGAAAACTCATGTTAGATCATTCATTTAATCACCATGCAAGTACATCAGCCTCATCAGATCTAAGAAATGTATTTATTGCATAATGTATACAGTTTGTATTGTGAAATCAAGCGTAAGGAGGAATGATAGTGCTAGAAAAGTTTTGTTTGGTGAAAATGAATACAACTCATCTCTCTCTAAACCCACTCTCAGGCAAGTGAGTGTGAGTGTGGGCAAACATATATATCCCTTTCTTCATATTGTATTATGAGCAGTGACACTAATTTGTCCGTCAGGTCACAGTTTGAAAGGATGATGTTCATAAACAGTAAACTGGTCACATACACAAATCTGTAGATCACATACAAATTGTTAGAACTCTCCTGTTAGGTTTTTTCTATTATGCTGGTCACATGACCTTGTTTGCCTATTTAATCCTGCTTCGCCCTTCTGGCCTTGCTGGACTTCATTGTAATTTCTACTCTTAAGCTAGCCAGGTGCTTTGTTACCTTTCTCAGTCAGTTTAGCTAGGTCTTTTGACCTCTATGTTCTATGTTGTTTGTTTGTCTTTTTACTGCTACAATTTCTGCTAGGAGGTGTCCATCTTTCTCCCAGTCCCTAGTTCTTGTAGGGATCCCTCCCTCACATCTATAGGTCTTCGTTCAGACTAGCTGAGGACTTTAGCGGGTCTGATCGCAGGATCAGGTTCCCCGTTACATCGTAGGGATCTAGCTTAGTTCTATTGTAGGGACAGATCTCCTGTCTTTCCTTAGTGCTTGTAGCAGATCATAACACAAATATAACAAGTTTCTTATTTTTTTCCCAGCTGCACCCATCTATTTATCATATTCTCAAACCCAAACTCTGACAACTCTTTCATTGCCATGTCTGAGACGAACAAAACAAAACCATACAAAGCTTACCAAAGACTCTGGCCTCAAAACCTAGCGGGAATTGTGAGCAAACATGGTGAGAAACCAAGGCGCGGCGTACAGACTGGGCCCGATCTCATACTCTTCTAGGTGGTTGTACAAGTCTCTGTGGTAGTCGTGAAGCAGCCGAGAAAGTTGGTACATCTGGATCTAAGCAAGAGGAGGGAAGACAGACGTAAGTGACATCTCATAAGGCGCTTTCTAAGAACAGTATGGAGTTGGGTTTAGTTTATGTTTTTAGGGGAATTACAAAGGAAATTAGAAAATTTTTTAATAAAGAATCTGTCAGTATTGTTAACAAGTCAATGGTAGTCAGTCATCACCATTACATGACTTCAATGAACGCGTTCATAATATAAATATAACAATATACAATTAAACATCAGAGAGCATTCTTACAAAGTGGTTACATAAGCCTCAATACGAAGAGAGGTCATCCGCATACAACTCACATTCCCCTCTTATAATGAGATGTCGGTGACTAGTTTAGATTTACAGCCGGACATAGTTTAGTGACATGCGGACAGGAAAAATTACTACTATTGTCATAAATGAAAGCCAAATGACAACTATCAAACAAGCGGCAAACATATCCCAAGTCTAGTAGCAAAAAGTTCAACAATGAAGTGAAAAAAAATACCCTTATATTCCACCCTGCATACTAGGGTCTCTTGTAGCATTGTTATTTTTGTTATTACTTGATGTTTTCTATATTTAATATGATGACCGTATATAGGTAAGTAAAATAGAGAAATATTGGCACTTTACATTGTATTATGAACACACATTTGGGGTCATTACTATCTTGCGATTTGTACTATACAGGCATCAAGCAATTTAATAATATTTTATTTCATGTTGAATTTTTTTTCCATTCAGTATTATTTCTGGTATCACCTTTTGTGCATCAAACGTATTTAGCATTTTTTTAACATGGTTATTAATCTAATAAAATAAAATCATGATTTAATTGGGAAAAATATTTTACTTAGCCCTTTTGTTGGGGTCACAAATTAAAGCCAAGTTATCCTCCATAACAAGATTTCTCTTTTCATCACCAACTACTCTATAATATGGTTAGAACAGTGTCCAGGGAAATTGTAAAAAGGCCACATAATGTTCAGATACCAGATCATTATGATTGATACAATTTAGTATTTTATATGATCTTAAATTTCTGGGCAAATTGTAGAGATCAGCCCTTCTTTTATATATCAAATGTTTTGGCCAAAAATTATGAAACCAAGCATTGAGAATTAAACAATAATAATAATAATGTTGTAGCCAGAAATTTAATGAAAGGGTAGCTGCCATGGTTAACAATTTTTGATGGCCTGCGCCCGCGCGTCGGGTGGGTCAGGAGCCTGGTGCATGCGCCATAGAGTGCCTCAGAGGGCGGACTTCCGCTCCCTCCTATCCAACGGCAGTCATGTGGTGGTCACATGACTGCCATATTTGGGCATTTTAGGTCCTGCGGCGCCACATTCTTTAGCCTTTTGAGAAAGCGGTGTACTCTCCTGGCGAAACGTGCATCGAGGCATTCTTCCCCATCACCCCCACCTACAGGGTTTCAGTTTGACGGTGCCTGACTCTTGGTAAGATCTTGGGGGCTCTTAATTATTGAATTACATTACACTGTGCTTTACCACTATTTTTGGCCATGTGATTGTTGAAATATGTGGTCCTCATAGACAGAAACCTATTTTCATTGTAATTTATTGTTATCAATTTGATAGCAGACCGTCTCTTTTTTCCTGCATTTTGCTGCCACTTTGCACTTTTTTGTTTTTTGAATGCTTTTATCTATGACTTTGATACTATATGTCATGGGATACTCTCAATAAAATGTTATATATTACGCCAGTTGAACTCTGATTCTCTTGTTTCATACATTAGATTATTAGCTGTCTCGGCCAACATCAACAGGTTTGGCCCTTATTAGTCTAATATGTATGGGGGCCATCAAATAGGAACCTCCAGTGATTCCGAGAGCAAGGAACTTGTTTCCTTTGGTCTCCCCTGGATCTCTTCTGGCCTCAAGACAGAAGTCAGGAAGAATGGAGGTCCATTCAAAATCTATGGCACAGAACATATGGGTCTAGGCTTATGCAGCGCTGTGCCATATTAGTTAATGCTATAGACCTGAAATGAGTGGCAGGATCCATGCACGACCTGTCGCTTCATTCAACTTTCCTCTAGTGGATAAGTGATAACTCGAGGGATGAGATAATTGGCATTTATTAGAATTGCTTGTATTTGATGGTGCCGGTACCTGTAAGGTGACCATATTAGGCCGATACTGCTTCCGTAAGCCCATGTCATACATCAGAAACTTCAGCAACTTAAAAGCATCCTCTTCGCTCATGTGTAGCAGAAGAACCCCAGCGACAAAGCTGAGCCCTTGGCAGTATCCGACTTCAGGATCGAGCAAGGAATAGGCCTTTAAAATATTGTAGAGTGACAGCTGTCCTGCTCCCAGCTGGGCCGAGAAGTACGGGTGTGTGGGGAAGGTGCGACCTGGGAAAACAATGGAGGTTAGCAAGGGTCACCTAAATTTATTTGAATTGCTATCAAGGCATGTCAAATAAAAACACAAATCTTTTGAAGCTGCTTTATCTTCTTAAGTAAACTTTCAACACCAATTACTAGGTAAATAGCATAAAATCAACTTGCTTTTGGCCCCCATGAATTATGTTCTGAGGTAATGAAAGCGAGCCACTTCATAAGGTTCACTGCTGCACATCAGATAAAGAAATTATAAAATAACTCTACGCTATCTTTACACCCGACAAATGGTGTATTACACTGATCATTTACTCCATGGTCTTGGTAATGTGTCGGCATGGAATGTGCAAACATTACAAAATTCCACAGTGACACCCACTGGTGACCGGTGGCACTGACAAATATTGCCTCCACATATACGGGAACTAAGTGTTCATCTGAATGGTCCTCCCTCTTGGTGTAGACTTGGCCTAGTCAGACCTTCTGATTAAATTGTATTACTGACCAGAACATGTGAAACCAGGGAGTATTCCAGGCATTAGATACAATTTTATATAATAGGTTTATGGTTTATTACTGGGGTGAGTGGTTAAAAACACCACATTACTCAGCTGAATTTTAAAGCTCCCACACATATTAGAAGAAACCACCTGTCACATACACACTTCTCAGCACATGACGTGGGGTGCGCCTACAAGGGTTAATTTATCTCCTCTCACTCAATCCAGCACTCAACCTCTGTTTTAGGCTATAAAGTGAGCATAATTCACACCCCCGACACATTCAGCACACCCCGATTTATTACGCTGCCACATCAAACACACAGGGTGATGAGTCCTCAAAATCTGTTATTGTCTGACAATCAAAAGGTCACACACTCTCTTAAAGGTTATAGGTTTTTTAAAGCATACAAGGGTCAAACTTATTAACGATTTTAATCTTTAAAATAAAAATATACAGTGTTTAAAATAAAAGATATAAAAAGATAATAAAAAATAAAATGATACACAAATATGCAAAACAGTTATAAAATAAAAATGGAGAAATAACAGAAATACTTATTGTTCTTCTGTTTCCTTGGGGGAAGGAGAAAATTATTTATAGATCGCAAGCAGCATCTGCATTCCCCACATGTGAACCCGTTCTCTTTGTGTCACATAGCTTTTTATAGACCTGACCATAGGCTCATATTTCCAGGATGACCCAGATTGGAACATTTAAAGTTTCTGTCTGTGAATGGACGATGAGCCAAGTTGTGGCATTTCAAATACCTGTGTCTCCCCCCTCTTCTCTTATACAGATAATAGGAAGTATTCTTTCTTTGTTACAACCCATCTGCTAGCTCTTTAATGTTAAGGCTCCTAGAGCTGAGCTACCAGGTTTGACACCCTGTGGTTTTAAGTTCCTGCAATTAGAGCAGGCAGATGCTATCTTATTTTGGCAGAGACAATATGTGGATGCAGTCTTAACCAGTTGTTCTACTGACATTATAGTGGCCACTATACAGTAGACAAAGTTGTTCTGTGCAACACCACAACTGAGCACTTCCAGTAACAGGGATCAGCTGGTTAGCAACAGTGCTGGGTGTCGCACCCCCAACAATCAGACATCGATGACCATCAATGCGAAAGTCCCCGACAAACCCTTTTTTGAATCTTGCAGATCCTGTGTTAGGGATGGGTCCATAGAGTACATCAGTTTCATGTAACAGGGACTCAGTTCTGAGACAAATTGCTTTGTTTATCAGAAGGGAGTGGATAAGGCCCTATGGCTAAAGCACTCATGTTACAAGCTTTAAATTAGTAAAACATTTTTCAAGCCTAAATATGGAGAACATGGAACAAATAGACAATAATTTCAAAGTGTAGGACATCAATTCAATTAGTTTCTGACATTTAAAAGATTAAGTTGTTTTAATTTAGAGCAATCCTTAAAGTGCACTCGTTCATTGGGTAAAACGATCTTTTGATTTGCCTACAAGATCATTGTTCTATACAGCACATTATCTTGTGTCAACAGGACCTGTGCTGCCAAGAACAATGGCAGCCTATGTGCACTGAACAATATATTACTGATCCTCTGTGCACACATTAAAGAAGCTCTCCCATCAAATTTTTTACCCTCTTAAAATATTGCAATAATCATATTATATAGCACTGTGTACTTACAATTGCTCATTTTGCCTTTCTACCCAGATAATTCTTATTTTTTTCTGCTCTATGTAGAAACAGGAAGTCTCTTGTCCCTGCAATTATCATTCCCCTCTTGAACGCTTGACCAAGCTGCTCGCTCATCCCCCCTGCCAGGGACTTTTGCAGTGACTCATGCAGGGAAAATTGACCTGTTTCTACATAGAGATTTGAAGGATTCAGCTAGTCAGTTTTTAATCACATGATGTCATAGACCTAATGGAAAACAGAAGAATTAACTGGATAGAAAGGCAAAATGAGCAATTGTAAGTATACAGTGTTATATAATATGATGATTGCAATATATTTAGAGGAAAACAATTTTGTTGGGAGGAGCGCTTCTTTAGATATGGTTGACTACGCTAAACAGGCTATTACACAATGGCCGTTCAGCAAGCAAGTAGCCGAACAACGGTTATTTAGTGCCATCAGTCAGCTGGTGTAAACCAAGCTTTACTCATTGCTCAAAGGAAGGCAAAGTATTAACACACTTTTACACAGGCCTATAATATGTAGAGTGTGCATTCATAGGATAGCTTGTTCCCAATCATTGCCCTGTGGGAAGTGTCCAAAGATCAGGAGACAAACGATTACTTGTCAGGATGATCGTACCTTTTATGCAAGTATAATGAAGTACTTGGGACTCCAGGTGATGGATAATCTGTTAAAGGGAATCTGAGAGCAGCATAATATAGGAGCAGAGATCATGATTCCAGGGATGTGTCACTTATTAAGCTCTGTGCTGTAGTTTCAATACAATCAGAGTTTTATCAGCAGGAGATTATCACTAGAGGACTAGGACTCACATGCAGACCAGTCAGAGTAATCTGTGTAATCCCAGCCCCACCACTGATTGGCGGATTGCTGACAATACACAGTATACAGGGGAAGCGGCCAATCAGTGGTGGGGGCGGGGTTAGACAGGGCTCAGCATTCTGGGCATTTGGTCATTTTCTTTTTGTATTTTCTCATTAATGTGGTTTGGAATGACTGTAGATTTCATTATTATGTGTTTATGACTTACTTTGCTACAGCCAGGAGTCAAGTACAAGTCTGGCTTTTATATAGTGTGAGTTTAATCATCTGGGCAATTTTATCATGGATTACCACATTGTTATGGTCTCTGTATCCAAATCTTTCACTTTGTAAATCAAAGCAACACCTTTTTTCATTCAGTCATGGTCTAATGGACACTTCCAGTGTATTCATTTTTGCATTTCTTCAAGCTGCTGTATATTTTGGGGCATGTCATCTGCTCATTTTTGGGGATTTTCTGCCTTTCTAGATGTTATCTTTAGGCCAGCTGTAGTTCTACAGAACTGAAACATTCATTTTGCTTTTGACATTTCCGAACGCATTTTAACGGATATTGTATCTTGTGGTTAAATGACTCAATGACCAGTAAATTCTCATTATGTGCCACAGTAAAAATGTAAATGATGGAAATGTGTAACTTTTTTTTTTTAATATATAAAGGTGGTGATAGGGAAAAGAACAAACTGAGGGCTGGGTCCCCGGATCGATGCGTGAATGATTATCTGGAATTAAGCATGCTGGGACTTGCTTCTGTAAGTGAAATCATTACTTGCCTTGACACAAACAAGAGGAAATACAGGAAAAGAGGCAGAGACTACTATGGACAGGTAATGTATCAGGGTGTATAGGACTGGAGGAATATAAGCATATACTCTGTGTGCTCCTCCATCCATCTCTGCACAGACGTGAAGCACAGAACAGGGAAGGGTTCTTGTAAAGGTAAATGGAGCGTGCGCTTACAGCAACCCTCTTAGTAAACACCGCCCCACCCTGGAGCTTCAGGAATGCTGCGGCAGTAATGCCGTTACAATATAAGGTTACAGGTCCTCTTGCTCAGTTCTTCAGCCTCAGATCAATGACATGACATCTCCTCAGCAATGAAAGCCGTGCAAAACTATAGAATATATAACGAAAATTTATGTGAATCCAATAAATCACATGTGACCTTAGTAGACGTCATATCTGCACTGATATCATCCAGGTGGCATAAAGGAAAAAAAAGTAAAAAAAAAACCTGGTGAAAATATTTTATTTTACAGTTTACTGGCATCCAAGGCCTGAAACCACCTCCCAGCATAGACTTTCATCAGATCTAGATTGGGATCTTTTAGAACCTTGGTGTAAACATTATTCCGATCATAAATTATGACGATCATCAAGTAGAAAACGACTTTATTTGATTTAAAAAAATAATAATAATTAATTGGAATTATTTGCCAAAATCCAAGAGGGACAGATGGACCCACAGAAATGCACACTACAAAAAGCAATTACAAAGGATAAAGAGGGGTAGAGTTGTGAAGACCACCAATTAGCATAGGAAGTTTTATAGATCAGGTGTAAACAGGCCCCCCGGCAGTAGTCGTGTGAGTGGTCCGCCATTTCCACGACGCGGCCAGCTACAGGACATTTTGTGTTGCTTGGGGGGGAAATGCGACCTTGTACCTGGATCTGCTGCTCCCATCGTTCCGCTCCCATTACTATTTCATTCAATAAGCCAGACCAGTCCTTAAAAACAATGTCCATTTTATATTTGGCCAAACTGGTTACAGGTTACACATTCTCTTTCTCCAGTTTCCACGCAATACACCAGCTCCATTCTCAAAGTTACAGCCTGCACTTTGGGAAGATGTTTGAATTGCCTGCGTTTCCTTAGGGGTAGGGTCATATGGGTCCACGTGTAATGCTATGATCCCGATACCCGGAGCCTTTAGCTAAGACAGTCCCAGGGGCCGCTTGTTGAAACTAAGCTCCGTTTCTAGCACTCACAGCAGGGGGCTACCTTTTCTTAAGGTCCCCCTCATCCACTGAACCACACTTTCCCCAGACTTCTAAGCTTTTCTCTCCTCGCCGCAGAGGTCCCCAACTTGCCTGTGATGTCCTGCCACCTCTGTAACTAGCTTATTTCCATTCTGAGCCTTGTAGTTCCACCAACCCTAGACCTACTACTGCTGTCACCTCCTTTGCAGCACACAGCCTACTACTCCACACTTCCCATTGGTTCCCCCTGTAGAGTTGCCCACCTTCTCTCTTTGGAGACGGCTTTGAGGTTAACCCTCCAGGAACCTGACACACACATCGGCCCTAAGGATAACACACTTTTCTTTTTACATGCATAAAGTTTAAACATAACAACATAGCAATTTTAACCCACTTGACATGACATATTCTTGAGGGGGACAAGGATCCTGTCCACCCTCTCACACAAGAATTGCTCCCTGGAAAAAAAAATAATAGGTTGTGCAAATCAGCTCTTCTCCAGAAACAAAAAACTTTAGGGCCACTTATTTAAGGCAAGTACACTACTATATAAATCAATATCCAACACTTAAATGGGGCTGAGAACCTATGGTGCCCTAGGCAGTATTTCAAAGGCCCACAATCAAAGAACCCTACAGAGAAAAAGGACCTCCAGCACTTTATAATACTGTTGCATAGGATTGTTACATTAAGTATACTGGTCATCCTAGACAGTTATTTTACATTTGTCTCTGGTATGGTCCATACAGTTTGCACCCTAGAGTTAGTCTCGTTCAGTGTTTTTTCATTTTCTGTCTGTTATTTTTGGTATCTCTGCATTTTAAGTGAATTTTATCCTTTGTAATGTCAATAAAATTGATTCATTTAATTTATACTGTTGCTGGAGGTCCTTTTCCTTAAATAGGGCTGTCTGTCTTTGGGACCCAATTCTGTAGGCGTTCTGTGTAACTGAAGACTGACAAGTTGTGACAGTGTGATGAGCATGCTGTCAAGGCTCTCTGGAATTCCCTATCTAGTTGGTGGCCACATGACCACATGTTTCTTACTTGTTGGCATGTGGCTGCAAGTATGCAAATGTGGTCATGTGACTGCCGTTTAGCATGGGGAATACAAGGGAATCAAGACAGCCTGCAGACCATACGCTGTCACAATTTTGTCCTAAGCCTGGACAGACCCTTTAAAATGGGCTTTGTCTAAGCCATAATAAAATAGACCCCATCTACAAAGGGCTGCTATGATGTTCATGCAACTTGTTAATGCAGAACAATGTACTGGTTGACTGAGCAAAAGGGCTTTTGACAAACCCTTGTGCATTTGACGCTCCCAGGGGATGGGGATGACTCGGTACCCGGGCCTTTACTTGGTTTGGGGATGTCGCGGTGGTCGGCTCCCGGGCCCGTACCCTGGGGTCACTCTTGAAAAAGGGGATTGGAACTTGGATAAAATAAATAAGTAAATAGTTTGTGACGCCACCTGTGGTTTCTGGTAATTTGTACCAGTGCTGCTGCAGACCTCTGAGGCAGTTGATAAGGCAGCTGGGATGGAACGGCTCCCCACAGGTGGAGCGTGCCTCAGGGCAGGGTAGAGTTGGATGGTGGGTGGTGATGCTGGGACCTGTAGTGCAGGCGGAATGGCGCGGCAGGAGTAACTGACAGAGACAGGGGATTCGCTTCAATACCTTTACTGGTGCAAATGTCAGGTACGGTCCAGGGTACTCGGTAGGATGGGTGCACTTCAGGACTTCTCCCCATTGAGCGGGTATAAGGCCTCCTGGTCCGTGTCTGCCTCTCTGTATGCTCCTGGCCAGCCTGCAACTGGGCCTAGCTTATGTGTCATGCTGTTCCTTCACCTGTCGCTTGGTAGTGGGACCTTCTGCTGGCAACCACTATCCCTGGTAATGCTGGGGCCTTCATGGTTCCTGGTCCTGTTAAGGGTTTAACTTCAGGTCTGCCAGGGACTTGTAGTCCTCCTGGAATGCCGGTAGTCCCTACTGGGTATAAAGGACCCTGTAGTCGCGGTCCCGGTGTCCGGGGTGAGCCTAGGATGCTCCTCCGCCCCTTGAACTCCTCTCTCCTCTCCTCTTTGCCGTCGGCCACACTCAGGGCCCTCAGAACTCAGCAGCAGACGTGTTGAGTCTTCGCTGCTCTCAGCGTCAGCACGCTCTCAGACTCTCTGACTCTGTCTGACTGACTCTCTCCTGACTGACTGCCTAGCTCCACCCTCCATATATATATGTCCCTAACGGGCTCCCTCTGGTGGTGTGAGGTGGAAGGGTGGAGGTGTTTGAATGTAGTGAGGGCCTCTTGTGGAGAAGTCCATCCATGCACCCTGGATCCTGTGGTATCTGTGAACAGCAGGGTGCCACACATTCACTGGCTAACAACAACCATGACATAGAAAATTGCATAATTAGAATTATACTACTTAGATCATCAATATCAACTCAGCTGGAGTCCAACATCCAGCACCACTACCAATCAGCTGTATGAGGTCCAAGTGCTGAGAAGCAGAGAGCATAAAATTTACTAACGCTTAACTGCAGTCAAAATGTCCTCTAGTATTACCATCAGCACTAAACTGTGTGCCAGTAGTTTATGGCATGTGTGTATACAAGTATCACATCACCAAAGGCCAAACTCAATGCCAAGAGTCCCATGGAGTGGTGTAACACACTAGAGCAGTAGACTCTGAAGCAGTGGAAACATGATTTGTGCAGTGATGACTCTCACTTCTCTATCTGCCATCTGATGGACAAGTCTGGGTTTGGCAAATGTCAGGAGAACATTACCTGCCTGACTACATAGTGCCACCTATAAAGCTTGATGGAGGAGATATCATGCTGTGAGGTTATTTTCCAGAGATTGGAATGTGAGGAGCTGCCCACTTACTAAAGACTAAGACACTTTTCCAGCACGGAGCACCAGTTCCGTCGCTATTATTATTGTGTTTTATTAGAGATTTGCTGGCTGTGTTTTATTAATGCTCTGCTTGCTCATCAGTTTATGTACACTAATTTTAGTTGTAAATTGTCTAGCATTCCAGTAATCTCATCAGTATCTCAGGAGCCTTCAATCATTGTCCAAACAGCATCTAGGCCCATTGTGTGAATGTTGATTGTGGACACAGTGGAGCAGTCACTACTAGAGATGAGCGGTGTTCGACTAGAACTGTTCGCCAATCTCAAATTCGAGCTGTTTTGGGCGGTGTTCGAGTTGTTCGACGAACCCGAACGATTTGCAAAAAATTCGGCTGTTCGAGGTTATGTTCGATAACTGTTCGTGCACCAAAAGCGTGTCCTGCATGTCTGGCGCTATTTAGAGCACCAATCATGCAGGGATTGTCTGCCACTCACTGTAATGCCACAGCCATGGTGGTTGTGGCATTACAGTGATTGCCCAAATCGATGGGAACAGTGCCAACAGTGAAACATGAAAAGCCGGCAATTCAGCAGCGGCATACACCTGTACCCGACAATTTAGAACCGAAAGAATAGAGCTTCACACATAGATTAGATAGATATAAACATGTCAGCCACATATATACGAAGTACACTGAAAGTGCTGCTTACTGTACTTGTCATTTAGCGTAAAGGATTTATCAAAAAAAATAATAGTGTTTTCATGCACCGTCTCTTTAAAAAAGCCGGCCGGCAATTCAGCAGCGGTACCCAACAATTTATAACAGACAGAATAGAGCTTCACACATAGATTAGATAGATAGAAACATGTCAGTCACATATATATGAAGTACAGTGATAGTGTTGGTTACTGTACTTGTCATTTAGTATTAAAATAAAGGATTTATTATTAAAAAAATTGGCGTGGGGTTCCCCTTAATTTTAGGCTCTAGCGGAGGTTAAGCAGACGGCTGGGGCAGATGTTTGAAGCCTGGGAAAGGGGTAATACCCACGGAGCTTCCCAGGCTACTAATATCAGCCCCCAGCTGAATACATAGCCTTTACTAGCTATTAAAATGGGGGACCCCCCAAAAAAAATGACGTGGGGTCCCCCCTAATTTAATAGCTAGCAAAGGCTAGGCAGACAGCTGGGGGCTGATATTAATAGCCCAGGAAGGGAGCCATGAATATTGGCCCCCTCCCAGGCTAGAAACACCAGCCGTCAGCCGCCCCAGAAATGGCGCATTCATAGGATGCGCCAATTCTGGCACTTAGCCTCGCTCTTCCACGCTGCCCTGGTGCGGTGGCAGGGGGTAATAGGGTTGGGGTTGATGTCAGCTTATAATGCCAGCTGACATCAAGCCCAGGTTAGTAATGGAGAGGCGTCTATAAGACACCCCCATTACTAACCCCATAGTCAAAGTTAAAAAAAACACAAACACCCAGAATAAAGTCCTTTAATTGAAATAAAGACACAATCCTTTATTGTTCTAAATTAAACCATACTTACCATCACGCCCATTCCAGCTGAAGCCAACGATCTCCTGCAATAAAAGAAAAATAATAAAGCAACCTCATCCTTACCTTTCCATGGTTCCCACGACAGCTTCAGCTCTGCTACATCGAGATGACAGGCTGGACCGCAGCAGAACGCTGCCATCCAGCCTCTCATCCCGCAGACACTGAGAAGCGCAGGCTTGCTTGCGCTGCTCAGCGTCTCTCTGTGACGACATCCAGATGAGCCGAGTTCATGTCCAATGAACTCGGCTCACCTCATGCACGTCACTGACAGCGTGGGAAAATTCTCACGCTGAAGCGGTGAGTGCAGGAGAATTCTCCCAAGCTGTCAGTGACGTGCATAAGGTGAGCTCATGTCCAATGAACTCAGCTCACCTCCTGCACGTCACTGACAGCGTGGGAGAATTCTCCTGCACTCAGCGCTTCAGCGTGAGAATTCTCCCACGCTGAAGCGCTGAGTGCAGGAGAATTTTCCCACGCTGTCAGTGACGTGCATAAGGTGAGCTCATGTCCAATGAACTCAGCTCACCTCCTGCACGTCACTGACAGCGTGGGAGAATTCTCCTGCACTCAGCGCTTCAGTGTGAGAATTCTCCCACGCTGAAGCGCTGAGTGCAGGAGAATTTTCCCACGCTGTCAGTGACGTGCATGAGGTGAGCCGAGTTCATTGGACATTAACTCGGCTCATCTGGATGCCCTCACAGAGAGACACTGTGGAGCGCAAGCAAGCCTGCGCTTCTCAGTGTCTGCTGGATGACAGGCTGGATGGCAGCGTTCTGCTGCGGTCCAGCCAGTCATCTCGATGTAGCAGAGCTGAAGCTGTCATGGGAACCATGGAAAGGTAAGGATGATGTTGCTTTATTATTTTTCTTTTATTTCAGGAGATCGTTGGCTTCAGCTGGAATGGGCGTGATGGTAAGTATGGTTTAATTTAGAACAATAAAGAATTGTGTGTTTATTTCAATTAAAGGACTTTTTTCTGGGTGTTGTATTTTTTTTAAATACTTTACTAGAAATTCATGGTGGTCATGTCTAATATTGGCGTGACCCCATGAATTTCGGGCTTAGGGCCAGCTGATAATGCCAAGCTGGCCCTAACCCCTTTATTACCCAGTGAGCCACCGCATCAGGGCCCTGGATGAGTTGGGTACAGCGCCAGAAGATGGCGCTTCTATGAACGCGCCATTTTCCGGGGTGGCTGCGGACTGCAATTTGCAGCGGGGGTGGCCCAGAAAGCTTGGGCCTCCCTGCGCTGCGGATTCCAGCCCCCAGCTGCCTAGTTGTACCTGGCTGGACACAAAAACAGGGCGAAGCCCCACGTCAATTTTCTTTAAATTATTTCATGAAATAATTAAGAAAAAAAGGGCTTCCCTATATTGTTGTGTCCGGCCAGGTACAAATAGGCAGCTGGTGGTTGGGGGCAGCCCGTTCCTGCCTGCTGTACCTGGCTGGACACAAATATAGTGCGAAGCCCCAAGTCAATTTTTTTTAAATTATTTCATGAATTTCGTGAAATAATTTAAAAAAATTGAAGTGGGGCTTCGCACTATATTTGTGTCCAGCCAGGTACAGCAGGCAGGAACGGGCTGCCCCCATCCACCAGCTGCCTATTTGTACCTGGCCGGACACAACAATATAGGGAAGCCCTTTTTTTCTTAATTATTTCATGAATTTCATGAAATAATTAAAAAAAATTGAAGTGGGGCTTCGCACTATATTTGTGTCCAGCCAGGTAACAGCAGGCAGGAACGGGCTGCCCCCAACCACCAGCTGCCTATTTGTACCTGGCCGGACACAACAATATAGGGAAGCCCTTTTTTTCTTAATTATTTCATGAAATAATTTAAAGAAAATTGACGTGGGGCTTCGCCCTGTTTTTGTGTCCAGCCAGGTACAACTAGGCAGCTGGGGGCTGGAATCCGCAGCGCAGGGAGGCCCAAGCTTTCTGGGCCACCCCCGCTGCAAATTGCAGTCCGCAGCCACCCCGGAAAATGGCGCGTTCATAGAAGCGCCATCTTCTGGCGCTGTACCCAACTCATCCAGGGCCCTGGTGCGGTGGCTCACTGGGTAATAAAGGGGTTAGGGCCAGCTTGGTATTATCAGCTGGCCCCAAGCCCAAAATTCATGGGGTCACGCCAGTATTAGACATGACCGCCATGAATTTCTAGTAAAGTATTTAAAAAAAAACACAACACCCAGAATAAAGTCCTTTAATTGAAATAAAGACACAATTCTTTATTGTTCCAAATTAAACCATACTTACCATCACACCCATTCCAGCTGAAGCCAACGATCTCCTGCAATAAAAGAAAAATAATAAACCAACCTCATCCTTACCTTTCCATGGTTCCCACGACAGCTTCAGCTCTGCTACATCGAGATGACTGGCTGGACCGCAGCAGAACGCTGCCATCCAGTCTGTCATCCCGCAGACACTGAGAAGCGCAGGCATGCTTGCGCTCCTCACTGTCTCGCTGTGACGGCATCCAGATGAGCCGAGGTCATGTCCAATGAACTCAGCTCACCTCCTGCACGTCACTGACAGCGTGGGAAAATTCTCCTGCAATCAGCGCTTCAGCGTGAGAATTTTCCCACGCTGTCAGTGACGTGCATGAGGTGAGCCGAGTTCATTGGACATGAACTCGGCTCATCTGGATGTCGTCACAGAGAGACGCTGAGCAGCGCAAGCAAGCCTGCGCTTCTCAGTGTCTGCGGGATGAGAGGCTGGATGGCAGCGTTCTGCTGCGGTCCAGCCTGTCATCTCGATGTAGCAGAGCTGAAGCTGTCGTGGGAACCATGGAAAGGTAAGGATGAGGTTGCTTTATTATTTTTCTTTTATTGCAGGAGATCGTTGGCTTCAGCTGGAATGGGCGTGATGGTAAGTATGGTTTAATTTAGAACAATAAAGGATTGTGTCTTTATTTCAATTAAAGGACTTTATTCTGGGTGTTTGTGTTTTTTTTTAACTTTGACTATGGGGTTAGTAATGGGGGTGTCTTATAGACGCCTCTCCATTACTAACCTGGGCTTGATGTCAGCTGGCATTATAAGCTGACATCAACCCCAACCCTATTACCCCCTGCCACCGCACCAGGGCAGCGTGGAAGAGCGAGGCTAAGTGCCAGAATTGGCGCATCCTATGAATGCGCCATTTCTGGGGCGGCTGACAGCTGGTGTTTCTAGCCTGGGAGGGGGCCAATATTCATGGCTCCCTTCCTGGGCTATTAATATCAGCCCCCAGCTGTCTGCCTAGCCTTTGCTAGCTATTAAATTAGGGGGGACCCCACATCATTTTTTTTGGGGGGTCCCCCATTTTAATAGCTAGTAAAGGCTATGTATTCAGCTGGGGGCTGATATTAGTAGCCTGGGAAGCTCCGTGGGTATTACCCCCTTCCCAGGCTTCAAACATCTGCCCCAGCCGTCTGCTTAACCTCCGCTAGAGCCTAAAATTAAGGGGAACCCCACGCCAATTTTTTTAATAATAAATCCTTTATTTTAATACTAAATGACAAGTACAGTAACCAACACTATCACTGTACTTCATATATATGTGACTGACATGTTTCTATCTATCTAATCTATGTGTGAAGCTCTATTCTTTCTGTTCTAAATTGTCGGGTACAGATGCTGAATTGCCGGCCGGCTTTTTTAAAGAGACGGTGCATGAAAACACTAATATTTTTTTTAATAAATCCTTTACACTAAATGACAAGTGCAGTAACCAACACTGTCACTGTGCTTCTTATATGTGTGACTGACATGTTTCTATCTATCTAATCTATGTGTGATGCTCTATTCCTTCTTGTCTAAATTGTCGGGTACCGGTGTATGCCGCTGCTGAATTTGCCGGCCGGCTTTTTTAAAGAGAGTGTCTTCTGAGCAGTTTGTCAGCTTTTGGACACCTTTGCAGGTGTTTTCTATGTGTTTCTATGTGTTTTTGTTTGCCTGCCATTGGTTTTAACGGTGTTCGACGGTGTTCTAAGGTGTTCGACGAACAGTTCGACGAACAGTTCCTCGAACATCCCGGTGTTCGACGAACCGAACCGAACCCGAACACTACGGGGGTGGCTCAACACTAGTCACTACAGGGGGTCTTACATGCTGTCTCAGGTGAAGGCTCCTGGAATATTCTTCATTGTTTCACAAAAAAGTAAATGCTTAAGGGGGAGGGTGTCATCACTTCTGACCTTTGAGAGGGCTGAGCCCAGAGAGAGAAGCGACATGTTTTAGTGAGGAGTAGGTGGAATGACATTGAAGGAATAGGATCGAGACTAAAAACCTGAAAGGATGGATGGATCAACGGTATATGGAGTGTTGGAGATCAGTTACCGATTGGACTGGATAAAAATGGTACCGTTGTGGGATCTGTCATCTGGATTTAAACTTTCTTAAAGGATTGATGCTACTCCATACCTGTGTTTACATAATTTTACCTGTCGTCTGGAGGATCGGGGACTCTGACTACTGACTATACTGGCACAAAGGCAGTGAAACTACTGTCCTGGGAAGGGGATCTTGTGGACTCAAGACAATTGTATTTTGGACATTTACCTGGAATTGCTGTATTACCATGGTTGTGAGGAATAAAATATTATTGCATTGTTAACCTGCCTAGGCAATTATTAAAACCCCGAACCTCAAATCTTTACATTTTATATGAAGAGATATCTTAATATTTCAACACACCAAGACATTAGGAAAATTGTATGCGCCTAACTTTGTGGGAACAGTTTGGGGGAGACCCTATGTTATTCCAACATGACTGTGCCCCAGGGCGCAAAGCAAGGTCCATAAATGCATAGTTGGGTGGGTTTAATATGGAAAATCCTGACTGGCCCACAAAGATCCCTGATCTCAACACCATCCAATACCTTTGGGATGAATTAGAAAAGACATTAAGAGCCAGACCCTGTCCTTCAACATCAGTATCTGACCTCACAAGTGATCTTCTGGATGAATAGTAAAAAATGTACCATCCAAAATCTTGTAAAAAGTTGACCCAGAAGAATGGAAGCTGTTATAGCACCAAAGAGGGGAACAACTCCATATTAATGTCTATCGATTTAGAATGGGATGTCATAAAAGCTGCTGTAGGTGTACTGTGGAGGGGATCCAACACTTTTGTCGATATAACAACAAGAGCCTTAGAAAATGGCTGAAATGAGTGCAAGGGCGAAGATGTTGCAAGCTGCAACATTTAGGAGCGAGAGTGATCCCATGTTCTTAGTGTGTGTTGTGGTCGCTATTCTATTATTTCACAGTTTTTGCTCTCTTTATGCTAGCACCACTTTAAGTGCTGGTATCTTTACATCTTACCTGTAAGCCTATGTTCACACACGTTATGTCTTGCTGTGTATTTTGCAGCAGATTTTTATGCAAATTTTCAGCTGCGTCTTGCAGTACCAGCAAAGTCTATGAGAAACCACAATTCTCTGTTCACACTTGTTGCTTTTTGTTTGCTGCGTATTTTCTGCCTTGGTTGCATTTTTGGAAAATAGAGCATGTCACTTCTTTCAGCATTTTTGCAGCGTTATTGCAGAGTTTTTTCACCCATAAGAAGTAATGGGTGGTGAAAAAAATGTTGCAAAAACGCACCTGCGTTTTTTCAGCATTTTTGATGGCAAAATAGAATGGGATGCCTTTTTCACATATATACATGCCTAAATAGAGACAGAAGGACAGTGAAAAAACGCATCAAAAACGCATAAAAAAACGCAGGAAAACCTGCATTTTTGAAGCAGCTGTTTTCCTGCCACAGAAAAGTTGTCAGCAGATTTGCAGCAGATTTAGCAGCAGAGAAAAACACAACCGGTGTGAACATAGCCTAGATGCCTTATGGGCCATTTGTTTCTTTGTTAACCACAGGCACAATATAAACTTTAACGAAGATTAAAAAAATATTTTGGAAAAAAAAGCATTGAGGATCACCCAGGTCTAGAGAAGCCTTCTGTACTATATACAGGGACATGGAGTAACCCATATATGCTTTTAAGCAACCAGGAGAGGAGGCACCCTTGCCTAAATTATGTATTTTTATATAATTTGGTAATTAGCCAAATGGTGGCATCTTGGAATGTTACAGTGTGTAATCCGCATTATACAGCTTGTTAATGTCATTCTTCATAGTAGCTATAAATTACTTTTACTGACAAACGAATCAGCCCAACATAGCACAGTTCAAAGAGAAATCTCCAGGTCAAAAGATCATCTTTACCCAAAATCATTACCACCCTAAATGTATTCTCAAAGTAACACCCTAAGCCCCAGATATCTCACCACAACTTGCAAACATGGACATTTTTATGAACTGGAAGAGAAATTACCCTGAAATATAAATCTAAATTAATGTTAAAGTGAATCGTGTAAATTACTTCTAAAGCAAACGGGTCAGAAAAGCAAATACATCATTGTGTCATATATGTGACAAAGTGTGTTGTGATTCAACAAAGTATTACATGGCAATTGGCCAAAAATAATCACATTTTTCAAAGTAAATTGCTTCATTTTTTATTTTTTCCTTTGAATGCTTGGCCCACTCATTCAGAGTGTTAACTCCCATAGTTTGTGCCGTGGACACAAAAATATATACAGGTAGATCTCACTAAATTAGAATATCATCAAAAAGTTAATTTATTTCAGTTCATCAATACAAAAAGTGAAACTCATATATTATATAGAGTCATTACAAACTGAGTGATCTATTTCAAGTGTTTATTTCTGTTAATGTTGATGATTTTGGCTTACAGCCAATGAACACACAAGTCATTATCTCAGTAAATTTTAATAATTAACAAAAAAAACACCTGCAAAGGCTTCCTAAGCATGTAAAAAGGTCCCTTAGTCTGTTTCCGTAGGCTCCACAATCATGGGGAAGACTGCTGACTTGACAGATGTCCAGAAGGCAGTCATTGACACACTCCACAAGGTCCCAGAGTTCCAATTTTCATTTGGAAATCAAGGTCCCAGAGTCTGGAGGAAGAGTGGAGAGGCCACAATCCAATCTGCTTGAGGTCTAGTGTGAAGTTTCCACAATCAGTGATGGTTTGCTGGTGTAGGTCCACTGTGTTTTATCAAGACCACAGTCAGCGCAGCCGTCTACCAGGAAATTTTAGAGCACTTCATGCTTCCCTCTGCCAACAAGGTTTTTGGAGATGGAAATTTCATTCTCCAGCAGGACTTGGCCCCTGTCCACACTGCCAAAAGTACCAATACCTGGTTTACAAACAACAGTATCACTGTGCTTGATTGGCTTATGGTGTGGCACCCATGCTCCCCTGACCTCAACCCCATTGAGAATCTCTGGAGCATCATCAAAAGGAGTGTCTATGATGGCAGGAGGCAGTTCACATCTAAGCAGCAGCTCTGGGAGGGTATTCTGTCCTCATGCAAAACAATTGAAGCAGAAACCATCCAAAACCTGACAAATTCAATGGACGAGAGAGTTCAGAAGCTCCTTTCGAACAAGGGGTCCTATGTGCAAATGTAACATCACCTAGAATAAAGTTTTGAGTTGAAAACTGTTTGATTTCAGTTTGTAATAACCTGCTAATGCTTATAATTTAAAAAATGACCATTTTTTTTGTTCGTTATTAAAATGAAAAGGTTGAAAACTCTGCTGTGCATAATAATTTGGAACATGCATTTTGAGTGCAGTTTGAGTTTTTTATTTTTTAAAAAATATACTGTTATCATAGGCAGTTTGTACAAAAACCTTTCAATTGTACTCTAATAGTTATTTGACTGGAAAATTACAATGACTGCAATTCATATAGGTAATTTGGGAAAATCTGAGAAAATATTATTTGCATAATAATTTGGAACACAGTGTACAGCGCTCTGCTATTGGTGAACACATGAATTCCACTATTGCTACACATGCATGAAGGTGAAGCATTTTGCACACATTTTAATCAAAGTGTGTGAGCCCATTTGCCAACAACAAGTACTCATTTTCAGATGGGGGCCTAAACCAAAAATTCACCTCTGTTTATGCCAAATGAGCTGGGGAGGAATAGCAGCCAGCTATACTTTGATCTAATTAAAACAGTCTTGTAAAGTTGCTAGAATAGGGTTCACAGACTTTGGAAGTAACTTATTCCTTCCAGTTCACAATGCACAAAAATCTAGAAAGTAATCTTGTACCTGAACATTCGTTATTTCTATAGGTATTGATTGCTGGCCAAATTTTTGATTTTTCTGCGTTATGCATTGGGAGGAGTGGCTACTTACAAAGTCCTGGCACCCTATATGACGCACCCCTGGGCCTGTGTCGCGCAGCGTTGCGCACGCGGGAGCTTACCCGGAGCTGGATCTGTTGAGGGTTGTAGTCTCGTGGCGGTGATCCGGTCCGTGCCCAGGGAGTCAGACTAAGTGGCGCTGTATCAGCGGTAGATGATGGACGACTACGCCACCCGTTGAATGCAGCTATGGAGCTGCCGCTGCAGGACAGTCCGCTGAGGCCGGTGGATGGATGGTGCAGCGTAGATGGTATAACCCCCAACGGGAGGGGTATGGCCTCAGGGCAGCAGGTGTGGATGATGGGGGTAGCAGGAACCACTCAGAGACGGTGCGGTGTAATTCAGGGTCTTTACTGGTAACAACGATAGACCCTCCCGGAGTACTTGCTAGTGAACGGGGCCTGGTCAGTCCTTGAGCAGATGGGATCTCCCCTGGCCAGGCGGAGTTGTAGGCCTCCCAAACTGACTGTACTCTTCTGGCTACCTTGCTAGAAGAGGATATAAGTAGCCCACGTCCCTGAGTGTACCGTGTGGTGCTCACCCGTATGGCCGGTGACTCGGGGCCTTCTAATGGCTTCCGCTCCACGATGGCGGTGCTGGTCCCACGCGTGTGACCGTGCCTTCGGGTTTCTGGGCCTGAGGACCTGAAATCCCCTGCCGGTCGGCTTCTGCTGCTGGGTAAGAGTTAGTCCCCACAGCCTCGGACGCCGGGTCCGGTAAGAAAGCTTCTCAGTCAGGGCGAGCTCTGCAGGTTGCCAGCCCCTGACTCGTAGTAGTATTGCTTCTGCTGTTTCTTGTCTCTACTCTCCTTGACTGCTAACCCTGCTTCAGCCCCGGGTTTATATAGGGGAAGTTCTTCCCCTCCCAAGACTGGGCAGGAGGTGTGGCATGCACAGGATCCCTGACCAAAGGACCTCCCACCTGCTCTCAGACATAATATCTCTATCACTGTGGCAACCAGACCCCTGGGGTGTCACATATACATGTATCTTTCCAAGACTGTTTTTAATTAGGCCAAAATATAGCTGAATGCTGCACTTCCCCAGTTCATTTGAAGTCTAGGAACAAGTGGCGAGTCTTTAGTTTAGGGTCCCATCTGAAAGAGGTCCCTTAGTTGTTAGCAGATAGGTTCACACATTTAGGTAAAAATGTAGTTAAGAACCTCTAGTTTTTATGTGGGTAGAGGTGAGTGAATCGATTTGCAGGAACCTGGTCCAGCAACCACGTCGGTATTCCATGGCCACCATAGGGAACCCAGCAAACCCGCCTCCTACCAGCTGGTGTGGCGCCCTGCTACGCATGGTGCCACAGAACACAGAAGAGTGCATGGATTGACTTCTCCACAAGAGGCCCTCACACATTCACACACCTCCACCCTACCAGTAGGAAGAAGTAGCAAGGGGGCAGAGGAGCATACCAAGCTCACCCCGATATATATACCAGACGCCGGGTCCGTGCCTACAGGGACATTTATACTAAGTAGGAACCACCGGAACCCCTGGAGGACTATAGGTCCCAGGTTCACCAAACGCTGATTGCAGTACCAGGGCTAGGAGTCACGGAGGTCCCAGCGTCCAGGGAGAGTGATCTCCAAAGAAAAGGCCCTACGACCAAGTCAGCAGGTGCCAAGAGAGACAGTAACCAAGCTAGGCCTAGCTCCAGGCAGGCCAGAAGCTTAGAGAGTAAAGCAACGGATCAGGAGGCCCTATACCCGCTCACTGGGGAGAGTCCAAAAGTGCGCCCTTCACCTGGAGTACCCTGGACTGTGCCTGCAGCATCACCAGTAAAGGTACTGAAGCTTACCCCCGTGTGAGTGTCTGTCTTTCCTCCGGGACTGTCCTGCCGTCTCTCCCCTGCAGCACCATCCATTATACACCCCACGCTGCCCTGGAGCTAGCTCTACCTGTGGACAGCCACACCATCCCTGCTGCCGTAACACCACCTCCAGAGGACTGCTCCGCAGCCGCGGCACCCCTTAGCCGCATTCCACAGGTGGCGTCACGAACTGTCCAAATCCCCCATATCTATCCCCCTTTTACTGACTGCCCTGGGTCACGGACCGGGCCAGCTACCGTGATATCCCCCAGCAACCAGAGGCCCGGCTGTCGAGTACCCCACGGCCCAGGGGGCGCATCACTGGCATCCCTGGCACTTCTGCTGATTTGTATGCCCGGTGCAACCTCATGGTTACAGCTTGAAAAATACCGGTGACAGGTTCAAATGTTGCATCCTGTGTATGGCAGAATAAAGATGTTTTGAACTTTACCACCTGCTAGACGCTGTCTACCATTTTCATGTGTATGCTTGTATCCAAGTGGGTTCCTTGGGTTTTGGACCTTGCGTCTTTATATGGGAAAATACCCTGATCTACTCTTTTGTCTTTTGAAGAGTTCTGCAAGCTAACCTTACACGTTTGATGTCATGGTTACAGTGAGTTGCACATAACATTACAGTGGACATGCTAATCAAAAAAGAGGTGCTGAGGATGCCATCACGTAGTAGGTGGTTCGCAGGGCTCCCATTTGATGGCCATGGCATACTGACATGGCCAATGGACCAGGGCCTTGCTAATCAATTCGCTTATTTCTAGCGTTTATCATTAGTGTAATTTATTAATTTAAAAATATTGCGCTGTTGAATAGTATCTGCATATTTACATCAATTTTGTTGTATACTGCTTATTTAGAAGAAATGTCCGTAAATGTATTGTGCTGGTGGCAGATCTGAGTGACACATTCCCTTTATTGTTTAGTAGATATTTCTCACGATTACCTTGCCCAACAGCAGCATGAATCTTTTCCATATCAGCCTTATTTTTTGCCCTTCCAAGGTTGTTCAGCTTTTTTTCCCACACTAATGTCACGTCTATAAGACAGGGTGTGATTTCTTCATAGTCGAGTTTCAGACGCTTATTTTGTAAATCATTTTCTGAGGCTTTGTAAAACATGAAAAGAAAAACAATCAGTGAATACTCATGGCTGTCTTGGCCTGTCCGGCTTCTTTTTTTATGTGCTCTTAGACATCACAGACAGGAATATTTATTATTTATTTTAATCATTATAAAGCACCATAAATTCTGCAGTGCTTTACAAACATCATCGCTGTCCCCATTTGGGCTCAAAATCTAAATTCCCTATCAGTATGTATAATGATTCCACCCCCCAGTATGTCAGTGCAGTGTTTGACAGCTCACTTGTCCCGTCTGATGCAGGGGCGTGCTGAGCTGTCTGTCTTTTTATTGACAGCTCGGCCATCCAATCTGAGACTGCGAAGTGCTGAGCTCTCGCCAGATGCTGCCTCTTCTCTTGATTGCTCAGCTATTTAATGGAGCTGGCAGTCCCAGATAGCTGTCAGCCGTAGCTTCAGGTCTGTGTGGATGGTTTTCCCCTGTGCCTTGCTTATTAATCTATCGCTGCCTAACATTGGACTTCATTCTGACCATCTATTTGTCTAAGCCTTCTGTTCTGATCCGCCAACCTCCTGGTATTTTGACCTCAGACCGTTACTTGACCACGCCCTTGTCTCTACCCTCTGTTAATAATGAACTCTCCTGGCTAGTGACATCAGACGTCTTGACTATCCCAACTCACGGTTTGTCCATGAGAATTGACTCAGCATGGAATGTCTCTGTAGTGTGGGAGGAAACCAGAGTACCCAGAGGAAATCCACGCAAATGTGGCACCCCTGAGGGCTCGGTCACCACAGAGGTACTGCATCTCACCCAGAGGTGTGGTATCTCACTCTCGGGTAAGGAAGGAGTACAGCTCGGGACCCTAACACCTGCACCCAACACATTCCACACCAGTGGGGGCAGGGCGAGATTGCTCCTAAGGGAGAGCACAGTCCCTGGTCCCTAGCTGAGGGGTGGAACTATGTAGTGGGTGTGGGTGGAGGAAGTAGCTTAGGGGAGCACATGAAGGAAGGTATAAATAGATAAGCCATCTTGTAAAGACAGTGCAGTTCAGTCTGAGAGGAGTAGTGAAGGAGCAGAGGCTCTGCGGGAGCTCTTCTCAGGCGGAGGGCCTGAGGAGAGGCCCAGGAGTGAAGGAGAGGAAGAGAGGAGCAAGAAGGGCTCCAGGAATGAGGAAGGGACCCCAGGGGTACGGGCAGTGCTGGAGGCCACCCGTACGCCCAAATCCACCAGGAGGTGGAGTGGTCAGGCCACACAAAGGGGACCGGTCCTTCAACTAGCGGAAGACTGTACGTCTCAACTAGAAACCGGAGGCTGCAGTATTTCAAGTCCTGCAACCAGGGAGACGGCCAGAGAGAGAACACACAGAAGGGGGTCCCGCTAAGTACTCCGGAGATATCTGAGGGTGGACTGAACCCCTCCCTGAGTAAGTGCAGCACGACGAGAGAAGTTACACTGGTACCTGTAACTTGGACTGCAACAACCGTGAGTAAAGACCCTGAGGACTGCACCCCACAGTCTCTGTGATTATTATCTGTGCCATCACCCCTGAACTACAACGCCCAGCATCATCTACTTCACTACAACATCTACACTGCCCTGGAGCTAAGCTCTACCTGTGGAGTGCTAAACCAACTCTGCTGCATTAAACACCAGCTCCAGAGGATCTGCTCGGCGGCAGCGGCGGCTCCCTTTAGCCGCATACCACAGGTGGCGTCACGAACTTTGTACATAAAAACTATAAAATACCCTTTTTACTGACCGCCCTGGGTCACGGACCGGGTTACCGCCACTGTGATATTTCCCCAAGCAAAGACCGGCCCGGCACAGAGGACCCCACGGCCCAGGGGGTGCGTCACAAACATAGGGAGAAAATACAAACTCCCTATGCCCTATAGATATTTCCTTGGTGGGATTTAAACCCAGGACTCCAGCTATTCAAATAACAGTGCTAATCACTTAGTCACGGTGCTGCCAATATATAACACAAGATAGGTAAAAAACTGTAAATAATGTTGACTAAGAATTCAAAGGCGTGCGGAAAAGGAGATGAGCGGTTGTACAGAAGTCCTCTGTCGCATTCAAAACTGAGCTGTCCACTTTGGTGGGCCTGGCATAGGAAGATGTGTACGTTAATTTGACCAAATTGAGAGACATTCTTTGCAGTTGCTCTGGCATGTGAAGGTTTAAAAGGATATAACCCCTAAATTAACATAGAAAACCCATATAACCCATGTTAGTAAATCCTAACCCACACAATCGATTTTTGCTTTAAGATGGGAAAACCTGGACACATCAGATGTTCTATAGTGTTAGGTGATATTAGACCCAATGAATATTTCACACATTGGGAGTTAAAAAAAAGGTTATCCAGACATAGGTCACCAATGAAAGACTGGTAAGGGCCACACCAATCAGATGTTTCCAGCTCTGAAGCGGCCAGATGTAAACCTTTTATGCAGCTGAACAGCCCAGCTCTGTATACTGTAGCGGCCGCTGCCAAGAAATGCAGACCAGCTCGTACGAAAGTGAAAAGGAGGTGAACTGTTTGGTCCTTTTAAACACATAAGCCGTTGGCCTGATCTTTGATGATCTTTGACTTGAATATGGTCTAAACATTTTTCATATCTCATTTGCAAATTTATAAGCAAACTCAGGGGTTGCATTGGTCTACTCCTACATAACCTACATATATGACACAAAAACTAGAGTACCATAAAATATAACATTCATTGATATATAAAAATAAACTAACTGGAATAAAATAAGGGAAAGGTGTCACAACAAAAGCCAAGTGGGGGTAGTTAATAATGCAATGTATTCATACAAACATGTATAAAAGTAAGGTAAATAACAATTTCATCATGCCAGGACCATAGACCATAATTATACAGACATTGAATATTATAGGAGCATACATGAAAAAATTATGATGGAGTATATAGATGGTTTACAAAGTAAAGTGCATAGTGCTATATGTAAGATCTATAAAGACCAATGTGTGGTTAAAGTGTCATGAATGACACATCCAATAATACATCCATGTAGCTGGCAATATATAAAGTAACATTAGTCATGGACTGCTGGCATACTGGATAATCTAGATGCATGTATGAAAAGAGTAAAATGTAAGATAAACAGCAGGTACTAACCCCCAAATGACAGGCTCCAACGCGCGTTTTGCCAGGGGCTTTGACGAGGATATGATGTCAGAGGATGGAAAGGGGTATTTAACAGGAGTTGGGCCAATCATGAACATCCAAAATTGAGTGGCTGATGAGTCACATGTGTTTGAGCATGGCACCATGCAGAGTGCTCCACCCCGAGTGTGCTGCGTCTTAATGGAGCCCAGCACATCCGGAGGAGGCTGCGTCAGCATGCGTGTCATTGTGGACCGCAGAAGCGGAAATGACTAATGCAGTGTGTACGGAATGGGCGGGAACAATGTGCGTTCCAGGGTTGGGACGCACGGAAGGCAGGAAGAGAGGTGGGGCTATGTATGTGAATGGGTGTGATTAGAAATGCGGGGAGGTGATGGAAGGTGAGTGAAGAGTAAGAGTATGAATAGGATGTGATGGAAGAATGATGGTGATGGAGCAGAAAAATGGCTAATTGAAATATACAGCAATAATGTACTGCTGAAAGTGGCAAGTGCTGGAAATAAGGTACAAATATACATGATCATCAAACATAGTTAGTCACAAATGAATCCATGAACATAATATACATAATGAGGTAAATATATGATGTGCAAAATGCAATAATGACATAATAAATTAGAAAGTACGTAAATAGCAGTGATTAATGCCACAAAGTGACAAGTGCTACAAATAAAATTAATATTTAATAATAAATAATACAAACGTGCATGACTATGATTAGAATATAAATAGATACCAATAGGTATGTTGAATAAGCAGAATACTAAAAATACATAAATATACATACTAGTGGAAAAAATATATATAAAAATAGAGAAATATGGCGCTGCATAGCTAAAACCAGCATAAAACACATGTGAACATGAATATTATATATAAAGAAGGGAGAAAGTTTCATTATAATAAATAAATTGTAAGCATTAGAAAAAATGGCCGACTTTTGAGATGGATGGATATGAAATAGATAGATCGTCAGGTGAAAGAACTAAAAAGCGAAAGAAAGAAAAAATGAGAGGAGAATGAAATTAATATTAAAAGCAATTAAAATATTTGAATGACCATGTTTAACCTGATATAATCAACTATTTTAACACTCAAAGGAATGAGATAAAGCTATTTGTTTCATTGAGGCCATAAGGGGTCAAGGTGTTCAAAATTGTGATCCACCTTGCCTCCTTCTGTGCCAGAATCTTCCTCCAGTTGCCACCCCATAATTTCATGACCAATTCCCTCAACTCACCATTTAAGTTGGACATCGTCAGAAATGTATCGACTGCCCTAAGGCCGTCTTCTTGGCCTATTGAAGTGTAAAGTGATTCCACATCACACGGTACCATTAGGACATCATCATTGACATGAATACCATTGACTCTTCTAAGCAAGTCTGCCGTGTCTTGAAGATAAGAGGGAATAGTTATTGAGGGAATTGGTCATGAAATTCTTATGTTTTGCATTGAGTCATAATTTTTTTTCTTTTTCGGGATTCCTTCTTTCTGCAGCTCCGGGGCACAGCTATGGGGGCGGTATGCGCCCCCTCATATGTTAATCTGTTCCTGGGGGTATGGGAGAGGGAGATCTTTATGACTAATCCACTACCCCAAGCAAATAACATCTTATATTGGGGTAGATATATTGATGATATTTTCTTTCTATGGCAGGGCTCTGTCGAGGATGTCACATCCCTTATCACCACCTTAAACAGGAATGAGCTGAATATCAAACTCACCTTCAAGACAGGAAGATAGAAAATGGACTTCTTGGATGTCTTACTAGATATCGATTCTAACGGTTTCATCCAAACAGACATTTATCGTAAACCTACCTCTGCCAATACACTTCTTCATGCGGAATCTTCTCACCGAAAAAATCTCATTCAAGGTATTCCCCACCGGGCAGTTTTTGAGAATGCGTCGTATTTGTTCTAGTGACTCTAAATTTGAATATCAAGCCTCAGATCTGAAGACAAGATTCCAAAACAGGGGATATAATGAAAAAAGTAATAATGATGACATTTCCACCTATAATGTCAAAAATGGTGAAATGTGTCAAGCATTAAAAAAACATTGTGAAATTTTACAGCTTGACCAGACCCTCACTCCCTATATAACATCCAACCCTGCAATAACATACAGAGGCTCTAAGAATCTGAAAGACCTCTTGGTCCACAGTCACCTAGAGGCACCCAAAACAAAGGGTCTGTTTGGGTCAAAGGGCACAAAGTGGGGGTGCCGTCCATGTGGCTCATGTGTGGCTTGTGTCAATATTTAGTCTACAAAATTCTTCACTAACTCTGATCAAACAAAACAATTCAAAATCACTCACACCATCACGTGTACCACTGTTGGAGTGATATATAGTGCCAAATGCCCTTGTGGCAAGATTTATATCAGCCTTATAGCAAGAAAGTTCCAGAGGAGGACCAGGGAACACATCCTTGATATTAAGGCAGCCAAAGATTTTGACAATCTTGACCATTTAAACCGAATCTGTCACCACTTTGGAGTTATTAGACCTCTACTATGAGCATTCAGAGTATAGAAAAGTAAATCTATACACACCTGTATGGCCCATGGTAGAGGTCTGAATGCAGAGAAATGTAGTTGTAGTTGTTAATTCATAGTTCTGATGCCTTCAGTGTGAATGTACAATTTTCAAAGTCATGAAAATACAGAAAAATCTTTAAATGAGAAGGTGTGTCCAAACTTTTGGTCTGTACTGTATATCGTATATTCGTGGAGATAAGCCACCACCAGACATGTTTGGCGACAGTTCTCTCAAAGGGAACAAAGGAGCGCTGGGCTGAACAAGTGCTCCTGAGTATTAGAGACACGGCCGAGATGGAGAGAAATATCAATACATAGGTTGTATTCATTTGTTCATGTTACTAGAGGACAGTAAAACATTTAAATGTTCACAGTATGAGAAGGATTTAATTTTTCACCCATCAAAACTATTATGAAACATAAAACTTCTAAAAACAAACACTGTCTGCTAGCCGACAATGACATTTAAAGGCCTAAAACAAACACCTATTTTGTTTTTTTAATGTGCTACCTACACATGTTAACCTTAATACAGAATTTATTTTTTTGTACCCAACATACCCAATATCTAGCTGTTCCATAGTACCAAAACCTTATTGACTCATCAATATCTAATGTGCTTCCTCGTTTTCACATTTCATCAATTAAGTACATAACTTTTTCTATGTAAACAGTGCAGCAATGAAGTATGGTTGAAGACAGCATTACTAATGTGACGTATTGAACAAGCCCCAGAGCAGTGGACATTTAAGAAAGAGAAGACTAGTCATCAATTTGATCATAATATCATGTCACATTGGTGAAAAATTCTCAACTTTAAAAGGGGTCTAAACTCCCAAGCTTTGACTCTCCCTACAAGTTTAACTTATTGTCAAGAGAAATGCTTTACAGTGTGTAAGCCATTGAAGAAGAATATTTGGTGGGGGAAGCGGAAGGTAAAGCTACCCATTTAACTTAGATAGCTGAAAGACAAATGCTTTTTCAGCCAACTGCTATTCCTCCTAACCCTCCCCATACATACTTTATTCTGCATGGTTTCTCGATGGGGACAGTAAACTGTTGTCAGACACCTTCCCAGATTACAAAAGGATTGGTTACTAAAATTTAATTTTTTCCTCTTTAACACAGACAGCCTCGGCCACTGTGAAGGGGTTGTCCAGGCACAAGCGCAGGCACAGATTACATATCCTTGGGCTGGGTCATCACTAGCAGATCGGTTGGGGTCTGACACTTGGAACGCTCAACAATACATTGTTATTTGTTCAGACCATCGCTGTAGGAAACACTTTGACCAGAGAAGAGCATAGCAGTCTTATTTAAAGTGTAGCAGCCACTGCACAACAACTCTTAAGCCCCCGTCACACTAAGCGAGATCGCTAGCGAGATCGCTGCTGAGTCACAAGTTTTGTGACGCAACAGCGACCTCAGCAGCGATCTCACTACATTTGACACTTAGCAGCGACCAGGCCCCTGCTGTGAAATCGCTGGTCGTGTCGGAATGGCCTGGACCTTTTTTTGATCGTTGAGGCCCCGCTGGGTAGCATGCATCGGTGTGTTTAACACCTTACCAAGACCTTGTTGACGACTCAGACACAGAAACACATAGGCGTGCATCGTTATACAGATCGTTACGGGTCGCTGCATCGTTGCTGCGTCGTTGGGAAGATCTGACTGTTTGACATCTCACCAGCGACCACATAGCGACGCAGCAACGATCCCTGACAGGTCGTATCGTTGTCGGGATCGCTGTAGCGTCGCTTAGTGTGATGGGGCCTTTACGGAAAAAAACAGGAGCTGTACTGCAGGACCCAGCAGGGTCCGCTTCATTTTTAAAAGGAGCTGTGCTCTGAAGCTGTATTCAAAGTGTTTACAGCAGGCGGCTGCCGGACCAAATAACAGCTGATTGGTGGGGGTGGCAGGTGTCGAAACTCGCCAATCTGATATTGATGACCTATCCTCCTTGTGGAGACTCTTCACTCGGGCCAAGAGATGAGGATGCTAAAGAAAGCATGCTCTATTTGTGACTCCATTAATTTATTATTAATTCTAATAGGGTAAATAGACTTCTAATCCTATTAATTAACTACTCAAGGATGTGGCCTAGTTTGTTGTTTAATTTTTTTTTTTTCCATTTTCATTTTTTTATTATATTTCATCCCCGTATTTCAAAATATTGCCACAATCTCTTGCCTATCAAAGAGGAGCAGGTAATTTTGTGAGGGACACAGGGTGGTAGTAGTTGCGAGGGGCTGTAGATCTCCTACACCCTGGCCTCCCACAAAGAATAAGTAATGTTCTGTCTGTGGTGTGGTGTGGGTGAAATGCATTACACTCGCTTTTGTACTGGAAGTCTCCACAGGTTCCACGATTCCGGATCCAGATGCCTTCACACATTCAATGACAGACTCCACGTCCATTTTAAATAACTTAACTTTACTCAACAAGTTCAGAGGTTTCATGGCAGTTACAGTACAGCAAGTGTCCACTTTGTCAGTTTTTACAGCCTGAGCTCTCTCTTTGTTTCCTGGCACTGCTGGCCCGAGTAGACGCCCCTTCCGGCTCCGCAGCTTCTAAGAACGGGGCCCTTCTTCCTATTTGTGTATCCCCGTCCGCTGTCCCCTCTCGGGACGTAAGGCTGGCTCCTCCATGCCTATTCCAGGCCACAGGCATTGGACGTTAAGGGATGATCCACTGAAGTTTCCCTATAATAAATTCTCATACCCCTCGCATCTGGGAAATTCCCTAAATGGAGCTGTTCTCATCTATGGTTAACCCATATTTTACTGCAACTATCTATTTCCTGGTCTACAGTGCCCTCCACTGTATCTCCCAATGCTAGCTATAGCTACTCCCTCATTTTATCTTTTACATATAAATCCTAATTCCTTACCCTAACACCTTTCCCTAATCTTATCACAATATCAAAGCATGCAAAGTAGTTGTAAAACCCATACACAATATAGTAATCACACTATTATAAGCAAGGTGCCTTCTCTAGGACCTTTTTGAGCATCGCTTTTAAAGGTTTTATTAAAACGCTCCACCAGGCCGTCGGTCTGCGGATGGTAAATGGAGGTTCGCAGCGGGGCAATCTGGAGGATTTTACACAGCTCCTTCATTACCTTGTTCATGAATGGGGTTCCTTGGTCCATTAGTATCTCCCTCGGCAGACTGGTCCTGGCAGATATATGGACAAGCTCCCGGGCTATGCTCCTACTCGACGAGTTCCTTAGTGGTACTGGTTCCGGGTACCGGGTCGCATAGTCCATGACCACCAGGATGTATTGGTGGCCCTGTGCCGATTTAACTAAGGGCCGCACTAGGTCCATGGCAATCCTCTCAAAGGGGACTTCTATCACAGGTAGTGGGATTAAAACACTATGGAAGTGGGAAGAGGAGGCGGTTATCTGGCAGGTGTGCCAGGACCTACAATAGTTTAGGATCTCCCAGTAACACCCTAGCCAATATAAAACCTCCTCAATATCCTCTCGAGTCTTCTCGACCCCCAGGTGTCCCCCCAGAACATGTGAATGGGCCATATCTAATACCCTCCATCGGTATGGCCCTGGAACTAACAGCTGCTCCACTATCTCAACACCCCTTGGCTTGGTCACCTGATATATTAACTCCCCCTGATCTGCGAAGTGTGGGTACCTGGTGTCTACCCCTGGCTCTTAAGCAACCCCTTTACAGACAGTAACATTGTCCCACACCCCCTTCAAGGTCAAGTCCCAAACTTGAGCAGACCCAAAAGTTCTCTCTGGGCACCTCTAACTCAGGGTGTTCGGCCTCCTCGGTCACAGTCTAGTCCTTGTTGCCAGCAAGGACACACAATGGGAACTCCACCACTTCAGATCTCGACAGGGGTATCTCCCTAAGGACCAGGCTTTTGTCCACATGACTCAGTCCGGTTCCCTTCCCCCACAAGTCCCAGAACAAAGAAAAATCGTGCCCCAATATGACGGGATGTATCAGGTCCTTAACCACCCCGACCTCGTGGGATTGGGCACCACAGTCTGTTCCCACTGTCACTCTGGCCACAGGGTAGTCATTGGAGTCCCCATGTATGCAGGGATCACCCACACAGTCTTGGCAGGGATTAGCTGGTGGGGAAGGGTAGCACTGATTAGGGTCACCAGACTCCATGAGTCCAACAGTCCAAGCACCATCACCCCATTAATGGACACGGCACACACCTGCGGTCCTTCACCAGGTTGACCATCCATGCTACAGCAAGATAGGCATAATAGGAACAACGCCGGCCTAGGCTGCAGTCCATTGGTTCACGGGACATATGACACCGGGCGGCTATGTTTCCAGGATTATGACACCACCAACACAGCAGTCTTTGCCGGGCCCTCAGTGGGATTGGGATGACCCCCATTCGGGACTCTAGACCCCTTATGTGGTGAGCCCGCCCCCTTTTGGGTACTCCAGTACGGGGAAGTGACTATGTCCAGTTTCCTGAGGGATTTTTAGACCACTTGGTACCTCTCTACCAGGCCCACAAGGTCGTCCGCATTCCGAGGGACGCCATGGGCAACCCAGGTCTGCACCGGCCTGGGTTGGGAACAGATGAACCTGTCCATCACCACACGCTCAACCATCTGAGCAGGAGAAGAAGACTCTGGCTGCAGCCACTTCTGGACTAGATGTAGCAAGTCAAACCTCTGTGAGCGAGGAGGTTTGTCGCCAGCATATGCCCAGTGGTGGACCCTTTGCGCTCTGACAGACAGTCACTCCCAAGCGTGCCAATATCTCTGTTTTTAATTTGGCATACTCCTGTGCATCCTGTAGGGCCATGTCATAGTAGGCCTTTTGGGGTTCACCTGTTAAATAAGGGGCCAGCAACCCCACCCACTGCTCCGGTGGTAATCTTTCCCGCTTGGCCACCCTTTCGAATATGGTCAGAAATGCCTTAACGTCATCCCCTATGGTCATCTTTTGCATAGCATGCCTTACCGCCTTCCGGATGTATGAAACACCACCTGGACTTGGGTGAAGGGTGGTTTCCCTGCTGCAGATCTCCCCTGCTAGGAGGTCCAACTGCCGTTGCTGCTGTTGGATCTGCTGCAAGAGGAGTTTATTGGTCTCTTGCTGTACTTGCTGGCTATGCTGATGCTGCTCTCGTTGCTGGTGTAGAAGCTCCCAGTGCTGCTGCTGCATGTTCTGTTGACTCTGCAAGTGCTGTTGATGTTGCTGGCTCTGAAGCAAGTGCTTGAGGAGCTTCTCCATGCTGCTGGACATCTCTGGCTGGCTGGCAGCCTTTACCCAGGACATCCACCGATCCCTGTGGCAGGTACACGTGTTCCTGGAATCTGTGGCAGGACAACTCACTCGGCTGCAGTCGGAAGTAGACTCAGGAACGGTTTCGTCTGCAGGTTTATTATGTCAGCATAAAGCACTGTAGACTTCAGCAAAAATAAACTCAGCCTTGCTGGTATAAAGGTAAAACAAAAGACAAATGGTAACATAGTCTATGTGTTTGCGGGTTCGCCCTGCACCAATTTGCAGCACCTTCAACTCCTCTCTGAGCTGAAGTTACACAGCCTGGAGACTTGTCTCTCCAGACTCACCAACAACAGAAAAAAGACAGGACTGAGCATGTAAACTTGCTCAGCCACACCCCTAGGGGAGGTATGGTGAATGACTTCCCTCCCGTCTCTATGTCATTCACACCAAACCAGTCCCATCACAATGGTGAGTTAAACCCCCAACATATAACATGCTGGAGAATAGTTTTAAGTTCACTTCACTAAGGCTAGTAGCCGTAGCGAAACATACCTCCCTCACATATAACACCAGTGACTCTGTCACAATATAAATCCTAATTCCTTACCCTATCAACCTTCCCCTGATCTTATCACAATATCAAAGCATGTAAAGTGTGACGCCCAGCTGCGCTTGGTATCACAGATCCTGGAAGGGTGCATTGATGGATTCCTCCACAAGAGGCCCCCATAACCATTCACACATCTCCACCTTCCACCTCAGACCAGCAGAGGGAGCCCGTTAGGGATAGATAAATAGGGAAGGTGGAGCCAGGCAGCAGTTAGTCTATCCTGGTTTAGCAATGAGTCCAGTACAGTCTGAGAAGAGTTACCTCAGAGGACAAAAGCCTGTCCCAGCTCCTGCAATTGCTATCCTGCAGTGGAGCTTATCCAGACCAAGACTCAGTGTAGCTCAGAGTAGTGAGCTTTAGGTGTGCCGGCGCCATAAGATCGGTGAAGCACGGCAAGCTGCCGTTAGTGTGTATAGCCTAGTGAGGGCCCGAGTAGGCCGAAGGCGAGTGGAGAGTTAGTACATAGGGGGCAGAGGAGCTTAACTAGCTCACCCCGAAGCATATACCGGACACGGGTCCGAAGCTTAATGGGAACTCTATGACCCAGTAAGGCATAACCGGAATCCCTGGAGAACTACAAGTCCCAGGATCGCTAAAGCGCTGATACGTAACAGAGCCAGGAGACACATAGGCCCCGTAAGCCGGGAGTGTGCACTCCAAGAGAAGGCCCAACCACTACGTCAGCCAGCACAGGACAGAGACAAAGTTAGGCCTAGCTCCAGGCAGGTCAGAAACTTACTACGCAGAGGCAAGTAACAGGAGGCCCTACACCCGCTCATTGGGGAGGATCCTGACATGCACCCTTCACCCTACAGTGCTCCGGGATGTGCCTGAATTTCCATCAGTAAAAGGTACTGAAGTGACTATCGTGTCTGTCCCTGTTCTTGCTCTGACCCGGCTGGGTCGCGCCTGTCCTGCATCCCCCTTCAAACACTGCCCTGAGGCCTAGCTCCACCTGTGGGGAGCTATACCATCAAGCTGCCTTATCACCGGCCTCAGTGGACTGCGCAGCGCTGGTGACTTTCACCAGAAGCCACAGGTGGCGTCACGAACTTTTTATAAAATAAACAACTTTCAACGCTTTTAAAGAGAGACCCCAGGGTACGGGCCCGGGAGCCGACCACCGCGACATCCTCAAGGCCAGGCAAAGGCCCGGGTACCGAGTCATCCCCATCCCCTGGGCTGGTCATAAAGTAGTTGCAAAACCCATAGATGATATAATAATCACACTATTATAAGCAAGGTGCGCATAAACATTGTTTACATTATATCACAATTCCTACAGACAAAGTATCTTTAGGGGGAGAGGCACATGACAGCTTCTGTCACACCCTTACAATTTCACATTTATTAGTACATTGCTTGGAGTTCAGACCAAAAACCAGGTAGCAAGGAACTTTTAAATGCCAGTCAGCTGGGGAAGAGTGTGGGCCAGCAAGCTATGTGTGGTTAGCAAACTATTACTCAATGTGAGAACCACAACACTTGTTAATATTTAACAATGGCGCTACCTGCAATGGACAAGAGACACGCAGAGGTCAAACTACACAATAAACACCATCATAGCTGTCTGCCTGGAACCGAGGAAAGTGCAAACACAGTGAGAACATACAATGGGTGAGAGCTATGAACATTACATAAACAGAGGCGCGGCCAGGCTCCTGGCCGGTTTTATAGCATCAGTTCACTTATCTGTGCAATATAGTGATTTTTTTTGTTGACCTGAACACAGCTGCTCAGACACCGTTACCATTGGCTGCGAATAGATGTCAACACCAACCAGGTGACATTATAACATTATGATTGAGTCTGAGGCTACATGTCAACTCTAGCTGTGACACAGGTCACATGGCCAATGATTGCTATGTGCAACAGAATGCAGGTGAATGGGCTAGTATACCACATGGTTGGGGTACCTTACGGGTGGTAGTGCAACCCCATTCACCTGCATTACGCCACGATGTAGCAGCTGAAGAAAACAATCTTTAACCATGTGACCTGTATTGTAACCAAAGTTGCCATGTAGCCACAGATGTACTAATAAACAAAAAAAAAAGTTATACACTACCGTTCAAAAGTTTGGGGTCACCCAGACAATTTTGTGTTTTCCATGAAAACTCATACTTTTATTTATCAAATGAGTTGCAAAATGATTAGAAAATATAGTCCAGACACTGACAAGGTTAGAAATAATGATTTTTATTAGAAAGAATAATTTTCTCCTTAAAACTTTGCTTTCGTCAAAGAATGCTCCCTTTGCAGCAATTACAGCATTGCAGACCTTTGGCGTTTTAGCTGTTAATTTGCTGAGGTAATCTTGAGAAATTTAACCCCATGCTTCCTGAAGCCCCTCCCACAAGTTGGATTGGCTTGATGGGCACTTTTTGCATACCATACGGTCAAGCTGCTCCCACAACAGCTCAATGGGGTTGAGATCTAGTGACTGCGCTGACCACTCCATTACAGATAGAATACCAGCTGCCTGCTTCTTCCCTAAATAGTTCATGCATAATTTGGAGGTGTGCTTTGGGTCATTGTCCTGTTGTAGGATGAAATTGGCTCCGATCAAGCGCTGTCCACAGGGTATGGCATGGGGTTGCAAAATGGAGTGATAGCCTTCCTTATTCAAAATCCCATTTACCTTGTACAAATCTCCCACTTTACCAGCACCAAAGCAACCCCTGACCATCACATTACCTCCACCATGCTTGACAGATGGCGTCAGGCACTCTTCCAGCATCTTTTCAGTTGTTCTGCGTCTCACAAATGTTCTTCTGTGTGATCCAAAGACCTCAAACTTTGATTCGTCTGGCCATAAAACTTTTTTCCAATCTTCCTCTGTCCAATGTCTGTGTTCTTTTGCCCATATTAATCTTTTCCTTTTATTAGCCAGTCTCAGATATGGCTTTTTCTTAGCTAATTTGCCCTGAAGGCCAGCATGAAGTCGCCTCTTCACTGTAGACGTTGACACTGGCGTTTTGCGTGTACTATTTAATGAAGCTGCCAGTTGAGGAGCTGTGAGGAGTCGATTTCTCAAACTAGAGACTCTAATGTACTAGTTTTGTTGCTCAGTTGTGCAGCGGGGCCTCCCACTTCTCTTTCTACTCTGGTTAGAGCCTGTTTGTGCTCTCCTCTGAAGGGAGTAGTACACACCGTTGTAGGAGATCTTCAGTTTCTTGGCAAATTCTCGCATGGAATAGCCTTCATTTCTAAGAACAAGAATAGACTGTCGATTTTCACATGAAAGTTTTCTTTTTCTGGCCATTTTGAGAGTTTCATAGAACAAACAAATGTAATGCTCCAGATTCTCAACTAGCTCAAAGGAAGGTCTTTTTTATAGCTTCTCAAATCAGCCAAACCGTTTTCAGCTGGACTAACATACTTGTGCAAGGGTTTCTTACACAGTTAGCAAATACAATGCATCATTAAAACACTGGAGTGGTGGTTGTTGGAAATGGGTCTCTATACACCTACGTAGATATTGCAATAAAAACAAGACATTTGCAGCTAGAATAGTCATTTACCACATTAACAATGTATAGAGTGTATTTCTGATTCATTTAATGTTAGCTTCATTGAAAAAAAAATGTGCTTTTCTTTCAAAAGTATTAACATTTCTAAATGACCCCAAACTTTTGAACGGTAGTGTATGTCTCCCGTCTATAAGGTCAGCCAGGCCAGCCAGAAAACCAAAGGATTCTACAGTGGACCCAGATTATAACCCAATAATGGTCACCAAAGGTCCAAGAGATGACTACCTTATCTGCAGCAGATTTTAAGTGAAATCACTTACCTCGATACCTTAAGTTCATTCACTATTAGCCTACTGGATATCATTGATGATATGTCCTGCGTGCAATTATATCTTTTAGGTTACATTCCCACGATGAACTTTTGGTGAGTTTTTGATGTTGCAGAAATTCTGCACCATTTTTGCATCCACAATGTAAAAATCAGGGTACTAGCGTTTTTTATTGTATTTTTGTGTGCGTTTTTTTACATGCGTTTTTATCACGTTTTTTATGTTGTTGTTTTTTTTTTTTTTGGTGTGTCATGCTTTAAACAAAGTTACTTGGTTTTTGATACTTCCTGGTATCTGGATTTGACAAAACTTTATTGACACCCTTAGGTGCATAATACATGCGTTTTTGATGCGTTTCTGCACCAGAATGGCACGTGCGCTTTTTTACCTGCAGATTTTCCACATCTAATGAAAGTCTATGGGGAAAATCTGCACAGAAAACTCAGCTTACCTGCAAGAGAAATTGACATGTTGCGGATTTCAAATATGCAGCGCAGGTCAGTTTACACTGAGTTAAAAAAAGCACAGTGGGCAGGAGACTTCTATGAATCTCATCCACTTTGCTGGAACTGTAAGACCCTGCGTTTTTGATGCAGTGAAAATACGCAGCATCAAAACTCACCAAAAGCCCATGGTGAGAACAATGCCTTAGGAGAGCATGTTGCATATGTGCTGCAGATTCTTTCACACTTTGACTCCTATTCATCATGGCTATTTTTACAGTTTACTGGAGTAATTTGCTCCTTTTTAGTGGTTTCAGTGTCTGCGCCGTATTCTCTACATGTTTTGCACCACTTTTTAAAATTGTCGTTCTTTTTTAAGCCTTTTTTATTGTTCTTCAAGAGCTTTGGTTATACAGATGTTTTAGACGGATTCATGAAATGCGACTTTCACCAAATGTCACATTTTCTTTTAGAGCATCTCACTCCAGTCCATGCCTGGAGTAAGGTATCTGGAGGAGTTTTCAATCTAGCGCATTTTTGGCGACTTTAAGGATTTCGCAATGTTTGGTGCTGAAAATCATTTTATATTTTCCGACATTTTGAAGAATGTGGCATAAAAAACGTCAGCGAATACCACAATGCTAAAAAACAAGAGTGACTTCAATAAATCGCAAATGATGAATCAGGACCTACAGTACAGACCAAAAGTTTGGACACACCTTCTCATTTAAAGATTTTTCTGTATTTTCATGACTTTGAAAATTGTACATTCACACTGAAGGCATCAAAACTATGAATGAACACATGTGGAATTATATACATAACAAAAAAGTGTGAAACAACTGAAAATATGTCTTATATTCTAGGTTCTTCAAACTAGCCACCTTTTGCTTGGATGACTCATTTGCACACTCTTGGCATTCTCTTGATGAGCTTCAAGAGGTAGTCACCGGAAATGGTTTTCACTTCACAGGTGTGCCCTGTCAGGTTTAATAAATGGGATTTCTTGCCTTATAAATGGGGTTGGGAGGGACCATCAGTTGTGTTGTGCAGAAGTCTGGTAGATACACAGCTGATAGTCCTACTGAATAGACTGTTAGAATTTGTATTATGGCAAGAAAAAAGCAGCTAAGTAAAGAAAAACGAGTGCCCATCATTACTTTAAGAAATGAAGGTCAGTCAGTGCGAAAAATTGAGAAAACTTTGAAAGTGTCCCCAAGTGCAGTTGCAAAAACCATCAAGCGCTACAAAGAAACTGGCTCACATGAGGACCGCCCCAGGAAAGGAAGACCAAGAGTCACCTCTGCTTCTGAGGATAAGTTTATCCGAGTCACCAGCCTCAGAAATTGCAGGTTAACAGCAGCTCAGATTAGAGACCAGGTCAATGCCACACAGAGTTCTAGCAGCAGACACATCTCTACAACAACTGTTAAGAGGAGACTTTGTGCAGCAGGCCTTCATGGTAAAATAGCTGCTAGGAAACCACTGCTAAGGACAGGCAACAAGCAGAAGAGACTTGTTTGGGCTAAAGAACACAAGGAATGGACATCAGACCAAAGAACAAATCTGTTCTTTGGTCTGATGAGTCCAAATTTGAGATCTTTGGTTCCAACCACCGTGTCTTTGTGCGACGCAGAAAAGGTGAACGGATGGACTCTACATGCCTGGTTCCCACCGTGAAGCATGGAGGAGGAGGTGTGATGGTGTGGGGGTGCTTTGCTGGTGACACTGTTGGGGATTTATTCAAAATTGAAGGCATACTGAACCAGCATGGCTACCACAGCATCTTGCAGCGGCATGCTATTCCATCTGGTTTGCGTTTAGTTGGATCATCATTTAATTTTCAACAGGACAATGACCCCAAACACACCTCCAGGCTGTGTAAGGGCTATTTGACCAAGAGGGAGAGTGATGGGTTGCTACGCCAGATGACCTGACCTCCACAGTCACCAGACCTGAACCCAATCGAGATGGTTTGGGGTGAGCTGGACCGCAGAGTGAAGGCAAAAGGGCCAACAAGTGCTAAGCATCTCTGGGAACTCCTTCAAGATTGTTGGAAGACCATTTCCGGTGACTACCTCTTGAAGCTCATCAAGAGAAAGCCAAGAGTGTGCAAAGCAGTCATCAAAGCAAAAGGTGGCTACTTTGAAGAACCTAGAATATAAGACATATTTTCAGTTGTTTCACACTTTTTTGTTAAGTATATAATTCCACATGTGTTAATTCATAGTTTTGATGCCTTCAGTGTGAATGTACAATTTTCATAGTCATGAAAATACAGAAAAATCTTTAAATGAGAAGGTGTGTCCAAACTTTTGGTCTGTACTGTATGTCTGCAGCAAAATCAACAAGTCTTACATATGAATTTTGCATGCCATTTTATCTGGTGCAGACTTCACCCATAACTGGACTTTGTATTAAAAATGTGGTCACACAAAGGGTTGAAATTATAGTTTCTTCTTAAAGGGTCATGTACTGTATATCCTAAGACAAGGTTCATTTTGGGGGAAAAAGAAAAGATTACTGAGAGATTAACCAAAAAAGTCTCAAGAAAATATCTAAAGTTAATACAAAAATCTCTCCTAGTGATATCGACGGTATATACTGAAGCGTGTAGTTATAACAAGAATGCATCACCTACGTCTACATAAAAATGAAAGGGATTCTTTACTGTAAGAGCAGTAAAATTATGAAACTCTGACAGAAGGAGATTATTTTTAGGTGAATACATTTAAAGAGTATAGAAAGGAACTTGGATGCCTTTCTTGAGTGCAATATTACATAATACTAGAGAATAGATATTGGTATTAGGGACTAGAAAAAGAATAGAATACCTTAAGAATAGAAAAATTGCCTTCTGCCTCGTGGGGTTTTACCTTCTTTTATGTGAACATTACAGGAGAATCAGGTAGACATGTGGAATCTTTTTTTAAGGCGTTACTAGGTAAAATATCATACATCCTGACAGTGTACAGAATGATAACCTTTGCACGGGGTGGACTTATTTTTTTTTTTTTTGCTAAGTTGATTATTTTTCCCTTTGAGGATTTGACAGGGTTGAATTCTGTCTAATTTTACAAAATATTGTCCTTTCTAAGTAAAAACAAATTGTAATGACTTAAAATGTGATGGAATGAAAAAGGTTCAAAAGGTAACCACTGCAGCCAATCAGAGTCATGTGCTGTACACCGGTTGGCGGCAGCGATCAGGGGCAGGTGCGGCACATCCTTACTGCAGTGGTGTAAACAGTGGTGTAAACACAGGCAGGTGTCTACAGGATTGCTGACACTGGGATAAAGGGGGCTGTAAAAAGCAGGGAGTGTGGAGATCTGTCACTATATGCATTAAGCATAACATTCTTAAAGCTTTTTAAATTTGCTACAAAGTATCTGAATGTTTCATTATTCAGTGATAAAGCTGTAAGAAATTTGCAAGCGCACACTTTTTAGCATGTGAATGGCTTTCTGTAAATATATTGGTGTAGATTTACAGAGAGATTGTCGATCACATGCAGTCAGGTGTTTCTAGTTTCCGAGTAAGTCACAAGTGATACAAAAAGTTTCTTCCTTGTATTAGCAAACTAGCAATGACAGCACCTAGTAAATATGTCTGTACTTCTCCACTGATCTCTCTCTTATCTAGAGATCTGTGCACACCATGTACAGACAGTACAAACAAGAAATCTCAGGACAACTCTTACCAAAGGATGATCAGCTGTCATCTTTATTCATACATTCAGTCAATAAGTTGACAAGTTTACCATCAGTGTCCGAGTATAGGATTCTAAAGGGACAACCAATATGGCAGCACATCCGGTAGCTCCTTTAACAAAAAAATGCACAAAACATTTCTGCAACTAAAAAAACAATCTAATTACTAAAATTTGGACACAGCTCTAACGTATAACTTACTACTATCGGTCCCTTTTCACATTCAGGGTAGAAATCTTCTTTTTAAAGAGTTAATATGTTTAATGGTGTGTTGATGAGGAATGCTATAAATCTGAAATAGGTGGAGATTCACGTTCTCAGAAACGCAATGTTCAAAATGATTCTGTTCTCGTCATTGCTGGACATACATCATCTAAAGAAAATATGCAGAACTAAAATCCGATTCATTAATACTGGTGTTATACACACAAGTCCTAATGAAGACACCGCTGGAGTAAGATGCTTCCATTTCTGCGTCTCAGCTGGAGATGTTCCTGATGGCAGTAACTGGAATACACTTCTGGTGTTAAAGTGGCAGAAATTGTGAAGAATTCGCTCGGTGGGCTTCACCACACCCTGCAAACTCCTCACGTTTTGACAGAGTTGACCAGGATTGATATATAAACAAACACCAAAAGTCGTAATTTTTTTTGCGCAACTTTGAGTTGCAACATTTTAAGGTGTATTTTGTCAAACAACCAGCGAAAACACTTTGCTGAATCAGACTCTAAATGCCTCATGTATTGATATAATCTCAGACAAGCTTGGGTACAGGTGTAGGAGACAACACCACTGCCTGATTGAGGAGTGTTTGGCACAAAAGAACTTTTTTAGTTTGGCCGAGCAGGAATAGTATTGAAAGAAAGAAGAATGTGGTGTCATAAATGGCCCCCAAATGCACGTAGGGCAGGGAGAGACATGCTTTCATCAACTTTTCCAGCTCAATGTAACCTAGAAGGCAGGTGTCCCCAGATCTGGTCTCAGAGAGAAACCATGGCCTTGTTGTAAACCCTGTTACAGTGTAAAAGTTGCAGCATTATCTCAGGGTGCTGATGGATTGCTATGGCAGCAAAGAGCTTAGAACAGGCCACGTAGTCTATCATATCCTTGATACAGGGAAAATATATATCTTTGTACCGTGTTAGCCAGTAGATAGAAAAATATTTAGATTTGAGTGTCTTCAGTGATTGATACCTTTTAATGGCTAACTGAAAAGATGATAAATTGCAAGCTTTTGAGACTACTCAGGTCTCTTCATCAGGCATAGTAGAACACAAAATCTGAAGATTCACATATTTATACACAGCAAGACACAGAAATAATGCAATAGATGAGACAAGTGACGTAAAGCAGAAGTATTACTATAGGAGAAGGATCAACAGTTGTGGCCGTAAATATTGGAATAGTTCATAGATAAGGAGTGTGAAAGTTTTATTTTCCGGTGATTGAGGTCTAGTCCAGGGTTGTGATGACCCCACAGGTTTGAGGAGCACATTCCTTAGTTGATGTAGAATGACATAAATCCATGCAACACATTCATTCCTGCTCTGAAGGTGTCAAAGGTCATCATGAGTTTATATTCCCAAACTTTTCTGTCTCTCTGAGATTTGAAATGACCTTTTAGTACCAGTAATTTAATGTCGGTGATGCTGTGATCAGGGAAACAAAAATGTTTGGCCACAGGTAGATCTATTCTTTTTTTATTTTATTGTGTGGTGATGAGAATTCATCCTTGTTCTAAGTTTTTTCCCCGTCTCCCCTACATACAGACCCCCAGATGGACATTTCGTACATATAATTAAGTACACCACATTAGATGTGATGCAGCTGAAAGTACCTGGGAACTTGTAGTCCTGATGTGAGTTGGGTATCTTCATATTGTCTGTGGTCATTATAAATGGACATTGTTTACATTTTTTCTGGGTTAATGGGAAAGGTTCCTGTAGCTGATGGAGATGACAGGGAGCTTCTGACAATGATGCTTCTTAGATTTGGGGGCTACCTGAAACACAGAAGTGGGGGGTCTGGAAATATGGATTGTAATCGGGCATCTTTTTGTAGTAAAGTTTGCAGTTTCCGGGCAGCTCCCCTTAGCGCCTCCAGATTTGGATTGTAGGTGACTACTAGAGGCACCCGGTTGCTTTCTTGTTTTGTAGTATAGGAGGGGATTCCTTAATATTGTGGTGGCTCTTGTAATCTTGTTCTCAATTGTTCTTGGATGGTAGCCCGGATTCAAAAAGGTCTTTCTGAGGCCACCAAGGTGTTTGTCTCTATCCACAGGGTTGAAACATATCCGATTGTATCTGATGGCTTGGTTGTAGCCAATAGAGTTTTTATGTGTTTTGGATTGAAACTGTCCCATTTAAGGTATGTTGGACAGTCGATTGGCTTCCAGTACAGGGGTGTCTCTATTTCATTGTTCTGTAGCTTAATGATGGTGTCCAAAAAGTTCATTTCAGTACCGGAGTAGTTGAGTGTTAGGTTGATGGTGGGATGAAATTGATTAAAGTGTTCATGGAACGTCTTCAGCTGTTGCTCAAACTCCGCCCAGATTATTAAAATATCGTCAATGTAATGATAGTAGGCCAGATGCCTGATGGGACTTGAGAATAAAAAGTCACTTTCAAGCTTGGCCATGAAAAGATTTGCGTACTGTGAAGCCATTTTACGTCCCATCGCTGTACCAGTCCCTGTAGATATATTTTATCATCAAATTCAAAGTAATTGTGGGTGAGGATGAATTTTGTGAGTTTCACCACAGAATCAGCATCAGTTCTCGCATTTTCCATGAAGATTTTGCAGGCATTTAATCCATCCTGGTGTGGGATATTAGAGTACAAAGATTCCACACATGGGACCCAGGATAAGGGACATATTGCCAGGATGGGGCCCAGGATAAGGGACATATTACCAGGATGCGGGATATATATCAGGAAGGGGCCCAGAATAAGAGTGGCATACAGTGGCATGTAAAAGTTTGGGCACCCCTGGTCAAAATTACTGTTATTGTGAACAGTTAAGCAAGTTGAAGATGGAATGACCTCAAAATGGCCTAAAGTTAAAGACGACACGTTTACTTTATTTACTTTGTACATTTTTACCTATTTCCCATTGTGAAAATGTAAACTCTGGGGCTAAAATAACATTATAGTGGTAAAAATTGTATTTTTTTTCTTCACCACTCAATGGTATAACATTTTGTAAAACACATGTAGTCTCAATATGCTCACTGCACCCCAAGACGACTTCTTTAAGAGGTGTAGTTAATAAAATGGGGTCACTTAAGGGGGTTCAGAGTCCTGACACCTCAGAGGCCCTGACAATGTGACATGGCACCTGCAAACCATTGCAGGTGACTCGCCCAGGGGGATGATATGGGGGAAACTCGGTACCCGGGCCTTGACCTTCTGTGGGATGTCACGGTAGTCGGCTCCCGGGCCCGTACCCTGGGGTCACTCTTTAAAAGGGGGTTTGTTAACAGTTTTTGTCTCGTGACGCCACCTCTTGTTCCCAGTAATGAGTACCGGCGCTGCTGCAGACCTCCGGGGGTGATGGGATGGCAGGTGGGATGTTTCTGCTTCCCACAGGCAGAGCGGGCCCCCGGGGCAAAGTTGATGGAAGGGATGCAAGTGAGACGTGGGCCAGCCGGGCCAGGGGAGAATAACAGACACGCACACAGAGGGTTCGCTTCAGTACCTTTACTGGTGTAGACGGCAGGTACGGTCCAGGGTACTTAATAGGAAGGGTGCACTTCTGGACTCTCCCCAGTGAGCGGGTATAAGGCCTCCTGATCTGTTTCTTCCTCTCTCTATGAAGCTTCTGACCAGCCTGAAACTAGGCCTAGCTTCTGTATTCTTTCCCTCTCCTCACCTGCATGCTTGGTGGTAAGAAATTTCTTCTGCCTACCACTATCCCTGGACGCTGGGGCCTTCGTGGTTCCTAGTTCTTTAAATGATTGTAGCTTCAGGTTGACCAGGGGTTTAGAATCCTCCTGGTATACCGGTTATTCCTACTGGGCGTAGAGGCCCCTTTAGGCGCGGACCCGGTGTCCGGCTTGTGTTCTGGGGTGAGCTTCAGATGCTCCTCTGCCCCCATAACTCCTCTAACTCTTCTCCTTGCCTTCTGCCCCACTCTAGGCCCCCAGGGCTTCAGCACGTGCTTTAGGCCCTGGCTGGCCCTCGGCACAGCAGCTCACATGCTGCTTCTTCACTGATCTGTGCCAGCACACACACTGACTGCTTAACGCCACCCTTCAGTATATATATCCCTAACAGGCTCCCTCTGGTGGTATGAGGTGGAAGGGTGGAGGTGTCTGTTATGTAATGAGGGCCTCTTGTGGAGAAGTCCGTCCATGCACCCTTTTGGGTCCTGTGGTACCTGTAATAGCAGGGTGCCACACAGGCAAATCTGCACTCCAACATGATGCTCCTTCGCTTCTGAACTTTGCAGTGTCCCTAAAAAGTAGTTTTTGACAACATATGGGGCATTGACGTACTCCGGATACTCCGCATAACAAATTTTATGGTCAATTTTCTAATAAATTTTTCAATTAAAAACGTGGGGCTAAAACAACATTTTAGTGGAAAAAATGTAACTTTTCATTTTCACAGCCCAATGTTAGACAATTCTGTGAAACACTTGTGCTCACTAAACTTAGAGGAATTCTTCGAGAGGTGTAATTTCCAAAATGAGGTCACCTGTGGGGATTTCTGCTGTTCTAGAACATTGGCGGTTCTACAAATGTGACCAGGCATCCACACACCAAAAATCAAAAAGGCTCCTACCTTCCAAGCCCTACTGTTTGCCCAAACAAGTAAATCTGAGCACATTATGTGGTCCATTTTCTCCTGTTACCTTTGCAAAAATGAAAAATTTGGGGCTAAAACCACATTTCTGGAGAAAAATAGCCATTTTTAATTTTCACAGTCCAATGTTTTAAAATTCTGAGAATCACATGTGAGTTCAAGATGCTAACCACACCTCTAGATAAATTCCCTGAGGGTCGTAGTTTCCAATATGGGGTCACTTTTGGGGGGTTTCCACTGTTTAGACACATCAGCAGCTCAGCAAATGTGATAAGGCATTCCCTATCTATTCCAGACAATTTGGCAGTCCGATAGTCAAATAGCTCTCTTTCCCTTCAGAGCAGTCTTGTGCACCAAAACAGTAGTTTTTCACCAGATATGGTGTATTAGTGTACTCAGGAGAAATTGCACAACAAATTGTATGGTCCATTTTCTCCTGTTACCTTTTTTAAAATGAAATATTTGGGTCTAAAGCTAAATTTTTATGGAAAAATTCCATAAGGATAAATTCCTTGAGGGGTGCAGCTTGCATAACTAAGTCACTTGTGGGGGGTTTCCACTGTTTAGGCTCATCAGGGGCTCTGCAAATATGACATGGCGTCCGCTATCGATTCCAGGCAATTTTGCACTCCAAAAGTTAAATGGCGCTCCTTACCTTCCGAGCCCTGCCGTGAGCCCAACCACATATGGGATATCTGTGTGCTCAGGAGAAATTGACAACAAATTGTATAGTGCATTTTCTCCTGTTACCCTTGTGAAAATGAAAAATCGGTAAAAAGTTAAATTTTCATTTTTTTCTTCCACATGGTTTTAATTCCTGTGATGCACCTAAAAGGTTAATCTATTTCTTGAAGGTGGTTCTGAGCACTTCTAGGGGTGCAATTTTTTTAATGGTGTCACTTTTGGGTATTTTCTGTCATAAACGCCCCTCAAAGTGACTTCAAATATGATGTGGTCCCTACAAAAATTGGTTTTGTAAATTTTGTTGGAAAAATGGAAAATTGCTTTTAAAATGGAAAATTAAACTTTTAACCTGTCTGAAAAATTATGTTTAAAAAATGATGCTAATGTAAAATAGACATATGGGAAATGTTAGTTATACCACAAAACAATAGTTAATAAATATCTAATTTAAGGGCATAAAAATTTAAAGTATGAGAATTGCAAAATTTTCAAATTTGTTGGCAAATTTTTGATATTTTCATAAATAAACGCAAATTGTTGAAGCATTCCAGTGTTTTTACGACAAAGTGGGCTTGTTCATTATCGTACAAAGTGGCTCAGTCCTTAAATGGTTAACCTAAAACATACATACACCATGTCCAATTACAAGGATTTGCTGCTCTGCTTATGGCATCTCGCCTTCGTTAGTTTTCAAAAAATTAGGAACATGTAAATGTGAAATGTGTTTTGTGAAGTATGGCAGCTCAACCACTACTCACCCCCACGAACCTGCACGGTAATACCAGACACAACCGGTGGATAAATATGCCATATAAGCCATATTTTTTCTGTATAACCAATATAAGGCAGGAGAAATCTGGAGCATAAATGACATTGACAATTGAAGGAGTGACTGATATAAATTTTGTCTCCACCCCGGTAAAATTAGCAGCTTCACAACTTTTTATACATTAAGCATTTCTTCTAAACTACAGAAAAGTAGCTATACGCACAACATGCTGCGTGTCCCATCTTGTAGTTCGTAAAGATGGAAATACTTGGAAGTCTGGGGCTTCTTCAGAAAACAAGCAAGTATTGATAAAGAGGAGATGTTAATTAAAGGATGTACATTTATTACAGCAGCTGCTCTCTGAAAGGCGAGTAAAACAAAGGCGTTTTGTGAGAGACGCTTCTCTACCAGTGCAGGTGATTATGTCAGCCATTTTTAACCTGAGGCATGTTATACTTTCTTCAATACCTCTTGGCGGAAGCTGGAATGTGTGTGAACAACAGGTCATGTACAGTTTTTGTATGATGAGTGACAAGATGCTTAGCCTACACTCGGAGCTGTCAATCAAGAAGGTATAGGGGATAGAGGAGATAATTTACCATATAATGTCCTATTAGACATCTTATCAAAGTATTCATTTGACGTACACTGATAAGAAAAAGTAAAATTAGCCATACATATTATGAATCTAAAAATAAGTTCTCTCGATGGTGCTCATACACCTTAGCTAGAAAGAGGTCTGCTTGTTTGGCCAACACCTATCAAGCTATCTCTTCTCCTCCATACACATGAACATTCAGCTAAGCCTAGCGTGCCTGTGTTTTGTACGGGGAGAGGAGCATAAAGCCCACCATACACCTTAGATGGCGGTTGGCTGATACTCATCTTGGGGAGTTCTCCAATACACTGGTGTGCTCCTTCTGCCGAGCGCGCCTATGTTTTCTATGAGAAAGCCATTGCCAGACATGCCTGGTGGAGGCTTAGCACTGGGAGAACAAAATATTTGGCAATCCAAAATTGGACATGTCAAATCTCTAACTCTCCTAGCAATCAATTGTCCATGATCCCCATTAGACTGTTGGCCAACCCCGTTGATATCAGCAGGTGCAGCAGACATTAGTCTATTGTGTATGGGAGGTTTTAGTTGCCTCAAAATACCTATCTGCAGAGAGAATATAAAAAGAAGACATTTTAATTCAATGCCGTTCCAATGACAGAAGATATAATCAATTGAGGAGAGTCAGGAGTAGAGGCCCTGAAAGACATAATGCAGTAAGATGGTCCTACCGAAATTCCACCAACTACAGTGGCCACTGAAAGTATTCAGCCCCCTTTAAATTTTTCACTCTTTGTTTCATTGCAGCCATTTGGTAAATTCTAAAAAGTTCATATTTTTTCTCATTAAAGTACACTCTGCACCCCATCTTGACTGAAAAAAACAGAAATGTAGAAATTTTTTCAAATTTATTAAAAAAGAAAAACTGAAATATCACATGGTCATAAGTATTCAGACCCTTTGCTCAGTATTGAGTAGAAGTACCCTTTTGAGCTAGTACAGTCATGAGTCTTCTTGGGAATTATGCAACAAGTTTTTCACACCTGGATTTGGGGATCCTCTGCCATTATTCCTTACAGATCCTCTCCAGTTCCATCAGATTGGATGGTGAATGTTGGTGGACAGCCATTTTCAGGTCTCTCCAGAGATGTTCAATTGGGTTTAGGTCAGGGCTCTGGCTGGGCCAGTCAAGAATGGTCACAGAGTTGATCTGAAGCCACTCCTTTGTTATTTTAGCTGTGTACTTAGGGTCATTGTCTTGTTGGAAGGTGAACCCTCAGCCAACTCTGAGGTCCAGAGCACTCTGGAAGAGGTTTTCATCCAGGATATCTCTGTACTTGGCCACATTCATGTTTCCTTCAATTGCAACCAGTCGTCCTGTCCCTGTAGCTGAAAAACACCCCCATAGCATGATGCTGCCACCACCATGTTTCACTGTTGGGATTGTGTTGGGCAGGTGATGAGCAGCGCCTGGTTTTCTCCACATATACCGCTTAGAATGATCACCAAAAAGTTCTATCTTCGTCTCATCAGACCAGAGAATCTTATGTCTATTAGTCTGGGAGTCCTTCATGTGTTTTAGAGCAAACTCTATGCGGGCTTTCATATGTCTCGCACTAAGGAGAGGCTTCCGTCGGGCCACTCTGCCATAAAGGCTCGACTAGTGGAGGGCTGCATTGATAGTTGACTTTGTGGAACTTTCTCCCATCTCCCTACTGCATCTCTGAAGCTCAGCCACAGTGATCTTGGGGTTCTTCTTTACGTCTCTCACCAAGGCTCTTCTCCCATGATTGCTCAGTTTGGCTGGACAGCCAGGTCTAGGAAGACTTCTGGTGGTCCCAAACTTCTTCCATTTACGGATTATGGAGGCCACTGTGCTCTAAGGAACCTTGAGTAATGCAGAAATTCTTTTGTAACCTTGGCCAGATCTGTGCCTTGCCACAATTCTGTCTCTGAGCTCCTTGGTCAGTTCCTTTGAGCTCATGATTCTCATTTGGTCTGACATGCACTGTGAGCTGTGAGGTCTTATATAGACAGGTGTGTGCCTTTCCAAATCAAGTCCTATCAGTTTAATTAAAAACAGCTGGACTCCAATGAAGGAGTAGAACCAGCTCAAGGAGGATCACAAGGAAATGGACATCATGTGACTTAAATATGAGTGTCTGAGCAAAGGGTCTGTGATATTTCAGTTTTTCTTTTTTAATAAATTTGCAAAAATTTCAGCATTTCTGAAGATGGGGAGTGGTGCAGAGTATACTTTAGTGAGAAAAAGAAGAACTTTTTAGAATTTACCAAATGGCTGCAATGAAACAGTGAAAAATTTAAAGGTGTCTGAATACTTTCCGTACCCACTGTATGAAGGTCTATAGTGTATTCACCTCCTATGGTGTATGGAGGTCTACAAAACCACTGGTATTTATAGATCGTAGTCCAACCTCTAATATCTTGTTTTTGGCCATGAATTTTCTATTCTTGATTGGATGAAAAGGGTTAGGCTGCATCCGAAGACGAATAGAAAAATCCCCAAATTTGGAATTTACCTTGGAGGCCTAATCCACAGGGAGATATGGCTGCCTCCAGTCATAATCTTTTGTATGTTGTATTAGATCGGCTCACTCAGCTGCACACGGAGGTTGACACAGGAACGCTGTCTCTTTAAATTTCTTATTGGTTTATTAACACACAACATAAACCAATGTAAAGTTCATCAAAATAAAAATAAAAATAAAATAAACATGGCCTTTCTGGCATAATGGCAAAGCTAAAGAAAATGTACAGCACAGTCCATACGTCTGCGGGGATCCGGACGCTCAGGGTTAGTTAGCTTACTTGACTTCTGATGTGCCAGCTATTGCTGCTGCTGTGCCAGCTGTTGCTGTGCTTCAACAAGGTGCTTAATCAGGTCCTCCATGCTTTCTGTCATCATTTCCTGGCTGCCTTTACCCAGGACATGCGGTTTTTCCACAACCGCTACACATGTTCCTGGAACGTTGCCCGCATTCAAAACCACCTATAGCAGATCGGCTCACTCAGCTGCACATGGAGGTAGACACAGGAACGCTGCCGGTTTAAATTTCTTATTAGTTTATTAACACGCAACATAAAGCAAAGCTCATCAAAATAAACAGTGCCCTTCTGACATAATGGTAAAACAAAAGAAAATGTACAGCACAGTTCATACTTCTACGGAGATCTGGAAGCTCAGGGTTAGCAAAAACACAAGGTTCAGATTAGCACAAACACAAGCTCCTCTCTCAGGAGTTAGCCTTTCCAGGCACACGGAACACTGAATGCCTCAACAGGCCGTCTATTTAAACCCCAGACCACACCCTGGGGTGGAGATACAGAGAACAACCTCCCACCCACTCTATGGTTGTTCTAAAAAACCCAGCCCTTTTAAAATTGCCGATTAAGACCTCTCAAAACATAGTGTGCTGGAGAAAACTTTTAGGTTTCAAATCACTGAAGCTACTAGCGTCAGTGAAACATATCTCCCCTCCAGTACTTTGCCAGAGACTTTGTCACAATGTATAAAGGATAGTGTTGAGCGAGCACTAAAATGCTCGGGTGCTCGAAGCTCGGGCCGAGCTCACCGTGATACTTGGGTGCTCGACCCGCGCAACGAGCCCTATGTTAGTCTATGGGAGACACGAGCATTTTTGCGGCAGCACCCCCAGCAGTCTTTTAAAAGCCTAACAAGTGCCCAAAACGATAATAACAGTGCTCAAATGACATGGGGACAGCATGGGGATCACCCTAGGAAGCATTTCTGACCCCAGGTCACTGCTGTCAACAACGTGGTCAGAGGTATTAAGCCACTTTTAAGGGCTCACAATAAAACGTTCAAAAACGAAACTGAAACTGCTTTCCTGTGAAATATGTTAAGGAAGTTCCTTTCCAGGGTAAAGACTTGTGTATAAGGTAAAATAAATAACCCCAAAAAAAAATACTCCTCCACACCTTGGGCTATGTTCACAAGTAGCATTTTTTATGCATTTTTGTACTTTTGTATTGCTTTCAACCGTGACAAATGCATTCACCGGGAAATGTCATTTTAACACTTTACAACCTTATCTGGCCATGTGCTGTGTGACACATGCATACAGTGCTGAAAAGACATGGGAACAGTGTGGGGAAGACCCCTTGAAGCATTTCTGACACCCAGGCACTGCCTAAAAGTGTGCCCATCAGAAGTCATCCTTGCTGCATCCTCCCCCATTCCTTGCAATGCAACCGCAAGTGTGCAGCCTGCCACCCACCCCTAGGCTGCAATGCTATACTGCTAGCTTGCACTTGAAATGGGGCCTTTTAGTTTGGAGGAGGCCGAAGCTGGCCACTACCTCATGGCTGCTTCGGCAGCGAGGTATCCATACTCAGTCCCCAGCCGCCCCTATTTGTCCCGGTGTGCCTTATACATAAGATTAAGCGCGCATACCAAAACATTACCTGTGCCCTCCCCAGTGCATTTAGTGGGAAGGACAGCCTATTCCGCTGTAGTGTGTGCATGCCAAACCCCTGTTCATGGTACATGCGAAGATGTCTCCCACCCTGCACCTGTCGTTGCAGACTTGCAACTATCCCCGTTCAAGTACTTGGACCAGGGCAGTGTTCAATTGTACCTCTCCCATTCCTTGCAATGCAAGCGCAAGTATGCAGCCCGCCAACCAGGCTGCAATACCATTCTGCATGCTTGCTTGCACTTGAAATTGGGCCTTTTAGGCATGCGGAGGCGGAATCTGGCCACCTCGTCATGGCTGCGTTGGCAGCCTGGTATCCATACTCAGTCCCCAGCTGCCTGGGGAACATGTGGATGGCAAAATAGTGTCGGCTGGGGACCGAGTACCGAGGGACGGCCACCGCCATAAGGTTGCGGAAGGATTCCGTCTCCACCAGCCTAAAAGGCAGCATTTCCAACGCAAGCAGTCGTGAAATGTGCAAATTTAGGCCTGTGGCCTGTGGGGTGTTAGTGTAGCACCCTGAGGATTCGGCTGCTACAGGGGTATTGCACCTCAACCCAGAGGTGTGATATTCCACTCCCGGGTAAGGAAGGAGTGTGGAACTGAGCTCGGTAGGCTGCATGCACTACACACATCCCATTTCCGGGGAACAGACCAACGGTACTCCCACTTAGAAATGTGCAGGTACGACCGAGTCTGTTCCTGGCTGGAGTGGGAGGGGGGTGGTACATCCCAAGTAGTGTAGGGGCAGATAGGGGGAGCAGCCTGGGTAAAGATAGGAGCTCATTGGGTGCTGGTCACCTGAGCTCACACATAGAGGGTGTATATAAGGTGGGCACCAACTAAGAACAGGGTCAGTCTGTCAGAATCAGGAAGAGGAGCAGAGCAGAGCCCTAGAGAGAGAGGAGAAGAGAGAGAGACCCAGAGGAACAGCAGAAAAGGACTCTAAGATCCCAACTAAAATCCCCGGGTGAAGAGTCGGCACAGGGTACCGGAACCCAAGCTGGTGGGGGTAAAAACATTCCCCAGCCAGAGACCGGAGACCGTGGGCAGCGTTTGTCACGGTCACCCACCACATCCACCACGAAGGCATACCACGAGGAGGGTCAGGGAACCCAAGGCCAAGGGTGTCCCAACAGAAGGCCCGAGGGAGCTGGACCTGGGTGGATCAATAGTGGGGACGGCCAGAGAAAGGACTGAAGGAGAGCTCAGGGCCACGCTCCGGACTTGTTTGGGGGTTGGCTGGATCCAGGACCTGGTGGACGCAGCACGGCTCGGGTGGTCACTCGAAGCTGGAGTGACCAGTACAACATCTGCAGTAAGTAAACACCCGTAACTGCACAACCCGACTCTGTCTTCATTGCCGTCTGCACTGCACCACCACAACCCCCATCATCTGCACCTGGCCCCTCTGAGGCTATACCCCTCCCGTTGGGGGTTATCCCACCAAGCTGCGCACCCACCATCAGCCTCAGCGGACCCTGCTGCAGCGGCGGCCACAGTGACCGCATCACAACGGGTGGCGTAGTCGACACAAAAGAACTCTTAATAACATCTGTAGAACTGCCACACAACACTGAGTTTGACGCCCTGGGCACGGGCCGGGTCACAGCCGCTCGGAGACTACAACCCCCCATCTGATCCGGTGCCGGGTATTCCCCTCAAAAAGGAATATGTCCCAGGGGGCGCGTCAACTTTGGCGTAGTCGGCAGGATTACGTGCCCGCAACACCCGGGTACTGCGTGCCTGAAGAAAAGTGCAAGTTTACCTCAGAAAGAAGTCTCCCGCCGGTTCCGGAGGGTCCACGCCATCGGACTCCATCACCAGTCGTTTCCCGCCGATTGTCCGCCATTTCCAACTTGTTCCCGCCATCTGCAGAGTTTCCCGCCACTGGGCGACGCTTCCCGCCAAAACCGCAGATTTCCCGCCTTGGAAGAGCAGCGGACGCCATTATGGGCGTGCCAAAGGAGGGCGAGAGGCCGCCTCCCATCGTGGGCCAGGACAGAAAATGGCGCCAAAAGTGGAAACCGCCCCCACCAACAGAGACTGTGATGCTAGAGGTGTCTGTCAGCGTGAAAGAACTTCCCCTGGAGCTGACAGTCACCGAGTTGCCCCGGGACCGCCCTCGAAGTGGGAGGAGACGAAAGAAAAGAACAAAGATGGGTGCCGCCTGGAGCAGTCTGGAGCGAGTGCACCCGGAGGCAAGAAGCCTGGAGAGGAGTAGCAGAGAAGCTCACCCGGAGATGTCCAGAGAGCAGAGCAGCACCGGCCCGCTGGCCAGGAGCCTGCTGGAAGAAGAGCAGAGCAGCACCGACCCGTTGGTCAGGAGCCTGCTGGACACCACGACCCCACTAGGCCTAGTGGAGGTCCTTGCACAGCTCCCCCGAGACCGGGAGTGTGCACAGACTGCCCTGGAGGGCCTCGCACGGAGGATGGCCCGGGTACAGCGAGAGACATTGGCGGAGTGGAGCCGTGAGATGGCCCAGCAAACCAAGACCCGGAGCACGCCAGCCGAGATGAGGAAGCAGACCGCCTCTGAGGATGGCGCGGGAGGACCAAAGGTCGGAGACGGCGCCGAGAAGGGAGCCGAACGCATGGAGGCAGGTAAAGGGGACGTCTATACCCCAAGCCGTGACACCGCTTACCTGCCCCAGCTCCCCGTCGCAGAGCCCGAAAGTCCCCCTGCTGTGCCCGAAAACGCCATGTCACCGACGCAGACTAGGCCCCAACCGGAAGCCGCCGCCGCGACCCCTGTGACGTCACACGCCTCGACCCCGAGCGTGACCAAGCAGGAAGTACCACCAGCCTGGTCGCAGGGCCTAGAATTCCCGGGCGCCGCATCACCAACAGCGCCCCCTACCTCCGCGGAGCCTCCGGCCTGGCCGCAAGGCCAGGTAGCCCAGGGCGCCGCCGTCCTAACGGTGCCCTTCATCTTCCAGGTGCCCCAGGCCTGGCCGCAAGGCCTGGGCAACCCGGGCGCCACCACCACCGCGCCCGCACCCGTGAAACCAAGGGTGCCGCGTCTGGGAGAGGACTTGTTTGCCCAGCACACGTGGCCGGACGGGCAGCCTTTCATCTGGCCCCAGAAGTATTACGAACTGGAGCACCAGAGGAGGGTTGGGGCCATGTGTGCACCCCTGATTCCGGCTCCGAAGCCCGTAGTAAGGATCTCGCCCCCGCTGGCGGAAGCGCAGTTTGAGTGGGACCCCACCGGAGAAGATCTAATGGGGTTCACTCAGGAAACCAGGGCAGCTGCAGCGGAGCGTGCTGAGTGCTGCCGCCAACAGCTTGAGGAGTTTGCGAGGGAGCGGAGAGAGAGGCGGGTCTGGGAACAGCAAGCTCAAGTAAGGAGCGCGGAGCAGAAGAGCCGGGCCAGGAGGGACCCCCGTGCAGCGCACAGTCCCCGTACCACCGGGACTGTAATAAAGTTTAACCTGCAGCATGGGTGGGGCTTTATCAGAGACAACAACACCCCCGGCGACGTCTTTGTCACGCGCAGAGACGTGGAGTCCCATCTGCCGGAGGGGCACAGAGGTCGTGACCTCTACATCGGAGACGAGGTCACCTTCACCCGGCACAATTGTGCCAAAGGACCTTACGCCCTCCACGTACACCGCCTGACGGAGGAGGAGTTGCGGTGCGAGGAGGAGGAGCAAGAGGACCCGGACGGGTCTGAAGTAACAACCAGCTGTAAGCAAAGAGCAGGAGGAAGACGCCGTTGAGTGCGGCAGAGAAGTGATGTAAATAGTTACCCGACCGGGTACCAAAGAAACTGTTGATACTTATATATAGTCCCCGTTGGGACCAGCTGAGTGAACTGTTTACCCTTAATCCCACAGGCTGAGGACTGTGAGCAGCCATTCCCTTCCCTCTACCTGGCCGAGGATTGAGAGCGGCCAACTTCCCCTGTATATAGTTGCGCGTCCTAAAGCGCCCCCTACCGGTTTTATAGGAAAACCAGTTTTTCTAAGAGACTGTCGCACTTTTCCCGGACACACGTTGCACAGTGTCCGAAGGAGGAACCTGAAACAAGAGACGACGAGAATGTTTATATGAAAAGTTTTATATATATATAATGTTTTATATGTTTATATGAAAATTTTGTATGTTTTGGTGTTGTTTTATGTCTTACAGCCCGAGGACGTGCTGTGATTTACCAGGGGGGAATGTAGCACCCTGAGGATTCGGCTGCTACAGGGGTATTGCACCTCAACCCAGAGGTGTGATATTCCACTCCCGGGTAAGGAAGGAGTGTGGAACTGAGCTCGGTAGGCTGCATGCACTACACACATCCCATTTCCGGGGAACAGACCAACGGTACTCCCACTTAGAAATGTGCAGGTACGACCGAGTCTGTTCCTGGCTGGAGTGGGAGGGGGGTGGTACATCCCAAGTAGTGTAGGGGCAGATAGGGGGAGCAGCCTGGGTAAAGATAGGAGCTCATTGGGTGCTGGTCACCTGAGCTCACACATAGAGGGTGTATATAAGGTGGGCACCAACTAAGAACAGGGTCAGTCTGTCAGAATCAGGAAGAGGAGCAGAGCAGAGCCCTAGAGAGAGAGGAGAAGAGAGAGAGACCCAGAGGAACAGCAGAAAAGGACTCTAAGATCCCAACTAAAATCCCCGGGTGAAGAGTCGGCACAGGGTACCGGAACCCAAGCTGGTGGGGGTAAAAACATTCCCCAGCCAGAGACCGGAGACCGTGGGCAGCGTTTGTCACGGTCACCCACCACATCCACCACGAAGGCATACCACGAGGAGGGTCAGGGAACCCAAGGCCAAGGGTGTCCCAACAGAAGGCCCGAGGGAGCTGGACCTGGGTGGATCAATAGTGGGGACGGCCAGAGAAAGGACTGAAGGAGAGCTCAGGGCCACGCTCCGGACTTGTTTGGGGGTTGGCTGGATCCAGGACCTGGTGGACGCAGCACGGCTCGGGTGGTCACTCGAAGCTGGAGTGACCAGTACAACATCTGCAGTAAGTAAACACCCGTAACTGCACAACCCGACTCTGTCTTCATTGCCGTCTGCACTGCACCACCACAACCCCCATCATCTGCACCTGGCCCCTCTGAGGCTATACCCCTCCCGTTGGGGGTTATCCCACCAAGCTGCGCACCCACCATCAGCCTCAGCGGACCCTGCTGCAGCGGCGGCCACAGTGACCGCATCACAACGGGTGGCGTAGTCGACACAAAAGAACTCTTAATAACATCTGTAGAACTGCCACACAACACTGAGTTTGACGCCCTGGGCACGGGCCGGGTCACAGCCGCTCGGAGACTACAACCCCCCATCTGATCCGGTGCCGGGTATTCCCCTCAAAAAGGAATATGTCCCAGGGGGCGCGTCATTAGCTGCGAATTTCTGCTTTCGTTCAAAGGTCTGGAATATGGACAATTGAACGCTGCGGTGGGACGTGGACGTTGATGCTGTTTCTTGAGAAACTGCCATAACAAGTGAAGACTGAGAGGAGGGGGCATCTTTGCATGCAGTATGGACAGGGGATTGCCTTGCACACACAACAGGGGGTTCTATTGCACGCACAACAGCGGAAGAAGCCGTGGTGACGCCGGTCGTGGACCCTGGGGTTCGCCCCACAAAGTCGGGTGCTTTGCTGCCATGTGCCTGATCATGCTGGTGGTGGTCAGGCTGGTAGTTTTGTCACCCCTGCTGATGCTGGCATGGCAGGTGGTACAAATGGCCTTTTTGGGGTTATCAGCTGAGTCTTTAAAAAAATTCCAGACTCTGGAAGACCTACCGGTTGTACTGGCAACGTCCCTCGTGTTGGTGTTACGGGGAATGGTTGCCCGTCTTCTGTCTGCGGCCACCACACTGCTTCTTCCTGCCTGCTGGGGTAGTCTACTAGATCCACCACCTCCTCCTCCTCTTCCACTTGCGCACCACGATCCTCCTCCTCACTTCCTGGCAATTGTGTCTCGTCATCGTCCACCTCTTGTGACAAATTGGCAGCGTCGACTTCCTGTGGCCGTGGCTGTTCAAATATTTGGGCATCGCTACATGGGATCTCCTCTTCCACCACTTCAAGCGGAGCAGGCGAGGGGCACAAATCTGGAAATGGACCAGTGAACAGCTCTTCAGAGTGTCCAAGTGTGGGATCAGTTGCTGTCTGACGACACTCGGCATGGTGGGAGGAAGGAGCATCAGGGTGAGGAGGAGTATGTGGTCGAGACTCACGGCTACTAAGAGTCGACCATGTGGAAGACAGGCCGGAGGTGGTGGTGCCCAGGTAACTGGAAGTATTATCTGCTATCCAATTAATAACCTGTTCACACTGATCAGTTCGCAATACTGGTGTTGTTCTGTGCTTCCCTAGTAATTCGTTCAAGAAGTGGGAGCGAGAAGATGTGGCTGCTGGTTGTGGCACATTTTCACCTTGGCCACGGCCCCGTCCTCTGCGCGCACCATCACCATCATCGTCCACTTCCACGTCCCTTGCCACGCACCTTGCCCATTGTAAAGGAAGTAAAATAGCTTACACTCGCACTATCAATGGAAAAAGGGTAATAAAAAGTAGATTAGAACCGTGGAAGATGAAAACCACAGTTCTATTTCTCTGGCCTACACCCGACTCTTTTAAACAATCTGAACAATCAGGGAGAAACTATTACGGTTTTTCTTTACGGAAAAAATACCAAAAGCTGAATAATAGAGATTTCTTACCGTGGAACAGCAAAACCACAGTTATAATTTATTGGTGTATATCAGACTTTTTTAAATATATATATTTGCGGCTGAACGGTGAGTGACACACTCAAACTGTTTTTTTTAAGATACAAATGGCCCAAAAGTGGATAATACAGAGATTTGAACCGTGGAACTGCAAAACCACACTTGTATTTCTCGGGCCTACACCAGACTATTTTCAACAGGTATATTTGTGTCTGAACAATCAGGAGACACTATTTATTTTTACGTCAAAAATTGCGAAAAGCAGGATAATACAGAGATTTTTTACCGTGGAACAGCAAAAGCACACTTTTGTCTCTCTTGCCTACACCAGACTATTTTCAACAGATATATTTGTGTCTGAAAAATCAGGGAGACACTATTTATTTTTTACGGCAAAAATGCCAAAAACAGGATAATAGAGATTTTTTACTGGTGTATACCAGACTTTTTTAAATATATATATTTGCGGCTGAACAGTGGGAACAGTTTTTTTTAGATTCAAATGGCCCATGGAACTGCAAAACCACACTTCTATTTCTCTGACCTACATCACACTATTTTCAACAGATTTATTTGTGTCTGAAAAATCAGAGACACACTTCTTTTTTTTTGGGGGGGGGGGGCACACCAAAAGGTTAATAAGACGGGTATTTGTAGAGTGTGAAGGAGGAAAAAAAAAAAGAGAAGTTAGATGAAAAAAAAAGGATTTTTCCTGGCCCCCGACACCTGGAGCTAAGTCCAGCAATTTCAGCAACAGGAGCACACAGGACTGTAATGCAGCGTTTGCTGGTATAACCACTGCGTCTCCTATACAGCCTGCTTGCCTGATATCTGGGATGGATATTAGTCCTGAGAAGGACTGTTTGTTTGATCTGGCAGCCTTTACAGACCCTAAACTAACTATTTCGCAGGATATATCTCTCCCTAAATCAGCAGCGCTGTCCCTACACTGTCTGATCCGGAGAGACTGTGTCCAAGATGGCGGCGCCCGGTTTTAAATACTCGAGGTGACGCTGTGCGGCCAGCTAATCACTGTAATGCCCACAAATAACATGGCTGCGGCATTACAGTGACTGGCTGGCAATCCCTGCATGTTCATTGGCTCTGTAAAGAGCGCCAAACATGCAGGGCGGAGACCCGAGCTCCCACCTGAGTAACCCGGAAATGCTCGGTGCTCGCCGAACATCCCGAGTAGTGAGATGCTCGGGCGAGTACAGAGAAGTGTCGAGCATGCTCGCTCAACACTAATAAAGGTTCAAGACTTCCTGGTTTTGCTTTATCTGTTCATTTGAGAATTTGGCTTCTTCAGTACAGTCATAGACCATGTGTCCTTAGGAAATCCCAGGGAGATGATGATTTAGTGAATCCTGCATTGAGCATTGGGTTGGAACAGATGACCCTGGAGGTCCCTTCCAACTCTACTTTTCTATGAGTCAGCATGTAAGTAAGGCTGTTCTTACATTCACTAACCCACTGATGTCTCTGCTGAGCCAGGTGAAAGAATAAGCAGGATGAACGGATATTTCGATAAATTGAGAACTGACTTCTCTCCCCATTGAATAAAAATGTTTAGTGTCAGCAGTTACATGTCCATGAGCCCCTTACTCATACACATGAAATTGCAGCTCAGCTCAACTCAATTTAATAAGTTAAGAGCTGCAATAAGACACGTCATGGACAAGAGTGGCATTTTTTCTTGAAAAAAAAGTAAATCTTTCTAATCTCTATTTACTGGAGTTATGGTGCCCATACACTTTTAAAGGGAATCTGTCAGTAGGTTTTTGCAATTTAATCATCTGAGAGCAGCATAATGTAGAGAGCCTGATTCCAGGGATGTTTGCTTTGCGGTTTGCTGTAGTTTCAATACCATCAGTGTTTTATTAGCAGGAAATTATCACTATAGGACTAGGCATCGCATGCCCAGCAGTCCAGCTAATCAGTGTAACCCCGCCTCCACCAATGATTGGCAGCTTGCTGACAGGAAGCTGCCAATCAGGGGTGTGGGTAGGGTTTAAACACAGCTCAGCATTCTGAGCACCACTCAATCTACAGCAGAGAAAAAAGGAACTCTATCAAAACTGCACCAAACAGTCCAGAAAGTGATACATCGCTCTCTACCCCTACGTCATGCTGCTCTCAGATTATATAGCAAAATCTTGCTGACAGATTCAACTGCTATTTCTGACTCTCTCATTCATGGGGGCAAAGTCAGAGTATGAATAAAGAGAAAATTTCAGCTCACCCCTGATGTAATCCCATTCTAGCATGGAGCACGGAGTCCTCGCTGCTGCACAGCGCCTGGGTCAATGAGGAAGTGACGATGGATCCAGCTCAACACACCGGGCAATTAATTAAAATTCAACAATCTTTATTGGCAAATCCTTTTAAAAACGTGTAGAAAAGACAAGAAATGGACATCTCAGATGACAAAGCATATATTATGGGGTGGTGTGTGTAAAATATACCATACGCATTTCGAGTGAAAAACTCTTGAACACTGGCTAAGCTAAGCCAGCATTTTATTTCCTAAAACATTGCGGCATATGTATGAGGCTAAATGCACCAAAAAACCTCTTTCATGACATGCACCTTATTTACCGAGACAGGTTTTTGAGTCTTGTCCGATAAAAGGGCGTAGACTAATTGGAAAGGCCATGGCTTACAGGGAAAGGGGCATGGTCTACCATGAAACATCTTGCTCACTGTAAAAACTCAATTTTGGCACAAGTTCTGGAACAAAGTAAGACCTCCCATGAGTGGCATAAACTTAGACTAGACAATCTTAAAATTAAACCATGTAAATGATAAATCTGGCAAATAATTAGTCTGTATTAATATGCCACTGTTACGGTCTGGGAGGTGGAACGACTGTGCCATGACCCAAGGAGAGCCAGGAGGGGAGTGACTAGGTGGCATACCAAGTCTGACCTCAGATGCACGGCAGCTGACGATACCACGATCCAAGGAGACATGAGGGGGGCGGAAGCAGGTGCTACTCCTGGACTGACCTTGGATGCATGGCTGCTGACCCCCAATGGACAGGAGGCTGGAACAGCCAGGAATGGGTAGACTTGGCAAGTACAGGCTGACATTGCAGGTATAGTGACTGGCACGGCAGATGCATAGGTAAGCATGTGCTGGCGGGCACAGCTTGTATACAGATAGGTGCTGCTGACCAAGACAGGTATACAGGCAAGTGGGCATGGCCGGTATACGGACAGACAGGTGCTGGTGACCATGCCAGGTATGCAGGCAGGCAGGTGATCTGGAAGCTATGACTGTTACACAGGTAGGCACAGAAGACATGGATAAACTGGGCAGGTATACTGGGATTCAAGCACCAAGGACCTGAGTACTAGCAAGCATGCAAGGCTGGGGACACTTTAGGACTAAGCACAGTGCCCGGAGATCTGCGAGCAGTGCGCAGACCCCGAGCAGTAGTAGCAGTAGACAGAGGAGGGAGTGCGGGGCCATGGCGATGAGTGAGTCGGCGTCTCTGCCGGGGGAGGGAGGCAGAGTGCAGAGATGCCGGCATTACAGTACCCCTTCCTTAATGACTCCTTTTCTTCAGGCCCGCAAGAAATTTCTCCTGGAGGAGAGGGGCATGGATGTTCTCCCTGGGCTCCCATGACCTCTCCTCAAGACCGAATCCCTTTCAATACATACAAAAAAAGTTTTCTCTTCTTACCCTCCTTGGTGGCCAGGATGTTCTCTACCTCTGAGCTGACTGGAGCAGGAGTACTACCTGGATCTTTGAGGAAGGAACTAAGGACGACAGGCTTAAGGAAAGACACATGAAAAGAATTGGGGATCCAGAAAGAGGAAGGGCGTTTGAGCTTGTAGGCTACAGGATTAATTTGTTTTAGAACCTCGAATGGACCGATGAAGTGAGGACCTAATTTATAGGAGGGTACCTTGAGACGGACATATCTAGACAACAGCCAGACCTTTTCCCGAGGGCAAAACAGAGACGGATCCGGACTTCTCTTGTCTGTGTGTCTTTTCATCTGTTCAGAGGACTTCAATAAGGTGGACTTGGGGTCCTCCAAGATTTTAGAAAAACCCTTAATGAGGGATTTAGCAGCAGGAATATCGGAGGTAGTGGAAGCAGGGAATAGAATATTGGAGTGTTGACCGTAGACAACAAAAAACGGAGATTTGGCAGATGATTCACTCACATGGTTGTTGTATGGGAATTTGGCTCAAGGCAGGCGTTCAGCCCAGTCACTGTGGCGGGCATTGATGAAGTGCTGCAGGAAGTTGGTCAGGATCTGATTGACCCATTCTACCTGGCCATTGGATTGAGGATGGTAGGCCGAAGAGAAATCCAAAAAGTGACATCCAGCAGCTTGCAAATGAGAGGTAAATTGGACGCCTCTATCCGAGACAATATGGAGCGGTAGACCATGGAAGCTGAAAATATGTAGAATAAACTTCTCTGGTAGCATTGGAGCAGATGGGAGACCAGGCAGAGGTTCGAAATGAGCCATCTTGGATAAGCTATCCACGACCACCCAGATGATGGTACACCCGGCCGATACTAGAAGATCAGTGATGAAATCCTTTGCAGTAGCTGCCAGGGAGCAGATGGCATGGACGAAGGAAGTAGCCGACTGGTCAGAAGCTGTTTCAGAGTTTTGTTCTGGGCACAAGAGGGACAGGCAGAGACTAAATCCACAATATCCTTGTGCAGGGTCGGCCACCAATAATGTCGGGAAATGAGCAGAGCCATTTTCTTCTGTCCAGCATACGTAGCCAACCTAGACGAGTGACCCCACAGGAGCACTCACTTCCTATCTGGTTCCACAAGGTAAATCCTTCCAGAAGGAAGTCGACACAGATTCAATGGAGCGACCGTAATAACTTTGGAGGGCTCAATGATGTGTAGCGGCTCCTCCTCCTGGTCAGAAGAAAGGAAAGATCTAGAGAGTATGTCTACCTTTACGGTTTTATCAGCTGGCCAGAAATGGAGAGTAAAGTTGAAGCGGGCAAAGAACAGAGACCACCTGGCTTGTCATGGATTTAGCGACTGTGCAGATTGCAGATAGGCTAGATTTCTGTGGTCAGTGCAAATACCCACCGGATGCATCGCTCCTTCAAGCAATAATCGCCACTCCTCCAGAGCCAGTTTTATCGCTAACAGTTCTCGATCGCCTATCGAGTAGTTGCGTTCTGGAGCAGAGAAGATTTTGGAAAACAAGCTGCAGGTCACCATGAGACCAGAAGACGACTTCTGGGTAGTGATGAGAGAGCATGCTCGCTACTGCTCGGTGCTTGCCCGAGTATCTCACTGCTCGAGATGCTCGGCCCTTGCCGAGTATTTCCGGGGTTGCTCGGCGGGAGCTCGGGTCCCCTCCCTGCATGTTTGGCGCTCTTTAGAGCGCCAATCAACATGCAGGGATTGCCTGCCACTCACTGTAATGCCGTAGCCATGTTGGTCGTGGCATTACAGTGATTGGCTGGCCGCACAGCGTCATCAGGTCTATATCAGACCTGGCGCCGCCATGCTCGTCACAGTCACTCCGGAATCAGGCAGAGTAGGGAGAGGTGCTGCTGCGTCAGGGAGAGATTTGCTTGTGTATTAGGTAGTGTAGGGAGAAAAAACGTACATTACACATATCCATCTTAACAAACAGTCCTTTTGAGGCCTAACTAATCCATCTGCAGAGATATCAGGCAGGCAGTGTATATAGGCAGGCAGGCAGGATATATAGCAGACTGCAGTGCATATAGCACAAGAGGCTCCATTCCAATTCTGCCTTCTGTTGCTGTTAGATATTTCTATACAAAGGCCCAGATCTCAGGGGCCAGGAATACTTTTTTTTGGATCTTAATCCTCATTATTTGCTTAAAAAGCAATCCAGAGAACACCGTTTTTCTGCGCCATTTGCTTGTTGGCACTGCAGAATACAGCCAGGTCCTTTCCATATTACAGCGCTAGAAATCCAGCTATTTAAAACTGTGTTTTCTCCATCACACGGATCACATATACGTTGTCAGAAAATACTGCCATTTCTGGCGTCCATTAAAAATTTCTTTCAGTGTGTCAGTGAAGCAATTCACACCAGTTTGCTGTTCAAACTACTTACCTACAGGCCAGGTATTTAAAACTCTGTTTTCTCCATCACACGGATCACATAAGTTCGCTCCAAACTCAGTCATTTGTAGTGAGCGTGGAAGATACTGTCCTCCATTTAAAATGGGCAAGGCATGTGGCAAGGGACGGGGAACTGGACGTGATGGTAATGGTGCATGCAGAGGCCGAGGACAAGGCCGTGAGCAAGCTGAAATTGTGCCACAACAAACACCCACATCTTCTCGCCTGACCTTCCTGTCCCAATTCCTAGGGGACCGCAGCACACCACTATTGAACCCAGAGTAGTGTCAAAAGGTTGTTGGTTGGATAACAGATAATGCTTCCAGTCACTTAGCCACCACCTCCACCACCCTGTCTTCCACACGGTCAAGTCTCAGTAGCCGTGAGTCTGGACCTCATATTCCTCACCCTGATCCTCCTTCCTCCCACAATGCCGAGTACCCAGAGACTGCTGATCCCACACTTGGACACTCTGAAGAGGTGTTCACTTTTCCATTTATAGATTCGGGCCTCTCGCCCGGTCCACTTGAAGCGGGGCAAGAGGAGATCGCGTGTAGCGATGCCCAAATATTTGAGCAGCCACGGTCACACGAAGGCGACGGTGGGAAAGTGTCACAAGAGGTGTATGATGATGAGACACAATTGCCAGAAAGTCAGGAGGAGGACCAGAGTGCGGAAGTGGAAGACGAGGTGGTGGATGATATAGTAACTGACCCAACCTGGCAGGAGGACATGCAGAGGAAGGACAGCAGCACACAGGGGGAGGGAGGCAGAGCACCCCAACAGGCAGAAAGAAGCAGTGTGGTGGCCGCAAATAGAAGGCAGGCAACCGTTCCCAGTAACACCAACACAAAGGAAGTTGCCAGTACAACTGTTAGGTCTTCCCGAGTCTGGTTATTTTTTAAAGACTCTGCCAATAACCCCAAAAAGGCCATTTGCACCACCTGCCAGGCCAGCATCAGCAGGGGTGGCAAAACGACCAGCCTGACCACTACCAGCATGATCAGGCACATGGCAGCAAAGCACCCAACTTTGTGGGCCGAAACCCCGGGTCCAGGAACAGTCTCTGCAGGTAGCACCATTGCTTCTTCCGCTGTTGTGCATGCAAGCCAATCCCCTGTCCATGGTGCATGCGAAGAGGCCTCCTGCCCTGCACCTGTCGTTGCGCACTCTCAAGTAGCAGCATCAGGAAGCACGTCCATGTCCTTGGCTGCATATTTGCACTTGCGTTCCAAGGACTGGGTATGGACAACTGAACGCTGCGTTGGGACAACGCCCCACAGGCCACACTACTAAATTCTTACATTTCACGACTGCTTGCGCTCGAAATGTTGCCTTTTAGGTTCGTAGAGACGGAAGCATTCCGCAACCTGATGGCGGCGGCCATCCCTCGGTACTCGGTCCCCAGCCGCCACTATTTCTCCCAGTGTGCCGTCCCCGCATTACACAAGCACGTGTCCCAAAACATTATCCATGCCCTCAACAACGCAGTTACAGGGAAAGTCCACCTAACCACGGACACGTGGACAAGTGCTTGTGGGCAGGGATGGTACATCTCGCTGATGGCACACTGGGTTAACATAGTGGAAACCGGGACCCAGTCAGACCTTGGGACAGAACACGTCCTCCCAACGCCAAGGATTGCGGGCCCTAGGTCAATCGGAGTTGCCCCCATGGTCTACAGCTCCTGCACCTCATCCTCCTCAGCCTCTATCTCCGAAATGACCACATCAGTCACAAGCTGGAAGCACTGCAGCACTCCCTAGGCCAAGCGGAAACAGGCTGTGCTGAAGCGAATATATTTAGGTGACAAATCGCACAATGCTGAAGAGTTGTGGACAGCTCTGAAAGAGCAGGCAGATCTGTGGCTCACACCGCTGAACCTATAGCCAGGCATGGTCGTGTGTGACAATGGCCTGAACCTGGTGGCGGCTCTGAGGCGAGGCGAGCTCATACACGTATCATGCCTGGCCCATGTGCTTAACCTCGTGGTTCAGCGGTTTCTCAAATCCTACCCAGAGCTGCCGGATCTGCTTGTTAAAGGACGGCGCCTGTGTTCCCATTTTAGAAAGTCAGCTACAGCTTCCGCCACCCTTGCCGTGTTTCAGCAGCATTTGCAGCTTCCGGCTCACAGACTGGTGTGTGATATCCCCACACGTTGGAACTCTACACTGCAGATGTTGGGAAGGATTTGTGAGCAGAAGAGGGCAGTTGTTAAGTACGAGCATCAACAAGGCTGTCGGTGTTCAGTTCAGACTCCACACACAAGACCTCAGGAGTGGACATGGATGTCAGACATATGTACCATCCTCCAAAACTTTAAGGACTCCAGGAAGACAGGGGAACTCTGTTAAAGTTCTGGGAGTTTTCTCAGACCCTCCCATCGCACAGGCCCTGAGGCGCATGGTACTCTCACAAGGAGTGCAAAGTTTTGGAAGATGCTGAGAGAGTACCTTGTCGACCGTACCAACGTCCTCCGTGATTCCTCTGTGCCTTATAATTATTGGGTATCCAAGCTGGATACGTGGAATGAACTGGCTCTCTATGCCTTGGAGGTCCTGGCCTGCCCCTCCGCCAGCTTTTTATCAGAGCGGGTTTTTAGTGCCGCTGGTGGAATTATAACTGATAAGCGCATCCGCCTGTCAACCCGAAAATGCTGACAGGCTGACTCTTATAAAAATGAACAAGGGCTGGATTGGGCCTGACTTCTCAACACCACCGAATGATAGCAGCGTAACAAACTCAAATGCAGTGTCTTTTCTTGGGAGGTGGTGTATTCCCATGCACCTTTTCACACCCAGACATGGGTATACGCTTCCTGATTTTGGCTATTTGCTCTTGTCCTCCTCCTTCTCCTCATCCTCCACCACCATATCACCAGGGTGACCGTGGTCCGTGATGCAACACCCACATAATTTTTTTTAAAGGGTGTTTATGATGCCCGTAAAAAAAAAAAATTATACAGTATGTTCATGTATACCCCCCAGGGGTAAATGTTTGTCAGCCCATACACTTAGTGCATGGGCATTACAAGTATAGGAGGCCCGCTCTTTTTGTAATGGGAACATTTTTTTATGAGGCCCTCCTCCACGTCTCTTCCAAGGGGCATTGAAGTGCCTCCAAATTTTTGGCAGCCCTTGCATTCATTGCATAGGCCAACACTATGGGAGACTCTCTCTTTTCTAATGGGAATTTGTCGTTACTGTGGCCCTGCTCTATATGTCTTTAAATTCTTAGTGGGGTTTTTCCCAAATTTTGGTAGCCCTTGCAGTCACAGCATGGGCATTACCACTATAAGAGACTCGCTCCTTTATAATGGGAACATTTTTTTTACTGAGACCCTCCTCTATGTCTCTTCAAAGGGGTATTGGGTTGCGTCCAAATTTTTGGCAGCCCTTGCAGTCACTGGATATGCAATAACAGTATAGGAGACACACTTTTTAATAATGGGAACAACAAAGCATAGCCTGCTGATGGCTCTCTAACAATAGCTAGGGCCGACTGCTGGCCTTTTAAGAATAGCAAGGACCGTCTGATGGCCCTACAAAAATAGGCTTTATGACTTTCAGAGTCCCTCCATCATAAATAAAACAGGATGTGTCTGATGATTTGTCACACACCACATTGCCAGATAAGGTTGTAAAATGTTAAAATGACATTTCCCAGTGAATGCATTTGTCTTAAAAAAAAATAACGTAAAAAAACCAAAACAATTAGGATCTTTCTTTAGTATAAAAAACAACGTCACCAATTTAACCTTAATGTAATCACATTGTTCAGCTCTTGCACCTCCTCCTCCATCTCCGAAATGACCACATCAGTCACAAGCTGACAGCACTGCAGCACTGCCTTGGCCAAGCAGCAACAGGCTGTGCTGAAGATAACATGCTTAATGCTTAATTGACAAACTGCCCAGCGCTGCAGAGTTGTTGAAAGCTGTAACACAGCAGCCTGATCTGTGGCTCTCACCGTTGAGCATACAGCCAGGCATGGTCGTGCGTGACAATGGGCGGAACCTGGTGACGGAGAAATGACAGCCGGGGTAGATACGGTTTCCCTCTATGCCAGTCCTTTCACCGAGCTAAAGAATATGGCTGTGGTGAAATGCAACTTCCACTGAGAAGCTATTTCAGATTGAAAACATTGTGCCCACCAGAGGATTTGATTCTGAGAGCTCACCTTTCTCCCCCACTCAATAGCCCTCAGAATCAAATCCTCTGGTGGGCACAATGTTTGTTTTTCATGATTGCAGCTGCAAAGTTAGCGCTATCATGAACTCTCCTGAGGTAGAAACCAAGGTTCGCCAGAGGATTCTCTGGTCGGACTGTGCAACCCTGCCGAGAAGCAGTACTGGCTAAGAAAAGTGTGGGGGAAGGTTCTCGGACACTCTATGGCTGCTTTTTTAATGCGGATCAGACGTGCTTATGCATGTTATTTCCCAAACCGCATTGGAGATCAGGCCATTGCCCAACTCTGTAGTCATGAAATTAAATGCGCAAAGAAAGATGTGTGTGTGTGTCAAAGCACCACCGACAAGTGCGAGTTGATGTTGGACGGGCTGCCATTGCTTCTGCAACAAGCTGCATTAGAGGACTTCATGGGAGAAATGACACCCAGAGTAGATACGGTTTCCCTCTATGCCAGTCCTTTCACCGAGCTAAATACAACTCTCAGCAAAAAAAGCTGTGGACTGGCTCCGTACCGTCCCTGGCCACATTCACCTGAACACCTGTTTGTGGGTAGGCGGTCCTTCCCAGCAAGTGCACTGGGGAGGGCACGGACAATGTTGTGGGACCCGTGCTTGAGGAAGGCGGAGGCGATACCGGAAAAAATAATGGCGGCTGGGGACAGAGAATGGATACCTGGTCACCGCTGCCATAAGATTGTGGACAGCTTCCGCCTCCACGAGCCTAAAAGGCCACATTTCAAGTGCAAGCAGCTGCCCAGAAATCTGGCAGTTTAGTATTGCGGCCTGTCAGTGGGCAGGTGGGTGGCTGGCTGCATACTTGTGCTTGCATTCCAAGGAATGGGGTAGGGACAACTGAATGCTGCACTGGGACAAGGACATGGACAGTGATTGTTGCAAGTCTGCAACGATAGGTGCATGGTGGGAGGCATCTTCGCATGCGCGAAGGATCATTTATGATGGGCACACTTTTAGGCAGTGACCTGGGAGTCAGAAATGCTTCCAGAGGTCTTCCCCATGCTGTTCCCATGTCTTTTCAGCACTGTATGCATGTGTCTGATGATGTGTCACACACCACATGGCCAGATAAGGTTGTAAAATGTTAAAATGACATTTCCCAGTGAATGCATTTGTCTTTGTTGAAAGCAATGCAAAAGTGCAAAAACGCATCAAAAACGCTACGTGTGAACATAGCCCAAGGTGTGGAGGAGTATTTTTGGTTTTGGTTATTTATTTGGCCTTATATACAAGTCATTACCCTGGAAAGGATGTTCCTTAATATATTTCCCAGGAAAATCCATTTTTGTTTTGTTTTTGTATGTTTTGTTCTGAGTCCGTAAAAGTGGTGTAATACTCTGACAACGTTGTTGACAGCAGTGACCTGGGATTTAGAAATGTTTCCAGGGGTCTTCCCCATGCTGTTCCCATGTCATTTGAGCACTGTTCCCATCGATTTGGGCAACTTTTAGGCTCTCTGCAGACCGCCGGGGGGAGCCGCCTGAAAAATGCTCGAGTTTCCCATAGACTTACATTGGGCTCGTTGCTCGGGTCAAGCACCCAAGTATTCCAATTTGCTCGACCCGAGCAACGAGCACCCGAGCATTTTAGTGCTCGCTCATTACTACTTCTGGGTAAGAATGACTCTGGCCCCAAAAGAAGAAGCATCCACCTCCAGAAAGAACTGCTTGTTATTGTCCGGACGATGCAGTACAGGAGCTGAGGTGAAGGCCTGTTTTAGAGACATAGATGCTTTATGTTTTAGATGCAGAAGAGAAGACAACAATGTAATTTGGGTGATTATATTCGTACATAAAAGGATGGAAACCAATGTGAATAATTGGTTTGATAAAAATAATCCTATTTAAAAATAATCCTAGGTGGAACCACAAATGTGGAAACTGCTCCTTCTGCCACCTGCATCTAACTAGTAAAACACTAAGAATAGGTCCAATCCAGCACAAAGTATGTGATTTTATTTCTTGCAGAGCAACACATCGTTTTGTTATTTTTTGTCCGTGTCAGTTATATTGGCAAAACTGTAAGACCCCTGTTTATTAGATTCCGCGAGCAGTATAAATCCATTAGCACTGGTAAGGGCTCCCCAAAATTGATCAAAAATCCAGGAACATCATGGATCAGACCCAAAAACATTGCGAATTGCAGGCCTAGAAAGAGTAAAACACCCACTACAAGGGGGCGACCATAATAACGTTTTATTAAGATCAGAAGCGAAACGGATTCTGAAAACTGCAGCGCAGGGCCCTTTAGGCTTAAATGACAGGTTTGACTTCTCAATATTCCTATAATGAATACAGGTTATTTGTTACATCTTCATGTAAAATATGCATAATTAGGTGTTTGTTTTTAATGTGAAATTTTATGTCACCTGTGTTAATGAAATGGAGAAGTGCTAGACCGTCTATAAAGGGGAGGCACTCCCAGTTCATCACACACCTGGACCTGTAGAAGCGCCGGAAGGGCGGGAAACGTCCGTACTCCATGAGCACTCCTCTTCCCCATCTCCCTGCCGCATAGATGTCCAAAGACTGATTGAATAAAAGGACGTTTTAATTTTTGTATGTAAGGAATAGTGAGTGCTGCTCTTTCTTTTTTGTACCTTGTTTTCATTTTCATGCTTGTTGAGCAATAGCACTACTACCATCCTGGTTGCTGAAGGAGGCTCATAGCGGGGAAATATGCAACACGTGGTATTTTGACTGATTGGTGCCACAGTTCTTGTGTTAATTGACATAAAGAGGAATCTTCTTCGAGTGTAGCATTCCTACCCGAAGTTCCACAGGCTCAGTAACGAAATGGATGGTTTCGGAAAGAGGTTGTCCATCTACCGATGAAACCACCGACAGATCCTGTAGATGTTGGATCGGGATTTTATATCGCTCCACAATGGCCTGAAGGATGAGATTACCTGCAGAACCAGAGTCCAGGTATGCTGACTCAACAAAACTGATACTGACAGAGTCCGAGATGGAGAAGGGTGATTCTCGCCCAGGCTGACCTCTCCAGCAGACCCTATGCTCTGGAGTTTCCTGGCCTCTCTGGGCAGAAGCAGATTACATGCTCTGAACTGCCACAATAGAAACACCTTCCCTCGGCACGACAAGCCTCCTGACGATGCTTGGATATAATCACCTTGTCAACTTGCGTGGACACGATGGGAAGATGTCGAGGCTGAGGCTTGCTGCATGATCAGCCTTTGAAAAGTGTGAACCAGGCATACAGGTCTTCTCTCACTGGACACCTCCTTGGAATGCTCCTGAAACCTGATGTCAATCCAAGTAGCCAGAGACACCAGGTTATCCAGTGAGGTGGGTATATCACGACCGGCCAGCTCGTCCTTGATTCGCCCCGAAAGGCCCTCCCAGAAGGTGGCTACCTGAGCCTCATTGTTCCAGGCGAGTTCTGACAACAGGGTGCGGAAACGTACAGCGTACTGGCCCACTGTTAGGTTTCTCTGGTGCAGTCTGAGGAGAGAAGATGCTGTTGAGTAAGCATGGCCAGGCTCATCAAAGACCTTACGTAAGGCTTCAAGAAAAGATTGGAGATTGGAAACAAGAGGATACCCTCTCTCCCATAGGGGATTAAGATATGCCAGAGCCTCGCCAGTGAGATGGGACATGATGAAGGCCACTTTGGCCCAGTCTGAGATGAACTGATGAGCCAATAGTTCAAAGTGCAGCGTGCACTGCTTGATGAACCCCCAACATAGAGCAGGATCTCGTGGAGGAGCAGACAGGGTCTGAGAACATAGCTCACCGGCTGATGGGTCTCCACCATGGTTGCCGCAGCTTGGGGAGGTGTGGCTGCTGCAGCTTGGGAGGGTGTGGCTGCGGCCGAAGTTGCCAGCGTATCTAGGTGGGTGGTCACTGTTCGCAGGTAGGAAAAGATTTTATCCTGCTCATCTTTCTGGCGGGAGACCTCCTGGTACAGGTCTTGGATGGAAGAGGCCTGGGAGCCAAAGGATTCCATGGTCTGAGCAAACTGTTACGGTCTGGCCGTGCCCCAAGGAGAGCCAGGAGGGGGGCGTGACTAGGTGGCACACCAAGTCTGGCCTCTTATGCATGGCAGCTAATGAAACCGTGATCCGAGGAGAGACGAGGGGGGGTGGAACCAGGTGCTACTCCAGGACTAACCTTGGCTGCTGACCCACAAGGGTAGACTTGGCAAGTACAGGTTGACATGGCAGGTATAGTGACTGGCATGGCAGATACACAGGCGGGTAAGTACTGGCGGGCACAGCTGGAATACAGACAGGTGCTTGCGGCCAAGACAGGTTTACAGGCAGGCAGACAAGCATGGCTGATATACTGACGGGTACGACTGGTATTCGGACAGACAGATGCTGGCGGCCAAGACAGGTATGCAGGCAGGCAGGTGATCTGGAAGATATTACTGTTACACAGGTAGGCACGGCATATGTGGATAAATTGGGTAGGTAGGCAAGCACTGGGGACCTGAGTACTAGCAAGCATGCAAGGCTAAACTAAGACGTTGCTCAGGCACCTCCCAACAGGTGGAGGTGCCTTAAATAATAAGTGTCTCCCAGCTATTGGCTGGGAGACACTTTGGGACGGCGTGCGCTGGCCCTCTAAGAGGGAGGGAGTGCGGGGCTGGGGCGGCGAGCGAGTCGGCGTCTCTGCCAGTGGAGGGAGGCAGAAAGGCTGAGACGCTGGCGTTATAGCCACAATAATATTTGTCACTATTAGGGCTCGTGCACACGACTGATTATATTGGACGAGTGCTATCTGTGGTTTTCACGGATAGCACTCGTACCCATGTTATTCTATTGGGCTGTGCACATGTCCGATTATCTTTTCCACGGACCGAGTGAGAAAAACAGATTGATTAAACTCTGATCAAAATAATCGGCGTGTTGCCCAAGTGTCATCAGTTTTTCTCGTAAAAAAGAAAAAAAATTCTCCACCTTCTCCTATGTGACAATACGTGAAAATTGGACCGCACTTGGATGCCATCATTTTTTTTTTCTCATGGATCCATAGACTTACATTGTAGATTCTTATCCGACTTTGTAAAAGGCGGATGAGTGAATGAGGCCTAACTAAAAAAAAAAAAAAAGTTACCTAAAATTAAAAAGTCCTACAACTCCACCTTATTTTAGTGCCTTTTTGTTGGGGTTGTCACGGCTCTTTACCGATGTGAGGGAAGGGGGCTTTGGAAAGTTTTTATTATAATATGCCCAATTGTCGGTCCCTACAGGAGATAAGCTAGAGGAATATGCCTGCAGTTTTTTCCTCAAGTGTGTCTATGAAGGGGAGCCTTGCATGACCTATGAGTCTCCCTACACTGACTTGGCACTCTGACTTTGCGGAAGTGAAGATGGATCCAGCTCAACACACTCCCGGTACTCGGAGATGGATGGACTATTGGGCAATCTGCATTACCCTAAATAAATGAATCGTTATCAACCAAAACTATTAATGTGTCTCTTATCTTTACATGACCAAGAACGGTAAAATTTACATACAGTATGTGTAATACAGTATCCAAAGATACAAAAGTAACAAAAAGAACAATCAGACACTTTCTGAATTTCTAGCAAGTTTGGTTTTAGATCCGACAACAGTGGTATACTGCCCCCTCCTGACTTTCTGTAAGAAGGCTGGCATAAAGTTCTTACCAGTGATCGTGATGAATATAGTGAAATTTTGTGAATGTGATCAATTTTCCTGACATTTTGTAGGGTACAAGATGTTGCAATGAAATGAACAAATAGATATTATTTAGGATTTTAATCAGAAGCAATTATTTGTATTTGAATGGATAATTCACAAAAACACTTCTGGATGAATGGGCAAAAATTCCCACAGGCACATTCCAAAATCTTGTAGGAAACCTTCTCAGAAGAGAGGGAGCTGTTATAGCTGAAAAAGGGACCAAGTCCATATAATGCGGATGGATTTAGAATGGGATGTCATAAAAATGCTCATAGGTGCGATCTGTGTCTCAATAATTTTGCTCATATAGTGTATATTAAAAGTATTACAGCGCCACCATGTGGTTTCAAAGTGTTGATGCAGATTTTGCTAAATAGCTCTACACTAACCTTGCCTTTAACAGCAGGATTTCAATCCAAACCATTGCTGATACGTGCATTAAATCAAGCATACAGCTTTGTAACCATTATAAACCAAAATGAGCTGAACGGACTAATATCTTCTGTGACTCAACCTTTCCGAAACATCAAGTTCATCAAATCCGTATTCTGCTAAAGCAAACCTACAAGTATTGCAAAATGGAAACTCAAAAAAGGCAAGAAATGTCTTGGGCCACACAAGTTCTTAGATCAGGACTGGTGACCTGTGTACAAAATCACCAGCTGTAGATCTTTAACCTAAGCCAGTCCAAAGAACTAGGCAGTCACATAGTCAAACTATATATGCTGCTATACTGGCTATAATATTCTATGGTGTTTATCTTTATTTTACTAAACATGCCACATCGGATACGCTCTGCTGCTGCTGACTTTTCATATCAATTTATTCTCCGTAGTAGCAATTCTCCATCAGGTTTTCTGGCCCATTTGTTTTTCCAATATTTTATATACTTACAATTATTTTTTGTATAGTGTACCTCATAAAAGGTCAAAGTCAATGACCGAAACGTTGTACGCAAGCCCCTTTTTTGGATTCCAAATAAATGTATTTCCTTCTCACAGTAATTTGAGTGCCAATTTCCTCGGACTTACCTAATATAAAGGTTATGCCTGGACCATCGCACCAATTTGTCTGGGTGCCCTGGTTTACGCAAAGACTACAGAGCATTCATCTGGCATTGAAAGAAACATCAGAGCAGTAAGGTCTCCGCCACAAAATTATTCTTAAGGCATTTTACATTTTAAACTGCATGAAAAAAAGTTTTAAACAATCCATTTTTTTTTTTAGAGTTCTCGGTGTTTTCTATTTAGTGTCATTTTGTCATGACATCTGTAAAACACATCTGTAGAAAAGGCTATGGCAAACCCCATACTCTGTTATAAATCAGCTGCATGGACTGTGGGCACCTACCCGATCCCACGAACTAGGGGCACCCTAGGCTATCCTTGTCCCCCAGATTACCCCGGATGGTGGTGGAGATGCCGGGTTCTCGTACCTTGCTATGCTCCCATCTTAGCCCTTATCTGTTCGCTCCTTCATATAGGGAGGTGTGAGGCCGAAGTGTATTGGAAAACACTATCCAGACAGACGGGGTAAACAAACAGGGATAAGAAAACTACAATCATACAAATACACTCACAAAACAACAGAGTGGGAAACAAGGGAGGAATATGTTGCATCAACCAAATGAGAGAGGATAGGGACAAACATACAAACCAACTCCATGCAGAAATCTCCTGATAAACTCTCCAACCTCCTACTCCAAACACTGAACTTCTCCTTCAACTACAAACCACGAAGTTGAAAAACTATCACTGGCAACGCGGGTGCCAGTAGCGAGCATATATACCAGAGGAAACAATTCAGGATGGACAGCTCCAGAAGATCAACTGAACTGATTATCCCTTGCAATGACAGAGCAAGGAAAACCTGCACTGTTTAATAGGATGGTGAAGCTGTTCTAATCAGTGCACAGTACGATTCCTATTGAAGAAGCAAAATGCAGGATGAGAACCGTATGCTCCAAAAAACGGGGACTTGCCAGTAGATTCATGACATTGGTTATTCATAGCGAACTCAGCTAGAGGTAAAGAAACCCAATGCTCCTGATTCTTGGATACAAAGCACCTAAGATATGTCTCAAGATTCTGGTTCACTCGGTCAGTTTGCCCATTAGACTGTGGATGGAAAGTAGATGAAAATGAAAGATGAATCCCTAAGCAAACACAAAATGCTTTCCAAAATTTGTGAATAAATTAAACCCTCCCAGTTGGAAACAATATCAGATGGAATCCCATATAATTTCACGATTTCTTTAATAAAATTTGCACCAAAGTCTAGGCATTCGGTAAAGCAGGTAGCGCAATGAAATGAACCATCTTGCTGAATCTATCCATCACCACCAATATTACAGTGTTACCTGCTGACACGAGTAGATCAGTGATGAAATCTACAGATAAACGAGTCCATGGTCTACAGGGAATCGCCAAAGGTTGAAGAGCCCCGGACGGACGAGGTTGTGGAGTCTTAGAACGCGCACAAGTACTGCAGGCAGCTACATATTCCCAAACATCCTGGTGCACCCTAGACCAGCAAAACCGACGAGTGAGAAGATCTGTGTTGGCTTTACTACCAGAGTGTAGAGGCAGGAATGAATCATGATGTTCACTCAAAATTTTAAGATGGAGGTTCACAGGGACAAACAGTTTACCTGAAGAACAGGCAGCAGGGGCATACCCCTGAGCCTCTGTGACCTCCTTCTCCAGTCCAGAACATATAGTAGCAACAACTACCCCTTTCTGTAATATAGGAACCGGCTCGCAATAACTTCCTCCCCCCCTGGAAAACAACAAGATAAAGACCCGCCTTAACGTTCTTATCCCTCGGCCTATAAGTCACAAAAGAGTTGAATCTGGGGAAAAAAACAATGACCATCTTGCCTCTCTAGGTGTTTGGCAGATTCCAAATACAAAAGATTTTTAGGATTGGTGATTACCATGACCGGATGAACTGCGCCCTTCAAAAAATGACGCCACTCCTTAAAAGGCCCACTTTATTGCAGAGAGTTCCCTGTTACCAATGTCATCGTTTCTCTCAGCGGGCAACAGTTTCTTGGAGAAGTATGCACACGGACACCATTTTCTTGGAGATGAACCCTGCGACAATACAGCCCCAACCCCCACCTCTGATTCGTCAACCTCTACAATGAATGGCTGAGTAACGTTAGCCTGCATAACAATCAGCGCAGAAGCAAAACATCTTTAAAGTAGCAAATGCCTCACTTGGTGGACTGAACCATTTAGAAAAGTCCAACCCTCTCCTGGTCATATCCATCAGTGGTTTCGCCACTATTGAAAAGTCCTTGATGAACTTACGGTAATAATTGGCAAACCTTAAAAACCTTTGTGAAGTTTTTAAGTCTTCAGGATAATTCCAATCCAGTACCTCCAGGACCGTCGCTGGATCCATGTGAAAACGGTGGACGATTAGAAATATCCCAGAAAAGGGATCTCCTGAACTTAAAAAAAAAAAACACAATTCTCTGGTTTGACATATAATTTGTTGTTTGAGTATTTGTAAGACCTGCCTAACATGTACCCGATGTGACTTGAGGTCAAGCGAATAAATCAATATGTCATCCAGATAGACTATCACAAATCTACCTGCTAGATGACAAAAAATGTCATTTACAAAGTGCTAAAAACCGCCGAGAGCATTAGTCAACCCAAATGGCTTAACAAGGTTTTCATAGTGTCCCTCTTCCACTCAACCCCCTCCTTTTTGCCAATAAGATTATAAGGCCCACTGAGGTCCAGTTTAGAAAACCACTTAGCCCCAAAAATCTGTTTAAAGAGGTCCAGAATGAGAGGGAGAGGATATTGATCCCGAAGCGTGATCCGATTTAGTTCACAGAAATCTAAGCAGGGGCATAACCCCCTGTATTTTTTCTTAAAGAAAAACCCTGCTGCAATGGGAGATGAGGAAGGTCTTTTAGGACCCTTAGCCAGACTCTCTGGTCTAGTCCTTCATGGCCTGCCTCAAATTAATGGCGCAATCATATGGACAATGAGGAGCAAGTTCTTGACAACCCTATTCCAAGAACACAGCCTCAAAATCAGACAGAAATTCCGGCAGACACTAAGTATCAACCCTGGCAGTGTCTTTGACTGTACTCGCTCCACCTTACGATCTCCCGAGTCTGCCAGTCCACCACGGGATTGTGCAACGTCAGTCAAGGTAGTCCAAGAACCACAGGAGAGGGCAAGCCCTCTGACACATAACAAATGATTGATTCCGCATGCAAGGCCCCTACCTACACATGCATCTCTCAAATGATGTGAGTAAAATACCGCTGACTCAAGGGTGGCGAATCAATAGCGATTATAGGTATAGGTCCTGACAATTTATGAGGATTGAGACCCTGGTCAAACTGGGCGTTAATCAGATTGAACCCCCACTATGCAAAAAGTATTGAATAACCACCTTACTTTTGCCAAAATAGATCTTGGATGGTAAAAAGAATTGTGACCTATCCACAGAGGAAATATGTACACCCAGGTTGCTAACCTCCCCGCAACCTGGGCTCCTTATTTTTACGGCTGCTGTTTATGTTTACGTATGGATGGACAGGTACCAACAAAATGACCCTTCTTACCACAGAAAAAACACACTCTCTCTTTGAGACGAACTGTAGGAGGACTGATAAAAGGAGTTTCCCCCCTCCCTCCCAAATGCATGGGTTCCTCGGTAGACTCAGCCCTAGGTTCCATTGACCCCTGACCCCCTGAAAATTAAAAAGGTATCTATGTCGCTCACATAGACGGCGATCCACTCTGATAGCTAGAGACATGGCAGCCTCCAGGGAAACCAGGGTCTCATACAGAGCAAAAATATTCTTTACCCTCTCAGAAAGCACCTGACAAAAATGAATACAGACAGACCACCTACAGAACTCAGGAGCAAAAATCCTCAGATGGCCTGCGGAAGCTAACGTAGTTTAGACTCAGCCAGAGAGACACGGTCAGGGTCATCATAGAGAAGAGCAAGAGTCTGAAAAAATTCCTCGAGCATCTGAAGCGACTGGGAAAATGCTCAGGCTTGAGGGTCACCCTGAAGAAAAGAGATTAAGATCCCCACCCGAGGAGTGAGGACGTAACCCAAAATAAAATTTGCAGGCCTCCCTGAAAACCACAAACTTATCCCAACCACCAGATAACATATCCGGCAAAGCGATCTTGGGCTGCACCAGAGGTTGCCCGGGAACCGCGGGCCCTAAGCCTAGAGTCAATGGGTGCTGCAAAGCAACTGAGTGCAAGTCTGTCACCTCCAGGTAGTGTTGTTGTAGCTGCTCTGCCAGAGCAGCCACAGGATCCATAATGAATCCAAAAAGGTATGGCCAGTGATAATGTCACGTAGTGACAAGGGACTGTGGGCACCTACTAGATCCCTTGAACTAGGTTCGTAACAAGCACAATGGCCATTAAATTGAACCAAAGATTGTCAAGTAATGCACCTCGTAAATGACAATTAGACAAGCAGAAGTAATACAAGCCAAACACTTCTGAGACTTGCACACATTTACTTATGTAGCAGTAATACTTCATGGAGCCAGAGTCGGCAACTTGGTCTACTAGCACGGCTCTTGCAATCCACTAATGAGATCCCGGCTGCATGTTTTGATGTTATGGGACATTCATTTTTGATATTTTGTATCTGTGGCACATATTTGCTTGAATGTCTTAACTTTTTTAAAGGTATGTGATGAAAGTAAAAATAAACAGACTGGGGTGTAACAACTCGGATGCACATTCAGCTGAAATGTATAGCAGCGCAGATACCTGTCGGGGCTGTGTGGGGCAATATATGCAGCTGGCCAATCAGAGGCCAGCAGCTGAAATCAGCGTGTATGAGACTGGGGGCGCATGGCAGTGACATCATGCACTCTCGTCGCTTGCACGCTGAAGTCGGCTACTGGCTTCAGAAGAGGACCTGCACGGCGAAGGAGCAGGGGGAAGGTGAGTATAAGAGGTTTTTTTTTCTATGCATTAAAGAAGGGGGATATATATACTTATGCACACTGGGATATTATGTGTGTATATGATCAGGTATTTGTGTATTTTGGTATATACAGACTAACATGATTTGGAGAGCTTTTGTTGTTTTTAACGCAATTATTAAAAGTTATATTTTAGGGGGTCTATTTTTTTTTTTGTTGTACTATAGTGGATTGAGGCCCCACCTTGGATTTTTCTTTGGTTTTGTCTGCAATGTAATCCAGCAGGGCCTGATAAGGGCATAACTGAGGTTAATAGCTGACAAATGCAGCCATGTCCCTTTATCTATTTGATCCATTTTGGATTTTCTTAACAGAAGCCTAAAGCTATCATCTTCCAGCACAATGTCTTCCAAAAACAATACCAGAAGTACGGGATCTGCTTTCCCAAACCAACTTGCCAATTCTTAACGCTGCAAAAAAGGCAACTAAAAACATCGCTTTGAATAAGATAAACGCCAAATAAGATGCAAACTCCATCCAAAACCCCCACCAATCTTGACAGGTGCTCAAAGGTGATAGGACAACGTTTATTAAACTACACAACCTCTCTTTTCACACCTTTCAGCAAATGCTTGACTTGAAATAGGTTATTCACTGGTCTGATCTCCTATAATTTCTGAAAAAAGGAAACCCCATGCAAAATATTAGAAAGTGACTAGTAACAATAATTGCTACTGATCAAGAATGAGACTAGAAGTGTATGGCCAAAGCAGCATCTGATGAATAAGCATTGCACCCAACACCTTCACAAAATAGCAAACATTTCTGCCAAGAATTAAATGTAATGTAATCAGACAAAGTTTCAGGACACAGATCTTTCACTAAAACAATTAATCCAGAATCAGATTCAATAAGTGAAGTGGGCAGTAAATTTCGGCTTGATCTGCTCCCGGGGCAAGATCATGAAAATTCCGACATTGAAAATTTTTAAAATTAGGAAGATGCTTAGCTTTCAACTAAATATTAAAGTTCCAGGCAACATAGGACTAAATATCCAAGCGATTTGGCTATCGTCATGCTCTTAGAGTTCAAACTATTTATGGCGAAAGCCACACGTTTATTCTCTGAGTAAAGGTAGATTCTCTTGTTCTTGAAAAACTGACCCCAAATGACCACTGATATTACCACCAGAACCAAATTACTCAGAATTTGTTTATGGTGCCAAGAAGGGGTGCTAGCCTTCAGTGTACCAGTGGCCAGCCCAAAAACAACCGAAGCCAAACAAACTCAGCACCAGTAAAAAATAACCAGACATTAGATACGAATTCTTAGATGATGCTGCGACCATTAAAGTTATGTAAAAAAAAAAAAAGAAGAGAACCACATATTTAAATGATCATTCAACTCCTTTCCTAGCCTGATGTGTGACTTAGGGGACTTCAGAGGTCTAGTAGCAAAATATAGCCTTTTAAAGAAAAAAAATTATGACAAGGAATAATTCTAACCACAAAGGCTAAATTTCCAAGCAGAGACTGCTTAGCCTTCAATATAAGTTTTGGACACCTAATATGATTCACAATGAGCATCAAAATCTTGTCATTTTTTTTGCATGGAAAGCCTAAACTCTATGCAAAATGAATCAATCTCAATAGCTGGAAATACGATACAACAGCTGGGAAAACATTTTTTTTCATCCACTAAAGGAAAACCAAAGAATTCAGCAACAACAAAAAAGACTTTTTGTAATAAATGTGAACAGACCTAAGAATCCGCAGGGCCAATGAATAAAAAATTATCCAGATAGAGGATAGCGGACTAAACCACCATCAGTCTCACCACTGCTACTGCTTCAAAGTAGAAACAAGACAGACGAAAACCCATAGGGAGACATTTGTCAAAGAAAAAATAATCAAAAAGTGAAAACCCGATGAAGAAACACCCACTGGATTCACTGAAAGGAACCTGAAAGTGGATTTTCTATCCACTTTAGAAATCAACACGCCCTGACCACAAAGGCGCAACAAAGCAATTGCTTCTTCAAAAGATGCAAATTTAACAGTTGCAGAGGACTTCTCCACCATGTCACTTAGGGATGTTACTTTAGGAAAGGAAAGATGGCGAATAATCCTAAAACAATTGGTTTCTTTATTTAGGACAACTCCTAATGGCAAAACCCTAAAGTTCCTGAAAGGTGGTGTATCAAAAAGTACCAGCAATTCTGTCCTCCTAAATCTTTACATAATTTATCTCTAACTACTGTTGGATGGCCCTTTACAGACTTTAAATTATCCATTCCATTACAGCCTTGTCCAGTAAAAAGAGGTATGAAACAAGCCTTGCAAAAGCCTTTAAACACCACTTCTGACATTTCACTGTCTGGAAATGCCACTAGAAAAGACAACTTTCTACACCATTTCACTGGCATCTGTGCCTTTCTGAACGTACTTCTTGGTACTTAGCTGCAGTTGAGCCATACTGCTAATCTTTTTAAAATAGCAAAAACACTGGATGGTTACCACAACCGAAAGAACATTCGTGTCTGTACCTACAGTTCTGAAGCTACTTACAAGAGAAGTCATTAAACGCAAAGCAGTACTGTTCTGCTGTCTAAAAGAAGGTGCTGGTCTCTGCGGAAGCAGAAGGTTTAACCAAAGGCCAACGTCTAACAAAACTAATAACTTTTAGCTAAATTGCTCGTTGTAGTTGAACCAAGCAATGCTGCTAAACTTTCATACGCCTCTAACACAATATCTTAAGTGTTGGAATAAACCATTGCATTTTTCAGGACATATCTCACCAACAATTGAAGAAAAAAATTTCTAAAAGCTTTAAACCAATTATGGAAAGATCTGAGAACCCCTCTCCATCAGCCATCCTCTCTTTCATCAGATTTTTTTTATCCGGTTTTAAAAATGAGTTTGCTGAAGGTAACAATGATCGTAAAATCAATAAATTCATTCTTCAAAACTTTCCCTTTAACATTTGATAAAAGATGAATAAAAAAATAGTGGTTCTTTAACCCTCTCACAACCTTGGACGTATCCATACGTCCAGATTGGTAAGTACTTACCGATTTTGCATGTACGGATACGTCCTGGCAATTTTGCGCGCTGAGGCTGTGCGCATGCGATTGCCGCCGGGTGTTCAGCTGTTATGACAGCTGACGCCCAGCATTGACTGCCAGGAGTGGTGCCCACCCAGTTTAACCCGCTAAATGTTGCAATTGTCATCGCAAGGGGTCAATCGCTACCATTGTGACCCGATGTCATGTCGCCCTGGTCAGTAAAGCTAGCATGCTTGTTACACCATGCTCAGAGTATGGTGTATCAAGATGGTATGTCAGTGCAGCACTGACAGCATTGCTATGCTTAATAAACTATGTGAAAAAAGTGAAAGCCCCATTGAGGGAATAAGGAAAAAAAAATTGTAAAGATATGTTGAAAAAAATAAATCACAAAATAAAAAAAAATTAAATTATATTATATATATATATATATATATATATATATATATATATATATATATATATATATATATATATATATATATATATATATATATATCTCCAAAAAAAAGGGAACACTCAAACAACACATCCTAGATCTGAATGAATGAAATATTCTCATTGAATACTTTGTTCTCTACAAAGTTGAATGTGCTGACAACAAAATCACACAAAAATCATCAATGGAAATCAAATTTATTAACCAATGGAGGCCTGGATTTGGAGTCATCCCCAAAACTAAAGTGGAAAAACACCCTACAGGCTGATCCAACTTTGATGTAATGTCCTTAAAACAAGTCAAAATGAGGCTTAGTATTGTGTGTGGCCTCCATGATGTCCCAGATGTGCTCAATCGGATTCAGGTCTGGGGAACGGGCGGGCCAGTCCATAGCTTCAATGCCTTCATCTTGCAGGAACTGAGGATCTCATCTCGGTACCTAATGGCAGTCAGGCTACCTCTGGAGAGCACATTTAGGGATGTGCTCCATTCCATATATATATTTATATTTTTGTGTGATTTTGTTGTTAGCACATTCAGCTTTGTACAGAACAAAGTATTCAATGATAATATTTCATTCATTCAGATCTAGGATGTGTTGTTTGAGTGTTCCCTTTATTTTTTTGAGCAGTATATATATATATATATATATATATATATATAAATAAAAAGAAAGCGCAGCAGCACTCCATTATGGCCAAGATACATAAAGACAATAAAACCATTTAATTTAAACTGTGTTATTACTCAATAAGCTTTACTTACAAAAAATGGAGGTTCTTAGCGCATAAATTGGCCAATTCATGTGTGCCCATCAACCGCTGCAAGGTGACCTCCCATCTGATGGGTACTACTTTGCCTACATGCCTCTCTTGGGCTACAAGCCTATAACTCTGGACAAAACATGTCACTTCTGGGCTAAAACACCTACAATTTAAATGGGCTCGTAGAGTAGAATATACATCACCTGCTGGCTAAATAGGGGGAGTGCAAGGTCAAACAGGAGGCAGTTCTCCTATAGTAATATGTCAAAAAAACTGACCAGCACATCCCAAATGTGAACATGTGCAAGCTGCAGAAACTGCATAAGATATATAAAAAGAAAGAGCAGCACTCCATTATGGCCAAGATACATAAAGACAATAAAACCATTTAATTTAAACTGTGTTATTACTCAATAAGCTTTTTTGTAAGTAAAGCTTATCGAGTAATAACACAGTTTAAATTAAATGGTTTTATTGTCTTTATGTATCTTGGCCATAATGGAGTGCTGCTGCGCTTTCTTTTTATATATCTTATGCAGTTTCTGCAGCTTGCACCTGTTCACATTTGGGATGTGCTGGTCAGTTTTTTTGACATTATATATATATATATATATATATATATATATATATATATATATATATATATATATATATATATATATATATATATATATATATATATATATATATATATATATATATATATAAAGTAACCTTAAATATATATTTTTATGAGAAACAAAAATAGTACACATTTGGTTTCGCCGCATGCAGAAAGGCCCGACCTATAAAACTATCCCACTAGTTAACAACTCCAGTGAACTTTGTGAAAAATAAAAAAAGGCAAAATGCAATGCTTTATCTCATACCTCCGAACAAAAAGTGGAATATAATGTGATCAAAAAGACGAATGTAAATAAATATTGTATCTCTGAAAACATCATCTTGTCCAGCAAAAAAACAAACAAACAAAAAAAAAGCATCTTTTAGCATGTGACAGCAGCCAAAACGGCAAAAAAGCCAATATAAATCTAGTATCTCTGTCATTGCACCAACCCTGAAGAATGAAGTAGTCTAATCATTTATACTGCATGAGCAAAGGCGTAAAAAATAAATAAAAACAATTCTTGACCTACTGTTGATTTGTTTATTCTGCCTCCCAAAGATCACAGTATGGCTCTGCTCACATTTATCCTGCGCTTTACTCTGAGCGCTTACACCAGAGTTTCATCTGAATCACGTCACTGATATTTAGAAGGAAACCCCAAATGGTTCAACGTAGAGTGCAGGATAAATGTGATCCAAATGTTATGTAAAATGTAACCAACAAAAGCTTCCAATCAATCCACAAAAAATGCAAGTCCCCACTCAGGTCTATCATCTGTTATCGGAAATATAGGGGCTTCCACGTTACAGGTAGTACAAAGGCTCTGAAAAAGCTAAATGGCTCCTCAATCCCCAAAAGAAATTCAGCAAATTCTTTGGTCCCAAATCCAAATGCCCTCCTACCTTCTAACGTACTGGGCACTACAATGTACTGGTCACTACAATTGAATTTTGCAATTTTTCACTCAGCAACATCCACTGCTGCTTGGCTTTGGAAAACACCAAATGAGTCAAAATCACCACCTATAGATAAATTCCTAAAAGGGGTATAATTTCCAAAATGGGGTCACTTGAGGGGAATTCTGCTCTTCTAGCATTTAGGGGCTCTGTATATGGAGTTCAAACTATTCTTGGAAAATCTGTGCTCTAGAAGGCAATTAAGCACTCTGTCCCTCCAGAGTCTCGCCATATGGCTAAGCAGTACTGAACAGCCACATATGGGGTATTTCTGCATTCAGAAGAAATTGTGGGACACATTTTGGTGCCATTTTTACCCATTTCACAGTGCTAAAAATTATGCTAAAACGTAATTATTTTTTCTTCACTGCCCAATGGTATACAATTCTGTGACATACTTGTAGTGTTAATATGATCACTGTACCCCTAGATGAATTCATTGAGAGGTGTAGTTTGTAAAATGGGACCACTTATTGGGGGGGGGGCTTCTGCTGTTCTGGCACCTCAGGGGCTATCCCAGCGGGTCAAGGCACCAGCAAACCATAACAGTAACATCTGCACTATAATATGGCGCTCCTTCCCTTCTGAGCTTTGCACTGTGCCTCAACAGATGTTCCCAATTACATGTAGGGTATTAGCGCACTCAGAAGAAATTTTTACAACAAACCGAGGTAAATTTTTTTCTACTAGCCTCTAAAAAAAATAAAAACTTGGGGCAACTACAACATTTTAGTGGTAAAAATGTAATTATTCTTTCCTCACTGCACAATGGTATAAAATTCTGTAAGGCATATGTGGTGACAATATGATCACTAGATGAATTCATTGCAGGGGGGGCATAATTTGTAAAATGAGGTCACTTCTGGGGATTTATGCTGTTGTGGCACCTCAGGGGCTCTGCCAATGTGACACGGCATCCTCAAACTAGTCCAGCAGAATCTAAACTACAATATGGAGCTCCTTCCCATCTGAGCTTTACACGGTGCCTCAAAAGTAGTTTTCGACAACACATGGGCTATCGTTGTACTCAGGAAAAATTGCACTACAAATTTGAAGTTTCATTTTCTCCTGCTATCCTTGTGAAAATGAGAAAATATAGGGCTTAAACAACATTTTTGTGGGAAAAAGGAGATTTTTGTGTACTCACCGTAAAATCTCTTTCTCTTAGCCTCTAATTGGGGGACACAGGACCATGGGTGTTATGCTGCTGTCCTCTAGGAGGCGACACTATGCATAATCTGAAAAAGATTAATCGTGGCTCCTCCTCTGCAGTATACACTCCTGGACGGCATCAGCCTTCTCCAGTTTTTGTGCAAAAGAATTAGGAGGAACGTACCATGGATAACATAATCATGCCTATAAGAAGGCAACTATGTACGAGATCAAAAAGAGAACAATATGAGAACTCAACATAACAGCCCGGAACGGGCAACAGGGTGGGAGCTGTGTCCCCAATTAGAGGCTAAGAGAAAGAGATTTTACGGTGAGTACACAAAAATCTCCTTTACTCTGTCGCCTCATTGGGGGACACCGGACCATGGGACGTCCTAAAGCAGTCCCTGGATGGGAAGCAATGGACGAATATTGTGTAGACAGGCCCCTACAATTGGGGCACCGCCACCTGCAGAATACCTCTACCCAGGCTCGCGTCTGCTGAGGATTGGGTATGAACCCTGAAATGTTTGGTAAATGTTTCTAGGCTAGTCCAGGTGGCTGCCTTACACACTTGTGCCGAGGGCTGGTGCCGAATAGCCCAGGAGGCCCCTACCGCACGTGTAGAGTGTGCCGTAATACCTGCTGGAAGAGGAGAATTTTTGAGGCGGTAGGCCTCTTGTATGGTGGATTTGATCCACCTGGCAAGGGTAGCTTTGGAAGCTGGTAGACCCTTGCGGCCGCCTTCCAGAAGAAGGAAAAGAGAATCAGACTTCCGGAAGGGCGCAGTTCTAGACACATAGATACGTAATGCCCTGACAAGGTCAAGCGTATGCAGAGCCTTCTCCACTCTGTGAACCGGGACCGGACAGAGGGATGGCAGTGAAATTTCCTCATTGATGTGGAAGTTGGACACAACCTTCAGAAGGAAGGATGGGACCGTACGGAGAACTACCTTGTCCTGGTAAAAAGCCAGGAAGGGCCTTCTGCAGGAGAGTGCTGTCAGTTCAGACACCCTGCGTAGCGAGGTGATTGCCACCAGGAAAACCACTTTCTGGGATAGAAGGCGGAGTGGGACTTCCCTAAGGGGTTCATAGGGTGTTTCCTGCAATGCTGTCAGCACCAGGTTGAGCGAAAATAACCTTGGCACTCGAAAAAATTCTGCTTAAGAAAATTTATTGCAGTCCATATTAATATACAGTGAACAATACGTTAACGTTTCGGTCTACACGACCTTCTTCAGTTGACTGAAAAATGGACAAATAAAGAAAATATAAACAAAAGAATACAGAAAATCTCTGTTGAAAAACCGTATATAAACATATGCAAAAGACATACAATGTTACAAATCTACGGAGGACAGGGTAATGGGGTATAGGGGAATAGGGAGACAAATAGAGGGCAACACAAAAGGAGGGAGGAAGAGGGAAAGGCCATTTTAAGTGTAGGACCTACCCGTATATTCGTATCAATGATATAAGGAAAGATAAGCTGGAGGAGTAAACTAGGAAAGCCTGGAGGGAGAACAGTAAATGTGTGTGATATTAGGGTAAAAGCCATGTTGGAGGCAGTGCGATAAAACATATATATAGAGAAAGCATATAAAGCAAATGGCCAGTTTAGGAAGAAAGACCCGGGCATGTACCTGCTAAGGAGCTCAAAAGGGACTCAGGACCGGCAGCGTGGCATCCACCGCTAGATGCTGTGGTTTGGAGCGGGAAGGAGGGCATTTAAATATGGAGGGGGATGATTGAAGAGCCAAATAGTATTTACTGCAGCACCAGGTTGAGGTCCCACGTTTCTAGTGGTCGTCTGTAGGGGGGAACCAATCGGGAAACTCCCTGAAGAAATGTCCTTACCTGCGGCTTGTTAGCAATGCACCTCTGAAAAAGCACTGAGAGCTGACACCTGGCTCTTAAGGGAGGCCAGGGACAGTCTGGCCTCCAGACCCGATTGGAGAAACCCAAGTACCCTGGGGAGGGAATAAGGGAGTGGGGTCTGGCCATGAGATTCGCACCAGGTAAAGAAGGCTTTCCAGGTACAGTAATAAATCTTAGCAGAGGTTGGCTTCCGTGCCCTAATCATGGTTCCAATGACGTCCGGCGAGAAGCCTGACTGGGTTAAAACCCAGGTCTCAATGACCACGCCGTCAAATTGAGGACCCCTGAGTTCTGGTGGTAGAACGGGCCTTGTGACAGAAGATCCGGGCGGTCGGGGAGACGCCAGGAGACATCTGCTGTGAGCTGTACGATGTCGGTGTACCATGTACGTCTGGGCCAGTCCGGTGCGATTAGGATGGTTGGAACTCCCTCTTGCTTGATCTTCCTCACCACTCTGGATATCAGGCGGAGAGGTGGAAAAATGTACAGAAGCTGGAACTGGGTCCAGTCCTGAACCAGTGCGTCCGCTCCTAGCGCCCGCGGGTCGTGTGTTCTGGCCATGAAGTTGGAGACCTTGGCATTGAAGTGGGATGCCATTAGGTCCACGTCCGGAGTCTCCCAGCGATGGCAGATCTGGCCAAAAACTTCGGGATGGAGAGATCACTCTCCAGAGTCCATTCCCTGCCGGCTGAGGAAGTCTGCTTCCCAGTTGTCCACACCCGGAATGTGGACCGCAGAGAGAACCGAACCTGTGTCTTCCGCCCAGTGGAGAATGTGTCACTTCGTGCATCCCCTGGGCACTGCGGGTGCCCCCTTGGTGATTCATGTATGCCACAGCTGTGGCATTGTCCGACTGTATTCTGGTGTGAGAGGCTGCCAATAAGTGATGGAAGGCTCTCGACGCCAGGAGGATGGCACGAATTTCCAAGATGTTGATGGGCATGGTTGCTTCCGCTGGGGACCACTTGCCCTGTGCTCTGTGGTGTAGGTGTACCGCACCCCAACCCGTCAGGCTCGCGTTGGTGATCAGAACCTTCCATTGACCCGTGAGAAAGGATTTCCCCTTTGTTAGTGAGGTTGGCTTGAGCCACCAGTGCAGGGACCTCCTGGTTGACATCAGCTGGAACTCCCTGTCGAGAGAAAAAGGGTTCCTGTCCCATGACTTGAGGATGGCTAGTTGGAGAGGCCTGAGGTGAAGCTGGGCAAATGGGACCGCTTCTATTGCCGCCACCATCCTGCCAAGGACTCATGGCAAACCGGAGAAATCGAGGGGGTTTTCCTGAGGAGGGTGCGAACTCCTAGACGGAGAGGCAGTGCCTTGTCCTTGGGAAGGAGTACTAGACCCCTGAAGGTGTTGAATAACATTCCCAGGAAGGTCAGAGACTGACTCGGGGTTGGTGATGACTTTTGTAGGTTGACTAACCAGCCCAGGCGACTCAGAGTGTCGATTGTGATTGAGACGCTGAGCTCGCAGTCCTTGAAGGTGGGAGCCCTGATAAGGAGATAGTCCAGGTATGGAACGACTACTATGCCTCTGGAGTGCAGGACGTCCATGGTGGCTGCCATGACTTTGGTAAACACTCTGGGAGCCGTGGCGAGTCCGAACGGGAGAGCCACGAACTGGTAGTGGTCCTGGTCGATTGCGAACCTGAGAAATCTCTGATGGGCAGGTGCAATTGATATATGCAGGTCTGCGTCTTGTATGTCTATGGAGGCGAGAAATTCTCCCTTCTCCATGAACGCAATGATGGACCGAAGGAACTCCATGCGGAAGTGACGTACCCGTACACATTTGTTGAGCTGTTTTAGGTCCAGTATGGGCCGTACACCGCCTCCTTTCTTGGGAACTACAAATAAATTTGAGTAGAACCCTCGGAAACGCTCGACCGGTACTATGACTCCTGCTTGAAGAAACGAGGAGACCGCTTGGTGGAAGGCACGGGCCTTGGCTGACGGTTTTGGGGGAACAGAAAGAAAGTCTGTTTGATGGGTTGGAAGTGAACTCTATCTTGTATCCTGAAGACACTAGTTTCCTGACCCACCTGTCTTCTGTAATAGGCAGCCAGACTTGATGAAAGAGCAAAACCCGGCCGCCTACTGGTGGGGTGTCTTCCGGAGTCCGTGAGTCATGATGAGGAGGAAATCTGAGATTTTCCTCCTTTGAACTTTGACTGGCCTGCTTTTGACCGACAGGTCTTGTCCGACTTTTGCATCGACCGCGAGTTGTCCCTGCACGGGGCGCGGTTGCTATTTTGTGCTGGTCGCGAGACGGACCAGCCCGAAGAGTTCCGAAAGGATCAGAATAGAGTTTGGTTACGCTTTAAGTGCGTTTGGGCTTCAGTTAGGGGAGGGAGGTACTCTTACCCCCAGTGGCATTGGATATCATCGTGTCCAGCTGTTCACCAAAGAGTCAACCACTGAGGTGCAGGAGGTGCGTGAGGGACTTCTTTGAGGCTGCGTTTGCTTTCCATTCCCGCAGCCAGAGGATATGCCGAATTGTGATGGCGTTTGATGCTATACCCGCTGCACCCCTTGCAGAATCCAGAGCTGCATGAAGCATGTTATCTGTTACAACTGCTATTTGGGCCGCTTGGTCCGACAGTTCAGGAGCAGATACTTGGAGGCCAGCTTGTAAATTTTGGGCCCAAGCCAGGATGGCCTTGGCAGCCCAAACTGAAGTGAACTCGGGAGCCAGGGAGGCCCCTGCGGCCTTGAAAATTGAACGAGCCATGCGTTCCACCTGCCGGTCTGCTGCGTCCCTAAGGGTTGAGCTATCTGGCAGTGAAAGGAGTGACTGTGCTGCTAGCCTAGAGACTGGGAGATCCACTTCAGGTGGATCTGTCCATTGTTTGGTGACCTCCTGTGGGAAGGGGTATCGCGCCTCCAGATATTTGCGATTGGTAAACTTCTTCTCAGGCTGTGAGAACTGCTTTTTAAGGATCGCCTTAAACTCTGGGTGGTCAAAGAAGACCTTAGGCGGCTTCAGAACTCCTTCAAAGGAAATCTTGTGTCCTGGTGCCTCCGGGGGCGGATCAGAAATGTCCAGCACCCGATGGATGGATGAGATTGCATCCTCAACTAGCGCTGTATTGCTAGGGGTGATTGGGATTAGGGACCCTTCAGTTTCCGTGTCTGAGTCGGAATCACAGATGTCTTCCGAATCCTGTGTATCGCTAAGGCATCTCCTGCTGGGTGAAGCGGGGGGGGGGGGGGAAGGCCTTCTCTGGTCGGGGATGGTTGTGGGGATCTGCATTGTCTGTCCCTGGTAGGGGACGGTCTAGATCAGGGTTCCCCAACTCCAGTCCTCAAGGCCCACCAACAGGTCATGTTTTCAGGATTTCCTTAGTATTGCACAGGTGATGCAATTATCACCTGTGTAATACTAAGGAAATCCTGAAAACATGACCTGTTGGTGGGCCTTGAGGACTGGAGTTGGGGAACCCTGGTCTAGATGACCTGGGACTACGGTGTCTCTCCCTAGAAGGGGATGACCGTGTGGTATGGGATCACGCAGATGAACGTGACCTGTGGGTCCGCTTGCGTCCTGACCTAGATGTGGATGTGCCCGTGTCGTCATGTCCCTGAGTGGAGCATTCCCTTTGCTGGGTAGCGTTCATAGCCGAGGCATGACTCTGCAGAGCCTGAAGCAATGTGGAGGTGAGGTTATCTATAGACTGCGTAATAGATTGCGACATCTGAGTGACCCATTCCGGCGTGGCATTAGACACCGAAGCATTGGCTGGGGCTTCTTGGGGCTCTGGCACAGCAGTCTGGATGCAGTCCTGGCAGTGCTACTGGGGAGAGTATTACTGCAGGCTGTACAGAGATCATAATAGCAGTCTTGCCTGGTTCTCTTGGACCTTGAGCCCGGCATAGTGCACAGGGGTGGCTATGCAGAGGGCCCTAGCTATGCAGAGGAGCTTATAGGATTCACAGCCTAGGGAAAAAACTCCAGCTGTAATCTTACCCCACCAGTGTGCCTGTAGGTCCAGCGCCGAACATCCACAGTCCTGTGCCTCCCCGGAGACTGGCAGGCCTGGTCTGTATCTGTCGACCGGTAGCTGCAGGGTTCATTCCCTTTTCCTGCAGCAGATAATGGCCGCCGGAGTAAAGTTTAAGGAAGAAGGGGGGCGGAGAGCTGAAAAAAAGGCGGCAGTTTGCTGTGAAATCGCGCCCTTTCAGTCTGGATCCGCCCCTTCTATGACCCTGTATAGTGTCATATTTGTTATCTGGAGGGCGGGCCGGGGGGCAGAGAGGGGGTGGCGGCTTCGGCCAGGCCGGAGCCACGGTCTAAATTAGATGCCTGATGCCCAAAGAGGCTCCAAGCTGGCGCGGAAGTCCGGGAGGGCGTCGGAACTTAACCGGACCCCCCCCCCGGATTTAAAGGCAGGATAGCGGTGGGGGTATAAGCGGAAGGGGGTCCCTGTCAAGAGTCCCCCTGAGGCACCATAGAGCTGGTGCTGCCGCAGAAACAGGGCGCAAGGACCTGTGCCTGTGTTGTGCCATGCCTGCTTGCACTCCCCCCGGCCCCGACAGGAGCCCGCAGCAGGGCTGGGGTCCCTGGATTCGGCTGCAGTGTGCTGGCTACTGGGAGCTGCAGAGTGCTGCCTGTACAGGCCCTACCTGAGGCGTTTCAACCTAATGCCCGCAGAGGGGGATTAGGGAGGGTGCTGCTGGCACCATCAGGGGGCTTTATCCTCGCCTCGACCTCAACCCAGAAACCAAAAGGAACTGGGGAAGGAGGGGGGTCTCGACTTCGAACCAGCACCCGAGGGGCTGGGGAAGGAGCGACATGGGGAATAGCCATCTCGACTTCAACTGTGCACCCCATAATAGGGGGCAGAGGAAGGAGCCATGCCGGGAGTCTCGCAGGAGACCCACTTTTCTTCATCTGTAATCCCGTCGGAGAAAACGGAGTAAAAGTTTTAGGTGTGCCTCCTATGCGACACTAAGCAAAAACTGGAGAAGGCCAACGCCGTCCAGGGGTGTATACTGCAGAGGAGGAGCCACTGTTAATCTTTTTCAAATTATGCATAGTGTCGCCTCCTAGTGGACAGCAGCATAACACCCATGGTCCAGTGTCCCCCAACGAGGCGACAGAGTAAATATATATTTTTTTATTTTCACAGATCAACTTTGTAAAATACTGTGAAGTAGCTGTGGGTTCAAAGTGCTTATCACATGTCTAGATAAATTCCTTTAAGGGTCTAGTTTCCAAAATGGGGTAATTTGTGGGTGTTTTCATTGTTTAGACACATCAGCGACTCTCTAAATGCAACATGACACCCGCAGACCATTTCATCAAAGTCTGCGTTCCAAAACATCACTCCTTCCTTTCCGAGAACTGCTGTGCGCCCAAACAGTAGTTTTCCCCCAAATGTGGGATATCATCATATCATCATGCTCAGGACATATTACACAAAAAACTTTACGGTCCATTTTCTCCTGTTACCATTGTGAAAATAAAAAATTTGAGTCTAAAAAAAATTAATTTTATTTTCACAGCTCAATATTATAAATTTCTGTGAAGCAGGAGGGTTCAAAGTGCTCACCACACATTTAAATACATTCGTTGAGGAGTCTAGTTTCCAAAATGGGGTCACTTGTGGGGGGTTTCCATTGTTTAGGCACATCAGGGGCTCTCCAAACGCGACATGGCATCCTCTCTCAGTTCCAGACAATTTTGCATTCAAAAAGTCAAGCAGTGCTCCATCTATTCCGAGCCCTGCCGTGCGCCCAAACAGTAGTTTTCCACCACATATGGGGTATTTGTGTGCGCAGGAGAAATTGCACAAAAAATTTTGGAGTTCATTTTCTCCTGTTACCCTTGTGAAAATAAAAAAAAAATTGGGTCTAAAGTAACATTTTTGTGAAAAAAAGGTAAATGTTAATTTTTTCCTTCCACATTCCATTAATTCCTGGGAAGCACCTGAAGGGTTAATAAACTTCTTGAATGTGGTTTTGAGGGTTGTCGTTTTTAGAATGGTGTCACTTTTAGGTATTTTCTGTCATATAGACCCCTCAAAAATCACTTCAAATATGATGTGGTCCCTAAAAAAAATTATTTTGTACATTTTGGTGGAAAAATAAGAAAATTGCTGGTTAACTTTTAATCCTTCTAACCTCCTAAAAAAAAATTATAGGTTTCAAAAATTGTGCTGATGTAAAGGAAACATGCAGGAAATGTTATTTATTAACTATTATGTGGAACAAATCTCTCAGATTTAAGGGCATGAAAATTCAAAGTTTGAAAATTGCTACATTTTTGCCAAATTTCAGATTTTTTTCACAAATAAACGCAAGTCATATTGAACAAATTTTACCACTATCATGAAGTACATTATGTTATGAGAAAACAATCTCAGAATCAGTGGGATCCATTAAAGCGTTCCAGAGCTATTACCTCATAAAAGTGACACTGGTCAGAATTCTAACATTTGGCCTGGTCATGAAAGTGAAAATAGGCTTGGGGGTAAAGGGGTTAAAAGCATGACTCATTGATACAATGAGTCCTACTGAAAGACCCATCCTTAGCTGAAACTGCATTCACATTACAAAAGTTATTAACCCTTTCACTAACTACAGTACTTAATAAATCCCAGAATACCACGGCACTCAAATGAATTAATGTGCAATTTAATTGAAAAAAAGGGAGGCCTGCCTACTTGTACAGAATTTTTGCTGCCCCTTTTTTCAATTAAATTACACATCAATTCATTTGAGTGCCATGGTATTCTATGACTTATGCTGTTTTCTACCACTGAGCAACTACATCTTCAGTGGTGGCCAAAAGTATTGGCACCCCTGCAATTCTGTCAGATAATACTAATTTTTTTCCTGAAAATGATTGCAATCACAAATTCTTTGGTATTGTTATCTTCATTTAATTTGCTTGCAAGGAAAAAACACAAAAGAGAATGAAGCAAAAATCAAATCATTGATCATTTCACACAAAACTCCAAAAATGGGCCAGACAAAAGTATTGGCACCCTCAGCCTAATACTTGGTTGCACAACCTTTAGCCAAAATAACTGCGAACAACCGCTTCCGGTAACCATCAATGAGTTTCTTACAATGCTCTGCTGGAATTGTAGACCATTCTTCTTTGGCAAACTGCTCCAGGTCCCTGATATTTGAAGGGTGCCTTCTCCAAACTGCCATTTTGAGATCTCTCCACAGGTGTTCTATGGGATTCAGGTCTGGACTCATCGCTGGCCACCTTAGAAGTCTCCAGTGCTTTCTCTCAAACCATTTTATAGTGCTTTTGGAAGTGTTTTGGGTCATTGTCCTGCTGGAAGACCCATGACCTCTGAGGGAGACCCAGCTTTCTCACACTGGGCCCTACATTATGCTGCAAAATTTGTTGGTAGTCTTCAGACTTCATAATGCCATGCACACGATCAAGCAGTCCAGTGCCAGAGGCAGCAAAGCAACCCCAAAACATCAGGGAACCTCCGCCATGTTTGACTGTAGGGACCGTGTTCTTTTCTTTGAATGCTTCTTTTTTTTTCCTGTACACTCTGTTGATGCTTTTTCCCAAAAAGCTCTACTTTTGTCTCATCTGACCAGAGAACATTCTTCCAAAACGTTTTAGGCTTTCTCAGGTAAGTTTTGGCAAACTCCAGCCTGGCTTTTTTATGTCTCGGGGTAAGAAGTGGGGTCTTCCAGGGGATCCTACCATACAGTCCCTTTTCATTCAGACGCCGACGGATAGTACGGGTTGACACTGTTGTACCCTCGGACTGCAGGGCAGCTTGAACTTGTTTGGATGTTAGTCGAGGTTCTTTATCCACCATCCGCACAATCTTGCGTTGAAATCTCTCGTCAATTTTTCTTTTCCGTCCACATCTAGGGAGGTTAGCCACAGTGCCATGGGCTTTAAACTTCTTGATGACACTGCGCATGGAAGACACAGGAACATTCAGGTCTTTGGAGATGGACTTGTAGTCTTGAGATTGCTCATGCTTCCTCACAATTTGGTTTCTCAAGTCCTCAGACAGTTCTTTGGTCTTCTTTCTTTTCTGAATGCTCAATGTGGTACACACAAGGACACAGGACAGAGGTTGAGTCAACTTTAATCCATGTTAACTGGCTGCAAGTGTGATTTAGTTATTGCCAACACCTGTTAGGTGCCACAGGTAAGTTACAGGTGCTGTTAATTACACGAATTAGAGAAGCATCACATGATTTTTCAAACAGTGCCAATACTTTTGGCCACCTCCTTTTTTAAGTTTGGTGTGGAATTATATCCAATTTGGCTTTAGGACAAATCTTTTTGTGTTTTTTCATTGAAGACAAATTCAATGAAGATAATAATACCAAAGAATTTGTGATTGCAATCATTTTCAGGAAGAAACGGAGTATTATCTGACAGAATTGCAGGGGTGCCAATACTTTTGGCCACCACTGTACTTAGCCTGTGTGTCCGCCATTTTCTCCTCCAACTACAGCACTGGGCATAAATCTAGCAAATCCATGTCATATAAGCACATTCCATAAAAAAGGGTTAGGCGTAGCCACAGGATATACAGGGACAGGCCCGCACATATATCACACAATCTAGTGTTGTCCAGCTAAACTCTTACAGTATCTTCTACCAAAGCCTTGTTGGACCTCACTATAATGGGGTGTCGATCATAAACCACCCGCACAGTTTCAGCCCAACGATCAGGGGCACCTGCAAAGACCACCACTCCACCAGCTTCTGGTTGTTTCTCAGCACTTGCCCGACCAGCCCCCAGACATCCATAAGCATGGCCAGTACCAGAATTGCCCCTGGGTAAGGATACTGCTAGGGTGCTGGGGGAAGTGGGTGCAGTGTTGCAAAAGGCCGCCCCAGTGGTTACATTGGGCTGAGGAGCGAGAACACTGGACCGGCCACTGCTGCAAGTGGAGGTCTGACTCCTTTACTCTACTACCAGGCTCCTTCGGTCACAGGGATACAGCAACAGAGAGGGGCCAGAAGATTGCGGCGTCTGGTTTCCCGAACTTCTGCACTGGTTAGAACTGCTTCACCACCATACTAAAACAGTGCAGGCTTTCTTTGCTCAGGCATTGCTAGAGTTCAGTTGATCTCCTGGAGCTCTCCATCGTGGATGGCCTCAGCTGTTCTGTGTTGGACACTCCCTCTGGTATATATACTTGCCACTGGCATTTGGGAATTGCCAGTGATAGTTCATTGTGCCTGGTTTGGAGTTGTTCGGTGTTTGGAGTTGACGGTTAGAGAGTTGTTCTGGAGATTTTTGCGTGGAGTTTGTGTGTTCATCCTCACCCTTTCCTATTTGGTTTCACCTACCTTACCCTCTCGTGTTCCATTCTGTTGTTGGGGATTGTATTTTATATGATTGCAGTTTTCATTTATCCCTGTCTATCTTCCCTCGTCTGTCTAGTTAGTATAATCCTATACACTTCGGCCACACACCTCCCTGGATGGGGGTGGGAAAAAATAAGGGGTAAGTAAGGAGCATAGCAAGGAACGTGACAGAGGTGTCTCCACCTTCCAGGGTAATCCGTGGGAAAGGGACAGACTATGGCGTCCCCTAGAGTGAGGGATAGGGAAGGAGTTCCTTTCCCCGAGAAGTCCTGCAACAGTACCGTGACAGCTTCCCCCTAATGGTCTCACGTCAAACATCTCTTGTGCAGATGCTTCTCCTGAACAGACGGGGAGTATGATATTCTGGGTCTTTAAAGAGAATCTGTCACTCCCTGGGACATTTTTACCCATGAATACCCATGAATATGGGCATACATGTGATAGAATGGTTAAAAATGTTTTTCCTATATGCCCATATTTGCAGTCTTGATGTGCAGAATTCATCTTATTTGTGTATGCTAATGATTTCTTCCAGGCTCTGGGGATTGCAGGGCCTGGAAGAAACCTCGGTCTCCTGTCTTCATTTGCATACCACCTCACTCCCATCAGCGTCACAGTACCTTGTGATGTGTACTGCTGGCTCCGGAATCCAGTGCATGCACCCGGCAATCGCACAAGTATACTTACCTTTTCTGCCCTGCTATGAGCACTGGCTTCATTGTCCTTCTGCGCAGGCAAGTCACTGCTATTGAAGTAGTAGTAACTCGCCTGCGCAGAGGAACAATGGCATATTGCTATATACACATGTGATGGTGATATGTATAATAGTTCACTATCTTCTATTGCCACTTGCAGGCTAACAAGTCCAGGAATAATCCCCATGTAGGTGTGGCACCCCAGGGGTCTGGTTGCCACAGTAATAGAAATATTATGTCTGAGAGCAAGTGGGAGGTTTCTCTGGTCAGGAGTCCTAAGCATGCAACACTGCCCGCCCAGACCTGGGAGGGGAGGAATCTGCCCTTATAAACTGGGTCTGGGGCGGGATTAAGTCAGTCAGAGCCTGGAGACAGTTCCAGACACAGGGAAAGATACAGCAGGAGCTCTGTAGGAGCAGGAGTGAATGCCAGAGGCTGGAAGCTAGATAGCTCGCCTTGGCTGAAGACACTAAACCCGGACACGGAGTCCGAGGCTGTGGGGACATCCAGGTCCAGCAGCAGAATCCAACCGGCAGGGGATTCCAGGTCCTCTGGCCTTAGAAGCCCGGAGGCACGGTCACAAGGAAGGGACCAGCACCGCCATCATGGAGCGGAGGCTAACAGAAGGCCCCAAGTCACCGGCCATACGGGTGAGCACCACACGGTATACTCAGGGACGTGGGCTACTTCTACCCGCATACAGCAAGGTAGCCAGGAAAGAGTGCAGATAGACGGGAGGCCTACAACTCCACCTGGCCAGGGGGAGATCCTGCTTGCTCACAGACTGACCAGGCCTCTACTGCTAACCAGTACTCCCGGGAGGGTCTGCTTTATACCATCAGTAAAAAGACCCTGAGCTGCACCACACGTCTCTGTGTTTCATCGCCGCACCGGCACCATTAGTACTGGGACTCTCACACCATCACTCCCATCATCCACACTAGCTGCCCTGAGGTAATACTTCTCCCGTGGGGAGTTATCCCATACTCGGCTGCACAAACAACATCAGCCTCAGCGGTCTGCACTGACCGCAATCCACAGGTGGCGTAGTCGGACATTTGTTATTACACTAAGACTGCCACTGGTTTGACCACCCTGAGCCACACTGAGACTACCACCCCCAGCATCCCACCAGAGGCCCGGTTCCGGGTTCCCCAAGCTGCCCAGGGGGCGAGTCAACTTTGGCGTAGTCGGCAGGATTTCGTGCCCGCAACCACCGGGTACTGCGTGCCTGAAAAAGACTTTTGTACTTACCTGTGGCGAAGTTTCCCACCGTCCGGAGTAGTTTCCCGCCATCGGACGCCATCTTGGGTCATTTCCCGCCATCTTCTGCCATCTTCCCGCCATCCGCAGCCGCTTCCCGCCATCGGACGCCATCTTCAGGACGCCGCGCAGGAAGAAGAGGGGCGTGGACGCCGAAAGCGCGCGAGATCCGAAGCTCCGCCCCACGCTCTGACGCTGCGTAAGGTCCTGGAAGGGAGGAAGAGCGACGCTGACGTCACAGGAGCGCAACGCAAGGTCCTCAACTCCGACGATCGACTGCGGAGCCGCGGCCTACGGAAGAAGAGCATCGCAAGGTAGGCCACAGTCCACTAGGGGGGGGAGGAGGATGTCGGACACCGAGGGGAGCTCCACCGCCACACCGGCCGCCAGCACAACCGCTGCTGCGGTCATGCCATTCACCATGCCCTATATCCCGGGGGCAACCTGGCTACTCCAGTACTCAGGGGAGTCACATACCCTAAGTGACTTTAGGGAAAGACTGGATAGCCTCTTCCAGGTATACCCCCTCACGGAAGAGCAAAAAGTGAGCATCCTGGTGGCCCAGTTAATCGGGGCAGCCCAAAGAGAGGTAAAGTCCTGGCCACCTAGGAAGAAGAGGACTGTCAGAGAAATACTAGCCCGGCTGAAAGACACATTTGATACCCGAACCTCAGCCGAAATAAAGCTCAGATTTTACGGGTGCAAACAACGGGCACATGAAAGTATAAGAGACTATGCTCTAAACCTACAAGAGGCCCTGAGAGCCATTAAGCAGGCAGACCCTGACAGCGTGGGAAATGAAGACAAGCTGTTGACCGAACAATTTATTGAGGGTCTACTGTGCAATGCCCAAAGAACCCAGTTGCGGGCAATGGCCTTACAGGACCCTGACCTGGACTTTGCACAGTTCAAGGACAGAGCCATCCGGGTGCTCCGAGAACCGGCACCAGGTGGCGCTGTGACCCACAGGCGCCCTGCTATCACTTACCACCAGGACGCGGTGCCCTTGTCTGCAGGGCCTGTGGGAGCTGATGCGCAGGCTTTGAACAATAACCCGGCTACAGACCTGCACCATCAGGTCCAAGAGCTGACTAAGTGTTGCCGCGCTAACCAGATCTGTGCAGTCTTTGCAGGTCTCTTCTCCAGGAAAGATCCAGCTGGCATCCGGACCGGAGGGCGTCCCGTGGCGCCGATTGAGGAGGACCCCACCGGCCAGAGGAAGACCCAGCGACCGGTACAACGAGGACGGACGACCCATCTGCCGCCGCTGCAATCAACTCGGACATATGGCAAGGTACTGTCATTTAAACGGACACAACCTGGGGTAGAGGGCCAACCCCCAGGCATAAGATCATCAGGCCCATCGAACTGGCGTGACAAGTACGTAGGGGGACGTCCGGTCTTGCCTGTGGTACTGGACGGCATTCCTATGAGTGCCCTACTGGACACCGGGTCACAGGTCACCACCATCCCGTACGTGCTCTTCAAGCGGTACTGGAATGACTCGGACATAACCCGCTACCCAGATGACGACCTGAGCATTATCGCCAGCAATGGTCAGCCCCTGCCCCAGATAGGATTTAAAGAAGTGACCATCAAGGTCGGTAAAGTTGAACTCCCGGCACAAGGACTGATCATTGTGGACATTGACCGTCGCGAGGGTCATCCAAAAATAACCCTAGGTACTAACGTAATTGAAAACTGTCTTGCAGAGGTGATTCTTATTTTGCAGCAGGTTGCCAAGAACGCCAGTTCCAGCCAGCAGCGTGTGTTCCAAAAAGAGATCCAGGCACTGATGAAGCGGCAACAAGTGGAACTATCTGGTGGTGAGATAGGTAGCGTGAGAATGTGTGACCCGTTCCCTACTGCCAAGCCCCCAAAATGTGAGATGATGATTTGGTGCCGGGCAGCTATTGGTCTAAGAGGTAGAGACTACCAGGCAATGGTAGAACCCGTCTACTCAGACAGTAGGCCCACCATTTTGACAGCACGGGGGGTGGTCGATGTACGTCATGGGAGGGTGCCCGTCCGCATCATAAATATCGGGGAGAGAGAAGTATACCTGCCCCCGGTATGCCACGCTAGCCAAATTGTTCACCATCAACCAGAACTCTGTACAGGCCGTGGAACCCTTGCCTCCATCTCAACCAGAGGAAGGTAACGGCTCTAACAAACCAATGGAGGACTGGTGTCAGCAACTGCATTTGGGTACTGACTCCACTCCCTCACACCAGAAACAGGGAGTCTATCGGGTGGTTCAGGAGTACGAGAGAGTGTTTAGCAAACACCCGCTAGACTTTGGGCGAGTAAAGGGGGTAGAACATCACATCCCAATGGGAGACCATCCTCCCATAAAGGAGAGATACCGACCCGTACCCCCTACACACTATCAGCACGCCAAGGGGATGTTAAAGGACATGAAGGAGGCTGGGGTAATTAGGGACAGCTGTAGCCCCTGGGCAGCTCCACTAGTCTTAGTGAAAAAGAAAGACAACACCATGAGAATGTATGTAGACTATAGGAAGGTCAACCGTATCACACACAAAGATGCGTACCCGTTACCAAGGATAGAAGAGTCCTTAGCTGCATTAAAATCTGCTAACTTCTTCTCTACTTTGGACCTCACTAGCGGGTACTGGCAGGTTCCTGTAGCAGAGGCGGACCGGGAGAAGACCGCATTCACCACCCCGATGGGTCTCAGCGAATTTAACTGTATGCCGTTAGGGCTCTGCAACACACCAGGAACCTTCCAACGGTTGATGGAATGCTGTCTGGGACACCGGAATTTCGAGACGGTCCTGTTATACCTGGATGATGTCATCGTTTATTCCAAGACTTACGAGGACCACCTGAAACACCTGGCAGAAGTGTTTGACGCCCTGGCAAGCTACGGCCTAAAGGTGAAACCCTCCAAGTGTCACCTCCTGAAACCAAAGGTGCAGTACTTGGGACACATGGTGAGTGCTGATGGAGTGGCTCCCGACCCTGATAAGATCACTGTGATTAAGGACTGGCCAAGACCCTCCAGCATAAAGGAAGTGCGGCAGTTCCTCGGGTTGGTAGGCTACTACCGAAGATTCATTCCCGGTTTCACCAAAATGGCAGCCCCTATGCAGGATCTCCTGATAGGTCAATCTCGGAAAGCCAAAAACCAGAAGCCGCCCTTCAGGTGGGAAAAGCTGGAAGAGGAGTCCTTCTGCCAGCTGAAGATGGCCCTCACGGGGGATGAAATCCTGGCATATCCTGACTACAGCCAGCCCTTTATCCTCCACTCGGACGCAAGCAACATCGGGCTAGGAGCAGTACTGTCCCAGATCCAGCAGGGGAAAGAACGGGTAATCGCTTACGCCAGCCGAAAGCTACGGCCCACGGAGAGGAACCCTGAGAATTATAGCTCATTCAAGCTGGAGTTCCTGGCAGTGGTGTGGGCAGTGACCGAACGTTTCAAGCATTACCTTGCCTCTTCCAAGTTCACCGTGTACACGGATAACAACCCGTTGACACACCTGGACACTGCAAGGCTCGGTGCCCTGGAGCAGAGATGGATGGCCCGCCTGTCCAACTATGAATTCACCATCAAATACCGGGCGGGACGCTCAAATGCCAACGCGGATGCCCTGTCTAGAATGCCAAACTTACCGGACGTAGGGGAAGATCCAGAAGATCTGGAAGAAGTCGAGCTCCCTGCGTTCCACCGTCATGGGATTACCCTGTATTCCCACCGTGTGAAGGACAGGCGCTCTGTGACGTTCAATCCCTTGCCCCACTACAGCTGGGCGGAAACGCAAGACAGTGATCCCGCAGTCCGTCTGGTGAAGGAAATGCTGACACAGGCCGATGCCAGTCTTGACCCAGACGCTCCGGAGGAGACCAAGCAACTGTGGAAGGAGAAAAGTAAGCTGTTCCTCTACAGGGAGAAGCTGTGCCGGAGAATGGTTAACTCTCGAACACATGAGTTGACCTGGCAGGTAGTGGTCCCAAGATGAGACGCGGCTATGGTTCTGGAGGCATACCACAACGGAGCAGGACATTTTGGATGGAAGAAGCTGGAGTACTTGTTGCGTGAACGATTCTACTGGGTAGGCATGAGAGGAGCCATCGAGAGGTGGTGCAGAGACTGTGGCCCGTGCAACCTAAGAAAGGACCGTGCCAGCCAGATGACTCCCCTGCAGCCCATCATCACCAGACAGCCACTGGAACTGGTAGCCCTGGACCATGTGAAACTGGCTCCGAGCAGATCTGGGTATGTCTACGCCCTCACAATCGTAGATCACTACTCCCGGTTCCTGGTGGTGGTTCCCGTCAAGGACTTAAACGGCTCAAACAGCAACTAGAGCCTTCCAGCAGCACTTCTGCCGTCCACACGGGTACCCGGAGCAAGTGTTGACAGACCAAGGACCAGCCTTCGAAGCAGAGGTCTTCCAGGAGTTCAGCAACCTGTATGGCTGCAAGAAGATAAGAACAACACCCTATCACCCGCAGACCAACGGACTCTGCGAGAAGATGAACCAGGTGGTGATAGATCTGCTAAAAACATTGCCCCTGGAAGAACGCAGCCTGTGGCCTGAGAAACTGCCCTATCTGGTGGACCTGTACAACCACATCCCGGTAGGTTCCACCAACTGTACCCCGGCTTACCTAATGAGAGCAAGACCTGGTAAGCTGCCTATTGACCTGGATATGGGAGTCCTGACACCTGAGGACACCTCGCCAGAGGCAGACTGGGATACAGAACGGCAGCAGCAGCACCGGAAAGTACAGGAGAGCGTCGAGCGAAGTCTCTGTCAATCAAGAGAAAGGCAGGAGAGGACTTATAACCAACATGCTACCGCTGTTCCCCTGGTACCTGAAGAGCAGGTCTTGAAAAGAAAAAGGCGGCTCCATAAGTTGGACGATCAGTGGGAAAAGGACCCGTACACCGTACTGCCCTCAAGCCACAATAATCCAAAGGTGTACGTCATCAGCAAGGATGGAGGAGAGACCACAGCCACTGTCTCCAGAGACCACCTGAAAAAGTGCCCCGAGAAGTTGCAAAGCACGGATGAAGATCAGGAAGACCCGCAACCCGTAGAGGAAAAGGAGGAAATGATCAGCACCGTACTCGGAGACTTTCCCCGGTCCTGGACACAAGTAAACAACGCTATCGTGGTGCCCGTCCTCCCCTTTCTCCAGCCAGCCCCTCAAGTGCCTACAGAAGACCAGGTAGAGCTGGAAGAGCAGCCGGCCCAGGAGGCAGAAGAGTCCACACAAGCAGCGCAGGAGGATCAACCCTCTGTTAGTAGTGAGCCTGCCGTGCCCCTAGTGAGCCAAAGAGTGCGCAGAGAGCTGCCCAGCCTACCCGCAACATGCCCTACACCCTGTAGTGCAGAACCAGTTAGTGAGCTCCGTAGGTCCACTAGAGTCACTAGAGGTCAGATGTCCGCTCGCTGGAAAATATAAAGTAATGCACTGTAAATTTACCTGTTTATTGAGAAATGTTGACGGTTTTTGTTGTTGCCTGTTATTAATTATGTTTCTTAGTTACCCTGCAGATTTATTTGGACTAACAGGTTATGGACGCTGGATAACCGGAACAGTTTTGTAGATAGTTGCACATTGTGCCTCTTGCGAAGATGGCCGCGGAAGAGAAAACCTGTCTGGCGTGGCCTCCTTGCGGCCCAAAATAGCTAGCTTCAGCCTTGCAGCCACGCCCAAGGCCAACGCAAGGGGTTTGCTTTGGACAGGTCCCCTACTTCGCTTAAAGCTTCACCTTGGGTGACAGGACACCCTCTTGTTTCACAAACTTCACCTTGGGTGATATGGACACCCGGTTGCGGACACGCCGTGACCTTTAAAGAACTAAAGTTTCTTGTAAATAGGTTATTGTATTATCGTTTATACCCTTGTATTTATGTTTCTTTAAAAATGTGTTTAGTCCCGGAGTACTAAAATTTACTAGGGGGGAATGTGGCACCCCAGGGGTCTGGTTGCCACAGTAATAGAAATATTATGTCTGAGAGCAAGTGGGAGGTTTCTCTGGTCAGGAGCCCTAAGCATGCAACACTGCCCGCCCAGACCTGGGAGGGGAGGAATCTGCCCTTATAAACTGGGTCTGGGGCGGGATTAAGTCAGTCAGAGCCTGGAGACAGTTCCAGACACAGGGAAAGATACAGCAGGAGCTCTGTAGGAGCAGGAGTGAGTGCCAGAGGCTGGAAGCTAGATAGCTCGCCTTGGCTGAAGACACTAAACCCGGACACGGAGTCAGAGACTGTGGGGACATCCAGGTCCAGCAGCAGAATCCAACCCGCAGGGGATTCCAGGTCCTCTGGCCTTAGAAGCCCGGAGGCACGGTCACAAGCAAGGGACCAGCACCGCCATCGTGGAGCGGAGGCTAACAGAAGGCCCCAAGTCACCGGCCATACGGGTGAGCACCACACGGTATACTCAGGGACGTGGGCTACTTCTACCTGCATAGAGCAAGGTAGCCAGGAAAGAGTGCAGATAGACGGAGAGGCCAACAACTCCACCTGGCCAGGGGGAGATCCTGCTTGCTCACAGACTGACCAGGCCTCTACTGCTAACCAGTACTCCCGGGAGGGTCTGCTTTATACCATCAGTAAAGACCCTGAACTGCACCACACGTCTCTGTGTTTCATCGCCGCACCGGCACCATTAGTACTGGGACGCTCACACCATCACTTCCATCATCCACACTAGCTGCCCTGAGGCAATACTTCTCCCGTGCGGAGTTATCCCATACTCGGCTGCACAAACAACATCAGCCTCAGCGGTCTGCAGCGCAGCGGTGGTCCCCACTGACTGCAATCCACGGGTGGCGTAGTCGGACATTTGTTATTACACTAACACTGCCACTGGTTTGACCACCCTGAGCCACGGACCGTGTCGCCGTCACACTGAGACTACCACCCCCAGCATCCCACCAGAGACCCGGTTCTGGGTTCCCCACACGGCTCAGGGGGCGAGTCATAGGGAGGCAACTTGCAAAAACATTATAGCAAATGTTAAAGATATGAAAATAAGATGTAATAAGAGTATATACCTGAGCATATGACATGAATGGCTTGCTACATCCATGGAATGCGCCTACCCGACGCACATTTCGGCGTTTCATCCCCCAGATATAGGCACACTGAAACGCACGTCGGGGTGGGTGCATACAGTGGATGTAGCAAGCAATTCATGTCATATGCTCAGGCATATACTCGGTTACATCGTATTTTCATTGCAGGCCATTATACATATCACCATCAAATGTGTATATAAGAATATGCCTCAATGTAACTACATGAGAACTTGTGAATTATTGGCAACTATATTCCTGAAATAAGAGATAGTGTTTTGCTCTGCATTTGCACTTTCTGACATCCAGCATAAGCACGAGACTTGTCCGCTATAAAATAATTTAACACAGATTGTAAGTAATGTACTGTTTTGTTAATTTGCACTTTGGCATTTCCCTGTGTTTATTTTATTTTTTTCTTGCACTAAGTTTTTACATACTACTTTTCATTTTATGATATGTGCCCTTTACAATTCCCTTGTTGGCCCTTTGCTGGCAATATTTATTGTCCAATAAAATGTAACTTTTTTAATATTAATATATCCACATCTCTGTTCTCTGTGTTTTCTATATAAAATATTTACAGAGGGTCGTTTTTTTTGCGATTTTTAGTCCAACACACATTTGTACATACAGGTGCTTCTCACAAAATTAGAATATCCTCAAAAATGTAATTTATTTCAGTTCTTAAATACAAAAAGTTAAACATTATATAGAGTCATTACAAACAGAGTGATCTATTTCAAGTGTTAATTTCTGTTAATGTTGATGATTATGGCTTACAGCCAATGAAAACACAAAAGTCATTATCATAGTAAATTAGAATACTTTAGAACAGTTTGAAAAATATTTTTAAAATCCGAAATGTTGGCCTACTGAAATGTATGTTCAGTAAATGCACTCAATACTTGGTCGGGGCTCCTTTTGTATCAATTACTGCATCAATGCGGCGTGGCATGGAGGCGACCAGCCTGTGGCTCTGCTGAGGTGTTATGGAAGCCCAGGTTGCTTTGACAGCAGCCTTCAGCTCATCTGCATTGTTGGGTCTGGTGTCTCATCTTCATCTTGACAATACCTCATAGATTCTCTATGGGGTTAAGGTCAGGCGAGGTTGCTGGCCAATCAAGCACAGTGATACTGTTGTTTATAAACCAGGTATTGGTACTTTTGGCAGTGTGGACAGGTGCCAAGTCCTGCTGGAGAATGAACTTTCCATCTCCAAAAGGCTTGGTCGGCAGAGGGAAGCATGAGAGTGCGCAGATGACATAGCTCTCCAAACCATCACCGATTGTGGAAACTTCACACCAAACCTCAAGCAGCTTGGATTGTGTCTCTCCACTCTTCCTCCAGACTCTGGAACCTTGATTTCCAAATGAAATGCAAAATGTACTTTCTTCATCTGAAAATAACACCTTGGACCACTGAGCAACAGTCCAGGTCTTTTTCTCCTTGGCCCAAGTTAGAAGCTTCTGGCTATTGCTCATGAGTGGCTTGACACAAGGAATGCGACACTTGTAGCCCATGTCCTGGATTCGTCTGTGTGTGGTGGTTCTTGAAGCAATGACTCCAGCAGCAGTCCACTCCTTGTGAATCTCCCCCAAATTTTTGAATGGCCTTTTCTTAATCCTTTCAAGGCTTCGGTTATCCCGGTTACTTGTGCACCTTTTTCTACCACACTTTTCCCTTCCACTCAACTTTCCATTAATATGCTTGGATACAACACTCTGAACAGCTGCTTCTTTAGCAATGACCTTTTGAGGCTTACCCTCCTTGTGGAGTGTGTCAATGACTGCCTTCTGGACATCTATCAAGTCAGCAGTCTTCCCCATGATTGTGGAGCCTGCTGAAACAGACTAAGGGGCCTTTTAAAATGCTTAGGAAACCTTTGCAGGTGTTTTTTTGTTAATTATTCTAATTTACTGAGATAATGACATTTGTGTTTTCATTGGTTGTAAGCCATAATCATCAACATTAATAGAAACAAACACTTGAAATAGATCACTGTTTGTAATTAGTATATAGTATATGAGTTTCACTTTTTGTATTGAAGAATTGAAATAAACAAAATTTTTGATGAAATTCTAAATTTTGTGAGAAGCACCTGTATGTTTCTATGATATATGTAATTATCCAGGTTCACTGCAAAACAACTTCTAAATTTAGGTACATATGCATGTATACATTGTCTTTTGATATCCTTCATTCATCAGTTGAACCAGCTAATAGTGAAAAATAATAAGGGGCAGGATTGCCTTCTAATTACTGATAGATTTCAGCTGATGTCATGATTTTCTATGGGTTTTTGCACCTCTCTTTCTTCATGTGTTCAATACTTTTTCCCGGTGTCCTTTCTCATTATTACACAACTTAATATATGGACATCTATGGTTTGATGTCTTTGACAGTGTGGATTGGATGGGCTCAGAGGCGTAGCTAGGGTTTTGATTCGGGGTGTATATTGGAAAACCTCAGCAGATGACCACGCTGTTACTTAAAAAAAAAAAAAAAAACTCTCTATACAAAGACCAACATTGATAATACTGCCATATGGTGAGCATATAGTGGTAGATATCAGTGCTGCAGAACATATAAGAAATTACAATACAGTTATAGATGGTGACTTACAACTGATGTTTGTTCTGATGGAGTCATTCACTTTTCCGGTCTTTTCCATCTGGCCCAGACCGACATGACAACTTCTTGTCCACATCTATTCCCAACCAGTACAGACTCTTTATCCTACTGATACAACAGCAGCGGCTCAGCATTGGGGTGTGTGTCCCTATTCCTGCATCTGCAGTGTGCCCCCTAGATGGTAAAACAACCCTCAAAAATATATTCATGCCCTGTGCAAGTGCCCTAGAAAACAGTGCCTACATTTTGCCCCTTAGAAAGTAATGCCCTCTGTGTGCCCCTTTAACGGGCACAATAACCTGAGTTCCCCTATAACAATAAGTGACAATTTAACATTTAATAATATCCTGAGTCCCTCATATTGTACAGCTCCCCTCTTCACAGTATGATGCTCTCCTATACACAGTATAACGACCTCCGCACTAAAAAGTACCCCCCACGTAGTATACTGACCCCTTAACTTTTTGATGGACCCAATACTGTACAAAGACCCCACACTATGATCGCACCCTCGCTGTAATACCCACACTGTATGATAGCCCCTTAAATAGCCTCCATACAGTATAATGCACTCCCCATAGGCCTCCATACAGTATAATGCACCCCCCCATATGCCTCAATACAGTATAATGCGCTCCCCATAGGCCACCATACAGTATAATGCACACCCCATAGGCCTCCATACAGTATAATGTGCTCCCCATAGGCCTCCATACAGTATAATGCGCTCCCCATGAAAAAAAAAAATACAATACTCCCCTCTCCTCATTCCCCGGCTATTCTGCTCTCTGCAGAAAGCACTCGGAGCACCCGCACATCTCAGCACAGTGGGCGCCATGTAGTGACGTCATCGCGCCCACTGTGCAAAGACGTCAGACAGAGGGGAATGATGGGAGAGGGAGCATCAGCTCTGCCGGAGAGTTTAACTGCATCAGCGCGCTGCACACATGGATGCAGTTAAGTATCGCAGCTCTAGGTCGGCCCCTCAGAGCGCGGGGCCCAGAGCGACCACACCCTCTGCCCCCAGATAGCTACGCTACTGGATGGGCTGTTACCGACATCCGAGGAGAATTTCATGTCAATAGTATATTTAGAAATATATTTACTTAAACTGGTGATGTGTTACTTATTTTACCACTGAATAGAGCAAGTCAGCCCTCAGCTTCTCAGATCCCTGTGAGTGTAATTTAGGGAAAGACGGGTGGATAAGGTGGAATTAGAGATTTTCTTCAATGCCAATATTCTTTTAACAAATGGATGTAAGAATAATATCTGTTCAAGTGCAAGAACAGAACGCACATGTATTTTTTAATAATATATATTGCATTGACCATTCTCAAGCCTAGAGCCATTGCTGAAATGAAACTGTCCTATGCATCTTTTCTACAGCAAGAAGATAAAAAGCACAATCAAGATGAAGACCAGTGTAAAAATGTAACAACGGAGAAAACAAAAAGTTTTACCAGTAGTAACATCTGTCATAATGTTTGCCTAAAAACAGGTAAATCTATGCCAAGTTCAGGAGGGAGGAATTTTTAGAGAATTCTGCCCTATTCTGGGTATTCTATGGCCAGAGGTATTGGAATGCCAAACCTGTCCTCGGCTCTCCCGACCCAAACTTACAGGCTCATAAATCACACAAGGATGAAAATTCCTGGTATTTCAATATAGTCCATATTCGGTCCATGGAATACACCTGTCTCGACCCAGCCTTAAAGACATTAGAGATACTGGGAAATGGAGACCTTCATTTTACTTCTTGTTTGCTTCAGTAGATTGTGGCAAAAAAATAGAAATAAATGGGTTTTTTTTCCAATATAAATTTATACATTGTGTCATTTAAATCTGGCATTACTAGAGTGTGTGTGAATTATTTACAGCTACTAAAGCATGACCGAAAAATGTACAACTACTTGAAAAAGTTGCTTTAACCAAAAAATTGTTTTGAGCAAAAATCAATCAACCAACAGAATTGGCAGGTATGTTAAAAAAATACAATATTCAATGAGAAAGCTTTAAAATAAGAGGTTAAAAAAAATATACAGTTATAAATATTTAGGTGAATTTAAAAAAAAAAAAATTGATAAAATGAGAAATTTTTGGACTCCGCACTGTCATTTCACATATAAGCACAGAAATATTGCATATTTAAACAAGGACACTTTACATAAAATAAATGGAAACCAAAACGAAGACCTTGTGTTGCCTATATAGATCCACCTATAGGTTTTCCTTGGTCTTTAGATTATGCAGTTTGGTGCTCACACTTTTGTAAGTTGAAGCAGGTTACCTTCCCATAAAAAAAAAAAAAATTACGTTCAGGTTTTCCGTTTGCATTGGACAGTGGGAAATATATAGAGGACACAGTAGGAGATATCATTTTGACCCCAAAGTAATATTTTTGTAAGAATTTGACCAAAAAGGTGAACTGAAACCAGATGAGACTAGGGACTGATTCGTGTCAAGTAGGTGGAGTAGAATCAGAAAGCATCATCTGCTGGTACACCGGTTTCGCAAACTAAACGCGTCCCTTTGCATTACTTTTACATGGCAAACAACTTAAAAAACTAAGCTAATCGATCTATAAACTTGATATTTGCAACAGTAAAAAAAAATCCATTGTTAATGGGGTCTAGAGATGCGCCTTGGACCGGTGATATGACTGATGCATGGCTCTTCTAGGATGTAATATTGACCTAAAGTATTGGCTTCTACCCTGTGGCTCTATAGGTAGTGGCTCCACCATGGACTTTCATGTTTGCAACAACTAGGGAGTCAAGCTAGGGAGCAACATTTAGGGAATCTTTGGGTGTCTGATCATTATTGGTAATGACTGGAAACATGATGGACCCAACGCTTGTAGGTCTTACCCGCTGCCCCTCACAAGACTGATCAAGAGACCAGTAGAACCAGAAGGGTTTGCATGTAGAGTTATGGAAAATTTGTAGTGAAAAAAGTATAATATATATATATATATATATATATATATATATATATATATATATATATATATATATATATATATATATATATATATATATATATATATCTTTGGATTGATTATAATTATTAGCTGAGCTCACAAAAGGGCTTTCTCCACTGTGTTTTGGAAAAAGGAAAACCTAAAAAGTACATTGCATTATTTCACTTTTTTTTATAAAATCCATTTCTAAAATTGTAATTTTCCTTGCTCGGCCAAAATAAGAGAATCTGGAATTTACCACGGAAGAAAAACCAGGAATGAGCAGGAAAATTCTACTAAAAATTGTATGAAACATCACAATGATGAGAACGCTATAAAAAAAAAAAAAAAAAACAACACAACATGTGGGAAGATTTTTTTTTTCCTGAGACGCAATTTCCCTCTGATCTGGAGATTGAAAAAAGAAACAGCAGGAGACAACAGGAACAACGGCTGAGGAGGAACACAACCTGGGTATCTGTAGTAAAATCACAGTTTTGTGTGGTATCTGAAATGTTCTTAAGGATCAGGGTTGATCTGAAGAAGGATATTTTGGAGTCTCCTGAATCTGTTTTTTCAGTTCCTCGACTGTGTTTAACAAGGCCGACCGCTCCAGCTCTAAAGTGCGGACAGACTGCTTTAATTTTACTTCATTAGTCTGTAAGTTATCAATCGTTGACTCTAGAATTTGGATTCTGCCCTTTGATACCTAAAAAGGAAAAATAATGAAGTCTTTATAGAGAACAGTCAATTTAATTCTTATCTCATAATTCAACAGTGTAGGAGAAAATAAAAAAAAATAAACTTTGTAAAAAGATCTTCGGGAAATCTGCTTCTTCCTCTGCCAGGACTGATCACTCTCAAAATTCTCAATTCACAGGTAAAATTTGTATTCAGTAAAAACAGATTCTCCCATTACGGATCTAAGAAATGACTTTTGGTGCTCATAAAGTTCTATGTAAAAGGGAGAGGATGAGGGAAGAGCTGTCCAGCCCTGCAGTGGGACCCATGCCAGTACAAGAGCAGAATGTACAGAGACAGTTGTTTACATTTTGTTCTTGTCATATGGACATGTGACTGCTGCAGCCCATCACTGACCACAGCAGTGGTGCCTGCATCACCGCTGTGGTTATGGATTAGCTGCAGTGTTTACATGCCTTTCCCTACCAGAGGAAGCAAATTATCTGTCAGAGAACCTAATGTAAGGTGGCTGCCGGACACATAGTTAATGGGAGACAGGACAACCACCTCCGTGATACATCTGTGAAGTAAACCTGGGGTAATGCTCTAGTGCACATAGTACTAAGAGGCTTGTTTAGTGCATCAGGGCCAGGTTTTAAGGACAGCCTGAGAGATGGGCAGGTCTGGCTGCACACATACCCACCCCTGGGTGTGGTTCACAAGGTAAAAATGGAGTGTTTGTTTCACACATGGTCTGTGTGTGTGGAGGTAAGAAAGCCTCCGGTGTGTTATCTCCAGACTGAGCCGGTATACTGGATGCTATCCAGCCTGTGTGACCTAGACCATCTCTAAAGTGACTCTGCCAAGAACGGTTTATTTTATTTTGCCTGCACTGGAAGGCCATTTATTTCCTTTGCTTGTGAAATTGTTTATGAAACACCAATAAACCAGCCTGGACATTTAAATGGAAACGGTTCCGGTGTTACCTCAATATGCACCCAAGTGAGCAGCATTCCCACACTAATCACTCAGTTCAGAAATTAATTCATCTGCACCATTGACCAATATGTGTTAAACTCGGTAGGGCCTCCCACTAGGTCCAAAAGCAATAAGGAAATTTCAGGAAAATCAAGCCAGCAAAAATGACAGGTTCTTGACAAAAAAAAACAACTTCTTTATTGCATGTCAATTAAAAACATCACAGGAAGACAAAGCAGGCAACGTTTCGGCCATAAATGGCCTTTTTCAAGCCCAGATAAAATTCATACAGCTGTATGAATTTTATCTGGGCTTGGAAAAGGCCAAAAAGTTTCCTGAAGCTGTGATGGTTTTTAAATGGACATGGAATTTTTCATCAAGAACCTGTTATTTTTGGTGCCTCGGCTTTCCTGAAATTTCCAGGCAACCTAAATCACTGGAAGCAGAGGAATGCTGGGTGATGGGCAAGTTTAGTTAAGGCAGTATTTTTTTATTTTTAGACAATGCTAGGCATCTTGGAAACATAAAAAGGGATGAACAAGCCCTTTAACAAGAAGTAGGTATAGATGAAAGGGAGTTTTAGGACTTCAGTAGTTTCAAGACAATAGTCTACAAGGAAGCAGTTTTAGGTGCAAAGAGAAAAAAAAAGGCTTCCAAAATGAATGTTTATGTAGGAGGAGAAGGTTGGACTCCCCTGCCTCTGGGCATATGTGGCACCCCTGCGGGTTCAGTCGCCACAGAGGTACTGCATCTCACCCAGAGGTGTGGTACCTCACTCTCAGGTAAGGATAGAGTGCTGCCCGGGACCCTAACACCTGCATCCAACACTACACTACTCCAGATCAGCTGGAGGGGCAAGATGTGTCACGCTTCCTGCTGAGCCCTGACCCCGGTTGGAGTGGGGGGAACCAAAGTAGGGGGAACCATGTAGTGGGTGTGGGTGGAGGACGTAGATCAGGGGAGCACTTGTTAGAAGTGGTATAAAAGGAGGGAACCATCTTGGAAAGACAGTTCATTGAAGCCAGTCAGTCAGTGGAGTTTGAGGGGAGCAGGAGCTCTGTAGGAGCTCTGCTCACGAGGAGGGCCTGAGAGAGAGGCCCAGGACTGAGACGGAGAGAGGAGCAGGAGAGAGGCTCCCAGGGGTACGGGCAGTGCTGGAGGCCACCCGTACGCCCGAATCTGCCATGCGGTAGAGGGATCGAGCCGCAGAGGGGACCGGCCCCTAACTAGTGAGAATTCAACTAGAAACTGGAGGCTTCTGCACTTTCAGGGTGCAGTTGCCACATCCGCACTCAAGCCGCAAAAAAGGTAACCACATAGGATCCAGGGAACTCCAGGTTGCACAGAAAGATCCGAGGATACCGGCTTGGGACATTGTTTGGCGAGGCGCAGGGCAAGAAGGGTGAGGACCATCACAGGAAGACGGCTGAGAAGGTCATATAGAACGGGGTCCTGTCAGGCACTCTTGAAACACCTGGGAGTTTGCTGAACCCCTGCCTGGTGAACGCAGTGTGATGTGGGAGGCTGTAAGCTGGACAGTGCAACCTGTGAGTAAACTCTGAAGACTGCACCCCACTGTCTTTGAAGTTATTGCTGCGCCATCGCCCACTGCACTACACTGCAAAATCCATAACATCTCAGCACAGCCCTGGAGCTAAGCTCTACCTGTGGAGAGCTAAACCAACCCTGCTGCATTTACACCAGCTCCAGAGGACCTGGTCCGCAGAGGCGGCTCCATATAGCCACATACCACAGGTGGCGTCACGAACTGTATATAAAACTATAAATCCTCTGTAAATATTCTCCTTTTGATTGACCGCCCTGGGTCATGGACCGGGTCACCGCCACTGTGACATCTCCCCTAGCAACCACCGGCCCGGCACCAAGTACCCCACGGCCCAGGGGGCGCGTCATATGCATTGGTCATATATAGATTTAGACTGATCAACAAGCCAATATTTTTTGGAATGGTTAGAAATGAGTAGTTGTTCATATTTCTTCACATTTACTGTGTAAATGCCACAACAATAAGATTATACATAACATATTACGTGGATACATACAGAAGTATAAAGAAAGAAGGCAAATACTAATTCAATAGAAATAGACAGGAGCGTTGTAAGACTGGGTAGTTTGTATCTTTGGGTGAGGACATACCTGTAACTCCTCCAACAGGTCAAAGTTCTGTTTGCGCAAAGTATTATTTGTCTTTTCTAACTTATTTATTCTCTGGTTGTCACTGAGAGGAGAAGAATCGATCAGTTCATCCTGCAGTACGTGATACTCCACCTCGTAATCCTGCAATTGCTTCGAAATGTCCATTTCAAAAACCTAGAGATAAAAGGATATATGTACTACTATCCCAGATATCAGCACACAAGCAACAAAAAGCACAAAATCATGAGCAACAGTTCATAATGCAAATCACAGGAAAAGGCCTGTAACACCACTACCAGTGAAGGCAGGAAATCTATAGGCATGGCTCACCGGTCGTCTTTTTGGGTGGACACCAGGACAATCACAGTTTTTAGTGGTTTATAATGGTTTTACCACTTTTATTCTGAGAAATATTCAATTAGACTCAATTCAACGTATGAAAAACAAAAAGATCTCCTATAATATGAAGATTTTAGCTTGAAGAAATTATCATCTTTCCACCGAATAAGCTGAGGGTCTGTCTGGTGGGACACTTCTCAATTACTAGAATGGACGTCCTCAGTCCCCTGCAAATCTACAGCTAGGAGAAGCAATACCATGCAATTTAGCCTGCGGAGGGGACAGAGGATGGGGCCCCTGTACTAACAATCGGTTGGGATTACAATCATTTGCCCCTATAAGATCTATCATTTCTCATGTATTCAGTGAATAGATTATAGAGGCATTTTCCAGCATTAAAGGAATTAAGTTAAATGCAGCTCCAGTTTTCCATCCATCTACACAAGTGGTCAAAATTGTTGGTTTAATGAAAGAAAAACCCAGAATGGTCACAGAAATAACTTGAATCTGACAAAAGTAATAATAAATTAAACATTATGAAAACGAACAAATGAAAGTCAGACATTGCTTTTCAACCCTGCAGCCACAGAATTTAAAAAAAAATTAAACTCATGAAATAGACCTTGACAGAAATGATGGTACCCCCGAAAATAATGTGACAAAAAGGACATGTTAAATCAAGTTGTGCCCACTAATTAGCATCACAGGTGTCTACAATCTTGTAATCAGTCAGTGGGCCTGTATATAGGGCTACAGATACTCACTGTGCTGTTTTGTACCACACTCAACATAGACCAGAGGAAGCAAAGGAAAGATGTCTCGGGAGATTAGAAAGAAAATTATAGACAAGCATGTTAATAGGTAAAAGTTATAAGACCAGCTCCAAGCAGCTTGATGTTCCTGTGACTACAGTTGCACATATTATTCAGAAATTTAAGATCTATGGGACTGTAGCCAACCTCCCTGGACGTGGCCTCAGGAGGAAAATTGATGACAAATCAAAGACGGATGATACGAATGGTAACAAAAGAGTCCAGGATAACTTCTAAAAAGATTAAAGGTGAACTTCAAGCTCAAGGAACATCAGTGTCAGATCGCACCATCCGTCGTCGTTTCATCCAAAGTGGACTTCATGGGAGACTACCAAGGAGAACCCCATTGTTGGGAAAAAAAAAGCCAGACTGGAATTTGCCAAACTACATGTTGACAAGCCACAAAGCTTCTGGGAGAATGTCCTATGGACAGATGAGACAAAAATGGAAGTTTTTGGCAAGGCACATCGGCTCTTTGTTCACAGACGGAAAAATGAAGCATATCAAGAAAAGAACACTGTCCCTACTGTGAAACATGGAGGAGGCTCTGTTATGTTCTGGGCCTGCTTTGCTGCATCTGGTACAGGGTGTCTTGAATATGCGCAGGGTACAATGAAATCTCAAGACTATCAAGGGATTCTAGAGAGAAATGTGCTGCCCAGTGTCAGAAAGCTTGGTTTCAGTCGCAGGTCATGGGTCTTGCAACAGGATAATGACCCAAAACACACAGCTAAAAACACCCAAGAATGGCTAAGAGGAAAACATTGGACTATTCTGAAGTGGCCTTCTATGAGCCCTGACCTAAATCCTATTGAGCATCTTTGGAAACAGCTGAAACATGCCGTCTGGAAAAGGCAACCTTCAAACACGAGACAACTGGAGCAGTTTGCTCATGAGGAGTGGGCCAAAATACCTGTCGAGAGGTGTAGAAGTCTCATTGACAGTTACAGGAATCGTTTGATTGCAGTGATTGCCTCAAAAGGTTGTTCAACAAAATATTAAGTTAAGAGTACCATAATTTCTGTCCAGGCCTATTTCATCAGTTTAATTTTTTTTAAAAAATTCTGTGGAAGGGTTGTAAAGCAATGTCTGACTTTCACTTGTTCATTTTCATAGATTTTTAATTTATTATTACTTTTGTCAGATTCGAGTTATTTCTGTGACCATTGTGGGTTTTTCTTTCATTTAACGAGGGATACCAACAATTTTGACCACGTGTGTATATGATGAATCTGTATAACCTCTGAGATTTCTAGAGTCCTAAGTCAGTTCCTAAAAGACTTCTAAGCCGATCTGATGCATCTAACAGTGCCTCATATTTTATATGAAGACATAGATTTTTCTTCTTGTTGGACTCTACAGCAGGCTAATAGAATTATCCTGAATGAGAAGCAATACACCGAATATTAATCTCTGTAATCCAACTGTCATGTACATGAGGCTAATAAAAATAAATTAGTCCTTGTTGGGAACCAGTCAGCTGCCCTAGCACTTAAAGGGAATCTGTCAGCAGGTTTTTGCTACCTCATCTGAGAGCAGCCTGATGTAGGCAAAGAGAATCTGAATCCAATGATGTATCACTTACATTACTGGGTGCAGCTGTTCTACACAATCAGAGCTTTTAAATTTAGATTGAAGCAAAGCTGAGTAAGCTAACCCCGCCCACACCAGGGTCTCTGTGTACAAAGTCCATAGGCAGTGAGCTGCTCATCACAAGAGCAGGGGGCATTGCCGGACTAGTCTGGCAATGTTAATCTTTTAGTGATAAATCCTTCTTAGTTAGTAAACAACAGCCTGTACTTTGACAAATGACACATCCCTGAATTCTGTGTCTTAGCCTCTTATCTCCTGCTGTCTTCAGATTACAGGGTAAAAATCTGCTGACAGATTCCCTCTAAACAGTCCCCTTATTTTTACTGCACCCCAACTTCTGAGAAGTTATTTCTTGTGCCTTAGTGATTGCTCTATAATTGTAAGATCAAGTTTTAATCCATGCTTAAGCCATGTAAATCTGGGACGATTAGTAGGGCAGGGAGTTCATTCCCCAGGACTATTCCTCCCATCTTGAAAGCATCCCCCTCACTAGGGTTTGATTGACATCAGTGTCGACTTTTTGGAAATCCTGCGCATGCGCACTACGGTCTGCCTCCCATTGCATGCGCAGTGCACAGATGATGCTGGGGAGCATACACCCGGCTTCAGCACATCCCCGGGGGGGCAGACCATCACACACATGCGAGAGATTCGCAAAGACTGATGGTAACATCACTCTTGCAAATCATGCTCATGATGGGATGGAGGATTAGTCTGGGGGAATCTATTGATTTTCAAAATGCGAGCGCATGTTAAAACTTGATTTTACAATTATACTGCAATCACTAAAGGCATAAGATGCAACTATTTAGAATGTAGAAATAGGGTGCAGTGGAGACATTGTGGCAGGTTATGGAAGCAAGGGCAGCTGATCAATTCATTTTAAAAAGACATGTTCTTCTTGGGGTTTCCTATAGACCCTCACACTAGAAAGCGGATCATTAACGTTTCTATGATTAATTAAAAATGCCATGTCACCAGGTCCACAAACAGCCAGTGTTTCCGTTTATTGGATTCTCACTGCTTTATTCAAGTATTCTTTTTTTCTTTTATTCTCCGCCATACAGTTCCAGAGAAAATTATCCTTTTAAGTGTGCCCAATATGCTAATTTTATGGTCCTTTACTAGTGATGAGCGAGTATGTTGTTAACCCTTTCGCCCAGTATGCTCGGGCGAGCGCCGAGTATTTATAGCTGCGCGGTGATATATTTGAATCGCTCCCTGTGCATGATTTGCGACTGTTTGACAGCTTTAATACATGTGAGGAATGTCTGCTTCTTACACATTCCTCACATGTATTAAAGCTGTCAAACCTTCGCAAATCATGCACACGGGAGTGATTCAAACATATCACCGAGCAGCTATAAATACTCGGTGCTCGCCCGAGCATACTCGGCAAAAGGGTTAAGAGAGCATACTCGCTCATCACTACCCTTTACTAGAGGGGCGCTGCTCACAGGATTCTCTACGAGCAGGTCTTTAGGCTGCAATGCATAATTATCCTGTGGGTAATGCCCCTTTGGTATAGACCATGAAAATTAACATAAATGAAAAGGTCCATATCTCTGCTAAATATCTTGCCATATCGTTCATTCATGTTATACTGGGGGGTACACGGTGGCTAAATTGGGGTGAGCAGCAGCAGTTTAGATTTTGAGGTCCATTAGGTTTGAGAGATGAGATGCATCAGGGACAGATCTGGAATCCTGTAATAGAAGCACATATCTCCTGCATTACCTGGTTTATAGTCTTCTCCATTTGCACCAAACCCAGATTTGGCAGTGTGTTCTTTATAAAGTCCACAATAGACTCCAGATTTTCTTGTTGCAAAATTAAGGGCTTGTGACTGCCCAACAAACTCAAAGCCACTTTGAAAATAACTTCTGATCCCTGAAGATAAATCATATCTAAAAGAAAAGTCAGATATACTGTATCATCAGTTTTATGCCAATTTAGTTTTAACAGCCAAAACAAACATAGAACAAGCAGTATTCACAATCCAGCCTTGTTTTGTGGTTGAAGAACAATCACACCGAGCCCAGTTATTCTAAACTTCACGCAACATCAGCCATTGCCAGTTTAGCACGCGCCCGATCTCTACTCATACTAAAAACAGCTCAGCGCCATGAACAGAACTGTATTTTCCTACATACAATTACTGTATGGTGCCTGATGTAGAGGATGACACCATTCAGAAGTCAAGGCTACAGAATAAGCAATTATTTCGGAATACATAAAGTTTTCAGCTTTGGATTAGTAGTTTTAGCTCAGGATAACACATTTACAAAAAGTAACCAGTTTACTTCCGAATAAAAAAAAAAAATTGTATAGAACTTCCCGTAAATAACTAAAAATATACCAGAAGTGATCAAGATTACTATCAATACCAATAATAACCTACAATAACCCTTAAAAACGCACATCACAATAGCAAAATCACAAATTTAATGGCCTTTATTCAATCAATTAAACCTATAAATATAAAAAATGAACCCAACAAAGGATCAAAACTCAGGGTCCCCCCCACCACAATCAGAACCAATATAAACGATAAATTAAGAGTATTAGGGGTCGTTCACACAAACATATTTTAAATTGCAATTCTGTAACATAGGATAAATAAATGGCCCTATAAATGAATAATAGCTGCTGGTGTAAAAAACGGATTGTATACGGATGACAAGCGAGTGAACCTATCTTACGTGTGTTTATCGGCTTCTGGGTGATGGTTGGGGGCATCAACCCTTTGGGTTTTTCTCATCTTTGTGCTCATTGTTTCTTGTGTTATAAAAGAGCTTTATATTGATTTTGTATTTGTTACTGTAATATACATTTTTGAGGGCCTGAACGGTTTTAGGCTTTTATCAATTTTATGTATAAAAGTTATCTGACAGCTAGGACTTCCACTGATTGCAAGAACGAGGGACCTTAGTCCTTCCTCACCAGCATGGACACCGCAAAGAGGAGTTGGAAGGAGCATGTATGCTGGCGCTCCAGAAAGCGGATGGATAATAAAAAAATGTCGAGTGGGTGCATAAGACCAGCAGCATGTTTGCACCAAAGGCCCAAACTACTCCCTCATTAAGGTTACAAGCAGAGGCAGCTTTGTTTCTGCAGCATCAGAGGAGCTCCGGAGCACTGAAGCTGGCGGAAACCAGACAGCTTTAGAGTAGCACTTACAAGGTCTATTGGAAAAGAGATTGTAAGCACTGTGCTCCTTGCCTAAGACAATAAAATGAGAAATTCCTGGGTTCTTGAGAATCTAATGGACATTTAATGAATAGTGAATTGCAAAAATTGGACGTGTCATCCAAATGAAGTAGGGCAGAAGGACGGAAATTGCGAGGAGAGAGGAGCTGCTGAAGCAAGACCAGAGACGCCCATCAAGACTACGCTATATTGGGAGGGGGGTAATAAAAAGGTATTTTATGGGCTTTCTAGACTGCTGTAAACGAGGAATTAAAGGTGGTGATTGTTGTCTACATATTGGGAAAACTTGGTGACAAGTTTCCTTTAAGAAGCACTACATTTGATTGCTACTCTACAGGTTCCAATCTACATAAGATTCACATTGCAAATGAACTTATACTCTCCACAACCAGCAAAAGTGATGATATTTTACTTTTTAGAAATCTCATCCACACACTTTTTTTCCTGACTGAATTGGAGCACTGCAGTGATTTTGAAATCTGCAGCCTGTCAATTCTTCGTGTTTTTTAACCCATAGAAAACAAGCAGAAAGTGCAAAACGCTGCAAAAAAATGCAGCAAACCAGTTTTGATGATTTTTTTGCGTTTTTGATAAACAAAACTAAACAAGTATTGTAGGCAAAATCAAAAACCGCAAAAAATGCAGCAAATACCTGCATTTAATATGCAGCTTTTTAACTCCTAAAAAGGAAGATTTTGGTTGTAAGAGAAAAAAAAAAAAAAGCGTGTGAACATAGCCTAGATCACTTGCTCACGCACTGCCCTCCAGGACTCCACTCATGATTTCCCCTCTTCTCCAGAACTCCCTGCATCATTCCATCTGCCAGCCCCGAATCCTTCAAATCTCCCTTATCAAAATTGAATTAACTTAAGATTTTCCACCAATTCTGTACCAATATCTCCAAATCCTCCCAAGAAAATATATGTTAAAAAGGGTACTAGTCAGGCGATTTATGCTGCCCAACCACAAAGACCATGAATAAGAGGCTGGGTGCACGGTTGTAGCCAGGTATATAAACATAGTTTGGGTAAGGTGCAGCCCCCACACAACTTCTCTCCACCCTCTTTCAGGTGATTGACAGGCCTCTCTTTATGTACACACATGAGAAACCATTTAATCACCTACAGTGGTGTGGGACGACGCATTGAGGAAACCTATAAAATGTAACTTTTAATCTCATCAGTAATATAAAATTATTATGCCCTCCTTCAACTCTGAAGGGGCACTCAAAGTGGTGCTGAGTGATAATAGATGCACACTTATCTATAAATCTTTATGCAACAATGAACAGAATACTATAAAACCCTACAGGGTCCATAAATACACTATACACAGGCAAAAAGTCAATATAAGCCTATAATGATTCTCCCAGTACAGATTAGACTACATATAGGCATCATTAGAATGCCGTGTCCCCACATTCTGACATTGTCCAATCAGTGCTGACAGTGTCATAGTATAGGGACCCACCCAAAATTTTCTGGGAGGAGTAATAAAAGTTCTAAGAAAAATTACACTACAATGGCTACTTCATAAAGAATGCAAGCCTACATTAAATTAAAACAGATCTGTCAGAGCGCTGCACCTTCTTCACATGTATATACTTTTACGGACTGATGCAGGCATTTCCTGCTCAGTGGTTGGCAAAGAGATCAGTTGTAACATTCATGTTTTAGGGTGGCTGGGGTCCCAGTTGTCATATCTCCACAGGTTTCAATGTTATGGCGTATTCTAGATATCACCTAGTGATGTTACATAACAGACATTCTGTGTTTAATTAGGGGCCAGTAAACGGGTTGTCCACTACTTGGACAACCCATTCTGAATCCCTGTATTCCCCCCAGTAAAATAACAGTTATACTCACATCCGATCGTCGGCACTGGCTCTCCCAGGGATCTCATGACATTGTTACGTCATGCAATTCCTGTGTGACATGCAGAAGTAGTGCTGTTGCTTTAAAAGCATTCAGCAACTATTAGAAGTAACACAAGCATAGGAGACAGGAAATGTTGTGCTCCAGAAGCATCCAGCAACTAGAAGGGTTAACACAGTCACAGGAGAAGGGGAGTGTTTTAGCAGAGCCTCAGGAGTATTGTGGGGAAGTTGTTTATTGTCTGGCTGGAGCCGAAGAGAAAGGTGGCTTATGATCTGTTTCTCACAGAAGGCAAGGGAACAGAATTCAAGTCAGGAGGGAAGCTAAACAAAGGTCAGTTAGACTCCCTGAGCTAACAGTGTGGAGTATATTCAGCCAGGAAGATAAGGACTGGAAGGAAGCCTGTCATAGAGATCTCCCTCATCACACCCTTCCCCCCTCCATCTCCATGCAGGATAAAGAATGCTGTGTATTATTGAGTCCTTGTGAAGGAAAAGCCTGTGGTTGTGTATGCATTAAAACTGTGCGGTACTGTGCTACCGGATAATAGACTGTGAACTGCAAAGGAGACTGCACTGTTATTACTGGAGACTGTTGCTCAAAGAGACATTTGCATTGCACTGGCCGTGCCTCATTAAATTCGTACCGTTTATGAAGACTCTTGTCAGATGAGTCTGGTCAGCAACTGAATCTATCATGTGCCTGAGAGAAGCTGCAGCCTATGGTCGCCCTGAGTAACGGTTCCCCCAGGATTCCAACGAATTCATGTAACCGGTCTCGGCCCTATCTGAACTTAGGCGGTGTGCGTGTAACACCTGCCACCAATCAGTGCTGGCTTCACTCTCCGACGGACGAATCAAGATGTAGAAGCGTTATTTTACTGGCGTGAAACAAGGATTCAGTGGGGTTGTCCGAGTACTGGACAACACCTTTAACATTGTGTAAGGCCCTTCCGTCTGGTGTTCCATCTGAAGCCTTGAGTACAGGCAGAATTCAAATAGACTCAGTTGGACTTCTAATAGTTCAACTTGCAGTATATATGGGCACAGTCAGGAAAAACAAACAAAAAACAGAAACCATTTAAACCCTGTTTGGAATAAAGTTTCATTACAGAATGCCTTTACAATCCTCTTCTAAAAGTTTATAATCTCACTCTCTATTAATTTAGCCCAAGTGACAGCTCCTCAGTGTCCCTTCCTCACTCCTGAAATCTCACATTGCTCAGTGCAAACTGCAACTATCAATCAGGCCTTGAGGGTAGAGCCTCATCAGACCTAAGAAATTTATTTCATAATGTATACAGTTTGTATTGTGAAATCTAGTGTAAGGAGGAATAATAGAGCTCCGAAAAACCCACTCATGCGAGTGTGAGCAAGCATCCTTCAATTTGTATAAAGAGCAGTGACACTAATTTGTCCGTCAGGTCACAGTTTGAAAGGATGATGTTCATAAACAGTAAACTGGTCACATACACAAATCTGTAGATCACATACAAATAACAAGTTTCTTATTTTTTTCCCAGCTGCACCCATCTATTTATCATATTCTCAAACCCAAACTCTGACAACTCTTTCATTGCCATGTCTGAAAAGAACAAAACAAAACCATACACGCTGCTTTCAAAGCTTACCAAAGACTCTGGCCACAAAACCTAGCGGGAATTGTGAAGCAAACATGGTGAGAAACCAAGGCGCGGCGTACAGACTGGGCCCGATCTCATACTCTTCTAGGTGGTTGTACAAGTCTCTGTGGTAGTCGTGAAGCAGCCGAGAAAGTTGGTACATCTGGATCTAAGCAAGAGGAGGGAAGACAGACGTAAGTGACATCTCATAAGGCGCTTTCTAAGAACAGTATGGAGTTGGGTTTAGTTTATGTTTTTACAAAGGAAATTAGAACATTTTTTAATAAAGAATCTGTCAGTATTGTTAACAAGTCAATGGTAGTCAGTCATCACCATTACATGACTTCAATGAACGCGTTCATAATATAAATATAACAATATACAATTAAACATCAGAGAGCATTCTTACAAAGTGGTTACATAAGCCTCAATACGAAGGGAGGTCATCCGCATACAACTCACGTTCCCCTCTTATAATGAGAGGTCGGTAATTGCTTTAGATTTACAGCCAGACATAGTTAAGTAGTCATTTTTCCTGTTCCCATATTACTACTGTCATAAATGAAAGCTTCACCATTATTGGCACCCCTTCATTTTTTTCCATAGACTGTACAATATCTTCAGAAATGGATTGAAATGTACCAAAGTTATATCTTCAGGATTTTTCAATTAGGAGTCCAAAGTAATACAACAATAAAACATTGTTTTTCAACTTCCATGTTGCAATTTCAAAGAAATAGAATAAACAGCATGTGCAGCAGTAAAGGTTCCCCTAATTAATACTTGGTTGCACACCCTTTGCAGACAGCCTCCAAACGTTTCTTGTAGCCATCTATAAGCTTCTTGCACTTCTCCGCTGGAATTTTCTCCCACTCTTCCTTTGCAGTTTGTTCAAGCTCTTGAATGTTTGCAGGGTTCTTTTTCCCAATGGCAGATTTCAGCTCATCCCAAAGATTTTCAATGGGATTGAGATCAGGACTCATTGCTGGCCATTTTAAAAACAGTCCATTTTTTTCTTTTTCATCCACTCCTGTGTGCTTTGAGATGTGTGCTTTGGGTCATTGTCTTGCTGGAGGACCCATGATCTTCAACTGAAACCAAGTTTTCTTACACTGGGTGGGACATTTCGCTCTAAAATCTCTTGATAATTCTCTGATTTCATGATTCCTGTGATACGGTCAAGGCCTCCAGTACCAGATGCAGCAAAGCAATCCCACAGCATTATGGATCCTCCACCAGGCTTAACTGTTGGTAAGGTGTTTTTTTCCTTATAAGCATTATTGTGCCATATGTACACAAACTGTTGCTTTGCATTGCCAAAAAGCTCTATTTTGGTTTCATCTGTACACAGAACATTTTCCCAGAAGGATTGTGGTTTGTCAAAGTACTCTTCCTGAGCCCTTGGCCTTTCTCCCTTTTTATGCATTATCTTCAGCAATGGTTTGGTCCTTGGCCTTCGCCCATAAATCTCTGCTTGGTTTAGTGTGCGGCGTAGGGTACTTGTTGAAACCATGACCCCAGACTGTTCCAGGTTGGCCTTTAGCTCTTTGGATGTTTGACGTGCTATTTTTTTTTATTTTTATTTACCATTCACACTAACCTTTAAAGACATCTCGTCAATTTTCCTCTTTCCCCCACATCCAGGGAGGTTCTCGATAGTTCCATGCTTGGCAGACTACTTAATAACATTGCGCACTGTTGAAACGGAGATACCAAGATCTTTGGAGATTGCCTTATACCCTCTGGAAGTCTTGTGTTTGCTAATAGCAGCAGTTCTGATGTCTCCAGACAGCTCTTTTGTCTTCATTGTGACAAAGGAACAGGGCCTACCTGAAGTCATCATTCATTGGCTAATTCATGTCACATGGGCACAGACAATCACAGGAGAATCTCATGTGATTTACCACAGGTGAGTCAAAATGTGTTTCCATACTAAATTAAGGTAAAGGGTGCCAATACCAGTGACACAGCAAGCTTTAGGTTTTTCTATTTTCCTTTCCCATTGTTTTTGGTTTTAAATTATTATTTATCATTTGCTCTTTTGTATTTAACATGAGTGCTCTATACCAAAAAAGAGTTTCATTTGATTTCATTTTTTTGAGAGGATATTCCACATTATGTACTTAAACTTCATGGGTGCCAATAACGATTAGCAGGAATGAATAGTAATTAATAGGATTCTCAAATTTCTCGGTAAATTGTAGCAATCATTACCCACCAGGAAAAAATTATTTTGGGGAAAAAAAAAAGTTAAGGGTAGGTTAATTGTAACATTGAGAGATAGAATATCCCAAAAAAAAAAAATCAAGAAAATCACATTGTATAAATTACATAATTTTTTTTGCATTTTGCAGTGAGAAATAAGTATTTGATCCCTCTGGCAAAAAACCCTTAATACTTGGTGGCAAAACCCTTGTTGGCAAGCACAGCAGTCAGACGTGTTTTGTAGTTGATGATGAGGTTTGCGCACATGTCAAGAAGAATTTTGGTCCGCTCCTCTTAGCAGATCATCTCTAAATCATACAGATTTGAGGCTGTCGCTTGGCAATTCAGAGCTTCAACTCCCTCCATAAATTTTCTATGGGATTAAGGTCTGGAGACTGGCTAGAATACTCCTTGACCTTAATATGCTTCTTTTTGAGCCACTCCTTTGTTGCCCTGGCTGTATGCTTTGGGTCATTGTGTTGCTGGAAGACCCATCTACTGAGGGAAGGAGGTTGTTGGCCAAAATCTCGCGAAACATGACCCCATCCATCTTCCCTTCAGTATGGCGCAGTTTTCATGTCCCCTTTGCAGAAAAGCACCCCAAAGTATAATGTTTCCCCCACCATGCTTCACGGTTGGGATGATGATCTTAAAGTTGTACTCATCCTTCTTCCTCCAAACACGGCGAGTTGACTTGATGCCAAAGAGCTCAATTTTGTGTCTCATCTGACTGATCACAGCACCTTCTCCCAATAACTCAGAGAATAATTCAGGTGTTCACTGGCAAACTCCAGGACGGGCCTGCATGATTTTAAACCTTTAAGGTGTAATGTGTTACCAATAGTTTTCTTGGTGACTGTGGTCCCAGCTGCCTTGAGATAATTAACAAGTTCCCCTCCGTGTAGTTTTAGGCTGATCTCTCACCTTCCTCATGATCAAGGATACCCCACGAGGTGAGATTTTGCATGATGCCCCAGATCAATGTCGATTGACAGTTATTTTGTATTTCTTCCATTTTCTTACTATTGCACCAACAGTTGTCTCCTTCTCACCAAGTGTCTTACTTATGGTTTTGTAGCCCATTCCAGCTTTGTGCAGGTCTATGATCTTGTCCCTGACATCCTTAGAAAGCTCTTTGGTCTTGCCCATGTTGTAGAGGTTAGAGTCTGACTGATTAATTGAGTCTGTGGACAGGAGTCTTTTATACAGGTGACTATGTAAGACAGCTGTCTTTAATGCAGTTAACACGTTGATTGAGCGTCTAACTCAGGGGTCTCAAACTTGGCTAAGTATATGGGCCGCACATAGAAAAAATGTGAATTTTAAGGGCCGCATTCTTTGCAGGATGATATGATATTTTTAATGAAACCATATTGTTTTTTCTATACACCTTTTGGATCATTTTTTTTTAACATTTTTGTCTTTTTTTATTTTATTCTTTTAAAATGGCATTCATTTTATGGGCTATGGTACAGTTTTATAGTTTATACAATTTTACAGTTTTTACAATTTTTATTTCCTTTTTATGTCCCCTAATTGGCCACATAGTGATTTTTTTATTACAATTAGCACCATATAGTAATTCTGACCAACTTCTTATAGTAATGTGCCCATCTTGTAGTAGTTTCCCCATCTTGTAGTAATGTGCCCATCCTTGTCCGCATCTTGTAGTAATGTCCCCCATCTTGGTCTTCATCTTGTAGTAATGTGCCCATCCTGGTCCCCATCTTATAGTAATGTGCCCATCCTGGTCTCCATCTTGTAGTAATGTGCCCATTCTCGTCCCTAACTTGTAGTAATGGCCCATCCTGGTCCCCGTCTTGTAGTAATACCTCATCCTGGTCCCCATCTTGCAGAAATGGCCCATGCTAATCTCTAACTTGTAGAACATTCAACTGAAAAGAATCACTGACTTTGGCGGCCCTCAGGACTAGGCCGCAACAATTATGGGGGCTCTGGTGCCTGCGGGTCGCATTAAGCAGCCTCAGGGGCCGCATGCGGCCCTCGGGGCACGTGTTTGAGACCCCTGGTCTAACTGGTCTGTAGGAGCCAGAACTCATAATGGTTTGTAGGGATCAAATACTTATTTCTCACTGCAAAATACCAAAAAAATTATCCAATTTATACAATGTGATTTTCTGGATTTTTTGGGGGATATTCTATCGCTCAATGTTAAAATTAACCTACCCTTAAAATTATACTGTTCATGTCTTTGTCAGTGGGCAAACTTACAAAAACAGCAAGGTATCAAATAATTATTTCCTTCACTGTGTGTGTGTGTGTGTGTGTGTGTGTAATATATATACACACACACACACACACATATATACAGTACAGACCGTAAGTTTGGACACACCTCATTTAAAGATTTTTCTGTATTTTCAGGACTATGAAAATTGTACATTCACACTGAAGGCATCAAAACTATGAATTAACACATGTGGAATTATATACTTAACAAAAAAGTGTGAAACAACTGAAAATATGTCTTATATTCTAGGTTCTTCAAAGTAGCCACCTTTTGCTTTGATGACTGCTTTGCACACTCTTGGCATTCTCTTGATGAGCTTCAAGAGGTAGTCACCAGAAATGGTTTTCACTTCACAGGTGTGCCCTGTCAGGTTTAATAAGTGGGATTTTTTTTTTTTTTTTTTTTTTTTTTTTTTTTTTTTATTAAGCTAGACATTTAGTGAGGAGGCTGTTGCTATGTTCAATTATTTTTTATTTTTTTTTTTTAAAAAATGAATTTTTCTTCCCACGCTTAAGAAATCAATTTTAATCTTCTCCGTGTCCGATCCTTATCAGATTATGTCGGAAGGATGAGGATTTGGAGGCCCACATACACAATAGATTTACCAGCAGGCTCTGCCAACAGCGACAGGTTTGGCAGAAGTTAGAATAAATGTGTATGGGGGCCTTTTCTAGAGGGACACCCAGTGATCGCCAGAATAAGGACCTTGTGTCCTTTGGTCTCATCTGGATCTCCTCTGACCTCAAGACAGAGGTCAGGAAGAAATGGAGGGCCATTCAAAATCTACAGCACAGAACATACGGGTCTAGGCTTATGCAGTGCTCTGCCATATTAGTTAGTGCCATAGTCCTGAACGGGTTAGATGGATGCAAGCACGACCTGTCGCTTCATTCAACTTTCCTCTAGTGGATAAGTGATAACTCGAGGGATGAGATAATCGGCATTTATTAGAATTGCTTGTATTTGATGGTGCCGGTACCTGTAAGGTGACCATATTAGGCCGATACTGCTTCCGTAAGCCCATGTCATACATCAGAAACTTCAGCAACTTAAAAGCATCCTCTTCGCTCATGTGTAGCAGAAGAACCCCAGCGACAAAGCTGAGCCCTTGGCAGTATCCGACTTCAGGATCGAGCAAGGAATAGGCCTTTAAAATATTGTAGAGTGACAGCTGTCCTGCTCCCAGCTGGGCCGAGAAGTACGGGTGTGTGGGGAAGGTGCGACCTGGGAAAACAATGGAGGTTAGCAAGGGTCACCTAAATTTATTTGAATTGCTATCAAGGCATGTCAAATAAAAACACAAATCTTTTGAAGCTGCTTTATCTTCTTAAGTAAACTTTCAACACCAATTACTAGGTAAATAGCATAAAATCAACTTGCTTTTGGCCCCCATGAATTATGTTCTGAGGTAATGAAAGCGAGCCACTTCATAAGGTTCACTGCTGCACATCAGAAAGAAATTATAAAATACCTCTACGCCAGCTTTACACCCGACAAATGGTGTATTAATTACACTGATCAATTACTGACAAATAGTGCCTCCACACATACGGGTACAAAGTGTTCATCCGGGTATAAAGTGTTCATCCGAGTGTTCCTCTCTCTTGATGTAGCCCTTGGCCCAGTTAGAAGTAAGACCGTCTGATAAAATTGTACCACTGATCAGAGCATGTGAAGTCAGGGTGTATTCCAGATACATTTTTGTATAATAGGTTTGTGGTCTATTACTGGGGTGAATGGTAGAAAACACCACATTAATCTGTATGGGAGCTTTAGGATTCAGAGGATTAGAAGATCCCACCAATATCGGCAGGTTAGGCTGACAGTCTAGTGTGTACGGGGCCTCCCAACTTTCCCCAACAGATGTCGGGGAGATCAGGATCGGGCAAGTCCAATGTTCTAACGTTTAGACTGCCAATCCTTTTGCTTTCGGTGAGATAAGCCACCAAAACAGCCTGGCAATAAAGGACACAAGACTACTCGACAAAAGAGTCAAGCTATCTATTATGTAAGGGAGGCTTAATGATACACCCACGACCCCACCGACCAGCTGTTCCCAATGCAGACTACGTCCAATAGTGTTCAGCTGCGGATTTGCACATCTGTCAACTGTATAGTGGCAGCACCTGGGTACGGCACATCTCCCCCTTTTTTTTTTTTTTAAACTAATAGGGTGTGGATATGAAGCACCTGGCCGTGGTCACTATACAGTTGATGGAGCTTTTCTGTGCAGCTCAACACCGGAGCAGTTCCGACTGCCGCCTGCAAAGGGAGGAGCTGGGTTGGCGGGAGTGCCAGGTGTCACACCCCCACCCATCAGATATCCATGACCAATCCTAAAGATAGGCCATGAATGTAAAAGTCCCCGACAACTTCTTTAATGAATTTTGCAGATCCTGTGTTAAGAATGGGTGCCCAAAGGATCATTGACCACCATAGTGTTGCGCATGTTGCAGCACCCTCAACACGGTAAGGGGTTAATCTGCTGGTGTTTAGGCCACATTCACTCATCTATACGTCACCGTCCAAGCACAGACTGTGATACACAGACTGGCCACAGGTCTATGTCTATGAGGATGTCAAGTTCGGGTCAGGAGACTGCGTAGATCCTTTCATCAAGGTCTGCGCGAGGACCGTGGCACATGGATGTGTGAATACGGCACTAGGAATGGGCGAGTAGATTATCAATCATCTTCAGCTGTGCACTTATATCTTGGGCCTTAGGGATGGAATTTGGCTGTTGATGTATTTGCTGCTGCGATGGCCACTTAGTTGAGAAGTGAGACGGTCTGGATAAAGCGGAATCTCAAGAACAACCACCCACCTCTTCATAAAGTCACAGAAACCAATTACTCATGCAGTTTTTTTTCTTTTTAGAATGGAGAATACTTTGTGCTGAGATTTGTTTTGCTCGTTGCCATGTAATGATTGAAATGATCAATTTTATAACCAACGTTTTAATAAATTAATAAGGCTGTGGCGATTTCCATGACAAAATGTAGAATATTTGGCAAAAACTTAGAACTATGGCACCAAGTAACAAAAGCAACATGTGTTTTCAACTTTCCCATTGTATATCGAGCTAGGGCGGTAATCATAAAGGATCGTGGTGCTTGTGCTCAAGATACAGCAAAACAGTCTTTTGAAGGAGAAGAAAGAACCGCACTCTCCAGTCCTAAAAAATAGTCCTTTATTTCTCAAATCTTTGGGACATCTTTGAGGTGAACAGGGGGATGCAGGGGAGTTGGTGGACTACGGCCGTTTCATGCTCGTCTGGAGCTTCTATGGGTACCTGGACCCATAGAAGCGCCAGGAAAGCATCACTTACTGGGCTGTATGCTGTATATACAATATATATTGTATGTTTCAATATAATGAGAGTTTTATCAGCAGGAGATTATCACTAGGGGGCTAGGTCTCACGTGCAGATAAATTCAGTTAATCTGTATAACCCCACCCCCACCACTGATTAGCAGCTTGCTGACAGTGCACCCAGCAAGCTGCCAATCAGGTATGTGGGCGGGGTTATACAGGAATCAGCAGTCTGAGCACTGCTAGAGCTGCAGCAGAGAAAACTGAAATTCTACAAACACTTTGGTTTTGACATTGCCAAAAATATTTTAACTGATATTGTATCTTGTGGTTAAATGACTCAACGACTAGTAGGTTCTCGTGTGCCACAGTAAAAATGTAAAATGATGGAAATGTGTCGCCTTATTTTTTTTTTTTTTTTTTTAAATTAGGTGGTGGTAGGGAAGAGAACAAACTGAGGGCTGGGTCCCCGGATCGATGCGTGAATGATTATCTGGAATTAAGCATGCTGGGACTTGCTTCTGTAAGTGAAATCATTACTTGCCTTGACACAAACAAGAGGAAATACAGGAAAAGAGGCAGAGACTACTATGGACAGGTAATGTATCAGGGTGTATAGGACTGGAGGAATATAAGCATATACTCTGTGCGCTCCTCCATCCATCTCTGCACAGACGTGAAGCACAGAACAGGGAAGGGTTCTTGTAAAGGTAAATGGAGCGTGCGCTTACAGCAACCCTCTTAGTAAACACCGCCCCACCCTGGAGCTTCAGGAATGCTGCGGCAGTAATGCCGTTACAATACAAGGTTCCTCAGCCTCAAAATCAAAAGACCCGACATCTCCGCAGCATTAGAAGCCGTGCAAAATTATATAATGAAAATTTATGCGAATCCAATTAATATCTGACCTTAATAAACCCCATATTACCACAGATATGGTCTGTAAAGTAGGCAGAAAAAAATTGTTCTCTCCTGGGTTGTTAAATATTTTATTTTTGTGTTTTCTGGTTTTCAAGACCTGAAACCACCTCGCAGCAGCACCTCCCAGCACCGCCTCCCAGCAGCACCGCCTCCCAGCACCACCTCCCAGCAGATCTACATTGGGATCCTTTAGAACCTTGGTGTAAACATTATTGAGATTGTAAATTATGGCAACCATCATATACAGAAAAACTACTTCATTTGATTTTACTTTTTTTTTTTCTAAATTGGAATTATTTGCCAAAATACAACACAGACATATGGACCAACAGAAATGTACACTACAACAAGCCATTACAATGGATAAATGGGGGTAGAGTTTCTACTTGTGGAGACCATGATTAGCACAGAAAGTTTTATAGGCCAGACAATGCTCCTCGAAGGAAGCCAACAATGTGCAAATCAGCTCTTCTCCAAAAAAGAATGACGAATTGTGAGGCATGTGATGTGCATGCCATCACAGTTCACTGGTATTCCCTATGCTAGATGGTGGTCATGTGACCACTTGTATGAGACTAGGTTTAACGGTGGCTCAGTGGTTCGCACTATTGCTTTGCAGCGCTGGGGTCCTGGGATCAAATCCCACCAAGGACAACATCTGCAAGGAGTTTGTATGTTCTCCCCGTGCTTGCGTGGATTTCCTCTGGGTTCTCCGGTTTCTTCCCACACTCCAAAGACATACTGATAGGGAATCTAAATTGTGAGCCCCAATGGGGACAGTGATGATGAGGTCTTTAAAGCGCTGTGGAATATGATGGTGCTATATAACCAATGCAAAATAATAATAAAATAATAGTTGACATGTGGGTGAAAGTATTTAAATCTGGTCATGTGACTGCCGACTAGCATGAGGAGGACACTGAAATCAAGACAGCTTGCACACCACACACTGTCAGAATTCAGCAGTCACAGAGTGCAGACTTTTGTCCCAAGCCTGGACAACCCCTTTAAATTGGTTTTGCAACAAGACTAAGCCAAAATAAAACAGGCACTCATCTGCAAGGGGCTGCTATAGCGTTCTTGCACCTCGTTAATGCAGAACAAGGTACTGGTTGGCTGACCAAGAGGTCTTTGACAAATGCTTGTGCATTCACTGGTTTAAAAAAAAAAATAAATAAATAGCACATAGAAAATTGCTTAATTAGTATTATACTTAAGTCAGCAATATCAAATCCATTGGAATCCAACAAACAGCACCGCCTAATCAGCTTTTTTGCAGTTTCAGGTGCAAAAACTGTGAATAGCACTAAGGCTATGTTCACACATTTTGTTTTTTCATCGTTTTTTTACAGTACAGTAAAGTCTGGTGATTCCAGAAATCTCATGCACACAGCTTGGATTTTATTTCATCAGTGTTTTGTGCTTTGCATGTTTTTTTTGCAGAATAAAGCTGAAAAAATGCAATGAGTGAACATCGCCTTACTGAGAAATGGAAGTGTTTAGGAATCACAGCAATTCAGTCACGAAGTGAAGACCATGTAACATTACAGAACGGGGTCACCAAGTGCCGAGGAGTAGAAGGCATAAAAGACACCAATGCTCAGCTGACTCTATAACCAAAAGAGTCCAAATCGCCTTTGGTATTAACAGCAGCACAAACCCTGTGCACCAGAAACTTATGGCATGGGTTTCCATGGCTGAGCAACTGTATAGAAGCCTTATTCCAGCAAGGACAATGCCAAGAGTCAGATGGAGTGGTGTAAAGCACTGGAGCAGTACACTTGAGCAGTGGACACACGTTCTATGGAGTGATGAATCGCACGTCTCTATCTGCCATCTGATGGACGAGATGAGGTTTGGCGAATGCCAGGAGAACATTACTGGCCTGACAGCATGGTGCCAGCTGTAAAGATATTTGGAGGAGAGATCATACCGTGAAGTTATTTTCAAGAGATAGGCCTAGACCTCTTAATTTATATGAAGAGAGATTTTAATATTTCAGCACACCAAAACATTAGGACAATTGTATGCACCCAACTTTGTGGGAACAGTTTGGGGAAGACCCGAATTTATTCCACTGCGCCCCAGTGCACAAAGCAAGGTCCATACAGGCATAGTTGGTTGGGTTTGGTGTGGAAGAATATGACTGGCCCACACAGATCCCGGATCTCAACCCCATCCAACACCTTTGACATTTTAAAGAAATGACCTTTATTATAGTTTTAAGAAAGCAAATTGAGAACCAGACAGACCGTCTTCTCCAACATCAGTGTCTGACCTCACAAATGACCTTCTGGATGAATTTATAAAATTCACACTCCAATAATCTTGTAGAAAGTTTTCTCAGAGGAATGGAAGCTGTTATAGCTGCAAAGAGGGAAACAACTCCATGTTAATGCCTATGGATTTAGAATGAGAGGTTTAGGTGTAATATGGAGGGGGATCAATTGAGGGTAAACTGATTAAATTTGCTGATGACACAAAGCTAGGAGGGATAGCTAATACTAGAGAAGAGAGAGAGAGGATTCAAAAAGACCTAAATAAACTGGAGCAGTGGGCAGCAACCAACAGAATGGTTTTTAACAGGGAAAAATGCAAAGTACTACATCTGGGCAATAAAAATGAAAAAAGCATATACAGAATGGGAGGAATAGAGCTAAGCAACAGTACATGTGAAAAAGACTTAGGTATACTAATAGATCATAGACTGAACATGAGTCAACAGTGTGATGCAGCAGCAAAAAAGGCAAATACAATTCTGGGATGTATTAACAGAAGCATACAGTCTAGATCACGTGAAGTCATTATCGGTCTTTACTCCTCTTTGGTCAGACCTCATCTGGAATACTGTGTACAGTTTTGGGCACCACATTTTAAAAAAGACATAGACAAACTGGAGCAAGTTCAGAGAAGAGCGACCAGAATGGTGACTGGTCTGCAAACCATGTCCTATGAGGAACGGTTGCAGGATTTGGGAATGTTTAGCTTGCAAAAAAGAAGATTGAGAGGAGACTTAATAGCTGTCTACAAATATGTCAAGGGCTGTCACATTGTAGAAGGATCATCTTTATTCTCATTTGCACAAGGAAAGACTAGAAGCAATGGGATGAAACTAAATGGGAGGAGACACAGATTAGATATTAGAAAAAACTTTTTGACAGTTAGGGTGATTAATGAGTGGAACAGGCTGCCACGAGAGGTGGTGAGTTCCCCTTCAATGGACGTCTTCAAACAGAGGCTGGACAGACATCTGTCTGAGATGATCTAGTGAATCCTGCTTTGAGCCGGGGGTTGGACCAGATGACCCAGGAGGTCCCTTCCAACTCTACCATTCTATGATTCTATGATACAGTATAAGAGCCATAGAAAATGGCTGAAATGAGTGCAAGGGGAAAGATCTTGCAAGCTGCAGCATATAGGAATGAAAGTGATCCCCATGTTCTTAGTGGTTGCTATTCTATACCGAGTGAACAACTAGCTCACATTACGGCTGTAGTAAATGTGGGCTGGATCTGCTCCAGTGTGTGACGTTTCCTCTCCTTCACTTCTGGGTGTTTGTAACAGGATAAGAGAGAATGAAGCTTAGGATCACAGTGTGGAGCCATTTTGTTGGTGACTGCAAATTGATAGCGTCACCAAGGATGGCCAGCAGCACCGATTCTGTTAATTGGTGTTACTCACTGTATCATAAGCTGGGGTTAGATATGTGAAGTGTATCACATGCGGAGATTAGATACAGGGCTCAGAGCAGTGTATCACATGATGAGATTAGATATAGGGCTCAGCAGGGTATCACACAGCAGTATCTAAAGTATGTAATGTGTGAGTGACCCCGCTCTGTCCACTTCAATGCGAGCAGTGGTATAATGTGCGGCCATGCTCCGTTTACTACATTACTACTTCCGTAGACGTTGACAGAGGGGGTCACGCATTACACTACTGCTCCCTCAATAATGTGTGACCCCGCTCTGTCTACTGTTCTAATTGCCCCCTCCCACCACCCAAAAAAAAAAATAATAATATTAAGCGAGGTCATGGAAGAGCATATCTCATAACTTTGCAGGCCTTACAAAAGTAATTTTTGTCTTACTGAACCCCCTAGATTCATCATATAGTGCTCCATACAGTGTAAAGGGCCCCACATAGTGCTCCATACAGTGTAATGGGCCCCACATAGTGCTCCATACAGTATAATGGGCCCCACATGTCAGTTTACAGTGGCAAAGCAGAGCACAGTGTGTTCAGAGCACAGAAGCATGATTAATTCTCTGCTGTGCTCTGAACACGGCGGTGATCTGCAGCCTTGTTCTGTACTACTGATGTCAGGCTGCGATCACCACTCCCTGCCGCTGATACTCGCTTCATCCAGGACCTCGGCTCCCCGCATCTCCTGCCACCACTTGGCTCACACTGAGTGGTGACACGGGGAAAGTGAATGATACCAATTTCCTCCCACAGCTGTGACCTGGCCAGCCCAGAGGGAATGGCCAAGTCACAGCAGGAGGCAGCCACACTATAGGACAGGAGGTTCGGCAGCAACGGCAGACTCCTATGTACAGGGGCTGCTGCATTTGAGGCAAGTGTCGCTACATACCAGCAAAAGCAAATGGCAGCCCCCAGTGGTTGAATAATAAAAAAAAAAAATAATAATTTTTTTCAAATTTAATTTTGTATTAAAAATAATTGACTATAAATGTAAGTGAAGAGACGAGAAGGAATGCAATGGATAATCTATTATATGACTGAACAGGTACATGCAATATATCCGCAATATACAGAAATCTGAAAGGCTTCCTTGGAAAAATAGACATAGAGAAAACATTCAGATCCTGGGCCAAACAAATAGAGGGTGAGGAAATCGGGGAAAAAATGCTGGCTGGTTGGCAGGCAGTACAGAAAAACATCTTAAGTGAGGTTTGGAGAGACACAGAATTTAGGATTTTGCACAGAGCTGTACTGGCCTTCAACATGCCAGTATCTAGAACAATGAGGGATCGTCTGGTACATTGTCCAAAATGCAAACTCGGAAAATCTGATCTGTTACATGGACTCTGGGAATGCCCTAAAGTACAGGAATTCTGGGAAGATATAAAACATATGATGGAAAATATAGGTATTGGGAACATATCATTGCACCCATTACCGTTCCTCTTCCATTACTGGAAAGGAGAAGAAGCCCCACAACAAAAAGAAAAGGACACATTAACTCCAATGCTCCACTTAATTTGTATGATAGCCAAAAGAAGCCTATTAAAGGATTGGTTGAGCGATTCCATTCCAAATCGGAAAGTTATAATGGGACAAATGAAAACTTTGTTTCACTTAGAATGGTTGGAAGCCGAGCGTAACAAGGAAAAGAGTATAAAATTGCTCATAATAAAATGGAAAAGCTTGTTACTTAGACATTACACAAACAAAACTTCAGGAAATTATGAAACCCTTTGAACAGACCAGTTGGTACATACTGGAAGACTTGGGTGGAACATTGGGGAAGTTGAAAATAGTTGATCTGAATGTTGATGGAAAAGGTGGAAGGGATACAGGTTAAGACGTAGTATAAAATATGGATACAGACTAAATATTCAATAATGTTTAAGGGATTAAGAAGAAGACGAAAAGAAAGGAGAGGTGCACACAAGAAATATGTAAGTGTTTCCTGCATGTTGGGGAAGAGGGAGGGCAATGGGGAGGGGTTTTTTTATTTTTTTTTCTTCAATGTTTACTTTGTACTTAGACCATACAATTAGTAAGGTGATAATCAAAACTGAAATGATGAATACTTAAGCTAAGAATAATGCATTGGAATGTACATTTACATACTTATGTTATATGTTAAAAATCAATAAAAATTATTATTTAAAAAAAAAATAATTGATTATATAATAAATACAAAAATAAAAATCACGGCACCATCCCTTTAATTTGTTTCACCAGTAAAACTGCAGTGAAGAAAAGTTTAAAAAAACAAAACAAAACAGCACTGTACAATAAAACGGTGAGCCTATATTGATGCATTTTGATGCTATGTACAAAGCGGTAATCCAAGAGCCTCCATTGGTTCAGCGAAGTCACCGATAGACCGGTAAACATGACCAATAGGTTGGGGGAAAACTAGTCACATGATTACGGCATAGGATATTAAAAAAATAAAATAAACTGTCCCCTCCCCCATCTAATTTCTGACCTGGTTAGGGCACATCAATAAAAAAAATGCTAATAAAAAATATTAAATTTATAAAAACAAACAAAAAAAAAACACACAAATTATATTAAAAACCTTAAATAATTTCACCCATTTCCTTTTCTATATCAATACAAAATCAACCAAAACTGATGGAGAAAAACGAAAATTATATATTTACAATTCCTTCCACAAATTTGTTACAAAAGTTTCTGCAACTTAAAAAGATTTTTAATTTTCAGCCGAAAACCCATGGATTTCTGCAAGACATGTTCAGATGACTGGCCACTGAGGGTATTTTAGACTTACATTTCCTGTCTTTACAAGAACAGTTTTCAGAAGGCTCATTATCATAGGCACAATTACAATGACTACTAATGCCTCTGTACACAGCTGGTAAACACGATCCACCAATCAGAATAGGCAATGTCACAGCTCACCTCCTCCCCTTCTCTTGCACACACTCAGTAGATGCTTCAATACAAAAGATAAAGGTCACACCCTGTTCATTGTGGCTAATCTACATGTTGAATTCCTGAAGCAACAGAAAAAAAGCCTCAGTGTCCAGTGTGAAAATTGTAAGATTTAATTTTTTGATTTTTAAATACCCACTTTTAATGTAAATGGTCAAAATAAAATTAAAAACACAAAAACCTGATTTTAACAATAGGCGATTGTAAAGAGTTTCTGACTACATTGCAAACACCTGCTAGGATACCCCTTTAGGTCCTGGGTTGTTTATTTATTTTTATTCTTTTTTTTTGAGAGAGAGGGGCTTTTAGTTGAACAAGTGTAAACTATTATTTTTGAACACTATGAAACAAATGTGTAATTAGGGAGTTTTATAGCGTCAGAGTAAATCTTCTAGGCAAACCATTTAGTAATTATGGACACTTTTGGGAGGTTTTCTACGTGAATGCATTTGTTTTTGGTTAAAAAAAAACTGTTCTGCAATGAGGTTCCAGCTTCATTGTTTTGGTTTGTTGCTGGAAGTAAAACTTCAATGTAAACTCAAGTGAGAAACATCAACATCCGAGCAATGAAGAGAGTGAAGGTTGTCAGGAGGATGGCGGCTTTTATTGTCAGATAGATCCTAAAGTCACCCAAATGGCGTGGACACATGTTGGACACATTTCCTTACATCTCTCCATGGCCGGAGTGCAGATATGCGACTCAAATATAATAGGAAATAAAAATAATAAAATGTAGAAAAGCTTCATAATCACAGTGGGAAATATTGAAACCAACTCCGTACTCAGGAAAGACTTCATTGTACAACACAACTATAAGGTTGAGTTTTTCCAAAAGTTTATCCAAAAATACATATTTTAGTGGGAGTTTAATAAATCAATGAAACAATATTTGTCGTCATTTTTGTATATTTCATAAAAAAGTGTTATATACCGACGTTTCCAAAAAGGATATGGATTGTTTAAAAAATACAAGTGTTTAGGCTCTTCACTATGATCACAACATCACTAAAAAGTATCAAGTTCACATTATTGATATTGTGTCTCATTCTCTGTAACATATAGAATTATAGAAAGTTCCTTCTCTTGCACCAACCACTGAATTCAGGTCAACACTTTGGCCACATTAAAGGGGCACTTAACCCTTTACTACAAATGTCATAAATGCCACTTCTGGTATCCTCACGCGGACCATCAATCCCCGCACACACATTGCATTCTTTATATACTTCAGTAGAGATATAACTACACATAGACGCACCTCCCCATACCACTTTATGGAGAATGTGGCTGGAAATTTGTGAACAAGGGTCTGATAACTGCATGTAGCTGTAAAGTGGCATCAGCACCAATCTTACTGGTGAGCCCTTAGCAGCTGGGCCTGAAGCTGTGATGTCACAATCTACATGGAACTCTGATGTCATCATCTACTCGATGACATCACAATGGGAGTAAAGGCTATACAAAGCCTGAGCGCAGAGCCTGGGCTGTCTTTTGTGCGACTCCCTGTTGGATACACAAAGCTACAAGAATACAAAGTAGTAATACAGCGACGCCATCGTGAGGATTCATGGATGTCCGCATTATTGCCAGCAGCTGCTGGTCAAGGCCTTCTCTTCCTGCAAGTCAACTGGCTTTAACCTTCTGACCCAACTCAGGAAATTTATTTGCAACTGGAGAACACTGATGAGGGATTCCTTCATGGCCGCGATATCCGCCATCATTACAGCGATCAGGTGCTTCAAGCCGGTTGCTAGAAAAAGACATAGATACCACATCATCAGCCAAGACAGCGGTGAGAAGACAGCAACCTACATAGGAAAAGATACCGCTGAGGACAGTCAGCCCGGGATGCTGCCACCGGCCAAGAGCGCCGCTACAGAAAACATTTCTGATCTACTTAGAGACAACCTGTCTCCAGAGCACTTAACCATCCTGAGGAGCAAAGGGCAGGCAGGCTTCCTGGATGACGAGATCATCATAATGGCCCAGGAGCTGCTGGAGAGTCAGTTTGAGGGCTTTGATGGCCTGCAGCCCCCTGCCGCTCTTCTTGTGCAAGGGTACAGAGTACTGATAAATGCCGTACAAATCCACTATGATGAGGAGAGGGTACACTGGCTGACAAGCTGCTTCAGAAATGGCCAAATCTTGGTGGCTGACAGCATGAACTCCGGAAAGCTGTCTCCATCCATCCGTCAGCAGATTAACAACATGAACAGTGAAGTGGTCGACGAGCCTCTGAACCATGTGAAATTTCTCAGTGTGGACCAGCAGGGAAACCGCTATGATTGTGGCGTATTTGCCATAGCGTTTGCCTACGAGCTTCTTGCAGATTGCGGTGAACCCACAGCCGAGTTCCAGCATAAGATGATGAGGAATCATCTAATATCCTGCCTGCAGAACGGCAGGATCAGCGGATTCCCCAAAAAGGTCAGGAAGTGACTCCATGTCTATAAACGGCATGTAGAGTCTATGACGGTCCAAGAGATCGAACTGACCTTCAACCGGATACGACCCACGGACCACAGACCTGTCTACACCAGTAAGTAACCATTAACTTTCTATAATATCCTCAATATAGTGAATGTATAAATATGATGGGGGCGTGCTGATATTATTGGGGGCGTCTGATCTTCATGGTTTTTATTTTTTTATTTTTTCATAAAAAGCACGAAGCGAGTAAATCCGTCCGTCACGAGGCCACAGAGATTGATCGCATTTGACGTCATCACCAAACCCTAAATCATGTAAGTGCCTAGTTACTGGGTTAATAAAACGCCTTTGCGTGTTATAATGTGTGTATATAATCAAAGCCACGGCCAAATGTTCTGGTAAACCAGACACCACAAAAAGTGGCCCCCTCAACCTCTGAGCGCCATAACTTTCCTGTGAAAGGGGATTTTTTTCCTTTATTATTTCCATTCAGTTCCCGATTCCTTTGCCGGGAACATGTGTGGGGGACAGGGGCCACATCCATGAGAAGACAGTAGGTCTCATTTATCAAAACTGTCCTTCTGATGAATTGGAAAAAATGCATAGAAAAACATGCAAAATGCACAAGAGACATGTTTTTTGGTGCAGAAATGTCTACAGTAAATACTTAACATGGGCACATTCCCTTCCAGTTACCTTTTCCCCTGTGCAGCCTGCAATAACGCCAGTGGGGGATACAGGAACTCTTGTTACCATCATTTACTTACTGCAGGGGATTTGCTCATTTTGTTACTATCCTAGGTCATTGCTGTCATGTCACAATTTACATGGATCTTTGATGTCACCAGCTCCTCGATGACATCACAATAAATATGATGGGGGGGAGTGCTGGCATTATTGGGGGCGTCTGACCGTCATTGTTTTGACTTCTTGTTTCAGAAAGAGCATGAAGCGAGTAAATCTGGACGTCACATCCAGGCCCAGAGATGGATCGCATCGGGTGCCCTCACCAAACCCTAAATCACGTAAGTTCCTTGTTACCGGGTTAGTAAAATGTCTGCTTGTGTGATACTATGTGTATATAACCTAAGCCATGTTGTCAGACATGGTGGGAAGTCTGTCTCATTGTATCCTGATGTTCTATCTCACAATATTTATGCGTTTTCCTGTTTTCTGTAGGATACAGCGATGAGTCCACGGCCGTTGTCTTCTGCTCTACACAACAATGTACCGAGGACCCACGATGCAGAACATCACAGCAGATTGGATCCTCCATGTCACCAGAAACTGTAATGGAGAAACTGGGGCGTAGAGTGCGACCGTCTCCTGATCTCCGTGCCCCCACAATGAAGATGGGGTACGGCAGGAGGTGACGACTTTGACAAGTCGATGATATGGCGGCCTCCATATCAGAAGCAGATGAGCCGCACTTCAGCACAAGGCAGATTCCGGGCTCGGTCTCTGTTCTCAGTAGTTTTTGCAGTCAGATGTAATCACAGAAGAAGCGAATCTTCTGCTACATCCACCCTGATCTACGGCACATGCTGCCATGATCCAGCACCGCCCAAGGGAAGGGCAGTCCGTCAGCCATGGTTCCCTAGAGGTTTCCTCCACTGGGGGTTTTTCCTCTTCTGAGCGCTGATGGACGTTTCTCCGTGAGTCCAGGACCCATCATCATCAGGGCCACATGACTATTGTCCCACACAACTGGTGGGGTCTTCTACATGTGTCATCTTGTATGAAGCAAATAAAAAAATTAAATTAATATCTAGCAGCCGTGTATCTGAGCTTATTACGTATCGTCACAGTAAATTTAGTACATAAAAATAGTGGAACCCTAGGGGGAAAATATATGGGGGTCCAGTATCATTGTAATAGTGTTAGGCTGCGTGCACACTGTGCGTTTTTGATGCGTTTTTTCTTGCGCGGAATTGGCCCAAAAACGCTAGGTAATCCTTATGCCAAAGTCCATGAGAATCCTGAAGTGCTGTGCACATGATCAGCATTTTACCTTTCAGGATTTGCTGTGCTTAAAAATCTGCAGCATGTCAATTCTTTGTGCGTTTCTGCCTGCATTTTTCACCCATTGAATGCACTGCAAAAAATACAAATGCAAAAAACTCATGCAAAAACGCAGCGGGTTTTCAGCTGTGTTTTTGCTGCCCAGAGATGCAGAAACATTGCAGAAATTTCTTCACCAAATATGCAACGTGCACACATACCCTTATAATACTGTCATTTACAGGGGCGGGTTGGGGTTCAGTAGGGCATATGCCCCTTGTGCAGATCCTCAAGCAGCTGATTGGGGCCTTAAAATTGTGTAATTTCTACTTGGCCTACTGACATCAGCGCTCACGTCAGTTGGATGTGCGTCCGAGGACCCTCCATGTGCAGAGACCCACCAGCTCCATGAACAGCAATACATGCCACTGGCCAATCCAAGGCCAGCAGCTAATATTAGTGTGCCAGACATTGGCGTGGCATGGAAGTGATTAGCAAGGACGCTGCACATCACCTGCTAGCCTCGGATTGGCTGGCTGTGGAAGAGGACGCCGCATGTTGTGGGAGCAAAGCAAGGTAAAAATAATCTTTTTTTTTTCTTTATTTAAATGTGTTGAAGAACGAAGGGTATTATATCAGGATGGGGAACATTATACCTGGAAGGGGCCAAGGATAGAGGCCATTATACCAGGATGGGGTCCAGGATGGAACCAAGAATATCAGGATAGGGCAGAGGATGATGTTACATTATTACAGGTAGGTGCCCAGGATGGGGGACATCATGACATGGGGGCAAACATAGGTCTTTATATGATCTAGAACTCTAACCACTTGTAGAGTTCTAGATCCTAGAATATACAGTTATATGAAAAAGTTTGGGCACCCCTATTAATCTTAAGCTTAATGTTTTCTTAAAATTGGTGTTTTTGCAACAGCTATTTCAGTTTGATATATGTAATAACTGTTGGACACAGTAATGTTTCTGCCTTGAAATGAGGTTTATTGTACTAACAGAAAATGTGCAATCTGCATTCAAACAAAATTTGACAGGTGCATAAGTATGGGCACCTCACCAGAAAAGTGACATTAATATTTAGTAGATCCTCCTTTTGCAAAAATAACAGCCTCTAGTCGCTTTCTGTAGCTTTTAATGAGTTCCTGGATCCTGGATGAAGGTATTTTTGACCATTCCTCTTTACAAAACAATTCCAGTTCAGCTAAGTTTGATGGTCGCCAAGCATGGACAGCCCTCTTCAAATGATCCCAAAGATGTTCAATGATATTCAGGTCTGGGGACTGGGATGGCCATTCCAGAACATTGTAATTGTTCCTCTGCATGAATGCCTGAGTAGATTTGGAGCGGTGTTTTGGATCATTGTCTTGCTGAAAGATCCATCCCCTGCGTAACTTCAACTTTATCACTGATTCTTGAACATTATTGTCAAGAATCTGCTGATACTCAGTGGAATCCATGCGTCCCTCAACTTTAACAAGATTCCCGGTGCCGGCATTGGCCACACAGCCCCAAAGCATAATGGAACCTCCACCAAATTTTACGGTGGGTAGCAAGTGTTTTTCTTGGAATGCTGTGTTTTTTTGGCGCCATGCATAACGCCTTTTTGTATGACCAAACAACTCAATCTTGGTTTCATCAGTCCACAGGACCTTCTTCCAAAAAGAAATTGGCTTCTCCAAATGTGCTTTTGCATACCTCAGCCGACTCTGTTTGTGGCGTGCTTGCAGAAACGGCTTCTTTTGCATCACTCTCCCATACAGCATCTCCTTGTGCAAAGTGCGTTGTATAGTTGACCGATGCACAGTGACACCATCTGCAGCAAGTTGATGCTGCAGCTCTCTGGAGGTGGTCTGAGGATTGTCCTTGACTGATCTCACCATTCTTCTTCTCTGCCTTTCTGATGTTTTTCTTGGCCTGCCACTTCTGGCCTTAACAAGAACTGTCCCTGTGTTCTTCCATTTCCTTACTATGTTCCTCACAGTGGAAACTGACAGGTTAAATATCTGAGACAGCTTTTTGTATCCTTCCCCTGAACAACTATGTTGAATAATCTTTGTTTTCAGATCATTTGACAGTTGTTTTGAGGAGCCCATGATGCCACTCTTCAGAGGAGATTCAAACAGGAGAACAACTTGCAAGTGGCCACTTTAAGTAGCTTTTCTCATGATTGCATACACCTGGCTATGAAGTTCAAAGTTCAATGAGGTTACAAAACCAAAAAAAAGTGCTTTAATAAGTCAGTAAAAAGTAGGTAGGAGTATTTAAAACAAGAAAATGATAAGGGTGCCCATACTTATGCACCTGTCAAATTTTGTTTGAATGCAGATTGCACATTTTCTGTTAGTATAATAAACCTCATTTCAAGGCAGAAACATTACTGTGTCCAACAGTTATTACATATATCAAACTGAAATAGCTGTTGCAAAAACACCAATTTTAAGAAAACATTAAGCTTAAGATTAATAGGGGTGCCCAAACTTTTTCATATAACTGTATATATATATGTATGCATGCCATCCGACCAACATGCAGATGGGGGCCCAGGCTGAAATTTTGCATTGGGACCCATCTGACTGGTTACGCCGCTGGTGCCGGCCCAGTGCTATCACAGTAATGCAGACCCAACCACAATGCCCCCTGTGTGCGGCCGTCTGCTGAAGTGGAGGGAGCGCGTTGTCGAGAGGCAGCACAGACACAATTCAGAATCCTGCACTGAACTGATCATCCCTGACCCTGCAGGACATCACATTATACTATATGGCTCTGCACATAGATATTAGGAGGTCCTGTAGCCAGGTGCAGGTGTGATCAGTCCAGGGCTTATAGCATTGTATATGTGCACATGGTGCAGCACATCCAGTATAAAGAATACTAAATGACTGGTTTATAATATAGTGATCCAGACATCAGATGTTATACAGCATACACTTGGTCATATATATATGTATATACATACAATGTGTATACTGTATAGCATCTGATGTCTCTAGTCACAGTATATCATATACCATCACACATTCTCCTGTACTTTGTATGTGGTATACTGTGTACACAGACATCAGATGATATACACAGGATAATATGCGGCTGATATATCTGTACTCATACTATAACATACACCATCACATATTATCCAGCATATGACATCTAGTATCTGTAGTCACAGTATATCATATACCAGTAGAAATGAGTGCCTTGAGTCGCAGGACACTGGTCAGTAGTATTGACACCTTTACATCTTCTAGCTGCTTCATTCCAGAGAGAGTAGTATTTTATTATGCAAATGAGGCATTAAGTGCTTTTGGTGTAAAAGGGCACTTAATGAGCCTCTGCCTCCCAGCTAAGGAGAGGGGCTCAGGCCATCACATAGGCTCTTCAGTCATCAAATTGGAACTGACCCATAAACAAGCTCTGTCCAAGGAAACCCTTTGGAGTCTTCTCAGGGCTAGACTAGAGGTCAGGCAGATGTCAGATATTTCCTACAGACGCCTACTCGGCCATAGTAACCCAGGAAGGATGCTAGCTAGAGCACTGAAATCTAAATATCTCTCAAAACTATATCACCAGTATCCAAAATTCACGCAACATCATGGTTAACACTACCCAGGAAATCGGCGACACGTTTAGGTCCTTCTACTCCATACTAAACCTTCCGGTACCCACTGGGACACCCCTTACTGTGCCCTCCATCGTCAGGACACTAGAAACTGAGGCAATTAACGACTTGTAAGCCTCTTTTGCTCCAAAGGAATTCCTAAAGAATGATAGGAGATTTATCAAGTAAGAAAAGTCCAGGCCCAGACAGTCTTACGACTACATTTTATAGAAACTTTTCTGAACAGTCATCCCGGTTAATGTTACAAGCTTTTAACTCCATCTCTGAATCCTCGCCCTTCCCTTGTCTGTCCACGGCCGCACAGGTCACGGTCATCTACAGATAAGGGAAAGACCACCACTCTTGTAAGAGCTATTGCCCAATATCCCTTCTAAACGTTGAGCTAAAATTATTTGCTAAACTGCTTGCAAAGAGATTAAACCCTCTTTTCCTTAATCTGATTCACCCTGATCAGGTGGGCTTTGTCCCTGGCAGACAGGCCCGTGACAATACCCTTGACATCATTAATTAGGTACACACCTATAAGACCCCCCTCATGAACCTGTCCCTAGACGCCGAAAAGGCTTTAAACAGAATCTCTTGGTCCAACCTATGTCCTATTGGGTTAGGTCCAGCGTTTACATCAAGGATACTTGCTCTTTACCATTCCCCATCAGCCAGGTTAAAAATTAACGGCAAGCTGTCGGATCCCTTTTCTATTAATAATTGGACTCGTCAGAGCTGCCACTTAACCGTTCTCTGATATACAGGTGCATCTCACTAAATTATATTATCAAAAACTTAATTTATTTCAGTTCTTCAATACAAAACACAGTGGACCTACACCAGCAGATGACATGGCTGCCCAAACCATCACAGATTGTGGAAATTTCACACTAGACCTCAAGCAGCTTGGATTGTGGCCTCTCCACTCTTCCTCCAGACTCTGGACCTTGATTTCCAAATGAAATGCAAAATTTACTTTGCATTTACTTAGTGGAAATCTGTCAAGTCAGCAGTCTTCCCCATGATTGTGGAGCCTACTGAAACAGACTAAGGGGCTTTTTAAAACGCATTGGATGTCTTTGCAGGTGTTTTTTGCTAATTAAAATTTACTGAGATAATGACTTGTGTGTTCATTGGCTGTAAGCCATAATCATCAACATTAACAGAAATAAACACTTGAAATAGATCACTCTGTTAGTAATGACTATATAATACAGGAGTTTCACTTTTTGTATTGATGAACTGAAATAAATTAACTTTTTGATGATATTCTAATTTAGTGAGATGCACCTGTATATTAATAATGGAACACCTTATTGAGGCCATGAGCACCAACCCCGACATACGTGGAATAAAAATAACTGGGTGACTATACAAATGCTCAGCTTTCGCTGATGATCTGCCGATTTAAAATACAAATCCGCATCTCTCTCCAACATCCTTGATGTCAGAGGTTGGTGCTTTTCGGGAAAAGGTCAAATGTCAAGATAAACAAAGGATAAATCAGAAGCTCTTAATGTTTCTCTCCCCATTCAATTAATAAGCACTTTAAAAACGAACTACCACTTTAGATGGCCCTCAAATAACACCATCAATTACTTAGGCACCAATATACCTTCCAACCTCTCAAGACGGTTTTCACTTAATTACCAGTCATTTTATATTCAAACTTGAGGAAAATCTCAGCGCTATGGATTGAATAGAGTTCTCCTAGTTTTGCAGAATCAAAATGACAGTCCTACGCTGGCTGTTAGATTTACTACAAACTATCCCTGAATACATACCTTCCTGTTTTTGGATCAAAATCCAGCGCAACTTTGGGCAATTCGACTAGTCATCTAGGCATCGAAAGCTTAGAAGTAATATCTTGACCCGCTCTAAAGAGGCGGGTGGAGTGGGTCTTCCCGATAGCTGTCGTTACTATTTACAGTAGCTGCCGCCCATGGAACCAAAATTGTGGGTTCGTATTACTCAAGATGAATGATAATTATCGGTCACCACCCTGCCTAGGACCTGGCCCTCTCCCGTGGAATAATATCTCCATATCCAACAGTATCAAACAAACATAGAAAACCATCCACCTTCAGTCCGCAAAAAGTTTAGAGTCAATTCAAAGGGACAAACCGAACATCACGAGAACAGTGGGAAAAATATATTTTTTTGTCCCATAAATATGTAATTGCAACTAAATCTCAAGAGACAAGTTTTAAAATCATCTCTACTTGGTAGTAGGTCACCTCCACCTTACATAGATGGTATCCAGGAGTCTCCAATTTATGCTGGCTGTGCGAAGTGGAGGAAGGAACAATGACACACATCTGGTGGTCATGTCCAATCCTAAGAGCTTTCTGGGAAGGAGTGATCAAAGTCATCAAGGGTGTGACAGTCAACCTCTCTCCTGAAGCGCTATTGTTACACGTTTTCTATGTCCAAATCAGTATACAAAAAATCCCTCCTATGGCATCTCCTTAAAGCTGCCAAGACATTAATTCCCCGTCACTAAAAGGTAGACAGACCCCCCTTCCCTGGAGGAATGGTTTGCAGAAGTATCAACAACCCACTGTATGTAAACATTAATAGCCCAATCACGACAATAAAGAATTACCGATGCTACCAAGTGGTTTCATTGGGAGAACTTCCTCATCTCTCGCTCTATCCTCCCTTCTATCTCGCCTACTCATATTGATTGTTTTTATAGACTGAGATCTATATTCTATATTTTGTTCTCACTGTTCTGTACTGACTGTTGTCTGCTTAATTGAAATTCAATAAAATGTTACATGAAAAAAATTATATTATATACAGGGTGGTCCAAAAGTAAGTGGAAAGAAAGTGTAATAAGGTTATGAAGAAGGAGATTTATCAAACATGGTGTAAAGTGAAACTGGCTCAGAAATCTCAAAATGCTGAAACCGTTAGAGCAAATTGGGTTGAAACATTTGGTACTCAAGCCCCAAAGAGACAAACCATTTACCGCATTCATGACAAATTCAATGCCACTGGCTCAATCCTTAATGCTCCAAAAACTGGTCGACCCAAAACAGTATTATTTTCTGTCCACCTACTTTTGGATCACCCTGTATATAAAAATGAAAAGTTCCAGCCAGTGCTGTGTATAATTTCTAAGGCAAACAGGTCAGAAAAACAAATGCATCATTGGGATGTATATATTACAAAGTGCATTGTGATTTAACAAAGTATAGCAAGGAAATTGGCCAAAAATAAATCATTTTTCAAAGTAAGTTGCCTAAGTGAATTAAATTTAAGAAATGTTTATTTTAGCCCAGATTAGGGCAGACCACCAGAACATCTCCATTAAACCCAGGCTCTGGTAAGAAGTTGTCCCAAACAGCAGAAAACAAACCCAGAGGCAAGAGAGTATTTTGTTCTGTGTGGGTTCACAAACAATTTAAAACTTCTGAAACACCTAGTATTTTTCTCTCTGGCGGACCCGAAGAACCCAACATCATCAAGCCAAACCTTATGTTTGCTTGTTCGAACCAGTCAAATGGCAGTGCCAGTGAGAGAAAAGGAGAGAGAGAGTTGACCACTGAGCAAAACCACAAAATATGATGTCTGTCTTATAACATGACAACCTCTAAAACAGATCGGAGAGTAATGGAGTTAGCCTCTACAATTCAGAAAGAGTTAGGTACCATCACATCAAGAGTGTATAGTTGGTGTCTAGTCCAGAGAAGGCTTGCCTAACCAAAATAATGGGGGAGACCCCAGACACTCTGAAACCCTTATCTCTTTCAGATTCCTAGTGACTAAGCAAACCATTGCCTATGCTTGAAAAAAGCCAGGACTAGATTTCTCATATATGAAGATGCAACTATCCTGGAATATGATTCACACAAAAAAAACTTAGTCCTGTTGACTGACAAGATTGATATGTTTGAGATGGTCAGGGCTCTGTGGGCAGAGAATACCTTTTTTTGCCAAATATCCTATAGGCCTATTAGATGTCAGGCGGTCTAACTCGTCATAATAATCTCTTCTTGGAGTGATCCCGTCCCAGCGCTCTCTCGGGTCCTTCTCGTCTTCCCAACCCACATTACTCCACACTGTCCATATATATACAATGGAAGTCCTTAGCGGTATCTTCTTGTAGCTGGGATGATCCACTGGTTTGGATCAACTCTAGGCTCTGCACAAGGCCTCACCCTTTGCTTCATTTGTATGCTTGGCCTGCTGACTCCGAGTGTTAACTCCCATCGTTTATGCCAAGCTTTGGGCGCAATAACAAATATCACATTGATCTGTAATGTTATACATTTCGCCACGCTTACTTTTTGGATTGTGCCAAAGTGAACGTTACATACGGTTTAAAAAAAAATGCAACAGTGCCCCATAGATGTGAGGATATCTGCAGTTATGTAATATTTTTCTTACTGCACCTCACATTACGGCCATTTTTACTAGATAGTTGCATTTGAGATAAGTTATTAACCCCGTAGGAAAGTTAACAATTAACCCTCACTTCTATCTGATGCATATTATTCTTTTTTGGAAACTAACTGAAAACCCAGCATTCACAGATTACCTTATAAACACTCAAAAATATTGACACATTTTTCAATTTTTGGTCCATAGCGACATAAAAAATATAATGTGTTGAAATGGTAATTGCCAGCAAAAAGGGTTTTTTTTGGTTCTACTCTTGCCATCATAAGTGATGGAAACCCAAAGAGAACCGGCAGTGGAGGCTAAGGGTGCATTTGGAAATTAAGCATTACCTACACGTAAAGATGGATTTCAGCCATTGATGGGTATACCTGTCAATATGTGATGGCTGGGATTACTACCCTGTAGCCCAGACTTATTGTTTTGTTTCCTGATTTTTGTCCACTTCTAGCTGCCACATACAGACAGGTATGGTCATTGATGAATAACTGGGCTGGAAATACCCCATTATGAAAAAATAAAAAATTAAAAAAAAAAAAAAAAAAAAACTTACCCAAATCAATAAGAATTGCATGCTGTTGAGTGGTCAGCTGCTTTAACAGCTCTTTATAGGGAACATCTTTTATGGGGCTTCTGCTGGGCATCTGGTGTCTCAACTGATACTGTTCTGCTAAAAACTTCCAGATTTCTCCTCGATGATGGCGAGGGACACCTAATAATAAATAGGAGGCATTTAAAAAGCTGTAGTAATAGTAACATATATAGTTCCTTACACTGAAGATGAAGGGGCTTGTACTAAGTTGGTAAGAAATCGCCTACTCATACGACACGGAAAAACTGGTAGATTATTGGGACCAGGCTGCTGTGACCCTCACCACCCCATTAATAGTCTATAGGTCTGTGTCTATGTGTTGTACTCTGCTACCTCCGGTAGTAGTTTAGCGTGTGGCGCAGTGGCGGGTGTGCCTGTCCTCTGCTCCATTCTGAAAGGACTCAGTGGAGCCCTGTCCCTAGGATCAGTAGGGGTCCCAATGGTCAGAGACCCAGCTATCATATGGATAGGTGAGAACTTATGAACTTAGCAAAACTTTTTAAAAGTGTTTGCCCAGATGGCCATAAAGAAGGCACATTATCCATGCTTCCACTAGTTCTACAAGAAATCAATGTAATGTGGTCTTAACAATGCTAAAATGTGGCAAACTGAACTGGGCCATACAAGAAATCAATATAAGCAAGAGCCAATAAGGGGGACAGAAAAATGTCAGCTACAGTTCATTATATTGCAATTCATTTCAAAAACCTTTTCTACATACAATAATTCTTAAAAAGCGTGAAGCGACCTAATATCGGCTGATATCATCTCGCGAGCCTCAGACCCGATGTCGCTGGGACGGTAAAGGGGCAGAGTATAAGGCGTTTTTATTCTACATGGGGGAAGAAGTTGCCCGACCCCTTTAACTTACAAACTTAAAAAGTAGGGGAAAAAAATCCTTAAAAACAAAACTAAGTTGAAGCTACACATTTTATTTTAAGTTTTCTGAACAGATTACATATACTTGCTCAATAAACATTCTAGGAGGCAACCAGTCACTTGGATGTGACACACTAATTTGCAGCCACCAAGTTACTCCACAGCTTTTTGATGACAGAACAGTGTGTTAAAAAAAAATTAATCTGGGGCATGCAATGTACTAAATTACTTGTGACCAGTTATGTAGTTGGGCCATTCCTTTGAATAATTCAAGAGCCTCCCACCATGCTGACAGCGGAGCTCTCGGTCTCTCGACTGTCAGCACGTGTTGGTCTTTGCTATGAATGTCTGTCTGAAAAGCGGGATTTCAGGAGCGATTCTAACTAGACTTGTGATTACAGAATGGACACAGTCACAGTTCAAAGGGAACGGCCAGCCCAAATGACTTATAATCCGATATGTGCAATATGCGGATTACACGTTAGTCATTTCTACAGAAAAAGATTTAGAAATTGTCCAGCACTACCTGAATTTGCAGTTTTCAACACATTTATACACAGTTAGTTCCATGTATATTTGGACAGAGACAACATTTTTCTAATTTTGGTTCTAGACATTACCACAATGAATTTTAAACAAAACAATTCAGATGCAGTTGAAGTTCAGACTTTCAGCTTTCATTTGAGGGTATCCACATTAAAATTGGATGAAGGGTTTAGGAGTTTCAGCTCCTTAACATGTGCCACCCTGTTTTTAAAGGGACCAAAAGTAATTGGACAGACTAAATAATTGTAAATAAAATGTTCATTTCTAGTACTTGGTTGAAAACCCTTTGTTGGCAATGACTGCCTGAAGTCTTGAACTCATGGACATCACCAGACGCTGTGTTTCCTCCTTTTTGATGCTCTGCCAGGCCTTCACTGCGGTGGTTTTCAGTTGCTGTTTGTTTGTGGGCCTTTCTCTCTGAAGTTTAGTCTTTAACAAGTGAAATGCATGCTCAATTGGGTTGAGATCAGGTGACTAACTTGGCCATTCAAGAATATTCCACTTCTTTGCTTTAATAAACTCCTGGGTTGCTTTGGCTTTATGTTTTGGGTCATTGTCCATCTGTAGTATGAAACGACGACCAATCAGTTTGGCTGCATTTGGCTGGATCTGAGCACACAGTATGGCTCTGAATACATCAGAATTCATTCGGCTGCTTCTGTCCTGTGTCACATCATCAATAAACACTAGTGACCCTGTGCCACTGGCAGCCATGCATGCCCAAGCCATCACACTGCCTCCGCCGTGTTTTACAGATGATGTGGTATGCTTTGGATCATGAGCTGTACCACGCCTTCATCATACTTTTCTCTTTCCATCATTCTGGTAGAGGTTGATCTTGGTTTCATCTTTCCAAAGAATGTTCTTCCAGAACTGTGCTGGCTTTTTTAGATGTTTTTTAGCAAAGTCCAGTCTAGCCTTTTTATTCTTGATGCTTATGAGTGGCTTGCACCGTGCAGTGAACCCTCTGTATTTACTTTCATGCAATCTTCTCTTTATAGTAGATTTGGATATTGATACGCCTACCTCCTGGAGAGTGTTGTTCACTTGGTTGGCTGTTGTGAAGGGGTTTCTCTTCACCATGGAGATTATTCTGCGATCATCCACCACTGTTGTCTTCCGTGGGCACCCAGGTCTTTTTGCATTGATGAGTTCACCAGTGCTTTCTTTCTTTCTCAGGATGTACCAAACTGTAGATTTTGCCACTCCTAATATTGTAGCAATTTCTCAGATGGGTTTTTTCTGTTTTTGCAGCTTAAGGATGGCTTGTTTCACAGGCATGGAGAGCTCCTTTGACCGCATGTTTACTTCACAGCAAAACCTTCCAAATGCAAGCACCACACCTCAAATCAACTCCAGGCCTTTTATCTGCTTAATTGAGAATGACATAACGAAGGGATTGCCCGCACCTGTCCATGAAATAGCCTTGGAGTCAATTGTCCAATTACTTTTGGTCCCTTTAAAAACAGGGTGGCACATGTTAAGGAGCTGAAACTCCTAAACCATTCATCCAATTTTAATGTGGATACCCTCAAATGAAAGCTGAAAGTCTGACCTTCAACTGCATCTGAATTGTTTTGTTTAAAATTCATTGTGGTAATGTCTAGAACCAAAATTAGAAAAATGTTGTCTCTGTCCAAATATATATGGACATAACTGTATATGCAGACACTATGCAACAGAACTTGGCTGTTGGTGAATAGAATACCACTATTGCTACACATGCATAAAGCAGAGGCATTTTGCACACATTTTGATCAAAGTGTGTGAGCCCATTTGCCAACTATAAGTATTCGCTTTCAAATGGGGCCCTAAATGAAAAATTCACCTCTGTTCATGCCAAGTGAGCTGGGGTAAGAATCTGAGCCATTTCTACTTTGCTCTAATTAAAACAGTCTTTGAAAGTTGCGACAATGGGGTCCACAGAATTTGGAAGTAGCTTATTCCTTCCAGTGAACAATACAGAAAAACCTAGAAATTAGTCTTGCACCTGAACACTCATTTAATTCTAGAGGTAGTGATTGCTTGCTAAAAATTTTTTATTTTTCTGCATTGTGCACTTGGAGGAGTGGCTAATTACAAAGTCCTGGCACCCTATACACATATCTTTCCAAGACTGTTTTAATTAGACCAAAATATAGCTGGATGCTGTACTTCCCCAGTTCATTTGAGGCCTAGGCACTAATTGAGTCTTTAATTTAAAGGTCCCATCTGAAAGAGTTCCCTTAGTTCTTAGAGGATAGTCTCACACACTTTAGCCAACATGTGCTTAAGAACCTCTGTTTTTCACTTGTTTAGTAGAAATGAGCTAATAGATTTTCAGGAACCTGATCCAGCAACCACGTCAGTATTCCATGGCCACAGGCGGTAACCCAGCACACCCGCCTCCTACCAGCGGGCTTCCCTAGCGCTTCTACTGATTTTTAGGTCAGGTGCAACCTCATGGTTGCAGAACTTGCAGTGTTACATACAAAATCACAGTAGGCCTGCTAATCAGAAAAAGCGATGGGGATGCCGGCAGGTAGGAGGCGGTTTGCATGGCTATCGTCCGATGGTCACAGAATACGGACAATGCCACTGGACCAGGGCTCTGCTAATAAATGCACTCATCCCTAGCATTTACCATTAGTGTAATTTACTAATTAAAGCGCACCGGTCAGCAGGATTGTGCTCAGTAAACTATATAAAGTGTCAGGTGGGCGACATTACACGGATTAAAATGATACCTTTGTTGATGAAATCCGTCCTGTGGTTCTTTTATAATCTTTATTTCCATTTCTGAGATAATGAAATGTCGGTGCCCGGGGCGGCCTGTGGGTAGGGGATTTATCTTGTGCTCTGCTTTTGTATTCAGCTGTATGGCTTCTGACAGGTCACTGTGCTTTAAGTGACCTGCCTCCTATTTTAAATACTGCCTGTGTAATTATGGTAGAAATCTAGAAATTTGCCTTTAGCAAAATGACCACGCCGCCCGCACATGTGCAGTAGCATCTCTCGGTTGCCAATAGATGCTACTGCGCAAGTGCCACTATTTTGCTGATGAAAAAAGAAGTTTGCCTGAAGAAATATGGCGCTGCCGGCCACGCTTGCTCACAACAACCGAGAGATGCTACTGCGCATGTGCAGGCGGCACGGCGATTTTGCTACAGACAAATTTCTTGATTTCTACCACAATTACACAGGCAGTATTTAAAATAGGAGGCAGGTCACTGAAGGCACAGTGACCTGTCAGAAGACATACAGCTGAATACATAAGCAGAGCACAAGATAAAGTCCCTCCCCACAGGCCGCCTCAGAGCATGGGCATATCATTATCTCAGGAATGAAAATAAAGATTAAAAAAAGAACCACAGGATGGTTTAATCAACGAAGGTATCATTTTAAATCAGTGTAATGTCACCCACATGACAGTGTATGTGGTTTACTAAGCACAATCCTGCTGACAGGTGCGCTTTAAAAATATAGCATTGTTGAATAGTATTCTACATAATTTCATGAGATTTTTTTTTTTTTTTTTACACTGCATACTCAGAAGAGTTACGTATAAGCATTCCTGTAAATGAGAGGAGTAGTGTGCTGGTGGCAGATCTGAGTGACACATTCCCTTTATTGTTTAGTAGATATTTCTCAAGATTACCTTGCCCAACAGCAGCATGAATCTTTTCCATATCAGCCTTAATTTTTGCCCTTCCAGGGTTGTTCAGCATTTTTTCCCACACTAATGTCACATCTTTAAGACAGGGTGTGATTTCTTCATAGTCGAGTTTCAGACGCTTATTTTGTAAATCATTTTCTGAGGCTTTGTAAAAGTTGAAAAGAAAAAACAAATCAGTGAATACTGACGGCTGTCTTGGCCTGTCCAGCCTCTTTTCTTATGCATGCTTAAACGTTACAGACAGGAATATTTATTATTTATTTTACTCACATGTATATATCCCATCAATTCCACAGCGATTTATAGTCACTGTCCCCATTGGGGCTCACTATCTAAATTCCCTATCAATATGTCGGAGAAAACTGAAGAACCCACAAAATATGGGTAAAACATACAAAGTTCACTGAAGATGTATTCCCCCCAAATAAGCTAACACGAAACGCGCGTTCGGGTGCCTGTCCTCGCTCCATCCAGGTTGTACTTGATTAAGTATTTGGCATATTACCATGTTCTGATGTTTACTTCCTGCTCCGCATGGCATCTGTATCTATATCCCCCTATGCACTAGCGTTACCAGATTAGTTCAGCAGTGTACACTTATTAGGACTTGTTCCTTGTTCATAGTACTAACTTGCTGCTTCTGCTTATGTCTGATTTATGATACATGGTTATATGTAGCATTGTCTTTGTACATTTCTAGGATTTATTTATATCTATATTCTTATGGGAACCAGCATTCTTTACTAACCAAGGATACGATTCCCTTTAGGATTTATTCCTCGTATATTGTGTCTATTTTATACATTCAGGCCATTGATTTATCTGGTGACTGCTAGCTTTACAGTGAAAAGTCCCTTTTTTGCATATTGTATATTGTCTCATTTGAGGAATTCGGACTATTATGTATATGACTTGCATCACAGATGTACTGTTCTAGAATATATTATATAGTATATTTCTTGGATTAATAATATACATATCTGTATTAACCGTCTAGAACATTAGTTGTATGACCTGGATGGGTGGGGTCTCCATGTCACTTTTTTCCCCATTTCTTGATTATATTTTTTATTGGTTTTAATAATGAATTTAATACAAATCATAATTTTACTTTAAACCCGTACTAGCTTCCTGGTTATTTTGGTTTTTGTTCAATTGGAAGTGCAGCAGTATATAGACTGTTTGTTTTTTGGATTTCTGTCATAACCTCTGTTGTCATAGCAATCATTTCCTCTTCAGAGTCCTCTACTCCCTGCTTACTACATTTCCCATCATCCCTTGTGCTGGGCTGCAAGCCAACAGTGAGCACAGATCTGTAACTCTGCTTTTACCTCTCCCACTCCTCCAGCACAATACACGACACTGTACAGGACACTGCAAGGGATAGAAGTAATGCACAAAGCACCATTACACCAGCCCTAACAATAAAGATTACAGTCTACTCGTCCCTCACTGACATGGATGATGGGATGGATCAATGGATGGGGATAGATCTGAATGTAAAGAATCTCTGCACTATTAGTATATGGAAGACCACTGTTTAATAAGCAATGCATAGACCAAAGACCACTGCTTAAAGGGAATGTGTCACCCCCCTGGGCAATATCAGACCTCTACTATGGGCCATACAGGTAAGTATAGATTTACTTTTCTATCACCTGTATGCCTATAGTAGAGGTCTGATATCGCCCAGGGGGGTGACAGATTCCCTTTAAAAGCAGAAACTTGATTAAATTGCTACCAATAACTGAAAATTAAAAAAAAAAAAAAAAAAAAAAAAAAAAGCACCTTATGGGAAAATGATGGCTCTATCACAGATTAAATGATAAATATAAGGTTGCTAAGTAGAACAAAATAAGTGGCTCAATAGTAAGAGATCTGAATGTGTTCACATTATACAGCAGGGTGTACATATATTACACACGGTATCCAGCAGTATGTGCACATGTATATATACCCTGCTGTATACATACAGATAGGAGAGCGGAGTCTGCAAGGAGAGCTGGCAGCATTCACAGAAACAGAGCGAGATCTCCGAAATACAGTCCCGCCCACTCCACAGGCAAGACTCACAAGCCCACCAGGCAAGTCCCACCCACCCCGTCAGTTTCCCCGAGTCCGGAAGTGAGGGTGAACCTGAGGTGACATCACAGGAAGCAGGAGATTCTCAGCCAGAGACCATGTGGCCAGAAGAGCAGCTCCTGGTACTTCATGCGGCCACCGGAGCAAATAACAGCTGATTGATGGGGTGCCAAGTGTTGGACCTACCAATCTGGTATTGATGATCTATCCTCTTTGTGGAGACTCCACTCAGGCCAATAGATGAGGATGCTGAAGAGCGCACCCTCTATTTGTAACTCTGCTAATTCATTATTAATCATAATAGAGTAATTAAGACTTTCTAAGCCTATTAACTTACGGCTGTGGCCTAGTTTTCTACTTAGATCATAAAAAGGTTTCATCTCCGTATTTCAAAAGTTCCAACTGAATTTTTACTGGCACTATAATAAAGAGGCACACAGTTTAATGCCATGTCTATTTTTTTTTTTTTTTTTTTTTTTTTTTAGAATTTTAGAATCATAGCAGTCTTTCTTGGCCCAATAAATTAGTGCAGAAATCACATAAGGAATATTGGAGGTGACAAAAATAAAAAAATAAGTTAAGAAAAAGGACAAAAAGAAGAAAAATAATGCAGGAGAAAAGTGCTTAATACTGTCTGGTTAATCACTAACCTTGTAACTTTTGGTTTTCCTTTTCCATCCTGAGAAGTAGAATTTGCTGTAATATGGCTTTTTTCCAAAGTTCTCTCAGCTCTTCTGGAGTGCGGTGTCTTAATGCTAATACGGGCCCAAATGGACCATCTTCACATACAGGCTGGAGAGGAGACCTCGGGGGGATATCACCCACTTCTGAACGTTCTGTGGAAGCAAAATCCAACGCATCTTAATTCACATCCTGAAGACTTTTTGGTTTTCGGCAATAGGTCACTAGAGCCATAAGCATCAGTCAGTGGGGGAAATACATTTCGGAACATGCAGTATAGGCATGTAATACCCGAGGCACTGACAAGAGCTTAATCACCAGTGCTATTAACAGAAAATCCTGAAAATATATTAAATATATCTGTTGGAGGGGGTTTTGTGGTGGGTATAGAATCAGAGACACCCGGCTATCCAAAAAGTAAAACGTGAGCACTCTGAGCAGTATCATGCAAAACCGTATACCACGGCATGAAGTTGTATTCATGTTCCTGTATGAACAGGGCCATCAATTCCTTAAAATCTCTAATTAAAAAAAATGAATTGGGCTTAATTTTTCCTCATTTTTCACTCTCAGCTACCATTCTGTAGAGTTCACATCTACACTGCCTCGTCTATCGTGGAGCTTTGAATGGCTAGAATGAAAACCCATAAAAAGGTCTGTGGGCATATCCGTTCTTTGAATCTTTGCACCACTTTGCAATACTGCCATAATCTCTTGCCTATCAAAGAGGAGCAGGTCATTTCACATTTATTGGCACTTTACTTGCCGTTCAGACAAAAAACCAAGGCACAAGGAAACAAATGCCAGTCGACTGGAGAAAAGTGTGGGCCGGCGAGGTGAGTGTGAGAACCACAACACTGGTTAATATTTAACAATCGCTCTACCTGCAATGGACAAGAGGCACGCAGATGTCAAACTACACAATAACCACAGTCATAGCTGTCTGCCTGGAACCGAGGAAAAAGTGCTAACACCGAGACTAAACAATGGGTGAGAAATATGAACATTACATAAACAGAGGCGCGGCCAGACTCCTCACTGGTTTTATAGCATCAGTTCACTTATCTTTACAATGCAGCGATAGAGATCTATCTATCTACACTGTGTGCAGAATTATTAGGCAAGTTGTATGTTAGAGGATTATTTTTATTATTGATCAACAACTATGTTCTCAATCAACCCATAAGACTCAAATATCCAAGCTTAATATTTTTGGAAGTTGGAGTGTTTTTTTTTTTTAGATTTGGCTATCTTAGGAGGATATCTGTTTGTGCAGGTAACTATTACTGTTCAGAATTATTAGGCAACTTAATAAAAACCAAATATAATCCCATCTCACTTGTTTATTTTCACCAGGTAAACCAATATCCGTGCACAAAATTTAGAAATAAAACATTTCTGACATGCAAAAACAAAAAACAAAAAAATGAGTGATCAATATAGCCACCTTTCTTTATGATGACACTCAACAGCCTTCCATCCATACATTCTGTCAGTTGCTTGATCTGTTTTCGATCAACATTGCGTGCAGCAGCCATCACAGCCTCCCAGACAATGTTCCGAGAGGTGTACTGTTTTCCCTCCCTGTAGATCTTACATTTTAAGATGGACCACAGGTTCTCTATGGGGTTCAGATCAGGTGAACAAGGGGGCCATGTCATTATTTTTTCTTCTTTTAGACCTTTACTGGCCAGCCACGCTGTGGAGTAGTTGGATGCATGTGATGGAGCATTGTCCTGCATGAAAATCATGTTTTTCTTGAACGATACAGACTTCTTCCTGTACCACTGCTTGAAAAAGTTGTCTTCCAGAAACTGGCAGTAGGTCTGGGAGTTGAGCTTCACTCCATCCTCAACCCGAAAAGGTCCCACAAGTTCATCTTTGATGACACCAGCCCATACCAGTACCCCACCTCCACCTTGTTGGCGTCTAAGTCGGGAGTGGAGCTCTCTGCCCTTTACTGATCCAGCCTCTGGCCCATCAAGAGTCACTCATTTCATCAGTCCATAAAACCTTTGAAAAATCATTCATAAGATATTTCTTGGCCCACTCTTGACGTTTTAGCTTATATTTCTTGTTCAAAGGTGGTCGTTTTTCAGCCTTCCTTACCTTGGCCTTGTCCCTGAGTATCGCACACCTTGTGCTTTTTGATACTCCAGTAATGTTGCAGCTCTGAAATATGGCAAAACTGGTGTCGAATGGCATCTTGGCAGCTTCACGCTTGATTTTCCTCAATTCATGGGCAGTTTATTTTGCGCCTTTTTTGGCCAACACGCTTCTTGCGACCCTGTTGGCTATTTGCCATTTAACGCTTGATTGCTCGGTGATCACGCTTCAAAAGTTTGGAAATTTCAAGACTGCTGCATCCCTCTGCAAGACATCTCACAAGTTTGGACTTTTCAGAGCCCGTCAAATCTCTCTTCTGACCCATTTTGCCAAAAGGAAAGGAAGTTGCCTAATAATTAAGCACACCTTATATAGGGTGTTGATGTCATTAGTCAACACCCCTCCTCATTACAGAGATGCACATCCCCAGATTTACTTAATTGGTAGTTGTCTCTCAAGCCTATGCAGCTTGGAGTAGGACAACATGTATAAAAAGTATCATGTGATCAAAATACTCATTTGCCTAATAATTCGGCACTCTATCTATCTATCTATCTCACACTTTCATCAAAGGTCAACCAGAAAACCAAAAGGGTTTTTCGGATGAGACCCGCCAATGCATTTCGGTGGGTGTAGAGAAAAAAAAATAAAAAATTGATGCAACATGGACACCATCCATTTAGCATCTATTTTTAACAGATACATTGAAATTATTAATATAGGAAACTGTATTTGGACTTGTATTGTATAATCTTTAAATTATTGATCTTAAAAAATAAATGCCAAAAACAGACATTTGTATGGCATATGGGTGACAACAAGGATGAAAAATTGTCAATTTTTCAGGATAAAAATGGACTATTTTTCATTCGCTTGTGTGAACTTAGCCCAAGACGTACACACAATATGTCCAATTACAAGCATTTGCTGCTCAGGTTAGGGCATCTTACCTTCGTTAGTTCTCAATAATTAGGAACGTATTATCAACCAATGTTCTCCCCCCTCCCAACCTTCATGAACCTGCGCGGTAATACCAGACACAACTGGTGGATAAATATGCCATATAAGCCATATTTTTTCTCTATAACCAATATAAGGTAGGAGAAATCTGGAGCATAAGTGACATTTACAATTGAAGGAGTGACTGATATAAATTTTGTCTCCACCCCGGTAAAATTAGCAGCTTCACAACTTTTTATACATTAAGCATTTCTTCTAAACTACAGAAAAGTAGCTATACGCACAACATGCTGCGTGTCCCATCTTGTAGTTCGTAAAGATGGAAATACTTGGAAGTCTGGGGCTTCTTCAGAAAACAAGCAAGTATTGATAAAGAGGAGATGTTAATTAAAGGATGTACATTTATTACAGCAGCTGCTCTCTGAAAGGCGAGTAAAACAAAGGCGTTTTGTGAGAGACGCTTCTCTACCAGTGCAGGTGATTATGTCAGCCATTTTTAACCTGAGGCATGTTATACTTTCTTCAATACCTCTTGGCGGAAGCTGGAATGTGTGTGAACAACAGGTCATGTACAGTTTTTGTATGATGAGTGACAAGATGCTTAGCCTACACTCGGAGCTGTCAAATCAAGAAGGTATAGGGGATAGAGGAGAAAAGAAGTCTAAAAGAACATTATATGTTAAATTATCAAGTATTTTTCATTTGAGGTACACTGATAAGAAAAAAGTAAAAAGGGGCCATACAGAAGAGTAAAAGAAGTTCGCTCTATGGTGCCCATACACCTCAGAAAGAAGTCAGCTTGTTTGGCCGACAGCTATTTAGCCCTCTCGACTACACACATGAACATTCAGCTTTGTCTAGCGTGCCTGTGTTTTGTACGGGGAGAAGGAGTGTAAAGCCCACCATACACCTTAGATGGAGGTTGGCTGATAGAAATTCTTGGCCAGCTCTCTCCTACACTGGAGTGCTTGTTTGGCTGAGCGTTTTTAAGTTCTCTATGAGAAAGTCATTACCAGACATGTCTCGTGGAGACTCTTCTCTGGCAAAAAAAATAAAAAAATGAGGACATGTCAGATCTTTAACTACCCTGGCAATCAATGTCCAGGGCCCCAATTAGACTGTCAGCCAAATCCGTAGATATCGGCAGGTTCCGCCGACATTGTTCTAATGTGTATGGGGGGGCTTCAGCTGTCCCAAAATACTTAACTGGAGGGAGAATAATAAGAATATTACAATTAATAATAATATTTTTAATAATAATAAATCTTTTTATTTATATATTGTCAACATATTCCGCAGCGTTTTACAATTCAGACAATATTGGCACTGTCCCCATTAGGGCTCACAATCTACATTCCCTATCAGTAGGTCTTTGGAGTGTGGGAGGAAACCGGAGAACTCAGACCAGAAACCCACGCAAACACAGGGAGAACATACAAACTCCTTGCAGATGCTGTCCTTGGTGGGATTTGAACCCAGTGCTAACCACTGAGCCACCGTGAGCCATTTTAATTCATTGCAGGTCCCTTCTCTCCAATGACAGATGATACAATCTATTGGGGGAGAGTCAGGAGGCTTCGAAAGGCATAAAACAGCAAGATGGTCCTACTGAAAGATGAAAATTGGAGGCAGCACACAGGAGAAAAAAAACTAAAGCATTTTTCTTCACAGGCGAAAAAGACGTAGTTACTTACCGGTAACGGGATTTCTCAGAGCCCATGATGGCACCACGGAGAGGGGATCCGCCCTTCAAGGACAGGAAGCCTACAGATAAAAGGGCGGTACCTCTCTCCCGCATCAGTTGTTTACAGAGCATGAGAGGACCACCAGGTTAGTAACACAAAATTTTACATTTTAAGAAATTGTCAGAAACACCACGTGGCTACAAACAGGCAACGAATAAGTGTGCACACCCACATGTGAAGGGAGGGAATGTACGGGTGCCGTCACGGGCTCTGAGAAATCCCGTTACCGGTAAGTAACCACGTCTTTCTCCTTCCCCCATGATGGCACCACGCAGAGAATTACAGAGAAGTGACTCATTAGGGGGGGGGGACCACAGGTTCCAGAACCCTTCTCCCGAAAGTAAGGTCTGAAGAAGAGGTTAAGTCTAGCCGGTAGCGATTGAAGAAGGTAGAGGGGGAAGACCAGGTTGCCGCTCTACATATCTGCTCTATTGTAGCACCGGCCTTCTCCGCCCAGGAGGCCGCCACCGCTCTTGTTGAGTGGGCCTTCAGTTTCTCCGGGGCAGCTTCCCCGCGTGAGGAGTACGATAGTGTGATGGCCACACTTATCCATCTGGCCAGCGTGCCCTTGGAAGCTTTCTTCCCCTTACGATGGCCCTGAAAGCAAACAAAGAACTATCCTCCCTACACTCGTGTCACCTCTAGGTAACGGATTAAGCACCTTCTGACGTCTAGTGTATGCAAGACTCTCTCTTTCGTGTTCCTAGGGTTGGGGCAGAAAGAAGGGAGGGTGATTTCCTGGGACCTGTGGAATCTTGACACCACTTTTGGCAGGTAGGCAGGGTCAGTTCTCAGAGTAACCCTATCCTCCAAGATTTGTGTGAAGTGGGGCCCTGCAGATAGGGCCTGAATATCACTAACCTTACATGCAGATGTGAGAGTTACTAAGAGCGCTGTTTTGAGGAATAGAATTTTTAGAGACGCTTCTGACAGAGGTTGAAAAGGGGCCTTCGTTAAAGCTGAAAGGCCCAAGTTTAAATCCCAAGGTGTAGTATTTGGGGAGGGGATGGGTCAGAATCTGGATGATGCTTTAATGAACCTAGATACCCATCTATCCCTAGCCAGATTGAAATTGTAGAGGGCTCCCAGGGCCGCAACTTGGACTTTTAAGGTACTTGTGACCAAACCCTGTTCCAAACCCCTCTGTAAAAATTCCAGCATAGCGGTTAATGGAACCTCCCCTCCTAGCCTGGAACCTGAGACTGAAAGGAATTTCCTCCAGGTTTTCCAGTAAAGTTTGGAGGTCACGGATTTCCTACTTTGAAGTAGTGTGGTGATAAGATTTGGGGAAAAACCTTTGCCCTTCAGAAGAGTCCTCAAATTCCAGGCTGTCAAGTGTAAGTTTGATGCCTGATGATGGAGAACCGGACCCTGAGAAAGAAGATTCGGAAGCTCCAGAAGAACCCATGGGTCGGAGATTGACAACATCCTCAGCCAAGAAAACCATGCCCTCTTTGGCCAGAAGGGGGCTATCAAGATTACTCTCGCTTTCTCTTCCCTGATTTTCCACAGAACAGCTGGAATCCAGGTGGTCGGAGGAAAAGCATAAGCTAGAGGGTGACTCCATGGGATCATGAAGGCATCTAAAGCTATGGGGTCTAGAGAGCAGAAAGAGTGCGTTTTCTTGTTCCGACTGTTGGCAAACAGATCTATGGAAGCACGGCCCCACATTTGTACAATCTGACGAAAAACTGACTGATTTAACTCCCATTCGCCCGGCTTTAGCGGTGTCCGATTCAGGAAGTCTGTGGTGCGATTTTCTATCCCTTATGTGTAGGGCTGATAGGGATTGTAAGTTTTCGTCGGCTAAATGAAAGATGACCTCTGTCGCCTGCATCAGAGAATGGGACCGTGTACCCCCCTGGTGGTTCAGGTAAGCCACTACTACTCGGTTGTCTGAGAACACCCTCACGTGGTGGCCTTGTAGTGTGTGCAAAAATTCCCAGAGTGCCCACTCTACTGCTAGAAGCTCCTTCATGTTTGAGGAAACTAGCTTTAGGCTGAGTTCACACGATGCGTTTTTCATGCGTTTCCGCGGCGTTTTTGCAGTTGCGGAAACGCCGCGGAAACGCATGAAAAACGCATGGTAGAAGGGCAGCAATGTTCCCCAATGGAAATCCGCATGTGCTGTGCCCATGATGCGGATTTTTCCGCAGCGTAAACGCTGCGGTCAAAAATCCGCATCATGTCAATTAATTTTGCGGAAACGCTGCTCTTTTGCCGCCATTGACTTGCATTAGACCGCATGGAATCCGCATCACTGTATATGTTGATGCGCTTTTCATGCGGTCTAATGTGCGGATGGTACCCGGGTGTGGATGAGAGGACTCTCATCCAGACCCAGGTACCATTAAAAAAAAAAGAAAAGAAAAAATATATATATATATTCTCACCTTCTGACGGCCCGCGCTGCATCCCGCCGGCTTCCCGCGCACTTCGCGGTTGAATGAAGGACCTTCGCTGACGTCAGAGTCATGTGACGGGTCACGTGACGCTGACGTCGGAAGGTCCTACAGTCTTCACTGCCGGCAGCCGGGACCGATGAAGCAGGACACCGGGGGCCATCAGAGGGTAACGTATAGATTTATTTTTTATTTTTTGACATCACACACTATATAAATCCATGCCGGCTGCATGGATTTATATAGTGTGAAGTTGACAAGCACTTTCCAAGTGATGCTAAAATCGCTTGGGAAGCGCTTGTCAACCCGCATGCGGAAATGAAAGTGAAGACCGCTTCATTTCCGCATGTCCCTGGCAGGAAACCGCATGTACAATCCGCATGCGTTTTTTCCTGCCAGAGAGATGCAGAAACGCTCAGGAAAAAATCCTGAGCATTTCTGCATCGTGTGCACATACCCTTAGACGTTCTGTCCAGACCCCCTGAGCTACAAGATTGTTGAGGTCCCCGGGGCTTGCGTCTGTCCACGACGTTCATATTCTGGCACCCCGCAGGTATGCCTCCTTTAGGAACTGTAGGATCCCGTCAAGGACAGGAAACCAACTGATGCAGGAGAGAGGTACCACCCTTTTATCTGTAGGTTTCCGGTCCTTGAAGGGCGGATTCCCTCTCCGTGGTGCTGTCCTGGGAGAAGGAGAAAAAAAAAATTTGTACATATGAGTCAGGCCTAAGGCCTTTTACATTGTACTTGGAACCACTTCACTGCCCCAAAAGAGTGTCCGAAGACATCAGATGATCCAGCAGAAATAGGCAGGTTTCATGTGTATAAGAGACTCAAGGAGTTATTCATTGCTCACCAGTTCACAGCCCATATGGGAATAACTCCATCCAGGCTCCGACCACTGAAAGTGGAGCGCAGAGAGCGGTTGGGCTACAATGTTACCATAAGGCTATGTGCCCACGATGAAGAAATGCACAGGATTTTTTCCTGAGCGTTTCTGCATCTCCCTGGAAGAAAAGACGCATGCGGATTGTACATAAGTTTTTCCTGCCAGGGACAAGCGGATGTGAAGCGTTCTTCACTTGCATTTCCGCATGCGGGTTGTCAAGCACTTTCCAAGCGATTTTAGCATCACTTGGAAAGTGCCGGACAACTTGGTCACACTATATAAATCCATGCAAACGGCATGGATTTATATAGTGTGACCGCAAAAATTGTTAAAAAATAAAAAAAATAAAATATATACTTACCTTCTGATGGCTCCCGGAGTCTTCACATTGAAGGACCTGCCGTCACATGACTAAATGACGTCAGCGCAGGTCCTTAAGTCCACCGCGATCTGCCGGCAAGCCAAGACAAGCACACCGCGGACCATCAGAAGGTAAGTATAATATTTATTTTTTATTTTATTCTTTTTTTTTTAAAGGTTCTATGGTACCCGGGTCCGGAGGAGAGTCTCCTCTTCTCTAGACCTGGGTACCATACGAACATTGAAATGCATGGAATGCGCATGTACAGATCCAGTCATGTGGATTCCATGCGTTCCAATGGCGGCGAAAACGCAGCGCTTCCGCAAAATTGCTAGTGCTGCGTTTTTTTCCGCAATGATAATCCGCAGTGGAAATTTCCGCAGAATGTGCACAGCACATGCGGATTATCATTGGGGAACATGGCAGACCTTCTACCATGTGTTTTTTAAGCGTTTCTGCAGCGGAATTGCCACTGCGGAAACGCATAGTGGGCACACAGCCTAACGCCCACTCATTTCTATAGGGGTTACAGGAATAGTGCAGTTCAGCCGCCCTCTGCAGTTTCCGCATCTCCACCGTCAATTGTCAGAGACTGGATGGAATTATAAAGAACTCTTCAAGAAAGCAACATTTCCTTATAGATCAGTGACCACATTTATCTGTTCAAAACCTTTATAAAAATACGAAAAACAAACAAACATTCTCGACAATTGATACTAATCGATCACTCTTACATGGTGCATTTAGCTTCAGAAATATGTCCTAATGTTTCAGGAAAAAAAAATGCATTGGCTCACATCTCGGCTCGTCCTGGTACTTAGATGGATGGACTATAGCGCAACCTGCATTGGTTGATAACGATTCACGTATTTCAGGCAAACTATTAATGCGTTGCTTATGATCAATAAATGCCAAAGAGAACCGTAAAATATTCACAGTATATGTAATACAGTACCCAAAAAACATGTAATAAAAAGAACAATCAGATCCATGCTGCATTACAAGAAAGGTTTGTTTTCGATCCCAAAGTAGTGTTATACTGCCCCCTCCTGACTTTCTGTAAAAAGGCAGCTGACATGAAGTTCTTGTCAATGATTATGATGAATAAAGTAAAAGTCAGAGAAATTGATCACATTCACAAAACATTTTGTAGGGCACAGAACGTTACAAAGATTTATTTTCTTTCATAAACCAAACAAACAGATATTTCAGATTTCAATCAGAAGCAATTATTTGTAATTGAATGAATGGGTTATTCACAAATGATTGCTACTAAACTCAAACACTCTTCTGGATGAAAGGGCAAAAATTCCTACAAGATTTTGGAATGTGCCTGTGAGAAGCCTTCCCAGAAGACATGGAGCAAGTTTTGCTCATATAGTGCATATTAAAAGTATTAGAGCGCCATCATGTGGTTTCACGGTGCTAATGAGCATTTTACTAAATAGCTCAGCACTAACCTTGCCTCTAACAAACTGGATTTCAAGCCAAACCATTGCTAACATGTGCATGAAATCAAGCATAAAGCATTGTAACCATTATAGACAATCATGAGCTGCATGGACTACGGATCCTCAGTGACTCAACCTTTCCAAAACGTCAAGTTCATCACATCTGTGTTCTGCTAAAGCAAACCTACAAGTATTGTTACTATGTAATGGAAGCATGCAAGCTCTTCGAACAGGACTGGTGACCTGTGTACAAATCACCAGTGGCAGAGCTTTAATCCAAGTCCAAAGAACTAGTCATTCACATAGTCAAACTAGTGGGCAGCACGGTGGCTCAGTGGTTAACACTGTTGCTTTGCAGCGCTGGGGTCCTGGGTTCAATTCAAGACATACTGATAACTGATTGGGCTCACAATCTATATTCCCTATGGGGACAGTGATGATAATGTATATAAAGCACTGAGGAATATGACGGCTATATAAGCAAAGCATAATAAATTACATATGCTGTTATACTGGCTATATTGTATACTCTCCCCGGGGCTCTCCTGCTGTTATAACACATGACGCCGACACCAACTCAGCGTCACTGTCCCCGCCTATGTATGGATTGAACATGAAGAGGAAGTCCAGGCTGCGGCTAATCTCGGATTTCTTCATGTGAAATCCGTACGTAGGTGGACAACCCCTTTATGGCCAAGTTTGTTCTGTTAGTATTTTTAATTTACTTACCATTATTTTTTGTATAGTGTGCCTGATGAAGGTCAAAGTCATTGACCAAAATAGTGTAGGCAAACCCTACAATATTTTTGAATTGTACACTTTGAATGCCTAGTTCAGTCTTACTGGGGTGGTCCAGCACCTAAAATGTCCTTTCTAAATATTTATCTTTACACCCCAACCACGTTTGTAATTTGCTCTATTACGCAACACCCTAAACTCCTCCCTATCTAATCCCTAAACATGTTTTTTTAATTTACTTCCTGTGACGTGTTTGAGAGGAATCTCAAACAGGACGTCACAGGAAGCTGGGGCTGCAGTCACTGCCCTGCAGTGTCCATCACACCTCCTGGAACAGGACGTCATCAGGGGCAGTGCGACCCTTTCAAGAGGTCTTGGATTCATCCTGATAGAAGTTGTGGGAGAGGCAAGTGCAGCCCCGGCACGCTGCTTCTGTCTCTGCCATCAAATCTTCAAACTGAAAAAAGACATCGTCTGGAGGCAGTGACACCACTGACGGCCAGAAAGGAATCACTGAAGGATGGCACTGGTGTCACTTACTGCTTCTATCTTCTCCCCGTCATCCTGTTTTACAGTTCGAACATGTGGTGAAAGAGATAGAAGCAGAGTGAGGGCACTGCGCTCACATCTCCCACAGCATCCAGGACATCTTCAGAGGGTGGTGATGCAAGAAACTGTAGTAACTGCAGCGCTGCCCCCAGATGACCTTCTGTTCCAGGAAGCGCAATGGATGCTGCGGGGAGTGAGTGTAGCCCCAGCCTCCTGTGAAGTCCAGAAGTGAAGTATAAAAAAAACAAAAAAATAAAAACACAAGGGATTAGATCAATACGGAGAAGTGCAAGGAATTGTATAATAAACCCAATTACAAAAGTGGTTATGGCATGAAGATAGATATTTAGAAAGGATATTTTGGGTGCCAAACCACACGTTTAATAAGGGTTAGGCCCTTATTATCACACCAATTTGTCTGGGTGCCCTGACTTACACGAAGACTGCAGAGCTTTAATCTGGCACTAACATTCGTGCCGTAAGGCCTACAATACAGCTATTCTTTATTCTTAAAGATTTTTTCATGCAGTTTATAATGCCCTAAGAATCCATTTTCAAATGATGTTCTCGGTGAGGTTTTCTATTTCGCATCACGTGGTTATCAAAGCTATAGAAAAATCTAAAGGAAACCGCATACTCCTTTGTAAATCAGCTGCATGTGAATATACCCCAATTGTCAAAAGACCAACAAAAATCACACACAAGGTAACCACTGAGCTAGAAACTTGTTACTGGCATCCAACTTTTTTTGTTGTTGTTTTTTTGAGCAGCCGTCAGCTCAGGTCTCCTGAACTTCATATCGCTTTGCTACTAAAATCTCTACAATGACTTGTCTGCCACCGTCAGCTAATATTAAGTGCAAAGGTCAATAGACTCTGACAAATGGGGAGCATGATTTATTCCCACAATCAAAGGAAATCTATTTGTTGGGGGAAAAAGAAGAGGCAATGCCACTATGTGTATGAAAAAGTAACAGACCCCCGCCCCCACATTTTCCTTTTTAAAAGGAAAGAAAAAAAAAATAAATAAACCAACCACCTGCATGATCCCCAAGGTATTTGGAATAATAGTCTATACAGAAAAAGTTAAAAGTGATATGGCATTGCATGGTAACATGATACCAACTATATCATGATGGGGTAGAGTGAAGCGGTGGGAGAAGTCAACATTTTAGACAGAGTCTTTCATTGTAGCTGCTGGTTAGGTCAGAAGGACGAACTGATGAGAACTTCTCACATTGCAGATTTTGCACCACTGTGGGCGACATTTCTGTCTACAACCTGATTTTCCAGATTTAACAACGTCTGAACAATTAAAATTAGATTCAAAACCGCAGCACTCCAAAAAGAAAGAAGTCACCCAGTAGCATGGTGCTACATCTCATCAACTTCTTTGATGTTTTCCTGACCCCAGCTTCTCCATATTTGTGGCCCTTCAGTGCTGCTCCTGTGACCACTGTAAATTACATTTCCCACAACCACCTGCTTCTTTTCCAGGCTCCATGCTATCCCCGCATGCACAGATGACATTAGCGATTCCTCCATAATCTGCTAATGGTCCCGGGCAGAGCTGACAAGAGGAGCCATGGGGCTGTGCATAGTTCCTAATATACCAATAAATATCATTGTCTGTCCCCACCACCTAGTATAAGGGTTTCTAACGCCCCATCCTCCAGCACAGTATGTGTTTTACTCCATGTCCTCCCCTGCCTACAAAACCTGTTTTTGTTGTCAATAGCAACCAATCACAGTGCAGCTTTCATTTTATCAGAGCAATTAAAAAAATGAAAACTGAGCTCTGATGGGTTCTTTTAGGTAATAAAATGTACCTCCCTTTTAGATGGTACAAATAACGGCCCGGTTGTATCTACCATATATTGCATTTATAGGTAAGATAGGAGGCGTCCATTATACTGAATATGGACAGAAATATTCATGAGGTCAATGAGAAAATCAATCGGCGGTTTAATGGCTGGAACGTCTGCATCTATCACACAGCCGGGGTGAAGTCAGAACAAGATCGCTGTTCATCCTTTACAGGTGCCCTATATCCTCGTCCACATGGTGCAATCAGACACGTGTCATCTCACTGGGAATTAAGAAAAGGATACACACAATAGGAGTATCAGGTATCCACTGAGCATGTGCGACCGGTTATGAAGGAAATACAGGACGTAACCATGGGCAACCAGGTACACAAACAGTCTGACATGCGGGTTTACAAGGAGGGACGGGATATTCGGAGCAGAGAGCACTTTTGGAAATTGATTGCACTTGACAATTTTATTTAATTTTTGTATATTAAGCCAAAGAGCCATGATTGATATAATGGAAATAACCCTTTATGTGCAATTCAGATCACATTGATCATTATTGCTCCATTACACAAATATATGCGAAGTTGGGAAGGCCGGTCCCCAGCGGCTTCTCCCCGCCTGCTCGCCTGAATTACAGGTCCCTCCCTGTGTGAGAGTATGGAGAGACCTGTCAGTCATTGGCGGTGAGCAGGGATAAGCGGCCGAGGACCTGCCTTTCTGACTGGCTTCCAGTGCGGCTCGGTCCCCGGCGGCTGTTAAAGCGTGATTTTCACTGAAATGCTGTAGCGTTTCAGAGAAAAATCATACATGGCTGAAATACCACCAGTGTCCGACACACGCAGCCCTTATGCATCTGCTGTCAGGTTCCCTTTAAAGTCCATTCTTCTGAAAACGCTTCAAAGCATGTAGCCTACACATTTAATGCAAATAAATAGCGTTAATATCCTGCCTGGTTTCCAAACTGGAAGAGCAGCTACAGAGAGAAAATTAATTCATATCCTCCCTGCAGCTGCTCCTTTCAGGCATCAGGGCAGTGCAGGGAGAAGTTATAGTCATCACTCCCTATTCTGTGACCAGGACGGCAATCACTCCCAGAACATTAACAACCTGTGATGCTGCGTGTGTGAACAACGTGTGCGCAGAACAGGTGGTCAAAGTGCCAGGGAGTCTACAGTCTCAAGGACAGCACAGAAAACAGGCTGTAGATGAAGAAAGCATATTAAGATGAAATAAGAGCAGGATAGAAGCTGTGCCGATATATCAGTTAATGAAAACAGCAGCACCCCAGATACACACAGTCCTCACAGTCTATGTTATTGCCACACTCCCGCCTAAGAAAAATGTAAAACTTCGAGCAGGCAGAATTACGTAGCCAACATCTGCCTGTAACAGCAAGGGCCACTGCAAGCATCAATCACTGTTAACAATTTAGATGCTGCTGTCAATCATTGGCTTCCACAAGCACAGTGTTCGCTCGACACAATCGCATGGAGCATGACAGTCGGAAGCCTACTGTCACGCTGTCTCTGTATACTGGAGGTAGGGGGCCTAAGCTGACCCTAAGCTGGGGCCCTGACTAATCCCTCAACCCGGAGGTACTGTTAAAGGTACAGAGGTCCAGGCCGCCAGCGTAACCCCTACCTCCTGAGGATCCCTGCACCTAAGTAATCTAGTCCTGAGAAGGACCCCGGTCACAACAAAAGGGGACAAGTAATAATATGCCCACACACAGTACTTAGACGAACGAGACAGTACAAGGGAAAAACCAAAACCACCTTGCATACAAAAACTACTCACAACAACAGAGGGAACACCAACGGGAAAGGAGATAAATGATAAAGCGAGGAAGGGAAAAAACTCTCCGAATACACTTATCTCTGAAACTCCAAATACCACGATCCGCTCTGTTAGTCTGCATGAAATGCTTTCACCGACACTTCCCTAACAGACCAGCAGGCATTTGAAGGAGTCTCACTACAGCAGCATTGATTGCAGCTGGGCGAGGCTGGACCTCCTCTAGCACAGAGAGAGAGAGAATTAACTCCCTCACTGCCGAAAAACACAAAGCACCAAAAAGTCAGCTGCGAGAAGTCAGGCTGTGTAATCGTGACGATCTTCGTGGCGACACACCCGTGACAGTACCCCCCCTTCTACGAGGGGCCTCCGGACCCTCAGGGCCAGGTTTATCCGGGTGAGTCGTGTGGAAGGCCCGAACTAATCGGTCTGCGTTAATATCCGACGCAGGAACCCACATCCTCTCCTCAGGACCATACCCTTTCCAATGAACCAGGTACTGAAGGGACCGGCGATTAAAGCGTGAATCGATGACCCTCGATACCTGGAACTCCAAGTTACCATTGACCACCACTGGAGGGGGAGGTAAAGGTGACGGTACCACCGGCGCCACATACCTCTTAAGCAACGATCTGTGGAACACGTTGTGAATTTTAAACGTAGAGGGGAGGTCAAGACGGAATGCCACCGGATTAATTAATTATAGAACTGATTCTGTACGGCCCGATGAACCTGGGACCCAGTTTCCAGGAGGGAACCTTAAGTTTTATATTCCTGGTAGACAACCATACCCGATCGTTCACACTTAGGTCCGGACCAGACACTCTCCTCCTATCAGCCATACGTTTGTATCGGTTCCCCATAGTATTCAGATTATTCAGCACCCCTCTCCATACTGAAGCGAGTGATGAGGAAAATCGTTCCTCCTCAGGAACCCCCGAAGAGCCCCCCCTACTGAAAGTACAAAACTGGGGGTGAAAACCATATGCCCCAAAAAACGGGGACTTACCAGTGGACTCGCTCCGCCTATTATTAAGAGCAAACTCTGCCAGAGGTAAGAAAGAAGCCCAGTCCTCCTGGTTCTCTGACACAAAACACCGGAGATATGTCTCCAAGCTCTGGTTCATTCGTTCCGTCTGACCATTGGTCTGAGGATGAAAAGCCGATGAGAACGACAAATGCATCCCCCGCCGTGCACAAAACGCCTTCCAGAACTTGGACACAGACTGAGACCCCCGATCAGACACCACCTCGGAGGGTACCCCGTGAAGCCTCACAATCTCCCCAATGAACACCTGCGCAAGAGTTTTAGCATTAGGGAGAGCAGGAAGAGCGATAAAATGTGCCATCTTGCTGAACCTGTCCACTACAACGAGTATGACCGTTTTACCCGAAGACGGAGGGAGGTCCGTAATAAAGTCCATAGACAGATGAGTCCAAGGACGCTCCGGGATCTTCAAAGGTAAGAGGGCCCCAGACGGACGGGTATGTGAGGTCTTAGAGCGCGCACAAACCCCACAGGACGCGACAAAAGTTACCACCTCCTTATGTAAGTTAGGCCACCAAAACCGACGCGAGAGGAGATCCACAGTTGCTTTACTCCCCGGGTGTCCTGCAAAAACTGAGTTATGGTGTGCCTCGATCACCTTTTGTCGCAACTGATCTGGAACAAACAGTCTCCCCAGAGGTCCAACAGGGGCGTCCCCCTGAGCCTCCAATACCTCCTCCTCCAGCTCAGAGCATACTGCCGAAACCACCACCCCCTCCTGAAGGATAGGAATCGGGTCGTCCGTATTCCCGGCCCCCGGGAAACTACGAGATAAGGCATCCGCCTTTACATTTTTTGACCCAGGACGATATGTAACGACAAAATTAAACCTGGTAAAAAACAATGACCACCTAGCTTGTCTGGGATTCAGACGTTTCGCGGACTCCAGATATAGCAGGTTCTTGTGATCGGTGAGGACGGTGACCGGATGGACTGCCCCCTCCCAAAAAATGGCGCCACTCCTCAAAAGCTAACTTAATGGCCAAGAGTTCCCTATTGCCGACATCGTAATTCCTCTCAGCGGACGACAATTTTTTAGAGAAAAAGGCGCACGGATGCCACTTACCAGGGGACGAACCTTGTGACAATACTGCTCCCACCCCTACCTCGGAAGCGTCTACCTCTACAATGAATGGCTGTGACGCATCAGGTTGAATGAGTATGGGTGCCGAGGCAAAACATTTTTTCAAGGAGGAGAATGCTTGACAAGCCTTGTCAGACCACCTAGAAAAATCCGTCCCCTTTTTAGTCATGTCTGTGAGAGGCTTAACCATGGACGAGAAATTACGAATGAACTTCCGGTAATAATTAGCAAACCCCAGGAAACGTTGTAGTGCCTTAAGATTCTCTGGCCGATCCCACTCAAGAACTGCCCGCACTTTCCCAGGGTCCATACGAAAACCGGACGCTGAAACCAGGAAGCCTAAAAACTGGAGTTCCTGTATGGCGAACACACACTTTTCCCATTTGGCATACAGTTTATTATCCCGCAAGATCTGTAACACCTGCCTAACGTGCTCCTGATGAGACACCAGATCCGGCGAGTAAATTAAGATATCATCCAGATATATGACAACAAACTGTCCCACCAGGCGGCGAAAAATGTCATTAACAAAGTGTTGGAACACCGCCGGGGCATTAGTCAGACCGAATGGCATGACAAGGTTCTCATAATGCCCCTCCGGAGTGTTAAACGCCGTCTTCCACTCATCCCCCTCCTTCATCCTAATCAGATTGTACGCCCCCCTGAGATCCAACTTAGAGAACCATTTGGCGCCCACGATCTGATTAAAGAGATCGGGAATAAGTGGGAGCGGATACGGATCTCGGACCGTAATCCGATTAAGTTGACGGAAATCCAGGCAAGGGCGTAGGCCTCCATCTTTCTTCTTAACAAAGAAGAACCCCGCAGCCACCGGTGAAGATGAAGGTCTAATATGCCCTTTAGCCAGACTTTCTGAAATATAATCCTTCATGGCCTGCCTCTCAGGACCAGAAAGGTTATACAACCTAGCTTTAGGTAACTTGGCCTCAGGGAGCAGTTTTACAGAACAGTCATACTCGCGATGAGGAGGTAGTTCCTGACACCCTTTCTCCGAGAATACATCCTCAAAGTCCGCCAGAAATGGAGGTAAGACCCAAGGAGTAACCGCACCGATGACCGTGTTCATGCAGTTTTTATTACAGAATTTACTCCATTGGCTTATCTCTCTGGATTGCCAATTAATAACCGGGTTATGCTTAGTTAACCAAGGAAGGCCCAACACTATAGGAGTGGGAAGACCCTCCAACACGTAGCAAGACAACAGTTCTTTATGTATCGCCCCCACTTGAAGTTTTACGTCATGCACAGCTTGCAAAAAACTTCCCTGTCCGAGAGGCCTGGCATCGATCGAGAATATGGGGATGGGTTTAGCCAACTCACTCAATCGCATACCTTGAACCCGGGCAAACCGAGCATCAACCAGATTAGCCCCGGCCCCACTATCCAGAAGAACAGATATCCTCTCAGTTCTCGTACCCACCACCACCTCCGCCGGTACGAGAAACTGAGACGAACCTAGGGACGAAATACCTACTCCCAGATTGCCGTCCACCACACAACCTGGGATCAACAGTTTTCCGACGACTCTTCACTCTGCAAGGGACGGGATGGACACCCCCCAATAAAATGTCCCTTTCTCCCGCAGAAGAAACACCTTCCTGTCTTATGGCGCACCACCGGTCCCCTCCCCCGAAATGATGTCCCTCCTAACTGCATAGGCTCCTCTGGACTGACCAGGGGAACCACCATATGAGGGGACCTTGTAGGAGGTGGAGTCAGGGGGTAGAGTTATCCCGCACCTCTCCCGAAGCCGTCTGTCAACGCGAATAGCAAGGGCCATAGCGGCTTCCAGTGACGCGGGAGAGTCATACTGTGCCAACACATCCTGCAATTTGTCGGATAAACCTTGACAAAACTGGCTCCTAAGAGCCGGGTCATTCCACTGGGTGTCCGTGGCCCACCTACGGAACTCCGAACAGAATTCCTCCGCCGGACGATCTCCCTGCTGAATCCTACGTAACTTAGACTCAGCAAGGGAGATCCGATCTGGGTCATCATATACGAGTCCCAGAGCAGCAAAAAACCTATCCACTGACTGGAGAGCCGGGGAGCCCGGGGGAAGAGAGAACGCCCAAGATTGTGGGTCCCCTTGTAGGAGCGAGATGACAATTCCCACCCTTTGTTCTTCACTCCCCGATGACCGAGGCCGCAGCCGAAAGTACAACTTGCATGCCTCCCGGAAAACAAAAAACTTGTCCCGCCCCCCAGTGAACCTGTCAGGGAGAGCTACTTTAGGTTCTGGTCCGGCTTGCTCCTGAGGATACAAAACCTTGGACCTAACGTCCGCCAGCTCCATGGACAAACTCTGCAACTGCCGAGCTAGACCAGCTACTGGATCCATGGTAGCTGGAGAAAAACTAAGTGGTCGGTGAAAATGTCACGCTGTCTCTGTATACTGGAGGTAGGGGGCCTAAGCTGACCCTAAGCTGGGGCCCTGACTAATCCCTCAACCTGGAGGTACTGTTAAAGGTACAGAGGTCCAGGCCGCCAGCGTAACCCCTACCTCCTGAGGATCCCTGCACCTAAGTAATCTAGTCCTGAGAAGGACTCCAATCACAACAAAAGGGGACAAGTAATAATATGCCCACACACAGTACTTAGACGAACGAGACAGTACAAGGGAAAAACCAAAACCACCTTGCATACAAAAACTACTCACAACAACAGAGGGAACACCAACGGGAAAGGAGATAAATGATAAAGCGAGGAAGGGAAAAAACTCTCCGAATACACTTATCTCTGAAACTCCAAATACCACGATCCGCTCTGTTAGTCTGCATGAAATGCTTTCACCGACACTTCCCTAACAGACCAGCAGGCATTTGAAGGAGTCTCACTACAGCAGCATTGATTGCAGCTGGGCGAGGCTGGAGCTCGTCTAGCAGAGAGAGAGAGAATTAACTCCCTCACTGCCGAAAAACACAAAGCACCAAAAAGTCAGCTGCGAGAAGTCAGGCTGTGTAATCGTGACGATCTTTGTGGCGACACACCCGTGACACCTACTGAAGGGTCATTCAAAACTACAGTTCAGCCTGCAAATTTCAATCCCTCATATAGTTAGTTTGACGGAAAAATTACAAAAAAAAAAAAAAAGTTATGGCTTCTGGAAGAAAGGGAGACAAGTGTGAAAAAAAAGGTCTGGGCCCTTGGAGGGTTAAGCACAAACCTGGGCGCTATAGACAGATTATCCATAAAATAAAATGAAGCTATGTAAAAAGGTAAAATATTTGAAAACTACAACTTTATCAAAATAATGTGCTGCTACTAATATGTGCCAACTCAGCAGAAATGTTAGACTGGGTGAGTAATGATGATATTACTGACGCATTATATGCAGCAATGCAGACTCAATTATAAAGATGGTTATTCCCTACACACTTTCCATAGATGCTGCAAGGCTGATCAGACTCCAGAGGACGTTCAGCCATAAGATTTCCACACTTGTGACCAAGTATTATGGGAAGCCAAACTACTGATTCCAAATCTAACATCTGATACAAGTCTTCAGTAAAACAGTTAACATGTTGGACCATTACGTTTAAAAAAAAAAAAAAAAAAAAGAATTGCGCTCTCCTTATTTTCCTTTTCTGAAATAATCTTACAACCCCACACACATTACGTAATTCATCAAAAAAAAAAAAAAAGCACAACGGTGGCTTTAGCCAGTAGGAGTTCATTGAAGCCCATAAGAACTGCATTACAGATCCAGGGACTGTAACAAGGCCATGTGCATGAGGCCACTAAACCACTTCAGAAAAATGACAGCCAATAACTTTGATGCCATGTTGTTCTGGTCCATACCACAGCAGTTTTATGATCAATAGAAATTTTGCATACCTGTGTTATGAAAAATTGTTTCCAATTACGGATTCTTATGCCCGGGGTTAAAAAACACTTCTATTTGTAACCATCACGTTTGCACAAAACGCACGTGAAATTACATACAAGCGAGACAAAGAAGAGAAATCTTTACTGTAGCCAAAAATGTACACCATATTATATATAAAAAATTATTGAACATTCATTCTGCAACTTTATTGGAAATTTCTTGCACCTTTTCCTGTTCTCTTCAAAGCTTCTCTTGATAACTTTTCTTTTATAGAAAGCCTGCGGATCTTCTCTGCAAAGATCCAGGAGTTTTCCACCATCATGTTCCATCTACCCTGGTATTGTAGTTCCATCTCCTTGATATTCTGATGAAATCTTTCTCCTTGCTCTGAGCTAACAGAACCAAGGTTTTCAAGAAAATAGTCCAAATGGGAATGTAAAAAAATGTAACTTCAAATTAATCAGAGAACCCAAGGCTTTAAAACGTTTCAGCACGTTTCCACGATGGGACTTAATTTTGGATATTTGTTGTTACCTAGAAATTTCTTCAGGACTTCTTTAAAAACATCCCAAGCCCTTTTCTCAACAGTTTTCAATTTTGGTTTGAACACATCGTCCTTCATGAGTTTCCGAATATCCGGACCCACAAAAATGTCTTCCTCCAATTTTGCTTCGGACAGTCCCTGAAACTTGGTAGAAAGGTTCTTAAAAGTCTCTCCTTTCAGTAGAGCTTTCACAAACTGCTTCATCAGTCCAAGCTCCTGGAGTTATGGTAGGAGAACTTTAGTGGGGTCAACCAAACTTTTTTTGGCTCCAGTGATGAGTCTTATCCCGGCTGTCCCATTCACACAAAAACCATGGATACTTTGTGTATCCTCCTTGCTGCCCAAGGAGCAAACAGAGAACTTTCAGATCACATCATATTGACCATCCTTGGCCCTCGTAGTGAAGTTTCTTGAGAATACAGTCTTTATTCTCATAGCTTTCTTTCAGGTGCACAGAATGCCCTACAGGCACTGAAGCATATTTGCTGACATTGTACAGTAGCACAGCTTTCAGACACTTCTTTTTGGATAAATCAATTAGGAGTCTACACTCGCTCACATTGTACTCCATGTTAAATTTTTCCATCGGCCCAGGAACATCAAAGCAATACACTAGAGCTCCGTCTTAAGAAAAGTATGGAAGGAATTCCTTTTCTCTGCTTCTGTACCATGAAAAAACATTTCTGACCAATCTAATAACATGAAAATCATCCACTAAGGGTCACGCAAAGTGGTCAAAGTATGGTGCAAGAAAAAGTCTATGGAGTCAGGGTTTGTGAAAAAACTGTTCACGATGGAATTTTTTCGACATTTTTACCAAGTTCAGCAATTGAAAGTATATAAAAATCACCTCTTACTTTTCAAACAAATTTACCCCTATTATAAAAAAAATTTAAAAAAAATACAGTATTTTGCAATTTCAGCCAACATTTTATTCCATGTAACCTGTGATGGTACTTCAGTCATCTATTAAGTTCTTAAGCAACAGGAAGCCCAACGATGTTATCACCATTTCCTTTAACAGAATAAAAACTGTACTCCTCTTAGACTTGGACGGACGTCCACGTTACCTATACAGCCTACATTGGTGTAGTGTCTCATCAATGCAAGCCACCAGTACTACTGTGGGATAATCACTGACCATAATGACCTCCAGAAGATTTTATGGAGAAAGTCTGGTCTTTCCTGGTGAAGGATGCCATAATAAAATCATATCTGAAGATTAAAAAGTTGTGAAACCTGAGAGAACATTAAAAAAAAAGGGGGCACTGAACTCAATTCAGCTGTCTGATACCACAATTATAAGACGATAATCAGTCATCTGTGGGAGTTTTGCACTCGTTGTGGTATTTTGGCTGCAGCCCTGAAGTCACGTTGACAGCGCACATGACTGCTGCAGCGGTTCTGCTGATGTAGGAGGCAGGAGTAGCAGAGCTCAGCGATTGGCTGCAGAGTACATTCTCTATTGACATGACATCAATTCTGTATGGAAAACACCAAGACTGGAGTAGAGCTTGAAAGACTGGACCCGGGGAGGAGGACTACCTGTTTGGGGTTTTATTTTACAAAAGTAAAAAAGTTTTTGGGGTCCACTTTTCTCAAACCCCTTTAAGCGATCCAATAGTAACAAGTACACATATGACTTACGGAAAGAAAATGAACAATTTTAACCCATTTCTTACCCTCATATCTGTTTGGGGAATCACATCCCTTTTGTGGAGTTGCCACACGCAAGAAGATTTGTTGCCTCCAAGAATGCCGCCGTGTCCTCACTGGACTGCTGCACGCCGCTTCACTGTGGATGGACTTGCACTCAAAATCGCTGAAAAGACACAAAAAAAATATAAAACATGACAAATAGTCTTTTACGTAGACTGCCATTAGATAGTAAGTATTCATGACTTACATGGTACAATGGTGGAGCGAAAGGAAAGATTTTCATACACAGTACTATACATGACAATAGTCACTTACACAAAACATTAAGTAAAGGGGAAAGTGACCGGAGATACTGAGAACTATTAGTTCTAATGGAGCAGGAAGAGGGACCACAGAAACCACCTACCGTTCTTTGTTAAATTCAGACGCACTATTTTCTGCAACAGGAGCGAGAAACTTTAGAAAGTTTGGCACAGAAGAGGAAGAGTGAAGCTTCTTCCGAAAAGAAGAGCGGTAGAAGAGGCTGAGAGCACAGATCAGAAAAGGAGGAAGTGAAAGGTTATTAAGAAAAGAAAGAAAAAAAATAGTAGAACAAAAATACAAAACAGAAATATGGCATAAATCTGTCACCTGGCATGTGCTACATAATCTGAGTGCAATATAATGTAGGGGCAGAGACCCCAATTCCAGCAACATATCACTTACTGGTCTGCTTCGTGTAGTTTTCATGAAATCACCGATTTTCAGCAGGAGATGATCACTAGAGGACTAATAAATCTGTAGCCAGGTCCAACCACATCCCCACAATTGATTGGCAGCTTTCTGCATACACTGTGCATAGGCAGAAAGTTGGCAATCAGTGGTGTGGGCGGGGTTATACAGAGCTCAGCATTTAGAGAACTGCTAGATCTGCAGCAGATAAAATAGTTTTTAATCAAAACTGCAGCACCTAGTAAATTAAGTGATACATCACTGGAATCAGGGTCTGAGATTCTACATTATGCTGCTCTCAGATAGGGTAGCAAAAACCTGGTGACAGATTCACATGAACATAAAGATAGATTTAAAAAAAAATCAGCATGTTTGTTAGGCTTTGTTCACATTAGCATCATAGCTTTCATTCATGCGAGACCAAAGCAATACATTTCCACTGATTCATGATGTTATGGACTTAGAATAAGGTCCATTACAAAAAAATAAAAATAAAAATTAAGGGGACACTTAAGATGCATATCGGATATTGATGAATGAAAGATTTAAATCTTTACTGATATTCGTTAAACTGATGTATAAATGGTGAATGGACGGATTTAGCAACCGAGGGCTGGATTCCAAATAACCATGAAAATCAAAAGTAAGAAAACTGGAGCTTCCTAGGATTTCAAATTTGTGAGGATTTAATCAAGCCAACTCATAATTTGACTCCATAGGGTGTATGGCCGCCATGTGCCTATGTGCACAATGTCTGGACATGCTCCTGATAGGACAGTAGATGGAGTCTTTAGAAGAGGTGAATCTAGTCCCAGACCATCAGTGATCTTCTGGACATTTTGTGGTGCCACTTGGTGGCAGCGAATGCAGAGATATATTATGTCCTAGAAGTTCTTACTTGTATTAGGATCTGGGAAAAGTCAGTGGCATCAATGATTTTGTCATTCAGGAACTGCCTACATACTCTGGCCACAGGAGCACGGGCATTGTCCTGCACCAGGAGGAACGAAAAGCGTAATGCACCAGTGTAAGGTCCGACAGGGTCAGAGCCAGTCACGATACCATTAGCCAACGCTATGTAACGGTCTGTGTACTGGTATTTGCCCAATGCTCTTGAGACTTCTGGGAGACAAAGCAAACCTCCTTGCAATAGCATACATCTTGGAGGAATTGAACTACTTGAGCAACCTGAATGGGCTGCAGGTAGTGCCTAAAGGCAGTCTGTCAGCCCCAAAATGCATTTTAAAATGGGCTATAACGTAACGTGTTGTAGGCGACTTACCCCCTCTAACAACCATACTAGCACTGTACCTGTTACCTGTACAGTGCCTGAGCAAATAACTCCATTCATATACATATGAAGAGTCTTCGGTGCACCCTTGGTGTGGCCGTAAATTTGGTGCACCGTTACGCCTCTGCAATTTCACATTCCAGGTTGATTAGTGTAGCGAGCGGCATCAGAAGAAAGGTGACGGGGAGGAGAATGCACACTGCTGCTGGCAGAATTCAGACAGTGCTCACTCTGAATAGGGAGCACTGTCAATCAGAAGTGGGGGAAGGACCCCAATACGTAAATGAGGAGGCATAACAGTGCACTAAACTCTTGGCCACTCCAAGGGTGCACCAAAGCCTCCTCATCTGTATATAAAATTAAAAAAGTTATTTTCTCAGGCACTGTACCAGTAATCACACCCATTCAGGGTTGACTTGCTGTTCCTTTCCTTCGCATCATCACAGGTTAAACTGATTCACAATTGCTTCCACTTCCTAAATGAACAGATCGAGCTCTCTGAAGTTGCAGTGATTTGGGAATTATACTGTGATGCTTAAGTCTTCCCATACCGTAATTTTTTTTGGAGCAGTAATATAATATATAATATAGCAGTAATAATTATAATGCAGCAGGTCATAAAAATTAGCAGAGGAGAGTTAATAAGAGTTACAGAAAAGCAGAGCACAGATTTCACAAGTATCAGGACACAACCAAGAGCGCAGGCAGTAGACAGGCAGTAGACATACAGGTTTAGTTGGAAAGGTTACATTACGCACATTTCAAAAATCTTACCTTGAACTACAGACGGTTTTTGGAAAAGGCATGTCCATTAGCACCAGATTACAAGGATCACACAAACTATCGCATTGCTGCCCCCTCTCCCCAAATCTGCACCGTTGTCTACTTTCCCCCCACCCACCCCCCAATAACTCCATCATTTCCTAGAGCAGTAATGAGGTCACACACCGCAGCAGATCATACACATTAACTACAGGTTACCAATACCAGTTCTAGTGATCAGCTCAGCAGAGATCTAAGCATTTCTAATAGATGTAAGTATTAGAAGTATATAGGGAATAAAATTACTGCACTCGTCCCTAAAGGAACCCAAGAAACATGCAGACATGACCAAGCAAGAAACCGGGCAGGACAAGGACAGGATCTTCTGCTCACCTCTTCTGAGTCACTGGACCACTGGGTTCTCTGCTGGAGTTATGCCTTAATTTTTTGATGAATCTAGGAGAAGAGGCTGCAGTGACAGGAGGAGAGGCGGCAGCTTCGTCACATTGTGCTGTACTGCTCGCGGGAGCACTCCAAGCCGAGCTGGAACTAGACACCAGCATTCCAGCCAGCGAGGGAGGGGAGCGGGGAGAGATTTCAGTGGAGGTAGAGATTGTGCACAAGGTAGCAAAACGACCACAGACCTATCTTCTACTACATGAGGATGGGGCGTAAAAAAGTCTATCCAATGTGGCAAAAACTGGCACCGAAATTAATTTTACTGTATGTACACCAGCTTAAATGGTTGTCAAACCTACAGAAAGTTCATGGGACGTTACATAATGACAAAAAGTACAAGAAAAAAACATTCGAAATATATATATATATTACACAGTCTATTTCAAGATGCTTCTCCCACTATTTAATTCTTGCTAATGTATCACTGCAAAACGAGGCTTGTCTTAATATTCTAAAGAAATTGGATGACAACCATTGTGGAACAGTATTGACGTCGTCAACTTACCATTCCCATTATCAAAGGGGCTTTTCACTACCCGGCCCAAAACTGGCAGGACTGATTGGACTGTGTAGGTGCACCCCCCACCCCCCCACCAGGTAATACCCATTCATCAATGTATTCATTGATTTCTAAGAGGAATAACAGAGGAACAGCACAGCGTAAAGTTCCAAGGAGATGATACCCCACAGATGTCTTTTCTGGTAGAATACAAGTATTTTTGAAAACAGACAAGTTCGGAACAACAAGAGGTCCTCTTTGAGGGTTGGAAGATACAAAATTATGGAAGAAAGCAACCAAATGTCAAGTCATTCTAGATTATTTTTCCTCCAGACGATTAACTTTACGCTACTGGTTCGAGTGCAAAATCATCCCGAGAACCCCCAACTATGAGGTGCCCTTCATCGTACTGGAGGAGTCTATGGTGGCAGAGGGATGTTTGACCTCTTCAAGCATCCGGTCAGACTGCACCTATATCACCATCATGGATACAACCCATACGAGGCACTCATGGCTATAATAAGACCTCACAAGCAGTCATTTTGATGCTACAATAGCCATTTTTGCAGATTACCTTTCCATTGGATAATCAGAATATACTTCCATTTAGTTTTTCAGTAAACAATTAAAATCATAATAAAAAGTATTTTTACAATACAATAAAATTACTTTTTAAATATGGCCGTTTTTACCGTTAAGGAATATTTTATTTTAAAATAAAAAATAAATTGACATGATTTTCACCAAAGTTTCAGTGTATTCACTTCTACTCTGCCACTACATATTTAGCAAACGTGGCACCTCAATGAGAAATTTGGTGCAAATTACGCCAACTAAAAACTCTACTTAGGCTCTTTTCAGAAAACAGGGAACTTTTCCGCTATGGTTGAAATCAGTGTGTCAAATATCAATGTTCAATTTAAAATTTGCACGTAAAGTCACCATTTGCAAAATGTAAAAGGTCATAACATACATATTTGCTTCTCACTAACATGATCTAGCTATAACCTGTCTACAGTATGTATCTTTTTTTTTTTTTTATTAACGACAGTGTATAAATCAATATATCAGATGATTGAGCAGATCAGGAGAAGACCCCAAATCTGTCTAGTTTCCTAACAGTTGTAAACTTAACTTTATGTGCGGGGGAAACAAAAATGCAAGAAGAAAATCCACGTGTCCAATGCACACAGCTAGTGTCAATATTGGTCTATGGAATGTGTCAGCAAAATAAAATCCAGTCTTGTAAAAGTGTGCGGTGCAGGCTCACACTGGAAGGTCTGTCGTCTTTCCTGCACTGTCCGTCGTGGTGCAGAGTGCAGGTTACCACCATCAATATTCTGCACATTAAATAACTTGTGATCCTGGAATTACCAGATCACCATCCTGTATGGTGCAGATCTGTTGCAATTACCACTTTCTTGTTTGGTCTTCAGTAATCTACACTGATCTTCCAGGAGCTGAAGACATGTCTGACACGTCGTTTGCGTGTATCAGCATGAGAGTCGCTATCTGATGAAACATCTCTGGCCTGTTGCTGGATTTCATTCCTTCCATCACATTGTGACACCGGTCCTGTCCTCGGGTGGTCCGTTCACGAGCCTCCTGCTCGAGCAGGATGTGAAGATTACGGGCTCAGTCCTAAGACGATCGCTCCAAGATAAACAGAATATCATTCTACAAGGAGCTTTCACTACATAATAAAAAAAGTTAACTCGTGTTGGTAAATTAAAGGGAATCCATCAGCAGGTTTTTGTTATGTAATTTGAAACCAGCATGAAGGACAGAGACCCTGATTCCAGCGATGTGTCACTTAGTTTACTGTGTGCAGCAGTCACAGTTTTCTCTGCTGCAGATCTAACAGAGCTCAGTTGTTGAGCTGTGTATAACGCTGCACACACCACAGCTTTCTGTGTACATTGTATAGTGACCGAAAGCTGCTAATCAGTGGTGGGGGGTGTGGTAGGACTAGGAGGTACAAGGCCAGTTGTCTTGTAGTCATATTTGCCCACCTACAAAGAATGGAGAGGTCTGAAATTTCTATCATAGGTACACTTAGATTCTGTTGCTCATAGTTTAAAAATAAAAAAACAGAAAATCACAATGTAAGATTTTTAAATAATTAAATTACATGAAATAAGTCTTTGATCACCTACCAACCAGTAAGAATTCTGGCTCTCACAAACTCTGCACTCATTACCTGTATTAATTGCACCTGTTTGAACTCATTACCTGTATAAAAGACACCTGTCCACACACCAACGTCTCCACCATGGCCAAAATCAAAGAGCAGTCTAAGGACAGCAGGGACAAAATTGCAGACCTGCACAAGGCTGGGATTGGCTACAGGACAACGGGCAAGCAGTTTGGTGAGAAGGAAACAACTGTTGGCACAATTATTAGAAAATGGAAAAACATGCAAGATGATTGTCAATTTTCCTCGGCCTGGGGCTCCATGCAACAACTCGCCTCGTGGGGCAAGGAGGATTCTGAGAAAAGTCAGGAATCAGCCCAAAACTACACTGGAGGACCTGGTCAATTATCTGAAGAGAACGGGACCACAGCCTCAAACATTACCGTTCGTAACACACTACGCCATCATGGATAAAATCCTGCAGGGCACACAAGGCCCCCCTGCTCACGCCATCACATGTCCACATGTTAGGAGGAAGAAGAAGGATGAGTACAACCCCAAGAACACCGTTCCAACAGTGAAGCATGGTGGGGGAAACATAATTTGGGGGTGGTTTTCTGCAAAGGGGACGGGACGACTGCACCCTATTGAAGGGAGGATGGATGGTGTCCTGTATCGAGAGATTTTGGCCAACAACCTCCTTCCCTCAGTAACAGAATTGAAGATGGGTCATGGCTGGGTCTTCCAGCATGACAATGACCAGAAACACACAGCTAAGGCAATTAAGGAGTGGCTCTGTAAGAAGCATTTCAAGGTCCTGGAGTGGCCTAGCCAATCTCCAGAAGTCAACCCAATCGAAAATATTTGGAGGGAGCTAAAACTCAATGTTCCCCAGCGACAGCCCCGAAACCTGAAAGATCTGGAGAAGATCTGTATGGAGGAGTGCGCCAAAATCCCTGCTGCACTGTGTGCAAACTTAGTCAAGAACTACATGAAATGTCTGACTCCTAATTACAAACAAAGGTTTGTTTTACTATTGTATCAAATACCGTATTTTTCAGACTATAAGACGCAGCTTTTCCTCCAAAATTTTGGAGGAAAGTGGGGGGTGCGTCTTCTAGTCCAAATGTTTCTGTGGCTGTGGCTGTGGATGAAGGGGGAAGGGAGAGGGGAGAGCACGCAGCGGTGGAGGAGTGGGGCACAGGAGGCAGGAGCCGGCAGCTATAGCTCTTGTGTGTGCCCGCTGTTAAAAGAAAATTAAATATTCACTGCTCCCCACACCCATGAACGTGTGGAGAACTGAATATTCATTCTCCTTAATAGCACGCACAGTGTCAACCCAGCCACTGGCTTCCTGCAGCAACCGGGTGATCACGTGTGCCCGCTATTAAAGAGCATGAATATTCACTACTCCCCACTACCATGGGCGTGGGGAGTAGTGAATATTCATGCTCTTTAAATAGCGGGCACACATGATCATCCAGCCGTAAATGTGAAAACTTGCAAAATCAGCAGTGTATCCAATACTTCTTTTCCCCACTGTACATTGGCCACCCAGTGCGATGGCCCCCGCAACCCTCAACACACTATGATGGCCCTCCACACGGCACCCCCATAGCATGATGGCTCACAGAGCGCCCCCCATACCCACCCAGTATGCTAGTCCTCCAAGTCCCCCACAACTATAGGGGGATTGTCCCCACAACTTCCCCTATAGGGTTATGGCCACAACAGCCCCTACCCCTTGCCCACACAATATGATGGCACACCACAGTATGACGACTAAGGTGCAATAATTATTTCAGCGTGATGCACCACACTCGATGTCGCACCAACCCGGCTAATCGAAAGTGTCGGGAATGCTGGGAAGTAAGAGGAGATTCACAGTTTGATCAATCAACTAGGTCAGTAATCTGCGACAGGAGGAGTCCTGAGAATCAAATCTCCCATTTCTAGAAACTACTGGACAAATATGGTGTCCATATTTATGAAAACTTCTAGCTTGGCAGCCTGTGCTCCAATACACCTAAAAAGTGAAGCGGGCATGCCTTAAAATGAACAAAGATGACCATCTTCGTCTAGACAGTAATCTCCTTTTGTAATTATTCCACAGAATGCGGTAGAAGAAAAGAATGGGTTAAAAATCCCTTACACCCACTAAGCCTTATGGTTGAACATAACATGACTATCCTAGGCAAAAAACAGATAGCAATGTACCGCATGATGTTCTTGCTTGAAAACAAAGAATGTTTTCATAAATGATATTCCTTCCAAGATATCTGATTTAGCGCTGTAAATGTCATCTGGAGAGGATGAAATTGGATCTGGATTTTCTTTGATATGAAGAAGAAGAGCCTGTTCTTTCCATTACTGAAGCGTTTCAGACCAACACTATCTCACAACTGAACATGAGAAGCTAGACGGTAATCTTCTGAATGTGCACATATTTCCTCACTCCTCTAGGTAGATCCTACGGCAATATTTGAGAGCCATAGAGGATGTATTCACACAAGGCAACTTTGTTTTAGAAGTTTTAGTGACAGATACAAGGTTTTTTATGACCATTTTATTAAATAATCATGTTTTTTCCAATAATATAGCTGAGCCCCATTCACTTTTCTGGACAAACCAGGGGCCCAAAATTTAAAGGGGCCACCACCAACTCCAAAATCAGCAAGCAGCTTCTATTAGGAACACAAAGGATCAATATTATGATGAGCTTTGGGAACGCAAAAGGACCAATTATTTTGCTAAGACTGTACAATCCCTTTAATACACTATCAGCTCTGTATAATTTTCAATGACAAGATCATAGAAAGTCTCCTCTAATATCCTGTATTACAAAATGGAGTTAAGTACACATTTCTTTTTTCTTCGTGGTCAGGCTTTAGGCCAAATTGTCAGTTCAAGGGATGTATTTTGTTAAAATTACTACATTCTTACAACCCCAATATTTCCATAAATGTAAATTACCATCAAATTTATTTAAGAAAATGGCCAGAATGAATAGGGAGTGTACTAAGGTTATAGTCCTGGCCATCTGCCTAATTTCACCAGATCAGTACAGATCTCAGAGGCTTCTAAAGACCAGATAAAGGGATTTTGCTTTGCTAACTTCACAGTGGATAAGTTCCACAGCTGTAAATGTAAAACTCCCCACACATCACACCATCTCAGCCCGGTTTTCCCATTTAAGAAGAGAGATTGTGATCTGAAACGGAATACAAAGCCTATTCAATAAGATAGAAGAACTCACTTTCTTTTGAGCGGCGTCTCGGTGCTCACGGAGTGATGTCGCATAAGCCTCCTCTGTGGAGCAGATGGGCTTTTCTGCACAGGCTCTGGTAAATCCGGAGATGTGACCGGGAAATGACTCAAGGTGTTAGCGCGACGTCGGAATCCTTGATGAGATAATTCTCCAGGATGCTCAGAGGGAGAGCCCTCTGCTACTGACGGCAAATCACCCATGGAGCCGTGAGACTTCAGAGGAGTTCCTACAGAAGAGGTTTCCACTTCTCTTAATGAAGGTTCCTAGAATACAAAAAAAGAGATTTTCAAAAAATGATATGGGAAAAACAAACAGTCAGCTGTGGTTTATTAACAGCTGAAGGGCCAGAGGGTGGAAAACACTACCAATCCTGGATTCATCATCATCACACAAACACATACATATATAAAAAGACAATGTGCCATAATACAGAGGCATGACCTGAACCTCCAGAAACCAAATTCTAAATATGTAACAGGGCCGCCAACAATTATGTGCTAAGTATAGTAAGGCTATCTTTTGACTTGGCAAAAAAGGTTCATTGCAAATTCACTACTGACTTCATGACATTTTCTTTATTTTTCTCTTTAAAGTTATTTGGGAATTTATTCTTAATTAGTAAAATCACATTTGTTTTGTCTAGGGAGGCAATTACAATGCTGTCAGTAAGGTTAATAGGACAGGTGTCTGTGAGCATGTGCAGTAGGACACTCCGCTGCTGTGACCTGGAGAGGACCTATCAACACATACTGGTCACAGCAGCAGAGCTTCCTACTGCACATGCTCACAGGCACCTGTCCAAATAGTGTAAAAAAGTGTGATAGAAGAGGTTACCTCACTCGACAAAATGAATGGGATTTGCTAATTAAAAGTATTTAGGAGTTTTGGAATTATATTTTCTCTATTTTTTTCTAAAGAACCACTTTAAACCTATAGCCCAAGTTTCTAAACCTATAATGGGTCATGGGCAAGAGAGAAGCACATCATACAAGATAAAGCAGTCTGAAGGTGACTATGGTTTGGATTAGGGTCCATTAGTCATCCCTCAGAAGGAGAAGTACAAGTTGGTCAGAGTCCTAGTTGAAGACTACATGGCTAAAATTTTGAATGGACCGACTTGTTCCTCCCCATCCTCCTAATTTCTGCCATCAATGCCACTTTTTCCTTGGTCTCCTCTTGTATTCAGCTACTCCCCATTGGTTTAGATAAGAAAATTTATAGTGTTAATCGGTGATAATCAGGTTCCCAGATTATGTTTATCTGGCATTTCTCCGGTGGTGCCGTCATGGAGGGTGATTCGAGAGAGAAGAATTAGTCTTCCAGATAATTTAGTTTCTTGGAACCTTCCACGACAGCACAGATATTTCCCTCCCTTCTAATTGTAACCCCTGTAAAAGTGGGGAGAGACTGCTGCAGTTGGAAATAAACATGGTTTCACAGTAACCGATATGAATCCCTCTTTTGCTGCACTGCATTGAATTACAACTCCCAGGCACCTTTGCAACCTGAAAGAAGAAGCAGAGGAAAGGACCAATTGGACGAGCAAGCTGGAGAAGGGAGGAGCTACCTGTACTGGGAAGAGAGTGGGCAGTCATCCATTGCTGAGAAAAGATTGATGACCCTGGACAGGAGAACAGGATGAGTGCTGATAGCTCTGCAGCACAGTGTGAAATGAAAACAGTAAGCCCTGTAGCTGTACCTCACCTGCAGACCAGCCAGCTTACCAGGAATTGCCCACTGCTGCCTTGCTTACCTCAGAGGATGATCCTGCCGTCCATTCCCTGTATCCCCAAGCTGGATCCCTGTGAGACCAAAGACCAGCTACATCAAGAAGTGAGTAGCTACTGCTGGTACTTTTGGTTCCACTGTTCTGGAAGTTAAATTAGAACTACTTGCTAAAGGGAGTATTCCTGGGGCTTCTGATTCCACGCACAAGAGGTTTATAATAGCACCAGCAATGAAGGGGATTTTGTCCTCATATTATTAGGTGTACCAACAGTGCCTGAAAGCGTGCTAACATTGTCAGTCTACTGTTGGGGCCCAGTTACCATTATTTGCATTGCTGCAGCCATTTATGGGCTAAATGTTCTTCATTAAAAGGAGTATGTCTGCTGTCCCTTAAAGGGAAAATGTCTTTCTTAATTGCGGTCCAGCAGCATAAGTAGAAACGGTGAAAATATGGTGTCAAGTGCACGGTTTTACCCTACCAGGAAATGCACCACGCCATCACATCTTCCAGGCCTGCTGTAGGGCGCGGGCATCATAGATTGTGTAAATATAATTTGTTTGCTGTTCCTTGTTATTCCCCCTGCTTGTATTGCTATTAACTCCCTTAAAAATATATGTTAAGTTGTGCCAATCATCTCTTGTGAGAGGGTGCGGAGCGTGGACAGTGGTTTCCCCGAGCTGACTCCTGGCAGAAGAGGAAGACCCTCCTGCATTCCCCTCCTAGCAAGAGTTTTTTTCGGGAGTGGAAGCCAAAAGCAGGAGTGGGTGATAAATACAGAATTAATGGTGACTTGTTTCTATTATACTTTCTCTGATTGTTCCTCACCTGCTTTTGTCTCCCACTCCTGAGAAAAAATACTGACCAAATACTGATAGTGGGCCCGTATGGAATGGACTCCACTCCTGACCTAGGAAGTACTATTACCTACTGATCCATAAATCAGCCCAATCTCCTACATCATGACAAACATTGATTGGCTTCATTTTTAAATATCTGCATATTGGTTAATGATACATTTAATATATTTATAGGGGGGTTTCCCACAGGATAGGTAATAAATGTCTGATTACTAGGAGTACCCCACAGATTACCAAAACAGGCGCCTCAAGACGCCTCAATGAGTAACTAAAGTGAGAAGTGAGAATGAAGCGCTCATGGAGGTGTCCGGCCTCTTCATCCAATGCCTAGATGGCAGTACTTTGCCATCTGTCAGTTCCAAAACTTTTCCAACATGTAAAATAAATGCACATCACATGTTTAGTGTGGGTGCATTGAGCAGGCTCTATACACTTTGGCTGAGGGTCTTTTGTAACCCTTTCACCCATGTCAACATTTTACAGTACAATGTATGATAAAATGAGAGGTGTAATCCAGAGTACACTTTTTTTGCAAAAGTATAAAGCCAGGTTGATGGGAAAATAATAATAAAGTTAAAGGGAAGTGTGACGATCCAGCTTAAAATCTTAAGCCAGACGATTAGATTAGTTAAGCCAAGAGAAATACATTATTGTGTTTAAATGGACTTGTATATTTTTGTGTATTTCTAAAGGACAGACCAGTATTTGTATAACACTGATTGCTGTCTCATCTTGGTTAGGTGAACAATGTTGTTTGTTACTATGCTAATAACATATTATACCAAGTCAGCTGAAAGTTCATTTACAATAGCCCTTGTGATACCAACGGATTAGTTCAAAACTATGAGACATGAGGTTGCCCTCTCCCCCCCAACCTGTGACTGATGATGACCTTACACAGATGTAAATACAACCCCTGGCAAAAATTATAGAATCACCGGGCTCTGAGGATGTTCATTCAGTTGTTTAATGTTGTTGAAAAAAAGCAGATCACAGACATGGCACAAAACTAAAGTCATTTCAAATGACAACTTAAGGGCTTTAAGAAACACTAAAAGAAATCAAGAAAAAAAAATGTGGTACTCAGGGTAATTTTTTTCAGACCAAAAATTGTGGAATCATGAAAAACAAATACACAAAAGAACACTCCAATACATCACTAGTATTTTGTTGCACCACCTCTGGCTTTAATAACAGCTTGCCGTCTCTGAGGCATGGTCTTAATGAGTGACAAACCATATTCTTCATCAATCTGGCTCCAACTTTCTCTGATTGCTGTTGCCAGATCAGCTTTGCAGGTTGGAGCCTTGTCATGGACCATTTTCTTCAACTTCCACCAAAGATTTTCAATTGGATTGAGATCCGGACTATTTCCAGGCCATGACATTGACCTTATGTGTCTTCATTCAAGGAATGTTTTCACAGTTTTTGCTCTATGGCAGGATGCATTATCATCTTGAAAAATGATGTCATCATCCCCAAACATCCTTTCAATTGATAGGATAAGAAAACTGTCCAAAATAGCAATGTAAACTTGGGCATTTATTGAAGATGTAATGACAGCCATCTCCCCAGTGCCTTTACCTGACATGCAGCCCCATATCATCAATGACTGTGGAAATTTGCATGTTCTCTTCATGCAGTCATCTTTATAAATCTCATTGGAACGGCACCAAACAAAAGTTCCAGCATCATCACCTTGCCCAATGCAGATTCGCGATTCATCACTGAATATGACTTTCATCCAGTCATCCACAGTCCACGACTGCTTTTTCTTAACCCATTGTAACCTTGTTTTTTTCTGTTTAGGTGTTAATGATGGCTTAGGTTTAGCTTTTCTGTATGTAAATTCCATTTCCTTTAGGGGGTTTTTACAGTTCGGTCACAGACATTGACTCCAGTTTACTCCCATTCTTTTATTTGTTTTGTTGTGCATTTCCTGTTTTGGAGACATATTGCTTTAAGTTTCCGGTTTTGACGCTTTGATGTCTTCCTTGGTCTACCAGTATGTTTGCCTTTAACAACCTTCCCATGTTGTTTGTATTTAGTCCAGATTTTAGACACAGCTGACTCTGAACAACCAACATCTTTTGCAACATTGCGTGATGATTTACCTTCTTTTAAGAGTTGAGAATTCTCTCCTTTGTTTCAATTGACATCTCTCGTGTTGGAGCCATGATTCATGTCAGTCCACTTGGTGCAATAGCTCTCAAGGTGTGATCACTCCTTTTTAGATGCAGACTAACGAGCATATCTAATTTGATGCAGGTGTTAGTTTTGGAAATTAAAATTTACAGGGTGATTCCATAATTTTTTCCTCAGAATTGAGTGACTCCACATTTTTTTCCCTCTGCTTGGTCTGAAAAAAAATTACCCTTACTGAGTACCACATTTTTAATCTCGATTTCTTTTAGTGTTTCTTAAAGCCCTAAAGTTGCCATTTGAAATGACTTTAGTTTTGTGCCATGTCTGTGATCTGCTTTTTTTCAGCAACATTAAACAACTGAATGAACATCCTCCGAACCCGGTGATTCCAAAATTTTTGCCAGGGGTTGTATAAACAGGGATGTCTATAGTGCTGCAAGAGAATCAAGGAGAAGCAAGACGACACAAAGACTCTGAGACCATCAGCTTGGAAGCATGGATTTTACCTAAAGATACACACAGATTTGGATTCTACATTATTCCGACCTAAGGGTATCGGCCCTGAATGGAAAGATTTGGATCGGTTCCATTAACCATCAGGGAGACCATGGATACGTTTGGGGAGACCAGGTTGGGACGATGAAGTCACCTGGCCCCATGGATATGTTGTTTGGGGTTGCCAGGAGGGACCCACCTGTCGCCTGGAACCCATGGACACTCTCGGAGAGGCCAGGTTGGGACCCTCGGGTTTCCAGGTCTTGTACCTCGATGGACTGCTAGCTTCCTAATCTTGCCGCTACCTCCTCTCTGTGGGGGCCCGCCAGAAGCGGGGGCCACTGGTGGAGGTAGTTGGCCCTGGAAGTCCCACAGTCGCAGCTGTTCTATCCCAGGCGGGTGGAGAAGGAAGGGAGAGACTGTAATGTTGTACCATCTTTGGTATTTGCTGGGACTGTTCTGTTAATTGTAAGCTTTGTGGTTCAATAAAGTATTGCCACACTGTTTTACCCTCACCCTGAGTTGTCTGAGTAGTTACGCCCACGGAAGACCCCGGGTCTTCACAGGAAGGTAAAAAAAAATAATACATTTAAAAAAAAAAAAAGTGTTGGTGGTGACAAGGTGGAAATAGAACTGAAGTCTGCGAATAAGAAATAATTTTGAGCTTGTCAAAAAGATTCACAGGACTCTGGTCCAGTGCCAGGCCCTAATCCATAGTAGCCAGACAGGAACCCGGCAAACCTCTTTCTACCTGATCAAATTTCCAGCTAATACAAGGTACTGGGGATGCGGTCAGGTATGAGGATGTTCCTAGGGCTCTGGTCTGATGGTCACGGACTACTGATGTGGCCGCTGGGCCAGGGTCCGGCTATTCTTTATGAAAATGTCAAATTGTAGAATGAAGAATGGTATAAAAGCTCAAAATTTACCCATCTCTAAAACAGAAGTCCTTGTACTCCAGAATATAATATGGGGGAGAAGATTTCAAATAAGAATTTATGAAACATTGAAGAAATTACCTTACTACCACTTTCCAATGGAGTGCATACCGAGCTGTCATAATCTATGCTCCCAATGCTGTCCTGTTGAGAACGATTTTTATTCCCCTGTAGAATAAAAAAAATACATGATTCAGATCACTAGTTCACTTTTTTTTCTTTTTTTTTTATTTAAATCCAATTTTTTCCCCTTGACCATACGTAATTAATTTTTATTTTTCTAAAGCAGAATAGTCATCTGCATTGCTCCATTAAAATCACATTGGTCTGATGTTTGTTTTCTCACCGACAGCCCCGAAAATACATTCGTTTGAACCTTCCCTAAAGAGAAATTAAGTTCTCACTGTTCTAGAACACATTTCTCCCCTCACACCATAGAGCGATCTCTAGGAGTCACGGACAGAAATCGTTCCTTTTTCAGTTAATTCTGAAATCTGTTCCTTATAAATCAATGTCTCCGATTAGAACATGAGGTTTTTCATCGTGAATAGTAAACCCCGGCTAAGCAGCCAATTATAAAATGAGAGGCATTGTACTGACGGCATTAGGAAGCTTTGATTACTGGAAGAAATTAGGGATTTAATTCCTGTTTAGTTTATTTTCGGTTTGGCATGACTGTTCAGAACAGATGCCAGGATGCCACCAGGCCAGAAATATCCTGCGCTACCATTCTGTACAAGAGACTGGCACGGAAATCAACAGATCTCCAATTATTAGACGCCAATCTACGTAATCAGCCACTAATGGACCAGAACAATAGCAATGTGAAGCTCTGGGATGCAGCAATTACATGTCTTTAAGGCCACGTGCACACATTCACTATTTGGTCAGGTTTTACCTCAGTATTTGTAAGCTAGGAGTGGAACAGTCAGAGGAAAAGTAGAATAAATGCAGAAGTGGTGACGGGTTTCTATCACCCACTCCTGGTTTTAGCTTATAAATACGGAGGTAAAAAACTCACCACATACTCAATGTGTGCACGTGGCCTTAAAGATCGTTAGTTTTTGTAAAGCTATGATTATGTATTTATTAAAAATGACAATGACACCGGGCTGCAGAAACCAATTACCGGGTACTACAACAATAGAGGAAAATGTCCATTCAGTGGAAAATCATAAAGAACCCTTAAAAGACTAATATAATTATATAGGTATTAAAACAAACAGTGTAACACACAGACAAAACTTTAAAAAGGAAAAACAGTGGGAGAGTGACAGTGGGCCCCGTGGCTGGGTGTGCTGTAGCACTACAGTCCCTGATTATCCCTACCCTGATATCCTATATAATGTTTCTACCTTGCCGCGGAGATTGGCACCCTTAAGGATAAGAGATAAATGGCGAAGATAGCAGTGCCTAAATCACCCCGATTTCCCCTATATGTAATACAGAACTATACTGGACACTTACTCTGTTTCTCCACCCATCATCCAGCCTCCTGATGAACCTTCATGGCAAAACGCGTCAAGGCCTGATTGTGAATGACAAGCAACCATGATTTATCCTATTTCTTTTGCCTTGAGGAGCATGTGCATTATTATCTTTTAAGCCTGGCTATATCCACCTTCCACCTGTATTTTCCTTGTTGTCTAACCATATCAGTGGACCCATTCCAGGGTTCTGTGTTACATAAAGGGGAAAT